>NC_064580.1:23017500-24267500 GCF_937001465.1 Orcinus orca
CAAAAATTTTTTAAAATATGATAATTACTGTGCTAGGGAGTATACTCAGTATGTAATGGTAGCTTAGATGATACCTGCTTCAGGAAATCCAGAAAGGCTGTGGAGTGAAGATGATACTTGTGCTGAGAAGTACTCCAGGTAGAATAAGTTCATGTGGATATTCCAGAAGTAAAGGAGAGCATAAGCAAAAGAGTGAAGGTTGTATCTTACATGTGTATGCATAGGTATGTGTGTGTGGAACATAACGTGTATGGTGATAAGGCAGGAAAAATATGCAGGAGGAGATCATTAAAACTTCATGAGGCCTAAGAGTTTTGATTTTAATTTGGTAGGCAAACAGGGCTCATTGAAGCATTTTAAGATGGAAGCAACATGACTGAATTTGTGTTTTCAAAAGATTATTCTGTTGGTTTAGTGGTCCCAAGAGAGATACTGCAAAACAAATCACCCCCAAACGTAGTAACTTGACAAAATCAATAGTGATTTATTATCTCTCACAGGTTCTGGGCTTCAGGAATTGAAGAGTAGCTTGACACAGTGGTTCTGACTCAGGGTCCTCATGTAGTTGTGGTCAGGATGTTGGTTGGTGCTGAATTCATCTGAAGGCTTGAGATACACTTTTTTTTTTTTTTTTTTGCGGTACACGGGCCTCTCACCATTGTGGCCTCTCCCACTGTGGAGCACAGGCTCCAGACACGCAGGCCTAGCGGCCATGGCTCACGGGCCCAGCCGCTCCGCGGCACGTGGGATCCTCCCGCACTGGGGCACGAACCCGTGTCCCCTGCATCGGCAGGCGGACTCCCAACCACTGCGCCACCAGGGAAACCCCGAGATACACTTTTAAGGTGACTCACATGACTGGCAGGTTTTTTCTGGCTGTTGACTGGGGGGCCTCAGTTTCTCTCTAGGTAGGCCTCAATGGGGCTGTGTGAGTGTCCTCCCAGCATGATGGCTACAGACCAAGGGACCAAGGAGAAAGCTGCAATGCTTTCTAAATGTCACACACTATCACTTACACCATATTCTATTGGTCAGAAAAAATAAAATCCACAAGAGCATGTGTAAAAGAGATGATGATCATCAGAGGCTATCTTGGACACTAGTTACTAGAGAAAAGGTCCAACTACCAAGGCAACTAAACCAGATATAAGATAACTATGAGAATGAAAACAAATAATGACCATCTGAGTTATAATCATAACAGAGAGGATGAAGAGAAGGGACCTATTTAAGAGATATTTAGAAAGTAGAGTTCATAAACATGACTGGATGTGGAAGGTACGAAAGAGCCCCAGATGACTGTCAGGTTTTATGTTTGGGTGATTAAGAAAGATATGGGGTCAGAAACCATGATAAAGGAGAATGAGCAAGCTTCAGTAAGATAGAAAGGGGGTACTTTATGTTCCAAGTTGATTATATATTATATATATAAATTGATTATATATATATATATAAAATATTTTTTTTCTAAGGTGGTTATATCCATGTGGATATAATCATCATCATCATAGATGGCATTCATCACAGATGGCAGGTACTCTTCTAAGTTCTTTACATATTCACGCATTAACTCATTTAATCCTCACAACAAATGTTTGTGGTAGGAAATGTCATTGTCCCCATATTACAGATGAAGCAAAGAGAGATCAAGTAATTAGTCCAAAATTCTACACCAAGTATGTTAATTCACATTAGCACTAGCGATCAAAACTGCCTTTAGTTCTGTCTCACTCCCCTAATTTCATGATTCTTCATCCCTATCTAACCATCTCCTCTATCTGAAAAATCCGATAAAATCACTCTTATTAAGTAGTTTGAGCCTTATTATGCTATGTTTATTGGAGATTCAGCAATATGAATTAGAAAACTTAATTCCAATAAATAAGTTTCCATAGAATTTCAGTTACTGGAGAGAAAAGGCATTGGATTTGGTATGTTACAAGGTAGTATATCAAATTTTACTATAATATATCTGGTTCACCTATACTTAAGGTAATGTTATTAACATGGATTAAGAAAGAATAATTGGGAATTTGTGAATGGAAATTTTGTTAGTATTTCTGTTGTCACACCTTATCACATAATTATATTGTACAAGGTATTTTGTCTTTTGGGAAGGCCATTCAATTTCATAAGCATATGAAGTGTTTGAATTCCTAAAGCACAGAAATGTCAGGCATGCTACATATCAGAGCAGTAAAACCTTATCAATAATTCAAGCAAAGGATAAGATTCACTCATACTAATAAATTCTTACCCTTTTCATAATGATTTGAAAATTCATAGCAGATTTGTGCAACAATCACCCTTTCTTTTTGTGAGGGTTTATTATATCTATAATTTAACCTTTATCTTGACTGTATCTACCTTCAGTCCTCCCCCAAACAGCTTTAAAGTAGGAATTATGATGATGACTTTACAGATGAAGAATTTACTACTGAACAGAAATAAGCAACTTGTCCAAAGTTACATGTTCAAACTAGCAGAAGAGACATTTGAAAGCAGGTCTACTAGAATCTGAAATTTTGTGATGCTCCTCTGAATTAACATAAGACTACTACTTTTGTTTTACAGTCATGGAACCTCAAGAATGGAAGAAGCAAGAAATTCCAAAATAATTTTGGCTTCATTGAAGAAATAAACATTGATCAAATTATGTAAAAGATAACATAATTTAATTTCCTTAGGCTCAAGTGTTTCAAATTAGAATATGAGGAATGTATAAATTCATTGAACAACCTATGTGTAACAAAGTGCCGAGGAAAAACTCAGAAGCTATCTAATAATCAGTACTCATCTGTGGCTGAGAGTTTAAGCTCACAGAAACTCCGTTAACCATCTACATTTTATCTCTACTTATTCCAACCTATAAAAGATGATGCTCAGTTCTCCTCAGTCAGATTCATTTTTTCTTCACTTTCTTTATCGTTTGCTGTATTTGATTTTTGGTGGTACATTAATATTCTTAGTTATAACTCCTCCACTAGCATTCATTCTTTTAACTGCAACCTGACCTCAATTAAGACTCCATATCAGCTCAGCAAAAAGGACCCGAGCATGTGTTTTCTCTTGAGAAAACTATGCAATAGTCACCAAACTTGAAGTAAAAGATGGAAGATGTAGCATTCATCTTTTGTTGGCCCAAGCCTCTCCTAATTAAAGCTAATGGTTGTTACTAGTCAGAAAATAAAAATGTCATGTACTTAATATTTAATATTCTGCTCATGGGAGACTTGTTATATGAGAATTTATTTACAAACAAAAAATAAAGAGGTGAAAAAAAGAAGATAAAAGGTGGTGGTATAATGAAGAATCCAGGGCTGCCATGAACAGTTGTACAAGATGTGCCTCAACCAAAAGTATTTGGCATTGAGGCAAGTGAGGCTGAAATCCAGTTAGACTTTAGCTTTAGAGCCTATGCTTCCACCTGAGAAAATGGGCATTTTTCTAAATTTCACGAAGATGCTGAAACTGTGGATAAGCATTAGTTAAAACCATTTCACATGTAACCAGCTGTCACTAATCAAGGTCATTTTAATTGCTGCTACAAAAAAACCTGTGTGTCCTCCAAGCAGATCCTGGCCTAATAAGATATTTGACCAAGTTGTTTTCTAGGAACTTGGAGTCAGCTAGTCTAGTTCCAGCTGAGCTTGTTAAGAGTGGCTGTGACCACCAACCCTCCAACTGGGCATGCACCAGTGTCCGTTGGGTGACCTTTGGCATATGCAAGGGCCTGTAGCTTAGTTACGCCTGCGCAGAACGAGGATCGTCACACCTTTTTCCAATCACTACTCCCCATGCTCCCCATGCCTCAGACCATCCTGCTGCTTTATTTGCTATCCCTGTAGCTTAGTTACGCCTGCGCAGAACGAGGATATCACACCTTTTTCCAATCACTACTCCCCATGCTCCCCATGCCTCAGACCATCCTGCTGCTTTATTTGCTATCCCTGTAGCTTAGTTACGCCTGCGCAGAAAGAGGATATCACACCTTTTTCCAATCACTACTCCCCATGCTCCCCATGCCTCAGACCATCCTGCTGCTTTATAAATACTCCATAAATACTGCAAGCCTCTTGTCGTCAGGAGTTGAAAGTGTGCCTTGTCTCCTTTCCCGGCTGCCTTGTGAGTAAACCCTCACTGCTGCAAACCTTGAGTCAGAGTTTTGGCTTGCTGTGCGTTGGGCAAGAAAAAGGTAAGTCCTGGGCGATAGGAGTGAGATTGTTGTTTGTTTTTGAGAGTTATGTTTTATTCGGCAGGAATTGTTAGGACTTCAAGCCCGGGAGGCAACATCTCACCCTGAGAGAACTGCTCTGAAGGGGTGAGGTTATATAGAAGCCAGGTTATATAGAAGTTTTGCAACAAAAGGCAGGCAGTCTTAACATCAAAAGATTATTGTTAAAGGAAACCAGATGTGTCAAATTAAGGAATTTAGCGCTTTTCTATGCATGGGAAGATGCAAGAGATTATTTTGTTTGTTTGTTCAGAGCAATGAATGTAATAAACCATTTTTAACCCTCCGCTCAGTTATTTACATTGGTGTTTTCCTCCTTTCTTTGGCCTTTCCCTTTTCTCTTCCTTTTAAAAAATCTCCATGACTTTTAACTTCCTATGAGCTTCTGAGGCTAATGAGGTAATCAGCAAACAATGACCCATGGGCCAAACTTCAGCGCATATCTTTTTTGTATGGCCTGCAAGCTAAAAAAGGTTCTTACGTTTTTAAATGGTTGGGAAAATTAAATGTCTTATGATATCTGGCAATTACATGAAGTTCATATTTCAGTGTCCATAGACAAAGTTTTATTATAACGCAGCCCTGCCCACTTATTTATGTTTTGTCTATGGGTCCTTTGGTGCTACGACCAGAGGTGAGTAGGTGTGCTGAAAACTGTATGCCTGCTAAGCGAAAAATATGTTAGTTTCTGGACCTTTACGTGAAAAGTTTGCTGACCCATGAGCTAGCAGGTTCATATTAACTCACGTGTCGTATTGTTTTATTGTGTCTATATTTCCGCTGAGACCTTATCCTGGAAGTACAAAAATCTGAACTCATCACGAGTAGTCAGAAGTCTTCGCAATATGGTTCCAGTCATTCAGTTCTCTATTCAGCCCTAAGCACGATCTTCACAGACCCCCCCCACTCCAATCACACTTAACATACTAATTTTCCTGAGCATGTACTGTTACACCTCAGAGGGTTTGCAGGTGCTCTGGGTTCAGGCCAGGGCTCAAGTACCTTCTCTGGAACTTGAAAGTTTATGGCTTTACAAAATTGCTTACGTATTTAGGTTCATGTTGTTGTCATTGTGGTAGTTTAATTTTTAAAAGAGAGTTGCTAATTTTCACAGAGTTGTTGTGATAAATTACAGAATATGAATTGCCTAGAAAGTTATCTGATACATAGTTTCTTTTACTTTCCTTCGACTTGTTTTTTCTTGGGAAATACAATTCAAATTTCAAGGCAATTCAGGTGTCACCTCCTCTGGGCAATCACCTTGGATCGTCTCAGGTAGAGTGAGGCAATTTTCCAGCAATGCTGTTTGCTGCCCTGTGGTCCCACTGTCCTCCCAAAAGGGGATTTGGGACATAACAATAGAAATACTTATAAGGTTGTTATAAAGGTTAGTGATCTGTTATGAAAATGTCTTGTCAAAGTGTAAGCTGTCAATAAATGATCACTGTTGATACATTAGTCCTTATTTGTAGCCCAGTTACTCACCTAGTACCTAGCATGTGGTAAGAAGTTAGAAATACATGTGATAGATGAATGAATAAATAAATAAATGAATGAATGGACTAGAGGAGAGTTCTCAAATTTTGGTTTACATCAGAATTAACCACAGGACTTGTGAAAACCCAGGTTGCCGGGTTGTCAACCTTAGAGTTTTTGATTCAGGAAGTCTGAGATATGAGTCAATAATTTGCATATCTGACAAGCTCCAATGATGGTGACAGTGCTGGTCTGGAGACTGCAATTTGAGAAGCATGAGATTAGATAATAAACTGAAGTAGTTCTCAGTGCAAACTATTCTGTCACTTATCTGACGATCCAGCTTTTTCTGTTTTGTTTTTCACATTTGTCTTTTTAGCTCCAAAATACTCTACACTTATTTAGCCACATTTTTACTGGAATGATAGGTGGAAGATAGGCAAGCTTACTTGGTTAAATTAGAAAATATTTTATGAAGTGTGGATTTGAATCTTATTTGTAAATAGTACTTTGCTACTTAAAGAAAAATAAGAGGTAAAATGAAACCTATGATACCATATCATTAGTTCATATTTCAATAAATGAAATATTTTAATAAAATGAAAGGTTGAATACTTAACATATTTAAAACTATAAAATTAAAAATCATTGCTAAAGGTCCATCCACCTTACTACAAATAACTCAATTTCGTTTCTTTTTGTGGCTGAGTAATATTCCATTGTATGTGTGTGTCACATCTTCTTTATCCATTCATCTGTCGATGGACACTTAGGTTGCTTCCATGTCCTGGCTATTGTAAATAGAGCTGCAATGAACATTGTGGTACATGCCTCTTTTTGAATTATGGTTTTCTCAGGGTATATGCCCAATCTGTCATGCAGAGTGAAGTAAGTCAGAAAGAGAAAAATACCGTATGTTAACACACATATATGGAATCTAAAAAAAGGTTATGAAGAACCTAGGGGCAGGACACGAATAAAGACGTAGACGTAGAGAATGGACTTGAGGACATGGGGAGGGGGAAGGATAAGCTGGGATGAAGTGAGAGGGTGGCATGGACTTACATATACTACCAAATGTAAAATAGATAGCTAGTGGGAAGTAGCCGCATAGCATAGGGAGATCAGCTCAGTGCTTTGTGACCACCTAGAGGGGTGGGATAGGGAGGGTGGGAGGGAGACACAAGAGGGAGGAGATATGGGGATATATGTATATATATAGCTGATTCACTTTGTTATAAAGCAGAAACTAACACACCATTGTAAAGCAATTATACTCCAATAAAGATGTTAAAAAAAATCATTGCTAAAGGTGATTTTTAAAAGAGATTATAATTTGAGGTAGAATTTTATTGGCACTAGTGCACTGTCTCAAATGAAACTTCAACCTGCAATTCAATGTTTAAATTCACTGTGCTTATTTCTTTTTTTCATTTTTTAAATGAAGTATGGTTGATTTACAATGTTGTGTTAATTTCCACTGTACAGCAAAGTGATTCAGCCATACATATACATATATTCTTTTCCATTATGGTTTATCATAGGGTATTGAATATAGTTCCCTGTGCTAAACAGTAGGACCTTGTTGTTTATCCATTCTATATATAATAGTTTGCATCTGCTAACCCCAACTTCCCACTCCATCCCTCCCCCATACCCCTCCCCCTTGGCAACCACAAGTCTGTTCTCTATGTCTGTGAGTCTGTTTCTGTTCCGTAGATAGGTTCATTTGTGTCATGTTTTAGATTCTACATGTAAGGGATATCCTACAGTATTTGTCTTTCTTTTTCTGACTTACTTCACTCAGTATGATAATCTCTAGGTCCATCCATGTTGCTGCAAATGGCATTATTTCATTCTTTTTTATGGCTGAGTAGTATTCCACTGTACATAAGTACCTCATCTTCTTTATTCATTCCTCTGTCAATGGACAGAAAGGTGGTTGTTTATCTATTTTACGTGTAGTAAAGTTTGTGTCTACTAATCCCAAACTCCTTATTTATCTCTCCCCCACCCCTTTCCCGTTTGATAACTGTAAGTTTGTTTTCTATGTCTCTGAGTGTATTTCTGTTTTGTAATAAGTTCATCTGTATCATTTTTTTTGATTCCACATATAAGCGATACCATACAATATTTGTCTTTCTCTGTCTGGCTTGCTTCACTTACTATGATAATCTCTACCTCCATCCATGTTGCTGCAAATAGCATTATTTCATTATTTTTTATGGCTGAGTGTGCTTGTTTCTTTATATTCTTCTCTGAAAAGACTTCTTTTTACTATGGAAAATGATTATCAGCAGTATTCTAAAATTGTTTATTTCATATGTTTTTATTGGTGAATGACTTTTTTACAGAGATATATACCAATAAAATTTTTATAGATGGAGAAACATTTAGGGCCTTAAATAGACTATAAAGTATACATCGCACACTGGAGATTGACACTTCATTATGATAGGATAATTCACATCTCAAGTGGCTGTGACTTAACTTGCTAGATGATATAGGGGAGAAAACAATTTTCCCTCTACCCTTCTAGGTTCTTGGTCAAGACCTCCCTGAAATAAAAAGATGGATTAACAGGAGAAAAACAAACAGATGTTTAATAACATGTATACTATATATATGTATATACATATATATGTATGTGTGTATGTATATATATATAAATATATATATATATATATATATGGGAGATACCCAGGAAAACTGAGTACCCTGAAATGGCCCAAGCCATCACCTTAAATACCACCTCCAGCTGAAGACAAAAGTTGTTGGGGTGGAGGAGGATTCAATTATGGCAGGTAATCAAGGAAAAGCACATTAAACAAGGTTATAGTTGTTATGCAGATTTAAGTCTTTGCCTTCTCCATTTATAAGAGTTTCTAGAGATTTAGTCATCCATGGAGATTTGCCTCATAAATGTAAATGTCTCTTACAAAACGTTAACTTCTACTTGATTTTCAGAGCTTCTCCTATGTCTGGTGTTTCTTAAATAACTAGCTCAAAATAATCTTAATGCCAGAGACATATTCTGGGGTGAGATATTAAATTCCCCTCCAGTGAAGATGTTGGTTATGGCAGAAAGTGAAATAACGTTTTTCCATTTTATTTTTCTAAGTCTGCCTGTTAGAGGTCAAAGTGGGTGCAAATTCATGTCATGAGCTGATTCCACAGGAGTCCAAGAAGGTACCTAAATCTACTTCTCTTTGAATGAAGGAGAAACTGAATAAATCCAGCACACCAAAGATAATACAGGCACAGTTATGTGAACAATTACCTGCAAGTGATTGAGGAACACCTCCAACACTTCTGAGTGGTCAGATAAGAAGAGTATTACAGCTTGTGAATGTTGAGTCCTTCATGCTATTCTGGACTAGTCTGTTTACTTTATAAGAATATTTAGAATCAAAAGACAAAAATGAAAATGATCTTTTTAATTCTAAACTGTGCATATTTGTGAACTTCTAAGCTCATCTGACCTTTACAAGGCTGTTCCTGTTATCAGTGAGAACCAGCCATAGGGGCAGGTTAGTTATGTAATCTCCCCGAGCAGCCTTAGGGGAAATATTCTCAGGAAAAAAAGTTGTATGTCATTCCTTTTGAGGAAACGTTTGTTCTGCACCCAAATCAGTAGCAGCATGCAAATACTAGTAAGATGAATGGCAGAGAAACAGATGGGTACTCGCCTATCTCTAGTTTATCAGAAAGTAATGACCCAGTATTTCTCTTGGAGAGATTCTTTCACAGATTGGCTAAGTGTATGGACTCTGCAATCAAAAAGATCCGCACTTTGCTGTACACCTGAAACTAATACAACATTGTACATCAACTGTACTCCAGTACAAATTAAAAAAAAAAATTTAAGGAGAAAAAATGAAAAGACCTGCCCTTAATTCTCAACTCTACCACTTCTGGTCAAATGATTTTGTGAAAGTTTCTTAAACTTTGTGGAACTTTGTAATCTGCTTAGTGGGCACAATGACATAGACTTAGGTACCTTTCCTCTTGTGGCGGTGTCCTAGAGCTAGTGTGTAATTTGTACAATATGGTAATAAATATGGTAATAGTCACTATTTTCTACTCAGGTAATAATGTCATAATTTTTAAGTCATTCACTTAAATAATGTTAATAATTTCAAAATTTTTAAGTATAAATTAGTGATTCTAACATAGGGCTTATTTAAATGGGGAAAAGAGAAACTATTTAATGATGATATACATTTATTCTAAATTCCATATGGGTATAGTGATAAGAAATAAGGGTGGGCATTATTTTAAAAAGCTTGTCTGGAAACAGATGGAGTCAGCCATGTGGCAAGGGAGAGGAAGAATGTTCAAGGCAGAAGAAACAGTGTGAAGAACAGCCCTGATGGGGAAATAACATGAGCAAGTTCATTATTAGCAATATTATTAGGATAAATTGAATAGGTTTCACCATACATACCTCTATTCCATTATTAAGACATGTGCTTGGGGGGAAAAATGTACACAAAATAATTTTGATTTGATTTTAGAAAACATGAAGAGTCTAAAGTTTTTATACATACTGGCCATTGGTTTAACACTGTTAAACAATTATTCTGATTTTGTTAAAATCATAAGTATGACTCTTCAAGACTATTGTGACAGATACGAAGACTATGGCAGTAGGTGAGTGATGGGGCTCGACTTTGAATACGGTAAAGACAGCTGGAGATACAGCATGACAGAAGAAGAGAAGTTTGCTCTACCCATCTAGGTTCTTTTTAGCTGGTCTAAGAAATTGACTTGAGACAGATGAACAGGAGAGTCCAATTTTGTACATAAGGGAACCCCACATACATGAGAGGTTCAGAGACAAAAAGGTAAAGGAAGGTATATATGGCATCCTGAGTTAAGGAATGGGATAGGGGCCTGGGGCTTCCAAGGACAGGAGGGTCATTTACAGGACAATAAGATTAGATGTTTGCTGATAAGATATTTGCCCTGTTATATACATGGGGCCGCTTATATAAAATTATCTTTTCTGGGAAAAATTCCCAGTTTAAATTCTTTTAGTTTAAGGGAGTAGCAGCAGTTTTTCTTGAACTTACAGGATATTGATAGCCTTTAACTCAGAATAATCCTCATGGAAAAGTGACACACTTTGGGGAGGCCTATTCTGATCTCCTATAGTTCCCTCCTCTGACTTCCCTGGAAGTTTCACAGTCCAGAAGTTGGGTTGATAGATGGCTCCATCTCACTGAACCAGTCTCCTAGTCCTGAGAGTAGGTCAGTTCAATTTAATAGTTGCTTTTTATTTCAGGAGGTGGTGGTGCAGGTGGGCTCCCATAGTTAGGCTTCTGTTGCAAACAATCAGGTATTTAATAAAAGGCATTTCTATGGAAACAAGACAAACACAATGGTTAATGATTAGAATAGGCTATAATTTCAACAGCTGAGTTCTGAGGGGTGTCAGTAGAGAAGATGTCAGGCTGGAAGCATCCTCAGATGGAGTGAGGCAGGCAGTGGCAAACTGACAGATTTTCCTGGGATGCAGTTGGAATGTCTCTTATCTTTCTGAGTGATCCACACAGCAATAGACACAAAGACTGTCTGTATGTGAGTCATTGTGGTGATTTCTCTGAAACTTACATCAAGTTGTCCAACTTCAGCTTTCAAGGCTCCAGGAGAAGGGCAATTTTAGTCTCAATAATGGCCAAGTCAAAAGAATGGGAGAAAAACTATAAACGTCAGTTTGGAGAGTCATAGCCAGATATTGGAGGAAACTGGAAGAATTCAGGATCTACCCGGTTTTTAGGTAAATAATAAAACCTCAAAGACAATTAATAGCGCTAGAATCTAATATCCACAAAGATATTGCTGAAACATATTTTTTTTCTCCTAAATGACCCCTATTTCTACCCAAGATAGTCAAATAGTTTATTCACAAAAATAAGTCTGGTTTCAATAAAGTTGGCCCGCTTACTTACATAAGTGTAACAAAGATTTTTTTCCTTTTCACAAGGAATCTCAGACTAAACTTTTTTTTTTTTTTTTTTTTTTTCCTGTACGCGGACCTCTCACTGTTGTGGCCTCTTCTGTTGCGGAGCAAAGGCTCAGTGGCCATGACTCACGGGCCCAGCCGCTCCGCGGCATGTGGGATCTTCCCGGACCGGGGCACGAACCCGTGTCCCCTGCATCGGCAGGCGGACTCTCAACCACTGCGCCACCAGGGAAACCCTCAGGCTAAACTTTTAAAGGCCTCTTGAGGCGAGGAAAAACAAGCCAAAGACTGGCCATCAGTTTTTGCCTGTATTACCTATAGATTTGGGTGAATTTCTCTCTTCTTGAGGTAACAAAAGTATTTTGAGGTTCCTGCACCTGCCAGGAAGTGACCTTCCTTACTCATCTGGTAAGTCTGCTGGGAACTCTTGTCAGCAAGGTCCCAGGCTGTTTTTCCAAGGGTTTAAGGGTTTTAGGACTCCATAAAATCAACCTTAGTTGCTTCAAGCTGTCTGATCATATATGAGTCTACATGTGTCTGTGCCAAATAAGACATTCCAGTCAAAGCCTTGGCAATATTATCAGTGTTTCCAATTGTGTCCTGCTATAAGGAGAACAGATTGTTATTGAACTTTTGCAAATGACTATATTGCCAAGAAAATAAGAATACTCATTGAGAGTTTCTAAATTCTAGATGGATCAAGCAGAGAGAAAAAGATAAATGTTTCAATTCTGCTTGCAAAGGTATAATTTGCCAAATTGCTCTAAGTCTTTTTTCCTTGTATCTGGAAACCAAAAGATTAAATGTAATATTTTAGACAAAAAGTCATAAAAATTAAAATCATATTCATTGGTTCATTCAGTCCTATGTAATTCTTGTTTTGCTTGTGTGCAGTTTTTCTATTCTGTTAAAATTGCCTGATGATTGAGAGTGACAGGGACAGTGAATTTCAAGAAGTTTACAAGATTTTTGTTAAGGCTTGTATGATTTGCCCAGTGAAGTGTGTGCCTTGATCACTGGAGTCTGCAAAAGTTATACCCCAAGTGGGAAACACATTTTCTTACAGTTTCTTAGCCACTTTGACGTCATCGCCTTGCAGCAAGGGAAGGCTTCAACCCATCAAGAAAACAAACATACAATAACAGGAACATTTTGATAACCCATACTAAGTGGCAGTTGAAGTCCAGCTGCAGGTATTCAAAGGGTCCAAAAGGGAGCAGGGCTGAGGCCTCTGGGAAGAAATTTTTTCCAGGGTGTGGACCTGATAGGCCAGACACTGCTGGTAGGTTGTTTGCACAACTTTACAGAAATCTCTCCACCGGTGTCTGTTTAAAATTTGAGTCATCTTCAGTGCACTATGGTGCGTGAAGAAATGCAAAAACCAAAAAGGATTTTCCAGGGAGCCAGGAAGAACCAAGCAGCTGTCTTGGTTTTCCCCATAGCCATGACTGTTGGTTTAATTTACAGCTATTGTTTATCCACTTTAATTTCTCTGATTTAGGAGCAGACTGCTGCCATGTTACAAGGTCATCAGGATGGTAAGTCTGTTGCTGCTGTCTTTGAATTAAAGTCACCTAAGGCGTTTTCCTAGTTTTCAGGTTCAATCCTTTTAGTGTGAGACCCAGTTTTGATGACATAACATTTTACGCCAGCACATATCAGAAATGCCAGGAATTTCATACAATTTCTAGAACACTTATAACACATAAATATACAGACTAAACATAAGGCTTAATGTTACTACTCACTTGATAATGCTTCCTGTATAATTTTACATATCAAATAAGCCTAATTAGATTAAAATCTCCATTTTTATAAAGAAAGAAAACAAATTGAGATATTTCAGGGACCCTCAAATACATCATATCTCATAGTTCTGAGTGAAAAATACTTCATTTAGGGCTTCCCTGGTGGCTCAGTGGTTGGGAGTCCGCCTGCTGATGCAGGGGACACGGGTTCGTGCCCCGGTCCCGGAGGATCCCACATGCCGCGGAGCGGCTGGGCCCGTGAGCCATGGCCGCTGAGCCTGCGCGTCCATAGCCTGTGCTCCGCAACGGTAGAGGCCACAGCAGTGAGAGGCCCGTGTACCGCAAAAAAACCCACAAAAAACAACTTCATTTAGAATCTGATGTTGTGAAGCTTGTCAAAAATATCCAAAACCTTTTAAAACACTTTGTTTCACAGTGACCTGGGATCCTATTTGACAATGCTTAGTTACCCATTTAACCAAAATAACAAAGATTTCATAGGCAAATACAGAAGGTTATACAGAGCAAACGTAAAAGAGCAAAACTTAGCAGATCATTGGAAAATAAAACTTTGTCCTTTTAACAGAAAGCACCACATTCCAATTCTGTACCAGTTTGCTTTCAATACTAAAACTCATTTACTTACTTAAATTCATTCCAATCTTATTCAGCCCTGACCACACATAAAATTCTTCCCCAAAATTCCTTTTTCATAAATATTTTACTGAAAACACAAATCCTACTTTTCTTGCATAGAAAGATGTTTCCCTTATTTTTTTCACCAGCTTCAATCACATATATTAGAATTTTTAAAAAAAAACCCTTAAAAACCTTTAATTTCTAGTGAAAACTAAAAAGAAAGCAATTATGAACCATCTTTCACATTAGCATACTGTAAATTGGTAAACATAAATATTTTTGTAATTTTTAGAAATGTGTTTTCTCATAGAAAATTTCTCAGCATGGCACCAAATATGTTTACTAATAGTCCCAAATGTCTTTGGTTTGTCTGTAAAGCCTATGTTGAGTAATGTTTCAGTATCTTCTCTTATTTGAGAATGATCTAGATATTCAAATGAATTTAAATTAACTCATTATTTAACTTAATTTAACAAAACTCTAAGGGTGTAAGTTGCCAAAGAGATTTGGGAAACTCTTTTAAGCAGACATAATCATAAAAAAATCACAGCTAAAAATTTACCTAAACTCTTTTCTCATTAATATTTAATTCGTGTCACAACCATGTTTAGATTACCTTTAAAAAAAAAAAGTGATTAGACTTTAGACAGCATCAGTCAAGACCCTAATATGTTTTTCTGGATGACAGATTTTGTAAAAGAGAAAACATGAACTTACTTGACTTTTAGAAAACCTAGGTAGAAAAAGTATTATACTTAATGTTTAAATCTAAAGATGTCAGTATTATAACAACAAACTTAAATAATCTTTTATTTACAAAAGACTGATTCTAGATTATGTAAACTTGAAAATCATTTAGATTCAACTACATTTTTGAGTGAAAACTCAATTATTGTAGCGATTATTTTTAAGCCAATTAAAAAGAGATACTTTACAAATTAATTTTAGCAATACAATCAGGAGGTAGAAAAAAATAACACACATCAATAATACATGGGTATATATGGATATACATAACCATAGAGACAAATGCAAACAGAGACCTTATAGTTTTTGTTGTAAATTTTCCTTGAACTAGCTTGCTGGGCAAAAGTGCTTCCATAACACTTTGTATTTCCTAAAACTCGCCTTTCTCCTTTATTGATTGATTGATTGATTGATTGATTTTAGGATCTGGAAATGGTCTAGATAAGAGTTCCTGGAGAGCTTACATGTCTTTTGAGGTAAGGATGGGAGGTTCTGGGATTGATGGAAAGGAATAGGTGAAATTTGGACTGCTGCTAGATGTGCATTTCCTGTTTTGCAGAGATTGGTAAGAGGTGACGTAAGTGAAATCCCAGGTTGATCCACCCATCCACGTACGTTATCGTCAGTCGGCTTTTTTTTTTATATCAGGGAGATTTCTAACTAGGATAGAAATCAAAAGATTGTTGTGTTCGGCTCAAACAATTTTGGTGGTTTCCTTTAACATGTCCCATTAATATTGCTTAAAGGGTGGACTTACATGCCTTCTGTCTCACAATACCAGTGAGGGGAAACATTCCCCAGTGAGACAACAGTGACCATCCCCATAATGCAATCAGGTAAAAGACATGCAACTATTTCTATAAAAAAGCCTATTAGGATGTACCAGTTCTCCTATACATGTCTTAATCTTAATTCCATCAACACTTACATTTAAAATCGTAGTCTCCATTAGGACTAAACGAACATGTTTTGGTTTTACAGTATTGGGAAGGAGACGTGTTGCAGTGAGACGTATCTATTCCCATAAAACTTTCAGGCAAAGTCGATATAACTTCTTTACATAAAGCCTGTTTAGGCTTTCCAGTTTTCATAACCTTATTAACCCTTGCATTTCTGTATTCTTTCAATCTTAATTGTAGCCTGAGTCATAGCTTCACCACTGGGTTTTGGTACCACAGTTCATGAAACTCCCATATCAAGGGGTCCTGGAAACTTGACTTTTCTATTCCCCTGACCATTTTGCTCACTCTTGTGCAAAAGGCTCTGGATCTGAAGAGAGGGCTCAGGCACAGTGAGCCAGCCCTTTTGTGAGTATTTAAACTGACTGACTGGTTGTTTGCCCCAAGTGATCGCTAGTCAGATTTCCCATTGTAATCTCTGCCTTCTGCTTTTTTTTTTTTTTTTTTTTTTCCGGTACGCGGGCCTCTCACTGTTGTGGCCTCTCCCGTTGCGGAGCACAGGCTCCGGACGCGCAGGCCCAGCGGCCATGGCTCACGGGCCCAGCCGCTCCGCAGCATGTGGGATCCTCCCGGACTGGGGCACGAACCCGCGTCCCCTGCGTTGGCAGGCGGACTCTCAACCACTGCACCACCAGGGAAGCCCACTGCCTTCTGCTTTTTAAATGTCTTCAAACTGGGGTAAATAGATGGCACTTGTTTGGGTTCTTGTAATGATGCTGGACCAACAGGGGGATTTCTTGGCGCACCTAGCCTTTGGCAGTGCTGTGTTACCACATTTGTTTAAATCCCATCAAAGTTTCTTTTCTTCATCTCCATTATTTATTGCGTTTTTGGTTTATTCATTAATGTCAGCAAGTAATCTCTTCGTAAAAACTTTTGAGGATACTCCCTGGGGTGAAGAAACGTATATACTTTAAATATATATATATATATTTAAATTTAATTAAATTTATTAATTTTTATACAGCGGGTTCTTATTACTTATCTATTTTATACATATAAATGTATCCATGTCAATCCCAATCTCCCAATTCATCACACCCCCACCCCCCACCACTTTCCCCCCTTGGTGTCCATACGTTTTTTCTCTAAATCTGTGTCTCAATTTCTGCCCTGCAAACCAGTTCACCTGTACCATTTTTCTAGGTTCCATATATATGCGTTAATATAAGATATTTGTTTTTCTCTTTCTGACTTACTTCACTCTGTATGACAGTCTCTAGATCCATCCACGTCTCTACAGTTATCTCAATTTCGTTTCTTTTTATGGCCGAGTACTATTCCATTGTATACATGTACCACATCTTCTTTATCCATTCATCTGTTGATGGACACTTAGGTTGCTTCCATGACCTGGCTATCATAAATAGTGCTGCAGTGAACACTGGGGGGCATGTGTCTTTTGATTTATGGTTTTCTCCGGGTGTATGCCCAGTAGTGGGATTGCTGGGTTGTATGGTAGTTCTAGTTTTAGTTTTTTAAGGAACCTCCGTACTGTTCCCCATAGTGGCTGTATCAGTTCACATTCACACCAACAGTGCAGGAGGGTTCCCTTTTCTCTACACCCTCTCCAGTATTTGTTGTTTATAGATTTTCTGATGATGTCTGTTCTAACTGGTGTGAGGTGATACCTCATTGTAGTTTTGATTTGCATTTCTCTAATAAATAGTCATGTTGAGCAGCTTTTCATGTGCTTCTTGGCCATCTGTAGGTCTTTGGGAAAATGTCTATTTAGGTCCTCGTCCCAGTTTTTCTTACTTTATTTTTTAATTTTTTAATTTTTTGGGCCCCAGGTGGAGGCCACTCTCTTCCCACCTCCACCATGAAGAAATTTATTCAACAGACTGTACCCCAAATAAGTTTTGCTAGCAGTTCTAATGTGGCCATACAATCAAAAGTACTTTGTAAACTGTGATACATATTACAAAGGCAGGTGATAACTAATAAGGTTATGTAGTATCTTGGATCTGGACCACAGATTGGGTTGTTGGTTGTTTAATATCAAGCAGCATGTGCTGTTTACATATTTTTGAGATTGATCCTCAGACCGCTGATATGTATGTAAATATTTTTCCCATTCTGTGGGTTGTGTGTTCTTCTTTCTCATAGTTTCCTGTGCTTAGCAAAATCTTTTAAGGTTACTGAGGTCCCACTTGTATATTTCTGTTTTTATTTCCAGGACTCTAGCAGGAGGATTACAAAAGATCTTCTTGTGTTTTATGTCCAACGACGTTCTTCCTAGGTTTTCCTCTACGAGTTTTAGAGTGTCCAGACTTAAGTTTGGGTCTCTGTTCCAATTTGTATTAATTTTCGTGTACGGTGTTTGGGAGTGTTCTAATCTTATTGTTTTACATGTCTCTGTCCAGTTTCCCCAGCACCACGTATTCAAGAGACAGTCTCTTCTCCATTGTGTATCTGTGCCCCCTTTGTCAGAGATTAGTTGAGCATAGGCGTGTGGCTTTATCTCTGGGCTTTCTATCCTGTTGCATTGATCTATATTTCCGTTTTGGTGCCAGTCCGATGCTGTCTTGCTTACTGTAGCTTTGTAGGACACTGCGAAATCACGGAGCCCGATTCCTCCAGCTCCTTTTTCTTTTTTCATCAAACTGCTTTGGCCACTCGGGGAGTTTTGTGTCTCCATACACATTTTAAGATTTTTTGTTCTGGTTTTGTAAAGAAATTGCCATTGGTAATTTGAGAGGGATTGGACTGAATATGTAGATTGCTTTGGGTAGTATAGTCATTTTCATAATATTGATTCTTCCAATCCAAGAACATGGTATAGCTCTTCATCTGTTTGTATCATCCTCAGTTTCATTCATCAGTGTCTTATACTTTTCTGTATACAGGTTTTCTGTCTCCCTAGGTAGGTTTATTCCTAGGTATTTTGTTCCTTTACTTGCAGGGGTAAATTGGAGTCCTTCCTTAATTTCTCTTTCTTTTTTTCTTCCTTAATGAATAGGAATGCAAGGGATTTCTGTGCATTAATTTTGTGTCCTGCAACGTTTCCAAATCCATGGATTAGCTCTACTAGTTTTACGGTGGCATCTTTAGGATTCTCTACGTATAGACTCATGTCATGTGCAAAGAGTGGCCTTGTGACTTCTTCTTTTCCAGTTTGTCTTCCTTTTCTTTCCTTTGCTGCTCTGATTCCCGTGGCTAGAAGTTCCAAAACTATGTTGAATAATAGTGGTGAGAGTGGTCATCCTTGTCTTGTTCCTGATCTTAGAGGACATGCTTTCAGTTCTTCACCACTGAAAATGTTGGCTGCGGGTTTGTTGTATATGTCCTTGATTAAGTTGAGTGAGGTTCCCTCTCAGCCCACGTCCTGGAGGCTTTATATCACAAATGTGTGTTGACATTTGTCACAAGCTTTTCTGCATCGAGTGACTTGATCATATGCTTTTTCCTCTTCGATTTGTCAATAGGGGGAATCACATTGATTTGCGTGTATTGAAGAATCCTTGCATCCCTGGGAAAAATCCCACTTGATGGTGAGTTATGATACTTTTAACGTGGTGTTGGATTCTGTTGCTGCTATTTTGTTGAGCCGCTTTGCATCTCAGTTCATCAGTGATATCGGGATGTAACTCTCTTTCCTACTATCTTTGTCTGGTTTTCCCAAGAGGGTGACGGTGGCCTCACAGGAAGAGTTTCAGAGTGTTCCTTCCACGCCAATAGTTTGGAAGAGTTTGAGAAAGGTGGGTGTTAGCTCTTTTCTACGTGTTGGATAGAAATAACCTGTGAAGCCATGTGGTCCTGGACTTTTGTTTGTTGGACGATTTGTAATCAGAGTTTCAAGTTCATTACTCGTACTGGGTCTGTTCATATTTTCGAGTTTTTCCTGCTTCAGCCTTGGAAGGTCGTACCTTCCTAAGAATTTGTCCATTTCCTCCTGATTGTCCATTTTGTTAGCATAGAGTTGATTGCAGTAGTCTCTTATGACGTTTTGTATTTCTGTGTTGTCCGTTGTAACTTCTTTTACCTTTCTAATTTTATTGATTTCAGTCCTCTCCCTCTTTATCTTGATGCATCTGGCTAAGGATTTATCCATATGGTTTATCTTCTCAAAGAATCAGCTTTTTGTTTTTTTGATCTTTGATATTGTTTTCTTTGTTGCTGTTTCAGTCATTTCTTTCTTCTTTTTCTACCTTTTTATTGACAGTCCCAACTACCTTCAGAGTTTGTTTTCTATGGAGTAAATGATTGGGTCACATGGACACAACTTCTTCCTTTGATCTTATTGGTTTGTGAACTTTGCAATCTTACTTCATTTTTTGATACAGCAGGTTCTTATTAGTTATCCGTCTGATACATATTACTGTATATATGTCAATCCCACTCTCCGAATTCATCACACAGCCACCACCAACCCCGCCACTTTCCCCCCTTGGTGGCCATACGTTACTTCTCCACATCTGTGTATCAATTCTGTCCTGTACACTGGTTCATCTGTACCGTTTCTCTAGGTTGAATATATGTGCTTTTATATACGATATCCGATTTTCTCTTTCTGACTGACTTCACTCTGTATGACAGTGTCTAGATCTATCCACGCCTGTACAAATGAACCAACATAGTTCCTTTTCGTGGCTGTATAATATTCCACGGTATATAGGTACCACATCTTCTTTATCCATTCGTCTTTGGGTGGCCATTTAAGTTGTTTCCATGACCTGGCTGTTGTAAATGGTGCTGCACTGAACATTGGGGTGCCTGTGCCTTTTAGAATTATGCTCTTCTCTGGGCTTATGTCCTGGTGTGTGATGGCTGAGTCATATGTTATTTCTATTTTCAGTTTTTCAAGGAATCTCCTTGCTTCCCTCCCTAGTGGCTCTATCAATTTACACTCCCACCAAGAGTGCAAGTGTGTTCTCTTTTCTCCACACCGTGCCCAGCAGTTTTTTTTGTTGATTTTCTGATGGTGACAGCTCTAAATGGTGTGAGGTGATACCTCAGTGTAGTTTTGATGTGCATCTCTATAATAATTAGTGATGTTGAGCAGGTTTTTATCTGCTTGTTGGCCACCTGTATGTCTTCTGTGGAGAATAGTCTGTTTAGGACTTCTGCCCATTTTTAGATTGGGTTGTTGGTTGTTTAAATATCAAGCAGCATGTGCTGTTTACATATTTTTGAGATTGATCCTCAGACCGCTGATTTGTATGTAAATATTTTTCCCATTCTGTGGGTTGTGTGTTCTTCTTTCTCATAGTTTCCTGTGCTTAGCAAAATCTTTTAAGGTTACTGAGGTCCCACTTGTATATTTCTGCTTTTATTTCCAGGACTCTAGCAGGAGGATTACAAAAGATCTTCTTGTGTTTTATGTCCAACAATGTTCTTCCTAGGTTTTCCTCTACGAGTTTTAGAGTGTCCAGACTTAAGTTTGGGTCTCTGTTCCAATTTGTATTAATTTTTGTGTACGGTGTTTGGGAGTGTTCTAATCTTATTGTTTTACATGTCTCTGTCCAGTTTCCCCAGCACCACGTATTCAAGAGACAGTCTCTTCTCCATTGTGTATCCGTGCCCCCTTTGTCAGAGATTAGTTGAGCATAGGCGTGTGGCTTTATCTCTGGGCTTTCTATCCTGTTGCATTGATCTATATTTCTGTTTTGGTGCCAGTCCGATGCTGTCTTGGTTACTGTAGCTTTGTAGTACAGTGCGAAGTCACGGAGCCCGATTCCTCCAGCTCCTTTTTTTTTTTTTCATCAAACTGCTTTGGCCACTCGGGGAGTTTTGTGTCTCCATACACATTTTAAGATTTTTTGTTCTGGTTTTGTAAAGAAATTGCCATTGGTAATTTGAGAGGGATTGCACTGAATATGTAGATTGCTTTGGGTAGTATAGTCATTTTCATAATATTGATTCTTCCTATCCAAGAACATGGTATAGCTCTTCATCTGTTTGTATCATCCTCAGTTTCATTCATCAGTGTCTTATACTTTTCTGTATACAGGTTTTCTGTCTCCCTAGGTAGGTTTATTCCTAGGTATTTTATTCCTTTACTTGCAGGGGTAAATGGGAGTCCTTCCTTAATTTCTCTTTCTTTTTTTCTTCCTTAATGAATAGGAATGCAAGGGATTTCTGTGCATTAATTTTGTGTCCTGCAACGTTTCCAAATCCATGGATTAGCTCTACTAGTTTTACGGTGGCATCTTTAGGATTCTCTACGTATAGAATCATGTCATGTGCAAAGAGTGGCCTTGTGACTTCTTCTTTTCCAGTTTGTCTTCCTTTCCTTTGCTGCTCTGATTCCCGTGGCTAGAAGTTCCAAAACTATGTGGAATAATAGTGGTGAGAGTGGTCATCCTTGTCTTGTTCCTGATCTTAGAGGACATGCTTTCAGTTCTTCACCACTGAAAATGTTGGCTGCGGGTTTGTTGTATACGTCCTTGATTAAGTTGAGTGAGGTTCCCTCTCAGCCCACGTCCTGGAGGCTTTATATCACAAATGTGTGTTGACATTTGTCACAAGCTTTTCTGCATCGAGTGACTTGATCATATGCTTTTTCCTCTTCAATTTGTCAATAGGGGGAATCACATTGATTTGCGTGTATTGAAGAATCCTAGCATCCGTGGGAAAAATCCCACTTGATGGAGAGGTATGATACTTTTAATGTGGTGTTGGATTCTGTTGCTGCTATTTTGTTGAGCCGCTTTGCATCTGAGTTCATCAGTGATATCGGGATGTAACTCTCTTTCCTACTATCTTTGTCTGGTTTTCCCAACAGGTTGACGGTGGCCTCACAGGAAGAGTTTCAGAGTGTTCCTTCCATGCCAATAGTTTGGAAGAGTTTGAGAAAGGTGGGTGTTAGCTCTTTTCTACGTGTTGGATAGAAATAACCTGTGAAGCCATGTGGTCCTGGACTTTTGTTTGTTGGACGATTTGTAATCAGAGTTTCAAGTTCATTACTCGTACTGGGTCTGTTCATATTTTCGATTTTTTCCTGCTTCAGCCTTGGAAGGTCGTACCTTCCTAAGAATTTGTCCATTTCTTCCAGATTGTCCATTTTGTTAGCATAGAGTTGATTGCAGTAGTCTCTTACGACGTTTTGTATTTCTGTGTTGTCCGTTGTAACTTCTTTTACCTTTCTAATTTTATTGATTTCAGTCCTCTCCCTCTTTATCTTGATGCATCTGGCTAAGGATTTATCCATATGGTTTATCTTCTCAAAGAACCAGCTTTCTGTTTTTTTGATCTTTGATATTGTTTTCTTTCTTGCTGTTTCAGTCATTTCTTTCTTCTTTTTCTACCTTTTTATTGACAGTCCCAACTACCTGCAGAGTTTGTATTCTATGGAGTAAATGATTGGTTCACATGGACACAACTTCTTCCTTTGATCTTATTGGTTTGTGAACTTTGGAATCTTACTTCATTTTTTGATACAGCAGGTTCTTATTAGTTATCCGTCTTATACATATTACTGTATATATGTCAATCCCACTCTCCGAATTCATCACACAGCCACCACCAACCCCGCCACTTTCCCCCCTTGGTGGCCATACGTTACTTCTCCACATCTGTGTATCAATTCTGTCCTGTACACTGGTTCATCTGTACCGTTTCTCTAGGTTGAATATATGTGCTTTTATATACGATATCCGATTTTCTCTTTCTGACTGACTTCACTCTGTATGACAGTGTCTAGATCTATCCACGCCTGCACAAATGAACCAACATAGTTCCTTTTCGTGGCTGTATAATATTCCACGGTATATAGGTACCACATCTTCTTTATCCATTCGTCTTTGGGTGGCCATTTAAGTTGTTCCCATGACCTGGCTGTTGTAAATAGTGCTGCACTGAACATTGGGGTGCCTGTGCCTTTTAGAATTATGCTCTTCTCTGGGCTTATGCCCTGGTGTGCGATGGCTGAGTCATATGTTATTTCTATTTTCAGTTTTTCAAGGAATCTCCTTGCTTCCCTCCCTCATGGCTCTATCAATTTACACTCCCACCAAGAGTGCAAGTGTGTTCTCTTTTTTCCACACCATGCCCAGCAGTTTTTTTTGTTGATTTTCTGATGGTGACCGTTCTAAATGGTGTGAGGTGATACCTCAGTGTAGATTTGATGTGCATCTCTATAATAATTAGTGATGTTGAGCAGGTTTTTATCTGCTTGTTGGCCACCTGTATGTCTTCTGTGGAGAATAGTCTGTTTAGGACTTCTGCCCATGTTTAGATTGGGTTGTTGGTTGTTTAAATATCAAGCAGCATGTGCTGTTTACATATTTTTGAGATTGATCCTCAGACCGCTGATTTGTATGTAAATATTTTTCCCATTCTGTGGGTTGTGTGTTCTTCTTTCTCATAGTTTCCTGTGCTTAGCAAAATCTTTTAAGTTTACTGACGTCCCACTTGTATATTTCTGCTTTTATTTCCAGGACTCTAGCAGGAGGATTACAAAAGATCTTCTTGTGTTTTATGTCCGACGACGTTCTTCCTAGGTTTTCCTCTACGAGTTTTAGAGTGTCCACACTTAAGTTTGGGTCTCTGTTCCAATTTGTATTAATTTTTGTGTACGGTGTTTTGGAGTGTTCTAATCTTATTGTTTTACATGTCTCTGTCCAGTTTCCCCAGCACCACGTATTCAAGAGACAGTCTCTTCTCCATTGTGTATCCGTGCCCCCTTTGTCAGAGATTAGTTGAGCATAGGCGTGTGGCTTTACCTCTGGGCTTTGTATCCTGTTGCATTGATCTATATTTCTGTTTTGGTGCCAGTCCAATGCTGTCTTGGTTACTGTAGCTTTGTAGTACAGTGCGAAGTCACGGAGCCTGATTCCTCCAGCTCCTTTTTTTTTTTTTCATCAAACTGCTTTGGCCACTCGGGGAGTTTTGTGTCTCCATACACATTTTAAGATTTTTTGTTCTGGTTTTGTAAAGAAATTGCCATTGGTAATTTGAGAGGGATTGCACTGAATATGTAGATTGCTTTGGGTAGTATAGTCATTTTCATAATATTGATTCTTCCTATCCAAGAACATGGTATAGCTCTTCATCTGTTTGTATCATCCTCAGTTTCATTCATCAGTGTCTTATACTTTTCTGTATACAGGTTTTCTGTCTCCCTAGGTAGGTTTATTCCTAGGTATTTTATTCCTTTACTTGCAGGGGTAAATGGGAGTCCTTCCTTAATTTCTCTTTCTTTTTTTCTTCCTTAATGAATAGGAATGCAAGGGATTTCTGTGCATTAATTTTGTGTCCTGCAACGTTTCCAAATCCATGGATTAGCTCTACTAGTTTTACGGTGGCATCTTTAGGATTCTCTACGTATAGAATCATGTCATGTGCAAAGAGTGGCATTGTGACTTCTTCTTTTCCAGTTTGTCTTCCTTTTCTTTCCTTTGCTGCTCTGATTCCCGTGGCTAGAAGTTCCAAAACTATGTTGAATAATAGTGGTGAGAGTGGTCATCCTTGTCTTGTTCCTGATCTTAGAGGACATGCTTTCAGTTCTTCACCACTGAAAATGTTGGCTGCGGGTTTGTTGTATACGTCCTTGATTAAGTTGAGTGAGGTTCCCTCTCAGCCCACGTCCTGGAGGCTTTATATCACAAATGTGTGTTGACATTTGTCACAAGCTTTTCTGCATCGAGTGACTTGATCATATGCTTTTTCCTCTTCAATTTGTCAATAGGGGGAATCACATTGATTTGCGTGTATTGAAGAATCTAGCATCCGTGGGAAAAATCCCACTTGATGGAGAGTTATGATACTTTTAACGTGGTGTTGGATTCTGTTGCTGCTATTTTGTTGAGCCGCTTTGCATCTCAGTTCATCAGTGATATCGGGATGTAACTCTCTTTCCTACTATCTTTGTCTGGTTTTCCCAACAGGGTGACGGTGGCCTCACAGGAAGAGTTTCAGAGTGTTCCTTCCACGCCAATAGTTTGGAAGAGTTTGAGAAAGGTGGGTGTTAGCACTTTGCTACGTGTTGGATAGAAATAACCTGTGAAGCCATCTGGTCCTGGACTTTTGTTGTTGGACGATTTGTAATCAGAGTTTCAAGTTCATTACTCGTACTGGGTCTGTTCATATTTTCGATTTTTTCCTGCTTCAGCCTTGGAAGGTCGTACCTTCCTAAGAATTTGTCCATTTCTTCCAGATTGTCCATTTTGTTAGCATAGAGTTGATTGCAGTAGTCTCTTACGACGTTTTGTATTTCTGTGTTGTCCGTTGTAACTTCTTTTACCTTTCTAATTTTATTGATTTCAGTCCTCTCCCTCTTTATCTTGATGCATCTGGCTAAGGATTTATCCATATGGTTTATCTTCTCAAAGAACCAGCTTTCTGTTTTTTTGATCTTTGATATTGTTTTCTTTCTTGCTGTTTCAGTCATTTCTTTCTTCTTTTTCTACCTTTTTATTGACAGTCCCAACTACCTGCAGAGTTTGTATTCTATGGAGTAAATGATTGGTTCACATGGACACAACTTCTTCCTTTGATCTTATTGGTTTGTGAACTTTGGAATCTTACTTCATTTTTTGATACAGCAGGTTCTTATTAGTTATCCGTCTTATACATATTACTGTATATATGTCAATCCCACTCTCCGAATTCATCACACAGCCACCACCAACCCCGCCACTTTCCCCCCTTGGTGGCCATACGTTACTTCTCCACATCTGTGTATCAATTCTGTCCTGTACACTGGTTCATCTGTACCGTTTCTCTAGGTTGAATATATGTGCTTTTATATACGATATCCGATTTTCTCTTTCTGACTGACTTCACTCTGTATGACAGTGTCTAGATCTATCCACGCCTGCACAAATGAACCAACATAGTTCCTTTTCGTGGCTGTATAATATTCCACGGTATATAGGTACCACATCTTCTTTATCCATTCGTCTTTGGGTGGCCATTTAAGTTGTTCCCATGACCTGGCTGTTGTAAATAGTGCTGCACTGAACATTGGGGTGCCTGTGCCTTTTAGAATTATGCTCTTCTCTGGGCTTATGCCCTGGTGTGCGATGGCTGAGTCATATGTTATTTCTATTTTCAGTTTTTCAAGGAATCTCCTTGCTTCCCTCCCTCATGGCTCTATCAATTTACACTCCCACCAAGAGTGCAAGTGTGTTCTCTTTTTTCCACACCATGCCCAGCAGTTTTTTTTGTTGATTTTCTGATGGTGACCGTTCTAAATGGTGTGAGGTGATACCTCAGTGTAGATTTGATGTGCATCTCTATAATAATTAGTGATGTTGAGCAGGTTTTTATCTGCTTGTTGGCCACCTGTATGTCTTCTGTGGAGAATAGTCTGTTTAGGACTTCTGCCCATGTTTAGATTGGGTTGTTGGTTGTTTAAATATCAAGCAGCATGTGCTGTTTACATATTTTTGAGATTGATCCTCAGACCGCTGATTTGTATGTAAATATTTTTCCCATTCTGTGGGTTGTGTGTTCTTCTTTCTCATAGTTTCCTGTGCTTAGCAAAATCTTTTAAGTTTACTGACGTCCCACCTGTATATTTCTGCTTTTATTTCCAGGACTCTAGCAGGAGGATTACAAAAGATCTTCTTGTGTTTTATGTCCAACAATGTTCTTCCTAGGTTTTCCTCTACGAGTTTTAGAGTGTCCACACTTAAGTTTGGGTCTCTGTTCCAATTTGTATTAATTTTTGTGTACGGTGTTTGGGAGTGTTCTAATCTTATTGTTTTACATGTCTCTGTCCAGTTTCCCCACCACCACGTATTCAAGAGACAGTCTCTTCTCCATTGTGTATCCGTGCCCCCTTTGTCAGAGATTAGTTGAGCATAGGCGTGTGGCTTTATCTCTGGGCTTTTTATCCTGTTGCATTGATCTATATTTCTGTTTTGGTGCCAGTCCAATGCTGTCTTGGTTACTGTAGCTTTGTAGTACAGTGCGAAGTCACGGAGCCTGATTCCTCCAGCTCCTTTTATTTTTTTTCATCAAACTGCTTTGGCCACTCGGGGAGTTTTGTGTCTCCATACACATTTTAAGATTTTTTGTTCTGGTTTTGTAAAGAAATTGCCATTGGTAATTTGAGAGGGATTGCACTGAATATGTAGATTGCTTTGGGTAGTATAGTCATTTTCATAATATTGATTCTTCCAATCCAAGAACATGGTATAGCTCTTCATCTGTTTGTATCATCCTCAGTTTCATTCATCAGTGTCTTATACTTTTCTGTATACAGGTTTTCTGTCTCCCTAGGTAGGTTTATTCCTAGGTATTTTATTCCTTTACTTGCAGGGGTAAATGGGAGTCCTTCCTTAATTTCTCTTTCTTTTTTTCTTCCTTAATGAATAGGAATGCAAGGGATTTCTGTGCATTAATTTTGTGTCCTGCAACGTTTCCAAATCCATGGATTAGCTCTACTAGTTTTACGGTGGCATCTTTAGGATTCTCTACGTATAGAATCATGTCATGTGCAAAGAGTGGCATTGTGACTTCTTCTTTTCCAGTTTGTCTTCCTTTTCTTTCCTTTGCTGCTCTGATTCCCGTGGCTAGAAGTTCCAAAACTATGTTGAATAATAGTGGTGAGAGTGGTCATCCTTGTCTTGTTCCTGATCTTAGAGGACATGCTTTCAGTTCTTCACCACTGAAAATGTTTGCTGCGGGTTTGTTGTATACGTCCTTGATTAAGTTGAGTGAGGTTCCCTCTCAGCCCACGTCCTGGAGGCTTTATATCACAAATGTGTGTTGACATTTGTCACAAGCTTTTCTGCATCGAGTGACTTGATCATATGCTTTTTCCTCTTCAATTTGTCAATAGGGGGAATCACATTGATTTGCGTGTATTGAAGAATCCTAGCATCCGTGGGAAAAATCCCACTTGATGGAGAGGTGTGATACTTTTAATGTGGTGTTGGATTCTGTTGCTGCTATTTTGTTGAGCCGCTTTGCATCTGAGTTCATCAGTGATATCGGGATGTAACTCTCTTTCCTACTATCTTTGTCTGGTTTTCCCAACAGGTTGACGGTGGCCTCACAGGAAGAGTTTCAGAGTGTTCCTTCCACGCCAATAGTTTGGAAGAGTTTGAGAAAGGTGGGTGTTAGCTCTTTTCTACGTGTTGGATAGAAATAACCTGTGAAGCCATGTGGTCCTGGACTTTTGTTTGTTGGACGATTTGTAATCAGAGTTTCAAGTTCATTACTCGTACTGGGTCTGTTCATATTTTCGATTTTTTCCTGCTTCAGCCTTGGAAGGTCGTACCTTCCTAAGAATTTGTCCATTTCTTCCAGATTGTCCATTTTGTTAGCATAGAGTTGATTGCAGTAGTCTCTTACGACGTTTTGTATTTCTGTGTTGTCCGTTGTAACTTCTTTTACCTTTCTAATTTTATTGATTTCAGTCCTCTCCCTCTTTATCTTGATGCATCTGGCTAAGGATTTATCCATATGGTTTATCTTCTCAAAGAACCAGCTTTCTGTTTTTTTGATCTTTGATATTGTTTTCTTTCTTGCTGTTTCAGTCATTTCTTTCTTCTTTTTCTACCTTTTTATTGACAGTCCCAACTACCTGCAGAGTTTGTATTCTATGGAGTAAATGATTGGTTCACATGGACACAACTTCTTCCTTTGATCTTATTGGTTTGTGAACTTTGGAATCTTACTTCATTTTTTGATACAGCAGGTTCTTATTAGTTATCCGTCTTATACATATTACTGTATATATGTCAATCCCACTCTCCGAATTCATCACACAGCCACCACCAACCCCGCCACTTTCCCCCCTTGGTGGCCATACGTTACTTCTCCACATCTGTGTATCAATTCTGTCCTGTACACTGGTTCATCTGTACCGTTTCTCTAGGTTGAATATATGTGCTTTTATATACGATATCCGATTTTCTCTTTCTGACTGACTTCACTCTGTATGACAGTGTCTAGATCTATCCACGCCTGCACAAATGAACCAACATAGTTCCTTTTCGTGGCTGTATAATATTCCACGGTATATAGGTACCACATCTTCTTTATCCATTCGTCTTTGGGTGGCCATTTAAGTTGTTCCCATGACCTGGCTGTTGTAAATAGTGCTGCACTGAACATTGGGGTGCCTGTGCCTTTTAGAATTATGCTCTTCTCTGGGCTTATGCCCTGGTGTGCGATGGCTGAGTCATATGTTATTTCTATTTTCAGTTTTTCAAGGAATCTCCTTGCTTCCCTCCCTCATGGCTCTATCAATTTACACTCCCACCAAGAGTGCAAGTGTGTTCTCTTTTTTCCACACCATGCCCAGCAGTTTTTTTTGTTGATTTTCTGATGGTGACCGTTCTAAATGGTGTGAGGTGATACCTCAGTGTAGATTTGATGTGCATCTCTATAATAATTAGTGATGTTGAGCAGGTTTTTATCTGCTTGTTGGCCACCTGTATGTCTTCTGTGGAGAATAGTCTGTTTAGGACTTCTGCCCATGTTTAGATTGGGTTGTTGGTTGTTTAAATATCAAGCAGCATGTGCTGTTTACATATTTTTGAGATTGATCCTCAGACCGCTGATTTGTATGTAAATATTTTTCCCATTCTGTGGGTTGTGTGTTCTTCTTTCTCATAGTTTCCTGTGCTTAGCAAAATCTTTTAAGTTTACTGACGTCCCACCTGTATATTTCTGCTTTTATTTCCAGGACTCTAGCAGGAGGATTACAAAAGATCTTCTTGTGTTTTATGTCCAACAATGTTCTTCCTAGGTTTTCCTCTACGAGTTTTAGAGTGTCCACACTTAAGTTTGGGTCTCTGTTCCAATTTGTATTAATTTTTGTGTACGGTGTTTGGGAGTGTTCTAATCTTATTGTTTTACATGTCTCTGTCCAGTTTCCCCAGCACCACGTATTCAAGAGACAGTCTCTTCTCCATTGTGTATCCGTGCCCCCTTTGTCAGAGATTAGTTGAGCATAGGCGTGTGGCTTTATCTCTGGGCTTTTTATCCTGTTGCATTGATCTATATTTCTGTTTTGGTGCCAGTCCAATGCTGTCTTGGTTACTGTAGCTTTGTAGTACAGTGCGAAGTCACGGAGCCCGATTCCTCCAGCTCCTTTTATTTTTTTTCATCAAACTGCTTTGGCCACTCGGGGAGTTTTGTGTCTCCATACACATTTTAAGATTTTTTGTTCTGGTTTTGTAAAGAAATTGCCATTGGTAATTTGAGAGGGATTGCACTGAATATGTAGATTGCTTTGGGTAGTATAGTCATTTTCATAATATTGATTCTTCCAATCCAAGAACATGGTATAGCTCTTCATCTGTTTGTATCATCCTCAGTTTCATTCATCAGTGTCTTATACTTTTCTGTATACAGGTTTTCTGTCTCCCTAGGTAGGTTTATTCCTAGGTATTTTATTCCTTTACTTGCAGGGGTAAATGGGAGTCCTTCCTTAATTTCTCTTTCTTTTTTTCTTCCTTAATGAATAGGAATGCAAGGGATTTCTGTGCATTAATTTTGTGTCCTGCAACGTTTCCAAATCCATGGATTAGCTCTACTAGTTTTACGGTGGCATCTTTAGGATTCTCTACGTATAGAATCATGTCATGTGCAAAGAGTGGCATTGTGACTTCTTCTTTTCCAGTTTGTCTTCCTTTTCTTTCCTTTGCTGCTCTGATTCCCGTGGCTAGAAGTTCCAAAACTATGTTGAATAATAGTGGTGAGAGTGGTCATCCTTGTCTTGTTCCTGATCTTAGAGGACATGCTTTCAGTTCTTCACCACTGAAAATGTTTGCTGCGGGTTTGTTGTATACGTCCTTGATTAAGTTGAGTGAGGTTCCCTCTAAGCCCAGTCCTGGAGGCTTTATATCACAAATGTGTGTTGACATTTGTCACAAGCTTTTCTGCATCGAGTGACTTGATCATATGCTTTTTCCTCTTCAATTTGTCAATAGGGGGAATCACATTGATTTGCGTGTATTGAAGAATCCTAGCATCCGTGGGAAAAATCCCACTTGATGGAGAGGTATGATATTTTTAACGTGGTGTTGGATTCTGTTGCTGCTATTTTGTTGAGCCACTTTGCATCTCAGTTCATCAATGATATCGGGATGTAACTCTCTTTCCTACTATCTTTGTCTGGTTTTCCCAACAGGGTGACGGTGACCTCACAGAAAGAGTTTCAGAGTGTTCCTTCCACGCCAATAGTTTGGAAGAGTTTGAGAAAGGTGGGTGTTAGCACTTTGCTACGTGTTGGATAGAAATAACCTGTGAAGCCATCTGGTCCTGGACTTTTGTTGTTGGACGATTTGTAATCAGAGTTTCAAGTTCATTACTCGTACTGGGTCTGTTCATATTTTCGATTTTTTCCTGCTTCAGCCTTGGAAGGTCGTACCTTCCTAAGAATTTGTCCATTTCTTCCAGATTGTCCATTTTGTTAGCATAGAGTTGATTGCAGTAGTCTCTTACGACATTTTGTATTTCTGTGTTGTCCGTTGTAACTTCTTTTACCTTTCTAATTTTATTGATTTCAGTCCTCTCCCTCTTTATCTTGACGCATCTGGCTAAGGATTTATCCATATGGTTTATCTTCTCAAAGAACCAGCTTTTTGTTTTTGATCTTTGATATTGTTTTCTTTGTTGCTGTTTCAGTCATTTCTTTCTTCTTTTTCTACCTTTTTATTGACAGTCCCAACTACCTGCAGAGTTGTTTTCTATGGAGTAAATGATTGGGTCACATGGACACAACTTCTTCCTTTGATCTTATTGGTTTGTGAACTTTGGAATCTTACTTCATTTTTTGATACAGCAGGTTCTTATTAGTTATCCATGTGATACATATTACTGTATATATGTCAATCCCACTCTCCGAATTCATCACACAGCCACCACCAACCCCGCCACTTTCCCCCCGTGGTGGCCATACGTTACTTCTCCACATCTGTGTATCAATTCTGTCCTGTACACTGGTTCATCTGTACCGTTTCTCTAGGTTGAATATATGTGCTTTTATATACGATATCCGATTTTCCCTTTCTGACTGACTTCACTCTGTATGACAGTGTCTAGATCTATCCACGCCTGTACAAATGAACCAACATAGTTCCTTTTCGTGGCTGTATAATATTCCACGGTATATAGGTACCACATCTTCTTTATCCATTCGTCTTTGGGTGGCCATTTAAGTTGTTTCCATGACCTGGCTGTTGTAAATAGTGCTGCACTGAACATTGGGGTGCCGGTGCCGTTTAGAATTATGCTCTTCTCTGGGCTTATGCCCTGGTGTGCGATGGCTGAGTCATATGTTATTTCTATTTTCAGTTTTCCAAGGAATCTCCTTGCTTCCCTCCCTAGTGGCTCTATCAATTTACACTCCCACCAAGAGTACAAGTGTGTTCTCTTTTTTCCACACCATGCCCAGCAGTTTTTTTTGTTGATTTTCTGATGGTGACCGTTCTAAATGGTGTGAGGTGATACCTCAGTGTAGTTTTGATGTGCATCTCTATAATAATTAGTGATGTTGAGCAGGTTTTTATCTGCTTGTTGGCCACCTGTATGTCTTCTGTGGAGAATAGTCTGTTTAGGACTTCTGCCCATTTTTAGATTGGTTTGTTGGTTGTTTAATATCAAGCAGCATGTGCTGTTTACATATTTTGGAGATTGATCCTCAGACCGCTGATATGTATGTAAATATTTTTCCCATTCTGTGGGTTGTGTGTTCTTCTTTCTCATAGTTTCCTGTGCTTAGCAAAATCTTTTAAGGTTACTGAGGTCCCACTTGTATATTTCTGCTTTTATTTCCAGGACTCTAGCAGGAGGATTACAAAAGATCTTCTTGTGTTTTATGTCCGACGACGTTCTTCCTAGGTTTTCCTCTACGAGTTTTAGAGTGTCCAGACTTAAGTTTGTGTCTCTGTTCCAATTTGTATTAATTTTTGTGTACGGTGTTTTGGAGTGTTCTAATCTTATTGTTTTACATGTCTCTGTCCAGTTTCCCCAGCACCACGTATTCAAGAGACAGTCTCTTCTCCATTGTGTATCCGTGCCCCCTTTGTCAGAGATTAGTTGAGCATAGGCGTGTGGCTTTATCTCTGGGCTTTCTATCCTGTTGCATTGATCTATATTTCTGTTTTTGTGCCAGTCCAATGCTGTCTTGGTTACTGTAGCTTTGTAGTACAGTGCGAAATCACGGAGCCCGATTCCTCCAGCTCCTTTTTTTTTTTTTCATCAAACTGCTTTGGCCACTCGGGGAGTTTTGTGTCTCCATACACATTTTAAGATTTTTTGTTCTGGTTTTGTAAAAAAATTGCCATTGGTAATTTGAGAGGGATTGCACTGAATATGTAGATTGCTTTGGGTAGTATAGTCATTTTCATAATATTGATTCTTCCTATCCAAGAATATGGTATAGCTCTTCATGTGTTTGTATCATCCTCAGTTTCATTCATCAGTGTCTTATACTTTTCTGTATACAGGTTTTCTGTCTCCCTAGGTAGGTTTATTCCTAGGTATTTTATTCCTTTACTTGCAGGGGTAAATGGGAGTCCTTCCTTAATTTCTCTTTCTTTTCTTCTTCCTTAATGAATAGGAATGCAAGGGATTTCTGTGCATTAATTTTGTGTCCTGCAACGTTTCCAAATCCATGGATTAGCTCTACTAGTTTTACGGTGGCATCTTTAGGATTCTCTACGTATAGAATCATGTCATGTGCAAAGAGTGGCCTTGTGACTTCTTCTTTTCCAGTTTGTCTTCCTTTTCTTTCCTTTGCTGCTCTGATTCCCGTGGCTAGAAGTTCCAAAACTATGTTGAATAATAGTGGTGAGAGTGGTCATCCTTGTCTTGTTCCTGATCTTAGAGGACATGCTTTCAGTTCTTCACCACTGAAAATGTTGGCTGCGGGTTTGTTGTATACGTCCTTGATTAAGTTGAGTGAGGTTCCCTCTAAGCCCACGTCCTGGAGGCTTTATATCACAAATGTGTGTTGACATTTGTCACAAGCTTTTCTGCATCGAGTGACTTGATCATATGCTTTTTCCTCTTCAATTTGTCAATAGGGGGAATCACATTGATTTGCGTGTATTGAAGAATCCTAGCCTCTGTGGGAAAAATCCCACTTGATGGAGAGGTATGATACTTTTAAAGTGGTGTTGGATTCTGTTGCTGCTATTTTGTTGAGCCGCTTTGCATCTGAGTTCATCAGTGATATCGGGATGTAACTCTCTTTCCTACTATCTTTGTCTGGTTTTCCCAACAGGGTGACGGTGGCCTCACAGAAAGAGTTTCAGAGTGTTCCTTCCACGCCAATAGTTTGGAAGAGTTTGAGAAAGGTGGGTGTTAGCTCTTTTCTACGTGTTGGATAGAAATAACCTGTGAAGCCATGTGGTCCTGGACTTTTGTTTGTTGGACGATTTGTAATCAGAGTTTCAAGTTCATTACTCGTACTGGGTCTGTTCATATTTTCGATTTTTTCCTGCTTCAGCCTTGGAAGGTCGTACCTTCCTAAGAATTTGTCCATTTCTTCCAGATTGTCCATTTTGTTAGCATAGAGTTGATTGCAGTAGTCTCTTACGACGTTTTGTATTTCTGTGTTGTCCGTTGTAACTTCTTTTACCTTTCTAATTTTATTGATTTCAGTCCTCTCCCTCTTTATCTTGATGCATCTGGCTAAGGATTTATCCATATGGTTTATCTTCTCAAAGAACCAGCTTTTTGTGTTTTTGATCTTTGATATTGTTTTCTTTGTTGCTGTTTCAGTCATTTCTTTCTTCTTTTTCTACCTTTTTATTGACAGTCCCAACTACCTGCAGAGTTTGTTTTCTATGGAGTAAATGATTGGGTCACATGGACACAACTTCTTCCTTTGATCTTATTGGTTTGTGAACTTTGCAATCTTACTTCATTTTTTGATACAGCAGGTTCTTATTAGTTATCCATCTGATACATATTACTGTATATATGTCAATCCCACTCTCCGAATTCATCACACAGCCACCACCAACCCCGCCACTTTCCCCCCTTGGTGGCCATACGTTACTTCTCCACATCTGTGTATCAATTCTGTCCTGTACACTGGTTCATCTGTACCGTTTCTCTAGGTTGAATATATGTGCTTTTATATACGATATCTGATTTTCTCTTTCTGACTGACTTCACTCTGTATGACAGTGTCTAGATCTATCCACGCCTGTACAAATGAACCAACATAGTTCATTTTCGTGGCTGTATAATATTCCACGGTATATAGGTACCACATCTTCTTTATCCATTCGTCTTTGGGTGGCCATTTAAGTTGTTTTCCATGACCTGGCTGCTGTAAATAGTGCTGCACTGAACATTGGGGTGCCTGTGCCTTTTAGAATTATGCTCTTCTCTGGGCTTATGCCGTGGTGTGCGATGGCTGAGTCATATGTTATTTCTATTTTCAGTTTTTCAAGGAATCTCCTTGCTTCCCTCCCTAGTGGCTCTATCAATTTACCCTCCCACCAAGAGTGCAAGTGTGTTCTCTTTTCTCCACACCGTGCCCAGCAGGTTTTTTTTGTTGATTTTCTGATGGTGACCGTTCTAAATGGTGTGAGGTGATACCTCAGTGTAGTTTTGATGTGCATCTCTATAATAATTAGTGACGTTGAGCAGGTTTTTATCTGCTTGTTGGCCACCTGTATGTCTTCTGTGGAGAATAGTCTGTTTAGGACTTCTGCCCATTTTTAGATTGGGTTGTTGGTTGTTTAATATCAAGCAGCATGTGCTGTTTACATATTTTTGAGATTGATCCTCAGACCGCTGATTTGTATGTAAATATTTTTCCCATTCTGTGGGTTGTGTGTTCTTCTTTCTCATAGTTTCTTGTGCTTAGCAAAATCTTTTAAGGTTACTGAGGTCCCACTTGTATATTTCTGTTTTTATTTCCAGGACTCTAGCAGGAGGATTACAAAAGATCTTTTTGTGTTTTATGTCCAACAATGTTCTTCCTAGGTTTTCCTCTACGAGTTTTAGAGTGTCCAGACTTAAGTTTGGGTCTCTGTTCCAATTTGTTTAATTTTTGTGTACGGTGTTTTGGAGTGTTCTAATCTTATTGTTTTACATGTCTCTGTCCAGTTTCCCCAGCACCACGTATTCAAGAGACAGTCTCTTCTCCATTGTGTATCCGTGCCCCCTTTGTCAGAGATTAGTTGAGCATAGGCGTGTGGCTTTATCTCTGGGCTTTCTATCCTGTTGCATTGATCTATATTTCTGTTTTGGTGCCAGTCCAATGCTGTCTTGGTTACTGTAGCTTTGTAGTACAGTGCGAAGTCACGGAGCCTGATTCCTCCAGCTCCTTTTTTTTTTTTTCATCAAACTGCTTTGGCCACTCGGGGAGTTTTGTGTCTCCATACACATTTTAAGATTTTTTGTTCTGGTTTTGTAAAACAATTGCCATTGGTAATTTGAGAGGGATTGCACTGAATATGTAGATTGCTTTGGGTAGTATAGTCATTTTCATAATATTGATTCTTCCAATCCAAGAACATGGTATAGCTCTTATCTGTTCGTATCATCCTCAGTTTCATTCATCAGTGTCTTATACTTTTCTGTATACAGGTTTTCTGTCTCCCTAGGTAGGTTTATTCCTAGGTATTTTATTCCTTTACTTGCAGGGGTAAATGGGAGTCCTTCCTTAATTTCTCTTTCTTTTTTTCTTCCTTAATGAATAGGAATGCAAGGGATTTCTGTGCATTAATTTTGTGTCCTGCAACGTTTCCAAATCCATGGATTAGCTCTACTAGTTTTACGGTGGCATCTTTAGGATTCTCTACGTATAGAATCATGTCATGTGCAAAGAGTGGCATTGTGACTTCTTCTTTTCCAGTTTGTCTTCCTTTTCTTTCCTTTGCTGCTCTGATTCCCGTGGCTAGAAGTTCCAAAACTATGTTGAATAATAGTGGTGAGAGTGGTCATCCTTGTCTTGTTCCTGATCTTAGAGGACATGCTTTCAGTTCTTCACCACTGAAAATGTTTGCTGCGGGTTTGTTGTATACGTCCTTGATTAAGTTGAGTGAGGTTCCCTCTAAGCCCACGTCCTGGAGGCTTTATATCACAAATGTGTGTTGACATTTGTCACAAGCTTTTCTGCATCGAGTGACTTGATCATATGCTTTTTCCTCTTCAATTTGTCAATAGGGGGAATCACATTGATTTGCGTGTATTGAAGAATCCTTGCATCCCTGGGAAAAATCCCACTTGATGGTGAGTTATGATACTTTTAACGTGGTGTTGGATTCTGTTGCTGCTATTTTGTTGAGCCGCTTTGCATCTGAGTTCATCAGTGATATTGGGATGTAACTCTCTTTCCTACTATCTTTGTCTGGTTTTCCCAACAGGGTGACGGTTTCCTCACAGAAAGAGTTTCAGAGTGTTCCTTCCACGCCAATAGTTTGGAAGAGTTTGAGAAAGGTGGGTGTTAGCTCTTTTCTACGTGTTGGATAGAAATAACCTGTGAAGCCATCTGGTCCTGGACTTTTGTTTGTTGGACGATTTGTAATCAGAGTTTCAAGTTCATTACTCGTACTGGGTCTGTTCATATTTTCGATTTTTTCCTGCTTCAGCCTTGGAAGGTCGTACCTTCCTAAGAATTTGTCCATTTCTTCCAGATTGTCCATTTTGTTAGCATAGAGTTGATTGCAGTAGTCTCTTATGACGTTTTGTATTTCTGTGTTGTCCGTTGTAACTTCTTTTACCTTTCTAATTTTATTGATTTCAGTCCTCTCCCTCTTTATCTTGATGCATCTGGCTAAGGATTTATCCATATGGTTTATCTTCTCAAAGAACCAGCTTTTTGTGTTTTTGATCTTTGATATTGTTTTCTTTGTTGCTGTTTCAGTCATTTCTTTCTTCTTTTTCTACCTTTTTATTGACAGTCCCAACTACCTTCAGAGTTTGTTTTCTATGGAGTAAATGATTGGGTCACATGGACACAACTTCTTCCTTTTATCTTATTGGTTTGTGAACTTTGCAATCTTACTTCATTTTTTGATACAGCAGGTTCTTATTAGTTATCCATCTGATACATATTACTGTATATATGTCAATACCACTCTCCGAATTCATCACACAGCCACCACCAACCCCACCACTTTCCCCCCTTGGTGGCCATACGTTACTTCTGCACATCTGTGTATCAATTCTGTCCTGTACACTGGTTCATCTGTACCGTTTCTCTAGGTTGAATATATGTGCTTTTATATACGATATCCGATTTTCCCTTTCTGACTGACTTCACTCTGTATGACAGTGTCTAGATCTATCCACGCCTGTACAAATGAACCAACATAGTTCCTTTTCGTGGCTGTATAATATTCCACGGTATATAGGTACCACATCTTCTTTATCCATTCGTCTTTGGGTGGCCATTTAAGTTGTTTCCATGACCTGGCTGCTGTAAATAGTGCTGCACTGAACATTGGGGTGCCTGTGCCTTTTAGAATTATGCTCTTCTCTGGGCTTATGCCCTGGTGTGCGATGGCTGAGTCATATGTTATTTCTATTTTCAGTTTTTCAAGGAATCTCTTTGCTTCCCTCCCTAGTGGCTCTATCAATTTACCCTCCCACCAAGAGTGCAAGTGTGTTCTCTTTTCTCCACACCGTGCCCAGCAGTTTTTTTTTTGTTGATTTTCTGATGATGACCGTTCTAAATGGTGTCAGGTGATACCTCAGTGTAGTTTTGATGTGCATCTCTATAATAATTAGTGATGTTGAGCAGGTTTTTATCTGCTTGTTGGCCACCTGTATGTCTTCTGTGGAGAATAGTCTGTTTAGGACTTCTGCCCATTTTTAGATTGGGTTGTTGGTTGTTTAATATCAAGCAGCATGTGCTGTTTACATATTTTTGAGATTGATCCTCAGACCGCTGATTTGTATGTAAATATTTTTCCCATTCTGTGGGTTGTGTGTTCTTCTTTCTCATAGTTTCTTGTGCTTAGCAAAATCTTTTAAGGTTACTGAGGTCCCACTTGTATATTTCTGTTTTTATTTCCAGGACTCTAGCAGGAGGATTACAAAAGATCTTTTTGTGTTTTATGTCCAACAATGTTCTTCCTAGGTTTTCCTCTACGAGTTTTAGAGTGTCCAGACTTAAGTTTGGGTCTCTGTTCCAATTTGTATTAATTTTTGTGTACGGTGTTTGGGAGTGTTCTAATCTTATTGTTTTACATGTCTCTGTCCAGTTTCCCCAGCACCACGTATTCAAGAGACAGTCTCTTCTCCATTGTGTATCCATGCCCCCTTTGTCAGAGATTAGTTGAGCATAGGCATGTGGCTTTATCTCTGGGCTCTCTATCCTGTTGCATTGATCTATATTTCTGTTTTGGTGCCAGTCCAATGCTGTCTTGGTTACTGTAGCTTTGTAGTACAGTGCGAAGTCACGGAGCCCGATTCCTCCAGCTCCTTTTTTTTTTTTCATCAAACTGCTTTGGCCACTCGGGGAGTTTTGTGTCTCCATACACATTTTAAGATTTTTTGTTCTGGTTTTGTAAAGAAATTGCCATTGGTAATTTGAGAGGGATTGCACTGAATATGTAGATTGCTTTGGGTAGTATAGTCATTTTCATAATATTGATTCTTCCAATCCAAGAACATGGTATAGCTCTTCATGTGTTTGTATCATCCTCAGTTTCATTCATCAGTGTTTTATACTTTTCTGTATACAGGTTTTCTGTCTCCCTAGGTAGGTTTATTCCTAGGTATTTTATTCCTTTACTTGCAGGGGTAAATGGGAGTCCTTCCTTAATTTCTCTTTCTTTTTTTCTTCCTTAATGAATAGGAATGCAAGGGATTTCTGTGCATTAATTTTGTGTCCTGCAACGTTTCCAAATCCATGGATTAGCTCTACTAGTTTTACGGTGGCATCTTTAGGATTCTCTACGTATAGAATCATGTCATGTGCAAAGAGTGGCATTGTGACTTCTTCTTTTCCAGTTTGTCTTCCTTTTCTTTCCTTTGCTGCTCTGATTCCCGTGGCTAGAAGTTCCAAAACTATGTTGAATAATAGTGGTGAGAGTGGTCATCCTTGTCTTGTTCCTGATCTTAGAGGACATGCTTTCAGTTCTTCACCACTGAAAATGTTTGCTGCGGGTTTGTTGTATACGTCCTTGATTAAGTTGAGTGAGGTTCCCTCTAAGCCCACGTCCTGGAGGCTTTATATCACAAATGTGTGTTGACATTTGTCACAAGCTTTTCTGCATCGAGTGACTTGATCATATGCTTTTTCCTCTTCAATTTGTCAATAGGGGAAATCACATTGATTTGCGTGTATTGAAGAATCCTAGCATCCGTGGGAAAAATCCCACTTGATGGAGAGGTATGATACTTTCAATGTGGTGTTGGATTCTGTTGCTGCTATTTTGTTGAGCCGCTTTGCATCTGAGTTCATCAGTGATATCGGGATGTAACTCTCTTTCCTACTATCTTTGTCTGGTTTTCCCAACAGGGTGACGGTGGCCTCACAGAAAGAGTTTCAGAGTGTTCCTTCCACGCCAATAGTTTGGAAGAGTTTGAGAAAGGTGGGTGTTAGCTCTTTTCTACGTGTTGGATAGAAATAACCTGTGAAGCCATGTGGTCCTGGACTTTTGTTTGTTGGACGATTTGTAATCAGAGTTTCAAGTTCATTACTCGTACTGGGTCTGTTCATATTTTCGATTTTTTCCTGCTTCAGCCTTGGAAGGTCGTACCTTCGTAAGAATTTGTCCATTTCCTCCTGATTGTCCATTTTGTTAGCATAGAGTTGATTGCAGTAGTCTCTTACGACGTTTTGTATTTCTGTGTTGTCCGTTGTAACTTCTTTTACCTTTCTAATTTTATTGATTTCAGTCCTCTCCCTCTTTATCTTGATGCATCTGGCTAAGGATTTATCCATATGGTTTATCTTCTCAAAGAACCAGCTTTTTGTTTTTTTGATCTTCGATATTGTTTTCTTTGTTGCTGTTTCAGTCATTTCTTTCTTCTTTTTCTACCTTTTTATTGACAGTCCCAACTACCTGCAGAGTTTGTATTCTATGGAGTAAATGATTGGTTCACATGGACACAACTTCTTCCTTTGATCTTATTGGTTTGTGAACATTGCAATCTTACTTCATTTTTTGATACAGCAGGTTCTTATTAGTTATCCGTCTTATACATATTACTGTATATATGTCAATCCCACTCTCCGAATTCATCACACAGCCACCACCAACCCCGCCACTTTCCCCCCTTGGTGGCCATATGTTACTTCTCCACGTCTGTGTATCAATTCTGTCCTGTACACTGGTTCATCTGTACCGTTTCTCTAGCTTGAATATATGTGCTTTCATATACGATATCCGATTTTCTCTTTCTGACTGACTTCACTCTGTATGACAGTGTCTAGATCTATCCACGCCTGTACAAATGAACCAACATAGTTCCTTTTCGTGGCTGTATAGTATTCCATGGTATATAGGTACCACATCTTCTTTATCCATTCGTCTTTGGGTGGCCATTTAAGTTGTTTCCATGACCTGGCTGTTGTAAATGGTGCTGCACTGAACATTGGGGTGCCTGTGCCTTTTAGAATTATGCTCTTCTCTGGGCTTATGCCCTGGTGTGTGATGGCTGAGTCATATGTTATTTCTATTTTCAGTTTTTCAAGGAATCTCCTTGCTTCCCTCCCTAGTGGCTCTATCAATTTACACTCCCACCAAGAGTGCAAGTGTGTTCTCTTTTCTCCACACTGTGCCCAGCAGTTTTTTTTGTTGATTTTCTGATGGTGACCGCTCTAAATGGTGTGAGGTGATACCTCAGTGTAGTTTTGATGTGCATCTCTATAATAATTAGTGATGTTGAGCAGGTTTTTATCTGCTTGTTGGCCACCTGTATGTCTTCTGTGGAGAATAGTCTGTTTAGGACTTCTGCCCATTTTTAGATTGGGTTGTTGGTTTTTTAAATATCAAGCAGCATGTGCTGTTTACATATTTTTGAGATTGATCCTCAGACCGCTGATTTGTATGTAAATATTTTTCCCATTCTGTGGGTTGTGTGTTCTTCTTTCTCATAGTTTCCTGTGCTTAGCAAAATCTTTTAAGGTTACTGAGGTCCCACTTGTATATTTCTGCTTTTATTTCCAGGACTCTAGCAGGAGGATTACAAAAGATCTTCTTGTGTTTTATGTCCAACAATGTTCTTCCTAGGTTTTCCTCTACGAGTTTTAGAGTGTCCAGACTTAAGTTTGGGTCTCTGTTCCAATTTGTATTAATTTTTGTGTACGGTGTTTGGGAGTGTTCTAATCTTATTGTTTTACATGTCTCTGTCCAGTTTCCCCAGCACCACGTATTCAAGAGACAGTCTCTTCTCCATTGTGTATCCGTGCCCCCTTTGTCAGAGATTAGTTGAGCATAGGCGTGTGGCTTTATCTCTGGGCTTTCTATCCTGTTGCATTGATCTATATTTCTGTTTTGGTGCCAGTCCAATGCTGTCTTGGTTACTGTAGCTTTGTAGTACAGTGCGAAGTCACGGAGCCCGATTCCTCCAGCTCCTTTTTTTTTTTTCATCAAACTGCTTTGGCCACTCGGGGAGTTTTGTGTCTCCATACACATTTTAAGATTTTTTGTCCTGGTTTTGTAAAACAATTGCCATTGGTAATTTGAGAGGGATTGCACTGAATATGTAGATTGCTTTGGGTAGTATAGTCATTTTCATAATATTGATTCTTCCTATCCAAGAACATGGTATAGCTCTTCATCTGTTTGTATCATCCTCAGTTTCATTCATCAGTGTCTTATACTTTTCTGTATACAGGTTTTCTGTCTCCCTAGGTAGGTTTATTCCTAGGTATTTTATTCCTTTACTTGCAGGGGTAAATGGGAGTCCTTCCTTAATTTCTCTTTCTTTTTTTCTTCCTTAATGAATAGGAATGCAAGGGATTTCTGTGCATTAATTTTGTGTCCTGCAACGTTTCCAAATCCATGGATTAGCTCTACTAGTTTTACGGTGGCATCTTTAGGATTCTCTACGTATAGAATCATGTCATGTGCAAAGAGTGGCATTGTGACTTCTTCTTTTCCAGTTTGTCTTCCTTTTCTTTCCTTTGCTGCTCTGATTCCCGTGGCTAGAAGTTCCAAAACTATGTTGAATAATAGTGGTGAGAGTGGTCATCCTTGTCTTGTTCCTGATCTTAGAGGACATGCTTTCAGTTCTTCACCACTGAAAATGTTGGCTGCGGGTTTGTTGTATACGTCCTTGATTAAGTTGAGTGAGGTTCCCTCTAAGCCCACGTCCTGGAGGCTTTATATCACAAATGTGTGTTGACATTTGTCACAAGCTTTTCTGCATCGAGTGACTTGATCATATGCTTTTTCCTCTTCAATTTGTCAATAGGGGGAATCACATTGATTTGCGTGTATTGAAGAATCCTTGCATCCCTGGGAAAAATCCCACTTGATGGTGAGTTATGATACTTTTAACGTGGTGTTGGATTCTGTTGCTGCTATTTTGTTGAGCCGCTTTGCATCTGAGTTCATCAGTGATATTGGGATGTAACTCTCTTTCCTACTATCTTTGTCTGGTTTTCCCAACAGGGTGACGGTGGCCTCACAGGAAGAGTTTCAGAGTGTTCCTTCCACGCCAATAGTTTGGAAGAGTTTGAGAAAGGTGGGTGTTAGCTCTTTTCTACGTGTTGGATAGAAATAACCTGTGAAGCCATGTGGTCCTGGACTTTTGTTTGTTGGACGATTTGTAATCAGAGTTTCAAGTTCATTACTCGTACTGGGTCTGTTCATATTTTCGATTTTTTCTTGCTTCAGCCTTGGAAGGTCGTACCTTCCTAAGAATTTGTCCATTTCTTCCAGATTGTCCATTTTGTTAGCATAGAGTTGATTGCAGTAGTCTCTTATGACGTTTTGTATTTCTGTGTTGTCCGTTGTAACTTCTTTTACCTTTCTAATTTTATTGATTTCAGTCCTCTCCCTCTTTATCTTGATGCATCTGGCTAAGGATTTATCCATATGGTTTATCTTCTCAAAGAACCAGCTTTTTGTGTTTTTGATCTTTGATATTGTTTTCTTTGTTGCTGTTTCAGTCATTTCTTTCTTCTTTTTCTACCTTTTTATTGACAGTCCCAACTACCTTCAGAGTTTGTTTTCTATGGAGTAAATGATTGGGTCACATGGACACAACTTCTTCCTTTGATCTTATTGGTTTGTGAACTTTGCAATCTTACTTCATTTTTTGATACAGCAGGTTCTTATTAGTTATCCGTCTTATACATATTACTGTATATATGTCAATCCCACTCTCCGAATTCATCACACAGCCACCACCAACCCCGCCACTTTCCCCCCTTGGTGGCCATATGTTACTTCTCCACGTCTGTGTATCAATTCTGTCCTGTACACTGGTTCATCTGTACCGTTTCTCTAGGTTGAATATATGTGCTTTCATATACGATATCCGATTTTCTCTTTCTGACTGACTTCACTCTGTATGACAGTGTCTAGATCTATCCACGCCTGTACAAATGAACCAACATAGTTCCTTTTCGTGGCTGTATAGTATTCTATGGTATATAGGTACCACATCTTCTTTATCCATTCGTCTTTGGGTGGCCATTTAAGTTGTTTCCATGACCTGGCTGTTGTAAATGGTGCTGCACTGAACATTGGGGTGCCTGTGCCTTTTAGAATTATGCTCTTCTCTGGGCTTATGCCCTGGTGTGTGATGGCTGAGTCATATGTTATTTCTATTTTCAGTTTTTCAAGGAATCTCCTTGCTTCCCTCCCTAGTGGCTCTATCAATTTACACTCCCACCAAGAGTGCAAGTGTGTTCTCTTTTCTCCACACTGTGCCCAGCAGTTTTTTTGTTGATTTTCTGATGGTGACCGCTCTAAATGGTGTGAGGTGATACCTCAGTGTAGTTTTGATGTGCATCTCTATAATAATTAGTGATGTTGAGCAGGTTTTTATCTGCTTGTTGGCCACCTGTATGTCTTCTGTGGAGAATAGTCTGTTTAGGACTTCTGCCCATTTTTAGATTGGGTTGTTGGTTTTTTAAATATCAAGCAGCATGTGCTGTTTACATATTTTTGAGATTGATCCTCAGACCGCTGATTTGTATGTAAATATTTTTCCCATTCTGTGGGTTGTGTGTTCTTCTTTCTCATAGTTTCCTGTGCTTAGCAAAATCTTTTAAGGTTACTGAGGTCCCACTTGTATATTTCTGCTTTTATTTCCAGGACTCTAGCAGGAGGATTACAAAAGATCTTCTTGTGTTTTATGTCCAACAATGTTCTTCCTAGGTTTTCCTCTACGAGTTTTAGAGTGTCCAGACTTAAGTTTGGGTCTCTGTTCCAATTTGTATTAATTTTTGTGTACGGTGTTTGGGAGTGTTCTAATCTTATTGTTTTACATGTCTCTGTCCAGTTTCCCCAGCACCACGTATTCAAGAGACAGTCTCTTCTCCATTGTGTATCCGTGCCCCCTTTGTCAGAGATTAGTTGAGCATAGGCGTGTGGCTTTATCTCTGGGCTTTCTATCCTGTTGCATTGATCTATATTTCTGTTTTGGTGCCAGTCCAATGCTGTCTTGGTTACTGTAGCTTTGTAGTACAGTGCGAAGTCACGGAGCCCGATTCCTCCAGCTCCTTTTTTTTTTTTCATCAAACTGCTTTGGCCACTCGGGGAGTTTTGTGTCTCCATACACATTTTAAGATTTTTTGTTCTGGTTTTGTAAAACAATTGCCATTGGTAATTTGAGAGGGATTGCACTGAATATGTAGATTGCTTTGGGTAGTATAGTCATTTTCATAATATTGATTCTTCCTATCCAAGAACATGGTATAGCTCTTCATCTGTTTGTATCATCCTCAGTTTCATTCATCAGTGTCTTATACTTTTCTGTATACAGGTTTTCTGTCTCCCTAGGTAGGTTTATTCCTAGGTATTTTATTCCTTTACTTGCAGGGGTAAATGGGAGTCCTTCTTTAATTTCTCTTTCTTTTTTTCTTCCTTAAAGAATAGGAATGCAAGGGATTTCTGTGCATTAATTTTGTGTCCTGCAACGTTTCCAAATCCATGGATTAGCTCTACTAGTTTTTCGGTGGCATCTTTAGGATTCTCTACGTATAGAATCATGTCATGTGCAAAGAGTGGCATTGTGACTTCTTCTTTTCCAGTTTGTCTTCCTTTTCTTTCCTTTGCTGCTCTGATTCCCGTGGCTAGAAGTTCCAAAACTATGTTGAATAATAGTGGTGAGAGTGGTCATCCTTGTCTTGTTCCTGATCTTAGAGGACATGCTTTCAGTTCTTCACCACTGAAAATGTTGGCTGCGGGTTTGTTGTATACGTCCTTGATTAAGTTGAGTGAGGTTCCCTCTAAGCCCACGTCCTGGAGGCTTTATATCACAAATGTGTGTTGACATTTGTCACAAGCTTTTCTGCATCGAGTGACTTGATCATATGCTTTTTCCTCTTCAATTTGTCAATAGGGGGAATCACATTGATTTGCGTGTATTGAAGAATCCTTGCATCCCTGGGAAAAATCCCACTTGATGGAGAGGTATGATACTTTTAACGTGGTGTTGGATTCTGTTGCTGCTATTTTGTTGAGCCGCTTTGCATCTGAGTTCATCAGTGATATTGGGATGTAACTCTCTTTCCTACTATCTTTGTCTGGTTTTCCCAACAGGGTGACGGTGGCCTCACAGAAAGAGTTTCAGAGTGTTCCTTCCACGCCAATAGTTTGGAAGAGTTTGAGAAAGGTGGGTGTTAGCTCTTTTCTACGTGTTGGATAGAAATAACCTGTGAAGCCATGTGGTCCTGGACTTTTGTTTGTTGGACGATTTGTAATCAGAGTTTCAAGTTCATTACTCGTACTGGGTCTGTTCATATTTTCGATTTTTTCCTGCTTCAGCCTTGGAAGGTCGTACCTTCCTAAGAATTTGTCCATTTCTTCCAGATTGTCCATTTTGTTAGCATAGAGTTGATTGCAGTAGTCTCTTATGACGTTTTGTATTTCTGTGTTGTCCGTTGTAACTTCTTTTACCTTTCTAATTTTATTGATTTCAGTCCTCTCCCTCTTTATCTTGATGCATCTGGCTAAGGATTTATCCATATGGTTTATCTTCTCAAAGAACCAGCTTTTTGTTTTTTTGATCTTTGACATTGTTTTCTTTGTTGCTGTTTCAGTCATTTCTTTCTTCTTTTTCTACCTTTTTATTGACAGTCCCAACTACCTTCAGAGTTTGTTTTCTATGGAGTAAATGATTGGGTCACATGGACACAACTTCTTCCTTTGATCTTATTGGTTTGTGAACTTTGCAATCTTACTTCATTTTTTGATACAGCAGGTTCTTATTAGTTATCCATCTGATACATATTACTGTATATATGTCAATCCCACTCTCCGAATTCATCACACAGCCACCACCAACCCCGCCACTTTCCCCCCTTGGTGGCCATACGTTACTTCTGCACATCTGTGTATCAATTCTGTCCTGTACACTGGTTCATCTGTACCGTTTCTTTAGGTTGAATATATGTGCTTTTATATACGATATCCGATTTTCCCTTTCTGACTGACTTCACTCTGTATGACAGTGTCTAGATCTATCCACGCCTGTACAAATGAACCAACATAGTTCCTTTTCGTGGCTGTATAATATTCCACGGTATATAGGTACCACATCTTCTTTATCCATTCGTCCTTGGGTGGCCATTTAAGTTGTTTCCATGACCTGGCTGCTGTAAATAGTGCTGCACTGAACATTGGGGTGCCTGTGCCTTTTAGAATTATGCTCTTCTCTGGGCTTATGCCCTGGTGTGCGATGGCTGAGTCATATGTTATTTCTATTTTCAGTTTTTCAAGGAATCTCTTTGCTTCCCTCCCTAGTGGCTCTATCAATTTACCCTCCCACCAAGAGTACAAGTGTGTTCTCTTTTCTCCACACCGTGCCCAGCAGTTTTTTTTCTTGATTTTCTGATGGTGACCGTTCTAAATGGTGTGAGGTGATACCTCAGTGTAGTTTTGATGTGCATCTCTATAATAATTAGTGATGTTGAGCAGGTTTTTATCTGCTTGTTGGCCACCTGTATGTCTTCTGTGGAGAATAGTCTGTTTAGGACTTCTGCCCATTTTTAGATTGGGTTGTTGGTTGTTTAATATCAAGCAGCATGTGCTGTTTACATATTTTTGAGATTGATCCTCAGACCGCTGATATGTATGTAAATATTTTTCCCATTCTGTGGGTTGTGTGTTCTTCTTTCTCATAGTTTCCTGTGCTTAGCAAAATCTTTTAAGGTTACTGAGGTCCCACTTGTATATTTCTGTTTTTATTTCCAGGACTCTAGCAGGAGGATTACAAAAGATCTTCTTGTGTTTTATGTCCAACAATGTTCTTCCTAGGTTTTCCTCTACGAGTTTTAGAGTGTCCAGACTTAAGTTTGGGTCTCTGTTCCAATTTGTATTAATTTTTGTGTACGGTGTTTGGGAGTGTTCTAATCTTATTGTTTTACATGTCTCTGTCCAGTTTCCCCAGCACCACGTATTCAAGAGACAGTCTCTTCTCCATTGTGTATCCGTGCCCCCTTTGTCAGAGATTAGTTGAGCATAGGCGTGTGGCTTTATCTCTGGGCTTTCTATCCTGTTGCATTGATCTATATTTCTGTTTTGGTGCCAGTCCGATGCTGTCTTGGTTACTGTAGCTTTGTAGTACAGTGCGAAGTCACGGAGCCCGATTCCTCCAGCTCCTTTTTTTTTTTTTTCATCAAACTGCTTTGGCCACTCGGGGAGTTTTGTGTCTCCATACACATTTTAAGATTTTTTGTTCTGGTTTTGTAAAACAATTGCCATTGGTAATTTGAGAGGGATTGCACTGAATATGTAGATTGCTTTGGGTAGTATAGTCATTTTCATAATATTGATTCTTCCTTTCCAAGAACATGGTATAGCTCTTCATCTGTTTGTATCATCCTCAGTTTCATTCATCAGTGTCTTATACTTTTCTGTATACAGGTTTTCTGTCTCCCTAGGTAGGTTTATTCCTAGGTATTTTATTCCTTTACTTGCAGGGGTAAATGGGAGTCCTTCCTTAATTTCTCTTTCTTTTTTTCTTCCTTAATGAATAGGAATGCAAGGCATTTCTGTGCATTAATTTTGTGTCCTGCAACGTTTCCAAATCCATGGATTAGCTCTACTAGTTTTACGGTGGCATCTTTAGGATTCTCTACGTATAGAATCATGTCATGTGCAAAGAGTGGCCTTGTGACTTCTTCTTTTCCAGTTTGTCTTCCTTTTCTTTCCTTTGCTGCTCTGATTCCCGTGGCTAGAAGTTCCAAAACTATGTTGAATAATAGTGGTGAGAGTGGTCATCCTTGTCTTGTTCCTGATCTTAGAGGACATGCTTTCAGTTCTTCACCACTGAAAATGTTTGCTGCGGGTTTGTTGTATACGTCCTTGATTAAGTTGAGTGAGGTTCCCTCTAAGCCCACGTCCTGGAGGCTTTATATCACAAATGTGTGTTGACATTTGTCACAAGCTTTTCTGCATCGAGTGACTTGATCATATGCTTTTTCCTCTTCAATTTGTCAATAGGGGGAATCACATTGATTTGCGTGTATTGAAGAATCCTAGCCTCCGTGGGAAAAATCCCACTTGATGGAGAGGTATGATACTTTTAAAGTGGTGTTGGATTCTGTTGCTGCTATTTTGTTGAGCCGCTTTGCATCTGAGTTCATCAGTGATATCGGGATGTAACTCTCTTTCCTACTATCTTTGTCTGGTTTTCCCAACAGGGTGACGGTGGCCTCACAGAAAGAGTTTCAGAGTGTTCCTTCCACGCCAATAGTTTGGAAGAGTTTGAGAAAGGTGGGTGTTAGCTCTTTTCTACGTGTTGGATAGAAATAACCTGTGAAGCCATGTGGTCCTGGACTTTTGTTTGTTGGACGATTTGTAATCAGAGTTTCAAGTTCATTACTCGTACTGGGTCTGTTCATATTTTCGATTTTTTCCTGCTTCAGCATTGGAAGTTCGTACCTTCCTAAGAATTTGTCCATTTCTTCCAGATTGTCCATTTTGTTAGCATAGAGTTGATTGCAGTAGTCTCTTACGACGTTTTGTATTTCTGTGTTGTCCGTTGTAACTTCTTTTACCTTTCTAATTTTATTGATTTCAGTCCTCTCCCTCTTTATCTTGATGCATCTGGCTAAGGATTTATCCATATGGTTTATCTTCTCAAAGAACCAGCTTTTTGTGTTTTTGATCTTTGATATTGTTTTCTTTGTTGCTGTTTCAGTCATTTCTTTCTTCTTTTTCTACCTTTTTATTGACAGTCCCAACTACCTGCAGAGTTTGTTTTCTATGGAGTAAATGATTGGGTCACATGGACACAACTTCTTCCTTTGATCTTATTGGTTTGTGAACTTTGCAATCTTACTTCATTTTTTGATACAGCAGGTTCTTATTAGTTATCCATCTGATACATATTACTGTATATATGTCAATCCCACTCTCCGAATTCATCACACAGCCACCACCAACCCCGCCACTTTCCCCCCTTGGTGGCCATACGTTACTTCTGCACATCTGTGTATCAATTCTGTCCTGTACACTGGTTCATCTGTACCGTTTCTCTAGGTTGAATATATGTGCTTTTATATACGATATCCGATTTTCTCTTTCTGACTGACTTCACTCTGTATGACAGTGTCTAGATCTATCCACGCCTGTACAAATGAACCAACATAGTTCATTTTCGTGGCTGTATAATATTCCACGGTATATAGGTACCACATCTTCTTTATCCATTCGTCTTTGGGTGGCCATTTAAGTTGTTTTCCATGACCTGGCTGCTGTAAATAGTGCTGCACTGAACATTGGGGTGCCTGTGCCTTTTAGAATTATGCTCTTCTCTGGGCTTATGCCCTGGTGTGTGATGGCTGAGTCATATGTTATTTCTATTTTCAGTTTTTCAAGGAATCTCCTTGCTTCCCTCCCTAGTGGCTCTATCAATTTACACTCCCACCAAGAGTACAAGTGTGTTCTCTCTTCTCCACACTGTGCCCAGCAGTTTTTTTTCTTGATTTTCTGATGGTGACCGTTCTAAATGGTGTGAGGTGATACCTCAGTGTAGTTTTGATGTGCATCTCTATAATAATTAGTGACGTTGAGCAGGTTTTTATCTGCTTGTTGGCCACCTGTATGTCTTCTGTGGAGAATAGTCTGTTTAGGACTTCTGCCCATTTTTAGATTGGGTTGTTGGTTGTTTAATATCAAGCAGCATGTGCTGTTTACATATTTTTGAGATTGATCCTCAGACCGCTGATTTGTATGTAAATATTTTTCCCATTCTGTGGGTTGTGTGTTCTTCTTTCTCATAGTTTCCTGTGCTTAGCAAAATCTTTTAAGGTTACTGAGGTCCCACTTGTATATTTCTGCTTTTATTTCCAGGACTCTAGCAGGAGGATTACAAAAGATCTTCTTGTGTTTTATGTCCAACAATGTTCTTCCTAGGTTTTCCTCTACGAGTTTTAGAGTGTCCAGACTTAAGTTTGGGTCTCTGTTCCAATTTGTATTAATTTTTGTGTACGGTGTTTGGGAGTGTTCTAATCTTATTGTTTTACATGTCTCTGTCCAGTTTCCCCAGCACCACGTATTCAAGAGACAGTCTCTTCTCCATTGTGTATCCGTGCCCCCTTTGTCAGAGATTAGTTGAGCATAGGCGTGTGGCTTTATCTCTGGGCTTTCTATCCTGTTGCATTGATCTATATTTCTGTTTTGGTGCCAGTCCAATGCTGTCTTGGTTACTGTAGCTTTGTAGTACAGTGCGAAGTCACGGAGCCCGATTCCTCCAGCTCCTTTTTTTTTTTTCATCAAACTGCTTTGGCCACTCGGGGAGTTTTGTGTCTCCATACACATTTTAAGATTTTTTGTTCTGGTTTTGTAAAACAATTGCCATTGGTAATTTGAGAGGGATTGCACTGAATATGTAGATTGCTTTGGGTAGTATAGTCATTTTCATAATATTGATTCTTCCAATCCAAGAACATGGTATAGCTCTTCATCTGTTTGTATCATCCTCAGTTTCATTCATCAGTGTCTTATACTTTTCTGTATACAGGTTTTCTGTCTCCCTAGGTAGGTTTATTCCTAGGTATTTTATTCCTTTACTTGCAGGGGTAAATGGGAGTCCTTCCTTAATTTCTCTTTCTTTTTTTCTTCCTTAATGAATAGGAATGCAAGGGATTTCTGTGCATTAATTTTGTGTCCTGCAACGTTTCCAAATCCATGGATTAGCTCTACTAGTTTTACGGTGGCATCTTTAGGATTCTCTACGTATAGAATCATGTCATGTGCAAAGAGTGGCATTGTGACTTCTTCTTTTCCAGTTTGTCTTCCTTTTCTTTCCTTTGCTGCTCTGATTCCCGTGGCTAGAAGTTCCAAAACTATGTTGAATAATAGTGGTGAGAGTGGTCATCCTTGTCTTGTTCCTGATCTTAGAGGACATGCTTTCAGTTCTTCACCACTGAAAATGTTTGCTGCGGGTTTGTTGTATACGTCCTTGATTAAGTTGAGTGAGGTTCCCTCTAAGCCCACGTCCTGGAGGCTTTATATCACAAATGTGTGTTGACATTTGTCACAAGCTTTTCTGCATCGAGTGACTTGATCATATGCTTTTTCCTCTTCAATTTGTCAATAGGGGGAATCACATTGATTTGCGTGTATTGAAGAATCCTTGCATCCCTGGGAAAAATCCCACTTGGTGGTGAGTTATGATACTTTTAACGTGGTGTTGGATTCTGTTGCTGCTATTTTGTTGAGCCGCTTTGCATCTGAGTTCATCAGTGATATTGGGATGTAACTCTCTTTCCTACTATCTTTGTCTGGTTTTCCCAACAGGGTGACGGTGGCCTCACAGGAAGAGTTTCAGAGTGTTCCTTCCACGCCAATAGTTTGGAAGAGTTTGAGAAAGGTGGGTGTTAGCTCTTTTCTACGTGTTGGATAGAAATAACCTGTGAAGCCATCTGGTCCTGGACTTTTGTTTGTTGGACGATTTGTAATCAGAGTTTCAAGTTCATTACTCGTACTGGGTCTGTTCATATTTTCGATTTTTTCCTGCTTCAGCCTTGGAAGGTCGTACCTTCCTAAGAATTTGTCCATTTCTTCCAGATTGTCCATTTTGTTAGCATAGAGTTGATTGCAGTAGTCTCTTATGACGTTTTGTATTTCTGTGTTGTCCGTTGTAACTTCTTTTACCTTTCTAATTTTATTGATTTCAGTCCTCTCCCTCTTTATCTTGATGCATCTGGCTAAGGATTTATCCATATGGTTTATCTTCTCAAAGAACCAGCTTTTTGTGTTTTTGATCTTTGATATTGTTTTCTTTGTTGCTGTTTCAGTCATTTCTTTCTTCTTTTTCTACCTTTTTATTGACAGTCCCAACTACCTTCAGAGTTTGTTTTCTATGGAGTAAATGATTGGGTCACATGGACACAACTTCTTCCTTTGATCTTATTGGTTTGTGAACTTTGCAATCTTACTTCATTTTTTGATACAGCAGGTTCTTATTAGTTATCCGTCTGATACATATTACTGTATATATGTCAATCCCACTCTCCGAATTCATCACACAGCCACCACCAACCCCACCACTTTCCCCCCTTGGTGGCCATACGTTACTTCTCCACATCTGTGTATCAATTCTGTCCTGTACACTGGTTCATCTGTACCGTTTCTCTAGGTTGAATATATGTGCTTTTATATACGATATCCGATTTTCCCTTTCTGACTGACTTCACTCTGTATGACAGTGTCTAGATCTATCCACGCCTGTACAAATGAACCAACATAGTTCCTTTTCGTGGCTGTATAATATTCCACGGTATATAGGTACCACATCTTCTTTATCCATTCGTCTTTGGGTGGCCATTTAAGTTGTTTCCATGACCTGGCTGCTGTAAATAGTGCTGCACTGAACATTGGGGTGCCTGTGCCTTTTAGAATTATGCTCTTCTCTGGGCTTATGCCCTGGTGTGCGATGGCTGAGTCATATGTTATTTCTATTTTCAGTTTTTCAAGGAATCTCTTTGCTTCCCTCCCTAGTGGCTCTATCAATTTACCCTCCCACCAAGAGTGCAAGTGTGTTCTCTTTTCTCCACACTGTGCCCAGCAGTTTTTTTTGTTGATTTTCTGATGGTGACCGCTCTAAATGGTGTGAGGTGATACCTCAGTGTAGTTTTGATGTGCATCTCTATAATAATTAGTGATGTTGAGCAGGTTTTTATCTGCTTGTTGGCCACCTGTATGTCTTCTGTGGAGAATAGCCTGTTTAGGACTTCTGCCCATTTTTAGATTGGGTTGTTGGTTTTTTAAATATCAAGCAGCATGTGCTGTTTACATATTTTTGAGATTGATCCTCAGACCGCTGATTTGTATGTAAATATTTTTCCCATTCTGTGGGTTGTGTGTTCTTCTTTCTCATAGTTTCCTGTGCTTAGCAAAATCTTTTAAGTTTACTGAGGTCCCACTTGTATATTTCTGCTTTTATTTCCAGGACTCTAGCAGGAGGATTACAAAAGATCTTCTTGTGTTTTATGTCCAACAATGTTCTTCCTAGGTTTTCCTCTACGAGTTTTAGAGTGTCCAGACTTAAGTTTGGGTCTCTGTTCCAATTTGTATTAATTTTTGTGTACGGTGTTTGGGAGTGTTCTAATCTTATTGTTTTACATGTCTCTGTCCAGTTTCCCCAGCACCACGTATTCAAGAGACAGTCTCTTCTCCATTGTGTATCCGTGCCCCCTTTGTCAGAGATTAGTTGAGCATAGGCGTGTGGCTTTATCTCTGGGCTTTCTATCCTGTTGCATTGATCTATATTTCTGTTTTGGTGCCAGTCCAATGCTGTCTTGGTTACTGTAGCTTTGTAGTACAGTGCGAAGTCACGGAGCCCGATTCCTCCAGCTCCTTTTTTTTTTTTCATCAAACTGCTTTGGCCACTCGGGGAGTTTTGTGTCTCCATACACATTTTAAGATTTTTTGTTCTGGTTTTGTAAAACAATTGCCATTGGTAATTTGAGAGGGATTGCACTGAATATGTAGATTGCTTTGGGTAGTATAGTCATTTTCATAATATTGATTCTTCCAATCCAAGAACATGGTATAGCTCTTCATCTGTTTGTATCATCCTCAGTTTCATTCATCAGTGTCTTATACTTTTCTGTATACAGGTTTTCTGTCTCCCTAGGTAGGTTTATTCCTAGGTATTTTATTCCTTTACTTGCAGAGTCCTTCCTTAATTTCTCTTTCTTTTTTTCTTCCTTAATGAATAGGAATGCAAGGGATTTCTGTGCATTAATTTTGTGTCCTGCAACGTTTCCAAATCCATGGATTAGCTCTACTAGTTTTACGGTGGCATCTTTAGGATTCTCTAAGTATAGAATCATGTCATGTGCAAAGAGTGGCATTGTGACTTCTTCTTTTCCAGTTTGTCTTCCTTTTCTTTCCTTTGCTGCTCTGATTCCCGTGGCTAGAAGTTCCAAAACTATGTTGAATAATAGTGGTGAGAGTGGTCATCCTTGTCTTGTTCCTGATCTTAGAGGACATGCTTTCAGTTCTTCACCACTGAAAATGTTGGCTGCGGGTTTGTTGTATACGTCCTTGATTAAGTTGAGTGAGGTTCCCTCTAAGCCCACGTCCTGGAGGCTTTATATCACAAATGTGTGTTGACATTTGTCACAAGCTTTTCTGCATCGAGTGACTTGATCATATGCTTTTTCCTCTTCAATTTGTCAATAGGGGGAATCACATTGATTTGCGTGTATTGAAGAATCCTTGCATCCCTGGGAAAAATCCCACTTGATGGTGAGTTATGATACTTTTAACGTGGTGTTGGATTCTGTTGCTGCTATTTTGTTGAGCCGCTTTGCATCTGAGTTCATCAGTGATATTGGGATGTAACTCTCTTTCCTACTATCTTTGTCTGGTTTTCCCAACAGGGTGACGGTGGCCTCACAGGAAGAGTTTCAGAGTGTTCCTTCCACGCCAATAGTTTGGAAGAGTTTGAGAAAGGTGGGTGTTAGCTCTTTTCTACGTGTTGGATAGAAATAACCTGTGAAGCCATCTGGTCCTGGACTTTTGTTTGTTGGACGATTTGTAATCAGAGTTTCAAGTTCATTACTCGTACTGGGTCTGTTCATATTTTCGATTTTTTCCTGCTTCAGCCTTGGAAGGTCGTACCTTCCTAAGAATTTGTCCATTTCTTCCAGATTGTCCATTTTGTTAGCATGGAGTTGATTGCAGTAGTCTCTTACGACGTTTGTATTTCTGTGTTGTCCGTTGTAACTTCTTTTACCTTTCTAATTTTATTGATTTCAGTCCTCTCCCTCTTTATCTTGATGCATCTGGCTAAGGATTTATCCATATGGTTTATCTTCTCAAAGAACCAGCTTTTTGTTTTTTTGATCTTTGATATTGTTTTCTTTGTTGCTGTTTCAGTCATTTCTTTCTTCTTTTTCTACCTTTTTATTGACAGTCCCAACTACCTGCAGAGTTTGTTTTCTATGGAGTAAATGATTGGTTCACATGGACACAACTTCTTCCTTTGATCTTATTGGTTTGTGAACTTTGCAATCTTACTTCATTTTTTGATACAGCAGGTTCTTATTAGTTATCCATCTGATACATATTACTGTATATATGTCAATCCCACTCTCCGAATTCATCACACAGCCACCACCAACCCCGCCACTTTCCCCCCTTGGTGGCCATACGTTACTTCTCCACATCTGTGTATCAATTCTGTCCTGTACACTGGTTCATCTGTACCGTTCCTCTAGGTTGAATATATGTGCTTTTATATACGATATCCGATTTTCTCTTTCTGACTGACTTCACTCTGTATGACAGTGTCTAGATCTATCCACGCCTGTACAAATGAACCAACATAGTTCCTTTTCGTGGCTGTATAATATTCCACGGTATATAGGTACCACATCTTCTTTATCCATTCGTCTTTGGGTGGCCATTTAAGTTGTTTCCATGACCTGGCTGCTGTAAATAGTGCTGCACTGAACATTGGGGTGCCTGTGCCTTTTAGAATTATGCTCTTCTCTGGGCTTATGCCCTGGTGTGCGATGGCTGAGTCATATGTTATTTCTATTTTCAGTTTTTCAAGGAATCTCCTTGCTTCCCTCCCTAGTGGCTCTATCAATTTACCCTCCCACCAAGAGTGCAAGTGTGTTCTCTTTTCTCCACACCGTGCCCAGCAGTTTTTTTTTGTTGATTTTCTGATGATGACTGTTCTAAATGGTGTGAGGTGATACCTCAGTGTAGTTTTGATGTGCATCTCTATAATAATTAGTGATGTTGAGCAGGTTTTTATCTGCTTGTTGGCCACCTGTATGTCTTCTGTGGAGAATAGTCTGTTTAGGACTTCTGCCCATTTTTAGATTGGGTTGTTGGTTGTTTAATATCAAGCAGCATGTGCTGTTTACATATTTTTGAGATTGATCCTCAGACCGCTGATTTGTATGTAAATATTTTTCCCATTCTGTGGGTTGTGTGTTCTTCTTTCTCATAGTTTCCTGTGCTTAGCAAAATCTTTTAAGGTTACTGAGCTCCCACTTGTATATTTCTGCTTTTATTTCCAGGACTCTAGCAGGAGGATTACAAAAGATCTTCTTGTGTTTTATGTCCAACAATGTTCTTCCTAGCTTTTCCTCTACGAGTTTTAGAGTGTCCAGACTTAAGTTTGGGTCTCTGTTCCAATTTGTATTAATTTTTGTGTACGGTGTTTGGGAGTGTTCTAATCTTATTGTTTTACATGTCTCTGTCCAGTTTCCCCAGCACCACGTATTCAAGAGACAGTCTCTTCTCCATTGTGTATCTGTGCCCCCTTTTTCAGAGATTAGTTGAGCATAGGCGTGTGGCTTTATCTCTGGGCTTTCTATCCTGTTGCATTGATCTATATTTCCGTTTTGGTGCCAGTCCGATGCTGTCTTGCTTACTGTAGCTTTGTAGGACAGTGCGAAGTCACGGAGCCTGATTCCTCCAGCTCCTTTTTCTTTTTTCATCAAACTGCTTTGGCTACTCGGGGAGTTTTGTGTCTCCATACACATTTTAAGATTTTTTGTTCTGGTTTTGTAAAGAAATTGCCATTGGTAATTTGAGAGGGATTGCACTGAATATGTAGATTGCTTTGGGTAGTATAGTCATTTTCATAATATTGATTCTTCCTATCCAAGAACATGGTATAGCTCTTCATCTGTTTGTATCATCCTCAGTTTCATTCATCAGTGTCTTATACTTTTCTGTATACAGGTTTTCTGTCTCCCTAGGTAGGTTTATTCCTAGGTATTTTATTCCTTTACTTGCAGGGGTAAATGGGAGTCCTTCCTTAATTTCTCTTTCTTTTTTTCTTCCTTAATGAATAGGAATGCAAGGGATTTCTGTGCATTAATTTTGTGTCCTGCAACGTTTCCAAATCCATGGATTAGCTCTACTAGTTTTACGGTGGCATCTTTAGGATTCTCTAAGTATAGAATCATGTCATGTGCAAAGAGTGGCATTGTGACTTCTTCTTTTCCAGTTTGTCTTCCTTTTCTTTCCTTTGCTGCTCTGATTCCCGTGGCTAGAAGTTCCAAAACTATGTTGAATAATAGTGGTGAGAGTGGTCATCCTTGTCTTGTTCCTGATCTTAGAGGACATGCTTTCAGTTCTTCACCACTGAAAATGTTTGCTGCGGGTTTGTTGTATACGTCCTTGATTAAGTTGAGTGAGGTTCCCTCTAAGCCCACGTCCTGGAGGCTTTATATCACAAATGTGTGTTGACATTTGTCACAAGCTTTTCTGCATCGAGTGACTTGATCATATGCTTTTTCCTCTTCAATTTGTCAATAGGGGGAATCACATTGATTTGCGTGTATTGAAGAATCCTTGCATCCCTGGGAAAAATCCCACTTGATGGTGAGTTATGATACTTTTAACGTGGTGTTGGATTCTGTTGCTGCTATTTTGTTGAGCCGCTTTGCATCTCAGTTCATCAGTGATATCGGGATGTAACTCTCTTTCCTACTATCTTTGTCTGGTTTTCCCAACAGGGTGACGGTGACCTCACAGGAAGAGTTTCAGAGTGTTCCTTCCACGCCAATAGTTTGGAAGAGTTTGAGAAAGGTGGGTGTTAGCTCTTTTCTACGTGTTGGATAGAAATAACCTGTGAAGCCATCTGGTCCTGGACTTTTGTTTGTTGGACGATTTGTAATCAGAGTTTCAAGTTCATTACTCGTACTGGGTCTGTTCATATTTTCGATTTTTTCCTGCTTCAGCCTTGGAAGGTCGTACCTTCCTAAGAATTTGTCCATTTCTTCCAGATTGTCCATTTTGTTAGCATAGAGTTGATTGCAGTAGTCTCTTATGACGTTTTGTATTTCTGTGTTGTCCGTTGTAACTTCTTTTACCTTTCTAATTTTATTGATTTCAGTCCTCTCCCTCTTTATCTTGATGCATCTGGCTAAGGATGTATCCATATGGTTTATCTTCTCAAGGAACCAGCTTTCTGTTTTTTTGATCTTTGATATTGTTTTCTTTGTTGCTGTTTCAGTCATTTCTTTCTTCTTTTTCTACCTTTTTATTGACAGTCCCAACTACCTTCAGAGTTTGTTTTCTATGGAGTAAATGATTGGGTCACATGGACACAACTTCTTCCTTTGATCTTATTGGTTTGTGAACTTTGCAATCTTACTTCATTTTTTGATACAGCAGGTTCTTATTAGTTATCCATCTGATACATATTACTGTATATATGTCAATCCCACTCTCCGAATTCATCACACAGCCACCACCAACCCCGCCACTTTCCCCCCTTGGTGGCCATACGTTACTTCTGCACATCTGTGTATCAATTCTGTCCTGTACACTGGTTCATCTGTACCGTTCCTCTAGGTTGAATATATGTGCTTTTATATACGATATCCGATTTTCTCTTTCTGACTGACTTCACTCTGTATGACAGTGTCTAGATCTATCCACGCCTGTACAAATGAACCAACATAGTTCCTTTTCGTGGCTTTATAATATTCCATGGTATATAGGTACCACATCTTCTTTATCCATTCGTCTTTGGGTGGCCATTTAAGTTGTTTCCATGACCTGGCTGTTGTAAATGGTGCTGCACTGAACATTGGGGTGCCTGTGCCTTTTAGAATTATGCTCTTCTCTGGGCTTATGCCCTGGTGTGTGATGGCTGCGTCATATGTTATTTCTATTTTCAGTTTTTCAAGGAATCTCCTTGCTTCCCTCCCTAGTGGCTCTATCAATTTACACTCCCACCAAGAGTGCAAGTGTGTTCTCTTTTCTCCACACTGTGCCCAGCAGTTTTTTTTGTTGATTTTCTGATGGTGACCGCTCTAAATGGTGTGAGGTGATACCTCAGTGTAGTTTTGATGTGCATCTCTATAATAATTAGTGATGTTGAGCAGGTTTTTATCTGCTTGTTGGCCACCTGTATCTCTTCTGTGGAGAATAGTCTGGTTAGGACTTCTGCCCATTTTTAGATTGGGTTGTTGGTTTTTTAAATATCAAGCAGCATGTGCTGTTTACATATTTTTGAGATTGATCCTCAGACCGCTGATTTGTATGTAAATATTTTTCCCATTCTGTGGGTTGTGTGTTCTTCTTTCTCATAGTTTCCTGTGCTTAGCAAAATCTTTTAAGTTTACTGAGGTCCCACTTGTATATTTCTGCTTTTATTTCCAGGACTCTAGCAGGAGGATTACAAAAGATCTTCTTGTGTTTTATGTCCAACAATGTTCTTCCTAGGTTTTCCTCTACGAGTTTTAGAGTGTCCAGACTTAAGTTTGGGTCTCTGTTCCAATTTGTATTAATTTTTGTGTACGGTGTTTGGGAGTGTTCTAATCTTATTGTTTTACATGTCTCTGTCCAGTTTCCCCAGCACCACGTATTCAAGAGACAGTCTCTTCTCCATTGTGTATCCGTGCCCCCTTTGTCAGAGATTAGTTGAGCATAGGCGTGTGGCTTTATCTCTGGGCTTTCTATCCTGTTGCATTGATCTATATTTCTGTTTTGGTGCCAGTCCGATGCTGTCTTGGTTACTGTAGCTTTGTAGGACAGTGCGAAGTCACGGAGCCCGATTCCTCCAGCTCCTTTTTTTTTTTTCATCAAACTGCTTTGGCCACTCGGGGAGTTTTGTGTCTCCATACACATTTTAAGATTTTTTGTTCTGGTTTTGTAAAGAAATTGCCATTGGTAATTTGAGAGGGATTGCACTGAATATGTAGATTGCTTTGGGTAGTATAGTCATTTTCATAATATTGATTCTTCCTATCCAAGAACATGGTATAGCTCTTCATCTGTTTGTATCATCCTCAGTTTCATTCATCAGTGTCTTATACTTTTCTGTATACAGGTTTTCTGTCTCCCTAGGTAGGTTTATTCCTAGGTATTTTATTCCTTTACTTGCAGGGGTAAATGGGAGTCCTTCCTTAATTTCTCTTTCTTTTTTTCTTCCTTAATGAATAGGAATGCAAGGGATTTCTGTGCATTAATTTTGTGTCCTGCAACGTTTCCAAATCCATGGATTAGCTCTACTAGTTTTACGGTGGCATCTTTAGGATTCTCTACGTATAGAATCATGTCATGTGCAAAGAGTGGCATTGTGACTTCTTCTTTTCCAGTTTGTCTTCCTTTTCTTTCCTTTGCTGCTCTGATTCCCGTGGCTAGAAGTTCCAAAAATATGTTGAATAATAGTGGTGAGAGTGGTCATCCTTGTCTTGTTCCTGATCTTAGAGGACATGCTTTCAGTTCTTCACCACTGAAAATGTTTGCTGCGGGTTTGTTGTATACGTCCTTGATTAAGTTGAGTGAGGTTCCCTCTAAGCCCACGTCCTGGAGGCTTTATATCACAAATGTGTGTTGACATTTGTCACAAGCTTTTCTGCATCGAGTGACTTGATCATATGCTTTTTCCTCTTCAATTTGTCAATAGGGGGAATCACATTGATTTGCGTGTATTGAAGAATCCTTGCATCCCTGGGAAAAATCCCACTTGATGGTGAGTTATGATACTTTTAACGTGGTGTTGGATTCTGTTGCTGCTATTTTGTTGAGCCGCTTTGCATCTCAGTTCATCAGTGATATCGGGATGTAACTCTCTTTCCTACTATCTTTGTCTGGTTTTCCCAACAGGGTGACGGTGACCTCACAGGAAGAGTTTCAGAGTGTTCCTTCCACGCCAATAGTTTGGAAGAGTTTGAGAAAGGTGGGTGTTAGCTCTTTTCTACGTGTTGGATAGAAATAACCTGTGAAGCCATGTGGTCCTGGACTTTTGTTTGTTGGACGATTTGTAATCAGAGTTTCAAGTTCATTACTCGTACTGGGTCTGTTCATATTTTCGATTTTTTCCTGCTTCAGCCTTGGAAGGTCGTACCTTCCTAAGAATTTGTCCATTTCTTCCAGATTGTCCATTTTGTTAGCATAGAGTTGATTGCAGTAGTCTCTTATGACGTTTTGTATTTCTGTGTTGTCCGTTGTAACTTCTTTTACCTTTCTAATTTTATTGATTTCAGTCCTCTCCCTCTTTATCTTGATGCATCTGGCTAAGGATTTATCCATATGGTTTATCTTCTCAAAGAACCAGCTTTTTGTTTTTTTGATCTTTGATATTGTTTTCTTTGTTGCTGTTTCAGTCATTTCTTTCTTCTTTTTCTACCTTTTTATTGACAGTCCCAACTACCTTCAGAGTTTGTTTTCTATGGAGTAAATGATTGGGTCACATGGACACAACTTCTTCCTTTGATCTTATTGGTTTGTGAACTTTGCAATCTTACTTCATTTTTTGATACAGCAGGTTCTTATTAGTTATCCATCTGATACATATTACTGTATATATGTCAATCCCACTCTCCGAATTCATCACACAGCCACCACCAACCCCGCCACTTTCCCCCCTTTGTGGCCATACGTTACTTCTCCACATCTGTGTATCAATTCTGTCCTGTACACTGGTTCATCTGTACCGTTTCTCTAGGTTGAATATATGTGCTTTTATATACGATATCCGATTTTCCCTTTCTGACTGACTTCACTCTGTATGACAGTGTCTAGATCTATCCACGCCTGTACAAATGAACCAACATAGTTCCTTTTCGTGGCTGTATAATATTCCACGGTATATAGGTACCACATCTTCTTTATCCATTCGTCTTTGGGTGGCCATTTAAGTTGTTTCCATGACCTGGCTGCTGTAAATAGTGCTGCACTGAACATTGGGGTGCCTGTGCCTTTTAGAATTATGCTCTTCTCTGGGCTTATGCCCTGGTGTGCGATGGCTGAGTCATATGTTATTTCTATTTTCAGTTTTTCAAGGAATCTCTTTGCTTCCCTCCCTAGTGGCTCTATCAATTTACCCTCCCACCAAGAGTGCAAGTGTGTTCTCTTTTCTCCACACCGTGCCCAGCAGTTTTTTTTTGTTGATTTTCTGATGATGACCGTTCTAAATGGTGTGAGGTGATACCTCAGTGTAGTTTTGATGTGCATCTCTATAATAATTAGTGATGTTGAGCAGGTTTTTATCTGCTTGTTGGCCACCTGTATGTCTTCTGTGGAGAATAGTCTGTTTAGGACTTCTGCCCATTTTTAGATTGGGTTGTTGGTTGTTTAATATCAAGCAGCATGTGCTGTTTACATATTTTTGAGATTGATCCTCAGACCGCTGATTTGTATGTAAATATTTTTCCCATTCTGTGGGTTGTGTGTTCTTCTTTCTCATAGTTTCTTGTGCTTAGCAAAATCTTTTAAGGTTACTGAGGTCCCACTTGTATATTTCTGCTTTTATTTCCAGGACTCTAGCAGGAGGATTACAAAAGATGTTTTTGTGTTTTATGTCCAACAACGTTCTTCCTAGGTTTTCCTCTACGAGTTTTAGAGTGTCCAGACTTTAGTTTGGGTCTCTGTTCCAATTTGTATTAATTTTTGTGTACGGTGTTTGGGAGTGTTCTAATCTTATTGTTTTACATGTCTCTGTCCAGTTTCCCCAGCACCACGTATTCAAGAGACAGTCTCTTCTCCATTGTGTATCCGTGCCCCCTTTGTCAGAGATTAGTTGAGCATAGGCGTGTGGCTTTATCTCTGGGCTTTCTATCCTGTTGCATTGATCTGTATTTCTGTTTTGGTGCCAGTCCGATGCTGTCTTGGTTACTGTAGCTTTGTAGTACAGTGCGAAGTCACGGAGCCCGATTCCTCCAGCTCCTTTTTTTTTTTTCATCAAACTGCTTTGGCCACTCGGGGAGTTTTGTGTCTCCATACACATTTTAAGATTTTTTGTTCTGGTTTTGTAAAACAATTGCCATTGGTAATTTGAGAGGGATTGCACTGAATATGTAGATTGCTTTGGGTAGTATAGTCATTTTCATAATATTGATTCTTCCTATCCAAGAACATGGTATAGCTCTTCATCTGTTTGTATCATCCTCAGTTTCATTCATCAGTGTCTTATACTTTTCTGTATACAGGTTTTCTGTCTCCCTAGGTAGGTTTATTCCTAGGTATTTTATTCCTTTACTTGCAGGGGTAAATGGGAGTCCTTCCTTAATTTCTCTTTCTTTTTTTCTTCCTTAATGAATAGGAATGCAAGGGATTTCTGTGCATTAATTTTGTGTCCTGCAACGTTTCCAAATCCATGGATTAGCTCTACTAGTTTTACGGTGGCATCTTTAGGATTCTCTAAGTATAGAATCATGTCATGTGCAAAGAGTGGCATTGTGACTTCTTCTTTTCCAGTTTGTCTTCCTTTTCTTTCCTTTGCTGCTCTGATTCCCGTGGCTAGAAGTTCCAAAAATATGTTGAATAATAGTGGTGAGAGTGGTCATCCTTGTCTTGTTCCTGATCTTAGAGGACATGCTTTCAGTTCTTCACCACTGAAAATGTTTGCTGCGGGTTTGTTGTATACGTCCTTGATTAAGTTGAGTGAGGTTCCCTCTAAGCCCACGTCCTGGAGGCTTTATATCACAAATGTGTGTTGACATTTGTCACAAGCTTTTCTGCATCGAGTGACTTGATCATATGCTTTTTCCTCTTCAATTTGTCAATAGGGGGAATCACATTGATTTGCGTGTATTGAAGAATCCTTGCATCCCTGGGAAAAATCCCACTTGATGGTGAGTTATGATACTTTTAACGTGGTGTTGGATTCTGTTGCTGCTATTTTGTTGAGCCGCTTTGCATCTCAGTTCATCAGTGATATCGGGATGTAACTCTCTTTCCTACTATCTTTGTCTGGTTTTCCCAACAGGGTGACGGTGACCTCACAGGAAGAGTTTCAGAGTGTTCCTTCCACGCCAATAGTTTGGAAGAGTTTGAGAAAGGTGGGTGTTAGCTCTTTTCTACGTGTTGGATAGAAATAACCTGTGAAGCCATGTGGTCCTGGACTTTTGTTTGTTGGACGATTTGTAATCAGAGTTTCAAGTTCATTACTCGTACTGGGTCTGTTCATATTTTCGATTTTTTCCTGCTTCAGCCTTGGAAGGTCGTACCTTCCTAAGAATTTGTCCATTTCTTCCAGATTGTCCATTTTGTTAGCATAGAGTTGATTGCAGTAGTCTCTTATGACGTTTTGTATTTCTGTGTTGTCCGTTGTAACTTCTTTTACCTTTCTAATTTTATTGATTTCAGTCCTCTCCCTCTTTATCTTGATGCATCTGGCTAAGGATTTATCCATATGGTTTATCTTCTCAAAGAACCAGCTTTTTGTTTTTTTGATCTTTGATATTGTTTTCTTTGTTGCTGTTTCAGTCATTTCTTTCTTCTTTTTCTACCTTTTTATTGACAGTCCCAGCTACCTTCAGAGTTTGTTTTCTATGGAGTAAATGATTGGGTCACATGGACACAACTTCTTCCTTTGATCTTATTGGTTTGTGAACTTTGCAATCTTACTTCATTTTTTGATACAGCAGGTTCTTATTAGTTATCCATCTGATACATATTACTGTATATATGTCAATCCCACTCTCCGAATTCATCACACAGCCACCACCAACCCCGCCACTTTCCCCCCTTTGTGGCCATACGTTACTTCTCCACATCTGTGTATCAATTCTGTCCTGTACACTGGTTCATCTGTACCGTTTCTCTAGGTTGAATATATGTGCTTTTATATACGATATCCGATTTTCCCTTTCTGACTGACTTCACTCTGTATGACAGTGTCTAGATCTATCCACGCCTGTACAAATGAACCAACATAGTTCCTTTTCGTGGCTGTATAATATTCCACGGTATATAGGTACCACATCTTCTTTATCCATTCGTCTTTGGGTGGCCATTTAAGTTGTTTCCATGACCTGGCTGCTGTAAATAGTGCTGCACTGAACATTGGGGTGCCTGTGCCTTTTAGAATTATGCTCTTCTCTGGGCTTATGCCCTGGTGTGCGATGGCTGAGTCATATGTTATTTCTATTTTCAGTTTTTCAAGGAATCTCTTTGCTTCCCTCCCTAGTGGCTCTATCAATTTACCCTCCCACCAAGAGTGCAAGTGTGTTCTCTTTTCTCCACACCGTGCCCAGCAGTTTTTTTTTGTTGATTTTCTGATGATGACCGTTCTAAATGGTGTGAGGTGATACCTCAGTGTAGTTTTGATGTGCATCTCTATAATAATTAGTGATGTTGAGCAGGTTTTTATCTGCTTGTTGGCCACCTGTATGTCTTCTGTGGAGAATAGTCTGTTTAGGACTTCTGCCCATTTTTAGATTGGGTTGTTGGTTGTTTAATATCAAGCAGCATGTGCTGTTTACATATTTTTGAGATTGATCCTCAGACCGCTGATTTGTATGTAAATATTTTTCCCATTCTGTGGGTTGTGTGTTCGTCTTTCTCATAGTTTCTTGTGCTTAGCAAAATCTTTTAAGGTTACTGAGGTCCCACTTGTATATTTCTGCTTTTATTTCCAGGACTCTAGCAGGAGGATTACAAAAGATGTTTTTGTGTTTTATGTCCAACAACGTTCTTCCTAGGTTTTCCTCTACGAGTTTTAGAGTGTCCAGACTTTAGTTTGGGTCTCTGTTCCAATTTGTATTAATTTTTGTGTACGGTGTTTGGGAGTGTTCTAATCTTATTGTTTTACATGTCTCTGTCCAGTTTCCCCAGCACCACGTATTCAAGAGACAGTCTCTTCTCCATTGTGTATCCGTGCCCCCTTTGTCAGAGATTAGTTGAGCATAGGCGTGTGGCTTTATCTCTGGGCTTTCTATCCTGTTGCATTGATCTGTATTTCTGTTTTGGTGCCAGTCCGATGCTGTCTTGGTTACTGTAGCTTTGTAGTACAGTGCGAAGTCACGGAGCCCGATTCCTCCAGCTCCTTTTTTTTTTTTCATCAAACTGCTTTGGCCACTCGGGGAGTTTTGTGTCTCCATACACATTTTAAGATTTTTTGTTCTGGTTTTGTAAAACAATTGCCATTGGTAATTTGAGAGGGATTGCACTGAATATGTAGATTGCTTTGGGTAGTATAGTCATTTTCATAATATTGATTCTTCCTATCCAAGAACATGGTATAGCTCTTCATCTGTTTGTATCATCCTCAGTTTCATTCATCAGTGTCTTATACTTTTCTGTATACAGGTTTTCTGTCTCCCTAGGTAGGTTTATTCCTAGGTATTTTATTCCTTTACTTGCAGGGGTAAATGGGAGTCCTTCCTTAATTTCTCTTTCTTTTTTTCTTCCTTAATGAATAGGAATGCAAGGGATTTCTGTGCATTAATTTTGTGTCCTGCAACGTTTCCAAATCCATGGATTAGCTCTACTAGTTTTACAGTGGCATCTTTAGGATTCTCTAAGTATAGAATCATGTCATGTGCAAAGAGTGGCATTGTGACTTCTTCTTTTCCAGTTTGTCTTCCTTTTCTTTCCTTTGCTGCTCTGATTCCCGTGGCTAGAAGTTCCAAAACTATGTTGAATAATAGTGGTGAGAGTGGTCATCCTTGTCTTGTTCCTGATCTTAGAGGACATGCTTTCAGTTCTTCACCACTGAAAATGTTTGCTGCGGGTTTGTTGTATACGCCCTTGATTAAGTTGAGTGAGGTTCCCTCTAAGCCCACGTCCTGGAGGCTTTATATCACAAATGTGTGTTGACATTTGTCACAAGCTTTTCTGCATCGAGTGACTTGATCATATGCTTTTTCCTCTTCAATTTGTCAATAGGGGGAATCACATTGATTTGCGTGTATTGAAGAATCCTTGCATCCCTGGGAAAAATCCCACTTGATGGTGAGTTATGATACTTTTAACGTGGTGTTGGATTCTGTTGCTGCTATTTTGTTGAGCCGCTTTGCATCTCAGTTCATCAGTGATATCGGGATGTAACTCTCTTTCCTACTATCTTTGTCTGGTTTTCCCAACAGGGTGACGGTGACCTCACAGGAAGAGTTTCAGAGTGTTCCTTCCACGCCAATAGTTTGGAAGAGTTTGAGAAAGGTGGGTGTTAGCTCTTTTCTACGTGTTGGATAGAAATAACCTGTGAAGCCATCTGGTCCTGGACTTTTGTTTGTTGGACGATTTGTAATCAGAGTTTCAAGTTCATTACTCGTACTGGGTCTGTTCATATTTTCGATTTTTTCCTGCTTCAGCCTTGGAAGGTCGTACCTTCCTAAGAATTTGTCCATTTCTTCCAGATTGTCCATTTTGTTAGCATGGAGTTGATTGCAGTAGTCTCTTACGACGTTTGTATTTCTGTGTTGTCCGTTGTAACTTCTTTTACCTTTCTAATTTTATTGATTTCAGTCCTCTCCCTCTTTATCTTGATGCATCTGGCTAAGGATTTATCCATATGGTTTATCTTCTCAAAGAACCAGCTTTTTGTTTTTTTGATCTTTGATATTGTTTTCTTTGTTGCTGTTTCAGTCATTTCTTTCTTCTTTTTCTACCTTTTTATTGACAGTCCCAACTACCTGCAGAGTTTGTTTTCTATGGAGTAAATGATTGGTTCACATGGACACAACTTCTTCCTTTGATCTTATTGGTTTGTGAACTTTGCAAACTTACTTCATTTTTTGATACAGCAGGTTCTTATTAGTTATCCATCTGATACATATTACTGTATATATGTCAATCCCACTCTCCGAATTCATCACACAGCCACCACCAACCCCGCCACTTTCCCCCCTTGGTGGCCATACGTTACTTCTCCACATCTGTGTATCAATTCTGTCCTGTACACTGGTTCATCTGTACCGTTCCTCTAGGTTGAATATATGTGCTTTTATATACGATATCCGATTTTCTCTTTCTGACTGACTTCACTCTGTATGACAGTGTCTAGATCTATCCACGCCTTTACAAATGAACCAACATAGTTCCTTTTCGTGGCTGTATAATATTCCACGGTATATAGGTACCACATCTTCTTTATCCATTCGTCTTTGGGTGGCCATTTAAGTTGTTTCCATGACCTGGCTGCTGTAAATAGTGCTGCACTGAACATTGGGGTGCCTGTGCCTTTTAGAATTATGCTCTTCTCTGGGCTTATGCCCTGGTGTGCGATGGCTGAGTCATATGTTATTTCTATTTTCAGTTTTTCAAGGAATCTCCTTGCTTCCCTCCCTAGTGGCTCTATCAATTTACCCTCCCACCAAGAGTGCAAGTGTGTTCTCTTTTCTCCACACCGTGCCCAGCAGTTTTTTTTTGTTGATTTTCTGATGATGACCGTTCTAAATGGTGTGAGGTGATACCTCAGTGTAGTTTTGATGTGCATCTCTATAATAATTAGTGATGTTGAGCAGGTTTTTATCTGCTTGTTGGCCACCTGTATGTCTTCTGTGGAGAATAGTCTGTTTAGGACTTCTGCCCATTTTTAGATTGGGTTGTTGGTTGTTTAATATCAAGCAGCATGTGCTGTTTACATATTTTTGAGATTGATCCTCAGACCGCTGATATGTATGTAAATATTTTTCCCATTCTGTGGGTTGTGTGTTCTTCTTTCTCATAGTTTCCTGTGCTTAGCAAAATCTTTTAAGGTTACTGAGGTCCCACTTGTATATTTCTGTTTTTATTTCCAGGACTCTAGCAGGAGGATTACAAAAGACCTTCTTGTGTTTTATGTCCAACGACGTTCTTCCTAGGTTTTCCTCTACGAGTTTTAGAGTGTCCAGACTTAAGTTTGGGTCTCTGTTCCAATTTGTATTAATTTTTGTGTACGGTGTTTGGGAGTGTTCTAATCTTATTGTTTTACATGTCTCTGTCCAGTTTCCCCAGCACCACGTATTCAAGAGACAGTCTCTTCTCCATTGTGTATCTGTGCCCCCTTTGTCAGAGATTAGTTGAGCATAGGCGTGTGGCTTTATCTCTGGGCTTTCTATCCTGTTGCATTGATCTATATTTCCGTTTTGGTGCCAGTCCGATGCTGTCTTGCTTACTGTAGCTTTGTAGGACAGTGCGAAGTCACGGAGCCTGATTCCTCCAGCTCCTTTTTCTTTTTTCATCAAACTGCTTTGGCTACTCGGGGAGTTTTGTGTCTCCATACACATTTTAAGATTTTTTTTCTGGTTTTGTAAAGAAATTGCCATTGGTAATTTGAGAGGGATTGCACTGAATATGTAGATTGCTTTGGGTAGTATAGTCATTTTCATAATATTGATTCTTCCTATCCAAGAACATGGTATAGCTCTTCATCTGTTTGTATCATCCTCAGTTTCATTCATCAGTGTCTTATACTTTTCTGTATACAGGTTTTCTGTCCCCCTAGGTAGGTTTATTCCTAGGTATTTTATTCCTTTACTTGCAGGGGTAAATGGGAGTCCTTCCTTAATTTCTCTTTCTTTTTTTCTTCCTTAATGAATAGGAATGCAAGGGATTTCTGTGCATTAATTTTGTGTCCTGCAACGTTTCCAAATCCATGGATTAGCTCTACTAGTTTTACGGTGGCATCTTTAGGATTCTCTACGTATAGAATCATGTCATGTGCAAAGAGTGGCATTGTGACTTCTTCTTTTCCAGTTTGTCTTCCTTTTCTTTCCTTTGCTGCTCTGATTCCCGTGGCTAGAAGTTCCAAAACTATGTTGACTAATAGTGGTGAGAGTGGTCATCCTTGTCTTGTTCCTGATCTTAGAGGACATGCTTTCAGTTCTTCACCACTGAAAATGTTTGCTGCGGGTTTGTTGTATACGTCCTTGATTAAGTTGAGTGAGGTTCCCTCTAAGCCCACGTCCTGGAGGCTTTATATCACAAATGTGTGTTGACATTTGTCACAAGCTTTTCTGCATCGAGTGACTTGATCATATGCTTTTTCCTCTTCAATTTGTCAATAGGGGGAATCACATTGATTTGCGTGTATTGAAGAATCCTTGCATCCCTGGGAAAAATCCCACTTGATGGTGAGTTATGATACTTTTAACGTGGTGTTGGATTCTGTTGCTGCTATTTTGTTGAGCCGCTTTGCATCTCAGTTCATCAGTGATATCGGGATGTAACTCTCTTTCCTACTATCTTTGTCTGGTTTTCCCAACAGGGTGACGGTGACCTCACAGGAAGAGTTTCAGAGTGTTCCTTCCACGCCAGTAGTTTGGAAGAGTTTGAGAAAGGTGGGTGTTAGCTCTTTTCTACGTGTTGGATAGAAATAACCTGTGAAGCCATCTGGTCCTGGACTTTTGTTTGTTGGACGATTTGTAATCAGAGTTTCAAGTTCATTACTCGTACTGGGTCTGTTCATATTTTCGATTTTTTCCTGCTTCAGCCTTGGAAGGTCGTACCTTCCTAAGAATTTGTCCGTTTCTTCCAGATTGTCCATTTTGTTAGCATAGAGTTGATTGCAGTAGTCTCTTATGACGTTTTGTATTTCTGTGTTGTCCGTTGTAACTTCTTTTACCTTTCTAATTTTATTGATTTCAGTCCTCTCCCTCTTTATCTTGATGCATCTGGCTAAGGATTTATCCATATGGTTTATCTTCTCAAAGAACCAGCTTTTTGTTTTTTTGATCTTTGATATTGTTTTCTTTGTTGCTGTTTCAGTCATTTCTTTCTTCTTTTTCTACCTTTTTATTGACAGTCCCAACTACCTTCAGAGTTTGTTTTCTATGGAGTAAATGATTGGGTCACATGGACACAACTTCTTCCTTTGATCTTATTGGTTTGTGAACTTTGCAATCTTACTTCATTTTTTGATACAGCAGGTTCTTATTAGTTATCCATCTGATACATATTACTGTATATATGTCAATCCCACTCTCCGAATTCATCACACAGCCACCACCAACCCCGCCACTTTCCCCCCTTGGTGGCCATACGTTACTTCTCCACATCTGTGTATCAATTCTGTCCTGTACACTGGTTCATCTGTACCGTTCCTCTAGGTTGAATATATGTGCTTTTATATACGATATCCGATTTTCTCTTTCTGACAGACTTCACTCTGTATGACAGTGTCTAGATCTATCCACGCCTGTACAAATGAACCAACATAGTTCATTTTCGTGGCTGTATAATATTCCACGGTATATAGGTACCACATCTTCTTTATCCATTCGTCTTTGGGTGGCCATTTAAGTTGTTTCCATGACCTGGCTGCTGTAAATAGTGCTGCACTGAACATTGGGGTGCCTGTGCCTTTTAGAATTATGCTCTTCTCTGGGCTTATGCCCTGGTGTGCGATGGCTGAGTCATATGTTATTTCTATTTTCAGTTTTTCAAGGAATCTCCTTGCTTCCCTCCCTAGTGGCTCTATCAATTTACCCTCCCACCAAGAGTGCAAGTGTGTTCTCTTTTCTCCACACCGTGCCCAGCAGTTTTTTTTTGTTGATTTTCTGATGATGACTGTTCTAAATGGTGTGAGGTGATACCTCAGTGTAGTTTTGATGTGCATCTCTATAATAATTAGTGATGTTGAGCAGGTTTTTATCTGCTTGTTGGCCACCTGTATGTCTTCTGTGGAGAATAGTCTGTTTAGGACTTCTGCCCATTTTTAGATTGGGTTGTTGGTTGTTTAATATCAAGCAGCATGTGCTGTTTACATATTTTTGAGATTGATCCTCAGACCGCTGATATGTATGTAAATATTTTTCCCATTCTGTGGGTTGTGTGTTCTTCTTTCTCATAGTTTCCTGTGCTTAGCAAAATCTTTTAAGGTTACTGAGGTCCCACTTGTATATTTCTGTTTTTATTTCCAGGACTCTAGCAGGAGGATTACAAAAGATCTTCTTGTGTTTTATGTCCAACGACGTTCTTCCTAGGTTTTCCTCTACGAGTTTTAGAGTGTCCAGACTTAAGTTTGGGTCTCTGTTCCAATTTGTATTAATTTTTGTGTACGGTGTTTGGGAGTGTTCTAATCTTATTGTTTTACATGTCTCTGTCCAGTTTCCCCAGCACCACGTATTCAAGAGACAGTCTCTTCTCCATTGTGTATCTGTGCCCCCTTTGTCAGAGATTAGTTGAGCATAGGCGTGTGGCTTTATCTCTGGGCTTTCTATCCTGTTGCATTGATCTATATTTCCGTTTTGGTGCCAGTCCGATGCTGTCTTGCTTACTGTAGCTTTGTAGGACAGTGCGAAGTCACGGAGCCTGATTCCTCCAGCTCCTTTTTCTTTTTTCATCAAACTGCTTTGGCTACTCGGGGAGTTTTGTGTCTCCATACACATTTTAAGATTTTTTGTTCTGGTTTTGTAAAGAAATTGCCATTGGTAATTTGAGAGGGATTGCACTGAATATGTAGATTGCTTTGGGTAGTATAGTCATTTTCATAATATTGATTCTTCCTATCCAAGAACATGGTATAGCTCTTCATCTGTTTGTATCATCCTCAGTTTCATTCATCAGTGTCTTATACTTTTCTGTATACAGGTTTTCTGTCCCCCTAGGTAGGTTTATTCCTAGGTATTTTATTCCTTTACTTGCAGGGGTAAATGGGAGTCCTTCCTTAATTTCTCTTTCTTTTTTTCTTCCTTAATGAATAGGAATGCAAGGGATTTCTGTGCATTAATTTTGTGTCCTGCAACGTTTCCAAATCCATGGATTAGCTCTACTAGTTTTACGGTGGCATCTTTAGGATTCTCTACGTATAGAATCATGTCATGTGCAAAGAGTGGCATTGTGACTTCTTCTTTTCCAGTTTGTCTTCCTTTTCTTTCCTTTGCTGCTCTGATTCCCGTGGCTAGAAGTTCCAAAACTATGTTGACTAATAGTGGTGAGAGTGGTCATCCTTGTCTTGTTCCTGATCTTAGAGGACATGCTTTCAGTTCTTCACCACTGAAAATGTTTGCTGCGGGTTTGTTGTATACGTCCTTGATTAAGTTGAGTGAGGTTCCCTCTAAGCCCACGTCCTGGAGGCTTTATATCACAAATGTGTGTTGACATTTGTCACAAGCTTTTCTGCATCGAGTGACTTGATCATATGCTTTTTCCTCTTCAATTTGTCAATAGGGGGAATCACATTGATTTGCGTGTATTGAAGAATCCTTGCATCCCTGGGAAAAATCCCACTTGATGGTGAGTTATGATACTTTTAACGTGGTGTTGGATTCTGTTGCTGCTATTTTGTTGAGCCGCTTTGCATCTCAGTTCATCAGTGATATCGGGATGTAACTCTCTTTCCTACTATCTTTGTCTGGTTTTCCCAACAGGGTGACGGTGACCTCACAGGAAGAGTTTCAGAGTGTTCCTTCCACGCCAGTAGTTTGGAAGAGTTTGAGAAAGGTGGGTGTTAGCTCTTTTCTACGTGTTGGATAGAAATAACCTGTGAAGCCATCTGGTCCTGGACTTTTGTTTGTTGGACGATTTGTAATCAGAGTTTCAAGTTCATTACTCGTACTGGGTCTGTTCATATTTTCGATTTTTTCCTGCTTCAGCCTTGGAAGGTCGTACCTTCCTAAGAATTTGTCCGTTTCTTCCAGATTGTCCATTTTGTTAGCATAGAGTTGATTGCAGTAGTCTCTTATGACGTTTTGTATTTCTGTGTTGTCCGTTGTAACTTCTTTTACCTTTCTAATTTTATTGATTTCAGTCCTCTCCCTCTTTATCTTGATGCATCTGGCTAAGGATTTATCCATATGGTTTATCTTCTCAAAGAACCAGCTTTTTGTTTTTTTGATCTTTGATATTGTTTTCTTTGTTGCTGTTTCAGTCATTTCTTTCTTCTTTTTCTACCTTTTTATTGACAGTCCCAACTACCTTCAGAGTTTGTTTTCTATGGAGTAAATGATTGGGTCACATGGACACAACTTCTTCCTTTGATCTTATTGGTTTGTGAACTTTGCAATCTTACTTCATTTTTTGATACAGCAGGTTCTTATTAGTTATCCATCTGATACATATTACTGTATATATGTCAATCCCACTCTCCGAATTCATCACACAGCCACCACCAACCCCGCCACTTTCCCCCCTTGGTGGCCATACGTTACTTCTCCACATCTGTGTATCAATTCTGTCCTGTACACTGGTTCATCTGTACCGTTCCTCTAGGTTGAATATATGTGCTTTTATATACGATATCCGATTTTCTCTTTCTGACAGACTTCACTCTGTATGACAGTGTCTAGATCTATCCACGCCTGTACAAATGAACCAACATAGTTCATTTTCGTGGCTGTATAATATTCCACGGTATATAGGTACCACATCTTCTTTATCCATTCGTCTTTGGGTGGCCATTTAAGTTGTTTCCATGACCTGGCTGCTGTAAATAGTGCTGCACTGAACATTGGGGTGCCTGTGCCTTTTAGAATTATGCTCTTCTCTGGGCTTATGCCCTGGTGTGCGATGGCTGAGTCATATGTTATTTCTATTTTCAGTTTTTCAAGGAATCTCCTTGCTTCCCTCCCTAGTGGCTCTATCAATTTACCCTCCCACCAAGAGTGCAAGTGTGTTCTCTTTTCTCCACACCGTGCCCAGCAGTTTTTTTTTGTTGATTTTCTGATGATGACTGTTCTAAATGGTGTGAGGTGATACCTCAGTGTAGTTTTGATGTGCATCTCTATAATAATTAGTGATGTTGAGCAGGTTTTTATCTGCTTGTTGGCCACCTGTATGTCTTCTGTGGAGAATAGTCTGTTTAGGACTTCTGCCCATTTTTAGATTGGGTTGTTGGTTGTTTAATATCAAGCAGCATGTGCTGTTTACATATTTTTGAGATTGATCCTCAGACCGCTGATTTGTATGTAAATATTTTTCCCATTCTGTGGGTTGTGTGTTCTTCTTTCTCATAGTTTCCTGTGCTTAGCAAAATCTTTTAAGGTTACTGAGGTCCCACTTGTATATTTCTGCTTTTATTTCCAGGACTCTAGCAGGAGGATTACAAACGATCTTCTTGTGTTTTATGTCCAACGACGTTCTTCCTAGGTTTTCCTCTACGAGTTTTAGAGTGTCCAGACTTAAGTTTGGGTCTCTGTTCCAATTTGTATTAATTTTTGTGTACGGTGTTTGGGAGTGTTCTAATCTTATTGTTTTACATGTCTCTGTCCAGTTTCCCCAGCACCACGTATTCAAGAGACAGTCTCTTCTCCATTGTGTATCTGTGCCCCCTTTGTCAGAGATTAGTTGAGCATAGGCGTGTGGCTTTATCTCTGGGCTTTCTATCCTGTTGCATTGATCTATATTTCCGTTTTGGTGCCAGTCCGATGCTGTCTTGCTTACTGTAGCTTTGTAGGACAGTGCGAAGTCACGGAGCCTGATTCCTCCAGCTCCTTTTTCTTTTTTCATCAAACTGCTTTGGCTACTCGGGGAGTTTTGTGTCTCCATACACATTTTAAGATTTTTTGTTCTGGTTTTGTAAAGAAATTGCCATTGGTAATTTGAGAGGGATTGCACTGAATATGTAGATTGCTTTGGGTAGTATAGTCATTTTCATAATATTGATTCTTCCTATCCAAGAACATGGTATAGCTCTTCATCTGTTTGTATCATCCTCAGTTTCATTCATCAGTGTCTTATACTTTTCTGTATACAGGTTTTCTGTCCCCCTAGGTAGGTTTATTCCTAGGTATTTTATTCCTTTACTTGCAGGGGTAAATGGGAGTCCTTCCTTAATTTCTCTTTCTTTTTTTCTTCCTTAATGAATAGGAATGCAAGGGATTTCTGTGCATTAATTTTGTGTCCTGCAACGTTTCCAAATCCATGGATTAGCTCTACTAGTTTTCCGGTGGCATCTTTAGGATTCTCTACGTATAGAATCATGTCATGTGCAAAGAGTGGCATTGTGACTTCTTCTTTTCCAGTTTGTCTTCCTTTTCTTTCCTTTGCTGCTCTGATTCCCGTGGCTAGAAGTTCCAAAACTATGTTGACTAATAGTGGTGAGAGTGGTCATCCTTGTCTTGTTCCTGATCTTAGAGGACATGCTTTCAGTTCTTCACCACTGAAAATGTTTGCTGCGGGTTTGTTGTATACGTCCTTGATTAAGTTGAGTGAGGTTCCCTCTAAGCCCACGTCCTGGAGGCTTTATATCACAAATGTGTGTTGACATTTGTCACAAGCTTTTCTGCATCGAGTGACTTGATCATATGCTTTTTCCTCTTCAATTTGTCAATAGGGGGAATCACATTGATTTGCGTGTATTGAAGAATCCTTGCATCCCTGGGAAAAATCCCACTTGATGGTGAGGTATGATACTTTTAACGTGGTGTTGGATTCTGTTGCTGCTATTTTGTTGAGCCGCTTTGCATCTCAGTTCATCAGTGATATCGGGATGTAACTCTCTTTCCTACTATCTTTGTCTGGTTTTCCCAACAGGGTGACGGTGACCTCACAGGAAGAGTTTCAGAGTGTTCCTTCCACGCCAGTAGTTTGGAAGAGTTTGAGAAAGGTGGGTGTTAGCTCTTTTCTACGTGTTGGATAGAAATAACCTGTGAAGCCATCTGGTCCTGGACTTTTGTTTGTTGGACGATTTGTAATCAGAGTTTCAAGTTCATTACTCGTACTGGGTCTGTTCATATTTTCGATTTTTTCCTGCTTCAGCCTTGGAAGGTCGTACCTTCCTAAGAATTTGTCCGTTTCTTCCAGATTGTCCATTTTGTTAGCATAGAGTTGATTGCAGTAGTCTCTTATGACGTTTTGTATTTCTGTGTTGTCCGTTGTAACTTCTTTTACCTTTCTAATTTTATTGATTTCAGTCCTCTCCCTCTTTATCTTGATGCATCTGGCTAAGGATTTATCCATATGGTTTATCTTCTCAAAGAACCAGCTTTTTGTTTTTTTGATCTTTGATATTGTTTTCTTTGTTGCTGTTTCAGTCATTTCTTCTTTTTCTACCTTTTTATTGACAGTCCCAACTACCTTCAGAGTTTGTTTTCTATGGAGTAAATGATTGGGTCACATGGACACAACTTCTTCCTTTGATCTTATTGGTTTGTGAACTTTGCAATCTTACTTCATTTTTTGATACAGCAGGTTCTTATTAGTTATCCATCTGATACATATTACTGTATATATGTCAATCCCACTCTCCGAATTCATCACACAGCCACCACCAACCCCGCCACTTTCCCCCCTTGGTGGCCATACGTTACTTCTCCACATCTGTGTATCAATTCTGTCCTGTACACTGGTTCATCTGTACCGTTCCTCTAGGTTGAATATATGTGCTTTTATATACGATATCCGATTTTCTCTTTCTGACAGACTTCACTCTGTATGACAGTGTCTAGATCTATCCACGCCTGTACAAATGAACCAACATAGTTCATTTTCGTGGCTGTATAATATTCCACGGTATATAGGTACCACATCTTCTTTATCCATTCGTCTTTGGGTGGCCATTTAAGTTGTTTCCATGACCTGGCTGCTGTAAATAGTGCTGCACTGAACATTGGGGTGCCTGTGCCTTTTAGAATTATGCTCTTCTCTGGGCTTATGCCCTGGTGTGCGATGGCTGAGTCATATGTTATTTCTATTTTCAGTTTTTCAAGGAATCTCCTTGCTTCCCTCCCTAGTGGCTCTATCAATTTACCCTCCCACCAAGAGTGCAAGTGTGTTCTCTTTTCTCCACACCGTGCCCAGCAGTTTTTTTTTGTTGATTTTCTGATGATGACTGTTCTAAATGGTGTGAGGTGATACCTCAGTGTAGTTTTGATGTGCATCTCTATAATAATTAGTGATGTTGAGCAGGTTTTTATCTGCTTGTTGGCCACCTGTATGTCTTCTGTGGAGAATAGTCTGTTTAGGACTTCTGCCCATTTTTAGATTGGGTTGTTGGTTGTTTAATATCAAGCAGCATGTGCTGTTTACATATTTTTGAGATTGATCCTCAGACCGCTGATTTGTATGTAAATATTTTTCCCATTCTGTGGGTTGTGTGTTCTTCTTTCTCATAGTTTCCTGTGCTTAGCAAAATCTTTTAAGTTTACTGAGGTCCCACTTGTATATTTCTGCTTTTATTTCCAGGACTCTAGCAGGAGGATTACAAAAGATCTTCTTGTGTTTTATGTCCAACAATGTTCTTCCTAGCTTTTCCTCTACGAGTTTTAGAGTGTCCAGACTTAAGTTTGGGTCTCTGTTCCAATTTGCATTAATTTTTGTGTACGGTGTTTGGGAGTGTTCTAATCTTATTGTTTTACATGTCTCTGTCCAGTTTCCCCAGCACCACGTATTCAAGAGACAATCTCTTCTCCATTGTGTATCCCTGCCCCCGTTGTCAGAGATTAGTTGAGCATAGGCGTGTGGCTTTATCTCTGGGCTTTCTATCCTGTTGCATTGATGTATATTTCCGTTTTGGTGCCAGTCCGATGCTGTCTTGGTTACTGTAGCTTTGTAGTACAGTGCGAAGTCACGGAGCCCGATTCCTCCAGCTCCTTTTTTTTTTTTCATCAAACTGCTTTGGCCACTTGGGGAGTTTTGTGTCTCCATACACATTTTAAGATTTTTTGTTCTGGTTTTGTAAAACAATTGCCATTGGTAATTTGAGAGGGATTGCACTGAATATGTAGATTGCTTTGGGTAGTATAGTCATTTTCATAATATTGATTCTTCCTATCCAAGAACATGGTATAGCTCTTCATGTGTTTGTATCATCCTCAGTTTCATTCATCAGTGTCTTATACTTTTCTGTATACAGGTTTTCTGTCTCCCTAGGTAGGTTTATTCCTAGGTATTTTATTCCTTTACTTGCAGGGGTAAATGGGAGTCCTTCCTTAATTTCTCTTTCTTTTTTTCTTCCTTAATGAATAGGAATGCAAGGGATTTCTGTGCATTAATTTTGTGTCCTGCAACGTTTCCAAATCCATGGATTAGCTCTACTAGTTTTACGGTGGCATCTTTAGGATTCTCTACGTATAGAATCATGTCATGTGCAAAGAGTGGCATTGTGACTTCTTCTTTTCCAGTTTGTCTTCCTTTTCTTTCCTTTGCTGCTCTGATTCCCGTGGCTAGAAGTTCCAAAACTATGTTGACTAATAGTGGTGAGAGTGGTCATCCTTGTCTTGTTCCTGATCTTAGAGGACATGCTTTCAGTTCTTCACCACTGAAAATGTTTGCTGCGGGTTTGTTGTATACGTCCTTGATTAAGTTGAGTGAGGTTCCCTCTAAGCCCACGTCCTGGAGGCTTTATATCACAAATGTGTGTTGACATTTGTCACAAGCTTTTCTGCATCGAGTGACTTGATCATATGCTTTTTCCTCTTCAATTTGTCAATAGGGGGAATCACATTGATTTGCGTGTATTGAAGAATCCTTGCATCCCTGGGAAAAATCCCACTTGATGGTGAGGTATGATACTTTTAACGTGGTGTTGGATTCTGTTGCTGCTATTTTGTTGAGCCGCTTTGCATCTCAGTTCATCAGTGATATCGGGATGTAACTCTCTTTCCTACTATCTTTGTCTGGTTTTCCCAACAGGGTGACGGTGACCTCACAGGAAGAGTTTCAGAGTGTTCCTTCCACGCCAATAGTTTGGAAGAGTTTGAGAAAGGTGGGTGTTAGCTCTTTTCTACGTGTTGGATAGAAATAACCTGTGAAGCCATCTGGTCCTGGACTTTTGTTTGTTGGACGATTTGTAATCAGAGTTTCAAGTTCATTACTCGTACTGGGTCTGTTCATATTTTCGATTTTTTCCTGCTTCAGCCTTGGAAGGTCGTACCTTCCTAAGAATTTGTCCATTTCTTCCAGATTGTCCATTTTGTTAGCATAGAGTTGATTGCAGTAGTCTCTTACGACGTTTTGTATTTCTGTGTTGTCCGTTGTAACTTCTTTTACCTTTCTAATTTTATTGATTTCAGTCCTCTCCCTCTTTATCTTGATGCATCTGGCTAAGGATTTATCCATATGGTTTATCTTCTCAAGGAACCAGCTTTTTGTTTTTTTGATCTTTGATATTGTTTTCTTTGTTGCTGTTTCAGTCATTTCTTTCTTCTTTTTCTACCTTTTTATTGACAGTCCCAACTACCTGCAGAGTTTGTTTTCTATGGAGTAAATGATTGGGTCACATGGACACAACTTCTTCCTTTGATCTTATTGGTTTGTGAACTTTGCAATCTTACTTCATTTTTTGATACAGCAGGTTCTTATTAGTTATCCATCTGATACATATTACTGTATATATGTCAATCCCACTCTCCGAATTCATCACACAGCCACCACCAACCCCGCCACTTTCCCCCCTTGGTGGCCATACGTTACTTCTGCACATCTGTGTATCAATTCTGTCCTGTACACTGGTTCATCTGTACCGTTTCTCTAGGTTGAATATATGTGCTTTTATATACGATATCCGATTTTCTCTTTCTGACTGACTTCACTCTGTATGACAGTGTCTAGATCTATCCACGCCTGTACAAATGAACCAACATAGTTCCTTTTCGTGGCTGTATAATATTCCACGGTATATAGGTACCACATCTTCTTTATCCATTCGTCTTTGGGTGGCCATTTAAGTTGTTTCCATGACCTGGCTGCTGTAAATAGTGCTGCACTGAACATTGGGGTGCCTGTGCCTTTTAGAATTATGCTCTTCTCTGGGCTTATGCCCTGGTGTGCGATGGCTGAGTCATATGTTATTTCTATTTTCAGTTTTTCAAGGAATCTCCTTGCTTCCCTCCCTAGTGGCTCTATCAATTTACACTCCCACCAAGAGCGCAAGTGTGTTCTCGTTTTTCCACACCATGCCCAGCAGTTTTTTTTGTTGATTTTCTGATGGTGACCGTTCTAAATGGTGTGAGGTGATACCTCAGTGTAGTTTTGATGTGCATCTCTATAATAATTAGTGACGTTGAGCAGGTTTTTATCTGCTTGTTGGCCACCTGTATGTCTTCTGTGGAGAATAGTCTGTTTAGGACTTCTGCCCATTTTTAGATTGGGTTGTTGGTTGTTTAAATATCAAGCAGCATGTGCTGTTTACATATTTTTGAGATTGATCCTCAGACCGCTGATTTGTATGTAAATATTTTTCCCATTCTGTGGGTTGTGTGTTCTTCTTTCTCATAGTTTCCTGTGCTTAGCAAAATCTTTTAAGGTTACTGAGGTCCCACTTGTATATTTCTGCTTTTATTTCCAGGACTCTAGCAGGAGGATTACAAAAGATCTTTTTGTGTTTTATGTCCAACAATGTTCTTCCTAGGTTTTCCTCTACGAGTTTTAGAGTGTCCAGACTTAAGTTTGGGTCTCTGTTCCAATTTGCATTAATTTTTGTGTACGGTGTTTGGGAGTGTTCTAATCTTATTGTTTTACATGTCTCTGTCCAGTTTCCCCAGCACCACGTATTCAAGAGACAGTCTCTTCTCCATTGTGTATCTGTGCCCCCTTTGTCAGAGATTAGTTGAGCATAGGCGTGTGGCTTTATCTCTGGGCTTTCTATCCTGTTGCATTGATCTATATTTCCGTTTTGGTGCCAGTCCGATGCTGTCTTGGTTACTGTAGCTTTGTAGTACAGTGCGAAGTCACGGAGCCTCATTCCTCCAGCTCCTTTTTTTTTTTTCATCAAACTGCTTTGGCCACTCGGGGAGTTTTGTGTCTCCATACACATTTTAAGATTTTTTGTTCTGGTTTTGTAAAACAATTGCCATTGGTAATTTGAGAGGGATTGCACTGAATATGTAGATTGCTTTGGGTAGTATAGTCATTTTCATAATATTGATTCTTTCTTTCCAAGAACATGGTATAGCTCTTATCTGTTCGTATCATCCTCAGTTTCATTCATCAGTGTCTTATACTTTTCTGAATACAGGTTTTCTGTCTCCCTAGGTAGGTTTATTCCTAGGTATTTTATTCCTTTACTTGCAGGGGTAAATGGGAGTCCTTCCTTAATTTCTCTTTCTTTTTTTCTTCCTTAATGAATAGGAATGCAAGGGATTTCTGTGCATTAATTTTGTGTCCTGCAACGTTTCCAAATCCATGGATTAGCTCTACTAGTTTTACGGTGGCATCTTTAGGATTCTCTACGTATAGAATCATGTCATGTGCAAAGAGTGGCCTTGTGACTTCTTCTTTTCCAGTTTGTCTTCCTTTTCTTTCCTTTGCTGCTCTGATTCCCGTGGCTAGAAGTTCCAAAACTATGTTGAATAATAGTGGTGAGAGTGGTCATCCTTGTCTTGTTCCTGATCTTAGAGGACATGCTTTCAGTTCTTCACCACTGAAAATGTTTGCTGCGGGTTTGTTGTATACGTCCTTGATTAAGTTGAGTGAGGTTCCCTCTAAGCCCACGTCCTGGAGGCTTTATATCACAAATGTGTGTTGACATTTGTCACAAGCTTTTCTGCATCGAGTGACTTGATCATATGCTTTTTCCTCTTCAATTTGTCAATAGGGGGAATCACATTGATTTGCGTGTATTGAAGAATCCTAGCATCCGTGGGAAACATCCCACTTGATGGAGAGGTATGATACTTTTAACGTGGTGTTGGATTCTGTTGCTGCTATTTTGTTGAGCCGCTTTGCATCTGAGTTCATCAGTGATATCGGGATGTAACTCTCTTTCCTACTATCTTTGTCTGGTTTTCCCAACAGGGTGACGGTGACCTCACAGGAAGAGTTTCAGAGTGTTCCTTCCACGCCAATAGTTTGGAAGAGTTTGAGAAAGGTGGGTGTTAGCTCTTTACTACGTGTTGGATAGAAATAACCTGTGAAGCCATCTGGTCCTGGACTTTTGTTTGTTGGACGATTTGTAATCAGAGTTTCAAGTTCATTACTCGTACTGGGTCTGTTCATATTTTCGATTTTTTCCTGCTTCAGACTTGGAAGGTCGTACCTTCGTAAGAATTTGTCCATTTCCTCCTGATTGTCCATTTTGTTAGCATAGAGTTGATTGCAGTAGTGTCTTACAACGTTTGTATTTCTGTGTTGTCCGTTGTAACTTCTTTTACCTTTCTAATTTTATTGATTTCAGTCCTCTCCCTCTTTATCTTGATGCATCTGGCTAAGGATTTATCCATATGGTTTATCTTCTCAAAGAACCAGCTTTTTGTTTTTTTGATCTTCGATATTGTTTTCTTTGTTGCTGTTTCAGTCATTTCTTTCTTCTTTTTCTACCTTTTTATTGACAGTCCCAACTACCTGCAGAGTTTGTATTCTATGGAGTAAATGATTGGGTCACATGGACACAACTTCTTCCTTTGATCTTATTGGTTTGTGAACTTTGCAATCTTACTTCATTTTTTGATACAGCAGGTTCTTATTAGTTATCCATCTGATACATATTACTGTATATATGTCAATCCCACTCTCCGAATTCATCACACAGCCACCACCAACCCCGCCACTTTCCCCCCTTGGTGGCCATACGTTACTTCTCCACATCTGTGTATCAATTCTGTCCTGTACACTGGTTCATCTGTACCGTTTCTCTAGGTTGAATATATGTGCTTTTATATACGATATCCGATTTTCCCTTTCTGACTGACTTCACTCTGTATGAGAGTGTCTAGATCTATCCACGCCTGTACAAATGAACCAACATAGTTCCTTTTCGTGGCTGTATAATATTCCACGGTATATAGGTACCACATCTTCTTTATCCATTCGTCTTTGGGTGGCCATTTAAGTTGTTTCCATGACCTGGCTGCTGTAAATAGTGCTGCACTGAACATTGGGGTGCCTGTGCCTTTTAGAATTATGCTCTTCTCTGGGCTTATGCCCTGGTGTGCGATGGCTGAGTCATATGTTATTTCTATTTTCAGTTTTTCAAGGAATCTCTTTGCTTCCCTCCCTAGTGGCTCTATCAATTTACCCTCCCACCAAGAGTGCAAGTGTGTTCTCTTTTCTCCACACCGTGCCCAGCAGTTTTTTTTTGTTGATTTTCTGATGATGACCGTTCTAAATGGTGTGAGGTGATACCTCAGTGTAGTTTTGATGTGCATCTCTATAATAATTAGTGATGTTGAGCAGGTTTTTATCTGCTTGTTGGCCACCTGTATGTCTTCTGTGGAGAATAGTCTGTTTAGGACTTCTGCCCATTTTTAGATTGGGTTGTTGGTTGTTTAATATCAAGCAGCATGTGCTGTTTACATATTTTTGAGATTGATCCTCAGACCGCTGATTTGTATGTAAATATTTTTCCCATTCTGTGGGTTGTGTGTTCTTCTTTCTCATAGTTTCTTGTGCTTAGCAAAATCTTTTAAGGTTACTGAGGTCCCACTTGTATATTTCTGCTTTTATTTCCAGGACTCTAGCAGGAGGATTACAAAAGATCTTTTTGTGTTTTATGTCCAACAACGTTCTTCCTAGGTTTTCCTCTACGAGTTTTAGAGTGTCCAGACTTAAGTTTGGGTCTCTGTTCCAATTTGTATTAATTTTTGTGTACGGTGTTTGGGAGTGTTCTAATCTTATTGTTTTACATGTCTCTGTCCAGTTTCCCCAGCACCACGTATTCAAGAGACAGTCTCTTCTCCATTGTGTATCCGTGCCCCCTTTGTCAGAGATTAGTTGAGCATAGGCGTGTGGCTTTATCTCTGGGCTTTCTATCCTGTTGCATTGATCTATATTTCTGTTTTGGTGCCAGTCCAATGCTGTCTTGGTTACTGTAGCTTTGTAGTACAGTGCGAAGTCACGGAGCCCGATTCCTCCAGCTCCTTTTTTTTTTTTCATCAAACTGCTTTGGCCACTCGGGGAGTTTTGTGTCTCCATACACATTTTAAGATTTTTTGTTCTGGTTTTGTAAAACAATTGCCATTGGTAATTTGAGAGGGATTGCACTGAATATGTAGATTGCTTTGGGTAGTATAGTCATTTTCATAATATTGATTCTTCCTTTCCAAGAACATGGTATAGCTCTTATCTGTTCGTATCATCCTCAGTTTCATTCATCAGTGTCTTATACTTTTCTGTATACAGGTTTTCTGTCTCCCTAGGTAGGTTTATTCCTAGGTATTTTATTCCTTTACTTGCAGGGGTAAATGGGAGTCCTTCCTTAATTTCTCTTTCTTTTTTTCTTCCTTAATGAATAGGAATGCAAGGGATTTCTGTGCATTAATTTTGTGTCCTGCAACGTTTCCAAATCCATGGATTAGCTCTACTAGTTTTACGGTGGCATCTTTAGGATTCTCTAAGTATAGAATCATGTCATGTGCAAAGAGTGGCCTTGTGACTTCTTCTTTTCCAGTTTGTCTTCCTTTTCTTTCCTTTGCTGCTCTGATTCCCGTGGCTAGAAGTTCCAAAACTATGTTGAATAATAGTGGTGAGAGTGGTCATCCTTGTCTTGTTCCTGATCTTAGAGGACATGCTTTCAGTTCTTCACCACTGAAAATGTTGGCTGCGGGTTTGTTGTATACGTCCTTGATTAAGTTGAGTGAGGTTCCCTCTAAGCCCACGTCCTGGAGGCTTTATATCACAAATGTGTGTTGACATTTGTCACAAGCTTTTCTGCATCGAGTGACTTGATCATATGCTTTTTCCTCTTCAATTTGTCAATAGGGGGAATCACATTGATTTGCATGTATTGAAGAATCCTTGCATCCCTGGGAAAAATCCCACTTGATGGTGAGTTATGATACTTTTAACGTGGTGTTGGATTCTGTTGCTGCTATTTTGTTGAGCCGCTTTGCATCTCAGTTCATCAGTGATATCGGGATGTAACTCTCTTTCCTACTATCTTTGTCTGGTTTTCCCAACAGGGTGACGGTGACCTCACAGGAAGAGTTTCAGAGTGTTCCTTCCACGCCAATAGTTTGGAAGAGTTTGAGAAAGGTGGGTGTTAGCTCTTTTCTACGTGTTGGATAGAAATAACCTGTGAAGCCATGTGGTCCTGGACTTCTGTTTGTTGGACGATTTGTAATCAGAGTTTCAAGTTCATTACTCGTACTGGGTCTGTTCATATTTTCGATTTTTTCCTGCTTCAGCCTTGGAAGGTCGTACCTTCCTAAGAATTTGTCCATTTCTTCCAGATTGTCCATTTTGTTAGCATAGAGTTGATTGCAGTAGTCTCTTACGACGTTTTGTATTTCTGTGTTGTCCGTTGTAACTTCTTTTACCTTTCTAATTTTATTGATTTCAGTCCTCTCCCTCTTTATCTTGATGCATCTGGCTAAGGATTTATCCATATGGTTTATCTTCTCAAGGAACCAGCTTTTTGTTTTTTTGATCTTTGATATTGTTTTCTTTGTTGCTGTTTCAGTCATTTCTTTCTTCTTTTTCTACCTTTTTATTGACAGTCCCAACTACCTGCAGAGTTTGTTTTCTATGGAGTAAATGATTGGGTCACATGGACACAACTTCTTCCTTTGATCTTATTGGTTTGTGAACTTTGCAATCTTACTTCATTTTTTGATACAGCAGGTTCTTATTAGTTATCCATCTGATACATATTACTGTATATATGTCAATCCCACTCTCCGAATTCATCACACAGCCACCACCAACCCCGCCACTTTCCCCCCTTGGTGGCCATACGTTACTTCTGCACATCTGTGTATCAATTCTGTCCTGTACACTGGTTCATCTGTACCGTTTCTCTAGGTTGAATACATGTGCTTTTATATACGATATCCGATTTTCTCTTTCTGACTGACTTCACTCTGTATGACAGTGTCTAGATCTATCCACGCCTGTACAAATGAACCAACATAGTTCATTTTCGTGGCTGTATAATATTCCACGGTATATAGGTACCACATCTTCTTTATCCATTCGTCTTTGGGTGGCCATTTAAGATGTTTCCATGACCTGGCTGTTGTAAATAGTGCTGCACTGAACATTGGGGTGCCGGTGCCGTTTAGAATTATGCTCTTCTCTGGGCTTATGCCCTGGTGTGCGATGGCTGAGTCATATGTTATTTCTATTTTCAGTTTTTCAAGGAATCTCCTTGCTTCCCTCCCTAGTGGCTCTATCAATTTACACTCCCACCAAGAGTACAAGTGTGTTCTCTTTTTTCCAAACCATGCCCAGCAGTTTTTTTTCTTGATTTTCTGATGGTGACCGTTCTAAATGGTGTGAGGTGATACCTCAGTGTAGTTTTGATGTGCATCTCTATAATAATTAGTGATGTTGAGCAGGTTTTTATCTGCTTGTTGGCCACCTGTATGTCTTCTGTGGAGAATAGTCTGTTTAGGACTTCTGCCCATTTTTAGATTGGGTTGTTGGTTGTTTAATATCAAGCAGCATGTGCTGTTTACATATTTTTGAGATTGATCCTCAGACCGCTGATATGTATGTAAATATTTTTCCCATTCTGTGGGTTGTGTGTTCTTCTTTCTCATAGTTTCCTGTGCTTAGCAAAATCTTTTAAGGTTACTGAGGTCCCACTTGTATATTTCTGTTTTTATTTCCAGGACTCTAGCAGGAGGATTACAAAAGACCTTCTTGTGTTTTATGTCCAACGACGTTCTTCCTAGGTTTTCCTCTACGAGTTTTAGAGTGTCCAGACTTAAGTTTGGGTCTCTGTTCCAATTTGTATTAATTTTTGTGTACGGTGTTTGGGAGTGTTCTAATCTTATTGTTTTACATGTCTCTGTCCAGTTTCCCCAGCACCACGTATTCAAGAGACAGTCTCTTCTCCATTGTGTATCTGTGCCCCCTTTGTCAGAGATTAGTTGAGCATAGGCGTGTGGCTTTATCTCTGGGCTTTCTATCCTGTTGCATTGATCTATATTTCCGTTTTGGTGCCAGTCCGATGCTGTCTTGCTTACTGTAGCTTTGTAGGACAGTGCGAAGTCACGGAGCCTGATTCCTCCAGCTCCTTTTTCTTTTTTCATCAAACTGCTTTGGCTACTCGGGGAGTTTTGTGTCTCCATACACATTTTAAGATTTTTTTTCTGGTTTTGTAAAGAAATTGCCATTGGTAATTTGAGAGGGATTGCACTGAATATGTAGATTGCTTTGGGTAGTATAGTCATTTTCATAATATTGATTCTTCCTATCCAAGAACATGGTATAGCTCTTCATCTGTTTGTATCATCCTCAGTTTCATTCATCAGTGTCTTATACTTTTCTGTATACAGGTTTTCTGTCCCCCTAGGTAGGTTTATTCCTAGGTATTTTATTCCTTTACTTGCAGGGGTAAATGGGAGTCCTTCCTTAATTTCTCTTTCTTTTTTTCTTCCTTAATGAATAGGAATGCAAGGGATTTCTGTGCATTAATTTTGTGTCCTGCAACGTTTCCAAATCCATGGATTAGCTCTACTAGTTTTACGGTGGCATCTTTAGGATTCTCTACGTATAGAATCATGTCATGTGCAAAGAGTGGCATTGTGACTTCTTCTTTTCCAGTTTGTCTTCCTTTTCTTTCCTTTGCTGCTCTGATTCCCGTGGCTAGAAGTTCCAAAACTATGTTGACTAATAGTGGTGAGAGTGGTCATCCTTGTCTTGTTCCTGATCTTAGAGGACATGCTTTCAGTTCTTCACCACTGAAAATGTTTGCTGCGGGTTTGTTGTATACGTCCTTGATTAAGTTGAGTGAGGTTCCCTCTAAGCCCACGTCCTGGAGGCTTTATATCACAAATGTGTGTTGACATTTGTCACAAGCTTTTCTGCATCGAGTGACTTGATCATATGCTTTTTCCTCTTCAATTTGTCAATAGGGGGAATCACATTGATTTGCGTGTATTGAAGAATCCTTGCATCCCTGGGAAAAATCCCACTTGATGGTGAGTTATGATACTTTTAACGTGGTGTTGGATTCTGTTGCTGCTATTTTGTTGAGCCGCTTTGCATCTCAGTTCATCAGTGATATCGGGATGTAACTCTCTTTCCTACTATCTTTGTCTGGTTTTCCCAACAGGGTGACGGTGACCTCACAGGAAGAGTTTCAGAGTGTTCCTTCCACGCCAGTAGTTTGGAAGAGTTTGAGAAAGGTGGGTGTTAGCTCTTTTCTACGTGTTGGATAGAAATAACCTGTGAAGCCATCTGGTCCTGGACTTTTGTTTGTTGGACGATTTGTAATCAGAGTTTCAAGTTCATTACTCGTACTGGGTCTGTTCATATTTTCGATTTTTTCCTGCTTCAGCCTTGGAAGGTCGTACCTTCCTAAGAATTTGTCCGTTTCTTCCAGATTGTCCATTTTGTTAGCATAGAGTTGATTGCAGTAGTCTCTTATGACGTTTTGTATTTCTGTGTTGTCCGTTGTAACTTCTTTTACCTTTCTAATTTTATTGATTTCAGTCCTCTCCCTCTTTATCTTGATGCATCTGGCTAAGGATTTATCCATATGGTTTATCTTCTCAAAGAACCAGCTTTTTGTTTTTTTGATCTTTGATATTGTTTTCTTTGTTGCTGTTTCAGTCATTTCTTTCTTCTTTTTCTACCTTTTTATTGACAGTCCCAACTACCTTCAGAGTTTGTTTTCTATGGAGTAAATGATTGGGTCACATGGACACAACTTCTTCCTTTGATCTTATTGGTTTGTGAACTTTGCAATCTTACTTCATTTTTTGATACAGCAGGTTCTTATTAGTTATCCATCTGATACATATTACTGTATATATGTCAATCCCACTCTCCGAATTCATCACACAGCCACCACCAACCCCGCCACTTTCCCCCCTTGGTGGCCATACGTTACTTCTCCACATCTGTGTATCAATTCTGTCCTGTACACTGGTTCATCTGTACCGTTCCTCTAGGTTGAATATATGTGCTTTTATATACGATATCCGATTTTCTCTTTCTGACAGACTTCACTCTGTATGACAGTGTCTAGATCTATCCACGCCTGTACAAATGAACCAACATAGTTCATTTTCGTGGCTGTATAATATTCCACGGTATATAGGTACCACATCTTCTTTATCCATTCGTCTTTGGGTGGCCATTTAAGTTGTTTCCATGACCTGGCTGCTGTAAATAGTGCTGCACTGAACATTGGGGTGCCTGTGCCTTTTAGAATTATGCTCTTCTCTGGGCTTATGCCCTGGTGTGCGATGGCTGAGTCATATGTTATTTCTATTTTCAGTTTTTCAAGGAATCTCCTTGCTTCCCTCCCTAGTGGCTCTATCAATTTACCCTCCCACCAAGAGTGCAAGTGTGTTCTCTTTTCTCCACACCGTGCCCAGCAGTTTTTTTTTGTTGATTTTCTGATGATGACTGTTCTAAATGGTGTGAGGTGATACCTCAGTGTAGTTTTGATGTGCATCTCTATAATAATTAGTGATGTTGAGCAGGTTTTTATCTGCTTGTTGGCCACCTGTATGTCTTCTGTGGAGAATAGTCTGTTTAGGACTTCTGCCCATTTTTAGATTGGGTTGTTGGTTGTTTAATATCAAGCAGCATGTGCTGTTTACATATTTTTGAGATTGATCCTCAGACCGCTGATATGTATGTAAATATTTTTCCCATTCTGTGGGTTGTGTGTTCTTCTTTCTCATAGTTTCCTGTGCTTAGCAAAATCTTTTAAGGTTACTGAGGTCCCACTTGTATATTTCTGTTTTTATTTCCAGGACTCTAGCAGGAGGATTACAAAAGATCTTCTTGTGTTTTATGTCCAACGACGTTCTTCCTAGGTTTTCCTCTACGAGTTTTAGAGTGTCCAGACTTAAGTTTGGGTCTCTGTTCCAATTTGTATTAATTTTTGTGTACGGTGTTTGGGAGTGTTCTAATCTTATTGTTTTACATGTCTCTGTCCAGTTTCCCCAGCACCACGTATTCAAGAGACAGTCTCTTCTCCATTGTGTATCTGTGCCCCCTTTGTCAGAGATTAGTTGAGCATAGGCGTGTGGCTTTATCTCTGGGCTTTCTATCCTGTTGCATTGATCTATATTTCCGTTTTGGTGCCAGTCCGATGCTGTCTTGCTTACTGTAGCTTTGTAGGACAGTGCGAAGTCACGGAGCCTGATTCCTCCAGCTCCTTTTTCTTTTTTCATCAAACTGCTTTGGCTACTCGGGGAGTTTTGTGTCTCCATACACATTTTAAGATTTTTTGTTCTGGTTTTGTAAAGAAATTGCCATTGGTAATTTGAGAGGGATTGCACTGAATATGTAGATTGCTTTGGGTAGTATAGTCATTTTCATAATATTGATTCTTCCTATCCAAGAACATGGTATAGCTCTTCATCTGTTTGTATCATCCTCAGTTTCATTCATCAGTGTCTTATACTTTTCTGTATACAGGTTTTCTGTCCCCCTAGGTAGGTTTATTCCTAGGTATTTTATTCCTTTACTTGCAGGGGTAAATGGGAGTCCTTCCTTAATTTCTCTTTCTTTTTTTCTTCCTTAATGAATAGGAATGCAAGGGATTTCTGTGCATTAATTTTGTGTCCTGCAACGTTTCCAAATCCATGGATTAGCTCTACTAGTTTTACGGTGGCATCTTTAGGATTCTCTACGTATAGAATCATGTCATGTGCAAAGAGTGGCATTGTGACTTCTTCTTTTCCAGTTTGTCTTCCTTTTCTTTCCTTTGCTGCTCTGATTCCCGTGGCTAGAAGTTCCAAAACTATGTTGACTAATAGTGGTGAGAGTGGTCATCCTTGTCTTGTTCCTGATCTTAGAGGACATGCTTTCAGTTCTTCACCACTGAAAATGTTTGCTGCGGGTTTGTTGTATACGTCCTTGATTAAGTTGAGTGAGGTTCCCTCTAAGCCCACGTCCTGGAGGCTTTATATCACAAATGTGTGTTGACATTTGTCACAAGCTTTTCTGCATCGAGTGACTTGATCATATGCTTTTTCCTCTTCAATTTGTCAATAGGGGGAATCACATTGATTTGCGTGTATTGAAGAATCCTTGCATCCCTGGGAAAAATCCCACTTGATGGTGAGTTATGATACTTTTAACGTGGTGTTGGATTCTGTTGCTGCTATTTTGTTGAGCCGCTTTGCATCTCAGTTCATCAGTGATATCGGGATGTAACTCTCTTTCCTACTATCTTTGTCTGGTTTTCCCAACAGGGTGACGGTGACCTCACAGGAAGAGTTTCAGAGTGTTCCTTCCACGCCAGTAGTTTGGAAGAGTTTGAGAAAGGTGGGTGTTAGCTCTTTTCTACGTGTTGGATAGAAATAACCTGTGAAGCCATCTGGTCCTGGACTTTTGTTTGTTGGACGATTTGTAATCAGAGTTTCAAGTTCATTACTCGTACTGGGTCTGTTCATATTTTCGATTTTTTCCTGCTTCAGCCTTGGAAGGTCGTACCTTCCTAAGAATTTGTCCGTTTCTTCCAGATTGTCCATTTTGTTAGCATAGAGTTGATTGCAGTAGTCTCTTATGACGTTTTGTATTTCTGTGTTGTCCGTTGTAACTTCTTTTACCTTTCTAATTTTATTGATTTCAGTCCTCTCCCTCTTTATCTTGATGCATCTGGCTAAGGATTTATCCATATGGTTTATCTTCTCAAAGAACCAGCTTTTTGTTTTTTTGATCTTTGATATTGTTTTCTTTGTTGCTGTTTCAGTCATTTCTTTCTTCTTTTTCTACCTTTTTATTGACAGTCCCAACTACCTTCAGAGTTTGTTTTCTATGGAGTAAATGATTGGGTCACATGGACACAACTTCTTCCTTTGATCTTATTGGTTTGTGAACTTTGCAATCTTACTTCATTTTTTGATACAGCAGGTTCTTATTAGTTATCCATCTGATACATATTACTGTATATATGTCAATCCCACTCTCCGAATTCATCACACAGCCACCACCAACCCCGCCACTTTCCCCCCTTGGTGGCCATACGTTACTTCTCCACATCTGTGTATCAATTCTGTCCTGTACACTGGTTCATCTGTACCGTTCCTCTAGGTTGAATATATGTGCTTTTATATACGATATCCGATTTTCTCTTTCTGACAGACTTCACTCTGTATGACAGTGTCTAGATCTATCCACGCCTGTACAAATGAACCAACATAGTTCATTTTCGTGGCTGTATAATATTCCACGGTATATAGGTACCACATCTTCTTTATCCATTCGTCTTTGGGTGGCCATTTAAGTTGTTTCCATGACCTGGCTGCTGTAAATAGTGCTGCACTGAACATTGGGGTGCCTGTGCCTTTTAGAATTATGCTCTTCTCTGGGCTTATGCCCTGGTGTGCGATGGCTGAGTCATATGTTATTTCTATTTTCAGTTTTTCAAGGAATCTCCTTGCTTCCCTCCCTAGTGGCTCTATCAATTTACCCTCCCACCAAGAGTGCAAGTGTGTTCTCTTTTCTCCACACCGTGCCCAGCAGTTTTTTTTTGTTGATTTTCTGATGATGACTGTTCTAAATGGTGTGAGGTGATACCTCAGTGTAGTTTTGATGTGCATCTCTATAATAATTAGTGATGTTGAGCAGGTTTTTATCTGCTTGTTGGCCACCTGTATGTCTTCTGTGGAGAATAGTCTGTTTAGGACTTCTGCCCATTTTTAGATTGGGTTGTTGGTTGTTTAATATCAAGCAGCATGTGCTGTTTACATATTTTTGAGATTGATCCTCAGACCGCTGATTTGTATGTAAATATTTTTCCCATTCTGTGGGTTGTGTGTTCTTCTTTCTCATAGTTTCCTGTGCTTAGCAAAATCTTTTAAGGTTACTGAGGTCCCACTTGTATATTTCTGCTTTTATTTCCAGGACTCTAGCAGGAGGATTACAAACGATCTTCTTGTGTTTTATGTCCAACGACGTTCTTCCTAGGTTTTCCTCTACGAGTTTTAGAGTGTCCAGACTTAAGTTTGGGTCTCTGTTCCAATTTGTATTAATTTTTGTGTACGGTGTTTGGGAGTGTTCTAATCTTATTGTTTTACATGTCTCTGTCCAGTTTCCCCAGCACCACGTATTCAAGAGACAGTCTCTTCTCCATTGTGTATCTGTGCCCCCTTTGTCAGAGATTAGTTGAGCATAGGCGTGTGGCTTTATCTCTGGGCTTTCTATCCTGTTGCATTGATCTATATTTCCGTTTTGGTGCCAGTCCGATGCTGTCTTGCTTACTGTAGCTTTGTAGGACAGTGCGAAGTCACGGAGCCTGATTCCTCCAGCTCCTTTTTCTTTTTTCATCAAACTGCTTTGGCTACTCGGGGAGTTTTGTGTCTCCATACACATTTTAAGATTTTTTGTTCTGGTTTTGTAAAGAAATTGCCATTGGTAATTTGAGAGGGATTGCACTGAATATGTAGATTGCTTTGGGTAGTATAGTCATTTTCATAATATTGATTCTTCCTATCCAAGAACATGGTATAGCTCTTCATCTGTTTGTATCATCCTCAGTTTCATTCATCAGTGTCTTATACTTTTCTGTATACAGGTTTTCTGTCCCCCTAGGTAGGTTTATTCCTAGGTATTTTATTCCTTTACTTGCAGGGGTAAATGGGAGTCCTTCCTTAATTTCTCTTTCTTTTTTTCTTCCTTAATGAATAGGAATGCAAGGGATTTCTGTGCATTAATTTTGTGTCCTGCAACGTTTCCAAATCCATGGATTAGCTCTACTAGTTTTCCGGTGGCATCTTTAGGATTCTCTACGTATAGAATCATGTCATGTGCAAAGAGTGGCATTGTGACTTCTTCTTTTCCAGTTTGTCTTCCTTTTCTTTCCTTTGCTGCTCTGATTCCCGTGGCTAGAAGTTCCAAAACTATGTTGACTAATAGTGGTGAGAGTGGTCATCCTTGTCTTGTTCCTGATCTTAGAGGACATGCTTTCAGTTCTTCACCACTGAAAATGTTTGCTGCGGGTTTGTTGTATACGTCCTTGATTAAGTTGAGTGAGGTTCCCTCTAAGCCCACGTCCTGGAGGCTTTATATCACAAATGTGTGTTGACATTTGTCACAAGCTTTTCTGCATCGAGTGACTTGATCATATGCTTTTTCCTCTTCAATTTGTCAATAGGGGGAATCACATTGATTTGCGTGTATTGAAGAATCCTTGCATCCCTGGGAAAAATCCCACTTGATGGTGAGGTATGATACTTTTAACGTGGTGTTGGATTCTGTTGCTGCTATTTTGTTGAGCCGCTTTGCATCTCAGTTCATCAGTGATATCGGGATGTAACTCTCTTTCCTACTATCTTTGTCTGGTTTTCCCAACAGGGTGACGGTGACCTCACAGGAAGAGTTTCAGAGTGTTCCTTCCACGCCAGTAGTTTGGAAGAGTTTGAGAAAGGTGGGTGTTAGCTCTTTTCTACGTGTTGGATAGAAATAACCTGTGAAGCCATCTGGTCCTGGACTTTTGTTTGTTGGACGATTTGTAATCAGAGTTTCAAGTTCATTACTCGTACTGGGTCTGTTCATATTTTCGATTTTTTCCTGCTTCAGCCTTGGAAGGTCGTACCTTCCTAAGAATTTGTCCGTTTCTTCCAGATTGTCCATTTTGTTAGCATAGAGTTGATTGCAGTAGTCTCTTATGACGTTTTGTATTTCTGTGTTGTCCGTTGTAACTTCTTTTACCTTTCTAATTTTATTGATTTCAGTCCTCTCCCTCTTTATCTTGATGCATCTGGCTAAGGATTTATCCATATGGTTTATCTTCTCAAAGAACCAGCTTTTTGTTTTTTTGATCTTTGATATTGTTTTCTTTGTTGCTGTTTCAGTCATTTCTTCTTTTTCTACCTTTTTATTGACAGTCCCAACTACCTTCAGAGTTTGTTTTCTATGGAGTAAATGATTGGGTCACATGGACACAACTTCTTCCTTTGATCTTATTGGTTTGTGAACTTTGCAATCTTACTTCATTTTTTGATACAGCAGGTTCTTATTAGTTATCCATCTGATACATATTACTGTATATATGTCAATCCCACTCTCCGAATTCATCACACAGCCACCACCAACCCCGCCACTTTCCCCCCTTGGTGGCCATACGTTACTTCTCCACATCTGTGTATCAATTCTGTCCTGTACACTGGTTCATCTGTACCGTTCCTCTAGGTTGAATATATGTGCTTTTATATACGATATCCGATTTTCTCTTTCTGACAGACTTCACTCTGTATGACAGTGTCTAGATCTATCCACGCCTGTACAAATGAACCAACATAGTTCATTTTCGTGGCTGTATAATATTCCACGGTATATAGGTACCACATCTTCTTTATCCATTCGTCTTTGGGTGGCCATTTAAGTTGTTTCCATGACCTGGCTGCTGTAAATAGTGCTGCACTGAACATTGGGGTGCCTGTGCCTTTTAGAATTATGCTCTTCTCTGGGCTTATGCCCTGGTGTGCGATGGCTGAGTCATATGTTATTTCTATTTTCAGTTTTTCAAGGAATCTCCTTGCTTCCCTCCCTAGTGGCTCTATCAATTTACCCTCCCACCAAGAGTGCAAGTGTGTTCTCTTTTCTCCACACCGTGCCCAGCAGTTTTTTTTTGTTGATTTTCTGATGATGACTGTTCTAAATGGTGTGAGGTGATACCTCAGTGTAGTTTTGATGTGCATCTCTATAATAATTAGTGATGTTGAGCAGGTTTTTATCTGCTTGTTGGCCACCTGTATGTCTTCTGTGGAGAATAGTCTGTTTAGGACTTCTGCCCATTTTTAGATTGGGTTGTTGGTTGTTTAATATCAAGCAGCATGTGCTGTTTACATATTTTTGAGATTGATCCTCAGACCGCTGATTTGTATGTAAATATTTTTCCCATTCTGTGGGTTGTGTGTTCTTCTTTCTCATAGTTTCCTGTGCTTAGCAAAATCTTTTAAGTTTACTGAGGTCCCACTTGTATATTTCTGCTTTTATTTCCAGGACTCTAGCAGGAGGATTACAAAAGATCTTCTTGTGTTTTATGTCCAACAATGTTCTTCCTAGCTTTTCCTCTACGAGTTTTAGAGTGTCCAGACTTAAGTTTGGGTCTCTGTTCCAATTTGCATTAATTTTTGTGTACGGTGTTTGGGAGTGTTCTAATCTTATTGTTTTACATGTCTCTGTCCAGTTTCCCCAGCACCACGTATTCAAGAGACAATCTCTTCTCCATTGTGTATCCCTGCCCCCGTTGTCAGAGATTAGTTGAGCATAGGCGTGTGGCTTTATCTCTGGGCTTTCTATCCTGTTGCATTGATGTATATTTCCGTTTTGGTGCCAGTCCGATGCTGTCTTGGTTACTGTAGCTTTGTAGTACAGTGCGAAGTCACGGAGCCCGATTCCTCCAGCTCCTTTTTTTTTTTTCATCAAACTGCTTTGGCCACTTGGGGAGTTTTGTGTCTCCATACACATTTTAAGATTTTTTGTTCTGGTTTTGTAAAACAATTGCCATTGGTAATTTGAGAGGGATTGCACTGAATATGTAGATTGCTTTGGGTAGTATAGTCATTTTCATAATATTGATTCTTCCTATCCAAGAACATGGTATAGCTCTTCATGTGTTTGTATCATCCTCAGTTTCATTCATCAGTGTCTTATACTTTTCTGTATACAGGTTTTCTGTCTCCCTAGGTAGGTTTATTCCTAGGTATTTTATTCCTTTACTTGCAGGGGTAAATGGGAGTCCTTCCTTAATTTCTCTTTCTTTTTTTCTTCCTTAATGAATAGGAATGCAAGGGATTTCTGTGCATTAATTTTGTGTCCTGCAACGTTTCCAAATCCATGGATTAGCTCTACTAGTTTTACGGTGGCATCTTTAGGATTCTCTACGTATAGAATCATGTCATGTGCAAAGAGTGGCATTGTGACTTCTTCTTTTCCAGTTTGTCTTCCTTTTCTTTCCTTTGCTGCTCTGATTCCCGTGGCTAGAAGTTCCAAAACTATGTTGACTAATAGTGGTGAGAGTGGTCATCCTTGTCTTGTTCCTGATCTTAGAGGACATGCTTTCAGTTCTTCACCACTGAAAATGTTTGCTGCGGGTTTGTTGTATACGTCCTTGATTAAGTTGAGTGAGGTTCCCTCTAAGCCCACGTCCTGGAGGCTTTATATCACAAATGTGTGTTGACATTTGTCACAAGCTTTTCTGCATCGAGTGACTTGATCATATGCTTTTTCCTCTTCAATTTGTCAATAGGGGGAATCACATTGATTTGCGTGTATTGAAGAATCCTTGCATCCCTGGGAAAAATCCCACTTGATGGTGAGGTATGATACTTTTAACGTGGTGTTGGATTCTGTTGCTGCTATTTTGTTGAGCCGCTTTGCATCTCAGTTCATCAGTGATATCGGGATGTAACTCTCTTTCCTACTATCTTTGTCTGGTTTTCCCAACAGGGTGACGGTGACCTCACAGGAAGAGTTTCAGAGTGTTCCTTCCACGCCAATAGTTTGGAAGAGTTTGAGAAAGGTGGGTGTTAGCTCTTTTCTACGTGTTGGATAGAAATAACCTGTGAAGCCATCTGGTCCTGGACTTTTGTTTGTTGGACGATTTGTAATCAGAGTTTCAAGTTCATTACTCGTACTGGGTCTGTTCATATTTTCGATTTTTTCCTGCTTCAGCCTTGGAAGGTCGTACCTTCCTAAGAATTTGTCCATTTCTTCCAGATTGTCCATTTTGTTAGCATAGAGTTGATTGCAGTAGTCTCTTACGACGTTTTGTATTTCTGTGTTGTCCGTTGTAACTTCTTTTACCTTTCTAATTTTATTGATTTCAGTCCTCTCCCTCTTTATCTTGATGCATCTGGCTAAGGATTTATCCATATGGTTTATCTTCTCAAGGAACCAGCTTTTTGTTTTTTTGATCTTTGATATTGTTTTCTTTGTTGCTGTTTCAGTCATTTCTTTCTTCTTTTTCTACCTTTTTATTGACAGTCCCAACTACCTGCAGAGTTTGTTTTCTATGGAGTAAATGATTGGGTCACATGGACACAACTTCTTCCTTTGATCTTATTGGTTTGTGAACTTTGCAATCTTACTTCATTTTTTGATACAGCAGGTTCTTATTAGTTATCCATCTGATACATATTACTGTATATATGTCAATCCCACTCTCCGAATTCATCACACAGCCACCACCAACCCCGCCACTTTCCCCCCTTGGTGGCCATACGTTACTTCTGCACATCTGTGTATCAATTCTGTCCTGTACACTGGTTCATCTGTACCGTTTCTCTAGGTTGAATATATGTGCTTTTATATACGATATCCGATTTTCTCTTTCTGACTGACTTCACTCTGTATGACAGTGTCTAGATCTATCCACGCCTGTACAAATGAACCAACATAGTTCCTTTTCGTGGCTGTATAATATTCCACGGTATATAGGTACCACATCTTCTTTATCCATTCGTCTTTGGGTGGCCATTTAAGTTGTTTCCATGACCTGGCTGCTGTAAATAGTGCTGCACTGAACATTGGGGTGCCTGTGCCTTTTAGAATTATGCTCTTCTCTGGGCTTATGCCCTGGTGTGCGATGGCTGAGTCATATGTTATTTCTATTTTCAGTTTTTCAAGGAATCTCCTTGCTTCCCTCCCTAGTGGCTCTATCAATTTACACTCCCACCAAGAGCGCAAGTGTGTTCTCGTTTTTCCACACCATGCCCAGCAGTTTTTTTTGTTGATTTTCTGATGGTGACCGTTCTAAATGGTGTGAGGTGATACCTCAGTGTAGTTTTGATGTGCATCTCTATAATAATTAGTGACGTTGAGCAGGTTTTTATCTGCTTGTTGGCCACCTGTATGTCTTCTGTGGAGAATAGTCTGTTTAGGACTTCTGCCCATTTTTAGATTGGGTTGTTGGTTGTTTAAATATCAAGCAGCATGTGCTGTTTACATATTTTTGAGATTGATCCTCAGACCGCTGATTTGTATGTAAATATTTTTCCCATTCTGTGGGTTGTGTGTTCTTCTTTCTCATAGTTTCCTGTGCTTAGCAAAATCTTTTAAGGTTACTGAGGTCCCACTTGTATATTTCTGCTTTTATTTCCAGGACTCTAGCAGGAGGATTACAAAAGATCTTTTTGTGTTTTATGTCCAACAATGTTCTTCCTAGGTTTTCCTCTACGAGTTTTAGAGTGTCCAGACTTAAGTTTGGGTCTCTGTTCCAATTTGCATTAATTTTTGTGTACGGTGTTTGGGAGTGTTCTAATCTTATTGTTTTACATGTCTCTGTCCAGTTTCCCCAGCACCACGTATTCAAGAGACAGTCTCTTCTCCATTGTGTATCTGTGCCCCCTTTGTCAGAGATTAGTTGAGCATAGGCGTGTGGCTTTATCTCTGGGCTTTCTATCCTGTTGCATTGATCTATATTTCCGTTTTGGTGCCAGTCCGATGCTGTCTTGGTTACTGTAGCTTTGTAGTACAGTGCGAAGTCACGGAGCCTCATTCCTCCAGCTCCTTTTTTTTTTTTCATCAAACTGCTTTGGCCACTCGGGGAGTTTTGTGTCTCCATACACATTTTAAGATTTTTTGTTCTGGTTTTGTAAAACAATTGCCATTGGTAATTTGAGAGGGATTGCACTGAATATGTAGATTGCTTTGGGTAGTATAGTCATTTTCATAATATTGATTCTTTCTTTCCAAGAACATGGTATAGCTCTTATCTGTTCGTATCATCCTCAGTTTCATTCATCAGTGTCTTATACTTTTCTGAATACAGGTTTTCTGTCTCCCTAGGTAGGTTTATTCCTAGGTATTTTATTCCTTTACTTGCAGGGGTAAATGGGAGTCCTTCCTTAATTTCTCTTTCTTTTTTTCTTCCTTAATGAATAGGAATGCAAGGGATTTCTGTGCATTAATTTTGTGTCCTGCAACGTTTCCAAATCCATGGATTAGCTCTACTAGTTTTACGGTGGCATCTTTAGGATTCTCTACGTATAGAATCATGTCATGTGCAAAGAGTGGCCTTGTGACTTCTTCTTTTCCAGTTTGTCTTCCTTTTCTTTCCTTTGCTGCTCTGATTCCCGTGGCTAGAAGTTCCAAAACTATGTTGAATAATAGTGGTGAGAGTGGTCATCCTTGTCTTGTTCCTGATCTTAGAGGACATGCTTTCAGTTCTTCACCACTGAAAATGTTTGCTGCGGGTTTGTTGTATACGTCCTTGATTAAGTTGAGTGAGGTTCCCTCTAAGCCCACGTCCTGGAGGCTTTATATCACAAATGTGTGTTGACATTTGTCACAAGCTTTTCTGCATCGAGTGACTTGATCATATGCTTTTTCCTCTTCAATTTGTCAATAGGGGGAATCACATTGATTTGCGTGTATTGAAGAATCCTAGCATCCGTGGGAAACATCCCACTTGATGGAGAGGTATGATACTTTTAACGTGGTGTTGGATTCTGTTGCTGCTATTTTGTTGAGCCGCTTTGCATCTGAGTTCATCAGTGATATCGGGATGTAACTCTCTTTCCTACTATCTTTGTCTGGTTTTCCCAACAGGGTGACGGTGACCTCACAGGAAGAGTTTCAGAGTGTTCCTTCCACGCCAATAGTTTGGAAGAGTTTGAGAAAGGTGGGTGTTAGCTCTTTACTACGTGTTGGATAGAAATAACCTGTGAAGCCATCTGGTCCTGGACTTTTGTTTGTTGGACGATTTGTAATCAGAGTTTCAAGTTCATTACTCGTACTGGGTCTGTTCATATTTTCGATTTTTTCCTGCTTCAGACTTGGAAGGTCGTACCTTCGTAAGAATTTGTCCATTTCCTCCTGATTGTCCATTTTGTTAGCATAGAGTTGATTGCAGTAGTGTCTTACAACGTTTGTATTTCTGTGTTGTCCGTTGTAACTTCTTTTACCTTTCTAATTTTATTGATTTCAGTCCTCTCCCTCTTTATCTTGATGCATCTGGCTAAGGATTTATCCATATGGTTTATCTTCTCAAAGAACCAGCTTTCTGTTTTTATGATCTTTGATATTCTTTTCTTTCTTGCTGTTTCAGTCATTTCTTTCTTCTTTTTCTACCTTTTTATTGACAGTCCCAACTACCTGCAGAGTTTGTATTCTATGGAGTAAATGATTGGTTCACATGGACACAACTTCTTCCTTTGATCTTATTGGTTTGTGAACTTTGGAATCTTACTTCATTTTTTGATACAGCAGGTTCTTATTAGTTATCCGTCTTATACATATTACTGTATATATGTCAATCCCACTCTCCGAATTCATCACACAGCCACCACCAACCCCGCCACTTTCCCCCCTTGGTGGCCATACGTTACTTCTCCACATCTGTGTATCAATTCTGTCCTGTACACTGGTTCATCTGTACCGTTTCTCTAGGTTGAATATATGTGCTTTTATATATGATATCCGATTTTCTCTTTCTGACTGACTTCACTCTGTATGACAGTGTCTAGATCTATCCACGCCTGTACAAATGAACCAACATAGTTCCTTTTCGTGGCTGTATAATATTCCACGGTATATAGGTACCACATCTTCTTTATCCATTCGTCTTTGGGTGGCCATTTAAGTTGTTTCCATGACCTGGCTGTTGTAAATAGTGCTGCACTGAACATTGGGGTGCCGGTGCCGTTTAGAATTATGCTCTTCTCTGGGCTTATGCCCTGGTGTGCGATGGCTGAGTCATATGTTATTTCTATTTTCAGTTTTTCAAGGAATCTCCTTGCTTCCCTCCCTAGTGGCTCTATCAATTTACACTCCCACCAAGAGTACAAGTGTGTTCTCTTTTTTCCAAACCATGCCCAGCAGTTTTTTTTCTTGATTTTCTGATGGTGACCGTTCTAAATGGTGTGAGGTGATACCTCAGTGTAGTTTTGATGTGCATCTCTATAATAATTAGTGATGTTGAGCAGGTTTTTATCTGCTTGTTGGCCACCTGTATGTCTTCTGTGGAGAATAGTCTCTTTAGGACTTCTGCCCATTTTTAGATTGGGTTGTTGGTTGTTTAATATCAAGCAGCACGTGCTGTTTACATATTTTTGAGATTGATCCTCAGACCGCTGATATGTATGTAAATATTTTTCCCATTCTGTGGGTTGTGTGTTCTTCTTTCTCATAGTTTCCTGTGCTTAGCAAAATCTTTTAAGGTTACTGAGGTCCCACTTGTATATTTCTGTTTTTATTTCCAGGACTCTAGCAGGAGGATTACAAAAGATCTTCTTGTGTTTTATGTCCAACGACGTTCTTCCTAGGTTTTCCTCTACGAGTTTTAGAGTGTCCAGACTTAAGTTTGGGTCTCTGTTCCAATTTGTATTAATTTTTGTGTACGGTGTTTGGGAGTGTTCTAATCTTATTGTTTTACATGTCTCTGTCCAGTTTCCCCAGCACCACGTATTCAAGAGACAGTCTCTTCTCCATTGTGTATCTGTGCCCCCTTTGTCAGAGATTAGTTGAGCATAGGCGTGTGGCTTTATCTCTGGGCTTTCTATCCTGTTGCATTGATCTATATTTCCGTTTTGGTGCCAGTCCGATGCTGTCTTGCTTACTGTAGCTTTGTAGGACAGTGCGAAGTCACGGAGCCTGATTCCTCCAGCTCCTTTTTCTTTTTTCATCAAACTGCTTTGGCTACTCGGGGAGTTTTGTGTCTCCATACACATTTTAAGATTTTTTGTTCTGGTTTTGTAAAGAAATTGCCATTGGTAATTTGAGAGGGATTGCACTGAATATGTAGATTGCTTTGGGTAGTATAGTCATTTTCATAATATTGATTCTTCCTATCCAAGAACATGGTATAGCTCTTCATGTGTTTGTATCATCCTCAGTTTCATTCATCAGTGTCTTATACTTTTCTGTATACAGGTTTTCTGTCTCCCTAGGTAGGTTTATTCCTAGGTATTTTATTCCTTTACTTGCAGGGGTAAATGGGAGTCCTTCCTTAATTTCTCTTTCTTTTTTTCTTCCTTAATGAATAGGAATGCAAGGGATTTCTGTGCATTAATTTTGTGTCCTGCAACGTTTCCAAATCCATGGATTAGCTCTACTAGTTTTACGGTGGCATCTTTAGGATTCTCTAAGTATAGAATCATGTCATGTGCAAAGAGTGGCATTGTGACTTCTTCTTTTCCAGTTTGTCTTCCTTTTCTTTCCTTTGCTGCTCTGATTCCCGTGGCTAGAAGTTCCAAAACTATGTTGACTAATAGTGGTGAGAGTGGTCATCCTTGTCTTGTTCCTGATCTTAGAGGACATGCTTTCAGTTCTTCACCACTGAAAATGTTTGCTGCGGGTTTGTTGTATACGTCCTTGATTAAGTTGAGTGAGGTTCCCTCTAAGCCCACGTCCTGGAGGCTTTATATCACAAATGTGTGTTGACATTTGTCACAAGCTTTTCTGCATCGAGTGACTTGATCATATGCTTTTTCCTCTTCAATTTGTCAATAGGGGGAATCACATTGATTTGCGTGTATTGAAGAATCCTTGCATCCCTGGGAAAAATCCGACTTGATGGTGAGGTATGATACTTTTAACGTGGTGTTGGATTCTGTTGCTGCTATTTTGTTGAGCCGCTTTGCATCTCAGTTCATCAGTGATATCGGGATGTAACTCTCTTTCCTACTATCTTTGTCTGGTTTTCCCAACAGGGTGACGGTGACCTCACAGGAAGAGTTTCAGAGTGTTCCTTCCACGCCAATAGTTTGGAAGAGTTTGAGAAAGGTGGGTGTTAGCTCTTTTCTACGTGTTGGATAGAAATAACCTGTGAAGCCATGTGGTCCTGGACTTTTGTTTGTTGGACGATTTGTAATCAGAGTTTCAAGTTCATTACTCGTACTGGGTCTGTTCATATTTTCGATTTTTTCCTGCTTCAGCCTTGGAAGGTCGTACCTTCCTAAGAATTTGTCCATTTCTTCCAGATTGTCCATTTTGTTAGCATAGAGTTGATTGCAGTAGTCTCTTACGACGTTTTGTATTTCTGTGTTGTCCGTTGTAACTTCTTTTACCTTTCTAATTTTATTGATTTCAGTCCTCTCCCTCTTTATCTTGATGCATCTGGCTAAGGATTTATCCATATGGTTTATCTTCTCAAGGAACCAGCTTTTTGTTTTTTTGATCTTTGATATTGTTTTCTTTGTTGCTGTTTCAGTCATTTCTTTCTTCTTTTTCTACCTTTTTATTGACAGTCCCAACTACCTGCAGAGTTTGTTTTCTATGGAGTAAATGATTGGGTCACATGGACACAACTTCTTCCTTTGATCTTATTGGTTTGTGAACTTTGCAATCTTCATTTTTTGATACAGCAGGTTCTTATTAGTTATCCATCTGATACATATTACTGTATATATGTCAATCCCACTCTCCGAATTCATCACACAGCCACCACCAACCCCGCCACTTTCCCCCCTTGGTGGCCATACGTTACTTCTGCACATCTGTGTATCAATTCTGTCCTGTACACTGGTTCATCTGTACCGTTTCTCTAGGTTGAATATATGTGCTTTTATATACGATATCCGATTTTCTCTTTCTGACTGACTTCACTCTGTATGACAGTGTCTAGATCTATCCACGCCTGTACAAATGAACCAACATAGTTCCTTTTCGTGGCTGTATAATATTCCACGGTATATAGGTACCACATCTTCTTTATCCATTCGTCTTTGGGTGGCCATTTAAGTTGTTTCCATGACCTGGCTGCTGTAAATAGTGCTGCACTGAACATTGGGGTGCCTGTGCCTTTTAGAATTATGCTCTTCTCTGGGCTTATGCCCTGGTGTGCGATGGCTGAGTCATATGTTATTTCTATTTTCAGTTTTTCAAGGAATCTCCTTGCTTCCCTCCCTAGTGGCTCTATCAATTTATACTCCCACCAAGAGCGCAAGTGTGTTCTCGTTTTTCCACACCATGCCCAGCAGTTTTTTTTGTTGATTTTCTGATGGTGACCGTTCTAAATGGTGTGAGGTGATACCTCAGTGTAGTTTTGATGTGCATCTCTATAATAATTAGTGACGTTGAGCAGGTTTTTATCTGCTTGTTGGCCACCTGTATGTCTTCTGTGGAGAATAGTCTGTTTAGGACTTCTGCCCATTTTTAGATTGGGTTGTTGGTTGTTTAAATATCAAGCAGCATGTGCTGTTTACATATTTTTGAGATTGATCCTCAGACCGCTGATTTGTATGTAAATATTTTTCCCATTCTGTGGGTTGTGTGTTCTTCTTTCTCATAGTTTCCTGTGCTTAGCAAAATCTTTTAAGGTTACTGAGGTCCCACTTGTATATTTCTGCTTTTATTTCCAGGACTCTAGCAGGAGGATTACAAAAGATCTTCTTGTGTTTTATGTCCAACAATGTTCTTCCTAGGTTTTCCTCTACGAGTTTTAGAGTGTCCAGACTTAAGTTTGGGTCTCTGTTCCAATTTGTATTAATTTTTGTGTACGGTGTTTGGGAGTGTTCTAATCTTATTGTTTTACATGTCTCTGTCCAGTTTCCCCAGCACCACGTATTCAAGAGACAGTCTCTTCTCCATTGTGTATCTGTGCCCCCTTTGTCAGAGATTAGTTGAGCATAGGCGTGTGGCTTTATCTCTGGGCTTTCTATCCTGTTGCATTGATCTATATTTCTGTTTTGGTGCCAGTCCGATGCTGTCTTGGTTACTGTAGCTTTGTAGTACAGTGCGAAGTCACGGAGCCTCATTCCTCCAGCTCCTTTTTTTTTTTTCATCAAACTGCTTTGGCCACTCGGGGAGTTTTGTGTCTCCATACACATTTTAAGATTTTTTGTTCTGGTTTTGTAAAACAATTGCCATTGGTAATTTGAGAGGGATTGCACTGAATATGTAGATTGCTTTGGGTAGTATAGTCATTTTCATAATATTGATTCTTCCTTTCCAAGAACATGGTATAGCTCTTCATCTGTTTGTATCATCCTCAGTTTCATTCATCAGTGTCTTATACTTTTCTGTATACAGGTTTTCTGTCTCCCTAGGTAGGTTTATTCCTAGGTATTTTATTCCTTTACTTGCAGGGGTAAATGGGAGTCCTTCCTTAATTTCTCTTTCTTTTTTTCTTCCTTAATGAATAGGAATGCAAGGGATTTCTGTGCATTAATTTTGTGTCCTGCAACGTTTCCAAATCCATGGATTAGCTCTACTAGTTTTACGGTGGCATCTTTAGGATTCTCTACGTATAGAATCATGTCATGTGCAAAGAGTGGCCTTGTGACTTCTTCTTTTCCAGTTTGTCTTCCTTTTCTTTCCTTTGCTGCTCTGATTCCCGTGGCTAGAAGTTCCAAAACTATGTTGAATAATAGTGGTGAGAGTGGTCATCCTTGTCTTGTTCCTGATCTTAGAGGACATGCTTTCAGTTCTTCACCACTGAAAATGTTTGCTGCGGGTTTGTTGTATACGTCCTTGATTAAGTTGAGTGAGGTTCCCTCTAAGCCCACGTCCTGGAGGCTTTATATCACAAATGTGTGTTGACATTTGTCACAAGCTTTTCTGCATCGAGTGACTTGATCATATGCTTTTTCCTCTTCAATTTGTCAATAGGGGGAATCACATTGATTTGCGTGTATTGAAGAATCCTAGCATCCGTGGGAAACATCCCACTTGATGGAGAGGTATGATACTTTTAATGTGGTGTTGGATTCTGTTGCTGCTATTTTGTTGAGCCGCTTTGCATCTGAGTTCATCAGTGATATCGGGATGTAACTCTCTTTCCTACTATCTTTGTCTGGTTTTCCCAACAGGGTGACGGTGACCTCACAGGAAGAGTTTCAGAGTGTTCCTTCCACGCCAATAGTTTGGAAGAGTTTGAGAAAGGTGGGTGTTAGCTCTTTACTACGTGTTGGATAGAAATAACCTGTGAAGCCATCTGGTCCTGGACTTTTGTTTGTTGGACGATTTGTAATCAGAGTTTCAAGTTCATTACTCGTACTGGGTCTGTTCATATTTTCGATTTTTTCCTGCTTCAGCCTTGGAAGGTCGTACCTTCCTAAGAATTTGTCCATTTCTTCCAGATTGTCCATTTTGTTAGCATAGAGTTGATTGCAGTAGTCTCTTACGACGTTTTGTATTTCTGTGTTGTCCGTTGTAACTTCTTTTACCTTTCTAATTTTATTGATTTCAGTCCTCTCCCTCTTTATCTTGATGCATCTGGCTAAGGATTTATCCATATGGTTTATCTTCTCAAGGAACCAGCTTTTTGTTTTTTTGATCTTTGATATTGTTTTCTTTGTTGCTGTTTCAGTCATTTCTTTCTTCTTTTTCTACCTTTTTATTGACAGTCCCAACTACCTGCAGAGTTTGTATTCTATGGAGTAAATGATTGGTTCACATGGACACAACTTCTTCCTTTGATCTTATTGGTTTGTGAACTTTGGAATCTTACTTCATTTTTTGATACAGCAGGTTCTTATTAGTTATCCGTCTTATACATATTACTGTATATATGTCAATCCCACTCTCCGAATTCATCACACAGCCACCACCAACCCCGCCACTTTCCCCCCTTGGTGGCCATACGTTACTTCTCCACATCTGTGTATCAATTCTGTCCTGTACACTGGTTCATCTGTACCGTTTCTCTAGGTTGAATATATGTGCTTTTATATACGATATCCGATTTTCTCTTTCTGACTGACTTCACTCTGTATGACAGTGTCTAGATCTATCCACGCCTGTACAAATGAACCAACATAGTTCCTTTTCGTGGCTGTATAATATTCCACGGTATATAGGTACCACATCTTCTTTATCCATTCGTCTTTGGGTGGCCATTTAAGTTGTTTCCATGACCTGGCTGCTGTAAATAGTGCTGCACTGAACATTGGGGTGCCTGTGCCTTTTAGAATTATGCTCTTCTCTGGGCTTATGCCCTGGTGTGCGATGGCTGAGTCATATGTTATTTCTATTTTCAGTTTTTCAAGGAATCTCCTTGCTTCCCTCCCTAGTGGCTCTATCAATTTACACTCCCACCAAGAGTACAAGTGTGTTCTCTTTTTTCCAAACCATGCCCAGCAGTTTTTTTTCTTGATTTTCTGATGGTGACCGTTCTAAATGGTGTGAGGTGATACCTCAGTGTAGTTTTGATGTGCATCTCTATAATAATTAGTGATGTTGAGCAGGTTTTTATCTGCTTGTTGGCCACCTGTATGTCTTCTGTGGAGAATAGTCTCTTTAGGACTTCTGCCCATTTTTAGATTGGGTTGTTGGTTGTTTAATATCAAGCAGCATGTGCTGTTTACATATTTTTGAGATTGATCCTCAGACCGCTGATATGTATGTAAATATTTTTCCCATTCTGTGGGTTGTGTGTTCTTCTTTCTCATAGTTTCCTGTGCTTAGCAAAATCTTTTAAGGTTACTGAGGTCCCACTTGTATATTTCTGTTTTTATTTCCAGGACTCTAGCAGGAGGATTACAAAAGATCTTCTTGTGTTTTATGTCCAACGACGTTCTTCCTAGGTTTTCCTCTACGAGTTTTAGAGTGTCCAGACTTAAGTTTGGGTCTCTGTTCCAATTTGTATTAATTTTTGTGTACGGTGTTTGGGAGTGTTCTAATCTTATTGTTTTACATGTCTCTGTCCAGTTTCCCCAGCACCACGTATTCAAGAGACAGTCTCTTCTCCATTGTGTATCTGTGCCCCCTTTGTCAGAGATTAGTTGAGCATAGGCGTGTGGCTTTATCTCTGGGCTTTCTATCCTGTTGCATTGATCTATATTTCCGTTTTGGTGCCAGTCCGATGCTGTCTTGCTTACTGTAGCTTTGTAGGACAGTGCGAAGTCACGGAGCCTGATTCCTCCAGCTCCTTTTTCTTTTTTCATCAAACTGCTTTGGCTACTCGGGGAGTTTTGTGTCTCCATACACATTTTAAGATTTTTTGTTCTGGTTTTGTAAAGAAATTGCCATTGGTAATTTGAGAGGGATTGCACTGAATATGTAGATTGCTTTGGGTAGTATAGTCATTTTCATAATATTGATTCTTCCTATCCAAGAACATGGTATAGCTCTTCATCTGTTTGTATCATCCTCAGTTTCATTCATCAGTGTCTTATACTTTTCTGTATACAGGTTTTCTGTCTCCCTAGGTAGGTTTATTCCTAGGTATTTTATTCCTTTACTTGCAGGGGTAAATGGGAGTCCTTCCTTAATTTCTCTTTCTTTTTTTCTTCCTTAATGAATAGGAATGCAAGGGATTTCTGTGCATTAATTTTGTGTCCTGCAACGTTTCCAAATCCATGGATTAGCTCTACTAGTTTTACGGTGGCATCTTTAGGATTCTCTACGTATAGAATCATGTCATGTGCAAAGAGTGGCATTGTGACTTCTTCTTTTCCAGTTTGTCTTCCTTTTCTTTCCTTTGCTGCTCTGATTCCCGTGGCTAGAAGTTCCAAAACTATGTTGAATAATAGTGGTGAGAGTGGTCATCCTTGTCTTGTTCCTGATCTTAGAGGACATGCTTTCAGTTCTTCACCACTGAAAATGTTTGCTGCGGGTTTGTTGTATACGTCCTTGATTAAGTTGAGTGAGGTTCCCTCTAAGCCCACGTCCTGGAGGCTTTATATCACAAATGTGTGTTGACATTTGTCACAAGCTTTTCTGCATCGAGTGACTTGATCATATGCTTTTTCCTCTTCAATTTGTCAATAGGGGGAATCACATTGATTTGCGTGTATTGAAGAATCCTAGCATCCGTGGGAAACATCCCACTTGATGGAGAGGTATGATACTTTTAATGTGGTGTTGGATTCTGTTGCTGCTATTTTGTTGAGCCGCTTTGCATCTGAGTTCATCAGTGATATCGGGATGTAACTCTCTTTCCTACTATCTTTGTCTGGTTTTCCCAACAGGGTGACGGTGACCTCACAGGAAGAGTTTCAGAGTATTCCTTCCACGCCAATAGTTTGGAAGAGTTTGAGAAAGGTGGGTGTTAGCTCTTTACTACGTGTTGGATAGAAATAACCTGTGAAGCCATCTGGTCCTGGACTTTTGTTTGTTGGACGATTTGTAATCAGAGTTTCAAGTTCATTACTCGTACTGGGTCTGTTCATATTTTCGATTTTTTCCTGCTTCAGACTTGGAAGGTCGTACCTTCCTAAGAATTTGTCCATTTCCTCCTGATTGTCCATTTTGTTAGCATAGAGTTGATTGCAGTAGTGTCTTACAACGTTTGTATTTCTGTGTTGTCCGTTGTAACTTCTTTTACCTTTCTAATTTTATTGATTTCAGTCCTCTCCCTCTTTATCTTGATGCATCTGGCTAAGGATTTATCCATATGGTTTATCTTCTCAAAGAACCAGCTTTCTGTTTTTATGATCTTTGATATTCTTTTCTTTCTTGCTGTTTCAGTCATTTCTTTCTTCTTTTTCTACCTTTTTATTGACAGTCCCAACTACCTGCAGAGTTTGTATTCTATGGAGTAAATGATTGGTTCACATGGACACAACTTCTTCCTTTGATCTTATTGGTTTGTGAACTTTGGAATCTTACTTCATTTTTTGATACAGCAGGTTCTTATTAGTTATCCGTCTTATACATATTACTGTATATATGTCAATCCCACTCTCCGAATTCATCACACAGCCACCACCAACCCCGCCACTTTCCCCCCTTGGTGGCCATACGTTACTTCTCCACATCTGTGTATCAATTCTGTCCTGTACACTGGTTCATCTGTACCGTTTCTCTAGGTTGAATATATGTGCTTTTATATATGATATCCGATTTTCTCTTTCTGACTGACTTCACTCTGTATGACAGTGTCTAGATCTATCCACGCCTGTACAAATGAACCAACATAGTTCCTTTTCGTGGCTGTATAATATTCCACGGTATATAGGTACCACATCTTCTTTATCCATTCGTCTTTGGGTGGCCATTTAAGTTGTTTCCATGACCTGGCTGTTGTAAATAGTGCTGCACTGAACATTGGGGTGCCGGTGCCGTTTAGAATTATGCTCTTCTCTGGGCTTATGCCCTGGTGTGCGATGGCTGAGTCATATGTTATTTCTATTTTCAGTTTTTCAAGGAATCTCCTTGCTTCCCTCCCTAGTGGCTCTATCAATTTACACTCCCACCAAGAGTACAAGTGTGTTCTCTTTTTTCCAAACCATGCCCAGCAGTTTTTTTTCTTGATTTTCTGATGGTGACCGTTCTAAATGGTGTGAGGTGATACCTCAGTGTAGTTTTGATGTGCATCTCTATAATAATTAGTGATGTTGAGCAGGTTTTTATCTGCTTGTTGGCCACCTGTATGTCTTCTGTGGAGAATAGTCTCTTTAGGACTTCTGCCCATTTTTAGATTGGGTTGTTGGTTGTTTAATATCAAGCAGCATGTGCTGTTTACATATTTTTGAGATTGATCCTCAGACCGCTGATATGTATGTAAATATTTTTCCCATTCTGTGGGTTGTGTGTTCTTCTTTCTCATAGTTTCCTGTGCTTAGCAAAATCTTTTAAGGTTACTGAGGTCCCACTTGTATATTTCTGTTTTTATTTCCAGGACTCTAGCAGGAGGATTACAAAAGATCTTCTTGTGTTTTATGTCCAACGACGTTCTTCCTAGGTTTTCCTCTACGAGTTTTAGAGTGTCCAGACTTAAGTTTGGGTCTCTGTTCCAATTTGTATTAATTTTTGTGTACGGTGTTTGGGAGTGTTCTAATCTTATTGTTTTACATGTCTCTGTCCAGTTTCCCCAGCACCACGTATTCAAGAGACAGTCTCTTCTCCATTGTGTATCTGTGCCCCCTTTGTCAGAGATTAGTTGAGCATAGGCGTGTGGCTTTATCTCTGGGCTTTCTATCCTGTTGCATTGATCTATATTTCCGTTTTGGTGCCAGTCCGATGCTGTCTTGCTTACTGTAGCTTTGTAGGACAGTGCGAAGTCACGGAGCCTGATTCCTCCAGCTCCTTTTTCTTTTTTCATCAAACTGCTTTGGCTACTCGGGGAGTTTTGTGTCTCCATACACATTTTAAGATTTTTTGTTCTGGTTTTGTAAAGAAATTGCCATTGGTAATTTGAGAGGGATTGCACTGAATATGTAGATTGCTTTGGGTAGTATAGTCATTTTCATAATATTGATTCTTCCTATCCAAGAACATGGTATAGCTCTTCATGTGTTTGTATCATCCTCAGTTTCATTCATCAGTGTCTTATACTTTTCTGTATACAGGTTTTCTGTCTCCCTAGGTAGGTTTATTCCTAGGTATTTTATTCCTTTACTTGCAGGGGTAAATGGGAGTCCTTCCTTAATTTCTCTTTCTTTTTTTCTTCCTTAATGAATAGGAATGCAAGGGATTTCTGTGCATTAATTTTGTGTCCTGCAACGTTTCCAAATCCATGGATTAGCTCTACTAGTTTTACGGTGGCATCTTTAGGATTCTCTACGTATAGAATCATGTCATGTGCAAAGAGTGGCCTTGTGACTTCTTCTTTTCCAGTTTGTCTTCCTTTTCTTTCCTTTGCTGCTCTGATTCCCGTGGCTAGAAGTTCCAAAACTATGTTGAATAATAGTGGTGAGAGTGGTCATCCTTGTCTTGTTCCTGATCTTAGAGGACATGCTTTCAGTTCTTCACCACTGAAAATGTTTGCTGCGGGTTTGTTGTATACGTCCTTGATTAAGTTGAGTGAGGTTCCCTCTAAGCCCACGTCCTGGAGGCTTTATATCACAAATGTGTGTTGACATTTGTCACAAGCTTTTCTGCATCGAGTGACTTGATCATATGCTTTTTCCTCTTCAATTTGTCAATAGGGGGAATCACATTGATTTGCGTGTATTGAAGAATCCTTGCATCCCTGGGAAAAATCCCACTTGATGGTGAGTTATGATACTTTTAACGTGGTGTTGGATTCTGTTGCTGCTATTTTGTTGAGCCGCTTTGCATCTGAGTTCATCAGTGATATCGGGATGTAACTCTCTTTCCTACTATCTTTGTCTGGTTTTCCCAACAGGGTGACGGTGACCTCACAGGAAGAGTTTCAGAGTGTTCCTTCCACGCCAATAGTTTGGAAGAGTTTGAGAAAGGTGGGTGTTAGCTCTTTTCTACGTGTTGGATAGAAATAACCTGTGAAGCCATGTGGTCCTGGACTTTTGTTTGTTGGACGATTTGTAATCAGAGTTTCAAGTTCATTACTCGTACTGGGTCTGTTCATATTTTCGATTTTTTCCTGCTTCAGCCTTGGAAGGTCGTACCTTCCTAAGAATTTGTCCATTTCTTCCAGATTGTCCATTTTGTTAGCATAGAGTTGATTGCAGTAGTCTCTTACGACGTTTTGTATTTCTGTGTTGTCCGTTGTAACTTCTTTTACCTTTCTAATTTTATTGATTTCAGTCCTCTCCCTCTTTATCTTGATGCATCTGGCTAAGGATTTATCCATATGGTTTATCTTCTCAAGGAACCAGCTTTTTGTTTTTTTGATCTTTGATATTGTTTTCTTTGTTGCTGTTTCAGTCATTTCTTTCTTCTTTTTCTACCTTTTTATTGACAGTCCCAACTACCTGCAGAGTTTGTTTTCTATGGAGTAAATGATTGGGTCACATGGACACAACTTCTTCCTTTGATCTTATTGGTTTGTGAACTTTGCAATCTTCATTTTTTGATACAGCAGGTTCTTATTAGTTATCCATCTGATACATATTACTGTATATATGTCAATCCCACTCTCCGAATTCATCACACAGCCACCACCAACCCCGCCACTTTCCCCCCTTGGTGGCCATACGTTACTTCTGCACATCTGTGTATCAATTCTGTCCTGTACACTGGTTCATCTGTACCGTTTCTCTAGGTTGAATATATGTGCTTTTATATACGATATCCGATTTTCTCTTTCTGACTGACTTCACTCTGTATGACAGTGTCTAGATCTATCCACGCCTGTACAAATGAACCAACATAGTTCCTTTTCGTGGCTGTATAATATTCCACGGTATATAGGTACCACATCTTCTTTATCCATTCGTCTTTGGGTGGCCATTTAAGTTGTTTCCATGACCTGGCTGCTGTAAATAGTGCTGCACTGAACATTGGGGTGCCTGTGCCTTTTAGAATTATGCTCTTCTCTGGGCTTATGCCCTGGTGTGCGATGGCTGAGTCATATGTTATTTCTATTTTCAGTTTTTCAAGGAATCTCCTTGCTTCCCTCCCTAGTGGCTCTATCAATTTATACTCCCACCAAGAGCGCAAGTGTGTTCTCGTTTTTCCACACCATGCCCAGCAGTTTTTTTTGTTGATTTTCTGATGGTGACCGTTCTAAATGGTGTGAGGTGATACCTCAGTGTAGTTTTGATGTGCATCTCTATAATAATTAGTGACGTTGAGCAGGTTTTTATCTGCTTGTTGGCCACCTGTATGTCTTCTGTGGAGAATAGTCTGTTTAGGACTTCTGCCCATTTTTAGATTGGGTTGTTGGTTGTTTAAATATCAAGCAGCATGTGCTGTTTACATATTTTTGAGATTGATCCTCAGACCGCTGATTTGTATGTAAATATTTTTCCCATTCTGTGGGTTGTGTGTTCTTCTTTCTCATAGTTTCCTGTGCTTAGCAAAATCTTTTAAGTTTACTGAGGTCCCACTTGTATATTTCTGCTTTTATTTCCAGGACTCTAGCAGGAGGATTACAAAAGATCTTTTTGTGTTTTATGTCCAACAATGTTCTTCCTAGGTTTTCCTCTACGAGTTTTAGAGTGTCCAGACTTAAGTTTGGGTCTCTGTTCCAATTTGTATTAATTTTTGTGTACGGTGTTTGGGAGTGTTCTAATCTTATTGTTTTACATGTCTCTGTCCAGTTTCCCCAGCACCACGTATTCAAGAGACAGTCTCTTCTCCATTGTGTATCCGTGCCCCCTTTGTCAGAGATTAGTTGAGCATAGGCGTGTGGCTTTATCTCTGGGCTTTCTATCCTATTGCATTGATCTATATTTCTGTTTTTGTGCCAGTCCAATGCTGTCTTGGTTACTGTAGCTTTGTAGTACAGTGCGAAATCACGGAGCCCGATTCCTCCAGCTCCTTTTTTTTTTTTTCATCAAACTGCTTTGGCCACTCAGGGAGTTTTGTGTCTCCATACACATTTTAAGATTTTTTGTTCTGGTTTTGTAAAACAATTGCCATTGGTAATTTGAGAGGGATTGCACTGAATATGTAGATTGCTTTGGGTAGTATAGTCATTTTCATAATATTGATTCTTCCTTTCCAAGAACATGGTATAGCTCTTATCTGTTCGTATCATCCTCAGTTTCATTCATCAGTGTCTTATACTTTTCTGTATACAGGTTTTCTGTCTCCCTAGGTAGGTTTATTCCTAGGTATTTTATTCCTTTACTTGCAGGGGTAAATGGGAGTCCTTCCTTAATTTCTCTTTCTTTTTTTCTTCCTTAATGAATAGGAATGCAAGGGATTTCTGTGCATTAATTTTGTGTCCTGCAACGTTTCCAAATCCATGGATTAGCTCTACTAGTTTTACGGTGGCATCTTTAGGATTCTCTACGTATAGAATCATGTCATGTGCAAAGAGTGGCCTTGTGACTTCTTCTTTTCCAGTTTGTCTTCCTTTTCTTTCCTTTGCTGCTCTGATTCCCGTGGCTAGAAGTTCCAAAACTATGTTGAATAATAGTGGTGAGAGTGGTCATCCTTGTCTTGTTCCTGATCTTAGAGGACATGCTTTCAGTTCTTCACCACTGAAAATGTTTGCTGCGGGTTTGTTGTATACGTCCTTGATTAAGTTGAGTGAGGTTCCCTCTAAGCCCACGTCCTGGAGGCTTTATATCACAAATGTGTGTTGACATTTGTCACAAGCTTTTCTGCATCGAGTGACTTGATCATATGCTTTTTCCTCTTCAATTTGTCAATAGGGGGAATCACATTGATTTGCGTGTATTGAAGAATCCTAGCATCCGTGGGAAACATCCCACTTGATGGAGAGGTATGATACTTTTAATGTGGTGTTGGATTCTGTTGCTGCTATTTTGTTGAGCCGCTTTGCATCTGAGTTCATCAGTGATATCGGGATGTAACTCTCTTTCCTACTATCTTTGTCTGGTTTTCCCAACAGGGTGACGGTGACCTCACAGGAAGAGTTTCAGAGTGTTCCTTCCACGCCAATAGTTTGGAAGAGTTTGAGAAAGGTGGGTGTTAGCTCTTTACTACGTGTTGGATAGAAATAACCTGTGAAGCCATCTGGTCCTGGACTTTTGTTTGTTGGACGATTTGTAATCAGAGTTTCAAGTTCATTACTCGTACTGGGTCTGTTCATATTTTCGATTTTTTCCTGCTTCAGACTTGGAAGGTCGTACCTTCCTAAGAATTTGTCCATTTCCTCCTGATTGTCCATTTTGTTAGCATAGAGTTGATTGCAGTAGTGTCTTACAACGTTTGTATTTCTGTGTTGTCCGTTGTAACTTCTTTTACCTTTCTAATTTTATTGATTTCAGTCCTCTCCCTCTTTATCTTGATGCATCTGGCTAAGGATTTATCCATATGGTTTATCTTCTCAAAGAACCAGCTTTCTGTTTTTATGATCTTTGATATTGTTTTCTTTGTTGCTGTTTCAGTCATTTCTTTCTTCTTTTTCTACCTTTTTATTGACAGTCCCAACTACCTGCAGAGTTTGTATTCTATGGAGTAAATGATTGGTTCACATGGACACAACTTCTTCCTTTGATCTTATTGGTTTGTGAACTTTGGAATCTTACTTCATTTTTTGATACAGCAGGTTCTTATTAGTTATCCGTCTTATACATATTACTGTATATATGTCAATCCCACTCTCCGAATTCATCACACAGCCACCACCAACCCCGCCACTTTCCCCCCTTGGTGGCCATACGTTACTTCTCCACATCTGTGTATCAATTCTGTCCTGTACACTGGTTCATCTGTACCGTTTCTCTAGGTTGAATATATGTGCTTTTATATATGATATCCGATTTTCTCTTTCTGACTGACTTCACTCTGTATGACAGTGTCTAGATCTATCCACGCCTGTACAAATGAACCAACATAGTTCCTTTTCGTGGCTGTATAATATTCCACGGTATATAGGTACCACATCTTCTTTATCCATTCGTCTTTGGGTGGCCATTTAAGTTGTTTCCATGACCTGGCTGTTGTAAATAGTGCTGCACTGAACATTGGGGTGCCGGTGCCGTTTAGAATTATGCTCTTCTCTGGGCTTATGCCCTGGTGTGCGATGGCTGAGTCATATGTTATTTCTATTTTCAGTTTTTCAAGGAATCTCCTTGCTTCCCTCCCTAGTGGCTCTATCAATTTACACTCCCACCAAGAGTACAAGTGTGTTCTCTTTTTTCCAAACCATGCCCAGCAGTTTTTTTTCTTGATTTTCTGATGGTGACCGTTCTAAATGGTGTGAGGTGATACCTCAGTGTAGTTTTGATGTGCATCTCTATAATAATTAGTGATGTTGAGCAGGTTTTTATCTGCTTGTTGGCCACCTGTATGTCTTCTGTGGAGAATAGTCTCTTTAGGACTTCTGCCCATTTTTAGATTGGGTTGTTGGTTGTTTAATATCAAGCAGCATGTACTGTTTACATATTTTTGAGATTGATCCTCAGACCGCTGATATGTATGTAAATATTTTTCCCATTCTGTGGGTTGTGTGTTCTTCTTTCTCATAGTTTCCTGTGCTTAGCAAAATCTTTTAAGGTTACTGAGGTCCCACTTGTATATTTCTGTTTTTATTTCCAGGACTCTAGCAGGAGGATTACAAAAGATCTTCTTGTGTTTTATGTCCAACGACGTTCTTCCTAGGTTTTCCTCTACGAGTTTTAGAGTGTCCAGACTTAAGTTTGGGTCTCTGTTCCAATTTGTATTAATTTTTGTGTACGGTGTTTGGGAGTGTTCTAATCTTATTGTTTTACATGTCTCTGTCCAGTTTCCCCAGCACCACGTATTCAAGAGACAGTCTCTTCTCCATTGTGTATCTGTGCCCCCTTTGTCAGAGATTAGTTGAGCATAGGCGTGTGGCTTTATCTCTGGGCTTTCTATCCTGTTGCATTGATCTATATTTCCGTTTTGGTGCCAGTCCGATGCTGTCTTGCTTACTGTAGCTTTGTAGGACAGTGCGAAGTCACGGAGCCTGATTCCTCCAGCTCCTTTTTCTTTTTTCATCAAACTGCTTTGGCTACTCGGGGAGTTTTGTGTCTCCATACACATTTTAAGATTTTTTGTTCTGGTTTTGTAAAGAAATTGCCATTGGTAATTTGAGAGGGATTGCACTGAATATGTAGATTGCTTTGGGTAGTATAGTCATTTTCATAATATTGATTCTTCCTATCCAAGAACATGGTATAGCTCTTCATCTGTTTGTATCATCCTCAGTTTCATTCATCAGTGTCTTATACTTTTCTGTATACAGGTTTTCTGTCTCCCTAGGTAGGTTTATTCCTAGGTATTTTATTCCTTTACTTGCAGGGGTAAATGGGAGTCCTTCCTTAATTTCTCTTTCTTTTTTTCTTCCTTAATGAATAGGAATGCAAGGGATTTCTGTGCATTAATTTTGTGTCCTGCAACGTTTCCAAATCCATGGATTAGCTCTACTAGTTTTACGGTGGCATCTTTAGGATTCTCTAAGTATAGAATCATGTCATGTGCAAAGAGTGGCATTGTGACTTCTTCTTTTCCAGTTTGTCTTCCTTTTCTTTCCTTTGCTGCTCTGATTCCCGTGGCTAGAAGTTCCAAAACTATGTTGAATAATAGTGGTGAGAGTGGTCATCCTTGTCTTGTTCCTGATCTTAGAGGACATGCTTTCAGTTCTTCACCACTGAAAATGTTTGCTGCGGGTTTGTTGTATACGTCCTTGATTAAGTTGAGTGAGGTTCCCTCTAAGCCCACGTCCTGGAGGCTTTATATCACAAATGTGTGTTGACATTTGTCACAAGCTTTTCTGCATCGAGTGACTTGATCATATGCTTTTTCCTCTTCAATTTGTCAATAGGGGGAATCACATTGATTTGCGTGTATTGAAGAATCCTTGCATCCCTGGGAAAAATCCCACTTGATGGTGAGTTATGATACTTTTAACGTGGTGTTGGATTCTGTTGCTGCTATTTTGTTGAGCCGCTTTGCATCTCAGTTCATCAGTGATATCGGGATGTAACTCTCTTTCCTACTATCTTTGTCTGGTTTTCCCAACAGGGTGACGGTGACCTCACAGGAAGAGTTTCAGAGTGTTCCTTCCACGCCAATAGTTTGGAAGAGTTTGAGAAAGGTGGGTGTTAGCTCTTTACTACGTGTTGGATAGAAATAACCTGTGAAGCCATGTGGTCCTGGACTTTTGTTTGTTGGACGATTTGTAATCAGAGTTTCAAGTTCATTACTCGTACTGGGTCTGTTCATATTTTCGATTTTTTCCTGCTTCAGCCTTGGAAGGTCGTACCTTCCTAAGAATTTGTCCATTTCTTCCAGATTGTCCATTTTGTTAGCATAGAGTTGATTGCAGTAGTCTCTTACGACGTTTTGTATTTCTGTGTTGTCCGTTGTAACTTCTTTTACCTTTCTAATTTTATTGATTTCAGTCCTCTCCCTCTTTATCTTGATGCATCTGGCTAAGGATTTATCCATATGGTTTATCTTCTCAAGGAACCAGCTTTTTGTTTTTTTGATCTTTGATATTGTTTTCTTTGTTGCTGTTTCAGTCATTTCTTTCTTCTTTTTCTACCTTTTTATTGACAGTCCCAACTACCTGCAGAGTTTGTTTTCTATGGAGTAAATGATTGGGTCACATGGACACAACTTCCTTTGATCTTATTGGTTTGTGAACTTTGCAATCTTCATTTTTTGATACAGCAGGTTCTTATTAGTTATCCATCTGATACATATTACTGTATATATGTCAATCCCACTCTCCGAATTCATCACACAGCCACCACCAACCCCGCCACTTTCCCCCCTTGGTGGCCATACGTTACTTCTCCACATCTGTGTATCAATTCTGTCCTGTACACTGGTTCATCTGTACCGTTTCTCTAGGTTGAATATATGTGCTTTTATATACGATATCCGATTTTCTCTTTCTGACTGACTTCACTCTGTATGACAGTGTCTAGATCTATCCACGCCTGTACAAATGAACCAACATAGTTCCTTTTCGTGGCTGTATAATATTCCACGGTATATAGGTACCACATCTTCTTTATCCATTCGTCTTTGGGTGGCCATTTAAGATGTTTCCATGACCTGGCTGCTGTAAATAGTGCTGCACTGAACATTGGGGTGCCGGTGCCGTTTAGAATTATGCTCTTCTCTGGGCTTATGCCCTGGTGTGCGATGGCTGAGTCATATGTTATTTCTATTTTCAGTTTTTCAAGGAATCTCCTTGCTTCCCTCCCTAGTGGCTCTATCAATTTACACTCCCACCAAGAGTACAAGTGTGTTCTCTTTTTTCCACACCATGCCCAGCAGTTTTTTTTCTTGATTTTCTGATGGTGACCGTTCTAAATGGTGTGAGGTGATACCTCAGTGTAGTTTTGATGTGCATCTCTATAATAATTAGTGATGTTGAGCAGGTTTTTATCTGCTTGTTGGCCACCTGTATGTCTTCTGTGGAGAATAGTCTTTTTAGGACTTCTGCCCATTTTTAGATTGGGTTGTTGGTTGTTTAATATCAAGCAGCATGTGCTGTTTACATATTTTTGAGATTGATCCTCAGACCGCTGATATGTATGTAAATATTTTTCCCATTCTGTGGGTTGTGTGTTCTTCTTTCTCATAGTTTCCTGTGCTTAGCAAAATCTTTTAAGGTTACTGAGATCCCACTTGTATATTTCTGTTTTTATTTCCAGGACTCTAGCAGGAGGATTACAAAAGATCTTCTTGTGTTTTATATCCAACGACGTTCTTCCTAGGTTTTCCTCTACGAGTTTTAGAGTGTCCAGACTTAAGTTTGGGTCTCTGTTCCAATTTGTATTAATTTTTGTGTACGGTGTTTGGGAGTGTTCTAATCTTATTGTTTTACATGTCTCTCTCCAGTTTCCCCAGCACCACGTATTCAAGAGACAGTCTCTTCTCCATTGTGTATCTGTGCCCCCTTTGTCAGAGATTAGTTGAGCATAGGCGTGTGGCTTTATCTCTGGGCTTTCTATCCTGTTGCATTGATCTATATTTCCGTTTTGGTGCCAGTCCGATGCTGTCTTGCTTACTGTAGCTTTGTAGGACAGTGCGAAGTCACGGAGCCTGATTCCTCCAGCTCCTTTTTCTTTTTTCATCAAACTGCTTTGGCTACTCGGGGAGTTTTGTGTCTCCATACACATTTTAAGATTTTTTGTTCTGGTTTTGTAAAACAATTGCCATTGGTAATTTGAGAGGGATTGCACTGAATATGTAGATTGCTTTGGGTAGTATAGTCATTTTCATAATATTGATTCTTCCAATCCAAGAACATGGTATAGCTCTTCATCTGTTTGTATCATCCTCAGTTTCATTCATCAGTGTCTTATACTTTTCTGTATACAGGTTTTCTGTCTCCCTAGGTAGGTTTATTCCTAGGTATTTTATTCCTTTACTTGCAGGGGTAAATGGGAGTCCTTCCTTAATTTCTCTTTCTTTTTTTCTTCCTTAATGAATAGGAATGCAAGGGATTTCTGTGCATTAATTTTGTGTCCTGCAACGTTTCCAAATCCATGGATTAGCTCTACTAGTTTTACGGTGGCATCTTTAGGATTCTCTAAGTATAGAATCATGTCATGTGCAAAGAGTGGCATTGTGACTTCTTCTTTTCCAGTTTGTCTTCCTTTTCTTTCCTTTGCTGCTCTGATTCCCGTGGCTAGAAGTTCCAAAACTATGTTGAATAATAGTGGTGAGAGTGGTCATCCTTGTCTTGTTCCTGATCTTAGAGGACATGCTTTCAGTTCTTCACCACTGAAAATGTTTGCTGCGGGTTTGTTGTATACGCCCTTGATTAAGTTGTGTGAGGTTCCCTCTAAGCCCACGTCCTGGAGGCTTTATATCACAAATGTGTGTTGACATTTGTCACAAGCTTTTCTGCATCGAGTGACTTGATCATATGCTTTTTCCTCTTCAATTTGTCAATAGGGGGAATCACATTGATTTGCGTGTATTGAAGAATCCTTGCATCCCTGGGAAAAATCCCACTTGATGGTGAGTTATGATACTTTTAACGTGGTGTTGGATTCTGTTGCTGCTATTTTGTTGAGCCGCTTTGCATCTCAGTTCATCAGTGATATCGGGATGTAACTCTCTTTCCTACTATCTTTGTCTGGTTTTCCCAACAGGGTGACGGTGACCTCACAGGAAGAGTTTCAGAGTGTTCCTTCCACGCCAATAGTTTGGAAGAGTTTGAGAAAGGTGGGTGTTAGCTCTTTTCTACGTGTTGGATAGAAATAACCTGTGAAGCCATGTGGTCCTGGACTTTTGTTTGTTGGACGATTTGTAGTCAGAGTTTCAAGTTCATTACTCGTACTGGGTCTGTTCATATTTTCGATTTTTTCCTGCTTCAGCCTTGGAAGGTCGTACCTTCCTAAGAATTGGTCCATTTCTTCCAGATTGTCCATTTTGTTAGCATAGAGTTGATTGCAGTAGTCTCTTACGACGTTTTGTATTTCTGTGTTGTCCGTTGTAACTTCTTTTACCTTTCTAATTTTATTGATTTCAGTCCTCTCCCTCTTTATCTTGATGTATCTGGCTAAGGATTTATCCATATGGTTTATCTTCTCAAGGAACCAGCTTTTTGTTTTTTTGATCTTTGATATTGTTTTCTTTGTTGCTGTTTCAGTCATTTCTTTCTTCTTTTTCTACCTTTTTATTGACAGTCCCAACTACCTGCAGAGTTTGTTTTCTATGGAGTAAATGATTGGGTCACATGGACACAACTTCTTCCTTTGATCTTATTGGTTTGTGAACTTTGCAATCTTACTTCATTTTTTGATACAGCAGGTTCTTATTAGTTATCCATCTGATACATATTACTGTATATATGTCAATCCCACTCTCCGAATTCATCACACAGCCACCACCAACCCCGCCACTTTCCCCCCTTGGTGGCCATACGTTACTTCTCCACATCTGTGTATCAATTCTGTCCTGTACACTGGTTCATCTGTACCGTTTCTCTAGGTTGAATATATGTGCTTTTATATACGATATCCGATTTTCTCTTTCTGACTGACTTCACTCTGTATGACAGTGTCTAGATCTATCCACGCCTGTACAAATGAACCAACATAGTTCCTTTTCGTGGCTGTATAATATTCCACGGTATATAGGTACCACATCTTCTTTATCCATTCGTCTTTGGGTGGCCATTTAAGTTGTTTCCATGACCTGGCTGCTGTAAATAGTGCTGCACTGAACATTGGGGTGCCTGTGCCTTTTAGAATTATGTTCTTCTCTGGGCTTATGCCCTGGTGTGCGATGGCTGAGTCATATGTTATTTCTATTTTCAGTTTTTCAAGGAATCTCCTTGCTTCCCTCCCTAGTGGCTCTATCAATTTACACTCCCACCAAGAGCGCAAGTGTGTTCTCGTTTTTCCACACCATGCCCAGCAGTTTTTTTTGTTGATTTTCTGATGGTGACCGTTCTAAATGGTGTGAGGTGATACCTCAGTGTAGTTTTGATGTGCATCTCTATAATAATTAGTGATGTTGAGCAGGTTTTTATCTGCTTGTTGGCCACCTGTATGTCTTCTGTGGAGAATAGTCTGTTTAGGACTTCTGCCCATTTTTAGATTGGGTTGTTGGTTGTTTAAATATCAAGCAGCATGTGCTGTTTACATATTTTTGAGATTGATCCTCAGACCGCTGATTTGTATGTAAATATTTTTCCCATTCTGTGGGTTGTGTGTTCTTCTTTCTCATAGTTTCCTGTGCTTAGCAGAATCTTTTAAGGTTACTGAGGTCCCACTTGTATATTTCTGCTTTTATTTCCAGGACTCTAGCAGGAGGATTACAAAAGATCTTTTTGTGTTTTATGTCCAACAATGTTCTTCCTAGGTTTTCCTCTACGAGTTTTAGAGTGTCCAGACTTAAGTTTGGGTCTCTGTTCCAATTTGTATTAATTTTTGTGTACGGTGTTTGGGAGTGTTCTAATCTTATTGTTTTACATGTCTCTGTCCAGTTTCCCCAGCACCACGTATTCAAGAGACAGTCTCTTCTCCATTGTGTATCCGTGCTCCCTTTGTCAGAGATTAGTTGAGCATAGGCGTGTGGCTTTATCTCTGGGCTTTCTATCCTATTGCATTGATTTATATTTCTGTTTTTGTGCCAGTCCAATGCTGTCTTGGTTACTGTAGCTTTGTAGTACAGTGCGAAATCACGGAGCCCGATTCCTCCAGCTCCTTTTTTTTTTTTTCATCAAACTGCTTTGGCCACTCGGGGAGTTTTGTGTCTCCATACACATTTTAAGATTTTTTGTTCTGGTTTTGTAAAACAATTGCCATTGGTAATTTGAGAGGGATTGCACTGAATATGTAGATTGCTTTGGGTAGTATAGTCATTTTCATAATATTGATTCTTCCTTTCCAAGAACATGGTATAGCTCTTATCTGTTCGTATCATCCTCAGTTTCATTCATCAGTGTCTTATACTTTTCTGTATACAGGTTTTCTGTCTCCCTAGGTAGGTTTATTCCTAGGTATTTTATTCCTTTACTTGCAGGGGTAAATGGGAGTCCTTCCTTAATTTCTCTTTCTTTTTTTCTTCCTTAATGAATAGGAATGCAAGGGATTTCTGTGCATTAATTTTGTGTCCTGCAACGTTTCCAAATCCATGGATTAGCTCTACTAGTTTTACGGTGGCATCTTTAGGATTCTCTAAGTATAGAATCATGTCATGTGCAAAGAGTGGCATTGTGACTTCTTCTTTTCCAGTTTGTCTTCCTTTTCTTTCCTTTGCTGCTCTGATTCCCGTGGCTAGAAGTTCCGAAACTATGTTGAATAATAGTGGTGAGAGTGGTCATCCTTGTCTTGTTCCTGATCTTAGAGGACATGCTTTCAGTTCTTCACCACTGAAAATGTTGGCTGCGGGTTTGTTGTATACGTCCTTGATTAAGTTGAGTGAGGTTCCCTCTAAGCCCACGTCCTGGAGGCTTTATATCACAAATGTGTGTTGATATTTGTCACAAGCTTTTCTGCATCGAGTGACTTGATCATATGCTTTTTCCTCTTCAATTTGTCAATAGGGGGAATCACATTGATTTGCGTGTATTGAAGAATCCTAGCATCCGTGGGAAAAATCCCACTTGATGGAGAGGTATGATACTTTTAATGTGGTGTTGGATTCTGTTGCTGCTATTTTGTTGAGCCGCTTTGCATCTGAGTTCATCAGTGATATCGGGATGTAACTCTCTTTCCTACTATCTTTGTCTGGTTTTCCCAACAGGGTGACGGTGGCCTCACAGAAAGAGTTTCAGAGTGTTCCTTCCACGCCAATAGTTTGGAAGAGTTTGAGAAAGGTGGGTGTTAGCACTTTGCTACGTGTTGGATAGAAATAACCTGTGAAGCCATCTGGTCCTGGACTTTTGTTGTTGGACGATTTGTAATCAGAGTTTCAAGTTCATTACTCGTACTGGGTCTGTTCATATTTTCGATTTTTTCCTGCTTCAGCCTTGGAAGGTTGTACCTTCCTAAGAATTTGTCCATTTCTTCCAGATTGTCCATTTTGTTAGCATAGAGTTGATTGCAGTAGTCTCTTACAACGTTTTGTATTTCTGTGTTGTCCGTTGTAACTTCTTTTACCTTTCTAATTTTATTGATTTCAGTCCTCTCCCTCTTTATCTTGATGCATCTGGCTAAGGATTTATCCATATGGTTTATCTTCTCAAAGAACCAGCTTTTTGTTTTTTTGATCTTTGACATTGTTTTCTTTGTTGCTGTTTCAGTCATTTCTTTCTTCTTTTTCTACCTTTTTATTGACAGTCCCAACTACCTTCAGAGTTTGTTTTCTATGGAGTAAATGATTGGTTCACATGGACACAACTTCTTCCTTTGATCTTATTGGTTTGTGAACTTTGGAATCTTACTTCATTTTTTGATACAGCAGGTTCTTATTAGTTATCCGTCTTATACATATTACTGTATATATGTCAATCCCACTCTCCGAATTCATCACACAGCCACCACCAACCCCGCCACTTTCCCCCCTTGGTGGCCATACGTTACTTCTCCACATCTGTGTATCAATTCTGTCCTGTACACTGGTTCATCTGTACCGTTTCTCTAGGTTGAATATATGTGCTTTTATATACGATATCCGATATTCTCTTTCTGACTGACTTCACTCTGTATGACAGTGTCTAGATCTATCCACGCCTGTACAAATGAACCAACATAGTTCCTTTTCGTGGCTGTATAATATTCCACGGTATATAGGTACCACATTTTCTTTATCCATTCGTCTTTGGGTGGCCATTTAAGTTGTTTCCATGACCTGGCTGTTGTGAATAGTGCTGCACTGAACATTGGGGTGCCGGTGCCGTTTAGAATTATGCTCTTCTCTGGGCTTATGCCCTGGTGTGCGATGGCTGAGTCATATGTTATTTCTATTTTCAGTTTTTCAAGGAATCTCCTTGCTTCCCTCCCTAGTGGCTCTATCAATTTACACTCCCACCAAGAGTACAAGTGTGTTCTCTTTTTTCCACACCATGCCCAGCAGTTTTTTTTCTTGATTTTCTGATGGTGACCGTTCTAAATGGTGTGAGGTGATACCTCAGTGTAGTTTTGATGTGCATCTCTATAATAATTAGTGATGTTGAGCAGGTTTTTATCTGCTTGTTGGCCACCTGTATGTCTTCTGTGGAGAATAGTCTGTTTAGGACTTCTGCCCATTTTTAGATTGGGTTGTTGGTTGTTTAATATCAAGCAGCATGTGCTGTTTACATATTTTTGAGATTGATCCTCAGACCGCTGATATGTATGTAAATATTTTTCCCATTCTGTGGGTTGTGTGTTCTTCTTTCTCATAGTTTCCTGTGCTTAGCAAAATCTTTTAAGGTTACTGAGGTCCCACTTGTATATTTCCGTTTTTATTTCCAGGACTCTAGCAGGAGGATTACAAAAGATCTTTTTGTGTTTTATGTCCAATGACGTTCTTCCTAGGTTTTCCTCTACGAGTTTTAGAGTGTCCAGACTTAAGTTTGGGTCTCTGTTCCAATTTTTATTAATTTTTGTGTACGGTGTTTTGGAGTGTTCTAATCTTATTGTTTTACATGTCTCTCTCCAGTTTCCCCAGCACCACGTATTCAAGAGACAGTCTCTTCTCCATTGTGTATCTGTGCCCCCTTTGTCAGAGATTAGTTGAGCATAGGCGTGTGGCTTTATCTCTGGGCTTTCTATCCTGTTGCATTGATCTATATTTCTGTTTTGGTGCCAGTCCGATGCTGTCTTGGTTACTGTAGCTTTGTAGTACAGTGCGAAGTCACGGAGCCTGATTCCTCCAGCTCCTTTTTTTTTTTCATCAAACTGCTTTGGCCACTCGGGGAGTTTTGTGTCTCCATACACATTTTAAGATTTTTTGTTCTGGTTTTGTAAAAAAATTGCCATTGGTAATTTGAGAGGGATTGCACTGAATATGTAGATTGCTTTGGGTAGTATAGTCATTTTCATAATATTGATTCTTCCTTTCCAAGAACATGGTATAGCTCTTCATCTGTTTGTATCATCCTCAGTTTCATTCATCAGTGTCTTATACTTTTCTGTATACAGGTTTTCTGTCTCCCTAGGTAGGTTTATTCCTAGGTATTTTATTCCTTTACTTGCAGGGGTAAATGGGAGTCCTTCCTTAATTTCTCTTTCTTTTTTTCTTCCTTAATGAATAGGAATGCAAGGGATTTCTGTGCATTAATTTTGTGTCCTGCAACGTTTCCAAATCCATGGATTAGCTCTACTAGTTTTACGGTGGCATCTTTAGGATTCTCTACGTATAGAATCATGTCATGTGCAAAGAGTGGCCTTGTGACTTCTTCTTTTCCAGTTTGTCTTCCTTTTCTTTCCTTTGCTGCTCTGATTCCCGTGGCTAGAAGTTCCAAAACTATGTTGAATAATAGTGGTGAGAGTGGTCATCCTTGTCTTGTTCCTGATCTTAGAGGACATGCTTTCAGTTCTTCACCACTGAAAATGTTTGCTGCGGGTTTGTTGTATACGCCCTTGATTAAGTTGAGTGAGGTTCCCTCTAAGCCCACGTCCTGGAGGCTTTATATCACAAATGTGTGTTGACATTTGTCACAAGCTTTTCTGCATCGAGTGACTTGATCATATGCTTTTTCCTCTTCAATTTGTCAATAGGGGGAATCACATTGATTTGCGTGTATTGAAGAATCCTAGCATCCCTGGGAAACATCCCACTTGATGGAGAGGTATGATACTTTTAATGTGGTGTTGGATTCTGTTGCTGCTATTTTGTTGAGCCGCTTTGCATCTGAGTTCATCAGTGATATCGGGATGTAACTCTCTTTCCTACTATCTTTGTCTGGTTTTCCCAACAGGGTGACGGTGACCTCACAGGAAGAGTTTCAGAGTGTTCCTTCCACGCCAATAGTTTGGAAGAGTTTGAGAAAGGTGGGTGTTAGCTCTTTACTACGTGTTGGATAGAAATAACCTGTGAAGCCATCTGGTCCTGGACTTTTGTTTGTTGGACGATTTGTAATCAGAGTTTCAAGTTCATTACTCGTACTGGGTCTGTTCATATTTTCGATTTTTTCCTGCTTCAGCCTTGGAAGGTCGTACCTTCGTAAGAATTTGTCCATTTCCTCCTGATTGTCCATTTTGTTAGCATAGAGTTGATTGCAGTAGTGTCTTACAACGTTTTGTATTTCTGTGTTGTCCGTTGTAACTTCTTTTACCTTTCTAATTTTATTGATTTCAGTCCTCTCCCTCTTTATCTTGATGCATCTGGCTAAGGATTTATCCATATGGTTTATCTTCTCAAAGAACCAGCTTTCTGTTTTTTTTATCTTTGATATTGTTTTCTTTCTTGCTGTTTCAGTCATTTCTTTCTTCTTTTTCTACCTTTTTATTGACAGTCCCAACTACCTGCAGAGTTTGTTTTCTATGGAGTAAATGATTGGGTCACATGGACACAACTTCTTCCTTTGATCTTATTGGTTTGTGAACTTTGCAATCTTACTTCATTTTTTGATACAGCAGGTTCTTATTAGTTATCCGTCTTATACATATTACTGTATATATGTCAATCCCACTCTCCGAATTCATCACACAGCCACCACCAACCCCGCCACTTTCCCCCCTTGGTGGCCATACGTTACTTCTCCACATCTGTGTATCAATTCTGTCCTGTACACTGGTTCATCTGTACCGTTCCTCTAGGTTGAATATATGTGCTTTTATATATGATATCCGATTTTCTCTTTCTGACTGACTTCACTCTGTATGACAGTGTCTAGATCTATCCACGCCTGTACAAATGAACCAACATAGTTCCTTTTCGTGGCTGTATAATATTCCACGGTATATAGGTACCACATCTTCTTTATCCATTCGTCTTTGGGTGGCCATTTAAGATGTTTCCATGACCTGGCTGTTGAAAATAGTGCTGCACTGAACATTGGGGTGCCGGTGCCGTTTAGAATTATGCTCTTCTCTGGGCTTATGCCCTGGTGTGCGATGGCTGAGTCATATGTTATTTCTATTTTCAGTTTTTCAAGGAATCTCCTTGCTTCCCTCCCTAGTGGCTCTATCAATTTACACTCCCACCAAGAGTAGAAGTGTGTTCTCTTTTTTCCAAACCATGCCCAGCAGTTTTTTTTCTTGATTTTCTGATGGTGACCGTTCTAAATGGTGTGAGGTGATACCTCAGTGTAGTTTTGATGTGCATCTCTATAATAATTAGTGATGTTGAGCAGGTTTTTATCTGCTTGTTGGCCACCTGTATGTCTTCTGTGGAGAATAGTCTGTTTAGGACTTCTGCCCATTTTTAGATTGGGTTGTTGGTTGTTTAATATCAAGCAGCATGTGCTGTTTACATATTTTTGAGATTGATCCTCAGACCGCTGATATGTATGTAAATATTTTTCCCATTCTGTGGGTTGTGTGTTCTTCTTTCTCATAGTTTCCTGTGCTTAGCAAAATCTTTTAAGGTTACTGAGGTCCCACTTGTATATTTCCGTTTTTATTTCCAGGACTCTAGCAGGAGGATTACAAAAGATCTTTTTGTGTTTTATGTCCAATGACGTTCTTCCTAGGTTTTCCTCTACGAGTTTTAGAGTGTCCAGACTTAAGTTTGGGTCTCTGTTCCAATTTGTATTAATTTTTGTGTACGGTGTTTGGGAGTGTTCTAATCTTATTGTTTTACATGTCTCTCTCCAGTTTCGCCAGCACCACGTATTCAAGAGACAGTCTCTTCTCCATTGTGTATCTGTGCCCCCTTTGTCAGAGATTAGTTGAGCATAGGCGTGTGGCTTTATCTCTGGGCTTTCTATCCTGTTGCATTGATCTATATTTCTGTTTTGGTGCCAGTCCGATGCTGTCTTGGTTACTGTAGCTTTGTAGTACAGTGCGAAGTCACGGAGCCTGATTCCTCCAGCTCCTTTTTTTTTTTTCATCAAACTGCTTTGGCCACTCGGGGAGTTTTGTGTCTCCATACACATTTTAAGATTTTTTGTTCTGGTTTTGTAAAAAAATTGCCATTGGTAATTTGAGAGGGATTGCACTGAATATGTAGATTGCTTTGGGTAGTATAGTCATTTTCATAATATTGATTCTTCCTTTCCAAGAACATGGTATAGCTCTTCATCTGTTTGTATCATCCTCAGTTTCATTCATCAGTGTCTTATACTTTTCTGTATACAGGTTTTCTGTCTCCCTAGGTAGGTTTATTCCTAGGTATTTTATTCCTTTACTTGCAGGGGTAAATGGGAGTCCTTCCTTAATTTCTCTTTCTTTTTTTCTTCCTTAATGAATAGGAATGCAAGGGATTTCTGTGCATTAATTTTGTGTCCTGCAACGTTTCCAAATCCATGGATTAGCTCTACTAGTTTTACGGTGGCATCTTTAGGATTCTCTACGTATAGAATCATGTCATGTGCAAAGAGTGGCCTTGTGACTTCTTCTTTTCCAGTTTGTCTTCCTTTGCTGCTCTGATTCCCGTGGCTAGAAGTTCCAAAACTATGTTGAATAATAGTGGTGAGAGTGGTCATCCTTGTCTTGTTCCTGATCTTAGAGGACATGCTTTCAGTTCTTCACCACTGAAAATGTTTGCTGCGGGTTTGTTGTATACGCCCTTGATTAAGTTGAGTGAGGTTCCCTCTAAGCCCACGTCCTGGAGGCTTTATATCACAAATGTGTGTTGACATTTGTCACAAGCTTTTCTGCATCGAGTGACTTGATCATATGCTTTTTCCTCTTCAATTTGTCAATAGGGGGAATCACATTGATTTGCGTGTATTGAAGAATCCTAGCATCCCTGGGAAACATCCCACTTGATGGAGAGGTATGATACTTTTAATGTGGTGTTGGATTCTGTTGCTGCTATTTTGTTGAGCCGCTTTGCATCTGAGTTCATCAGTGATATCGGGATGTAACTCTCTTTCCTACTATCTTTGTCTGGTTTTCCCAACAGGGTGACGGTGACCTCACAGGAAGAGTTTCAGAGTGTTCCTTCCACGCCAATAGTTTGGAAGAGTTTGAGAAAGGTGGGTGTTAGCTCTTTACTACGTGTTGGATAGAAATAACCTGTGAAGCCATCTGGTCCTGGACTTTTGTTTGTTGGACGATTTGTAATCAGAGTTTCAAGTTCATTACTCGTACTGGGTCTGTTCATATTTTCGATTTTTTCCTGCTTCAGCCTTGGAAGGTCGTACCTTCGTAAGAATTTGTCCATTTCCTCCTGATTGTCCATTTTGTTAGCATAGAGTTGATTGCAGTAGTGTCTTACAACGTTTTGTATTTCTGTGTTGTCCGTTGTAACTTCTTTTACCTTTCTAATTTTATTGATTTCAGTCCTCTCCCTCTTTATCTTGATGCATCTGGCTAAGGATTTATCCATATGGTTTATCTTCTCAAAGAACCAGCTTTCTGTTTTTTTTATCTTTGATATTGTTTTCTTTCTTGCTGTTTCAGTCATTTCTTTCTTCTTTTTCTACCTTTTTATTGACAGTCCCAACTACCTGCAGAGTTTGTTTTCTATGGAGTAAATGATTGGGTCACATGGACACAACTTCTTCCTTTGATCTTATTGGTTTGTGAACTTTGCAATCTTACTTCATTTTTTGATACAGCAGGTTCTTATTAGTTATCCGTCTTATACATATTACTGTATATATGTCAATCCCACTCTCCGAATTCATCACACAGCCACCACCAACCCCGCCACTTTCCCCCCTTGGTGGCCATACGTTACTTCTCCACATCTGTGTATCAATTCTGTCCTGTACACTGGTTCATCTGTACCGTTCCTCTAGGTTGAATATATGTGCTTTTATATATGATATCCGATTTTCTCTTTCTGACTGACTTCACTCTGTATGACAGTGTCTAGATCTATCCACGCCTGTACAAATGAACCAACATAGTTCCTTTTCGTGGCTGTATAATATTCCACGGTATATAGGTACCACATCTTCTTTATCCATTCGTCTTTGGGTGGCCATTTAAGATGTTTCCATGACCTGGCTGTTGAAAATAGTGCTGCACTGAACATTGGGGTGCCGGTGCCGTTTAGAATTATGCTCTTCTCTGGGCTTATGCCCTGGTGTGCGATGGCTGAGTCATATGTTATTTCTATTTTCAGTTTTTCAAGGAATCTCCTTGCTTCCCTCCCTAGTGGCTCTATCAATTTACACTCCCACCAAGAGTAGAAGTGTGTTCTCTTTTTTCCAAACCATGCCCAGCAGTTTTTTTTCTTGATTTTCTGATGGTGACCGTTCTAAATGGTGTGAGGTGATACCTCAGTGTAGTTTTGATGTGCATCTCTATAATAATTAGTGATGTTGAGCAGGTTTTTATCTGCTTGTTGGCCACCTGTATGTCTTCTGTGGAGAATAGTCTGTTTAGGACTTCTGCCCATTTTTAGATTGGGTTGTTGGTTGTTTAATATCAAGCAGCATGTGCTGTTTACATATTTTTGAGATTGATCCTCAGACCGCTGATATGTATGTAAATATTTTTCCCATTCTGTGGGTTGTGTGTTCTTCTTTCTCATAGTTTCCTGTGCTTAGCAAAATCTTTTAAGGTTACTGAGGTCCCACTTGTATATTTCCGTTTTTATTTCCAGGACTCTAGCAGGAGGATTACAAAAGATCTTTTTGTGTTTTATGTCCAATGACGTTCTTCCTAGGTTTTCCTCTACGAGTTTTAGAGTGTCCAGACTTAAGTTTGGGTCTCTGTTCCAATTTGTATTAATTTTTGTGTACGGTGTTTGGGAGTGTTCTAATCTTATTGTTTTACATGTCTCTCTCCAGTTTCGCCAGCACCACGTATTCAAGAGACAGTCTCTTCTCCATTGTGTATCTGTGCCCCCTTTGTCAGAGATTAGTTGAGCATAGGCGTGTGGCTTTATCTCTGGGCTTTCTATCCTGTTGCATTGATCTATATTTCTGTTTTGGTGCCAGTCCGATGCTGTCTTGGTTACTGTAGCTTTGTAGTACAGTGCGAAGTCACGGAGCCTGATTCCTCCAGCTCCTTTTTTTTTTTTCATCAAACTGCTTTGGCCACTCGGGGAGTTTTGTGTCTCCATACACATTTTAAGATTTTTTGTTCTGGTTTTGTAAAAAAATTGCCATTGGTAATTTGAGAGGGATTGCACTGAATATGTAGATTGCTTTGGGTAGTATAGTCATTTTCATAATATTGATTCTTCCTTTCCAAGAACATGGTATAGCTCTTCATCTGTTTGTATCATCCTCAGTTTCATTCATCAGTGTCTTATACTTTTCTGTATACAGGTTTTCTGTCTCCCTAGGTAGGTTTATTCCTAGGTATTTTATTCCTTTACTTGCAGGGGTAAATGGGAGTCCTTCCTTAATTTCTCTTTCTTTTTTTCTTCCTTAATGAATAGGAATGCAAGGGATTTCTGTGCATTAATTTTGTGTCCTGCAACGTTTCCAAATCCATGGATTAGCTCTACTAGTTTTACGGTGGCATCTTTAGGATTCTCTACGTATAGAATCATGTCATGTGCAAAGAGTGGCCTTGTGACTTCTTCTTTTCCAGTTTGTCTTCCTTTTCTTTCCTTTGCTGCTCTGATTCCCGTGGCTAGAAGTTCCAAAACTATGTTGAATAATAGTGGTGAGAGTGGTCATCCTTGTCTTGTTCCTGATCTTAGAGGACATGCTTTCAGTTCTTCACCACTGAAAATGTTTGCTGCGGGTTTGTTGTATACGCCCTTGATTAAGTTGTGTGAGGTTCCCTCTAAGCCCACGTCCTGGAGGCTTTATATCACAAATGTGTGTTGACATTTGTCACAAGCTTTTCTGCATCGAGTGACTTGATCATATGCTTTTTCCTCTTCAATTTGTCAATAGGGGGAATCACATTGATTTGCGTGTATTGAAGAATCCTTGCATCCCTGGGAAACATCCCACTTGATGGAGAGGTATGATACTTTTAATGTGGTGTTGGATTCTGTTGCTGCTATTTTGTTGAGCCGCTTTGCATCTGAGTTCATCAGTGATATCGGGATGTAACTCTCTTTCCTACTATCTTTGTCTGGTTTTCCCAACAGGGTGACGGTGACCTCACAGGAAGAGTTTCAGAGTGTTCCTTCCACGCCAATAGTTTGGAAGAGTTTGAGAAAGGTGGGTGTTAGCTCTTTACTACGTGTTGGATAGAAATAACCTGTGAAGCCATCTGGTCCTGGACTTTTGTTTGTTGGACGATTTGTAATCAGAGTTTCAAGTTCATTACTCATACTGGGTCTGTTCATATTTTCGATTTTTTCCTGCTTCAGCCTTGGAAGGTCGTACCTTCGTAAGAATTTGTCCATTTCCTCCTGATTGTCCATTTTGTTAGCATACAGTTGATTGCAGTAGTGTCTTACAACGTTTTGTATTTCTGTGTTGTCCGTTGTAACTTCTTTTACCTTTCTAATTTTATTGATTTCAGTCCTCTCCCTCTTTATCTTGATGCATCTGGCTAAGGATTTATCCATATGGTTTATCTTCTCAAAGAACCAGCTTTCTGTTTTTTTGATCTTTGATATTGTTTTCTTTCTTGCTGTTTCAGTCATTTCTTTCTTCTTTTTCTACCTTTTTATTGACAGTCCCAACTACCTGCAGAGTTTGTTTTCTATGGAGTAAATGATTGGGTCACATGGACACAACTTCTTCCTTTGATCTTATTGGTTTGTGAACTTTGCAATCTTACTTCATTTTTTGATACAGCAGGTTCTTATTAGTTATCCGTCTTATACATATTACTGTATATATGTCAATCCCACTCTCCGAATTCATCACACAGCCACCACCAACCCCGCCACTTTCCCCCCTTGGTGGCCATACGTTACTTCTCCACATCTGTGTATCAATTCTGTCCTGTACACTGGTTCATCTGTACCGTTCCTCTAGGTTGAATATATGTGCTTTTATATACGATATCCGATTTTCTCTTTCTGACTGACTTCACTCTGTATGACAGTGTCTAGATCTATCCACGCCTGTACAAATGAACCAACATAGTTCCTTTTCGTGGCTGTATAATATTCCACGGTATATAGGTACCACATCTTCTTTATCCATTCGTCTTTGGGTGGCCATTTAAGATGTTTCCATGACCTGGCTGTTGAAAATAGTGCTGCACTGAACATTGGGGTGCCGGTGCCGTTTAGAATTATGCTCTTCTCTGGGCTTATGCCCTGGTGTGCGATGGCTGAGTCATATGTTATTTCTATTTTCAGTTTTTCAAGGAATCTCCTTGCTTCCCTCCCTAGTGGCTCTATCAATTTACACTCCCACCAAGAGTAGAAGTGTGTTCTCTTTTTTCCAAACCATGCCCAGCAGTTTTTTTTCTTGATTTTCTGATGGTGACCGTTCTAAATGGTGTGAGGTGATACCTCAGTGTAGTTTTGATGTGCATCTCTATAATAATTAGTGATGTTGAGCAGGTTTTTATCTGCTTGTTGGCCACCTGTATGTCTTCTGTGGAGAATAGTCTGTTTAGGACTTCTGCCCATTTTTAGATTGGGTTGTTGGTTGTTTAATATCAAGCAGCATGTGCTGTTTACATATTTTTGAGATTGATCCTCAGACCGCTGATATGTATGTAAATATTTTTCCCATTCTGTGGGTTGTGTGTTCTTCTTTCTCATAGTTTCCTGTGCTTAGCAAAATCTTTTAAGGTTACTGAGGTCCCACTTGTATATTTCCGTTTTTATTTCCAGGACTCTAGCAGGAGGATTACAAAAGATCTTTTTGTGTTTTATGTCCAATGACGTTCTTCCTAGGTTTTCCTCTACGAGTTTTAGAGTGTCCAGACTTAAGTTTGGGTCTCTGTTCCAATTTTTATTAATTTTTGTGTACGGTGTTTTGGAGTGTTCTAATCTTATTGTTTTACATGTCTCTCTCCAGTTTCGCCAGCACCACGTATTCAAGAGACAGTCTCTTCTCCATTGTGTATCTGTGCCCCCTTTGTCAGAGATTAGTTGAGCATAGGCGTGTGGCTTTATCTCTGGGCTTTCTATCCTGTTGCATTGATCTATATTTCTGTTTTGGTGCCAGTCCGATGCTGTCTTGGTTACTGTAGCTTTGTAGTACAGTGCGAAGTCACGGAGCCTGATTCCTCCAGCTCCTTTTTTTTTTTTCATCAAACTGCTTTGGCCACTCGGGGAGTTTTGTGTCTCCATACACATTTTAAGATTTTTTGTTCTGGTTTTGTAAAAAAATTGCCATTGGTAATTTGAGAGGGATTGCACTGAATATGTAGATTGCTTTGGGTAGTATAGTCATTTTCATAATATTGATTCTTCCTTTCCAAGAACATGGTATAGCTCTTCATCTGTTCGTATCATCCTCAGTTTCATTCATCAGTGTCTTATACTTTTCTGTATACAGGTTTTCTGTCTCCCTAGGTAGGTTTATTCCTAGGTATTTTATTCCTTTACTTGCAGGGGTAAATGGGAGTCCTTCCTTAATTTCTCTTTCTTTTTTTCTTCCTTAATGAATAGGAATGCAAGGGATTTCTGTGCATTAATTTTGTGTCCTGCAACGTTTCCAAATCCATGGATTAGCTCTACTAGTTTTACGGTGGCATCTTTAGGATTCTCTACGTATAGAATCATGTCATGTGCAAAGAGTGGCCTTGTGACTTCTTCTTTTCCAGTTTGTCTTCCTTTTCTTTCCTTTGCTGCTCTGATTCCCGTGGCTAGAAGTTCCAAAACTATGTTGAATAATAGTGGTGAGAGTGGTCATCCTTGTCTTGTTCCTGATCTTAGAGGACATGCTTTCAGTTCTTCACCACTGAAAATGTTTGCTGCGGGTTTGTTGTATACGCCCTTGATTAAGTTGTGTGAGGTTCCCTCTAAGCCCACGTCCTGGAGGCTTTATATCACAAATGTGTGTTGACATTTGTCACAAGCTTTTCTGCATCGAGTGACTTGATCATATGCTTTTTCCTCTTCAATTTGTCAATAGGGGGAATCACATTGATTTGCGTGTATTGAAGAATCCTTGCATCCCTGGGAAACATCCCACTTGATGGAGAGGTATGATACTTTTAATGTGGTGTTGGATTCTGTTGCTGCTATTTTGTTGAGCCGCTTTGCATCTGAGTTCATCAGTGATATCGGGATGTAACTCTCTTTCCTACTATCTTTGTCTGGTTTTCCCAACAGGGTGACGGTGACCTCACAGGAAGAGTTTCAGAGTGTTCCTTCCACGCCAATAGTTTGGAAGAGTTTGAGAAAGGTGGGTGTTAGCTCTTTACTACGTGTTGGATAGAAATAACCTGTGAAGCCATCTGGTCCTGGACTTTTGTTTGTTGGACGATTTGTAATCAGAGTTTCAAGTTCATTACTCATACTGGGTCTGTTCATATTTTCGATTTTTTCCTGCTTCAGCCTTGGAAGGTCGTACCTTCGTAACAATTTGTCCATTTCCTCCTGATTGTCCATTTTGTTAGCATACAGTTGATTGCAGTAGTGTCTTACAACGTTTTGTATTTCTGTGTTGTCCGTTGTAACTTCTTTTACCTTTCTAATTTTATTGATTTCAGTCCTCTCCCTCTTTATCTTGATGCATCTGGCTAAGGATTTATCCATATGGTTTATCTTCTCAAAGAACCAGCTTTCTGTTTTTTTGATCTTTGATATTGTTTTCTTTCTTGCTGTTTCAGTCATTTCTTTCTTCTTTTTCTACCTTTTTATTGACAGTCCCAACTACCTGCAGAGTTTGTTTTCTATGGAGTAAATGATTGGGTCACATGGACACAACTTCTTCCTTTGATCTTATTGGTTTGTGAACTTTGCAATCTTACTTCATTTTTTGATACAGCAGGTTCTTATTAGTTATCCGTCTTATACATATTACTGTATATATGTCAATCCCACTCTCCGAATTCATCACACAGCCACCACCAACCCCGCCACTTTCCCCCCTTGGTGGCCATACGTTACTTCTCCACATCTGTGTATCAATTCTGTCCTGTACACTGGTTCATCTGTACCGTTCCTCTAGGTTGAATATATGTGCTTTTATATACGATATCCGATTTTCTCTTTCTGACTGACTTCACTCTGTATGACAGTGTCTAGATCTATCCACGCCTGTACAAATGAACCAACATAGTTCCTTTTCGTGGCTGTATAATATTCCACGGTATATAGGTACCACATCTTCTTTATCCATTCGTCTTTGGGTGGCCATTTAAGATGTTTCCATGACCTGGCTGTTGAAAATAGTGCTGCACTGAACATTGGGGTGCCGGTGGCGTTTAGAATTATGCTCTTCTCTGGGCTTATGCCCTGGTGTGCGATGGCTGAGTCATATGTTATTTCTATTTTCAGTTTTTCAAGGAATCTCCTTGCTTCCCTCCCTAGTGGCTCTATCAATTTACACTCCCACCAAGAGTAGAAGTGTGTTCTCTTTTTTCCAAACCATGCCCAGCAGTTTTTTTTCTTGATTTTCTGATGGTGACCGTTCTAAATGGTGTGAGGTGATACCTCAGTGTAGTTTTGATGTGCATCTCTATAATAATTAGTGATGTTGAGCAGGTTTTTATCTGCTTGTTGGCCACCTGTATGTCTTCTGTGGAGAATTGTCTGTTTAGGACTTCTGCCCATTTTTAGATTGGGTTGTTGGTTGTTTAATATCAAGCAGCATGTGCTGTTTATATATTTTTGAGATTGATCCTCAGACCGCTGATATGTATGTAAATATTTTTCCCATTCTGTGGGTTGTGTGTTCTTCTTTCTCATAGTTTCCTGTGCTTAGCAAAATCTTTTAAGGTTACTGAGGTCCCACTTGTATATTTCTGTTTTTATTTCCAGGACTCTAGCAGGAGGATTACAAAAGATCTTCTTGTGTTTTATGTCCAACGACGTTCTTCCTAGGTTTTCCTCTACGAGTTTTAGAGTGTCCAGACTTAAGTTTGGGTCTCTGTTCCAATTTGTATTAATTTTTGTGTACGGTGTTTGGGAGTGTTCTAATCTTATTGTTTTACATGTCTCTGTCCAGTTTCCCCAGCACCACGTATTCAAGAGACAGTCTCTTCTCCATTGTGTATCCGTGCCCCCTTTGTCAGAGATTAGTTGAGCATAGGCGTGTGGCTTTATCTCTGGGCTTTCTATCCTGTTGCATTGATCTATATTTCTGTTTTGGTGCCAGTCCGATGCTGTCTTGGTTACTGTAGCTTTGTAGTACAGTGCGAAGTCACGGAGCCCGATTCCTCCAGCTCCTTTTTTTTTTTTCATCAAACTGCTTTGGCCACTCGGGGAGTTTTGTGTCTCCATACACATTTTAAGATTTTTTGTTCTGGTTTTGTAAAGAAATTGCCATTGGTAATTTGAGAGGGATTGCACTGAATATGTAGATTGCTTTGGGTAGTATAGTCATTTTCATAATATTGATTCTTCCTATCCAAGAACATGGTATAGCTCTTCATCTGTTTGTATCATCCTCAGTTTCATTCATCAGTGTCTTATACTTTTCTGTATACAGGTTTTCTGTCTCCCTAGGTAGGTGTATTCCTAGGTATTTTATTCCTTTACTTGCAGGGGTAAATTGGAGTCCTTCCTTAATTTCTCTTTCTTTTTTTCTTCCTTAATGAATAGGAATGCAAGGGATTTCTGTGCATTAATTTTGTGTCCTGCAACGTTTCCAAATCCATGGATTAGCTCTACTAGTTTTACGGTGGCATCTTTAGGATTCTCTAAGTATAGAATCATGTCATGTGCAAAGAGTGGCATTGTGACTTCTTCTTTTCCAGTTTGTCTTCCTTTTATTTCCTTTGCTGCTCTGATTCCCGTGGCTAGAAGTTCCAAAACTATGTTGACTAATAGTGGTGAGAGTGGTCATCCTTGTCTTGTTCCTGATCTTAGAGGACATGCTTTCAGTTCTTCACCACTGAAAATGTTTGCTGCGGGTTTGTTGTATACGCCCTTGATTAAGTTGAGTGAGGTTCCCTCTAAGCCCACGTCCTGGAGGCTTTATATCACAAATGTGTGTTGACATTTGTCACAAGCTTTTCTGCATCGAGTGACTTGATCATATGCTTTTTCCTCTTCAATTTGTCAATAGGGGGAATCACATTGATTTGCGTGTATTGAAGAATCCTTGCATCCCTGGGAAAAATCCCACTTGATGGTGAGTTATGATACTTTTAACGTGGTGTTGGATTCTGTTGCTGCTATTTTGTTGAGCCGCTTTGCATCTGAGTTCATCAGTGATATCGGGATGTAACTCTCTTTCCTACTATCTTTGTCTGGTTTTCCCAACAGGGTGACGGTGACCTCACAGGAAGAGTTTCAGAGTGTTCCTTCCACGCCAATAGTTTGGAAGAGTTTGAGAAAGGTGGGTGTTAGCTCTTTTCTACGTGTTGGATAGAAATAACCTGTGAAGCCATCTGGTCCTGGACTTTTGTTTGTTGGACGATTTGTAATCAGAGTTTCAAGTTCATTACTCATACTGGGTCTGTTCATATTTTCGATTTTTTCCTGCTTCAGCCTTGGAAGGTCGTACCTTCCTAAGAATTTGTCCATTTCTTCCAGATTGTCCATTTTGTTAGCATAGAGTTGATTGCAGTAGTCTCTTATGACGTTTTGTATTTCTGTGTTGTCCGTTGTAACTTCTTTTACCTTTCTAATTTTATTGATTTCAGTCCTCTCCCTCTTTATCTTGATGCATCTGGCTAAGGATTTATCCATATGGTTTATCTTCTCAAAGAACCAGCTTTTTGTTTTTTTGATCTTTGATATTGTTTTCTTTGTTGCTGTTTCAGTCATTTCTTTCTTCTTTTTCTACCTTTTTATTGACAGTCCCAACTACCTTCAGAGTTTGTTTTCTATGGAGTAAATGATTGGGTCACATGGACACAACTTCTTCCTTTGATCTTATTGGTTTGTGAACTTTGCAATCTTACTTCATTTTTTGATACAGCAGGTTCTTATTAGTTATCCATCTGATACATATTACTGTATATATGTCAATCCCACTCTCCGAATTCATCACACAGCCACCACCAACCCCGCCACTTTCCCCCCTTGGTGGCCATACGTTACTTCTCCACATCTGTGTATCAATTCTGTCCTGTACACTGGTTCATCTGTACCGTTTCTCTAGGTTGAATATATGTGCTTTTATATACGATTTCCGATTTTCTCTTTCTGACTGACTTCACTCTGTATGACAGTGTCTAGATCTATCCACGCCTGTACAAATGAACCAACATAGTTCCTTTTCGTGGCTGTATAATATTCCACGGTATATAGGTACCACATCTTCTTTATCCATTCGTCTTTGGGTGGCCATTTAAGTTGTTTCCATGACCTGGCTGTTGTAAATGGTGCTGCACTGAACATTGGGGTGCCTGTGCCTTTTAGAATTATGCTCTTCTCTGGGCTTATGCCCTGGTGTGTGTTGGCTGAGTCATATGTTATTTCTATTTTCAGTTTTTCAAGGAATCTCCTTGCTTCCCTCCCTAGTGGCTCTATCAATTTACACTCCCACCAAGAGTGCAAGTGTGTTCTCTTTTCTCCACACTGTGCCCAGCAGTTTTTTTTGTTGATTTTCTGATGGTGACCGCTCTAAATGGTGTGAGGTGATACCTCAGTGTAGTTTTGATGTGCATCTCTATAATAATTAGTGATGTTGAGCAGGTTTTTATCTGCTTGTTGGCCACCTGTATGTCTTCTGTGGAGAATAGTCTGTTTAGGACTTCTGCCCATTTTTAGATTGGGTTGTTGGTTGTTTAATATCAAGCAGCATGTGCTGTTTACATATTTTTGAGATTGATCCTCAGACCGCTGATTTGTATGTAAATATTTTTCCCATTCTGTGGGTTGTGTGTTCTTCTTTCTCATAGTTTCCTGTGCTTAGCAAAATCTTTTAAGGTTACTGAGGTCCCACTTGTATATTTCTGTTTTTATTTCCAGGACTCTAGCAGGAGGATTACAAAAGATCTTCTTGTGTTTTATGTCCAACGACGTTCTTCCTAGGTTTTCCTCTACGAGTTTTAGAGTGTCCAGACTTAAGTTTGGGTCTCTGTTCCAATTTGTATTAATTTTTGTGTACGGTGTTTGGGAGTGTTCTAATCTTATTGTTTTACATGTCTCTGTCCAGTTTCCCCAGCACCACGTATTCAAGAGACAGTCTCTTCTCCATTGTGTATCCGTGCCCCCTTTGTCAGAGATTAGTTGAGCATAGGCGTGTGGCTTTATCTCTGGGCTTTCTATCCTGTTGCATTGATGTATATTTCCGTTTTGGTGCCAGTCCAATGCTGTCTTGCTTACTGTAGCTTTGTAGGACAGTGCGAAGTCACGTAGCCTGATTTCTCCAGCTCCTTTTTTTTTTTTCATCAAACTGCTTTGGCCACTCGGGGAGTTTTGTGTCTCCATACACATTTTAAGATTTTTTGTTCTGGTTTTGTAAAGAAATTGCCATTGGTAATTTGAGAGGGATTGCACTGAATATGTAGATTGCTTTGGGTAGTATAGTCATTTTCATAATATTGATTCTTCCTATCCAAGAACATGGTATAGCTCTTCATCTGTTTGTATCATCCTCAGTTTCATTCATCAGTGTCTTATACTTTTCTGTATACAGGTTTTCTGTCTCCCTAGGTAGGTTTATTCCTAGGTATTTTATTCCTTTACTTGCAGGGGTAAATGGGAGTCCTTCCTTAATTTCTCTTTCTTTTTTTCTTCCTTAATGAATAGGAATGCAAGGGATTTCTGTGCATTAATTTTGTGTCCTGCAACGTTTCCAAATCCATGGATTAGCTCTACTAGTTTTACGGTGGCATCTTTAGGATTCTCTACGTATAGAATCATGTCATGTGCAAAGAGTGGCATTGTGACTTCTTCTTTTCCAGTTTGTCTTCCTTTTCTTTCCTTTGCTGCTCTGATTCCCGTGGCTAGAAGTTCCAAAACTATGTTGAATAATAGTGGTGAGAGTGGTCATCCTTGTCTTGTTCCTGATCTTAGAGGACATGCTTTCAGTTCTTCACCACTGAAAATGTTTGCTGCGGGTTTGTTGTATACGTCCTTGATTAAGTTGAGTGAGGTTCCCTCTAAGCCCACGTCCTGGAGGCTTTATATCACAAATGTGTGTTGACATTTGTCACAAGTTTTTCTGCATCGAGTGACTTGATCATATGCTTTTTCCTCTTCAATTTGTCAATAGGGGGAATCACATTGATTTGCGTGTATTGAAGAATCCTAGCATCCCTGGGAAAAATCCCACTTGATGGAGAGGTATGATACTTTTAATGTGGTGTTGGATTCTGTTGCTGCTATTTTGTTGAGCCGCTTTGCATCTGAGTTCATCAGTGATATCGGGATGTAACTCTCTTTCCTACTATATTTGTCTGGTTTTCCCAACAGGGTGACGGTGACCTCACAGGAAGAGTTTCAGAGTGTTCCTTCCACGCCAATAGTTTGGAAGAGTTTGAGAAAGGTGGGTGTTAGCTCTTTTCTACGTGTTGGATAGAAATAACCTGTGAAGCCATGTGGTCCTGGACTTTTGTTTGTTGGACGATTTGTAATCAGAGTTTCAAGTTCATTACTCGTACTGGGTCTGTTCATATTTTCGATTTTTTCCTGCTTCAGCCTTGGAAGGTCGTACCTTCCTAAGAATTTGTCCATTTCTTCCAGATTGTCCATTTTGTTAGCATAGAGTTGATTGCAGTAGTCTCTTACGACGTTTTGTATTTCTGTGTTGTCCATTGTAACTTCTTTTACCTTTCTAATTTTATTGATTTCAGTCCTCTCCCTCTTTATCTTGATGCATCTGGCTAAGGATTTATCCATATGGTTTATCTTCTCAAAGAACCAGCTTTTTGTTTTTTTGACCTTTGACATTGTTTTCTTTGTTGCTGTTTCAGTCATTTCTTTCTTCTTTTTCTACCTTTTTATTGACAGTCCCAACTACCTGCAGAGTTTGTTTTCTATGGAGTAAATGATTGGGTCACATGGACACAACTTCTTCCTTTGATCTTATTGGTTTGTGAACTTTGCAATCTTACTTCATTTTTTGATACAGCAGGTTCTTATTAGTTATCCATCTGATACATATTACTGTATATATGTCAATCCCACTCTCCGAATTCATCACACAGCCACCACCAACCCCGCCACTTTCCCCCCTTGGTGGCCATACGTTACTTCTCCACATCTGTGTATCAATTCTGTCCTGTACACTGGTTCATCTGTACCGTTCCTCTAGGTTGAATATATGTGCTTTTATATACGATATCCGATTTTCTCTTTCTGACTGACTTCACTCTGTATGACAGTGTCTAGATCTATCCACGCCTGTACAAATGAACCAACATAGTTCCTTTTCGTGGCTGTATAATATTCCACGGTATATAGGTACCACATCTTCTTTATCCATTCGTCTTTGGGTGGCCATTTAAGTTGTTTCCATGACCTGGCTGTTGTAAATAGTGCTGCACTGAACATTGGGGTGCCGGTGCCGTTTAGAATTATGCTCTTCTCTGGGCTTATGCCCTGGTGTGCGATGGCTGAGTCATATGTTATTTCTATTTTCAGTTTTTCAAGGAATCTCCTTGCTTCCCTCCCTAGTGGCTCTATCAATTTACACTCCCACCAAGAGTACAAGTGTGTTCTCTTTTTTCCACACCATGCCCAGCAGTTTTTTTTCTTGATTTTCTGATGGTGACCGTTCTAAATGGTGTGAGGTGATACCTCAGTGTAGTTTTGATGTGCATCTCTATAATAATTAGTGATGTTGAGCAGGTTTTTATCTGCTTGTTGGCCACCTGTATGTCTTCTGTGGAGAATAGTCTGTTTAGGACTTCTGCCCATTTTTAGATTGGGTTGTTGGTTGTTTAATATCAAGCAGCATGTGCTGTTTACATATTTTTGAGATTGATCCTCAGACCGCTGATATGTATGTAAATATTTTTCCCATTCTGTGGGTTGTGTGTTCTTCTTTCTCATAGTTTCCTGTGCTTAGCAAAATCTTTTAAGGTTACTGAGGTCCCACTTGTATATTTCCATTTTTATTTCCAGGACTCTAGCAGGAGGATTACAAAAGATCTTTTTGTGTTTTATGTCCAATGACGTTCTTCCTAGGTTTTCCTCTACGAGTTTTAGAGTGTCCAGACTTAAGTTTGGGTCTCTGTTCCAATTTGTATTAATTTTTGTGTACGGTGTTTGGGAGTGTTCTAATCTTATTGTTTTACATGTCTCTGTCCAGTTTCCCCAGCACCACGTATTCAAGAGACAGTCTCTTCTCCATTGTGTATCTGTGCCCCCTTTGTCAGAGATTAGTTGAGCATAGGCGTGTGGCTTTATCTCTGGGCTTTCTATCCTGTTGCATTGATCTATATTTCTGTTTTGGTGCCAGTCCGATGCTGTCTTGGTTACTGTAGCTTTGTAGTACAGTGCGAAGTCACGGAGCCTGATTCCTCCAGCTCCTTTTTTTTTTTTCATCAAACTGCTTTGGCCACTCGGGGAGTTTTGTGTCTCCATACACATTTTAAGATTTTTTGTTCTGGTTTTGTAAAAAAATTGCCATTGGTAATTTGAGAGGGATTGCACTGAATATGTAGATTGCTTTGGGTAGTATAGTCATTTTCATAATATTGATTCTTCCTTTCCAAGAACATGGTATAGCTCTTCATCTGTTTGTATCATCCTCAGTTTCATTCATCAGTGTCTTATACTTTTCTGTATACAGGTTTTCTGTCTCCCTAGGTAGGTTTATTCCTAGGTATTTTATTCCTTTACTTGCAGGGGTAAATGGGAGTCCTTCCTTAATTTCTCTTTCTTTTTTTCTTCCTTAATGAATAGGAATGCAAGGGATTTCTGTGCATTAATTTTGTGTCCTGCAACGTTTCCAAATCCATGGGTTAGCTCTACTAGTTTTACGGTGGCATCTTTAGGATTCTCTACGTATAGAATCATGTCATGTGCAAAGAGTGGCATTGTGACTTCTTCTTTTCCAGTTTGTCTTCCTTTTCTTTCCTTTGCTGCTCTGATTCCCGTGGCTAGAAGTTCCAAAACTATGTTGAATAATAGTGGTGAGAGTGGTCATCCTTGTCTTGTTCCTGATCTTAGAGGACATGCTTTCAGTTCTTCACCACTGAAAATGTTTGCTGCGGGTTTGTTGTATACGTCCTTGATTAAGTTGAGTGAGGTTCCCTCTAAGCCCACGTCCTGGAGGCTTTATATCACAAATGTGTGTTGACATTTGTCACAAGCTTTTCTGCATCGAGTGACTTGATCATATGCTTTTTCCTCTTCAATTTGTCAATAGGGGGAATCACATTGATTTGCGTGTATTGAAGAATCCTAGCATCCGTGGGAAACATCCCACTTGATGGAGAGTTATGATACTTTTAACGTGGTGTTGGATTCTGTTGCTGCTATTTTGTTGAGCCGCTTTGCATCTGAGTTCATCAGTGATATCGGGATGTAACTCTCTTTCCTACTATCTTTGTCTGGTTTTCCCAACAGGGTGACGGTGACCTCACAGGAAGAGTTTCAGAGTGTTCCTTCCACGCCAATAGTTTGGAAGAGTTTGAGAAAGGTGGGTGTTAGCTCTTTACTACGTGTTGGATAGAAATAACCTGTGAAGCCATCTGGTCCTGGACTTTTGTTTGTTGGACGATTTGTAATCAGAGTTTCAAGTTCATTACTCGTACTGGGTCTGTTCATATTTTCGATTTTTTCCTGCTTCAGCCTTGGAAGGTCGTACCTTCCTAAGAATTTGTCCATTTCTTCCAGATTGTCCATTTTGTTAGCATAGAGTTGATTGCAGTAGTCTCTTATGACGTTTTGTATTTCTGTGTTGTCTGTTGTAACTTCTTTTACCTTTCTAATTTTATTGATTTCAGTCCTCTCCCTCTTTATCTTGATGCATCTGGCTAAGGATTTATCCATATGGTTTATCTTCTCAAAGAACCAGCTTTTTGTTTTTTTGATATTTGATATTGTTTTCTTTGTTGCTGTTTCAGTCATTTCTTTCTTCTTTTTCTACCTTTTTATTGACAGTCCCAACTACCTGCAGAGTTTGTATTCTATGGAGTAAATGATTGGTTCACATGGACACAACTTCTTCCTTTGATCTTATTGGTTTGTGAACTTTGGAATCTTACTTCATTTTTTGATACAGCAGGTTCTTATTAGTTATTCGTCTTATACATATTACTGTATATATGTCAATCCCACTCTCCGAATTCATCACACAGCCACCACCAACCCCGCCACTTTCCCCCCTTGGTGGCCATACGTGACTTCTGCACATCTGTGTATCAATTCTGTCCTGTACACTGGTTCATCTGTACCGTTTCTCTAGGTTGAATATATGTGCTTTTATATACGATATCCGATTTTCTCTTTCTGACTGACTTCACTCTGTATGACAGTGTCTAGATCTATTCACGCCTGTACAAATGAACCAACATAGTTCCTTTTCGTGGCTGTATAATATTCCACGGTATATAGGTACCACATCTTCTTTATCCATTCGTTTTTGGGTGGCCATTTAAGATGTTTCCATGACCTGGCTGTTGTAAATAGTGCTGCACTGAACATTGGGGTGCCGGTGCCGTTTAGAATTATGCTCTTCTCTGGGCTTATGCCCTGGTGTGCGATGGCTGAGTCATATGTGATTTCTATTTTCAGTTTTTCAAGGAATCTCCTTGCTTCCCTCCCTAGTGGCTCTATCAATTTACACTCCCACCAAGAGTACAAGTGTGTTCTCTTTTTTCCAAACCATGCCCAGCAGTTTTTTTTCTTGATTTTCTGATGGTGACCGTTCTAAATGGTGTGAGGTGATACCTCAGTGTAGTTTTGATGTGCATCTCTATAATAATTAGTGATGTTGAGCAGGTTTTTATCTGCTTGTTGGCCACCTGTATGTCTTCTGTGGAGAATAGTCTGTTTAGGACTTCTGCCCATTTTTAGATTGGGTTGTTGGTTGTTTAATATCAAGCAGCATGTGCTGTTTACATATTTTTGAGATTGATTCTCAGACCGCTGATATGTATGTAAATATTTTTCCCATTCTGTGGGTTGTGTGTTCTTCTTTCTCATAGTTTCCTGTGCTTAGCAAAATCTTTTAAGGTTACTGAGGTCCCACTTGTATATTTCTGTTTTTATTTCCAGGACTCTAGCAGGAGGATTACAAAAGATCTTCTTGTGTTTTATGTCCAACGATGTTCTTCCTAGGTTTTCCTCTACGAGTTTTAGAGTGTCCAGACTTAAGTTTGGGTCTCTGTTCCAATTTGTATTAATTTTTGTGTACGGTGTTTGGGAGTGTTCTAATCTTATTGTTTTACATGTCTCTGTCCAGTTTCCCCAGCACCACGTATTCAAGAGACAGTCTCTTCTCCATTGTGTATCCGTGCCCCCTTTGTCAGAGATTAGTTGAGCATAGGCGTGTGGCTTTATCTCTGGGCTTTCTATCCTGTTGCATTGATCTATATTTCTGTTTTGGTGCCAGTCCGATGCTGTCTTGGTTACTGTAGCTTTGTAGTACAGTGCGAAGTCACGGAGCCCGATTCCTCCAGCTCCTTTTTTTTTTTCTCATCAAACTGCTTTGGCCACTCGGGGAGTTTTGTGTCTCCATACACATTTTAAGATTTTTTGTTCTGGTTTTGTAAAGAAATTGCCATTGGTAATTTGAGAGGGATTGCACTGAATATGTAGATTGCTTTGGGTAGTATAGTCATTTTCATAATATTGATTCTTCCAATCCAAGAACATGGTATAGCTCTTCATGTGTTTGTATCATCCTCAGTTTCATTCATCAGTGTCTTATACTTTTCTGTATACAGGTTTTCTGTCTCCCTAGGTAGGTGTATTCCTAGGTATTTTATTCCTTTACTTGCAGGGGTAAATTGGAGTCCTTCCTTAATTTCTCTTTCTTTTTTTCTTCCTTAATGAATAGGAATGCAAGGGATTTCTGTGCATTAATTTTGTGTCCTGCAACGTTTCCAAATCCATGGATTAGCTCTACTAGTTTTACGGTGGCATCTTTAGGATTCTCTACGTATAGAATCATGTCATGTGCAAAGAGTGGCATTGTGACTTCTTCTTTTCCAGTTTGTCTTCCTTTTCTTTCCTTTGCTGCTCTGATTCCCGTGGCTAGAAGTTCCAAAACTATGTTGAATAATAGTGGTGAGAGTGGTCATCCTTGTCTTGTTCCTGATCTTAGAGGACATGCTTTCAGTTCTTCACCACTGAAAATGTTTGCTGCGGGTTTGTTGTATACGTCCTTGATTAAGTTGAGTGAGGTTCCCTCTAAGCCCACGTCCTGGAGGCTTTATATCACAAATGTGTGTTGACATTTGTCACAAGCTTTTCTGCATCGAGTGACTTGATCATATGCTTTTTCCTCTTCAATTTGTCAATAGGGGGAATCACATTGATTTGCGTGTATTGAAGAATCCTTGCATCCCTGGGAAAAATCCCACTTGATGGTGAGTTATGATACTTTTAACGTGGTGTTGGATTCTGTTGCTGCTATTTTGTTGAGCCGCTTTGCATCTCAGTTCATCAGTGATATCGGGATGTAACTCTCTTTCCTACTATCTTTGTCTGGTTTTCCCAACAGGGTGACGGTGACCTCACAGGAAGAGTTTCAGAGTGTTCCTTCCACGCCAATAGTTTGGAAGAGTTTGAGAAAGGTGGGTGTTAGCTCTTTTCTACGTGTTGGATAGAAATAACCTGTGAAGCCATGTGGTCCTGGACTTTTGTTTGTTGGACGATTTGTAATCAGAGTTTCAAGTTCATTACTCGTACTGGGTCTGTTCATATTTTCGATTTTTTCCTGCTTCAGCCTTGGAAGGTCGTACCTTCCTAAGAATTTGTCCATTTCTTCCAGATTGTCCATTTTGTTAGCATAGAGTTGATTGCAGTAGTCTCTTACGACGTTTTGTATTTCTGTGTTGTCCGTTGTAACTTCTTTTACCTTTCTAATTTTATTGATTTCAGTCCTCTCCCTCTTTATCTTGATGCATCTGGCTAAGGATTTATCCATATGGTTTATCTTCTCAAGGAACCAGCTTTTTGTTTTTTTGATCTTTGATATTGTTTTCTTTGTTGCTGTTTCAGTCATTTCTTTCTTCTTTTTCTACCTTTTTATTGACAGTCCCAACTACCTGCAGAGTTTGTTTTCTATGGAGTAAATGATTGGGTCACATGGACACAACTTCTTCCTTTGATCTTATTGATTTGTGAACTTTGCAATCTTACTTCATTTTTTGATACAGCAGGTTCTTATTAGTTATCCATCTGATACATATTACTGTATATATGTCAATCCCACTCTCCGAATTCATCACACAGCCACCACCAACCCCGCCACTTTCCCCCCTTGGTGGCCATACGTTACTTCTGCACATCTGTGTATCAATTCTGTCCTGTACACTGGTTCATCTGTACCGTTTCTCTAGGTTGAATATATGTGCTTTTATATACGATATCCGATTTTCTCTTTCTGACTGACTTCACTCTGTATGACAGTGTCTAGATCTATCCACGCCTGTACAAATGAACCAACATAGTTCCTTTTCGTGGCTGTATAATATTCCATGGTATATAGGTACCACATCTTCTTTATCCATTCGTCTTTGGGTGGCCATTTACGTTGTTTCCATGACCTGGCTGTTGTAAATGGTGCTGCACTGAACATTGGGGTGCCTGTGCCTTTTAGAATTATGCTCTTCTCTGGGCTTATGCCCTGGTGTGTGATGGCTGAGTCATATGTTATTTCTATTTTCAGTTTTTCAAGGAATCTCCTTGCTTCCCTCCCTAGTGGCTCTATCAATTTACACTCCCACCAAGAGTGCAAGTGTGTTCTCTTTTCTCCACACTGTGCCCAGCAGTTTTTTTTGTTGATTTTCTGATGGTGACCGCTCTAAATGGTGTGAGGTGATACCTCAGTGTAGTTTTGATGTGCATCTCTATAATAATTAGTGATGTTGAGCAGGTTTTTATCTGCTTGTTGGCCACCTGTATGTCTTCTGTGGAGAATAGTCTGTTTAGGACTTCTGCCAATTTTTAGATTGGGTTGTTGGTTTTTTAAATATCAAGCAGCATGTGCTGTTTACATATTTTTGAGATTGATCCTCAGACCGCTGATTTGTATGTAAATATTTTTCCCATTCTGTGGGTTGTGTGTTCTTCTTTCTCATAGTTTCCTGTGCTTAGCAAAATCTTTTAAGTTTACTGAGGTCCCACTTGTATATTTCTGCTTTTATTTCCAGGACTCTAGCAGGAGGATTACAAAGGTCTTCTTGTGTTTTATGTCCAACAATGTTCTTCCTAGCTTTTCCTCTACGAGTTTTAGAGTGTCCAGACTTAAGTTTGGGTCTCTGTTCCAATTTGTATTAATTTTTGTGTACGGTGTTTGGGAGTGTTCTAATCTTATTGTTTTACATGTCTCTGTCCAGTTTCCCCAGCACCACGTATTCAAGAGACAGTCTCTTCTCCATTGTGTATCCGTGCCCCCTTTGTCAGAGATTAGTTGAGCATAGGCGTGTGGCTTTATCTCTGGGCTTTCTATCCTGTTGCATTGATCTATGTTTCTGTTTTGGTGCCAGTCCGATGCTGTCTTGGTTACTGTAGCTTTGTAGTACAGTGCGAAGTCACGGAGCCCGATTCCTCCAGCTCCTTTTTTTTTTTTCATCAAACTGCTTTGGCCACTCGGGGAGTTTTGTGTCTCCATACACATTTTAAGATTTTTTGTTCTGGTTTTGTAAAAAAATTGCCATTGGTAATTTGAGAGGGATTGCACTGAATATGTAGATTGCTTTGGGTAGTATAGTCATTTTCATAATATTGATTCTTCCTTTCCAAGAACATGGTATAGCTCTTCATGTGTTTGTATCATCCTCAGTTTCATTCATCAGTGTCTTATACTTTTCTGTATACAGGTTTTCTGTCTCCCTAGGTAGGTGTATTCCTAGGTATTTTATTCCTTTACTTGCAGGGGTAAATGGGAGTCCTTCCTTAATTTCTCTTTCTTTTTTTCTTCCTTAATGAATAGGAATGCAAGGGATTTCTGTGCATTAATTTTGTGTCCTGCAACGTTTCCAAATCCATGGATTAGCTCTACTAGTTTTACGGTGGCATCTTTAGGATTCTCTACGTATAGAATCATGTCATGTGCAAAGAGTGGCCTTGTGATTCTTCTTTTCCAGTTTGTCTTCCTTTTCTTTCCTTTGCTGCTCTGATTCCCGTGGCTAGAAGTTCCAAAACTATGTTGAATAATAGTGGTGAGAGTGGTCATCCTTGTCTTGTTCCTGATCTTAGAGGACATGCTTTCAGTTCTTCACCACTGAAAATGTTTGCTGCGGGTTTGTTGTATACGTCCTTGATTAAGTTGAGTGAGGTTCCCTCTAAGCCCACGTCCTGGAGGCTTTATATCACAAATGTGTGTTGACATTTGTCACAAGCTTTTCTGCATCGAGTGACTTGATCATATGCTTTTTCCTCTTCAATTTGTCAGTAGGGGGAATCACATTGATTTGCGTGTATTGAAGAATCCTAGCATCCGTGGGAAACATCCCACTTGATGGAGAGGTATGATACTTTTAATGTGGTGTTGGATTCTGTTGCTGCTATTTTGTTGAGCCGCTTTGCATCTGAGTTCATCAGTGATATCGGGATGTAACTCTCTTTCCTACTATCTTTGTCTGGTTTTCCCAACAGGGTGACGGTGACCTCACAGGAAGAGTTTCAGAGTGTTCCTTCCACGCCAATAGTTTGGAAGAGTTTGAGAAAGGTGGGTGTTAGCTCTTTACTACGTGTTGGATAGAAATAACCTGTGAAGCCATCTGGTCCTGGACTTTTGTTTGTTGGACGATTTGTAATCAGAGTTTCAAGTTCATTACTCGTACTGGGTCTGTTCATATTTTCGATTTTTTCCTGCTTCAGCCTTGGAAGGTCGTACCTTCGTAAGAATTTGTCCATTTCCTCCTGATTGTCCATTTTGTTAGCATACAGTTGATTGCAGTAGTGTCTTACAACGTTTTGTATTTCTGTGTTGTCCGTTGTAACTTCTTTTACCTTTCTAATTTTATTGATTTCAGTCCTCTCCCTCTTTATCTTGATGCATCTGGCTAAGGATTTATCCATATGGTTTATCTTCTCAAAGAACCAGCTTTCTGTTTTTTTGATCTTTGATATTGTTTTCTTTCTTGCTGTTTCAGTCATTTCTTTCTTCTTTTTCTACCTTTTTATTGACAGTCCCAACTACCTGCAGAGTTTGTATTCTATGGAGTAAATGATTGGTTCACATGGACACAACTTCTTCCTTTGATCTTATTGGTTTGTGAACTTTGGAATCTTACTTCATTTTTTGATACAGCAGGTTCTTATTAGTTATCCGTCTTATACATATTACTGTATATATGTCAATCCCACTCTCCGAATTCATCACACAGCCACCACCAACCCCGCCACTTTCCCCCCTTGGTGGCCATACGTTACTTCTCCACATCTGTGTATCAATTCTGTCCTGTACACTGGTTCATCTGTACCGTTTCTCTAGGTTGAATATATGTGCTTTTATATACGATATCCGATTTTCTCTTTCTGACTGACTTCACTCTGTATGACAGTGTCTAGATCTATCCACGCCTGTACAAATGAACCAACATAGTTCCTTTTCGTGGCTGTATAATATTCCACGGTATATAGGTACCACATCTTCTTTATCCATTCGTCTTTGGGTGGCCATTTAAGTTGTTTCCATGACCTGGCTGCTGTAAATATTGCTGCACTGAACATTGGGGTGCCTGTGCCTTTTAGAATTATGCTCTTCTCTGGGCTTATGCCCTGGTGTGCGATGGCTGAGTCATATGTTATTTCTATTTTCAGTTTTTCAAGGAATCTCCTTGCTTCCCTCCCTAGTGGCTCTATCAATTTACACTCCCACCAAGAGTGCAAGTGTGTTCTCTTTTTTCCACACCGTGCCCAGCAGTTTTTTTTCTTGATTTTCTGATGGTGACCGCTCTAAATGGTGTGAGGTGATACCTCAGTGTAGTTTTGATGTGCATCTCTATAATAATTAGTGATGTTGAGCAGGTTTTTATCTGCTGTTGGCCACCTGTATGTCTTCTGTGGAGAATAGTCTGTTTAGGACTTCTGCCCATTTTTAGATTGGGTTGTTGGTTTTTTAAATATCAAGCAGCATGTGCTGTTTACATATTTTTGAGATTGATCCTCAGACCGCTGATTTGTATGTAAATATTTTTCCCATTCTGTGGGTTGTGTGTTCTTCTTTCTCATAGTTTCCTGTGCTTAGCAAAATCTTTTAAGTTTACTGAGGTCCCACTTGTATATTTCTGCTTTTATTTCCAGGACTCTAGCAGGAGGATTACAAAAGATCTTCTTGTGTTTTATGTCCAACAATGTTCTTCCTAGCTTTTCCTCTACGAGTTTTAGAGTGTCCAGACTTAAGTTTGGGTCTCTGTTCCAATTTGTATTAATTTTTGTGTACGGTGTTTGGGAGTGTTCTAATCTTATTGTTTTACATGTCTCTGTCCAGTTTCCCCAGCACCACGTATTCAAGAGACAGTCTCTTCTCCATTGTGTATCCGTGCCCCCTTTGTCAGAGATTAGTTGAGCATAGGCGTGTGGCTTTATCTCTGGGCTTTCTATCCTGTTGCATTGATCTATATTTCTGTTTTGGTGCCAGTCCGATGCTGTCTTGGTTACTGTAGCTTTGTAGTACAGTGCGAAGTCACGGAGCCCGATTCCTCCAGCTCCTTTTTTTTTTTTCATCAAACTGCTTTGGCCACTCGGGGAGTTTTGTGTCTCCATACACATTTTAAGATTTTTTGTTCTGGTTTTGTAAAACAATTGCCATTGGTAATTTGAGAGGGATTGCACTGAATATGTAGATTGCTTTGGGTAGTATAGTCATTTTCATAATATTGATTCTTTCTATCCAAGAACATGGTATAGCTCTTCATGTGTTTGTATCATCCTCAGTTTCATTCATCAGTGTCTTATACTTTTCTGTATACAGGTTTTCTGTCTCCCTAGGTAGGTTTATTCCTAGGTATTTTATTCCTTTACTTGCAGGGGTAAATGGGAGTCCTTCCTTAATTTCTCTTTCTTTTTTTCTTCCTTAATGAATAGGAATGCAAGGGATTTCTGTGCATTAATTTTGTGTCCTGCAACGTTTCCAAATCCATGGATTAGCTCTACTAGTTTTACGGTGGCATCTTTAGGATTCTCTACGTATAGAATCATGTCATGTGCAAAGAGTGGCATTGTGACTTCTTCTTTTCCAGTTTGTCTTCCTTTTCTTTCCTTTGCTGCTCTGATTCCCGTGGCTAGAAGTTCCAAAACTATGTTGAATAATAGTGGTGAGAGTGGTCATCCTTGTCTTGTTCCTGATCTTAGAGGACATGCTTTCAGTTCTTCACCACTGAAAATGTTTGCTGCGGGTTTGTTGTATACGTCCTTGATTAAGTTGAGTGAGGTTCCCTCTAAGCCCACGTCCTGGAGGCTTTATATCACAAATGTGTGTTGACATTTGTCACAAGCTTTTCTGCATCGAGTGACTTGATCATATGCTTTTTCCTCTTCAATTTGTCAGTAGGGGGAATCACATTGATTTGCGTGTATTGAAGAATCCTTGCATCCCTGGGAAAAATCCCACTTGATGGTGAGTTATGATACTTTTAACGTGGTGTTGGATTCTGTTGCTGCTATTTTGTTGAGCCGCTTTGCATCTGAGTTCATCAGTGATATCGGGATGTAACTCTCTTTCCTACTATCTTTGTCTGGTTTTCCCAACAGGGTGACAGTGACCTCACAGGAAGAGTTTCAGAGTGTTCCTTCCACGCCAATAGTTTGGAAGAGTTTGAGAAAGGTGGGTGTTAGCTCTTTTCTACGTGTTGGATAGAAATAACCTGTGAAGCCATGTGGTCCTGGACTTCTGTTTGTTGGACGATTTGTAATCAGAGTTTCAAGTTCATTACTCGTACTGGGTCTGTTCATATTTTCGATTTTTTCCTGCTTCAGCCTTGGAAGGTCGTACCTTCCTAAGAATTTGTCCATTTCTTCCAGATTGTCCATTTTGTTGGCATAGATTTGATTGCAGTAGTCTCTTACAACGTTTTGTATTTCTGTGTTGTCCGTTGTAACTTCTTTTACCTTTCTAATTTTATTGATTTCAGTCCTCTCCCTCTTTATCTTGATGCATCTGGCTAAGGATTTATCCATATGGTTTATCTTCTCAAAGAACCAGCTTTTTGTTTTTTTGATCTTTGACATTGTTTTCTTTGTTGCTGTTTCAGTCATTTCTTTCTTCTTTTTCTACCTTTTTATTGACAGTCCCAACTACCTGCAGAGTTTGTATTCTATGGAGTAAATGATTGGTTCACATGGACACAACTTCTTCCTTTGATCTTATTGGTTTGTGAACTTTGCAATCTTACTTCATTTTTTGATACAGCAGGTTCTTATTAGTTATCCATCTGATACATATTACTGTATATATGTCAATCCCACTCTCCGAATTCATCACACAGCCACCACCAACCCCGCCACTTTCCCCCCTTGGTGGCCATACGTTACTTCTCCACATCTGTGTATCAATTCTGTCCTGTACACTGGTTCATCTGTACCGTTTCTCTAGGTTGAATATATGTGCTTTTATATACGATATCCGATTTTCTCTTTCTGACTGACTTCACTCTGTATGACAGTGTCTAGATCTATCCACGCCTGTACAAATGAACCAACATAGTTCCTTTTCGTGGCTGTATAATATTCCACGGTATATAGGTACCACATCTTCTTTATCCATTCGTCTTTGGGTGGCCATTTAAGTTGTTTCCATGACCTGGCTGCTGTAAATATTGCTGCACTGAACATTGGGGTGCCTGTGCCTTTTAGAATTATGCTCTTCTCTGGGCTTATGCCCTGGTGTGCGATGGCTGAGTCATATGTTATTTCTATTTTCAGTTTTTCAAGGAATCTCCTTGCTTCCCTCCCTAGTGGCTCTATCAATTTACACTCCCACCAAGAGTGCAAGTGTGTTCTCTTTTTTCCACACCATGCCCAGCAGTTTTTTTTCTTGATTTTCTGATGGTGACCGTTCTAAATGGTGTGAGGTGATACCTCAGTGTAGTTTTGATGTGCATCTCTATAATAATTAGTGATGTTGAGCAGGTTTTTATCTGCTTGTTGGCCACCTGTATGTCTTCTGTGGAGAATAGTCTGTTTAGGACTTCTGCCCATTTTTAGATTGGGTTGTTGGTTGTTTAATATCAAGCAGCATGTGCTGTTTACATATTTTTGAGATTGATCCTCAGACCGCTGATTTGTATGTAAATATTTTTCCCATTCTGTGGGTTGTGTGTTCTTCTTTCTCATAGTTTCCTGTGCTTAGCAAAATCTTTTAAGGTTACTGAGGTCCCACTTGTATATTTCTGTTTTTATTTCCAGGACTCTAGCAGGAGGATTACAAAAGATCTTCTTGTGTTTTATGTCCAACGACGTTCTTCCTAGGTTTTCCTCTACGAGTTTTAGAGTGTCCAGACTTAAGTTTGGGTCTCTGTTCCAATTTGTATTAATTTTTGTGTACGGTGTTTGGGAGTGTTCTAATCTTATTGTTTTACATGTCTCTGTCCAGTTTCCCCAGCACCACGTATTCAAGAGACAGTCTCTTCTCCATTGTGTATCTGTGCCCCCTTTGTCAGAGATTAGTTGAGCATAGGCGTGTGGCTTTATCTCTGGGCTTTCTATCCTGTTGCATTGATCTATATTTCCGTTTTGGTGCCAGTCCGATGCTGTCTTGCTTACTGTAGCTTTGTAGGACAGTGCGAAGTCACGGAGCCCGATTCCTACAGCTCCTTTTTCTTTTTTCATCAAACTGCTTTGGCTACTCGGGGAATTTTGTGTCTCCATACACATTTTAAGATTTTTTGTTCTGGTTTTGTAAAGAAATCGCCATTGGTAATTTGAGAGGGATTGCACTGAATATGTAGATTGCTTTGGGTAGTATAGTCATTTTCATAATATTGATTCTTCCTATCCAAGAACATGGTATAGCTCTTCATCTGTTTGTATCATCCTCAGTTTCATTCATCAGTGTCTTATACTTTTCTGTATACAGGTTTTCTGTCTCCCTAGGTAGGTGTATTCCTAGGTATTTTATTCCTTTACTTGCAGGGGTAAATGGGAGTCCTTCCTTAATTTCTCTTTCTTTTTTTCTTCCTTAATGAATAGGAATGCAAGGGATTTCTGTGCATTAATTTTGTGTCCTGCAACGTTTCCAAATCCATGGATTAGCTCTACTAGTTTTACGGTGGCATCTTTAGGATTCTCTACGTATAGAATCATGTCATGTGCAAAGAGTGGCATTGTGACTTCTTCTTTTCCAGTTTGTCTTCCTTTTCTTTCCTTTGCTGCTCTGATTCCCGTGGCTAGAAGTTCCAAAACTATGTTGAATAATAGTGGTGAGAGTGGTCATCCTTGTCTTGTTCCTGATCTTAGAGGACATGCTTTCAGTTCTTCACCACTGAAAATGTTTGCTGCGGGTTTGTTGTATACGTCCTTGATTAAGTTGAGTGAGGTTCCCTCTAAGCCCACGTCCTGGAGGCTTTATATCACAAATGTGTGTTGACATTTGTCACAAGCTTTTCTGCATCGAGTGACTTGATCATATGCTTTTTTCTCTTCAATTTGTCAATAGGGGGAATCACATTGATTTGCGTGTATTGAAGAATCCTAGCATCCGTGGGAAACATCCCACTTGATGGAGAGGTATGATACTTTTAATGTGGTGTTGGATTCTGTTGCTGCTATTTTGTTGAGCTGCTTTGCATCTCAGTTCATCAGTGATATCGGGATGTAACTCTCTTTCCTACTATCTTTGTCTGGTTTTCCCAACAGGGTGACGGTGACCTCACAGGAAGAGTTTCAGAGTGTTCCTTCCACGCCAATAGTTTGGAAGAGTTTGAGAAAGGTGGGTGTTAGCTCTTTACTACGTGTTGGATAGAAATAACCTGTGAAGCCATCTGGTCCTGGACTTTTGTTTGTTGGACGATTTGTAATCAGAGTTTCAAGTTCATTACTCGTACTGGGTCTGTTCATATTTTCGATTTTTTCCTGCTTCAGCCTTGGAAGGTCGTACCTTCGTAAGAATTTGTCCATTTCCTCCTGATTGTCCATTTTGTTAGCATACAGTTGATTGCAGTAGTGTCTTACAACGTTTTGTATTTCTGTGTTGTCCGTTGTAACTTCTTTTACCTTTCTAATTTTATTGATTTCAGTCCTCTCCCTCTTTATCTTGATGCATCTGGCTAAGGATTTATCCATATGGTTTATCTTCTCAAAGAACCAGCTTTCTGTTTTTTTGATCTTTGATATTGTTTTCTTTCTTGCTGTTTCAGTCATTTCTTTCTTCTTTTTCTACCTTTTTATTGACAGTCCCAACTACCTGCAGAGTTTGTATTCTATGGAGTAAATGATTGGTTCACATGGACACAACTTCTTCCTTTGATCTTATTGGTTTGTGAACTTTGGAATCTTACTTCATTTTTTGATACAGCAGGTTCTTATTAGTTATCCGTCTTATACATATTACTGTATATATGTCAATCCCACTCTCCGAATTCATCACACAGCCACCACCAACCCCACCACTTTCCCCCCTTGGTGGCCATACGTTACTTCTCCACATCTGTGTATCAATTCTGTCCTGTACACTGGTTCATCTGTACCGTTTCTCTAGGTTGAATATATGTGCTTTTATATACGATATCCGATTTTCTCTTTCTGACTGACTTCACTCTGTATGACAGTGTCTAGATCTATCCACGCCTGTACAAATGAAACAACATAGTTCCTTTTCGTGGCTGTATAATATTCCACGGTATATAGGTACCACATCTTCTTTATCCATTCGTCTTTGGGTGGCCATTTAAGTTGTTTCCATGACCTGGCTGCTGTAAATAGTGCTGCACTGAACATTGGGGTGCCTGTGCCTTTTAGAATTATGCTCTTCTCTGGGCTTATGCCCTGGTGTGCGATGGCTGAGTCATATGTTATTTCTATTTTCAGTTTTTCAAGGAATCTCCTTGCTTCCCTCCCTAGTGGCTCTATCAATTTACACTCCCACCAAGAGTGCAAGTGTGTTCTCTTTTTTCCACACCGTGCCCAGCAGTTTTTTTTCTTGATTTTCTGATGGTGACCGCTCTAAATGGTGTGAGGTGATACCTCAGTGTAGTTTTGATGTGCATCTCTATAATAATTAGTGATGTTGAGCAGGTTTTTATCTGCTTGTTGGCCACCTGTATGTCTTCTGTGGAGAATAGTCTGTTTAGGACTTCTGCCCATTTTTAGATTGGGTTGTTGGTTTTTTAAATATCAAGCAGCATGTGCTGTTTACATATTTTTGAGATTGATCCTCAGACCGCTGATTTGTATGTAAATATTTTTCCCATTCTGTGGGTTGTGTGTTCTTCTTTCTCATAGTTTCCTGTGCTTAGCAAAATCTTTTAAGTTTACTGAGGTCCCACTTGTATATTTCTGCTTTTATTTCCAGGACTCTAGCAGGAGGATTACAAAAGATCTTCTTGTGTTTTATGTCCAACAATGTTCTTCCTAGCTTTTCCTCTACGAGTTTTAGAGTGTCCAGACTTAAGTTTGGGTCTCTGTTCCAATTTGTATTAATTTTTGTGTACGGTGTTTGGGAGTGTTCTAATCTTATTGTTTTACATGTCTCTGTCCAGTTTCCCCAGCACCACGTATTCAAGAGACAGTCTCTTCTCCATTGTGTATCCGTGCCCCCTTTGTCAGAGATTAGTTGAGCATAGGCGTGTGGCTTTATCTCTGGGCTTTCTATCCTGTTGCATTGATCTATATTTCTGTTTTGGTGCCAGTCCGATGCTGTCTTGGTTACTGTAGCTTTGTAGTACAGTGCGAAGTCACGGAGCCCGATTCCTCCAGCTCCTTTTTTTTTTTTCATCAAACTGCTTTGGCCACTCGGGGAGTTTTGTGTCTCCATACACATTTTAAGATTTTTTGTTCTGGTTTTGTAAAACAATTGCCATTGGTAATTTGAGAGGGATTGCACTGAATATGTAGATTGCTTTGGGTAGTATAGTCATTTTCATAATATTGATTCTTTCTATCCAAGAACATGGTATAGCTCTTCATGTGTTTGTATCATCCTCAGTTTCATTCATCAGTGTCTTATACTTTTCTGTATACAGGTTTTCTGTCTCCCTAGGTAGGTGTATTCCTAGGTATTTTATTCCTTTACTTGCAGGGGTAAATGGGAGTCCTTCCTTAATTTCTCTTTCTTTTTTTCTTCCTTAATGAATAGGAATGCAAGGGATTTCTGTGCATTAATTTTGTGTCCTGCAACGTTTCCAAATCCATGGATTAGCTCTACTAGTTTTACGGTGGCATCTTTAGGATTCTCTACGTATAGAATCATGTCATGTGCAAAGAGTGGCATTGTGACTTCTTCTTTTCCAGTTTGTCTTCCTTTTCTTTCCTTTGCTGCTCTGATTCCCGTGGCTAGAAGTTCCGAAACTATGTTGAATAATAGTGGTGAGAGTGGTCATCCTTGTCTTGTTCCTGATCTTAGAGGACATGCTTTCAGTTCTTCACCAATGAAAATGTTTGCTGCGGGTTTGTTGTATACGTCCTTGATTAAGTTGAGTGAGGTTCCCTCTAAGCCCACGTCCTGGAGGCTTTATATCACAAATGTGTGTTGACATTTGTCACAAGCTTTTCTGCATCGAGTGACTTGATCATATGCTTTTTCCTCTTCAATTTGTCAATAGGGGGAATCACATTGATTTGCGTGTATTGAAGAATCCTTGCATCCCTGGGAAAAATCCCACTTGATGGTGAGTTATGATACTTTTAACGTGGTGTTGGATTCTTTTGCTGCTATTTTGTTGAGCCGCTTTGCATCTCAGTTCATCAGTGATATCGGGATGTAACTCTCTTTCCTACTATCTTTGTCTGGTTTTCCCAACAGGGTGACGGTGACCTCACAGGAAGAGTTTCAGAGTGTTCCTTCCACGCCAATAGTTTGGAAGAGTTTGAGAAAGGTGGGTGTTAGCTCTTTTCTACGTGTTGGATAGAAATAACCTGTGAAGCCATCTGGTCCTGGACTTTTGTTTGTTGGACGATTTGTAATCAGAGTTTCAAGTTCATTACTCGTACTGGGTCTGTTCATATTTTCGATTTTTTCCTGCTTCAGCCTTGGAAGGTCGTACCTTCCTAAGAATTTGTCCATTTCTTCCAGATTGTCCATTTTGTTAGCATAGAGTTGATTGCAGTAGTCTCTTATGACGTTTTGTATTTCTGTGTTGTCCGTTGTAACTTCTTTTACCTTTCTAATTTTATTGATTTCAGTCCTCTCCCTCTTTATCTTGATGCATCTGGCTAAGGATTTATCCATATGGTTTATCTTCTCAAAGAACCAGCTTTTTGTTTTTTTGATCTTTGATATTGTTTTCTTTGTTGCTGTTTCAGTCATTTCTTTCTTCTTTTTCTACCTTTTTATTGACAGTCCCAACTACCTTCAGAGTTTGTTTTCTATGGAGTAAATGATTGGGTCACATGGACACAACTTCTTCCTTTGATCTTATTGGTTTGTGAACTTTGCAATCTTACTTCATTTTTTGATACAGCAGGTTCTTATTAGTTATCCATCTGATACATATTACTGTATATATGTCAATCCCACTCTCCGAATTCATCACACAGCCACCACCAACCCCGCCACTTTCCCCCCTTGGTGGCCATACGTTACTTCTCCACATCTGTGTATCAATTCTGTCCTGTACACTGGTTCATCTGTACCGTTCCTCTAGGTTGAATATATGTGCTTTTATATACGATATCCGATTTTCTCTTTCTGACTGACTTCACTCTGTATGACAGTGTCTAGATCTATCCACGCCTGTACAAATGAACCAACATAGTTCCTTTTCGTGGCTGTATAATATTCCACAGTATATAGGTACCACATCTTCTTTATCCATTCGTCTTTGGGTGGCCATTTAAGTTGTTTCCATGACCTGGCTGCTGTAAATAGTGCTGCACTGAACATTGGGGTGCCTGTGCCTTTTAGAATTATGCTCTTCTCTGGGCTTATGCCCTGGTGTGCGATGGCTGAGTCATATGTTATTTCTATTTTCAGTTTTTCAAGGAATCTCCTTGCTTCCCTCCCTAGTGGCTCTATCAATTTACACTCCCACCAAGAGTAGAAGTGTGTTGTCTTTTTTCCAAACCATGCCCAGCAGTTTTTTTTCTTGATTTTCTGATGGTGACCGTTCTAAATGGTGTGAGGTGATACCTCAGTGTAGTTTTGATGTGCATCTCTATAATAATTAGTGATGTTGAGCAGGTTTTTATCTGCTTGTTGGCCACCTGTATGTCTTCTGTGGAGAATAGTCTGTTTAGGACTTCTGCCCATTTTTAGATTGGGTTGTTGGTTGTTTAAATATCAAGCAGCATGTGCTGTTTACATATTTTTGAGATTGATCCTCAGACCGCTGATTTGTATGTAAATATTTTTCCCATTCTGTGGGTTGTGTGTTCTTCTTTCTCATAGTTTCCTGTGCTTAGCAGAATCTTTTAAGGTTACTGAGGTCCCACTTGTATATTTCTGCTTTTATTTCCAGGACTCTAGCAGGAGGATTACAAAAGATCTTTTTGTGTTTTATGTCCAACAATGTTCTTCCTAGGTTTTCCTGTACGAGTTTTAGAGTGTCCAGACTTAAGTTTGGGTCTCTGTTCCAATTTGTATTAATTTTTGTGTACGGTGTTTGGGAGTGTTCTAATCTTATTGTTTTACATGTCTCTGTCCAGTTTCCCCAGCACCACGTATTCAAGAGACAGTCTCTTCTCCATTGTGTATCCGTGCTCCCTTTGTCAGAGATTAGTTGAGCATAGGCGTGTGGCTTTATCTCTGGGCTTTCTATCCTATTGCATTGATTTATATTTCTGTTTTTGTGCCAGTCCAATGCTGTCTTGGTTACTGTAGCTTTGTAGTACAGTGCGAAATCACGGAGCCCGATTCCTCCAGCTCCTTTTTTTTTTTTTTCATCAAACTGCTTTGGCCACTCGGGGAGTTTTGTGTCTCCATACACATTTTAAGATTTTTTGTTCTGGTTTTGTAAAACAATTGCCATTGGTAATTTGAGAGGGATTGCACTGAATATGTAGATTGCTTTGGGTAGTATAGTCATTTTCATAATATTGATTCTTCCTTTCCAAGAACATGGTATAGCTCTTATCTGTTCGTATCATCCTCAGTTTCATTCATCAGTGTCTTATACTTTTCTGTATACAGGTTTTCTGTCTCCCTAGGTAGGTTTATTCCTAGGTATTTTATTCCTTTACTTGCAGGGGTAAATGGGAGTCCTTCCTTAATTTCTCTTTCTTTTTTTCTTCCTTAATGAATAGGAATGCAAGGGATTTCTGTGCATTAATTTTGTGTCCTGCAACGTTTCCAAATCCATGGATTAGCTCTACTAGTTTTACGGTGGCATCTTTAGGATTCTCTAAGTATAGAATCATGTCATGTGCAAAGAGTGGCATTGTGACTTCTTCTTTTCCAGTTTGTCTTCCTTTTCTTTCCTTTGCTGCTCTGATTCCCGTGGCTAGAAGTTCCGAAACTATGTTGAATAATAGTGGTGAGAGTGGTCATCCTTGTCTTGTTCCTGATCTTAGAGGACATGCTTTCAGTTCTTCACCACTGAAAATGTTTGCTGCGGGTTTGTTGTATACGTCCTTGATTAAGTTGAGTGAGGTTCCCTCTAAGCCCACGTCCTGGAGGCTTTATATCACAAATGTGTGTTGATATTTGTCACAAGCTTTTCTGCATCGAGTGACTTGATCATATGCTTTTTCCTCTTCAATTTGTCAATAGGGGGAATCACATTGATTTGCGTGTATTGAAGAATCCTAGCATCCGTGGGAAAAATCCCACTTGATGGAGAGGTATGATACTTTTAATGTGGTGTTGGATTCTGTTGCTGCTATTTTGTTGAGCCGCTTTGCATCTGAGTTCATCAGTGATATCGGGATGTAACTCTCTTTCCTACTATCTTTGTCTGGTTTTCCCAACAGGGTGACGGTGGCCTCACAGAAAGAGTTTCAGAGTGTTCCTTCCACGCCAATAGTTTGGAAGAGTTTGAGAAAGGTGGGTGTTAGCACTTTGCTACGTGTTGGATAGAAATAACCTGTGAAGCCATCTGGTCCTGGACTTTTGTTGTTGGACGATTTGTAATCAGAGTTTCAAGTTCATTACTCGTACTGGGTCTGTTCATATTTTCGATTTTTTCCTGCTTCAGCCTTGGAAGGTTGTACCTTCCTAAGAATTTGTCCATTTCTTCCAGATTGTCCATTTTGTTAGCATAGAGTTGATTGCAGTAGTCTCTTACAACGTTTTGTATTTCTGTGTTGTCCGCTGTAACTTCTTTTACCTTTCTAATTTTATTGATTTCAGTCCTCTCCCTCTTTATCTTGATGCATCTGGCTAAGGATTTATCCATATGGTTTATCTTCTCAAAGAACCAGCTTTTTGTTTTTTTGATCTTTGACATTGTTTTCTTTGTTGCTGTTTCAGTCATTTCTTTCTTCTTTTTCTACCTTTTTATTGACAGTCCCAACTACCTGCAGAGTTTGTATTCTATGGAGTAAATGATTGGTTCACATGGACACAACTTCTTCCTTTGATCTTATTGGTTTGTGAACTTTGGAATCTTACTTCATTTTTTGATACAGCAGGTTCTTATTAGTTATCCGTCTTATACATATTACTGTATATATGTCAATCCCACTCTCCGAATTCATCACACAGCCACCACCAACCCCACCACTTTCCCCCCTTGGTGGCCATACGTTACTTCTCCACATCTGTGTATCAATTCTGTCCTGTACACTGGTTCATCTGTACCGTTTCTCTAGGTTGAATATATGTGCTTTTATATACGATATCCGATTTTCTCTTTCTGACTGACTTCACTCTGTATGACAGTGTCTAGATCTATCCACGCCTGTACAAATGAAACAACATAGTTCCTTTTCGTGGCTGTATAATATTCCACGGTATATAGGTACCACATCTTCTTTATCCATTCGTCTTTGGGTGGCCATTTAAGTTGTTTCCATGACCTGGCTGCTGTAAATAGTGCTGCACTGAACATTGGGGTGCCTGTGCCTTTTAGAATTATGCTCTTCTCTGGGCTTATGCCCTGGTGTGCGATGGCTGAGTCATATGTTATTTCTATTTTCAGTTTTTCAAGGAATCTCCTTGCTTCCCTCCCTAGTGGCTCTATCAATTTACACTCCCACCAAGAGTGCAAGTGTGTTCTCTTTTTTCCACACCGTGCCCAGCAGTTTTTTTTCTTGATTTTCTGATGGTGACCGCTCTAAATGGTGTGAGGTGATACCTCAGTGTAGTTTTGATGTGCATCTCTATAATAATTAGTGATGTTGAGCAGGTTTTTATCTGCTTGTTGGCCACCTGTATGTCTTCTGTGGAGAATAGTCTGTTTAGGACTTCTGCCCATTTTTAGATTGGGTTGTTGGTTTTTTAAATATCAAGCAGCATGTGCTGTTTACATATTTTTGAGATTGATCCTCAGACCGCTGATTTGTATGTAAATATTTTTCCCATTCTGTGGGTTGTGTGTTCTTCTTTCTCATAGTTTCCTGTGCTTAGCAAAATCTTTTAAGTTTACTGAGGTCCCACTTGTATATTTCTGCTTTTATTTCCAGGACTCTAGCAGGAGGATTACAAAAGATCTTCTTGTGTTTTATGTCCAACAATGTTCTTCCTAGCTTTTCCTCTACGAGTTTTAGAGTGTCCAGACTTAAGTTTGGGTCTCTGTTCCAATTTGTATTAATTTTTGTGTACGGTGTTTGGGAGTGTTCTAATCTTATTGTTTTACATGTCTCTGTCCAGTTTCCCCAGCACCACGTATTCAAGAGACAGTCTCTTCTCCATTGTGTATCCGTGCCCCCTTTGTCAGAGATTAGTTGAGCATAGGCGTGTGGCTTTATCTCTGGGCTTTCTATCCTGTTGCATTGATCTATATTTCTGTTTTGGTGCCAGTCCGATGCTGTCTTGGTTACTGTAGCTTTGTAGTACAGTGCGAAGTCACGGAGCCCGATTCCTCCAGCTCCTTTTTTTTTTTTCATCAAACTGCTTTGGCCACTCGGGGAGTTTTGTGTCTCCATACACATTTTAAGATTTTTTGTTCTGGTTTTGTAAAACAATTGCCATTGGTAATTTGAGAGGGATTGCACTGAATATGTAGATTGCTTTGGGTAGTATAGTCATTTTCATAATATTGATTCTTTCTATCCAAGAACATGGTATAGCTCTTCATGTGTTTGTATCATCCTCAGTTTCATTCATCAGTGTCTTATACTTTTCTGTATACAGGTTTTCTGTCTCCCTAGGTAGGTGTATTCCTAGGTATTTTATTCCTTTACTTGCAGGGGTAAATGGGAGTCCTTCCTTAATTTCTCTTTCTTTTTTTCTTCCTTAATGAATAGGAATGCAAGGGATTTCTGTGCATTAATTTTGTGTCCTGCAACGTTTCCAAATCCATGGATTAGCTCTACTAGTTTTACGGTGGCATCTTTAGGATTCTCTACGTATAGAATCATGTCATGTGCAAAGAGTGGCATTGTGACTTCTTCTTTTCCAGTTTGTCTTCCTTTTCTTTCCTTTGCTGCTCTGATTCCCGTGGCTAGAAGTTCCGAAACTATGTTGAATAATAGTGGTGAGAGTGGTCATCCTTGTCTTGTTCCTGATCTTAGAGGACATGCTTTCAGTTCTTCACCAATGAAAATGTTTGCTGCGGGTTTGTTGTATACGTCCTTGATTAAGTTGAGTGAGGTTCCCTCTAAGCCCACGTCCTGGAGGCTTTATATCACAAATGTGTGTTGACATTTGTCACAAGCTTTTCTGCATCGAGTGACTTGATCATATGCTTTTTCCTCTTCAATTTGTCAATAGGGGGAATCACATTGATTTGCGTGTATTGAAGAATCCTTGCATCCCTGGGAAAAATCCCACTTGATGGTGAGTTATGATACTTTTAACGTGGTGTTGGATTCTTTTGCTGCTATTTTGTTGAGCCGCTTTGCATCTCAGTTCATCAGTGATATCGGGATGTAACTCTCTTTCCTACTATCTTTGTCTGGTTTTCCCAACAGGGTGACGGTGACCTCACAGGAAGAGTTTCAGAGTGTTCCTTCCACGCCAATAGTTTGGAAGAGTTTGAGAAAGGTGGGTGTTAGCTCTTTTCTACGTGTTGGATAGAAATAACCTGTGAAGCCATCTGGTCCTGGACTTTTGTTTGTTGGACGATTTGTAATCAGAGTTTCAAGTTCATTACTCGTACTGGGTCTGTTCATATTTTCGATTTTTTCCTGCTTCAGCCTTGGAAGGTCGTACCTTCCTAAGAATTTGTCCATTTCTTCCAGATTGTCCATTTTGTTAGCATAGAGTTGATTGCAGTAGTCTCTTATGACGTTTTGTATTTCTGTGTTGTCCGTTGTAACTTCTTTTACCTTTCTAATTTTATTGATTTCAGTCCTCTCCCTCTTTATCTTGATGCATCTGGCTAAGGATTTATCCATATGGTTTATCTTCTCAAAGAACCAGCTTTTTGTTTTTTTGATCTTTGATATTGTTTTCTTTGTTGCTGTTTCAGTCATTTCTTTCTTCTTTTTCTACCTTTTTATTGACAGTCCCAACTACCTTCAGAGTTTGTTTTCTATGGAGTAAATGATTGGGTCACATGGACACAACTTCTTCCTTTGATCTTATTGGTTTGTGAACTTTGCAATCTTACTTCATTTTTTGATACAGCAGGTTCTTATTAGTTATCCATCTGATACATATTACTGTATATATGTCAATCCCACTCTCCGAATTCATCACACAGCCACCACCAACCCCGCCACTTTCCCCCCTTGGTGGCCATACGTTACTTCTCCACATCTGTGTATCAATTCTGTCCTGTACACTGGTTCATCTGTACCGTTCCTCTAGGTTGAATATATGTGCTTTTATATACGATATCCGATTTTCTCTTTCTGACTGACTTCACTCTGTATGACAGTGTCTAGATCTATCCACGCCTGTACAAATGAACCAACATAGTTCCTTTTCGTGGCTGTATAATATTCCACAGTATATAGGTACCACATCTTCTTTATCCATTCGTCTTTGGGTGGCCATTTAAGTTGTTTCCATGACCTGGCTGCTGTAAATAGTGCTGCACTGAACATTGGGGTGCCTGTGCCTTTTAGAATTATGCTCTTCTCTGGGCTTATGCCCTGGTGTGCGATGGCTGAGTCATATGTTATTTCTATTTTCAGTTTTTCAAGGAATCTCCTTGCTTCCCTCCCTAGTGGCTCTATCAATTTACACTCCCACCAAGAGTAGAAGTGTGTTGTCTTTTTTCCAAACCATGCCCAGCAGTTTTTTTTCTTGATTTTCTGATGGTGACCGTTCTAAATGGTGTGAGGTGATACCTCAGTGTAGTTTTGATGTGCATCTCTATAATAATTAGTGATGTTGAGCAGGTTTTTATCTGCTTGTTGGCCACCTGTATGTCTTCTGTGGAGAATAGTCTGTTTAGGACTTCTGCCCATTTTTAGATTGGGTTGTTGGTTGTTTAAATATCAAGCAGCATGTGCTGTTTACATATTTTTGAGATTGATCCTCAGACCGCTGATTTGTATGTAAATATTTTTCCCATTCTGTGGGTTGTGTGTTCTTCTTTCTCATAGTTTCCTGTGCTTAGCAGAATCTTTTAAGGTTACTGAGGTCCCACTTGTATATTTCTGCTTTTATTTCCAGGACTCTAGCAGGAGGATTACAAAAGATCTTTTTGTGTTTTATGTCCAACAATGTTCTTCCTAGGTTTTCCTGTACGAGTTTTAGAGTGTCCAGACTTAAGTTTGGGTCTCTGTTCCAATTTGTATTAATTTTTGTGTACGGTGTTTGGGAGTGTTCTAATCTTATTGTTTTACATGTCTCTGTCCAGTTTCCCCAGCACCACGTATTCAAGAGACAGTCTCTTCTCCATTGTGTATCCGTGCTCCCTTTGTCAGAGATTAGTTGAGCATAGGCGTGTGGCTTTATCTCTGGGCTTTCTATCCTATTGCATTGATTTATATTTCTGTTTTTGTGCCAGTCCAATGCTGTCTTGGTTACTGTAGCTTTGTAGTACAGTGCGAAATCACGGAGCCCGATTCCTCCAGCTCCTTTTTTTTTTTTTTCATCAAACTGCTTTGGCCACTCGGGGAGTTTTGTGTCTCCATACACATTTTAAGATTTTTTGTTCTGGTTTTGTAAAACAATTGCCATTGGTAATTTGAGAGGGATTGCACTGAATATGTAGATTGCTTTGGGTAGTATAGTCATTTTCATAATATTGATTCTTCCTTTCCAAGAACATGGTATAGCTCTTATCTGTTCGTATCATCCTCAGTTTCATTCATCAGTGTCTTATACTTTTCTGTATACAGGTTTTCTGTCTCCCTAGGTAGGTTTATTCCTAGGTATTTTATTCCTTTACTTGCAGGGGTAAATGGGAGTCCTTCCTTAATTTCTCTTTCTTTTTTTCTTCCTTAATGAATAGGAATGCAAGGGATTTCTGTGCATTAATTTTGTGTCCTGCAACGTTTCCAAATCCATGGATTAGCTCTACTAGTTTTACGGTGGCATCTTTAGGATTCTCTAAGTATAGAATCATGTCATGTGCAAAGAGTGGCATTGTGACTTCTTCTTTTCCAGTTTGTCTTCCTTTTCTTTCCTTTGCTGCTCTGATTCCCGTGGCTAGAAGTTCCGAAACTATGTTGAATAATAGTGGTGAGAGTGGTCATCCTTGTCTTGTTCCTGATCTTAGAGGACATGCTTTCAGTTCTTCACCACTGAAAATGTTTGCTGCGGGTTTGTTGTATACGTCCTTGATTAAGTTGAGTGAGGTTCCCTCTAAGCCCACGTCCTGGAGGCTTTATATCACAAATGTGTGTTGATATTTGTCACAAGCTTTTCTGCATCGAGTGACTTGATCATATGCTTTTTCCTCTTCAATTTGTCAATAGGGGGAATCACATTGATTTGCGTGTATTGAAGAATCCTAGCATCCGTGGGAAAAATCCCACTTGATGGAGAGGTATGATACTTTTAATGTGGTGTTGGATTCTGTTGCTGCTATTTTGTTGAGCCGCTTTGCATCTGAGTTCATCAGTGATATCGGGATGTAACTCTCTTTCCTACTATCTTTGTCTGGTTTTCCCAACAGGGTGACGGTGGCCTCACAGAAAGAGTTTCAGAGTGTTCCTTCCACGCCAATAGTTTGGAAGAGTTTGAGAAAGGTGGGTGTTAGCACTTTGCTACGTGTTGGATAGAAATAACCTGTGAAGCCATCTGGTCCTGGACTTTTGTTGTTGGACGATTTGTAATCAGAGTTTCAAGTTCATTACTCGTACTGGGTCTGTTCATATTTTCGATTTTTTCCTGCTTCAGCCTTGGAAGGTTGTACCTTCCTAAGAATTTGTCCATTTCTTCCAGATTGTCCATTTTGTTAGCATAGAGTTGATTGCAGTAGTCTCTTACAACGTTTTGTATTTCTGTGTTGTCCGTTGTAACTTCTTTTACCTTTCTAATTTTATTGATTTCAGTCCTCTCCCTCTTTATCTTGATGCATCTGGCTAAGGATTTATCCATATGGTTTATCTTCTCAAAGAACCAGCTTTTTGTTTTTTTGATCTTTGACATTGTTTTCTTTGTTGCTGTTTCAGTCATTTCTTTCTTCTTTTTCTACCTTTTTATTGACAGTCCCAACTACCTTCAGAGTTTGTTTTCTATGGAGTAAATGATTGGTTCACATGGACACAACTTCTTCCTTTGATCTTATTGGTTTGTGAACTTTGGAATCTTACTTCATTTTTTGATACAGCAGGTTCTTATTAGTTATCCGTCTTATACATATTACTGTATATATGTCAATCCCACTCTCCGAATTCATCACACAGCCACCACCAACCCCGCCACTTTCCCCCCTTGGTGGCCATACGTTACTTCTCCACATCTGTGTATCAATTCTGTCCTGTACACTGGTTCATCTGTACCGTTTCTCTAGGTTGAATATATGTGCTTTTATATACGATATCGGATATTCTCTTTCTGACTGACTTCACTCTGTATGACAGTGTCTAGATCTATCCACGCCTGTACAAATGAACCAACATAGTTCCTTTTCGTGGCTGTATAATATTCCACGGTATATAGGTACCACATCTTCTTTATCCATTCGTCTTTGGGTGGCCATTTAAGTTGTTTCCATGACCTGGCTGTTGTGAATAGTGCTGCACTGAACATTGGGGTGCCGGTGCCGTTTAGAATTATGCTCTTCTCTGGGCTTATGCCCTGGTGTGCGATGGCTGAGTCATATGTTATTTCTATTTTCAGTTTTTCAAGGAATCTCCTTGCTTCCCTCCCTAGTGGCTCTATCAATTTACACTCCCACCAAGAGTACAAGTGTGTTCTCTTTTTTCCACACCATGCCCAGCAGTTTTTTTTCTTGATTTTCTGATGGTGACCGTTCTAAATGGTGTGAGGTGATACCTCAGTGTAGTTTTGATGTGCATCTCTATAATAATTAGTGATGTTGAGCAGGTTTTTATCTGCTTGTTGGCCACCTGTATGTCTTCTGTGGAGAATTGTCTGTTTAGGACTTCTGCCCATTTTTAGATTGGGTTGTTGGTTGTTTAATATCAAGCAGCATGTGCTGTTTACATATTTTTGAGATTGATCCTCAGACCGCTGATATGTATGTAAATATTTTTCCCATTCTGTGGGTTGTGTGTTCTTCTTTCTCATAGTTTCCTGTGCTTAGCAAAATCTTTTAAGGTTACTGAGGTCCCACTTGTATATTTCCGTTTTTATTTCCAGGACTCTAGCAGGAGGATTACAAAAGATCTTTTTGTGTTTTATGTCCAATGACGTTCTTCCTAGGTTTTCCTCTACGAGTTTTAGAGTGTCCAGACTTAAGTTTGGGTCTCTGTTCCAATTTTTATTAATTTTTGTGTACGGTGTTTTGGAGTGTTCTAATCTTATTGTTTTACATGTCTCTCTCCAGTTTCCCCAGCACCACGTATTCAAGAGACAGTCTCTTCTCCATTGTGTATCTGTGCCCCCTTTGTCAGAGATTAGTTGAGCATAGGCGTGTGGCTTTATCTCTGGGCTTTCTATCCTGTTGCATTGATCTATATTTCCGTTTTGGTGCCAGTCCGATGCTGTCTTGCTTACTGTAGCTTTGTAGGACAGTGCGAAGTCACGGAGCCTGATTCCTCCAGCTCCTTTTTCTTTTTTCATCAAACTGCTTTGGCTACTCGGGGAATTTTGTGTCTCCATACACATTTTAAGATTTTTTGTTCTGGTTTTGTAAAGAAATCGCCATTGGTAATTTGAGAGGGATTGCACTGAATATGTAGATTGCTTTGGGTAGTATAGTCATTTTCATAATATTGATTCTTCCTATCCAAGAACATGGTATAGCTCTTCATCTGTTTGTATCATCCTCAGTTTCATTCATCAGTGTCTTATACTTTTCTGTATACAGGTTTTCTGTCTCCCTAGGTAGGTTTATTCCTAGGTATTTTATTCCTTTACTTGCAGGGGTAAATGGGAGTCCTTCCTTAATTTCTCTTTCTTTTTTTCTTCCTTAATGAATAGGAATGCAAGGGATTTCTGTGCATTAATTTTGTGTCCTGCAACGTTTCCAAATCCATGGATTAGCTCTACTAGTTTTACGGTGGCATCTTTAGGATTCTCTACGTATAGAATCATGTCATGTGCAAAGAGTGGCATTGTGACTTCTTCTTTTCCAGTTTGTCTTCCTTTTCTTTCCTTTGCTGCTCTGATTCCCGTGGCTAGAAGTTCCAAAACTATGTTGAATAATAGTGGTGAGAGTGGTCATCCTTGTCTTGTTCCTGATCTTAGAGGACATGCTTTCAGTTCTTCACCACTGAAAATGTTTGCTGCGGGTTTGTTGTATACGTCCTTGATTAAGTTGAGTGAGGTTCCCTCTAAGCCCACGTCCTGGAGGCTTTATATCACAAATGTGTGTTGACATTTGTCACAAGCTTTTCTGCATCGAGTGACTTGATCATATGCTTTTTCCTCTTCAATTTGTCAATAGGGGGAATCACATTGATTTGCGTGTATTGAAGAATCCTAGCATCCGTGGGAAACATCCCACTTGATGGAGAGGTATGATACTTTTAATGTGGTGTTGGATTCTGTTGCTGCTATTTTGTTGAGCTGCTTTGCATCTCAGTTCATCAGTGATATCGGGATGTAACTCTCTTTCCTACTATCTTTGTCTGGTTTTCCCAACAGGGTGACGGTGACCTCACAGAGAGAGTTTCAGAGTGTTCCTTCCACGCCAATAGTTTGGAAGAGTTTGAGAAAGGTGGGTGTTAGCTCTTTACTACGTGTTGGATAGAAATAACCTGTGAAGCCATCTGGTCCTGGACTTTTGTTTGTTGGACGATTTGTAATCAGAGTTTCAAGTTCATTACTCGTACTGGGTCTGTTCATATTTTCGATTTTTTCCTGCTTCAGCCTTGGAAGGTCGTACCTTCGTAAGAATTTGTCCATTTCCTCCTGATTGTCCATTTTGTTAGCATACAGTTGATTGCAGTAGTGTCTTACAACGTTTTGTATTTCTGTGTTGTCCGTTGTAACTTCTTTTACCTTTCTAATTTTATTGATTTCAGTCCTCTCCCTCTTTATCTTGATGCATCTGGCTAAGGATTTATCCATATGGTTTATCTTCTCAAAGAACCAGCTTTCTGTTTTTTTGATCTTTGATATTGTTTTCTTTCTTGCTGTTTCAGTCATTTCTTTCTTCTTTTTCTACCTTTTTATTGACAGTCCCAACTACCTGCAGAGTTTGTATTCTATGGAGTAAATGATTGGGTCACATGGACACAACTTCTTCCTTTGATCTTATTGGTTTGTGAACTTTGCAATCTTACTTCATTTTTTGATACAGCAGGTTCTTATTAGTTATCCGTCTTATACATATTACTGTATATATGTCAATCCCACTCTCCGAATTCATCACACAGCCACCACCAACCCCACCACTTTCCCCCCTTGGTGGCCATACGTTACTTCTCCACATCTGTGTATCAATTCTGTCCTGTACACTGGTTCATCTGTACCGTTTCTCTAGGTTGAATATATGTGCTTTTATATACGATATCCGATTTTCTCTTTCTGACTGACTTCACTCTGTATGACAGTGTCTAGATCTATCCACGCCTGTACAAATGAACCAACATAGTTCCTTTTCGTGGCTGTATAATATTCCACGGTATATAGGTACCACATCTTCTTTATCCATTCGTCTTTGGGTGGCCATTTAAGTTGTTTCCATGACCTGGCTGCTGTAAATATTGCTGCACTGAACATTGGGGTGCCTGTGCCTTTTAGAATTATGCTCTTCTCTGGGCTTATGCCCTGGTGTGCGATGGCTGAGTCATATGTTATTTCTATTTTCAGTTTTTCAAGGAATCTCCTTGCTTCCCTCCCTAGTGGCTCTATCAATTTACACTCCGACCAAGAGTGCAAGTGTGTTCTCTTTTTTCCACACCGTGCCCAGCAGTTTTTTTTCTTGATTTTCTGATGGTGACCGCTCTAAATGGTGTGAGGTGATACCTCAGTGTAGTTTTGATGTGCATCTCTATAATAATTAGTGATGTTGAGCAGGTTTTTATCTGCTTGTTGGCCACCTGTATGTCTTCTGTGGAGAATAGTCTGTTTAGGACTTCTGCCCATTTTTAGATTGGTTGTTGGTTTTTTAAATATCAAGCAGCATGTGCTGTTTACATATTTTTGAGATTGATCCTCAGACCGCTGATTTGTATGTAAATATTTTTCCCATTCTGTGGGTTGTGTGTTCTTCTTTCTCATAGTTTCCTGTGCTTAGCAAAATCTTTTAAGTTTACTGAGGTCCCACTTGTATATTTCTGCTTTTATTTCCAGGACTCTAGCAGGAGGATTACAAAAGATCTTCTTGTGTTTTATGTCCAACAATGTTCTTCCTAGCTTTTCCTCTACGAGTTTTAGAGTGTCCAGACTTAAGTTTGGGTCTCTGTTCCAATTTGTATTAATTTTTGTGTACGGTGTTTGGGAGTGTTCTAATCTTATTGTTTTACATGTCTCTGTCCAGTTTCCCCAGCACCACGTATTCAAGAGACAGTCTCTTCTCCATTGTGTATCCGTGCCCCCTTTGTCAGAGATTAGTTGAGCATAGGCGTGTGGCTTTATCTCTGGGCTTTCTATCCTGTTGCATTGATCTATATTTCTGTTTTGGTGCCAGTCCGATGCTGTCTTGGTTACTGTAGCTTTGTAGTACAGTGCGAAGTCACGGAGCCCGATTCCTCCAGCTCCTTTTTTTTTTTCATCAAACTGCTTTGGCCACTCGGGGAGTTTTGTGTCTCCATACATATTTTAAGATTTTTTGTTCTGGTTTTGTAAAACAATTGCCATTGGTAATTTGAGAGGGATTGCACTGAATATGTAGATTGCTTTGGGTAGTATAGTCATTTTCATAATATTGATTCTTTCTATCCAAGAACATGGTATAGCTCTTCATGTGTTTGTATCATCCTCAGTTTCATTCATCAGTGTCTTATACTTTTCTGTATACAGGTTTTCTGTCTCCCTAGGTAGGTGTATTCCTAGGTATTTTATTCCTTTACTTGCAGGGGTAAATGGGAGTCCTTCCTTAATTTCTCTTTCTTTTTTTCTTCCTTAATGAATAGGAATGCAAGGGATTTCTGTGCATTAATTTTGTGTCCTGCAACGTTTCCAAATCCATGGATTAGCTCTACTAGTTTTACGGTGGCATCTTTAGGATTCTCTACGTATAGAATCATGTCATGTGCAAAGAGTGGCATTGTGACTTCTTCTTTTCCAGTTTGTCTTCCTTTTCTTTCCTTTGCTGCTCTGATTCCCGTGGCTAGAAGTTCCGAAACTATGTTGAATAATAGTGGTGAGAGTGGTCATCCTTGTCTTGTTCCTGATCTTAGAGGACATGCTTTCAGTTCTTCACCAATGAAAATGTTTGCTGCGGGTTTGTTGTATACGTCCTTGATTAAGTTGAGTGAGGTTCCCTCTAAGCCCACGTCCTGGAGGCTTTATATCACAAATGTGTGTTGACATTTGTCACAAGCTTTTCTGCATCGAGTGACTTGATCATATGCTTTTTCCTCTTCAATTTGTCAATAGGGGGAATCACATTGATTTGCGTGTATTGAAGAATCCTTGCATCCCTGGGAAAAATCCCACTTGATGGTGAGTTATGATACTTTTAACGTGGTGTTGGATTCTGTTGCTGCTATTTTGTTGAGCCGCTTTGCATCTCAGTTCATCAGTGATATCGGGATGTAACTCTCTTTCCTACTGTCTTTGTCTGGTTTTCCCAACAGGGTGACGGTGACCTCACAGGAAGAGTTTCAGAGTGTTCCTTCCACGCCAATAGTTTGGAAGAGTTTGAGAAAGGTGGGTGTTAGCTCTTTTCTACGTGTTGGATAGAAATAACCTGTGAAGCCATCTGGTCCTGGACTTTTGTTTGTTGGACGATTTGTAATCAGAGTTTCAAGTTCATTACTCGTACTGGGTCTGTTCATATTTTCGATTTTTTCCTGCTTCAGCCTTGGAAGGTCGTACCTTCCTAAGAATTTGTCCATTTCTTCCAGATTGTCCATTTTGTTAGCATAGAGTTGATTGCAGTAGTCTCTTACGACGTTTTGTATTTCTGTGTTGTCCGTTGTAACTTCTTTTACCTTTCTAATTTTATTGATTTCAGTCCTCTCCCTCTTTATCTTGATGCATCTGGCTAAGGATTTATCCATATGGTTTATCTTCTCAAAGAACCAGCTTTTTGTTTTTTTGATCTTTGATATTGTTTTCTTTGTTGCTCTTTCAGTCATTTCTTTCTTCTTTTTCTACCTTTTTATTGACAGTCCCAACTACCTTCAGAGTTTGTTTTCTATGGAGTAAATGATTGGGTCACATGGACACAACTTCTTCCTTTGATCTTATTGGTTTGTGAACTTTGCAATCTTACTTCATTTTTTGATACAGCAGGTTCTTATTAGTTATCCATCTGATACATATTACTGTATATATGTCAATCCCACTCTCCGAATTCATCACACAGCCACCACCAACCCCGCCACTTTCCCCCCTTGGTGGCCATACGTGACTTCTGCACATCTGTGTATCAATTCTGTCCTGTACACTGGTTCATCTGTACCGTTCCTCTAGGTTGAATATATGTGCTTTTATATACGATATCCGATTTTCTCTTTCTGACTGACTTCACTCTGTATGACAGTGTCTAGATCTATCCACGCCTGTACAAATGAACCAACATAGTTCCTTTTCGTGGCTGTATAATATTCCACAGTATATAGGTACCACATCTTCTTTATCCATTCGTCTTTGGGTGGCCATTTAAGTTGTTTCCATGACCTGGCTGCTGTAAATAGTGCTGCACTGAACATTGGGGTGCCTGTGCCTTTTAGAATTATGCTCTTCTCTGGGCTTATGCCCTGGTGTGCGATGGCTGAGTCATATGTTATTTCTATTTTCAGTTTTTCAAGGAATCTCCTTGCTTCCCTCCCTAGTGGCTCTATCAATTTACACTCCCACCAAGAGTAGAAGTGTGTTGTCTTTTTTCCAAACCATGCCCAGCAGTTTTTTTTCTTGATTTTCTGATGGTGACCGTTCTAAATGGTGTGAGGTGATACCTCAGTGTAGTTTTGATGTGCATCTCTATAATAATTAGTGATGTTGAGCAGGTTTTTATCTGCTTGTTGGCCACCTGTATGTCTTCTGTGGAGAATAGTCTGTTTAGGACTTCTGCCCATTTTTAGATTGGGTTGTTGGTTGTTTAAATATCAAGCAGCATGTGCTGTTTACATATTTTTGAGATTGATCCTCAGACCGCTGATTTGTATGTAAATATTTTTCCCATTCTGTGGGTTGTGTGTTCTTCTTTCTCATAGTTTCCTGTGCTTAGCAGAATCTTTTAAGGTTACTGAGGTCCCACTTGTATATTTCTGCTTTTATTTCCAGGACTCTAGCAGGAGGATTACAAAAGATCTTTTTGTGTTTTATGTCCAACAATGTTCTTCCTAGCTTTTCCTCTATGAGTTTTAGAGTGTCCAGACTTAAGTTTGGGTCTCTGTTCCAATTTTTATTAATTTTTGTGTACGGTGTTTTGGAGTGTTCTAATCTTATTGTTTTACATGTCTCTCTCCAGTTTCCCCAGCACCACGTATTCAAGAGACAGTCTCTTCTCCATTGTGTATCTGTGCCCCCTTTGTCAGAGATTAGTTGAGCATAGGCGTGTGGCTTTATCTCTGGGCTTTCTATCCTGTTGCATTGATCTATATTTCTGTTTTGGTGCCAGTCCGATGCTGTCTTGGTTACTGTAGCTTTGTAGTACAGTGCGAAGTCACGGAGCCTGATTCCTCCAGCTCCTTTTTTTTTTTTCATCAAACTGCTTTGGCCACTCGGGGAGTTTTGTGTCTCCATACACATTTTAAGATTTTTTGTTCTGGTTTTGTAAAAAAATTGCCATTGGTAATTTGAGAGGGATTGCACTGAATATGTAGATTGCTTTGGGTAGTATAGTCATTTTCATAATATTGATTCTTCCTTTCCAAGAACATGGTATAGCTCTTCATCTGTTTGTATCATCCTCAGTTTCATTCATCAGTGTCTTATACTTTTCTGTATACAGGTTTTCTGTCTCCCTAGGTAGGTTTATTCCTAGGTATTTTATTCCTTTACTTGCAGGGGTAAATGGGAGTCCTTCCTTAATTTCTCTTTCTTTTTTTCTTCCTTAATGAATAGGAATGCAAGGGATTTCTGTGCATTAATTTTGTGTCCTGCAACGTTTCCAAATCCATGGATTAGCTCTACTAGTTTTACGGTGGCATCTTTAGGATTCTCTACGTATAGAATCATGTCATGTGCAAAGAGTGGCCTTGTGACTTCTTCTTTTCCAGTTTGTCTTCCTTTTCTTTCCTTTGCTGCTCTGATTCCCGTGGCTAGAAGTTCCAAAACTATGTTGAATAATAGTGGTGAGAGTGGTCATCCTTGTCTTGTTCCTGATCTTAGAGGACATGCTTTCAGTTCTTCACCACTGAAAATGTTTGCTGCGGGTTTGTTGTATACGCCCTTGATTAAGTTGAGTGAGGTTCCCTCTAAGCCCACGTCCTGGAGGCTTTATATCACAAATGTGTGTTGACATTTGTCACAAGCTTTTCTGCATCGAGTGACTTGATCATATGCTTTTTCCTCTTCAATTTGTCAATAGGGGGAATCACATTGATTTGCGTGTATTGAAGAATCCTTGCATCCCTGGGAAACATCCCACTTGATGGAGAGGTATGATACTTTTAATGTGGTGTTGGATTCTGTTGCTGCTATTTTGTTGAGCTGCTTTGCATCTGAGTTCATCAGTGATATCGGGATGTAACTCTCTTTCCTACTATCTTTGTCTGGTTTTCCCAACAGGGTGACGGTGACCTCACAGGAAGAGTTTCAGAGTGTTCCTTCCACGCCAATAGTTTGGAAGAGTTTGAGAAAGGTGGGTGTTAGCTCTTTACTACGTGTTGGATAGAAATAACCTGTGAAGCCATCTGGTCCTGGACTTTTGTTTGTTGGACGATTTGTAATCAGAGTTTCAAGTTCATTACTCGTACTGGGTCTGTTCATATTTTCGATTTTTTCCTGCTTCAGCCTTGGAAGGTCGTACCTTCGTAAGAATTTGTCCATTTCCTCCTGATTGTCCATTTTGTTAGCATAGAGTTGATTGCAGTAGTGTCTTACAACGTTTTGTATTTCTGTGTTGTCCGTTGTAACTTCTTTTACCTTTCTAATTTTATTGATTTCAGTCCTCTCCCTCTTTATCTTGATGCATCTGGCTAAGGATTTATCCATATGGTTTATCTTCTCAAAGAACCAGCTTTCTGTTTTTTTGATCTTTGATATTGTTTTCTTTCTTGCTGTTTCAGTCATTTCTTTCTTCTTTTTCTACCTTTTTATTGACAGTCCCAACTACCTGCAGAGTTTGTTTTCTATGGAGTAAATGATTGGGTCACATGGACACAACTTCTTCCTTTGATCTTATTGGTTTGTGAACTTTGCAATCTTACTTCATTTTTTGATACAGCAGGTTCTTATTAGTTATCCGTCTTATACATATTACTGTATATATGTCAATCCCACTCTCCGAATTCATCACACAGCCACCACCAACCCCGCCACTTTCCCCCCTTGGTGGCCATACGTTACTTCTCCACATCTGTGTATCAATTCTGTCCTGTACACTGGTTCATCTGTACCGTTCCTCTAGGTTGAATATATGTGCTTTTATATACGATATCCGATTTTCTCTTTCTGACTGACTTCACTCTGTATGACAGTGTCTAGATCTATCCACGCCTGTACAAATGAACCAACATAGTTCCTTTTCGTGGCTGTATAATATTCCACGGTATATAGGTACCACATCTTCTTTATCCATTCGTCTTTGGGTGGCCATTTAAGATGTTTCCATGACCTGGCTGTTGAAAATAGTGCTGCACTGAACATTGGGGTGCCGGTGCCGTTTAGAATTATGCTCTTCTCTGGGCTTATGCCCTGGTGTGCGATGGCTGAGTCATATGTTATTTCTATTTTCAGTTTTTCAAGGAATCTCCTTGCTTCCCTCCCTAGTGGCTCTATCAATTTACACTCCCACCAAGAGTAGAAGTGTGTTCTCTTTTTTCCACACCATGCCCAGCAGTTTTTTTTCTTGATTTTCTGATGGTGACCGTTCTAAATGGTGTGAGGTGATACCTCAGTGTAGTTTTGATGTGCATCTCTATAATAATTAGTGATGTTGAGCAGGTTTTTATCTGCTTGTTGGCCACCTGTATGTCTTCTGTGGAGAATAGTCTGTTTAGGACTTCTGCCCATTTTTAGATTGGGTTGTTGGTTGTTTAATATCAAGCAGCATGTGCTGTTTACATATTTTTGAGATTGATCCTCAGACCGCTGATATGTATGTAAATATTTTTCCCATTCTGTGGGTTGTGTGTTCTTCTTTCTCATAGTTTCCTGTGCTTAGCAAAATCTTTTAAGGTTACTGAGGTCCCACTTGTATATTTCCGTTTTTATTTCCAGGACTCTAGCAGGAGGATTACAAAAGATCTTTTTGTGTTTTATGTCCAATGACGTTCTTCCTAGGTTTTCCTCTACGAGTTTTAGAGTGTCCAGACTTAAGTTTGGGTCTCTGTTCCAATTTGTATTAATTTTTGTGTACGGTGTTTTGGAGTGTTCTAATCTTATTGTTTTACATGTCTCTCTCCAGTTTCCCCAGCACCACGTATTCAAGAGACAGTCTCTTCTCCATTGTGTATCTGTGCCCCCTTTGTCAGAGATTAGTTGAGCATAGGCGTGTGGCTTTATCTCTGGGCTTTCTATCCTGTTGCATTGATCTATATTTCTGTTTTGGTGCCAGTCCGATGCTGTCTTGGTTACTGTAGCTTTGTAGTACAGTGCGAAGTCACGGAGCCTGATTCCTCCAGCTCCTTTTTTTTTTTTCATCAAACTGCTTTGGCCACTCGGGGAGTTTTGTGTCTCCATACACATTTTAAGATTTTTTGTTCTGGTTTTGTAAAAAAATTGCCATTGGTAATTTGAGAGGGATTGCACTGAATATGTAGATTGCTTTGGGTAGTATAGTCATTTTCATAATATTGATTCTTCCTTTCCAAGAACATGGTATAGCTCTTCATCTGTTTGTATCATCCTCAGTTTCATTCATCAGTGTCTTATACTTTTCTGTATACAGGTTTTCTGTCTCCCTAGGTAGGTTTATTCCTAGGTATTTTATTCCTTTACTTGCAGGGGTAAATGGGAGTCCTTCCTTAATTTCTCTTTCTTTTTTTCTTCCTTAATGAATAGGAATGCAAGGGATTTCTGTGCATTAATTTTGTGTCCTGCAACGTTTCCAAATCCATGGATTAGCTCTACTAGTTTTACGGTGGCATCTTTAGGATTCTCTACGTATAGAATCATGTCATGTGCAAAGAGTGGCCTTGTGACTTCTTCTTTTCCAGTTTGTCTTCCTTTTCTTTCCTTTGCTGCTCTGATTCCCGTGGCTAGAAGTTCCAAAACTATGTTGAATAATAGTGGTGAGAGTGGTCATCCTTGTCTTGTTCCTGATCTTAGAGGACATGCTTTCAGTTCTTCACCACTGAAAATGTTTGCTGCGGGTTTGTTGTATACGCCCTTGATTAAGTTGAGTGAGGTTCCCTCTAAGCCCACGTCCTGGAGGCTTTATATCACAAATGTGTGTTGACATTTGTCACAAGCTTTTCTGCATCGAGTGACTTGATCATATGCTTTTTCCTCTTCAATTTGTCAATAGGGGGAATCACATTGATTTGCGTGTATTGAAGAATCCTTGCATCCCTGGGAAACATCCCACTTGATGGAGAGGTATGATACTTTTAATGTGGTGTTGGATTCTGTTGCTGCTATTTTGTTGAGCCGCTTTGCATCTGAGTTCATCAGTGATATCGGGATGTAACTCTCTTTCCTACTATCTTTGTCTGGTTTTCCCAACAGGGTGACGGTGACCTCACAGGAAGAGTTTCAGAGTGTTCCTTCCACGCCAATAGTTTGGAAGAGTTTGAGAAAGGTGGGTGTTAGCTCTTTACTACGTGTTGGATAGAAATAACCTGTGAAGCCATCTGGTCCTGGACTTTTGTTTGTTGGACGATTTGTAATCAGAGTTTCAAGTTCATTACTCGTACTGGGTCTGTTCATATTTTCGATTTTTTCCTGCTTCAGCCTTGGAAGGTCGTACCTTCGTAAGAATTTGTCCATTTCCTCCTGATTGTCCATTTTGTTAGCATACAGTTGATTGCAGTAGTGTCTTACAACGTTTTGTATTTCTGTGTTGTCCGTTGTAACTTCTTTTACCTTTCTAATTTTATTGATTTCAGTCCTCTCCCTCTTTATCTTGATGCATCTGGCTAAGGATTTATCCATATGGTTTATCTTCTCAAAGAACCAGCTTTCTGTTTTTTTGATCTTTGATATTGTTTTCTTTCTTGCTGTTTCAGTCATTTCTTTCTTCTTTTTCTACCTTTTTATTGACAGTCCCAACTACCTGCAGAGTTTGTTTTCTATGGAGTAAATGATTGGGTCACATGGACACAACTTCTTCCTTTGATCTTATTGGTTTGTGAACTTTGCAATCTTACTTCATTTTTTGATACAGCAGGTTCTTATTAGTTATCCGTCTTATACATATTACTGTATATATGTCAATCCCACTCTCCGAATTCATCACACAGCCACCACCAACCCCGCCACTTTCCCCCCTTGGTGGCCATACGTTACTTCTCCACATCTGTGTATCAATTCTGTCCTGTACACTGGTTCATCTGTACCGTTCCTCTAGGTTGAATATATGTGCTTTTATATACGATATCCGATTTTCTCTTTCTGACTGACTTCACTCTGTATGACAGTGTCTAGATCTATCCACGCCTGTACAAATGAACCAACATAGTTCCTTTTCGTGGCTGTATAATATTCCACGGTATATAGGTACCACATCTTCTTTATCCATTCGTCTTTGGGTGGCCATTTAAGATGTTTCCATGACCTGGCTGTTGAAAATAGTGCTGCACTGAACATTGGGGTGCCGGTGCCGTTTAGAATTATGCTCTTCTCTGGGCTTATGCCCTGGTGTGCGATGGCTGAGTCATATGTTATTTCTATTTTCAGTTTTTCAAGGAATCTCCTTGCTTCCCTCCCTAGTGGCTCTATCAATTTACACTCCCACCAAGAGTAGAAGTGTGTTCTCTTTTTTCCAAACCATGCCCAGCAGTTTTTTTTCTTGATTTTCTGATGGTGACCGTTCTAAATGGTGTGAGGTGATACCTCAGTGTAGTTTTGATGTGCATCTCTATAATAATTAGTGATGTTGAGCAGGTTTTTATCTGCTTGTTGGCCACCTGTATGTCTTCTGTGGAGAATAGTCTGTTTAGGACTTCTGCCCATTTTTAGATTGGGTTGTTGGTTGTTTAATATCAAGCAGCATGTGCTGTTTATATATTTTTGAGATTGATCCGCAGACCGCTGATATGTATGTAAATATTTTTCCCATTCTGTGGGTTGTGTGTTCTTCTTTCTCATAGTTTCCTGTGCTTAGCAAAATCTTTTAAGGTTACTGAGGTCCCACTTGTATATTTCTGTTTTTATTTCCAGGACTCTAGCAGGAGGATTACAAAAGATCTTCTTGTGTTTTATGTCCAATGACGTTCTTCCTAGGTTTTCCTCTACGAGTTTTAGAGTGTCCAGACTTAAGTTTGGGTCTCTGTTCCAATTTGTATTAATTTTTGTGTACGGTGTTTGGGAGTGTTCTAATCTTATTGTTTTACATGTCTCTGTCCAGTTTCCCCAGCACCACGTATTCAAGAGACAGTCTCTTCTCCATTGTGTATCCGTGCCCCCTTTGTCAGAGATTAGTTGAGCATAGGCGTGTGGCTTTATCTCTGGGCTTTCTATCCTGTTGCATTGATCTATATTTCTGTTTTGGTGCCAGTCCGATGCTGTCTTGGTTACTGTAGCTTTGTAGTACAGTGCGAAGTCACGGAGCCCGATTCCTCCAGCTCCTTTTTTTTTTTTCATCAAACTGCTTTGGCCACTCGGGGAGTTTTGTGTCTCCATACACATTTTAAGATTTTTTGTTCTGGTTTTGTAAAGAAATTGCCATTGGTAATTTGAGAGGGATTGCACTGAATATGTAGATTGCTTTGGGTAGTATAGTCATTTTCATAATATTGATTCTTCCTATCCAAGAACATGGTATAGCTCTTCATCTGTTTGTATCATCCTCAGTTTCATTCATCAGTGTCTTATACTTTTCTGTATACAGGTTTTCTGTCTCCCTAGGTAGGTGTATTCCTAGGTATTTTATTCCTTTACTTGCAGGGGTAAATTGGAGTCCTTCCTTAATTTCTCTTTCTTTTTTTCTTCCTTAATGAATAGGAATGCAAGGGATTTCTGTGCATTAATTTTGTGTCCTGCAACGTTTCCAAATCCATGGATTAGCTCTACTAGTTTTACGGTGGCATCTTTAGGATTCTCTAAGTATAGAATCATGTCATGTGCAAAGAGTGGCATTGTGACTTCTTCTTTTCCAGTTTGTCTTCCTTTTATTTCCTTTGCTGCTCTGATTCCCGTGGCTAGAAGTTCCAAAACTATGTTGACTAATAGTGGTGAGAGTGGTCATCCTTGTCTTGTTCCTGATCTTAGAGGACATGCTTTCAGTTCTTCACCACTGAAAATGTTTGCTGCGGGTTTGTTGTATACGCCCTTGATTAAGTTGAGTGAGGTTCCCTCTAAGCCCACGTCCTGGAGGCTTTATATCACAAATGTGTGTTGACATTTGTCACAAGCTTTTCTGCATCGAGTGACTTGATCATATGCTTTTTCCTCTTCAATTTGTCAATAGGGGGAATCACATTGATTTGCGTGTATTGAAGAATCCTTGCATCCCTGGGAAAAATCCCACTTGATGGTGAGTTATGATACTTTTAACGTGGTGTTGGATTCTGTTGCTGCTATTTTGTTGAGCCGCTTTGCATCTGAGTTCATCAGTGATATTGGGATGTAACTCTCTTTCCTACTATCTTTGTCTGGTTTTCCCAACAGGGTGACGGTGACCTCACAGGAAGAGTTTCAGAGTGTTCCTTCCACGCCAATAGTTTGGAAGAGTTTGAGAAAGGTGGGTGTTAGCTCTTTTCTACGTGTTGGATAGAAATAACCTGTGAAGCCATCTGGTCCTGGACTTTTGTTTGTTGGACGATTTGTAATCAGAGTTTCAAGTTCATTACTCATACTGGGTCTGTTCATATTTTCGATTTTTTCCTGCTTCAGCCTTGGAAGGTCGTACCTTCCTAAGAATTTGTCCATTTCTTCCAGATTGTCCATTTTGTTAGCATAGAGTTGATTGCAGTAGTCTCTTATGACGTTTTGTATTTCTGTGTTGTCCGTTGTAACTTCTTTTACCTTTCTAATTTTATTGATTTCAGTCCTCTCCCTCTTTATCTTGATGCATCTGGCCAAGGATTTATCCATATGGTTTATCTTCTCAAAGAACCAGCTTTTTGTTTTTTTGATCTTTGATATTGTTTTCTTTGTTGCTGTTTCAGTCATTTCTTTCTTCTTTTTCTACCTTTTTATTGACAGTCCCAACTACCTTCAGAGTTTGTTTTCTATGGAGTAAATGATTGGGTCACATGGACACAACTTCTTCCTTTGATCTTATTGGTTTGTGAACTTTGCAATCTTACTTCATTTTTTGATACAGCAGGTTCTTATTAGTTATCCATCTGATACATATTACTGTATATATTTCAATCCCACTCTCCGAATTCATCACACAGCCACCACCAACCCCGCCACTTTCCCCCCTTGGTGGCCATACGTTACTTCTCCACATCTGTGTATCAATTCTGTCCTGTACACTGGTTCATCTGTACCGTTTCTCTAGGTTGAATATATGTGCTTTTATATACGATTTCCGATTTTCTCTTTCTGACTGACTTCACTCTGTATGACAGTGTCTAGATCTATCCACGCCTGTACAAATGAACCAACATAGTTCCTTTTCGTGGCTGTATAATATTCCACGGTATATAGGTACCACATCTTCTTTATCCATTCGTCTTTGGGTGGCCATTTAAGTTGTTTCCATGACCTGGCTGTTGTAAATGGTGCTGCACTGAACATTGGGGTGCCTGTGCCTTTTAGAATTATGCTCTTCTCTGGGCTTATGCCCTGGTGTGTGATGGCTGAGTCATATGTTATTTCTATTTTCAGTTTTTCAAGGAATCTCCTTGCTTCCCTCCCTAGTGGCTCTATCAATTTACACTCCCACCAAGAGTGCAAGTGTGTTCTCTTTTCTCCACACTGTGCCCAGCAGTTTTTTTTGTTGATTTTCTGATGGTGACCGCTCTAAATGGTGTGAGGTGATACCTCAGTGTAGTTTTGATGTGCATCTCTATAATAATTAGTGATGTTGAGCAGGTTTTTATCTGCTTGTTGGCCACCTGTATGTCTTCTGTGGAGAATAGTCTGTTTAGGACTTCTGCCCATTTTTAGATTGGGTTGTTGGTTTTTTAAATATCAAGCAGCATGTGCTGTTTACATATTTTTGAGATTGATCCTCAGACCGCTGATTTGTATGTAAATATTTTTCCCATTCTGTGGGTTGTGTGTTCTTCTTTCTCATAGTTTCCTGTGCTTAGCAAAATCTTTTAAGTTTACTGAGGTCCCACTTGTATATTTCTGCTTTTATTTCCAGGACTCTAGCAGGAGGATTACAAAAGATCTTCTTGTGTTTTATGTCCAACAATGTTCTTCCTAGCTTTTCCTCTACGAGTTTTAGAGTGTCCAGACTTAACTTTGGGTCTCTGTTCCAATTTGTATTAATTTTTGTGTACGGTGTTTGGGAGTGTTCTAATCTTATTGTTTTACATGTCTCTGTCCAGTTTCCCCAGCACCACGTATTCAAGAGACAGTCTCTTCTCCATTGTGTATCCGTGCCCCCTTTGTCAGAGATTAGTTGAGCATAGGCGTGTGGCTTTATCTCTGGGCTTTCTATCCTGTTGCATTGATCTATATTTCTGTTTTGGTGCCAGTCCGATGCTGTCTTGGTTACTGTAGCTTTGTAGTACAGTGCGAAGTCACGGAGCCCGATTCCTCCAGCTCCTTTTTTTTTTTTCATCAAACTGCTTTGGCCACTCGGGGAGTTTTGTGTCTCCATACACATTTTAAGATTTTTTGTTCTGGTTTTGTAAAACAATTGCCATTGGTAATTTGAGAGGGATTGCACTGAATATGTAGATTGCTTTGGGTAGTATAGTCATTTTCATAATATTGATTCTTTCTATCCAAGAACATGGTATAGCTCTTCATGTGTTTGTATCATCCTCAGTTTCATTCATCAGTGTCTTATACTTTTCTGTATACAGGTTTTCTGTCTCCCTAGGTAGGTTTATTCCTAGGTATTTTATTCCTTTACTTGCAGGGGTAAATGGGAGTCCTTCCTTAATTTCTCTTTCTTTTTTTCTTCCTTAATGAATAGGAATGCAAGGGATTTCTGTGCATTAATTTTGTGTCCTGCAACGTTTCCAAATCCATGGATTAGCTCTACTAGTTTTACGGTGGCATCTTTAGGATTCTCTACGTATAGAATCATGTCATGTGCAAAGAGTGGCATTGTGACTTCTTCTTTTCCAGTTTGTCTTCCTTTTCTTTCCTTTGCTGCTCTGATTCCCGTGGCTAGAAGTTCCAAAACTATGTTGAATAATAGTGGTGAGAGTGGTCATCCTTGTCTTGTTCCTGATCTTAGAGGACATGCTTTCAGTTCTTCACCACTGAAAATGTTTGCTGCGGGTTTGTTGTATACGTCCTTGATTAAGTTGAGTGAGGTTCCCTCTAAGCCCACGTCCTGGAGGCTTTATATCACAAATGTGTGTTGACATTTGTCACAAGCTTTTCTGCATCGAGTGACTTGATCATATGCTTTTTCCTCTTCAATTTGTCAATAGGGGGAATCACATTGATTTGCCTGTATTGAAGAATCCTTGCATCCCTGGGAAAAATCCCACTTGATGGTGAGTTATGATACTTTTAACGTGGTGTTGGATTCTGTTGCTGCTATTTTGTTGAGCCGCTTTGCATCTGAGTTCATCAGTGATATCGGGATGTAACTCTCTTTCCTACTATCTTTGTCTGGTTTCCCAACAGGGTGACGGTGACCTCACAGGAAGAGTTTCAGAGTGTTCCTTCCACGCCAATAGTTTGGAAGAGTTTGAGAAAGGTGGGTGTTAGCTCTTTTCTACGTGTTGGATAGAAATAACCTGTGAAGCCATGTGGTCCTGGACTTTTGTTTGTTGGACGATTTGTAATCAGAGTTTCAAGTTCATTACTCGTACTGGGTCTGTTCATATTTTCGATTTTTTCCTGCTTCAGCCTTGGAAGGTCGTACCTTCCTAAGAATTTGTCCATTTCTTCCAGATTGTCCATTTTGTTAGCATAGAGTTGATTGCAGTAGTCTCTTATGACGTTTTGTATTTCTGTGTTGTCCGTTGTAACTTCTTTTACCTTTCTAATTTTATTGATTTCAGTCCTCTCCCTCTTTATCTTGATTCATCTGGCTAAGGATTTATCCATATGGTTTATCTTCTCAAGGAACCAGCTTTTTGTTTTTTTGATCTTTGATATTGTTTTCTTTGTTGCTGTTTCAGTCATTTCTTTCTTCTTTTTCTACCTTTTTATTGACAGTCCCAACTACCTGCAGAGTTTGTTTTCTATGGAGTAAATGATTGGTTCACATGGACACAACTTCTTCCTTTGATCTTATTGGTTTGTGAACTTTGCAATCTTACTTCATTTTTTGATACAGCAGGTTCTTATTAGTTATCCATCTGATACATATTACTGTATATATGTCAATCCCACTCTCCGAATTCATCACACAGCCACCACCAACCCCGCCACTTTCCCCCCTTGGTGGCCATACGTGACTTCTGCACATCTGTGTATCAATTCTGTCCTGTACACTGGTTCATCTGTACCATTTCTCTAGGTTGAATATATGTGCTTTTATATACGATATCCGATTTTCTCTTTCTGACTGACTTCACTCTGTATGACAGTGTCTAGATCTATCCACGCCTGTACAAATGAACCAACATAGTTCCTTTTCGTGGCTGTATAGTATTCCATGGTATATAGGTACCACATCTTCTTTATCCATTCGTCTTTGGGTGGCCATTTAAGTTGTTTCCATGACCTGGCTGTTGTAAATGGTGCTGCACTGAACATTGGGGTGCCTGTGCCTTTTAGAATTATGCTCTTCTCTGGGCTTATGCCCTGGTGTGCGATGGCTGAGTCATATGTTATTTCTATTTTCAGTTTTTCAAGGAATCTCCTTGCTTCCCTCCCTAGTGGCTCTATCAATTTACACTCCCACCAAGAGTGCAAGTGTGTTCTCTTTTCTCCACACCGTGCCCAGCAGTTTTTTTTTGTTGATTTTCTGATGGTGACCGTTCTACATGGTGTGAGGTGATACCTCAGTGTAGTTTTGATGTGCATCTCTATAATAATTAGTGATGTTGAGCAGGTTTTTATCTGCTTGTTGGCCACCTGTATGTCTTCTGTGGAGAATAGTCTGTTTAGGACTTCTGCCCATTTTTAGATTGGGTTGTTGGTTGTTTAATATCAAGCAGCATGTGCTGTTTACATATTTTTGAGATTGATCCTCAGACCGCTGATATGTATGTAAATATTTTTCCCATTCTGTGGGTTGTGTGTTCTTCTTTCTCATAGTTTCCTGTGCTTAGCAAAATCTTTTAAGGTTACTGAGGTCCCACTTGTATATTTCCATTTTTATTTCCAGGACTCTAGCAGGAGGATTACAAAAGATCTTTTTGTGTTTTATGTCCAATGACGTTCTTCCTAGGTTTTCCTCTACGAGTTTTAGAGTGTCCAGACTTAAGTTTGGGTCTCTGTTCCAATTTGTATTAATTTTTGTGTACGGTGTTTGGGAGTGTTCTAATCTTATTGTTTTACATGTCTCTGTCCAGTTTCCCCAGCACCACGTATTCAAGAGACAGTCTCTTCTCCATTGTGTATCTGTGCCCCCTTTGTCAGAGATTAGTTGAGCATAGGCGTGTGGCTTTATCTCTGGGCTTTCTATCCTGTTGCATTGATCTATATTTCTGTTTTGGTGCCAGTCCGATGCTGTCTTGGTTACTGTAGCTTTGTAGTACAGTGCGAAGTCACGGAGCCTGATTCCTCCAGCTCCTTTTTTTTTTTTCATCAAACTGCTTTGGCCACTCGGGGAGTTTTGTGTCTCCATACACATTTTAAGATTTTTTGTTCTGGTTTTGTAAAAAAATTGCCATTGGTAATTTGAGAGGGATTGCACTGAATATGTAGATTGCTTTGGGTAGTATAGTCATTTTCATAATATTGATTCTTCCTTTCCAAGAACATGGTATAGCTCTTCATGTGTTTGTATCATCCTCAGTTTCATTCATCAGTGTCTTATACTTTTCTGTATACAGGTTTTCTGTCTCCCTAGGTAGGTGTATTCCTAGGTATTTTATTCCTTTACTTGCAGGGGTAAATGGGAGTCCTTCCTTAATTTCTCTTTCTTTTTTTCTTCCTTAATGAATAGGAATGCAAGGGATTTCTGTGCATTAATTTTGTGTCCTGCAACGTTTCCAAATCCATGGGTTAGCTCTACTAGTTTTACGGTGGCATCTTTAGGATTCTCTACGTATAGAATCATGTCATGTGCAAAGAGTGGCATTGTGACTTCTTCTTTTCCAGTTTGTCTTCCTTTTCTTTCCTTTGCTGCTCTGATTCCCGTGGCTAGAAGTTCCAAAACTATGTTGAATAATAGTGGTGAGAGTGGTCATCCTTGTCTTGTTCCTGATCTTAGAGGACATGCTTTCAGTTCTTCACCACTGAAAATGTTTGCTGCGGGTTTGTTGTATACGTCCTTGATTAAGTTGAGTGAGGTTCCCTCTAAGCCCACGTCCTGGAGGCTTTATATCACAAATGTGTGTTGACATTTGTCACAAGCTTTTCTGCATCGAGTGACTTGATCATATGCTTTTTCCTCTTCAATTTGTCAATAGGGGGAATCACATTGATTTGCGTGTATTGAAGAATCCTAGCATCCCTGGGAAACATCCCACTTGATGGAGAGTTATGATACTTTTAACGTGGTGTTGGATTCTGTTGCTGCTATTTTGTTGAGCCGCTTTGCATCTGAGTTCATCAGTGATATCGGGATGTAACTCTCTTTCCTACTATCTTTGTCTGGTTTTCCCAACAGGGTGACGGTGACCTCACAGGAAGAGTTTCAGAGTGTTCCTTCCACGCCAATAGTTTGGAAGAGTTTGAGAAAGGTGGGTGTTAGCTCTTTACTACGTGTTGGATAGAAATAACCTGTGAAGCCATGTGGTCCTGGACTTTTGTTTGTTGGACGATTTGTAATCAGAGTTTCAAGTTCATTACTCGTACTGGGTCTGTTCATATTTTCGATTTTTTCCTGCTTCAGCCTTGGAAGGTCGTACCTTCCTAAGAATTTGTCCATTTCTTCCAGATTGTCCATTTTGTTAGCATAGAGTTGATTGCAGTAGTCTCTTATGACGTTTTGTATTTCTGTGTTGTCTGTTGTAACTTCTTTTACCTTTCTAATTTTATTGATTTCAGTCCTCTCCCTCTTTATCTTGATGCATCTGGCTAAGGATTTATCCATATGGTTTATCTTCTCAAAGAACCAGCTTTTTGTTTTTTTGATCTTTGATATTGTTTTCTTTGTTGCTGTTTCAGTCATTTCTTTCTTCTTTTTCTACCTTTTTATTGACAGTCCCAACTACCTGCAGAGTTTGTATTCTATGGAGTAAATGATTGGGTCACATGGACACAACTTCTTCCTTTGATCTTATTGGTTTGTGAACTTTGCAATCTTACTTCATTTTTTGATACAGCAGGTTCTTATTAGTTATTCATCTTATACATATTACTGTATATATGTCAATCCCACTCTCCGAATTCATCACACAGCCACCACCAACCCCGCCACTTTCCCCCCTTGGTGGCCATACGTGACTTCTGCACATCTGTGTATCAATTCTGTCCTGTACACTGGTTCATCTGTACCGTTTCTCTAGGTTGAATATATGTGCTTTTATATACGATATCCGATTTTCTCTTTCTGACTGACTTCACTCTGTATGACAGTGTCTAGATCTATCCACGCCTGTACAAATGAACCAACATAGTTCCTTTTCGTGGCTGTATAATATTCCACGGTATATAGGTACCACATCTTCTTTATCCATTCGTTTTTGGGTGGCCATTTAAGATGTTTCCATGACCTGGCTGTTGTAAATAGTGCTGCACTGAACATTGGGGTGCCGGTGCCGTTTAGAATTATGCTCTTCTCTGGGCTTATGCCCTGGTGTGCGATGGCTGAGTCATATGTTATTTCTATTTTCAGTTTTTCAAGGAATCTCCTTGCTTCCCTCCCTAGTGGCTCTATCAATTTACACTCCCACCAAGAGTGCAAGTGTGTTCTCTTTTTTCCAAACCATGCCCAGCAGTTTTTTTTCTTGATTTTCTGATGGTGACCGTTCTAAATGGTGTGAGGTGATACCTCAGTGTAGTTTTGATGTGCATCTCTATAATAATTAGTGATGTTGAGCAGGTTTTTATCTGCTTGTTGGCCACCTGTATGTCTTCTGTGGAGAATAGTCTGTTTAGGACTTCTGCCCATTTTTAGATTGGGTTGTTGGTTGTTTAATATCAAGCAGCATGTGCTGTTTACATATTTTTGAGATTGATCCTCAGACCGCTGATATGTATGTAAATATTTTTCCCATTCTGTGGGTTGTGTGTTCTTCTTTCTCATAGTTTCCTGTGCTTAGCAAAATCTTTTAAGGTTACTGAGGTCCCACTTGTATATTTCTGTTTTTATTTCCAGGACTCTAGCAGGAGGATTACAAAAGATCTTCTTGTGTTTTATGTCCAACGATGTTCTTCCTAGGTTTTCCTCTACGAGTTTTAGAGTGTCCAGACTTAAGTTTGGGTCTCTGTTCCAATTTGTATTAATTTTTGTGTACGGTGTTTGGGAGTGTTCTAATCTTATTGTTTTACATGTCTCTGTCCAGTTTCCCCAGCACCACGTATTCAAGAGACAGTCTCTTCTCCATTGTGTATCCGTGCCCCCTTTGTCAGAGATTAGTTGAGCATAGGCGTGTGGCTTTATCTCTGGGCTTTCTATCCTGTTGCATTGATCTATATTTCTGTTTTGGTGCCAGTCCGATGCTGTCTTGGTTACTGTAGCTTTGTAGTACAGTGCGAAGTCACGGAGCCCGATTCCTCCAGCTCCTTTTTTTTTTTTTCATCAAACTGCTTTGGCCACTCGGGGAGTTTTGTGTCTCCATACACATTTTAAGATTTTTTGTTCTGGTTTTGTAAAGAAATTGCCATTGGTAATTTGAGAGGGATTGCACTGAATATGTAGATTGCTTTGGGTAGTATAGTCATTTTCATAATATTGATTCTTCCTATCCAAGAACATGGTATAGCTCTTCATGTGTTTGTATCATCCTCAGTTTCATTCATCAGTGTCTTATACTTTTCTGTATACAGGTTTTCTGTCTCCCTAGGTAGGTGTATTCCTAGGTTTTTTATTCCTTTACTTGCAGGGGTAAATGGGAGTCCTTCCTTAATTTCTCTTTCTTTTTTTCTTCCTTAATGAATAGGAATGCAAGGGATTTCTGTGCATTAATTTTGTGTCCTGCAACGTTTCCAAATCCATGGATTAGCTCTACTAGTTTTACGGTGGCATCTTTAGGATTCTCTACGTATAGAATCATGTCATGTGCAAAGAGTGGCATTGTGACTTCTTCTTTTCCAGTTTGTCTTCCTTTTCTTTCCTTTGCTGCTCTGATTCCCGTGGCTAGAAGTTCCAAAACTATGTTGAATAATAGTGGTGAGAGTGGTCATCCTTGTCTTGTTCCTGATCTTAGAGGACATGCTTTCAGTTCTTCACCACTGAAAATGTTTGCTGCGGGTTTGTTGTATACGTCCTTGATTAAGTTGAGTGAGGTTCCCTCTAAGCCCACGTCCTGGAGGCTTTATATCCCAAATGTGTGTTGACATTTGTCACAAGCTTTTCTGCATCGAGTGACTTGATCATATGCTTTTTCCTCTTCAATTTGTCAATAGGGGGAATCACATTGATTTGCGTGTATTGAAGAATCCTTGCATCCCTGGGAAAAATCCCACTTGATGGTGAGTTATGATACTTTTAACGTGGTGTTGGATTCTGTTGCTGCTATTTTGTTGAGCCGCTTTGCATCTGAGTTCATCAGTGATATCGGGATGTAACTCTCTTTCCTACTATCTTTGTCTGGTTTTCCCAACAGGGTGACGGTGACCTCACAGGAAGAGTTTCAGAGTGTTCCTTCCATGCCAATAGTTTGGAAGAGTTTGAGAAAGGTGGGTGTTAGCTCTTTTCTACGTGTTGGATAGAAATAACCTGTGAAGCCATGTGGTCCTGGACTTTTGTTTGTTGGACGATTTGTAATCAGAGTTTCAAGTTCATTACTCGTACTGGGTCTGTTCATATTTTCGATTTTTTCCTGCTTCAGCCTTGGAAGGTCGTACCTTCCTAAGAATTTGTCCATTTCTTCCAGATTGTCCATTTTGTTAGCATAGAGTTGATTGCAGTAGTCTCTTACGACGTTTTGTATTTCTGTGTTGTCCGTTGTAACTTCTTTTACCTTTCTAATTTTATTGATTTCAGTCCTCTCCCTCTTTATCTTGATGCATCTGGCTAAGGATTTATCCATATGGTTTATCTTCTCAAGGAACCAGCTTTTTGTTTTTTTGATCTTTGATATTGTTTTCTTTGTTGGTGTTTCAGTCATTTCTTTCTTCTTTTTCTACCTTTTTATTGACAGTCCCAACTACCTGCAGAGTTTGTTTTCTATGGAGTAAATGATTGGGTCACATGGACACAACTTCTTCCTTTGATCTTATTGGTTTGTGAACTTTGCTATCTTACTTCATTTTTTGATACAGCAGGTTCTTATTAGTTATCCATCTGATACATATTACTGTATATATGTCAATCCCACTCTCCGAATTCATCACACAGCCACCACCAACCCCGCCACTTTCCCCCCTTGGTGGCCATACGTGACTTCTGCACATCTGTGTATCAATTCTGTCCTGTACACTGGTTCATCTGTACCGTTTCTCTAGGTTGAATATATGTGCTTTTATATACGATATCCGATTTTCTCTTTCTGACTGACTTCACTCTGTATGACAGTGTCTAGATCTATCCACGCCTGTACAAATGAACCAACATAGTTCCTTTTCGTGGCTGTATAATATTCCATGGTATATAGGTACCACATCTTCTTTATCCATTCGTCTTTGGGTGGCCATTTAAGTTGTTTCCATGACCTGGCTGTTGTAAATGGTGCTGCACTGAACATTGGGGTGCCTGTGCCTTTTAGAATTATGCTCTTCTCTGGGCTTATGCCCTGGTGTGTGATGGCTGAGTCATATGTTATTTCTATTTTCAGTTTTTCAAGGAATCTCCTTGCTTCCCTCCCTAGTGGCTCTATCAATTTACACTCCCACCAAGAGTGCAAGTGTGTTCTCTTTTCTCCACACTGTGCCCAGCAGTTTTTTTTGTTGATTTTCTGATGGTGACCGCTCTAAATGGTGTGAGGTGATACCTCAGTGTAGTTTTGATGTGCATCTCTATAATAATTAGTGATGTTGAGCAGGTTTTTATCTGCTTGTTGGCCACCTGTATGTCTTCTGTGGAGAATAGTCTGTTTAGGACTTCTGCCCATTTTTAGATTGGGTTGTTGGTTGTTTAATATCAAGCAGCATGTGCTGTTTACATATTTTTGAGATTGATCCTCAGACCGCTGATTTGTATGTAAATATTTTTCCCATTCTGTGGGTTGTGTGTTCTTCTTTCTCATAGTTTCCTGTGCTTAGCAAAATCTTTTAAGTTTACTGAGGTCCCACTTGTATATTTCCGTTTTTATTTCCAGGACTCTAGCAGGAGGATTACAAAAGATCTTTTTGTGTTTTATGTCCAATGACGTTCTTCCTAGGTTTTCCTCTACGAGTTTTAGAGTGTCCAGACTTAAGTTTGGGTCTCTGTTCCAATTTGTATTAATTTTTGTGTACGGTGTTTGGGAGTGTTCTAATCTTATTGTTTTACATGTCTCTCTCCAGTTTCCCCAGCACCACGTATTCAAGAGACAGTCTCTTCTCCATTGTGTATCTGTGCCCCCTTTGTCAGAGATTAGTTGAGCATAGGCGTGTGGCTTTATCTCTGGGCTTTCTATCCTGTTGCATTGATCTATATTTCCGTTTTGGTGCCAGTCCGATGCTGTCTTGGTTACTGTAGCTTTGTAGTACAGTGCGAAGTCACGGAGCCTGATTCCTCCAGCTCCTTTTTTTTTTTTCATCAAACTGCTTTGGCCACTCGGGGAGTTTTGTGTCTCCATACACATTTTAAGATTTTTTGTTCTGGTTTTGTAAAAAAATTGCCATTGGTAATTTGAGAGGGATTGCACTGAATATGTAGATTGCTTTGGGTAGTATAGTCATTTTCATAATATTGATTCTTCCTATCCAAGAACATGGTATAGCTCTTCATGTGTTTGTATCATCCTCAGTTTCATTCATCAGTGTCTTATACTTTTCTGTATACAGGTTTTCTGTCTCCCTAGGTAGGTGTATTCCTAGGTATTTTATTCCTTTACTTGCAGGGGTAAATGGGAGTCCTTCCTTAATTTCTCTTTCTTTTTTTCTTCCTTAATGAAGAGGAATGCAAGGGATTTCTGTGCATTAATTTTGTGTCCTGCAACGTTTCCAAATCCATGGATTAGCTCTACTAGTTTTACGGTGGCATCTTTAGGATTCTCTACGTATAGAATCATGTCATGTGCAAAGAGTGGCCTTGTGACTTCTTCTTTTCCAGTTTGTCTTCCTTTTCTTTCCTTTGCTGCTCCGATTCCCGTGGCTAGAAGTTCCAAAACTATGTTGAATAATAGTGGTGAGAGTGGTCATCCTTGTCTTGTTCCTGATCTTAGAGGACATGCTTTCAGTTCTTCACCACTGAAAATGTTTGCTGCGGGTTTGTTGTATACGTCCTTGATTAAGTTGAGTGAGGTTCCCTCTAAGCCCACGTCCTGGAGGCTTTATATCACAAATGTGTGTTGACATTTGTCACAAGCTTTTCTGCATCGAGTGACTTGATCATATGCTTTTTCCTCTTCAATTTGTCAGTAGGGGGAATCACATTGATTTGCGTGTATTGAAGAATCCTAGCATCCGTGGGAAACATCCCACTTGATGGAGAGGTATGATACTTTTAATGTGGTGTTGGATTCTGTTGCTGCTATTTTGTTGAGCCGCTTTGCATCTGAGTTCATCAGTGATATCGGGATGTAACTCTCTTTCCTACTATCTTTGTCTGGTTTTCCCAACAGGGTGACGGTGACCTCACAGGAAGAGTTTCAGAGTGTTCCTTCCACGCCAATAGTTTGGAAGAGTTTGAGAAAGGTGGGTGTTAGCTCTTTACTACGTGTTGGATAGAAATAACCTGTGAAGCCATCTGGTCCTGGACTTTTGTTTGTTGGACGATTTGTAATCAGAGTTTCAAGTTCATTACTCGTACTGGGTCTGTTCATATTTTCGATTTTTTCCTGCTTCAGCCTTGGAAGGTCGTACCTTCGTAAGAATTTGTCCATTTCCTCCTGATTGTCCATTTTGTTAGCATACAGTTGATTGCAGTAGTGTCTTACGACGTTTTGTATTTCTGTGTTGTCCGTTGTAACTTCTTTTACCTTTCTAATTTTATTGATTTCAGTCCTCTCCCTCTTTATCTTGATGCATCTGGCTAAGGATTTATCCATATGGTTTATCTTCTCAAAGAACCAGCTTTCTGTTTTTTTGATCTTTGATATTGTTTTCTTTCTTGCTGTTTCAGTCATTTCTTTCTTCTTTTTCTACCTTTTTATTGACAGTCCCAACTACCTGCAGAGTTTGTATTCTATGGAGTAAATGATTGGTTCACATGGACACAACTTCTTCCTTTGATCTTATTGGTTTGTGAACTTTGGAATCTTACTTCATTTTTTGATACAGCAGGTTCTTATTAGTTATCCGTCTTATACATATTACTGTATATATGTCAATCCCACTCTCCGAATTCATCACACAGCCACCACCAACCCCGCCACTTTCCCCCCTTGGTGGCCATACGTTACTTCTCCACATCTGTGTATCAATTCTGTCCTGTACACTGGTTCATCTGTACCGTTTCTCTAGGTTGAATATATGTGCTTTTATATACGATATCCGATTTTCTCTTTCTGACTGACTTCACTCTGTATGACAGTGTCTAGATCTATCCACGCCTGTACAAATGAACCAACATAGTTCCTTTTCGTGGCTGTATAATATTCCACGGTATATAGGTACCACATCTTCTTTATCCATTCGTCTTTGGGTGGCCATTTAAGTTGTTTCCATGACCTGGCTGCTGTAAATATTGCTGCACTGAACATTGGGGTGCCTGTGCCTTTTAGAATTATGCTCTTCTCTGGGCTTATGCCCTGGTGTGCGATGGCTGAGTCATATGTTATTTCTATTTTCAGTTTTTCAAGGAATCTCCTTGCTTCCCTCCCTAGTGGCTCTATCAATTTACACTCCCACCAAGAGTGCAAGTGTGTTCTCTTTTTTCCACACCGTGCCCAGCAGTTTTTTTTCTTGATTTTCTGATGGTGACCGCTCTAAATGGTGTGAGGTGATACCTCAGTGTAGTTTTGATGTGCATCTCTATAATAATTAGTGATGTTGAGCAGGTTTTTATCTGCTGTTGGCCACCTGTATGTCTTCTGTGGAGAATAGTCTGTTTAGGACTTCTGCCCATTTTTAGATTGGGTTGTTGGTTTTTTTAAATATCAAGCAGCATGTGCTGTTTACATATTTTTGAGATTGATCCTCAGACCGCTGATTTGTATGTAAATATTTTTCCCATTCTGTGGGTTGTGTGTTCTTCTTTCTCATAGTTTCCTGTGCTTAGCAAAATCTTTTAAGTTTACTGAGGTCCCACTTGTATATTTCTGCTTTTATTTCCAGGACTCTAGCAGGAGGATTACAAAAGATCTTCTTGTGTTTTATGTCCAACAATGTTCTTCCTAGGTTTTCCTCTACGAGTTTTAGAGTGTCCAGACTTAAGTTTGGGTCTCTGTTCCAATTTGTATTAATTTTTGTGTACGGTGTTTGGGAGTGTTCTAATCTTATTGTTTTACATGTCTCTGTCCAGTTTCCCCAGCACCACGTATTCAAGAGACAGTCTCTTCTCCATTGTGTATCCGTGCCCCCTTTGTCAGAGATTAGTTGAGCATAGGCGTGTGGCTTTATCTCTGGGCTTTCTATCCTGTTGCATTGATCTATATTTCTGTTTTGGTGCCAGTCCGATGCTGTCTTGGTTACTGTAGCTTTGTAGTACAGTGCGAAGTCACGGAGCCCGATTCCTCCAGCTCCTTTTTTTTTTTTCATCAAACTGCTTTGGCCACTCGGGGAGTTTTGTGTCTCCATACACATTTTAAGATTTTTTGTTCTGGTTTTGTAAAACAATTGCCATTGGTAATTTGAGAGGGATTGCACTGAATATGTAGATTGCTTTGGGTAGTATAGTCATTTTCATAATATTGATTCTTTCTATCCAAGAACATGGTATAGCTCTTCATGTGTTTGTATCATCCTCAGTTTCATTCATCAGTGTCTTATACTTTTCTGTATACAGGTTTTCTGTCTCCCTAGGTAGGTGTATTCCTAGGTATTTTATTCCTTTACTTGCAGGGGTAAATGGGAGTCCTTCCTTAATTTCTCTTTCTTTTTTTCTTCCTTAATGAATAGGAATGCAAGGGATTTCTGTGCATTAATTTTGTGTCCTGCAACGTTTCCAAATCCATGGATTAGCTCTACTAGTTTTACGGTGGCATCTTTAGGATTCTCTACGTATAGAATCATGTCATGTGCAAAGAGTGGCATTGTGACTTCTTCTTTTCCAGTTTGTCTTCCTTTTCTTTCCTTTGCTGCTCTGATTCCCGTGGCTAGAAGTTCCAAAACTATGTTGAATAATAGTGGTGAGAGTGGTCATCCTTGTCTTGTTCCTGATCTTAGAGGACATGCTTTCAGTTCTTCACCACTGAAAATGTTTGCTGCGGGTTTGTTGTATACGTCCTTGATTAAGTTGAGTGAGGTTCCCTCTAAGCCCACGTCCTGGAGGCTTTATATCACAAATGTGTGTTGACATTTGTCACAAGCTTTTCTGCATCGAGTGACTTGATCATATGCTTTTTCCTCTTCAATTTGTCAATAGGGGGAATCACATTGATTTGCGTGTATTGAAGAATCCTTGCATCCCTGGGAAAAATCCCACTTGATGGTGAGTTATGATACTTTTAACGTGGTGTTGGATTCTGTTGCTGCTATTTTGTTGAGCCGCTTTGCATCTGAGTTCATCAGTGATATCGGGATGTAACTCTCTTTCCTACTATCTTTGTCTGGTTTTCCCAACAGGGTGACGGTGACCTCACAGGAAGAGTTTCAGAGTGTTCCTTCCACGCCAATAGTTTGGAAGAGTTTGAGAAAGGTGGGTGTTAGCTCTTTTCTACGTGTTGGATAGAAATAACCTGTGAAGCCATGTGGTCCTGGACTTCTGTTTGTTGGACGATTTGTAATCAGAGTTTCAAGTTCATTACTCGTACTGGGTCTGTTCATATTTTCGATTTTTTCCTGCTTCAGCCTTGGAAGGTCGTACCTTCCTAAGAATTTGTCCATTTCTTCCAGATTGTCCATTTTGTTGGCATAGATTTGATTGCAGTAGTCTCTTACAACGTTTTGTATTTCTGTGTTGTCAGTTGTAACTTCTTTTACCTTTCTAATTTTATTGATTTCAGTCCTCTCCCTCTTTATCTTGATGCATCTGGCTAAGGATTTATCCATATGGTTTATCTTCTCAAAGAACCAGCTTTTTGTTTTTTTGATCTTTGACATTGTTTTTTTTGTTGCTGTTTCAGTCATTTCTTTCTTCTTTTTCTACCTTTTTATTGACAGTCCCAACTACCTTCAGAGTTTGTATTCTATGGAGTAAATGATTGGTTCACATGGACACAACTTCTTCCTTTGATCTTATTGGTTTGTGAACTTTGCAATCTTACTTCATTTTTTGATACAGCAGGTTCTTATTAGTTATCCATCTGATACATATTACTGTATATATGTCAATCCCACTCTCCGAATTCATCACACAGCCACCACCAACCCCGCCACTTTCCCCCCTTGGTGGCCATACGTTACTTCTCCACATCTGTGTATCAATTCTGTCCTGTACACTGGTTCATCTGTACCGTTTCTCTAGGTTGAATATATGTGCTTTTATATACGATATCCGATTTTCTCTTTCTGACTGACTTCACTCTGTATGACAGTGTCTAGATCTATCCACGCCTGTACAAATGAACCAACATAGTTCCTTTTTGTGGCTGTATAATATTCCACGGTATATAGGTACCACATCTTCTTTATCCATTCGTCTTTGGGTGGCCATTTAAGTTGTTTCCATGACCTGGCTGCTGTAAATATTGCTGCACTGAACATTGGGGTGCCTGTGCCTTTTAGAATTATGCTCTTCTCTGGGCTTATGCCCTGGTGTGCGATGGCTGAGTCATATGTTATTTCTATTTTCAGTTTTTCAAGGAATCTCCTTGCTTCCCTCCCTAGTGGCTCTATCAATTTACACTCCCACCAAGAGTGCAAGTGTGTTCTCTTTTTTCCACACCATGCCCAGCAGTTTTTTTTCTTGATTTTCTGATGGTGACCGTTCTAAATGGTGTGAGGTGATACCTCAGTGTAGTTTTGATGTGCATCTCTATAATAATTAGTGATGTTGAGCAGGTTTTTATCTGCTTGTTGGCCACCTGTATGTCTTCTGTGGAGAATAGTCTGTTTAGGACTTCTGCCCATTTTTAGATTGGGTTGTTGGTTGTTTAATATCAAGCAGCATGTGCTGTTTACATATTTTTGAGATTGATCCTCAGACCGCTGATTTGTATGTAAATATTTTTCCCATTCTGTGGGTTGTGTGTTCTTCTTTCTCATAGTTTCCTGTGCTTAGCAAAATCTTTTAAGGTTACTGAGGTCCCACTTGTATATTTCTGTTTTTATTTCCAGGACTCTAGCAGGAGGATTACAAAAGATCTTCTTGTGTTTTATGTCCAACGACGTTCTTCCTAGGTTTTCCTCTACGAGTTTTAGAGTGTCCAGACTTAAGTTTGGGTCTCTGTTCCAATTTGTATTAATTTTTGTGTACGGTGTTTGGGAGTGTTCTAATCTTATTGTTTTACATGTCTCTGTCCAGTTTCCCCAGCACCACGTATTCAAGAGACAGTCTCTTCTCCATTGTGTATCTGTGCCCCCTTTGTCAGAGATTAGTTGAGCATAGGCGTGTGGCTTTATCTCTGGGCTTTCTATCCTGTTGCATTGATCTATATTTCCGTTTTGGTGCCAGTCCGATGCTGTCTTGCTTACTGTAGCTTTGTAGGACAGTGCGAAGTCACGGAGCCTGATTCCTCCAGCTCCTTTTTCTTTTTTCATCAAACTGCTTTGGCTACTCGGGGAATTTTGTGTCTCCATACACATTTTAAGATTTTTTGTTCTGGTTTTGTAAAGAAATCGCCATTGGTAATTTGAGAGGGATTGCACTGAATATGTAGATTGCTTTGGGTAGTATAGTCATTTTCATAATATTGATTCTTCCTATCCAAGAACATGGTATAGCTCTTCATCTGTTTGTATCATCCTCAGTTTCATTCATCAGTGTCTTATACTTTTCTGTATACAGGTTTTCTGTCTCCCTAGGTAGGTGTATTCCTAGGTATTTTATTCCTTTACTTGCAGGGGTAAATGGGAGTCCTTCCTTAATTTCTCTTTCTTTTTTTCTTCCTTAATGAATAGGAATGCAAGGGATTTCTGTGCATTAATTTTGTGTCCTGCAACGTTTCCAAATCCATGGATTAGCTCTACTAGTTTTACGGTGGCATCTTTAGGATTCTCTACGTATAGAATCATGTCATGTGCAAAGAGTGGCATTGTGACTTCTTCTTTTCCAGTTTGTCTTCCTTTTCTTTCCTTTGCTGCTCTGATTCCCGTGGCTAGAAGTTCCAAAACTATGTTGAATAATAGTGGTGAGAGTGGTCATCCTTGTCTTGTTCCTGATCTTAGAGGACATGCTTTCAGTTCTTCACCACTGAAAATGTTTGCTGCGGGTTTGTTGTATACGTCCTTGATTAAGTTGAGTGAGGTTCCCTCTAAGCCCACGTCCTGGAGGCTTTATATCACAAATGTGTGTTGACATTTGTCACAAGCTTTTCTGCATCGAGTGACTTGATCATATGCTTTTTTCTCTTCAATTTGTCAATAGGGGGAATCACATTGATTTGCGTGTATTGAAGAATCCTAGCATCCGTGGGAAACATCCCACTTGATGGAGAGGTATGATACTTTTAATGTGGTGTTGGATTCTGTTGCTGCTATTTTGTTGAGCCGCTTTGCATCTCAGTTCATCAGTGATATCGGGATGTAACTCTCTTTCCTACTATCTTTGTCTGGTTTTCCCAACAGGGTGACGGTGACCTCACAGGAAGAGTTTCAGAGTGTTCCTTCCACGCCAATAGTTTGGAAGAGTTTGAGAAAGGTGGGTGTTAGCTCTTTACTACGTGTTGGATAGAAATAACCTGTGAAGCCATCTGGTCCTGGACTTTTGTTTGTTGGACGATTTGTAATCAGAGTTTCAAGTTCATTACTCGTACTGGGTCTGTTCATATTTTCGATTTTTTCCTGCTTCAGCCTTGGAAGGTCGTACCTTCGTAAGAATTTGTCCATTTCCTCCTGATTGTCCATTTTGTTAGCATACAGTTGATTGCAGTAGTGTCTTACAACGTTTTGTATTTCTGTGTTGTCCGTTGTAACTTCTTTTACCTTTCTAATTTTATTGATTTCAGTCCTCTCCCTCTTTATCTTGATGCATCTGGCTAAGGATTTATCCATATGGTTTATCTTCTCAAAGAACCAGCTTTCTGTTTTTTTGATCTTTGATATTGTTTTCTTTCTTGCTGTTTCAGTCATTTCTTTCTTCTTTTTCTACCTTTTTATTGACAGTCCCAACTACCTGCAGAGTTTGTATTCTATGGAGTAAATGATTGGTTCACATGGACACAACTTCTTCCTTTGATCTTATTGGTTTGTGAACTTTGGAATCTTACTTCATTTTTTGATACAGCAGGTTCTTATTAGTTATCCGTCTTATACATATTACTGTATATATGTCAATCCCACTCTCCGAATTCATCACACAGCCACCACCAACCCCACCACTTTCCCCCCTTGGTGGCCATACGTTACTTCTCCACATCTGTGTATCAATTCTGTCCTGTACACTGGTTCATCTGTACCGTTTCTCTAGGTTGAATATATGTGCTTTTATATACGATATCCGATTTTCTCTTTCTGACTGACTTCACTCTGTATGACAGTGTCTAGATCTATCCACGCCTGTACAAATGAACCAACATAGTTCCTTTTCGTGGCTGTATAATATTCCACGGTATATAGGTACCACATCTTCTTTATCCATTCGTCTTTGGGTGGCCATTTAAGTTGTTTCCATGACCTGGCTGCTGTAAATATTGCTGCACTGAACATTGGGGTGCCTGTGCCTTTTAGAATTATGCTCTTCTCTGGGCTTATGCCCTGGTGTGCGATGGCTGAGTCATATGTTATTTCTATTTTCAGTTTTTCAAGGAATCTCCTTGCTTCCCTCCCTAGTGGCTCTATCAATTTACACTCCCACCAAGAGTGCAAGTGTGTTCTCTTTTTTCCACACCATGCCCAGCAGTTTTTTTTCTTGATTTTCTGATGGTGACCGCTCTAAATGGTGTGAGGTGATACCTCAGTGTAGTTTTGATGTGCATCTCTATAATAATTAGTGATGTTGAGCAGGTTTTTATCTGCTTGTTGGCCACCTGTATGTCTTCTGTGGAGAATAGTCTGTTTAGGACTTCTGCCCATTTTTAGATTGGGTTGTTGGTTTTTTAAATATCAAGCAGCATGTGCTGTTTACATATTTTTGAGATTGATCCTCAGACCGCTGATTTGTATGTAAATATTTTTCCCATTCTGTGGGTTGTGTGTTCTTCTTTCTCATAGTTTCCTGTGCTTAGCAAAATCTTTTAAGTTTACTGAGGTCCCACTTGTATATTTCTGCTTTTATTTCCAGGACTCTAGCAGGAGGATTACAAAAGATCTTCTTGTGTTTTATGTCCAACAATGTTCTTCCTAGCTTTTCCTCTACGAGTTTTAGAGTGTCCAGACTTAAGTTTGGGTCTCTGTTCCAATTTGTATTAATTTTTGTGTACGGTGTTTGGGAGTGTTCTAATCTTATTGTTTTACATGTCTCTGTCCAGTTTCCCCAGCACCACGTATTCAAGAGACAGTCTCTTCTCCATTGTGTATCCGTGCCCCCTTTGTCAGAGATTAGTTGAGCATAGGCGTGTGGCTTTATCTCTGGGCTTTCTATCCTGTTGCATTGATCTATATTTCTGTTTTGGTGCCAGTCCGATGCTGTCTTGGTTACTGTAGCTTTGTAGTACAGTGCGAAGTCACGGAGCCCGATTCCTCCAGCTCCTTTTTTTTTTTTCATCAAACTGCTTTGGCCACTCGGGGAGTTTTGTGTCTCCATACACATTTTAAGATTTTTTGTTCTGGTTTTGTAAAACAATTGCCATTGGTAATTTGAGAGGGATTGCACTGAATATGTAGATTGCTTTGGGTAGTATAGTCATTTTCATAATATTGATTCTTTCTATCCAAGAACATGGTATAGCTCTTCATGTGTTTGTATCATCCTCAATTTCATTCATCAGTGTCTTATACTTTTCTGTATACAGGTTTTCTGTCTCCCTAGGTAGGTGTATTCCTAGGTATTTTATTCCTTTACTTGCAGGGGTAAATGGGAGTCCTTCCTTAATTTCTCTTTCTTTTTTTCTTCCTTAATGAATAGGAATGCAAGGGATTTCTGTGCATTAATTTTGTGTCCTGCAACGTTTCCAAATCCATGGATTAGCTCTACTAGTTTTACGGTGGCATCTTTAGGATTCTCTACGTATAGAATCATGTCATGTGCAAAGAGTGGCACTGTGACTTCTTCTTTTCCAGTTTGTCTTCCTTTTCTTTCCTTTGCTGCTCTGATTCCCGTGGCTAGAAGTTCCGAAACTATGTTGAATAATAGTGGTGAGAGTGGTCATCCTTGTCTTGTTCCTGATCTTAGAGGACATGCTTTCAGTTCTTCACCAATGAAAATGTTTGCTGCGGGTTTGTTGTATACGTCCTTGATTAAGTTGAGTGAGGTTCCCTCTAAGCCCACGTCCTGGAGGCTTTATATCACAAATGTGTGTTGACATTTGTCACAAGCTTTTCTGCATCGAGTGACTTGATCATATGCTTTTTCCTCTTCAATTTGTCAATAGGGGGAATCACATTGATTTGCGTGTATTGAAGAATCCTTGCATCCCTGGGAAAAATCCCACTTGATGGTGAGTTATGATACTTTTAACGTGGTGTTGGATTCTGTTGCTGCTATTTTGTTGAGCCGCTTTGCATCTCAGTTCATCAGTGATATCGGGATGTAACTCTCTTTCCTACTATCTTTGTCTGGTTTTCCCAACAGGGTGACGGTGACCTCACAGGAAGAGTTTCAGAGTGTTCCTTCCACGCCAATAGTTTGGAAGAGTTTGAGAAAGGTGGGTGTTAGCTCTTTTCTACGTGTTGGATAGAAATAACCTGTGAAGCCATCTGGTCCTGGACTTTTGTTTGTTGGACGATTTGTAATCAGAGTTTCAAGTTCATTACTCGTACTGGGTCTGTTCATATTTTCGATTTTTTCCTGCTTCAGCCTTGGAAGGTCGTACCTTCCTAAGAATTTGTCCATTTCTTCCAGATTGTCCATTTTGTTAGCATAGAGTTGATTGCAGTAGTCTCTTATGACGTTTTGTATTTCTGTGTTGTCCGTTGTAACTTCTTTTACCTTTCTAATTTTATTGATTTCAGTCCTCTCCCTCTTTATCTTGATGCATCTGGCTAAGGATTTATCCATATGGTTTATCTTCTCAAAGAACCAGCTTTTTGTTTTTTTGATCTTTGATATTGTTTTCTTTGTTGCTCTTTCAGTCATTTCTTTCTTCTTTTTCTACCTTTTTATTGACAGTCCCAACTACCTTCAGAGTTTGTTTTCTATGGAGTAAATGATTGGGTCACATGGACACAACTTCTTCCTTTGATCTTATTGGTTTGTGAACTTTGCAATCTTACTTCATTTTTTGATACAGCAGGTTCTTATTAGTTATCCATCTGATACATATTACTGTATATATGTCAATCCCACTCTCCGAATTCATCACACAGCCACCACCAACCCCGCCACTTTCCCCCCTTGGTGGCCATACGTTACTTCTCCACATCTGTGTATCAATACTGTCCTGTACACTGGTTCATCTGTACCGTTCCTCTAGGTTGAATATATGTGCTTTTATATACGATATCCGATTTTCTCTTTCTGACTGACTTCACTCTGTATGACAGTGTCTAGATCTATCCACGCCTGTACAAATGAACCAACATAGTTCCTTTTCGTGGCTGTATAATATTCCACAGTATATAGGTACCACATTTTCTTTATCCATTCGTCTTTGGGTGGCCATTTAAGTTGTTTCCATGACCTGGCTGCTGTAAATAGTGCTGCACTGAACATTGGGGTGCCTGTGCCTTTTAGAATTATGCTCTTCTCTGGGCTTATGCCCTGGTGTGCGATGGCTGAGTCATATGTTATTTCTATTTTCAGTTTTTCAAGGAATCTCCTTGCTTCCCTCCCTAGTGGCTCTATCAATTTACACTCCCACCAAGAGTAGAAGTGTGTTCTCTTTTTTCCAAACCATGCCCAGCAGTTTTTTTTCTTGATTTTCTGATGGTGACCGTTCTAAATGGTGTGAGGTGATACCTCAGTGTAGTTTTGATGTGCATCTGTATAATAATTAGTGATGTTGAGCAGGTTTTTATCTGCTTGTTGGCCACCTGTATGTCTTCTGTGGAGAATAGTCTGTTTAGGACTTCTGCCCATTTTTAGATTGGGTTGTTGGTTGTTTAATATCAAGCAGCATGTGCAGTTTATATATTTTTGAGATTGATCCTCAGACCGCTGATATGTATGTAAATATTTTTCCCATTCTGTGGGTTGTGTGTTCTTCTTTTTCATAGTTTCCTGTGCTTAGCAAAATCTTTTAAGGTTACTGAGGTCCCACTTGTATATTTCTGTTTTTATGTCCAGGACTCTAGCAGGAGGATTACAAAAGATCTTCTTGTGTTTTATGTCCAACGACGTTCTTCCTAGGTTTTCCTCTACGAGTTTTAGAGTGTCCAGACTTAAGTTTGGGTCTATGTTCCAATTTGTATTAATTTCTGTGTACGGTGTTTGGGAGTGTTCTAATCTTATTGTTTTACATGTCTCTGTCCAGTTTCCCCAGCACCACGTATTCAAGAGACAGTCTCTTCTCCATTGTGTATCCGTGCCCCCTTTGTCAGAGATTAGTTGAGCATAGGCGTGTGGCTTTATCTCTGGGCTTTCTATCCTGTTGCATTGATCTATATTTCTGTTTTGGTGCCAGTCCAATGCTGTCTTGGTTACTGTAGCTTTGTAGTACAGTGCGAAGTCACGGAGCCCGATTCCTCCAGCTCCTTTTTTTTTTTTCATCAAACTGCTTTGGCCACTCGGGGAGTTTTGTGTCTCCATACACATTTTAAGATTTTTTGTTCTGGTTTTGTAAAGAAATTGCCATTGGTAATTTGAGAGGGATTGCACTGAATATGTAGATTGCTTTGGGTAGTATAGTCATTTTCATAATATTGATTCTTCCTATCCAAGAACATGGTATAGCTCTTCATGTGTTTGTATCATCCTCAGTTTCATTCATCAGTGTCTTATACTTTTCTGTATACAGGTTTTCTGTCTCCCTAGGTAGGTGTATTCCTAGGTATTTTATTCCTTTACTTGCAGGGGTAAATTGGAGTCCTTCCTTAATTTCTCTTTCTTTTTTTCTTCCTTAATGAATAGGAATGCAAGGGATTTCTGTGCATTAATTTTGTGTCCTGCAACGTTTCCAAATCCATGGATTAGCTCTACTAGTTTTACGGTGGCATCTTTAGAATTCTCTAAGTATAGAATCATGTCATGTGCAAAGAGTGGCATTGTGACTTCTTCTTTTCCAGTTTGTCTTCCTTTTATTTCCTTTGCTGCTCTGATTCCCGTGGCTAGAAGTTCCAAAACTATGTTGAATAATAGTGGTGAGAGTGGTCATCCTTGTCTTGTTCCTGATCTTAGAGGACATGCTTTCAGTTCTTCACCACTGAAAATGTTTGCTGCGGGTTTGTTGTATACGTCCTTGATTAAGTTGAGTGAGGTTCCCTCTAAGCCCACGTCCTGGAGGCTTTATATCACAAATGTGTGTTGACATTTGTCACAAGCTTTTCTGCATCGAGTGACTTGATCATATGCTTTTTCCTCTTCAATTTGTCAATAGGGGGAATCACATTGATTTGCGTGTATTGAAGAATCCTTGCATCCCTGGGAAAAATCCCACTTGATGGTGAGTTATGATACTTTTAACGTGGTGTTGGATTCTGTTGCTGCTATTTTGTTGAGCCGCTTTGCATCTGAGTTCATCAGTGATATCGGGATGTAACTCTCTTTCCTACTATCTTTGTCTGGTTTTCCCAACAGGGTGACGGTGACCTCACAGGAAGAGTTTCAGAGTGTTCCTTCCACGCCAATAGTTTGGAAGAGTTTGAGAAAGGTGGGTGTTAGCTCTTTTCTACGTGTTGGATAGAAATAACCTGTGAAGCCATCTGGTCCTGGACTTTTGTTTGTTGGACGATTTGTAATCAGAGTTTCAAGTTCATTACTCATACTGGGTCTGTTCATATTTTCGATTTTTTCCTGCTTCAGCCTTGGAAGGTCGTACCTTCCTAAGAATTTGTCCATTTCTTCCAGATTGTCCATTTTGTTAGCATAGAGTTGATTGCAGTAGTCTCTTATGACGTTTTGTATTTCTGTGTTGTCCGTTGTAACTTCTTTTACCTTTCTAATTTTATTGATTTCAGTCCTCTCCCTCTTTATCTTGATGCATCTGGCTAAGGATTTATCCATATGGTTTATCTTCTCAAAGAACCAGCTTTTTGTTTTTTTGATCTTTGATATTGTTTTCTTTGTTGCTGTTTCAGTCATTTCTTTCTTCTTTTTCTACCTTTTTATTGACAGTCCCAACTACCTTCAGAGTTTGTTTTCTATGGAGTAAATGATTGGGTCACATGGACACAACTTCTTCCTTTGATCTTATTGGTTTGTGAACTTTGCAATCTTACTTCATTTTTTGATACAGCAGGTTCTTATTAGTTATCCATCTGATACATATTACTGTATATATGTCAATCCCACTCTCCGAATTCATCACACAGCCACCACCAACCCCGCCACTTTCCCCCCTTGGTGGCCATACGTGACTTCTGCACATCTGTGTATCAATTCTGTCCTGTACACTGGTTCATCTGTACCGTTTCTCTAGGTTGAATATATGTGCTTTTATATACGATATCCGATTTTCTCTTTCTGACTGACTTCACTCTGTATGACAGTGTCTAGATCTATCCACGCCTGTACAAATGAACCAACATAGTTCCTTTTCGTGGCTGTATAGTATTCCATGGTATATAGGTACCACATCTTCTTTATCCATTCGTCTTTGGGTGGCCATTTAAGTTGTTTCCATGACCTGGCTGTTGTAAATGGTGCTGCACTGAACATTGGGGTGCCTGTGCCTTTTAGAATTATGCTCTTCTCTGGGCTTATGCCCTGGTGTGCGATGGCTGAGTCATATGTTATTTCTATTTTCAGTTTTTCAAGGAATCTCCTTGCTTCCCTCCCTAGTGGCTCTATCAATTTACACTCCCACCAAGAGTGCAAGTGTGTTCTCTTTTCTCCACACCGTGCCCAGCAGTTTTTTTTTGTTGATTTTCTGATGGTGACCGTTCTAAATGGTGTGAGGTGATACCTCAGTGTAGTTTTGATGTGCATCTCTATAATAATTAGTGATGTTGAGCAGGTTTTTATCTGCTTGTTGGCCACCTGTATGTCTTCTGTGGAGAATAGTCTGTTTAGGACTTCTGCCCATTTTTAGATTGGGTTGTTGGTTGTTTAATATCAAGCAGCATGTGCTGTTTACATATTTTTGAGATTGATCCTCAGACCGCTGATTTGTATGTAAATATTTTTCCCATTCTGTGGGTTGTGTGTTCTTCTTTCTCATAGTTTCCTGTGCTTAGCAAAATCTTTTAAGGTTACTGAGGTCCCACTTGTATATTTCTGTTTTTATTTCCAGGACTCTAGCAGGAGGATTACAAAAGATCTTCTTGTGTTTTATGTCCAACGACGTTCTTCCTAGGTTTTCCTCTACGAGTTTTAGAGTGTCCAGACTTAAGTTTGGGTCTCTGTTCCAATTTGTATTAATTTTTGTGTACGGTGTTTTGGAGTGTTCTAATCTTATTGTTTTACATGTCTCTGTCCAGTTTCCCCAGCACCACGTATTCAAGAGACAGTCTCTTCTCCATTGTGTATCCGTGCCCCCTTTGTCAGAGATTAGTTGAGCATAGGCGTGTGGCTTTATCTCTGGGCTTTCTATCCTGTTGCATTGATCTATATTTCCGTTTTGGTGCCAGTCCGATGCTGTCTTGCTTACTGTAGCTTTGTAGGACAGTGCGAAGTCACGGAGCCTGATTTCTCCAGCTCCTTTTTTTTTTTTCATCAAACTGCTTTGGCCACTCGGGGAGTTTTGTGTCTCCATACACATTTTAAGATTTTTTGTTCTGGTTTTGTAAAGAAATTGCCATTGGTAATTTGAGAGGGATTGCACTGAATATGTAGATTGCTTTGGGTAGTATAGTCATTTTCATAATATTGATTCTTCCTATCCAAGAACATGGTATAGCTCTTCATCTGTTTGTATCATCCTCAGTTTCATTCATCAGTGTCTTATACTTTTCTGTATACAGGTTTTCTGTCTCCCTAGGTAGGTTTATTCCTAGGTATTTTATTCCTTTACTTGCAGGGGTAAATGGGAGTCCTTCCTTAATTTCTCTTTCTTTTTTTCTTCCTTAATGAATAGGAATGCAAGGGATTTCTGTGCATTAATTTTGTGTCCTGCAACGTTTCCAAATCCATGGATTAGCTCTACTAGTTTTACGGTGGCATCTTTAGGATTCTCTACGTATAGAATCATGTCATGTGCAAAGAGTGGCATTGTGACTTCTTCTTTTCCAGTTTGTCTTCCTTTTCTTTCCTTTGCTGCTCTGATTCCCGTGGCTAGAAGTTCCAAAACTATGTTGAATAATAGTGGTGAGAGTGGTCATCCTTGTCTTGTTCCTGATCTTAGAGGACATGCTTTCAGTTCTTCACCACTGAAAATGTTTGCTGCGGGTTTGTTGTATACGTCCTTGATTAAGTTGAGTGAGGTTCCCTCTAAGCCCACGTCCTGGAGGCTTTATATCACAAATGTGTGTTGACATTTGTCACAAGCTTTTCTGCATCGAGTGACTTGATCATATGCTTTTTCCTCTTCAATTTGTCAATAGGGGGAATCACATTGATTTGCGTGTATTGAAGAATCCTAGCATCCGTGGGAAACATCCCACTTAATGGAGAGTTATGATACTTTTAACGTGGTGTTGGATTTTGTTGCTGCTATTTTGTTGAGCCGCTTTGCATCTGAGTTCATCAGTGATATCGGGATGTAACTCTCTTTCCTACTATCTTTGTCTGGTTTTCCCAACAGGGTGACGGTGACCTCACAGGAAGAGTTTCAGAGTGTTCCTTCCACGCCAATAGTTTGGAAGAGTTTGAGAAAGGTGGGTGTTAGCTCTTTACTACGTGTTGGATAGAAATAACCTGTGAAGCCATCTGGTCCTGGACTTTTGTTTGTTGGACGATTTGTAATCAGAGTTTCAAGTTCATTACTCGTACTGGGTCTGTTCATATTTTCGATTTTTTCCTGCTTCAGCCTTGGAAGGTCGTACCTTCCTAAGAATTTGTCCATTTCTTCCAGATTGTCCATTTTTTTAGCATAGAGTTGATTGTAGTAGTCTCTTACGACGTTTTGTATTTCTGTGTTGTCCGTTGTAACTTCTTTTACCTTTCTAATTTTATTGATTTCAGTCCTCTCCCTCTTTATCTTGATGCATCTGGCTAAGGATTTATCCATATGGTTTATCTTCTCAAGGAACCAGCTTTTTGTTTTTTTGATCTTTGATATTGTTTTCTTTGTTGCTGTTTCAGTCATTTCTTTCTTCTTTTTCTACCTTTTTATTGACAGTCCCAACTACCTGCAGAGTTTGTTTTCTATGGAGTAAATGATTGGGTCACATGGACACAACTTCTTCCTTTGATCTTATTGGTTTGTGAACTTTGCAATCTTACTTCATTTTTTGATACAGCAGGTTCTTATTAGTTATCCATCTGATACATATTACTGTATATATGTCAATCCCACTCTCCGAATTCATCACACAGCCACCACCAACCCCGCCACTTTCCCCCCTTGGTGGCCATACGTTACTTCTGCACATCTGTGTATCAATTCTGTCCTGTACACTGGTTCATCTGTACCGTTTCTCTAGGTTGAATATATGTGCTTTTATATACGATATCCGATTTTCTCTTTCTGACTGACTTCACTCTGTATGACAGTGTCTAGATCTATCCACGCCTGTACAAATGAACCAACATAGTTCCTTTTCGTGGCTGTATAATATTCCATGGTATATAGGTACCACATCTTCTTTATCCATTCGTCTTTGGGTGGCCATTTACGTTGTTTCCATGACCTGGCTGTTGTAAATGGTGCTGCACTGAACATTGGGGTGCCTGTGCCTTTTAGAATTATGCTCTTCTCTGGGCTTATGCCCTGGTGTGTGATGGCTGAGTCATATGTTATTTCTATTTTCAGTTTTTCAAGGAATCTCCTTGCTTCCCTCCCTAGTGGCTCTATCAATTTACACTCCCACCAAGAGTGCAAGTGTGTTCTCTTTTCTCCACACTGTGCCCAGCAGTTTTTTTTGTTGATTTTCTGATGGTGACCGCTCTAAATGGTGTGAGGTGATACCTCAGTGTAGTTTTGATGTGCATCTCTATAATAATTAGTGATGTTGAGCAGGTTTTTATCTGCTTGTTGGCCACCTGTATGTCTTCTGTGGAGAATAGTCTGTTTAGGACTTCTGCCAATTTTTAGATTGGGTTGTTGGTTTTTTAAATATCAAGCAGCATGTGCTGTTTACATATTTTTGAGATTGATCCTCAGACCGCTGATTTGTATGTAAATATTTTTCCCATTCTGTGGGTTGTGTGTTCTTCTTTCTCATAGTTTCCTGTGCTTAGCAAAATCTTTTAAGTTTACTGAGGTCCCACTTGTATATTTCTGCTTTTATTTCCAGGACTCTAGCAGGAGGATTACAAAGGTCTTCTTGTGTTTTATGTCCAACAATGTTCTTCCTAGCTTTTCCTCTACGAGTTTTAGAGTGTCCAGACTTAAGTTTGGGTCTCTGTTCCAATTTGTATTAATTTTTGTGTACGGTGTTTGGGAGTGTTCTAATCTTATTGTTTTACATGTCTCTGTCCAGTTTCCCCAGCACCACGTATTCAAGAGACAGTCTCTTCTCCATTGTGTATCTGTGCCCCCTTTGTCAGAGATTAGTTGAGCATAGGCGTGTGGCTTTATCTCTGGGCTTTCTATCCTGTTGCATTGATCTATGTTTCTGTTTTGGTGCCAGTCCGATGCTGTCTTGGTTACTGTAGCTTTGTAGTACAGTGCGAAGTCACGGAGCCCGATTCCTCCAGCTCCTTTTTTTTTTTTCATCAAACTGCTTTGGCCACTCGGGGAGTTTTGTGTCTCCATACACATTTTAAGATTTTTTGTTCTGGTTTTGTAAAACAATTGCCATTGGTAATTTGAGAGGGATTGCACTGAATATGTAGATTGCTTTGGGTAGTATAGTCATTTTCATAATATTGATTCTTTCTATCCAAGAACATGGTATAGCTCTTCATGTGTTTGTATCATCCTCAGTTTCATTCATCAGTGTCTTATACTTTTCTGTATACAGGTTTTCTGTCTCCCTAGGTAGGTTTATTCCTAGGTATTTTATTCCTTTACTTGCAGGGGTAAATGGGAGTCCTTCCTTAATTTCTCTTTCTTTTTTTCTTCCTTAATGAATAGGAATGCAAGGGATTTCTGTGCATTAATTTTGTGTCCTGCAACGTTTCCAAATCCATGGATTAGCTCTACTAGTTTTACGGTGGCATCTTTAGGATTCTCTACGTATAGAATCATGTCATGTGCAAAGAGTGGCATTGTGACTTCTTCTTTTCCAGTTTGTCTTCCTTTTCTTTCCTTTGCTGCTCTGATTCCCGTGGCTAGAAGTTCCAAAACTATGTTGAATAATAGTGGTGAGAGTGGTCATCCTTGTCTTGTTCCTGATCTTAGAGGACATGCTTTCAGTTCTTCACCACTGAAAATGTTTGCTGCGGGTTTGTTGTATACGTCCTTGATTAAGTTGAGTGAGGTTCCCTCTAAGCCCACGTCCTGGAGGCTTTATATCACAAATGTGTGTTGACATTTGTCACAAGCTTTTCTGCATCGAGTGACTTGATCATATGCTTTTTCCTCTTCAATTTGTCAATAGGGGGAATCACATTGACTTGCGTGTATTGAAGAATCCTAGCATCCGTGGAAAAAATCCCACTTGATGGAGAGGTATGATACTTTTAATGTGGTGTTGGATTCTGTTGCTGCTATTTTGTTGAGCCGCTTTGCATCTGAGTTCATCAGTGATATCGGGATGTAACTCTCTTTCCTACTATCTTTGTCTGGTTTTCCCAACAGGGTGACGGTGACCTCACAGGAAGAGTTTCAGAGTGTTCCTTCCACGCCAATAGTTTGGAAGAGTTTGAGAAAGGTGGGTGTTAGCTCTTTTCTACGTGTTGGATAGAAATAACCTGTGAAGCCATGTGGTCCTGGACTTTTGTTTGTTGGACGATTTGTAATCAGAGTTTCAAGTTCATTACTCGTACTGGGTCTGTTCATATTTTCGATTTTTTCCTGCTTCAGCCTTGGAAGGTCGTACCTTCCTAAGAATTTGTCCATTTCTTCCAGATTGTCCATTTTGTTAGCATAGAGTTGATTGCAGTAGTCTCTTACGACGTTTTGTATTTCTGTGTTGTCCGTTGTAACTTCTTTTACCTTTCTAATTTTATTGATTTCAGTCCTCTCCCTCTTTATCTTGATTAATCTGGCTAAGGATTTATCCATATGGTTTATCTTCTCAAGGAACCAGCTTTTTGTTTTTTTGATCTTTGATATTGTTTTCTTTGTTGGTGTTTCAGTCATTTCTTTCTTCTTTTTCTACCTTTTTATTGACAGTCCCAACTACCTGCAGAGTTTGTTTTCTATGGAGTAAATGATTGGGTCACATGGACACAACTTCTTCCTTTGATCTTATTGGTTTGTGAACTTTGCAATCTTACTTCATTTTTTGATACAGCAGGTTCTTATTAGTTATCCATCTGATACATATTACTGTATATATGTCAATCCCACTCTCCGAATTCATCACACAGCCACCACCAACCCCGCCACTTTCCCCCCTTGGTGGCCATACGTTACTTCTGCACATCTGTGTATCAATTCTGTCCTGTACACTGGTTCATCTGTACCGTTTCTCTAGGTTGAATATATGTGCTTTTATATACGATATCCGATTTTCTCTTTCTGACTGACTTCACTCTGTATGACAGTGTCTAGATCTATCCACGCCTGTACAAATGAACCAACATAGTTCCTTTTCGTGGCTGTATAATATTCCACGGTATATAGGTACCACATCTTCTTTATCCATTCGTCTTTGGGTGGCCATTTAAGTTGTTTCCATGACCTGGCTGCTGTAAATATTGCTGCACTGAACATTGGGGTGCCTGTGCCTTTTAGAATTATGCTCTTCTCTGGGCTTATGCCCTGGTGTGCGATGGCTGAGTCATATGTTATTTCTATTTTCAGTTTTTCAAGGAATCTCCTTGCTTCCCTCCCTAGTGGCTCTATCAATTTACACTCCCACCAAGAGTACAAGTGTGTTCTCTTTTTTCCACACCATGCCCAGCAGTTTTTTTTCTTGATTTTCTGATGGTGACCGTTCTAAATGGTGTGAGGTGATACCTCAGTGTAGTTTTGATGTGCATCTGTATAATAATTAGTGATGTTGAGCAGGTTTTTATCTGCTTGTTGGCCACCTGTATGTCTTCTGTGGAGAATAGTCTGTTTAGGACTTCTGCCCATTTTTAGATTGGGTTGTTGGTTGTTTAATATCAAGCAGCATGTGCTGTTTACATATTTTTGAGATTGATCCTCAGACCGCTGATTTGTATGTAAATATTTTTCCCATTCTGTGGGTTGTGTGTTCTTCTTTCTCATAGTTTCCTGTGCTTAGCAAAATCTTTTAAGTTTACTGAGGTCCCACTTGTATATTTCCGTTTTTATTTCCAGGACTCTAGCAGGAGGATTACAAAAGATCTTTTTGTGTTTTATGTCCAATGACGTTCTTCCTAGGTTTTCCTCTACGAGTTTTAGAGTGTCCAGACTTAAGTTTGGGTCTCTGTTCCAATTTGTATTAATTTTTGTGTACGGTGTTTTGGAGTGTTCTAATCTTATTGTTTTACATGTCTCTCTCCAGTTTCCCCAGCACCACGTATTCAAGAGACAGTCTCTTCTCCATTGTGTATCTGTGACCCCTTTGTCAGAGATTAGTTGAGCATAGGCGTGTGGCTTTATCTCTGGGCTTTCTATCCTGTTGCATTGATCTATATTTCCGTTTTGGTGCCAGTCCGATGCTGTCTTGCTTACTGTAGCTTTGTAGGACAGTGCGAAGTCACGGAGCCTGATTCCTCCAGCTCCTTTTTTTTTTTTCATCAAACTGCTTTGGCCACTCGGGGAGTTTTGTGTCTCCATACACATTTTAAGATTTTTTGTTCTGGTTTTGTAAAAAAATTGCCATTGGTAATTTGAGAGGGATTGCACTGAATATGTAGATTGCTTTGGGTAGTATAGTCATTTTCATAATATTGATTCTTCCTTTCCAAGAACATGGTATAGCTCTTCATGTGTTTGTATCATCCTCAGTTTCATTCATCAGTGTCTTATACTTTTCTGTATACAGGTTTTCTGTCTCCCTAGGTAGGTGTATTCCTAGGTATTTTATTCCTTTACTTGCAGGGGTAAATGGGAGTCCTTCCTTAATTTCTCTTTCTTTTTTTCTTCCTTAATGAATAGGAATGCAAGGGATTTCTGTGCATTAATTTTGTGTCCTGCAACGTTTCCAAATCCATGGATTAGCTCTACTAGTTTTACGGTGGCATCTTTAGGATTCTCTACGTATAGAATCATGTCATGTGCAAAGAGTGGCATTGTGACTTCTTCTTTTCCAGTTTGTCTTCCTTTTCTTTCCTTTGCTGCTCTGATTCCCGTGGCTAGAAGTTCCAAAACTATGTTGAATAATAGTGGTGAGAGTGGTCATCCTTGTCTTGTTCCTGATCTTAGAGGACATGCTTTCAGTTCTTCACCACTGAAAATGTTTGCTGCGGGTTTGTTGTATACGTCCTTGATTAAGTTGAGTGAGGTTCCCTCTAAGCCCACGTCCTGGAGGCTTTATATCACAAATGTGTGTTGACATTTGTCACAAGCTTTTCTGCATCGAGTGACTTGATCATATGCTTTTTCCTCTTCAATTTGTCAGTAGGGGGAATCACATTGATTTGCGTGTATTGAAGAATCCTAGCATCCGTGGGAAACATCCCACTTGATGGAGAGGTATGATACTTTTAATGTGGTGTTGGATTCTGTTGCTGCTATTTTGTTGAGCCGCTTTGCATCTGAGTTCATCAGTGATATCGGGATGTAACTCTCTTTCCTACTATCTTTGTCTGGTTTTCCCAACAGGGTGACGGTGACCTCACAGGAAGAGTTTCAGAGTGTTCCTTCCACGCCAATAGTTTGGAAGAGTTTGAGAAAGGTGGGTGTTAGCTCTTTACTACGTGTTGGATAGAAATAACCTGTGAAGCCATCTGGTCCTGGACTTTTGTTTGTTGGACGATTTGTAATCAGAGTTTCAAGTTCATTACTCGTACTGGGTCTGTTCATATTTTCGATTTTTTCCTGCTTCAGCCTTGGAAGGTCGTACCTTCGTAAGAATTTGTCCATTTCCTCCTGATTGTCCATTTTGTTAGCATACAGTTGATTGCAGTAGTGTCTTACAACGTTTTGTATTTCTGTGTTGTCCGTTGTAACTTCTTTTACCTTTCTAATTTTATTGATTTCAGTCCTCTCCCTCTTTATCTTGATGCATCTGGCTAAGGATTTATCCATATGGTTTATCTTCTCAAAGAACCAGCTTTCTGTTTTTTTGATCTTTGATATTGTTTTCTTTCTTGCTGTTTCAGTCATTTCTTTCTTCTTTTTCTACCTTTTTATTGACAGTCCCAACTACCTGCAGAGTTTGTATTCTATGGAGTAAATGATTGGTTCACATGGACACAACTTCTTCCTTTGATCTTATTGGTTTGTGAACTTTGGAATCTTACTTCATTTTTTGATACAGCAGGTTCTTATTAGTTATCCGTCTTATACATATTACTGTATATATGTCAATCCCACTCTCCGAATTCATCACACAGCCACCACCAACCCCGCCACTTTCCCCCCTTGGTGGCCATACGTTACTTCTCCACATCTGTGTATCAATTCTGTCCTGTACACTGGTTCATCTGTACCGTTTCTCTAGGTTGAATATATGTGCTTTTATATACGATATCCGATTTTCTCTTTCTGACTGACTTCACTCTGTATGACAGTGTCTAGATCTATCCACGCCTGTACAAATGAACCAACATAGTTCCTTTTCGTGGCTGTATAATATTCCACGGTATATAGGTACCACATCTTCTTTATCCATTCGTCTTTGGGTGGCCATTTAAGTTGTTTCCATGACCTGGCTGCTGTAAATATTGCTGCACTGAACATTGGGGTGCCTGTGCCTTTTAGAATTATGCTCTTCTCTGGGCTTATGCCCTGGTGTGCGATGGCTGAGTCATATGTTATTTCTATTTTCAGTTTTTCAAGGAATCTCCTTGCTTCCCTCCCTAGTGGCTCTATCAATTTACACTCCCACCAAGAGTGCAAGTGTGTTCTCTTTTTTCCACACCGTGCCCAGCAGTTTTTTTTCTTGATTTTCTGATGGTGACCGCTCTAAATGGTGTGAGGTGATACCTCAGTGTAGTTTTGATGTGCATCTCTATAATAATTAGTGATGTTGAGCAGGTTTTTATCTGCTGTTGGCCACCTGTATGTCTTCTGTGGAGAATAGTCTGTTTAGGACTTCTGCCAATTTTTAGATTGGGTTGTTGGTTTTTTAAATATCAAGCAGCATGTGCTGTTTACATATTTTTGAGATTGATCCTCAGACCGCTGATTTGTATGTAAATATTTTTCCCATTCTGTGGGTTGTGTGTTCTTCTTTCTCATAGTTTCCTGTGCTTAGCAAAATCTTTTAAGTTTACTGAGGTCCCACTTGTATATTTCTGCTTTTATTTCCAGGACTCTAGCAGGAGGATTACAAAAGATCTTCTTGTGTTTTATGTCCAACAATGTTCTTCCTAGCTTTTCCTCTACGAGTTTTAGAGTGTCCAGACTTAAGTTTGGGTCTCTGTTCCAATTTGTATTAATTTTTGTGTACGGTGTTTGGGAGTGTTCTAATCTTATTGTTTTACATGTCTCTGTCCAGTTTCCCCAGCACCACGTATTCAAGAGACAGTCTCTTCTCCATTGTGTATCCGTGCCCCCTTTGTCAGAGATTAGTTGAGCATAGGCGTGTGGCTTTATCTCTGGGCTTTCTATCCTGTTGCATTGATCTATATTTCTGTTTTGGTGCCAGTCCGATGCTGTCTTGGTTACTGTAGCTTTGTAGTACAGTGCGAAGTCACGGAGCCCGATTCCTCCAGCTCCTTTTTTTTTTTTCATCAAACTGCTTTGGCCACTCGGGGAGTTTTGTGTCTCCATACACATTTTAAGATTTTTTGTTCTGGTTTTGTAAAACAATTGCCATTGGTAATTTGAGAGGGATTGCACTGAATATGTAGATTGCTTTGGGTAGTATAGTCATTTTCATAATATTGATTCTTTCTATCCAAGAACATGGTATAGCTCTTCATGTGTTTGTATCATCCTCAGTTTCATTCATCAGTGTCTTATACTTTTCTGTATACAGGTTTTCCGTCTCCCTAGGTAGGTTTATTCCTAGGTATTTTATTCCTTTACTTGCAGGGGTAAATGGGAGTCCTTCCTTAATTTCTCTTTCTTTTTTTCTTCCTTAATGAATAGGAATGCAAGGGATTTCTGTGCATTAATTTTGTGTCCTGCAACGTTTCCAAATCCATGGATTAGCTCTACTAGTTTTACGGTGGCATCTTTAGGATTCTCTACGTATAGAATCATGTCATGTGCAAAGAGTGGCATTGTGACTTCTTCTTTTCCAGTTTGTCTTCCTTTTCTTTCCTTTGCTGCTCTGATTCCCGTGGCTAGAAGTTCCAAAACTATGTTGAATAATAGTGGTGAGAGTGGTCATCCTTGTCTTGTTCCTGATCTTAGAGGACATGCTTTCAGTTCTTCACCACTGAAAATGTTTGCTGCGGGTTTGTTGTATACGTCCTTGATTAAGTTGAGTGAGGTTCCCTCTAAGCCCACGTCCTGGAGGCTTTATATCACAAATGTGTGTTGACATTTGTCACAAGCTTTTCTGCATCGAGTGACTTGATCATATGCTTTTTCCTCTTCAATTTGTCAATAGGGGGAATCACATTGATTTGCGTGTATTGAAGAATCCTTGCATCCCTGGGAAAAATCCCACTTGATGGTGAGTTATGATACTTTTAACGTGGTGTTGGATTCTGTTGCTGCTATTTTGTTGAGCCGCTTTGCATCTGAGTTCATCAGTGATATCGGGATGTAACTCTCTTTCCTACTATCTTTGTCTGGTTTTCCCAACAGGGTGACGGTGACCTCACAGGAAGAGTTTCAGAGTGTTCCTTCCACGCCAATAGTTTGGAAGAGTTTGAGAAAGGTGGGTGTTAGCTCTTTTCTACGTGTTGGATAGAAATAACCTGTGAAGCCATGTGGTCCTGGACTTCTGTTTGTTGGACGATTTGTAATCAGAGTTTCAAGTTCATTACTCGTACTGGGTCTGTTCATATTTTCGATTTTTTCCTGCTTCAGCCTTGGAAGGTCGTACCTTCCTAAGAATTTGTCCATTTCTTCCAGATTGTCCATTTTGTTGGCATAGATTTGATTGCAGTAGTCTCTTACAACGTTTTGTATTTCTGTGTTGTCCGTTGTAACTTCTTTTACCTTTCTAATTTTATTGATTTCAGTCCTCTCCCTCTTTATCTTGATGCATCTGGCTAAGGATTTATCCATATGGTTTATCTTCTCAAAGAACCAGCTTTTTGTTTTTTTGATCTTTGACATTGTTTTCTTTGTTGCTGTTTCAGTCATTTCTTTCTTCTTTTTCTACCTTTTTATTGACAGTCCCAACTACCTTCAGAGTTTGTATTCTATGGAGTAAATGATTGGTTCACATGGACACAACTTCTTCCTTTGATCTTATTGGTTTGTGAACTTTGCAATCTTACTTCATTTTTTGATACAGCAGGTTCTTATTAGTTATCCATCTGATACATATTACTGTATATATGTCAATCCCACTCTCCGAATTCATCACACAGCCACCACCAACCCCGCCACTTTCCCCCCTTGGTGGCCATACGTTACTTCTCCACATCTGTGTATCAATTCTGTCCTGTACACTGGTTCATCTGTACCGTTTCTCTAGGTTGAATATATGTGCTTTTATATACGATATCCGATTTTCTCTTTCTGACTGACTTCACTCTGTATGACAGTGTCTAGATCTATCCACGCCTGTACAAATGAACCAACATAGTTCCTTTTCGTGGCTGTATAATATTCCACGGTATATAGGTACCACATCTTCTTTATCCATTCGTCTTTGGGTGGCCATTTAAGTTGTTTCCATGACCTGGCTGCTGTAAATAGTGCTGCACTGAACATTGGGGTGCCTGTGCCTTTTAGAATTATGCTCTTCTCTGGGCTTATGCCCTGGTGTGCGATGGCTGAGTCATATGTTATTTCTATTTTCAGTTTTTCAAGGAATCTCCTTGCTTCCCTCCCTAGTGGCTCTATCAATTTACACTCCCACCAAGAGTGCAAGTGTGTTCTCTTTTTTCCACACCATGCCCAGCAGTTTTTTTTCTTGATTTTCTGATGGTGACCGTTCTAAATGGTGTGAGGTGATACCTCAGTGTAGTTTTGATGTGCATCTCTATAATAATTAGTGATGTTGAGCAGGTTTTTATCTGCTTGTTGGCCACCTGTATGTCTTCTGTGGAGAATAGTCTGTTTAGGACTTCTGCCCATTTTTAGATTGGGTTGTTGGTTGTTTAATATCAAGCAGCATGTGCTGTTTACATATTTTTGAGATTGATCCTCAGACCGCTGATTTGTATGTAAATATTTTTCCCATTCTGTGGGTTGTGTGTTCTTCTTTCTCATAGTTTCCTGTGCTTAGCAAAATCTTTTAAGGTTACTGAGGTCCCACTTGTATATTTCTGTTTTTATTTCCAGGACTCTAGCAGGAGGATTACAAAAGATCTTCTTGTGTTTTATGTCCAACGACGTTCTTCCTAGGTTTTCCTCTACGAGTTTTAGAGTGTCCAGACTTAAGTTTGGGTCTCTGTTCCAATTTGTATTAATTTTTGTGTACGGTGTTTGGGAGTGTTCTAATCTTATTGTTTTACATGTCTCTGTCCAGTTTCCCCAGCACCACGTATTCAAGAGACAGTCTCTTCTCCATTGTGTATCTGTGCCCCCTTTGTCAGAGATTAGTTGAGCATAGGCGTGTGGCTTTATCTCTGGGCTTTCTATCCTGTTGCATTGATCTATATTTCCGTTTTGGTGCCAGTCCGATGCTGTCTTGCTTACTGTAGCTTTGTAGGACAGTGCGAAGTCACGGAGCCTGATTCCTCCAGCTCCTTTTTCTTTTTTCATCAAACTGCTTTGGCTACTCGGGGAATTTTGTGTCTCCATACACATTTTAAGATTTTTTGTTCTGGTTTTGTAAAGAAATCGCCATTGGTAATTTGAGAGGGATTGCACTGAATATGTAGATTGCTTTGGGTAGTATAGTCATTTTCATAATATTGATTCTTCCTATCCAAGAACATGGTATAGCTCTTCATCTGTTTGTATCATCCTCAGTTTCATTCATCAGTGTCTTATACTTTTCTGTATACAGGTTTTCTGTCTCCCTAGGTAGGTGTATTCCTAGGTATTTTATTCCTTTACTTGCAGGGGTAAATGGGAGTCCTTCCTTAATTTCTCTTTCTTTTTTTCTTCCTTAATGAATAGGAATGCAAGGGATTTCTGTGCATTAATTTTGTGTCCTGCAACGTTTCCAAATCCATGGATTAGCTCTACTAGTTTTACGGTGGCATCTTTAGGATTCTCTACGTATAGAATCATGTCATGTGCAAAGAGTGGCATTGTGACTTCTTCTTTTCCAGTTTGTCTTCCTTTTCTTTCCTTTGCTGCTCTGATTCCCGTGGCTAGAAGTTCCAAAACTATGTTGAATAATAGTGGTGAGAGTGGTCATCCTTGTCTTGTTCCTGATCTTAGAGGACATGCTTTCAGTTCTTCACCACTGAAAATGTTTGCTGCGGGTTTGTTGTATACGTCCTTGATTAAGTTGAGTGAGGTTCCCTCTAAGCCCACGTCCTGGAGGCTTTATATCACAAATGTGTGTTGACATTTGTCACAAGCTTTTCTGCATCGAGTGACTTGATCATATGCTTTTTCCTCTTCAATTTGTCAATAGGGGGAATCACATTGATTTGCGTGTATTGAAGAATCCTAGCATCCGTGGGAAACATCCCACTTGATGGTGAGTTATGATACTTTTAACGTGGTGTTGGATTCTGTTGCTGCTATTTTGTTGAGCCGCTTTGCATCTCAGTTCATCAGTGATATCGGGATGTAACTCTCTTTCCTACTATCTTTGTCTGGTTTTCCCAACAGGGTGACGGTGACCTCACAGGAAGAGTTTCAGAGTGTTCCTTCCACGCCAATAGTTTGGAAGAGTTTGAGAAAGGTGGGTGTTAGCTCTTTTCTACGTGTTGGATAGAAATAACCTGTGAAGCCATCTGGTCCTGGACTTTTGTTTGTTGGACGATTTGTAATCAGAGTTTCAAGTTCATTACTCGTACTGGGTCTGTTCATATTTTCGATTTTTTCCTGCTTCAGCCTTGGAAGGTCGTACCTTCCTAAGAATTTGTCCATTTCTTCCAGATTGTCCATTTTGTTAGCATAGAGTTGATTGCAGTAGTCTCTTATGACGTTTTGTATTTCTGTGTTGTCCGTTGTAACTTCTTTTACCTTTCTAATTTTATTGATTTCAGTCCTCTCCCTCTTTATCTTGATGCATCTGGCTAAGGATTTATCCATATGGTTTATCTTCTCAAAGAACCAGCTTTTTGTTTTTTTGATCTTTGATATTGTTTTCTTTGTTGCTCTTTCAGTCATTTCTTTCTTCTTTTTCTACCTTTTTATTGACAGTCCCAACTACCTTCAGAGTTTGTTTTCTATGGAGTAAATGATTGGGTCACATGGACACAACTTCTTCCTTTGATCTTATTGGTTTGTGAACTTTGCAATCTTACTTCATTTTTTGATACAGCAGGTTCTTATTAGTTATCCATCTGATACATATTACTGTATATATGTCAATCCCACTCTCCGAATTCATCACACAGCCACCACCAACCCCGCCACTTTCCCCCCTTGGTGGCCATACGTTACTTCTCCACATCTGTGTATCAATTCTGTCCTGTACACTGGTTCATCTGTACCGTTCCTCTAGGTTGAATATATGTGCTTTTATATACGATATCCGATTTTCTCTTTCTGACTGACTTCACTCTGTATGACAGTGTCTAGATCTATCCACGCCTGTACAAATGAACCAACATAGTTCCTTTTCGTGGCTGTATAATATTCCACAGTATATAGGTACCACATTTTCTTTATCCATTCGTCTTTGGGTGGCCATTTAAGTTGTTTCCATGACCTGGCTGCTGTAAATAGTGCTGCACTGAACATTGGGGTGCCTGTGCCTTTTAGAATTATGCTCTTCTCTGGGCTTATGCCCTGGTGTGCGATGGCTGAGTCATATGTTATTTCTATTTTCAGTTTTTCAAGGAATCTCCTTGCTTCCCTCCCTAGTGGCTCTATCAATTTACCCTCCCACCAAGAGTGCAAGTGTGTTCTCTTTTCTCCACACCGTGCCCAGCATTTTTTTTTTGTTGATTTTCTGATGGTGACCGTTCTAAATGGTGTGAGGTGATACCTCAGTGTAGTTTTGATGTGCATCTCTATAATAATTAGTGATGTTGAGCAGGTTTTTATCTGCTTGTTGGCCACCTGTATGTCTTCTGTGGAGAATAGTCTGTTTAGGACTTCTGCCCATTTTTAGATTGGGTTGTTGGTTGTTTAATATCAAGCAGCATGTGCTGTTTACATATTTTTGAGATTGATCCTCAGACCGCTGATTTGTATGTAAATATTTTTCCCATTCTGTGGGTTGTGTGTTCTTCTTTCTCATAGTTTCCTGTGCTTAGCAAAATCTTTTAAGGTTACTGAGGTCCCACTTGTATATTTCTGTTTTTATTTCCAGGACTCTAGCAGGAGGATTACAAAAGATCTTCTTGTGTTTTATGTCCAACGACGTTCTTCCTAGGTTTTCCTCTACGAGTTTTAGAGTGTCCAGACTTAAGTTTGGGTCTCTGTTCCAATTTGTATTAATTTTTGTGTACGGTGTTTTGGAGTGTTCTAATCTTATTGTTTTACATGTCTCTGTCCAGTTTCCCCAGCACCACGTATTCAAGAGACAGTCTCTTCTCCATTGTGTATCTGTGCCCCCTTTGTCAGAGATTAGTTGAGCATAGGCGTGTGGCTTTATCTCTGGGCTTTCTATCCTGTTGCATTGATCTATATTTCTGTTTTGGTGCCAGTCCGATGCTGTCTTGGTTACTGTAGCTTTGTAGTACAGTGCGAAGTCACGGAGCCTGATTCCTCCAGCTCCTTTTTTTTTTTTCATCAAACTGCTTTGGCCACTCGAGTTTTGTGTCTCCATACACATTTTAAGATTTTTTGTTCTGGTTTTGTAAAAAAATTGCCATTGGTAATTTGAGAGGGATTGCACTGAATATGTAGATTGCTTTGGGTAGTATAGTCATTTTCATAATATTGATTCTTCCTTTCCAAGAACATGGTATATCTCTTCATCTGTTTGTATCATCCTCAGTTTCATTCATCAGTGTCTTATACTTTTCTGTATACAGGTTTTCTGTCTCCCTAGGTAGGTTTATTCCTAGGTATTTTATTCCTTTACTTGCAGGGGTAAATGGGAGTCCTTCCTTAATTTCTCTTTCTTTTTTTCTTCCTTAATGAATAGGAATGCAAGGGATTTCTGTGCATTAATTTTGTGTCCTGCAACGTTTCCAAATCCATGGATTAGCTCTACTAGTTTTACGGTGGCATCTTTAGGATTCTCTACGTATAGAATCATGTCATGTGCAAAGAGTGGCCTTGTGACTTCTTCTTTTCCAGTTTGTCTTCCTTTTCTTTCCTTTGCTGCTCTGATTCCCGTGGCTAGAAGTTCCAAAACTATGTTGAATAATAGTGGTGAGAGTGGTCATCCTTGTCTTGTTCCTGATCTTAGAGGACATGCTTTCAGTTCTTCACCACTGAAAATGTTTGCTGCGGGTTTGTTGTATACGTCCTTGATTAAGTTGAGTGAGGTTCCCTCTAAGCCCACGTCCTGGAGGCTTTATATCACAAATGTGTGTTGACATTTGTCACAAGCTTTTCTGCATCGAGTGACTTGATCATATGCTTTTTCCTCTTCAATTTGTCAATAGGGGGAATCACATTGATTTGCGTGTATTGAAGAATCCTAGCATCCGTGGGAAACATCCCACTTGATGGAGAGGTATGATACTTTTAATGTGGTGTTGGATTCTGTTGCTGCTATTTTGTTGAGCTGCTTTGCATCTGAGTTCATCAGTGATATCGGGATGTAACTCTCTTTCCTACTATCTTTGTCTGGTTTTCCCAACAGGGTGACGGTGACCTCACAGGAAGAGTTTCAGAGTGTTCCTTCCACGCCAATAGTTTGGAAGAGTTTGAGAAAGGTGGGTGTTAGCTCTTTACTACGTGTTGCATAGAAATAACCTGTGAAGCCATCTGGTCCTGGACTTTTGTTTGTTGGACGATTTGTAATCAGAGTTTCAAGTTCATTACTCGTACTGGGTCTGTTCATATTTTCGATTTTTTCCTGCTTCAGCCTTGGAAGGTCGTACCTTCGTAAGAATTTGTCCATTTCCTCCTGATTGTCCATTTTGTTAGCATACAGTTGATTGCAGTAGTGTCTTACAACGTTTGTATTTCTGTGTTGTCCGTTGTAACTTCTTTTACCTTTCTAATTTTATTGATTTCAGTCCTCTCCCTCTTTATCTTGATTAATCTGGCTAAGGATTTATCCATATGGTTTATCTTCTCAAGGAACCAGCTTTCTGTTTTTTTGATCTTTGATATTGTTTTCTTTCTTGCTGTTTCAGTCATTTCTTTCTTCTTTTTCTACCTTTTTATTGACAGTCCCAACTACCTGCAGAGTTTGTATTCTATGGAGTAAATGATTGGTTCACATGGACACAACTTCTTCCTTTGATCTTATTGGTTTGTGAACTTTGGAATCTTACTTCATTTTTTGATACAGCAGGTTCTTATTAGTTATCCGTCTTATACATATTACTGTATATATGTCAATCCCACTCTCCGAATTCATCACACAGCCACCACCAACCCCGCCACTTTCCCCCCTTGGTGGCCATACGTTACTTCTCCACATCTGTGTATCAATTCTGTCCTGTACACTGGTTCATCTGTACCGTTTCTCTAGGTTGAATATATGTGCTTTTATATACGATATCCGATTTTCTCTTTCTGACTGACTTCACTCTGTATGACAGTGTCTAGATCTATCCACGCCTGTACAAATGAACCAACATAGTTCCTTTTCGTGGCTGTATAATATTCCACGGTATATAGGTACCACATCTTCTTTATCCATTCGTCTTTGGGTGGCCATTTAAGTTGTTTCCATGACCTGGCTGCTGTAAATATTGCTGCACTGAACATTGGGGTGCCTGTGCCTTTTAGAATTATGCTCTTCTCTGGGCTTATGCCCTGGTGTGCGATGGCTGAGTCATATGTTATTTCTATTTTCAGTTTTTCAAGGAATCTCCTTGCTTCCCTCCCTAGTGGCTCTATCAATTTACACTCCCACCAAGAGTGCAAGTGTGTTCTCTTTTTTCCACACCGTGCCCAGCAGTTTTTTTTCTTGATTTTCTGATGGTGACCGCTCTAAATGGTGTGAGGTGATACCTCAGTGTAGTTTTGATGTGCATCTCTATAATAATTAGTGATGTTGAGCAGGTTTTTATCTGCTGTTGGCCACCTGTATGTCTTCTGTGGAGAATAGTCTGTTTAGGACTTCTGCCAATTTTTAGATTGGGTTGTTGGTTTTTTAAATATCAAGCAGCATGTGCTGTTTACATATTTTTGAGATTGATCCTCAGACCGCTGATTTGTATGTAAATATTTTTCCCATTCTGTGGGTTGTGTGTTCTTCTTTCTCATAGTTTCCTGTGCTTAGCAAAATCTTTTAAGTTTACTGAGGTCCCACTTGTATATTTCTGCTTTTATTTCCAGGACTCTAGCAGGAGGATTACAAAAGATCTTCTTGTGTTTTATGTCCAACAATGTTCTTCCTAGCTTTTCCTCTACGAGTTTTAGAGTGTCCAGACTTAAGTTTGGGTCTCTGTTCCAATTTGTATTAATTTTTGTGTACGGTGTTTGGGAGTGTTCTAATCTTATTGTTTTACATGTCTCTGTCCAGTTTCCCCAGCACCACGTATTCAAGAGACAGTCTCTTCTCCATTGTGTATCCGTGCCCCCTTTGTCAGAGATTAGTTGAGCATAGGCGTGTGGCTTTATCTCTGGGCTTTCTATCCTGTTGCATTGATCTATATTTCTGTTTTGGTGCCAGTCCGATGCTGTCTTGGTTACTGTAGCTTTGTAGTACAGTGCGAAGTCACGGAGCCCGATTCCTCCAGCTCCTTTTTTTTTTTTTCATCAAACTGCTTTGGCCACTCGGGGAGTTTTGTGTCTCCATACACATTTTAAGATTTTTTGTTCTGGTTTTGTAAAACAATTGCCATTGGTAATTTGAGAGGGATTGCACTGAATATGTAGATTGCTTTGGGTAGTATAGTCATTTTCATAATATTGATTCTTCCTTTCCAAGAACACGGTATAGCTCTTATCTGTTCGTATCATCCTCAGTTTCATTCATCAGTGTCTTATACTTTTCTGTATACAGGTTTTCCGTCTCCCTAGGTAGGTTTATTCCTAGGTATTTTATTCCTTTACTTGCAGGGGTAAATGGGAGTCCTTCCTTAATTTCTCTTTCTTTTTTTCTTCCTTAATGAATAGGAATGCAAGGGATTTCTGTGCATTAATTTTGTGTCCTGCAACGTTTCCAAATCCATGGATTAGCTCTACTAGTTTTACGGTGGCATCTTTAGGATTCTCTACGTATAGAATCATGTCATGTGCAAAGAGTGGCATTGTGACTTCTTCTTTTCCAGTTTGTCTTCCTTTTCTTTCCTTTGCTGCTCTGATTCCCGTGGCTAGAAGTTCCAAAACTATGTTGAATAATAGTGGTGAGAGTGGTCATCCTTGTCTTGTTCCTGATCTTAGAGGACATGCTTTCAGTTCTTCACCACTGAAAATGTTTGCTGCGGGTTTGTTGTATACGTCCTTGATTAAGTTGAGTGAGGTTCCCTCTAAGCCCACGTCCTGGAGGCTTTATATCACAAATGTGTGTTGACATTTGTCACAAGCTTTTCTGCATCGAGTGACTTGATCATATGCTTTTTCCTCTTCAATTTGTCAATAGGGGGAATCACATTGATTTGCGTGTATTGAAGAATCCTTGCATCCCTGGGAAAAATCCCACTTGATGGTGAGTTATGATACTTTTAACGTGGTGTTGGATTCTGTTGCTGCTATTTTGTTGAGCCGCTTTGCATCTGAGTTCATCAGTGATATCGGGATGTAACTCTCTTTCCTACTATCTTTGTCTGGTTTTCCCAACAGGGTGACGGTGACCTCACAGGAAGAGTTTCAGAGTGTTCCTTCCACGCCAATAGTTTGGAAGAGTTTGAGAAAGGTGGGTGTTAGCTCTTTTCTACGTGTTGGATAGAAATAACCTGTGAAGCCATGTGGTCCTGGACTTCTGTTTGTTGGACGATTTGTAATCAGAGTTTCAAGTTCATTACTCGTACTGGGTCTGTTCATATTTTCGATTTTTTCCTGCTTCAGCCTTGGAAGGTCGTACCTTCCTAAGAATTTGTCCATTTCTTCCAGATTGTCCATTTTGTTGGCATAGATTTGATTGCAGTAGTCTCTTACAACGTTTTGTATTTCTGTGTTGTCCGTTGTAACTTCTTTTACCTTTCTAATTTTATTGATTTCAGTCCTCTCCCTCTTTATCTTGATGCATCTGGCTAAGGATTTATCCATATGGTTTATCTTCTCAAAGAACCAGCTTTTTGTTTTTTTGATCTTTGACATTGTTTTCTTTGTTGCTGTTTCAGTCATTTCTTTCTTCTTTTTCTACCTTTTTATTGACAGTCCCAACTACCTTCAGAGTTTGTATTCTATGGAGTAAATGATTGGTTCACATGGACACAACTTCTTCCTTTGATCTTATTGGTTTGTGAACTTTGCAATCTTACTTCATTTTTTGATACAGCAGGTTCTTATTAGTTATCCATCTGATACATATTACTGTATATATGTCAATCCCACTCTCCGAATTCATCACACAGCCACCACCAACCCCGCCACTTTCCCCCCTTGGTGGCCATACGTTACTTCTCCACATCTGTGTATCAATTCTGTCCTGTACACTGGTTCATCTGTACCGTTTCTCTAGGTTGAATATATGTGCTTTTATATACGATATCCGATTTTCTCTTTCTGACTGACTTCACTCTGTATGACAGTGTCTAGATCTATCCACGCCTGTACAAATGAACCAACATAGTTCCTTTTCGTGGCTGTATAATATTCCACGGTATATAGGTACCACATCTTCTTTATCCATTCGTCTTTGGGTGGCCATTTAAGTTGTTTCCATGACCTGGCTGCTGTAAATAGTGCTGCACTGAACATTGGGGTGCCTGTGCCTTTTAGAATTATGCTCTTCTCTGGGCTTATGCCCTGGTGTGCGATGGCTGAGTCATATGTTATTTCTATTTTCAGTTTTTCAAGGAATCTCCTTGCTTCCCTCCCTAGTGGCTCTATCAATTTACACTCCCACCAAGAGTGCAAGTGTGTTCTCTTTTTTCCACACCATGCCCAGCAGTTTTTTTTCTTGATTTTCTGATGGTGACCGTTCTAAATGGTGTGAGGTGATACCTCAGTGTAGTTTTGATGTGCATCTCTATAATAATTAGTGATGTTGAGCAGGTTTTTATCTGCTTGTTGGCCACCTGTATGTCTTCTGTGGAGAATAGTCTGTTTAGGACTTCTGCCCATTTTTAGATTGGGTTGTTGGTTGTTTAATATCAAGCAGCATGTGCTGTTTACATATTTTTGAGATTGATCCTCAGACCGCTGATTTGTATGTAAATATTTTTCCCATTCTGTGGGTTGTGTGTTCTTCTTTCTCATAGTTTCCTGTGCTTAGCAAAATCTTTTAAGGTTACTGAGGTCCCACTTGTATATTTCTGTTTTTATTTCCAGGACTCTAGCAGGAGGATTACAAAAGATCTTCTTGTGTTTTATGTCCAACGACGTTCTTCCTAGGTTTTCCTCTACGAGTTTTAGAGTGTCCAGACTTAAGTTTGGGTCTCTGTTCCAATTTGTATTAATTTTTGTGTACGGTGTTTGGGAGTGTTCTAATCTTATTGTTTTACATGTCTCTGTCCAGTTTCCCCAGCACCACGTATTCAAGAGACAGTCTCTTCTCCATTGTGTATCTGTGCCCCCTTTGTCAGAGATTAGTTGAGCATAGGCGTGTGGCTTTATCTCTGGGCTTTCTATCCTGTTGCATTGATCTATATTTCCGTTTTGGTGCCAGTCCGATGCTGTCTTGCTTACTGTAGCTTTGTAGGACAGTGCGAAGTCACGGAGCCTGATTCCTCCAGCTCCTTTTTCTTTTTTCATCAAACTGCTTTGGCTACTCGGGGAATTTTGTGTCTCCATACACATTTTAAGATTTTTTGTTCTGGTTTTGTAAAGAAATCGCCATTGGTAATTTGAGAGGGATTGCACTGAATATGTAGATTGCTTTGGGTAGTATAGTCATTTTCATAATATTGATTCTTCCTATCCAAGAACATGGTATAGCTCTTCATCTGTTTGTATCATCCTCAGTTTCATTCATCAGTGTCTTATACTTTTCTGTATACAGGTTTTCTGTCTCCCTAGGTAGGTGTATTCCTAGGTATTTTATTCCTTTACTTGCAGGGGTAAATGGGAGTCCTTCCTTAATTTCTCTTTCTTTTTTTCTTCCTTAATGAATAGGAATGCAAGGGATTTCTGTGCATTAATTTTGTGTCCTGCAACGTTTCCAAATCCATGGATTAGCTCTACTAGTTTTACGGTGGCATCTTTAGGATTCTCTACGTATAGAATCATGTCATGTGCAAAGAGTGGCATTGTGACTTCTTCTTTTCCAGTTTGTCTTCCTTTTCTTTCCTTTGCTGCTCTGATTCCCGTGGCTAGAAGTTCCAAAACTATGTTGAATAATAGTGGTGAGAGTGGTCATCCTTGTCTTGTTCCTGATCTTAGAGGACATGCTTTCAGTTCTTCACCACTGAAAATGTTTGCTGCGGGTTTGTTGTATACGTCCTTGATTAAGTTGAGTGAGGTTCCCTCTAAGCCCACGTCCTGGAGGCTTTATATCACAAATGTGTGTTGACATTTGTCACAAGCTTTTCTGCATCGAGTGACTTGATCATATGCTTTTTCCTCTTCAATTTGTCAATAGGGGGAATCACATTGATTTGCGTGTATTGAAGAATCCTAGCATCCGTGGGAAACATCCCACTTGATGGTGAGTTATGATACTTTTAACGTGGTGTTGGATTCTGTTGCTGCTATTTTGTTGAGCCGCTTTGCATCTCAGTTCATCAGTGATATCGGGATGTAACTCTCTTTCCTACTATCTTTGTCTGGTTTTCCCAACAGGGTGACGGTGACCTCACAGGAAGAGTTTCAGAGTGTTCCTTCCACGCCAATAGTTTGGAAGAGTTTGAGAAAGGTGGGTGTTAGCTCTTTTCTACGTGTTGGATAGAAATAACCTGTGAAGCCATCTGGTCCTGGACTTTTGTTTGTTGGACGATTTGTAATCAGAGTTTCAAGTTCATTACTCGTACTGGGTCTGTTCATATTTTCGATTTTTTCCTGCTTCAGCCTTGGAAGGTCGTACCTTCCTAAGAATTTGTCCATTTCTTCCAGATTGTCCATTTTGTTAGCATAGAGTTGATTGCAGTAGTCTCTTATGACGTTTTGTATTTCTGTGTTGTCCGTTGTAACTTCTTTTACCTTTCTAATTTTATTGATTTCAGTCCTCTCCCTCTTTATCTTGATGCATCTGGCTAAGGATTTATCCATATGGTTTATCTTCTCAAAGAACCAGCTTTTTGTTTTTTTGATCTTTGATATTGTTTTCTTTGTTGCTCTTTCAGTCATTTCTTTCTTCTTTTTCTACCTTTTTATTGACAGTCCCAACTACCTTCAGAGTTTGTTTTCTATGGAGTAAATGATTGGGTCACATGGACACAACTTCTTCCTTTGATCTTATTGGTTTGTGAACTTTGCAATCTTACTTCATTTTTTGATACAGCAGGTTCTTATTAGTTATCCATCTGATACATATTACTGTATATATGTCAATCCCACTCTCCGAATTCATCACACAGCCACCACCAACCCCGCCACTTTCCCCCCTTGGTGGCCATACGTTACTTCTCCACATCTGTGTATCAATTCTGTCCTGTACACTGGTTCATCTGTACCGTTCCTCTAGGTTGAATATATGTGCTTTTATATACGATATCCGATTTTCTCTTTCTGACTGACTTCACTCTGTATGACAGTGTCTAGATCTATCCACGCCTGTACAAATGAACCAACATAGTTCCTTTTCGTGGCTGTATAATATTCCACAGTATATAGGTACCACATTTTCTTTATCCATTCGTCTTTGGGTGGCCATTTAAGTTGTTTCCATGACCTGGCTGCTGTAAATAGTGCTGCACTGAACATTGGGGTGCCTGTGCCTTTTAGAATTATGCTCTTCTCTGGGCTTATGCCCTGGTGTGCGATGGCTGAGTCATATGTTATTTCTATTTTCAGTTTTTCAAGGAATCTCCTTGCTTCCCTCCCTAGTGGCTCTATCAATTTACCCTCCCACCAAGAGTGCAAGTGTGTTCTCTTTTCTCCACACCGTGCCCAGCATTTTTTTTTTGTTGATTTTCTGATGGTGACCGTTCTAAATGGTGTGAGGTGATACCTCAGTGTAGTTTTGATGTGCATCTCTATAATAATTAGTGATGTTGAGCAGGTTTTTATCTGCTTGTTGGCCACCTGTATGTCTTCTGTGGAGAATAGTCTGTTTAGGACTTCTGCCCATTTTTAGATTGGGTTGTTGGTTGTTTAATATCAAGCAGCATGTGCTGTTTACATATTTTTGAGATTGATCCTCAGACCGCTGATTTGTATGTAAATATTTTTCCCATTCTGTGGGTTGTGTGTTCTTCTTTCTCATAGTTTCCTGTGCTTAGCAAAATCTTTTAAGGTTACTGAGGTCCCACTTGTATATTTCTGTTTTTATTTCCAGGACTCTAGCAGGAGGATTACAAAAGATCTTCTTGTGTTTTATGTCCAACGACGTTCTTCCTAGGTTTTCCTCTACGAGTTTTAGAGTGTCCAGACTTAAGTTTGGGTCTCTGTTCCAATTTGTATTAATTTTTGTGTACGGTGTTTGGGAGTGTTCTAATCTTATTGTTTTACATGTCTCTGTCCAGTTTCCCCAGCACCACGTATTCAAGAGACAGTCTCTTCTCCATTGTGTATCTGTGCCCCCTTTGTCAGAGATTAGTTGAGCATAGGCGTGTGGCTTTATCTCTGGGCTTTCTATCCTGTTGCATTGATCTATATTTCCGTTTTGGTGCCAGTCCGATGCTGTCTTGCTTACTGTAGCTTTGTAGGACAGTGCGAAGTCACGGAGCCTGATTCCTCCAGCTCCTTTTTCTTTTTTCATCAAACTGCTTTGGCTACTCGGGGAATTTTGTGTCTCCATACACATTTTAAGATTTTTTGTTCTGGTTTTGTAAAGAAATCGCCATTGGTAATTTGAGAGGGATTGCACTGAATATGTAGATTGCTTTGGGTAGTATAGTCATTTTCATAATATTGATTCTTCCTATCCAAGAACATGGTATAGCTCTTCATCTGTTTGTATCATCCTCAGTTTCATTCATCAGTGTCTTATACTTTTCTGTATACAGGTTTTCTGTCTCCCTAGGTAGGTGTATTCCTAGGTATTTTATTCCTTTACTTGCAGGGGTAAATGGGAGTCCTTCCTTAATTTCTCTTTCTTTTTTTCTTCCTTAATGAATAGGAATGCAAGGGATTTCTGTGCATTAATTTTGTGTCCTGCAACGTTTCCAAATCCATGGATTAGCTCTACTAGTTTTACGGTGGCATCTTTAGGATTCTCTACGTATAGAATCATGTCATGTGCAAAGAGTGGCATTGTGACTTCTTCTTTTCCAGTTTGTCTTCCTTTTCTTTCCTTTGCTGCTCTGATTCCCGTGGCTAGAAGTTCCAAAACTATGTTGAATAATAGTGGTGAGAGTGGTCATCCTTGTCTTGTTCCTGATCTTAGAGGACATGCTTTCAGTTCTTCACCACTGAAAATGTTTGCTGCGGGTTTGTTGTATACGTCCTTGATTAAGTTGAGTGAGGTTCCCTCTAAGCCCACGTCCTGGAGGCTTTATATCACAAATGTGTGTTGACATTTGTCACAAGCTTTTCTGCATCGAGTGACTTGATCATATGCTTTTTCCTCTTCAATTTGTCAATAGGGGGAATCACATTGATTTGCGTGTATTGAAGAATCCTAGCATCCGTGGGAAACATCCCACTTGATGGTGAGTTATGATACTTTTAACGTGGTGTTGGATTCTGTTGCTGCTATTTTGTTGAGCCGCTTTGCATCTCAGTTCATCAGTGATATCGGGATGTAACTCTCTTTCCTACTATCTTTGTCTGGTTTTCCCAACAGGGTGACGGTGACCTCACAGGAAGAGTTTCAGAGTGTTCCTTCCACGCCAATAGTTTGGAAGAGTTTGAGAAAGGTGGGTGTTAGCTCTTTTCTACGTGTTGGATAGAAATAACCTGTGAAGCCATCTGGTCCTGGACTTTTGTTTGTTGGACGATTTGTAATCAGAGTTTCAAGTTCATTACTCGTACTGGGTCTGTTCATATTTTCGATTTTTTCCTGCTTCAGCCTTGGAAGGTCGTACCTTCCTAAGAATTTGTCCATTTCTTCCAGATTGTCCATTTTGTTAGCATAGAGTTGATTGCAGTAGTCTCTTATGACGTTTTGTATTTCTGTGTTGTCCGTTGTAACTTCTTTTACCTTTCTAATTTTATTGATTTCAGTCCTCTCCCTCTTTATCTTGATGCATCTGGCTAAGGATTTATCCATATGGTTTATCTTCTCAAAGAACCAGCTTTTTGTTTTTTTGATCTTTGATATTGTTTTCTTTGTTGCTCTTTCAGTCATTTCTTTCTTCTTTTTCTACCTTTTTATTGACAGTCCCAACTACCTTCAGAGTTTGTTTTCTATGGAGTAAATGATTGGGTCACATGGACACAACTTCTTCCTTTGATCTTATTGGTTTGTGAACTTTGCAATCTTACTTCATTTTTTGATACAGCAGGTTCTTATTAGTTATCCATCTGATACATATTACTGTATATATGTCAATCCCACTCTCCGAATTCATCACACAGCCACCACCAACCCCGCCACTTTCCCCCCTTGGTGGCCATACGTTACTTCTCCACATCTGTGTATCAATTCTGTCCTGTACACTGGTTCATCTGTACCGTTCCTCTAGGTTGAATATATGTGCTTTTATATACGATATCCGATTTTCTCTTTCTGACTGACTTCACTCTGTATGACAGTGTCTAGATCTATCCACGCCTGTACAAATGAACCAACATAGTTCCTTTTCGTGGCTGTATAATATTCCACAGTATATAGGTACCACATTTTCTTTATCCATTCGTCTTTGGGTGGCCATTTAAGTTGTTTCCATGACCTGGCTGCTGTAAATAGTGCTGCACTGAACATTGGGGTGCCTGTGCCTTTTAGAATTATGCTCTTCTCTGGGCTTATGCCCTGGTGTGCGATGGCTGAGTCATATGTTATTTCTATTTTCAGTTTTTCAAGGAATCTCCTTGCTTCCCTCCCTAGTGGCTCTATCAATTTACCCTCCCACCAAGAGTGCAAGTGTGTTCTCTTTTCTCCACACCGTGCCCAGCATTTTTTTTTTGTTGATTTTCTGATGGTGACCGTTCTAAATGGTGTGAGGTGATACCTCAGTGTAGTTTTGATGTGCATCTCTATAATAATTAGTGATGTTGAGCAGGTTTTTATCTGCTTGTTGGCCACCTGTATGTCTTCTGTGGAGAATAGTCTGTTTAGGACTTCTGCCCATTTTTAGATTGGGTTGTTGGTTGTTTAATATCAAGCAGCATGTGCTGTTTACATATTTTTGAGATTGATCCTCAGACCGCTGATTTGTATGTAAATATTTTTCCCATTCTGTGGGTTGTGTGTTCTTCTTTCTCATAGTTTCCTGTGCTTAGCAAAATCTTTTAAGGTTACTGAGGTCCCACTTGTATATTTCTGTTTTTATTTCCAGGACTCTAGCAGGAGGATTACAAAAGATCTTCTTGTGTTTTATGTCCAACGACGTTCTTCCTAGGTTTTCCTCTACGAGTTTTAGAGTGTCCAGACTTAAGTTTGGGTCTCTGTTCCAATTTGTATTAATTTTTGTGTACGGTGTTTTGGAGTGTTCTAATCTTATTGTTTTACATGTCTCTGTCCAGTTTCCCCAGCACCACGTATTCAAGAGACAGTCTCTTCTCCATTGTGTATCTGTGCCCCCTTTGTCAGAGATTAGTTGAGCATAGGCGTGTGGCTTTATCTCTGGGCTTTCTATCCTGTTGCATTGAGCTATATTTCTGTTTTGGTGCCAGTCCGATGCTGTCTTGGTTACTGTAGCTTTGTAGTACAGTGCGAAGTCACGGAGCCTGATTCCTCCAGCTCCTTTTTTTTTTTTCATCAAACTGCTTTGGCCACTCGAGTTTTGTGTCTCCATACACATTTTAAGATTTTTTGTTCTGGTTTTGTAAAAAAATTGCCATTGGTAATTTGAGAGGGATTGCACTGAATATGTAGATTGCTTTGGGTAGTATAGTCATTTTCATAATATTGATTCTTCCTTTCCAAGAACATGGTATATCTCTTCATCTGTTTGTATCATCCTCAGTTTCATTCATCAGTGTCTTATACTTTTCTGTATACAGGTTTTCTGTCTCCCTAGGTAGGTTTATTCCTAGGTATTTTATTCCTTTACTTGCAGGGGTAAATGGGAGTCCTTCCTTAATTTCTCTTTCTTTTTTTCTTCCTTAATGAATAGGAATGCAAGGGATTTCTGTGCATTAATTTTGTGTCCTGCAACGTTTCCAAATCCATGGATTAGCTCTACTAGTTTTACGGTGGCATCTTTAGGATTCTCTACGTATAGAATCATGTCATGTGCAAAGAGTGGCCTTGTGACTTCTTCTTTTCCAGTTTGTCTTCCTTTTCTTTCCTTTGCTGCTCTGATTCCCGTGGCTAGAAGTTCCAAAACTATGTTGAATAATAGTGGTGAGAGTGGTCATCCTTGTCTTGTTCCTGATCTTAGAGGACATGCTTTCAGTTCTTCACCACTGAAAATGTTGGCTGCGGGTTTGTTGTATACGTCCTTGATTAAGTTGAGTGAGGTTCCCTCTAAGCCCACGTCCTGGAGGCTTTATATCACAAATGTGTGTTGACATTTGTCACAAGCTTTTCTGCATCGAGTGACTTGATCATATGCTTTTTCCTCTTCAATTTGTCAATAGGGGGAATCACATTGATTTGCGTGTATTGAAGAATCCTAGCATCCGTGGGAAACATCCCACTTGATGGAGAGGTATGATACTTTTAATGTGGTGTTGGATTCTGTTGCTGCTATTTTGTTGAGCTGCTTTGCATCTGAGTTCATCAGTGATATCGGGATGTAACTCTCTTTCCTACTATCTTTGTCTGGTTTTCCCAACAGGGTGACGGTGACCTCACAGGAAGAGTTTCAGAGTGTTCCTTCCACGCCAATAGTTTGGAAGAGTTTGAGAAAGGTGGGTGTTAGCTCTTTACTACGTGTTGCATAGAAATAACCTGTGAAGCCATCTGGTCCTGGACTTTTGTTTGTTGGACGATTTGTAATCAGAGTTTCAAGTTCATTACTCGTACTGGGTCTGTTCATATTTTCGATTTTTTCCTGCTTCAGCCTTGGAAGGTCGTACCTTCGTAAGAATTTGTCCATTTCCTCCTGATTGTCCATTTTGTTAGCATACAGTTGATTGCAGTAGTGTCTTACAACGTTTGTATTTCTGTGTTGTCCGTTGTAACTTCTTTTACCTTTCTAATTTTATTGATTTCAGTCCTCTCCCTCTTTATCTTGATTAATCTGGCTAAGGATTTATCCATATGGTTTATCTTCTCAAGGAACCAGCTTTCTGTTTTTTTGATCTTTGATATTGTTTTCTTTCTTGCTGTTTCAGTCATTTCTTTCTTCTTTTTCTACCTTTTTATTGACAGTCCCAACTACCTGCAGAGTTTGTATTCTATGGAGTAAATGATTGGTTCACATGGACACAACTTCTTCCTTTGATCTTATTGGTTTGTGAACTTTGGAATCTTACTTCATTTTTTGATACAGCAGGTTCTTATTAGTTATCCGTCTTATACATATTACTGTATATATGTCAATCCCACTCTCCGAATTCATCACACAGCCACCACCAACCCCGCCACTTTCCCCCCTTGGTGGCCATACGTTACTTCTCCACATCTGTGTATCAATTCTGTCCTGTACACTGGTTCATCTGTACCGTTTCTCTAGGTTGAATATATGTGCTTTTATATACGATATCCGATTTTCTCTTTCTGACTGACTTCACTCTGTATGACAGTGTCTAGATCTATCCACGCCTGTACAAATGAACCAACATAGTTCCTTTTCGTGGCTGTATAATATTCCACGGTATATAGGTACCACATCTTCTTTATCCATTCGTCTTTGGGTGGCCATTTAAGATGTTTCCATGACCTGGCTGTTGTAAATAGTGCTGCACTGAACATTGGGGTGCCGGTGCCGTTTAGAATTATGCTCTTCTCTGGGCTTATGCCCTGGTGTGCGATGGCTGAGTCATATGTTATTTCTATTTTCAGTTTTTCAAGGAATCTCCTTGCTTCCCTCCCTAGTGGCTCTATCAATTTACACTCCCACCAAGAGTACAAGTGTGTTCTCTTTTTTCCACACCATGCCCAGCAGTTTTTTTTCTTGATTTTCTGATGGTGACCGTTCTAAATGGTGTGAGGTGATACCTCAGTGTAGTTTTGATGTGCATCTCTATAATAATTAGTGATGTTGAGCAGGTTTTTATCTGCTTGTTGGCCACCTGTATGTCTTCTGTGGAGAATAGTCTGTTTAGGACTTCTGCCCATTTTTAGATTGGGTTGTTGGTTGTTTAATATCAAGCAGCATGTGCTGTTTACATATTTTTGAGATTGATCCTCAGACCGCTGATTTGTATGTAAATATTTTTCCCATTCTGTGGGTTGTGTGTTCTTCTTTCTCATAGTTTCCTATGCTTAGCAAAATCTTTTAAGGTTACTGAGGTCCCACTTGTATATTTCTGTTTTTATTTCCAGGACTCTAGCAGGAGGATTACAAAAGATCTTCTTGTGTTTTATGTCCAACGACGTTCTTCCTAGGTTTTCCTCTACGAGTTTTAGAGTGTCCAGACTTAAGTTTGGGTCTCTGTTCCAATTTGTATTAATTTTTGTGTACGGTGTTTTGGAGTGTTCTAATCTTATTGTTTTACATGTCTCTGTCCAGTTTCCCCAGCACCACGTATTCAAGAGACAGTCTCTTCTCCATTGTGTATCTGTGCCCCCTTTGTCAGAGATTAGTTGAGCATAGGCGTGTGGCTTTATCTCTGGGCTTTCTATCCTGTTGCATTGATCTATATTTCCGTTTTGGTGCCAGTCCGATGCTGTCTTGCTTACTGTAGCTTTGTAGGACAGTGCGAAGTCACGGAGCCTGATTCCTCCAGCTCCTTTTTCTTTTTTCATCAAACTGCTTTGGCTACTCGGGGAATTTTGTGTCTCCATACACATTTTAAGATTTTTTGTTCTGGTTTTGTAAAACAATTGCCATTGGTAATTTGAGAGGGATTGCACTGAATATGTAGATTGCTTTGGGTAGTATAGTCATTTTCATAATATTGATTCTTCCTTTCCAAGAACACGGTATAGCTCTTATCTGTTCGTATCATCCTCAGTTTCATTCATCAGTGTCTTATACTTTTCTGTATACAGGTTTTCTGTCTCCCTAGGTAGGTTTATTCCTAGGTATTTTATTCCTTTACTTGCAGGGGTAAATGGGAGTCCTTCCTTAATTTCTCTTTCTTTTTTTCTTCCTTAATGAATAGGAATGCAAGGGATTTCTGTGCATTAATTTTGTGTCCTGCAACGTTTCCAAATCCATGGATTAGCTCTACTAGTTTTACGGTGGCATCTTTAGGATTCTCTAAGTATAGAATCATGTCATGTGCAAAGAGTGGCATTGTGACTTCTTCTTTTCCAGTTTGTCTTCCTTTTCTTTCCTTTGCTGCTCTGATTCCCGTGGCTAGAAGTTCCGAAACTATGTTGAATAATAGTGGTGAGAGTGGTCATCCTTGTCTTGTTCCTGATCTTAGAGGACATGCTTTCAGTTCTTCACCACTGAAAATGTTGGCTGCGGGTTTGTTGTATACGTCCTTGATTAAGTTGAGTGAGGTTCCCTCTAAGCCCACGTCCTGGAGGCTTTATATCACAAATGTGTGTTGACATTTGTCACAAGCTTTTCTGCATCGAGTGACTTGATCATATGCTTTTTCCTCTTCAATTTGTCAATAGGGGGAATCACATTGATTTGCGTGTATTGAAGAATCCTAGCATCCGTGGGAAAAATCCCACTTGATGGAGAGGTATGATACTTTTAATGTGGTGTTGGATTCTGTTGCTGCTATTTTGTTGAGCCGCTTTGCATCTGAGTTCATCAGTGATATCGGGATGTAACTCTCTTTCCTACTATCTTTGTCTGGTTTTCCCAACAGGGTGACGGTGGCCTCACAGAAAGAGTTTCAGAGTGTTCCTTCCACGCCAATAGTTTGGAAGAGTTTGAGAAAGGTGGGTGTTAGCACTTTGCTACGTGTTGGATAGAAATAACCTGTGAAGCCATGTGGTCCTGGACTTTTGTTGTTGGACGATTTGTAATCAGAGTTTCAAGTTCATTACTCGTACTGGGTCTGTTCATATTTTCGATTTTTTCCTGCTTCAGCCTTGGAAGGTCGTACCTTCCTAAGAATTTGTCCATTTCTTCCAGATTGTCCATTTTGTTAGCATAGAGTTGATTGCAGTAGTCTCTTACAACGTTTTGTATTTCTGTGTTGTCCGTTGTAACTTCTTTTACCTTTCTAATTTTATTGATTTCAGTCCTCTCCCTCTTTATCTTGATGCATCTGGCTAAGGATTTATCCATATGGTTTATCTTCTCAAAGAACCAGCTTTCTGTTTTTTTGATCTTTGACATTGTTTTCTTTGTTGCTGTTTCAGTCATTTCTTTCTTCTTTTTCTACCTTTTTATTGACAGTCCCAACTACCTGCAGAGTTTGTATTCTATGGAGTAAATGATTGGTTCACATGGACACAACTTCTTCCTTTGATCTTATTGGTTTGTGAACTTTGGAATCTTACTTCATTTTTTGATACAGCAGGTTCTTATTAGTTATCCGTCTTATACATATTACTGTATATATGTCAATCCCACTCTCCGAATTCATCACACAGCCACCACCAACCCCGCCACTTTCCCCCCTTGGTGGCCATACGTTACTTCTCCACATCTGTGTATCAATTCTGTCCTGTACACTGGTTCATCTGTACCGTTCCTCTAGGTTGAATATATGTGCTTTTATATACGATATCCGATATTCTCTTTCTGACTGACTTCACTCTGTATGACAGTGTCTAGATCTATCCACGCCTGTACAAATGAACCAACATAGTTCCTTTTCGTGGCTGTATAATATTCCACGGTATATAGGTACCACATCTTCTTTATCCATTCGTCTTTGGGTGGCCATTTAAGTTGTTTCCATGACCTGGCTGTTGTGAATAGTGCTGCACTGAACATTGGGGTGCCGGTGCCGTTTAGAATTATGCTCTTCTCTGGGCTTATGCCCTGGTGTGCGATGGCTGAGTCATATGTTATTTCTATTTTCAGTTTTTCAAGGAATCTCCTTGCTTCCCTCCCTAGTGGCTCTATCAATTTACACTCCCACCAAGAGTACAAGTGTGTTCTCTTTTTTCCACACCATGCCCAGCAGTTTTTTTTCTTGATTTTCTGATGGTGACCGTTCTAAATGGTGTGAGGTGATACCTCAGTGTAGTTTTGATGTGCATCTCTATAATAATTAGGGATGTTGAGCAGGTTTTCATCTGCTTGTTGGCCACCTGTATGTCTTCTGTGGAGAATAGTCTGTTTAGGACTTCTGCCCATTTTTAGATTGGGTTGTTGGTTGTTTAATATCAAGCAGCATGTGCTGTTTACATATTTTTGAGATTGATCCTCAGACCGCTGATATGTATGTAAATATTTTTCCCATTCTGTGGGTTGTGTTTTCTTCTTTGTCATAGTTTCCTGTGCTTAGCAAAATCTTTTAAGGTTACTGAGGTCCCACTTGTATATTTCTGTTTTTATTTCCAGGACTCTAGCAGGAGGATTACAAAAGATCTTCTTGTGTTTTATGTCCAACGACGTTCTTCCTAGGTTTTCCTCTACGAGTTTTAGAGTGTCCAGACTTAAGTTTGGGTCTCTGTTCCAATTTGTATTAATTTTTGTGTACGGTGTTTGGGAGTGTTCTAATCTTATTGTTTTACATGTCTCTGTCCAGTTTCCCCAGCACCACGTATTCAAGAGACAGTCTCTTCTCCATTGTGTATCCGTGCCCCCTTTGTCAGAGATTAGTTGAGCATAGGCGTGTGGCTTTATCTCTGGGCTTTCTATCCCGTTGCATTGATCTATATTTCTGTTTTGGTGCCAGTCCGATGCTGTCTTGGTTACTGTAGCTTTGTAGTACAGTGCGAAGTCACGGAGCCCGATTCCTCCAGCTCCTTTTTTTTTTTTCATGAAACTGCTTTGGCCACTCGGGGAGTTTTGTGTCTCCATACACATTTTAAGATTTTTTGTTCTGGTTTTGTAAAACAATTGCCATTGGTAATTTGAGAGGGATTGCACTGAATATGTAGATTGCTTTGGGTAGTATAGTCATTTTCATAATATTGATTCTTCCTATCCAAGAACATGGTATAGCTCTTCATCTGTTTGTATCATCCTCAGTTTCATTCATCAGTGTCTTATACTTTTCTGTATACAGGTTTTCTGTCTCCCTAGGTAGGTGTATTCCTAGGTATTTTATTCCTTTACTTGCAGGGGTAAATTGGAGTCCTTCCTTAATTTCTCTTTCTTTTTTTCTTCCTTAATGAATAGGAATGCAAGGGATTTCTGTGCATTAATTTTGTGTCCTGCAACGTTTCCAAATCCATGGATTAGCTCTACTAGTTTTACGGTGGCATCTTTAGGATTCTCTACGTATAGAATCATGTCATGTGCAAAGAGTGGCATTGTGACTTCTTCTTTTCCAGTTTGTCTTCCTTTTCTTTCCTTTGCTGCTCTGATTCCCGTGGCTAGAAGTTCCAAAACTATGTTGAATAATAGTGGTGAGAGTGGTCATCCTTGTCTTGTTCCTGATCTTAGAGGACATGCTTTCAGTTCTTCACCACTGAAAATGTTTGCTGCGGGTTTGTTGTATACGTCCTTGATTAAGTTGAGTGAGGTTCCCTCTAAGCCCACGTCCTGGAGGCTTTATATCACAAATGTGTGTTGACATTTGTCACAAGCTTTTCTGCATCGAGTGACTTGATCATATGCTTTTTCCTCTTCAATTTGTCAATAGGGGGAATCACATTGATTTGTGTGTATTGAAGAATCCTTGCATCCCTGGGAAAAATCCCACTTGATGGTGAGTTATGATACTTTTAACGTGGTGTTGGATTCTGTTGCTGCTATTTTGTTGAGCCGCTTTGCATCTCAGTTCATCAGTGATATCGGGATGTAACTCTCTTTCCTACTATCTTTGTCTGGTTTTCCCAACAGGGTGACGGTGACCTCACAGGAAGAGTTTCAGAGTGTTCCTTCCATGCCAATAGTTTGGAAGAGTTTGAGAAAGGTGGGTGTTAGCTCTTTTCTACGTGTTGGATAGAAATAACCTGTGAAGCCATGTGGTCCTGGACTTTTGTTTGTTGGACGATTTGTAATCAGAGTTTCAAGTTCATTACTCGTACTGGGTCTGTTCATATTTTCGATTTTTTCCTGCTTCAGCCTTGGAAGGTCGTACCTTCCTAAGAATTTGTCCATTTCTTCCAGATTGTCCATTTTGTTAGCATAGAGTTGATTGCAGTAGTCTCTTACGACGTTTTGTATTTCTGTGTTGTCCGTTGTAACTTCTTTTACCTTTCTAATTTTATTGATTTCAGTCCTCTCCCTCTTTATCTTGATGCATCTGGCTAAGGATTTATCCATATGGTTTATCTTCTCAAGGAACCAGCTTTTTGTTTTTTTGATCTTTGATATTGTTTTCTTTGTTGCTGTTTCAGTCATTTCTTTCTTCTTTTTCTACCTTTTTATTGACAGTCCCAACTACCTGCAGAGTTTGTTTTCTATGGAGTAAATGATTGGGTCACATGGACACAACTTCTTCCTTTGATCTTATTGGTTTGTGAACTTTGCAATCTTACTTCATTTTTTGATACAGCAGGTTCTTATTAGTTATCCATCTGATACATATTACTGTATATATGTCAATCCCACTCTCCGAATTCATCACACAGCCACCACCAACCCCGCCACTTTCCCCCCTTGGTGGCCATACGTTACTTCTGCACATCTGTGTATCAATTCTGTCCTGTACACTGGTTCATCTGTACCGTTTCTCTAGGTTGAATATATGTGCTTTTATATACGATATCCGATTTTCTCTTTCTGACTGACTTCACTCTGTATGACAGTGTCTAGATCTATCCACGCCTGTACAAATGAACCAACATAGTTCCTTTTCGTGGCTGTATAATATTCCATGGTATATAGGTACCACATCTTCTTTATCCATTCGTCTTTGGGTGGCCATTTACGTTGTTTCCATGACCTGGCTGTTGTAAATGGTGCTGCACTGAACATTGGGGTGCCTGTGCCTTTTAGAATTATGCTCTTCTCTGGGCTTATGCCCTGGTGTGTGATGGCTGAGTCATATGTTATTTCTATTTTCAGTTTTTCAAGGAATCTCCTTGCTTCCCTCCCTAGTGGCTCTATCAATTTACACTCCCACCAAGAGTGCAAGTGTGTTCTCTTTTCTCCACACTGTGCCCAGCAGTTTTTTTTGTTGATTTTCTGATGGTGACCGCTCTAAATGGTGTGAGGTGATACCTCAGTGTAGTTTTGATGTGCATCTCTATAATAATTAGTGATGTTGAGCAGGTTTTTATCTGCTTGTTGGCCACCTGTATGTCTTCTGTGGAGAATAGTCTGTTTAGGACTTCTGCCCATTTTTAGATTGGGTTGTTGGTTTTTTAAATATCAAGCAGCATGTGCTGTTTACATATTTTTGAGATTGATCCTCAGACCGCTGATTTGTATGTAAATATTTTTCCCATTCTGTGGGTTGTGTGTTCTTCTTTCTCATAGTTTCCTGTGCTTAGCAAAATCTTTTAAGTTTACTGAGGTCCCACTTGTATATTTCTGCTTTTATTTCCAGGACTCTAGCAGGAGGATTACAAAAGATCTTCTTGTGTTTTATGTCCAACAATGTTCTTCCTAGGTTTTCCTCTACGAGTTTTAGAGTGTCCAGACTTAAGTTTGGGTCTCTGTTCCAATTTGTATTAATTTTTGTGTACGGTGTTTGGGAGTGTTCTAATCTTATTATTTTACATGTCTCTGTCCAGTTTCCCCAGCACCACGTATTCAAGAGACAGTCTCTTCTCCATTGTGTATCCGTGCCCCATTTGTCAGAGATTAGTTGAGCATAGGCGTGTGGCTTTATCTCTGGGCTTTCTATCCTATTGCATTGATCTATATTTCTGTTTTTGTGCCAGTCCAATGCTGTCTTGGTTACTGTAGCTTTGTAGTACAGTGCGAAATCACGGAGCCCGATTCCTCCAGCTCCTTTTTTTTTTTTTCATCAAACTGCTTTGGCCACTCGGGGAGTTTTGTGTCTCCATACACATTTTAAGATTTTTTGTTCTGGTTTTGTAAAACAATTGCCATTGGTAATTTGAGAGGGATTGCACTGAATATGTAGATTGCTTTGGGTAGTATAGTCATTTTCATAATATTGATTCTTCCTTTCCAAGAACACGGTATAGCTCTTATCTGTTCGTATCATCCTCAGTTTCATTCATCAGTGTCTTATACTTTTCTGTATACAGGTTTTCTGTCTCCCTAGGTAGGTTTATTCCTAGGTATTTTATTCCTTTACTTGCAGGGGTAAATGGGAGTCCTTCCTTAATTTCTCTTTCTTTTTTTCTTCCTTAATGAATAGGAATGCAAGGGATTTCTGTGCATTAATTTTGTGTCCTGCAACGTTTCCAAATCCATGGATTAGCTCTACTAGTTTTACGGTGGCATCTTTAGGATTCTCTAAGTATAGAATCATGTCATGTGCAAAGAGTGGCATTGTGACTTCTTCTTTTCCAGTTTGTCTTCCTTTTCTTTCCTTTGCTGCTCTGATTCCCGTGGCTAGAAGTTCCGAAACTATGTTGAATAATAGTGGTGAGAGTGGTCATCCTTGTCTTGTTCCTGATCTTAGAGGACATGCTTTCAGTTCTTCACCACTGAAAATGTTGGCTGCGGGTTTGTTGTATACGTCCTTGATTAAGTTGAGTGAGGTTCCCTCTAAGCCCACGTCCTGGAGGCTTTATATCACAAATGTGTGTTGACATTTGTCACAAGCTTTTCTGCATCGAGTGACTTGATCATATGCTTTTTCCTCTTCAATTTGTCAATAGGGGGAATCACATTGATTTGCGTGTATTGAAGAATCCTAGCATCCGTGGGAAAAATCCCACTTGATGGAGAGGTATGATACTTTTAATGTGGTGTTGGATTCTGTTGCTGCTATTTTGTTGAGCCGCTTTGCATCTGAGTTCATCAGTGATATCGGGATGTAACTCTCTTTCCTACTATCTTTGTCTGGTTTTCCCAACAGGGTGACGGTGGCCTCACAGAAAGAGTTTCAGAGTGTTCCTTCCACGCCAATAGTTTGGAAGAGTTTGAGAAAGGTGGGTGTTAGCACTTTGCTACGTGTTGGATAGAAATAACCTGTGAAGCCATGTGGTCCTGGACTTTTGTTGTTGGACGATTTGTAATCAGAGTTTCAAGTTCATTACTCGTACTGGGTCTGTTCATATTTTCGATTTTTTCCTGCTTCAGCCTTGGAAGGTCGTACCTTCCTAAGAATTTGTCCATTTCTTCCAGATTGTCCATTTTGTTAGCATAGAGTTGATTGCAGTAGTCTCTTACAACGTTTTGTATTTCTGTGTTGTCCGTTGTAACTTCTTTTACCTTTCTAATTTTATTGATTTCAGTCCTCTCCCTCTTTATCTTGATGCATCTGGCTAAGGATTTATCCATATGGTTTATCTTCTCAAAGAACCAGCTTTCTGTTTTTTTGATCTTTGACATTGTTTTCTTTGTTGCTGTTTCAGTCATTTCTTTCTTCTTTTTCTACCTTTTTATTGACAGTCCCAACTACCTGCAGAGTTTGTATTCTATGGAGTAAATGATTGGTTCACATGGACACAACTTCTTCCTTTGATCTTATTGGTTTGTGAACTTTGGAATCTTACTTCATTTTTTGATACAGCAGGTTCTTATTAGTTATCCGTCTTATACATATTACTGTATATATGTCAATCCCACTCTCCGAATTCATCACACAGCCACCACCAACCCCGCCACTTTCCCCCCTTGGTGGCCATACGTTACTTCTCCACATCTGTGTATCAATTCTGTCCTGTACACTGGTTCATCTGTACCGTTCCTCTAGGTTGAATATATGTGCTTTTATATACGATATCCGATATTCTCTTTCTGACTGACTTCACTCTGTATGACAGTGTCTAGATCTATCCACGCCTGTACAAATGAACCAACATAGTTCCTTTTCGTGGCTGTATAATATTCCACGGTATATAGGTACCACATCTTCTTTATCCATTCGTCTTTGGGTGGCCATTTAAGTTGTTTCCATGACCTGGCTGTTGTGAATAGTGCTGCACTGAACATTGGGGTGCCGGTGCCGTTTAGAATTATGCTCTTCTCTGGGCTTATGCCCTGGTGTGCGATGGCTGAGTCATATGTTATTTCTATTTTCAGTTTTTCAAGGAATCTCCTTGCTTCCCTCCCTAGTGGCTCTATCAATTTACACTCCCACCAAGAGTACAAGTGTGTTCTCTTTTTTCCACACCATGCCCAGCAGTTTTTTTTCTTGATTTTCTGATGGTGACCGTTCTAAATGGTGTGAGGTGATACCTCAGTGTAGTTTTGATGTGCATCTCTATAATAATTAGGGATGTTGAGCAGGTTTTCATCTGCTTGTTGGCCACCTGTATGTCTTCTGTGGAGAATAGTCTGTTTAGGACTTCTGCCCATTTTTAGATTGGGTTGTTGGTTGTTTAATATCAAGCAGCATGTGCTGTTTACATATTTTTGAGATTGATCCTCAGACCGCTGATATGTATGTAAATATTTTTCCCATTCTGTGGGTTGTGTTTTCTTCTTTGTCATAGTTTCCTGTGCTTAGCAAAATCTTTTAAGGTTACTGAGGTCCCACTTGTATATTTCTGTTTTTATTTCCAGGACTCTAGCAGGAGGATTACAAAAGATCTTCTTGTGTTTTATGTCCAACGACGTTCTTCCTAGGTTTTCCTCTACGAGTTTTAGAGTGTCCAGACTTAAGTTTGGGTCTCTGTTCCAATTTGTATTAATTTTTGTGTACGGTGTTTGGGAGTGTTCTAATCTTATTGTTTTACATGTCTCTGTCCAGTTTCCCCAGCACCACGTATTCAAGAGACAGTCTCTTCTCCATTGTGTATCCGTGCCCCCTTTGTCAGAGATTAGTTGAGCATAGGCGTGTGGCTTTATCTCTGGGCTTTCTATCCCGTTGCATTGATCTATATTTCTGTTTTGGTGCCAGTCCGATGCTGTCTTGGTTACTGTAGCTTTGTAGTACAGTGCGAAGTCACGGAGCCCGATTCCTCCAGCTCCTTTTTTTTTTTTCATGAAACTGCTTTGGCCACTCGGGGAGTTTTGTGTCTCCATACACATTTTAAGATTTTTTGTTCTGGTTTTGTAAAACAATTGCCATTGGTAATTTGAGAGGGATTGCACTGAATATGTAGATTGCTTTGGGTAGTATAGTCATTTTCATAATATTGATTCTTCCTATCCAAGAACATGGTATAGCTCTTCATCTGTTTGTATCATCCTCAGTTTCATTCATCAGTGTCTTATACTTTTCTGTATACAGGTTTTCTGTCTCCCTAGGTAGGTGTATTCCTAGGTATTTTATTCCTTTACTTGCAGGGGTAAATTGGAGTCCTTCCTTAATTTCTCTTTCTTTTTTTCTTCCTTAATGAATAGGAATGCAAGGGATTTCTGTGCATTAATTTTGTGTCCTGCAACGTTTCCAAATCCATGGATTAGCTCTACTAGTTTTACGGTGGCATCTTTAGGATTCTCTAAGTATAGAATCATGTCATGTGCAAAGAGTGGCATTGTGACTTCTTCTTTTCCAGTTTGTCTTCCTTTTCTTTCCTTTGCTGCTCTGATTCCCGTGGCTAGAAGTTCCAAAACTATGTTGAATAATAGTGGTGAGAGTGGTCATCCTTGTCTTGTTCCTGATCTTAGAGGACATGCTTTCAGTTCTTCACCACTGAAAATGTTTGCTGCGGGTTTGTTGTATACGTCCTTGATTAAGTTGAGTGAGGTTCCCTCTAAGCCCACGTCCTGGAGGCTTTATATCACAAATGTGTGTTGACATTTGTCACAAGCTTTTCTGCATCGAGTGACTTGATCATATGCTTTTTCCTCTTCAATTTGTCAATAGGGGGAATCACATTGATTTGTGTGTATTGAAGAATCCTTGCATCCCTGGGAAAAATCCCACTTGATGGTGAGTTATGATACTTTTAACGTGGTGTTGGATTCTGTTGCTGCTATTTTGTTGAGCCGCTTTGCATCTCAGTTCATCAGTGATATCGGGATGTAACTCTCTTTCCTACTATCTTTGTCTGGTTTTCCCAACAGGGTGACGGTGACCTCACAGGAAGAGTTTCAGAGTGTTCCTTCCATGCCAATAGTTTGGAAGAGTTTGAGAAAGGTGGGTGTTAGCTCTTTTCTACGTGTTGGATAGAAATAACCTGTGAAGCCATGTGGTCCTGGACTTTTGTTTGTTGGACGATTTGTAATCAGAGTTTCAAGTTCATTACTCGTACTGGGTCTGTTCATATTTTCGATTTTTTCCTGCTTCAGCCTTGGAAGGTCGTACCTTCCTAAGAATTTGTCCATTTCTTCCAGATTGTCCATTTTGTTAGCATAGAGTTGATTGCAGTAGTCTCTTACGACGTTTTGTATTTCTGTGTTGTCCGTTGTAACTTCTTTTACCTTTCTAATTTTATTGATTTCAGTCCTCTCCCTCTTTATCTTGATGCATCTGGCTAAGGATTTATCCATATGGTTTATCTTCTCAAGGAACCAGCTTTTTGTTTTTTTGATCTTTGATATTGTTTTCTTTGTTGCTGTTTCAGTCATTTCTTTCTTCTTTTTCTACCTTTTTATTGACAGTCCCAACTACCTGCAGAGTTTGTTTTCTATGGAGTAAATGATTGGGTCACATGGACACAACTTCTTCCTTTGATCTTATTGGTTTGTGAACTTTGCAATCTTACTTCATTTTTTGATACAGCAGGTTCTTATTAGTTATCCATCTGATACATATTACTGTATATATGTCAATCCCACTCTCCGAATTCATCACACAGCCACCACCAACCCCGCCACTTTCCCCCCTTGGTGGCCATACGTTACTTCTGCACATCTGTGTATCAATTCTGTCCTGTACACTGGTTCATCTGTACCGTTTCTCTAGGTTGAATATATGTGCTTTTATATACGATATCCGATTTTCTCTTTCTGACTGACTTCACTCTGTATGACAGTGTCTAGATCTATCCACGCCTGTACAAATGAACCAACATAGTTCCTTTTCGTGGCTGTATAATATTCCATGGTATATAGGTACCACATCTTCTTTATCCATTCGTCTTTGGGTGGCCATTTACGTTGTTTCCATGACCTGGCTGTTGTAAATGGTGCTGCACTGAACATTGGGGTGCCTGTGCCTTTTAGAATTATGCTCTTCTCTGGGCTTATGCCCTGGTGTGTGATGGCTGAGTCATATGTTATTTCTATTTTCAGTTTTTCAAGGAATCTCCTTGCTTCCCTCCCTAGTGGCTCTATCAATTTACACTCCCACCAAGAGTGCAAGTGTGTTCTCTTTTCTCCACACTGTGCCCAGCAGTTTTTTTTGTTGATTTTCTGATGGTGACCGCTCTAAATGGTGTGAGGTGATACCTCAGTGTAGTTTTGATGTGCATCTCTATAATAATTAGTGATGTTGAGCAGGTTTTTATCTGCTTGTTGGCCACCTGTATGTCTTCTGTGGAGAATAGTCTGTTTAGGACTTCTGCCCATTTTTAGATTGGGTTGTTGGTTTTTTAAATATCAAGCAGCATGTGCTGTTTACATATTTTTGAGATTGATCCTCAGACCGCTGATTTGTATGTAAATATTTTTCCCATTCTGTGGGTTGTGTGTTCTTCTTTCTCATAGTTTCCTGTGCTTAGCAAAATCTTTTAAGTTTACTGAGGTCCCACTTGTATATTTCTGCTTTTATTTCCAGGACTCTAGCAGGAGGATTACAAAAGATCTTCTTGTGTTTTATGTCCAACAATGTTCTTCCTAGGTTTTCCTCTACGAGTTTTAGAGTGTCCAGACTTAAGTTTGGGTCTCTGTTCCAATTTGTATTAATTTTTGTGTACGGTGTTTGGGAGTGTTCTAATCTTATTATTTTACATGTCTCTGTCCAGTTTCCCCAGCACCACGTATTCAAGAGACAGTCTCTTCTCCATTGTGTATCCGTGCCCCATTTGTCAGAGATTAGTTGAGCATAGGCGTGTGGCTTTATCTCTGGGCTTTCTATCCTATTGCATTGATCTATATTTCTGTTTTTGTGCCAGTCCAATGCTGTCTTGGTTACTGTAGCTTTGTAGTACAGTGCGAAATCACGGAGCCCGATTCCTCCAGCTCCTTTTTTTTTTTTTCATCAAACTGCTTTGGCCACTCGGGGAGTTTTGTGTCTCCATACACATTTTAAGATTTTTTGTTCTGGTTTTGTAAAACAATTGCCATTGGTAATTTGAGAGGGATTGCACTGAATATGTAGATTGCTTTGGGTAGTATAGTCATTTTCATAATATTGATTCTTCCTTTCCAAGAACACGGTATAGCTCTTATCTGTTCGTATCATCCTCAGTTTCATTCATCAGTGTCTTATACTTTTCTGTATACAGGTTTTCTGTCTCCCTAGGTAGGTTTATTCCTAGGTATTTTATTCCTTTACTTGCAGGGGTAAATGGGAGTCCTTCCTTAATTTCTCTTTCTTTTTTTCTTCCTTAATGAATAGGAATGCAAGGGATTTCTGTGCATTAATTTTGTGTCCTGCAACGTTTCCAAATCCATGGATTAGCTCTACTAGTTTTACGGTGGCATCTTTAGGATTCTCTAAGTATAGAATCATGTCATGTGCAAAGAGTGGCATTGTGACTTCTTCTTTTCCAGTTTGTCTTCCTTTTCTTTCCTTTGCTGCTCTGATTCCCGTGGCTAGAAGTTCCGAAACTATGTTGAATAATAGTGGTGAGAGTGGTCATCCTTGTCTTGTTCCTGATCTTAGAGGACATGCTTTCAGTTCTTCACCACTGAAAATGTTGGCTGCGGGTTTGTTGTATACGTCCTTGATTAAGTTGAGTGAGGTTCCCTCTAAGCCCACGTCCTGGAGGCTTTATATCACAAATGTGTGTTGACATTTGTCACAAGCTTTTCTGCATCGAGTGACTTGATCATATGCTTTTTCCTCTTCAATTTGTCAATAGGGGGAATCACATTGATTTGCGTGTATTGAAGAATCCTAGCATCCGTGGGAAAAATCCCACTTGATGGAGAGGTATGATACTTTTAATGTGGTGTTGGATTCTGTTGCTGCTATTTTGTTGAGCCGCTTTGCATCTGAGTTCATCAGTGATATCGGGATGTAACTCTCTTTCCTACTATCTTTGTCTGGTTTTCCCAACAGGGTGACGGTGGCCTCACAGAAAGAGTTTCAGAGTGTTCCTTCCACGCCAATAGTTTGGAAGAGTTTGAGAAAGGTGGGTGTTAGCACTTTGCTACGTGTTGGATAGAAATAACCTGTGAAGCCATGTGGTCCTGGACTTTTGTTGTTGGACGATTTGTAATCAGAGTTTCAAGTTCATTACTCGTACTGGGTCTGTTCATATTTTCGATTTTTTCCTGCTTCAGCCTTGGAAGGTCGTACCTTCCTAAGAATTTGTCCATTTCTTCCAGATTGTCCATTTTGTTAGCATAGAGTTGATTGCAGTAGTCTCTTACAACGTTTTGTATTTCTGTGTTGTCCGTTGTAACTTCTTTTACCTTTCTAATTTTATTGATTTCAGTCCTCTCCCTCTTTATCTTGATGCATCTGGCTAAGGATTTATCCATATGGTTTATCTTCTCAAAGAACCAGCTTTCTGTTTTTTTGATCTTTGACATTGTTTTCTTTGTTGCTGTTTCAGTCATTTCTTTCTTCTTTTTCTACCTTTTTATTGACAGTCCCAACTACCTGCAGAGTTTGTATTCTATGGAGTAAATGATTGGTTCACATGGACACAACTTCTTCCTTTGATCTTATTGGTTTGTGAACTTTGCAATCTTACTTCATTTTTTGATACAGCAGGTTCTTATTAGTTATCCGTCTTATACATATTACTGTATATATGTCAATCCCACTCTCCGAATTCATCACACAGCCACCACCAACCCCGCCACTTTCCCCCCTTGGTGGCCATACGTTACTTCTCCACATCTGTGTATCAATTCTGTCCTGTACACTGGTTCATCTGTACCGTTCCTCTAGGTTGAATATATGTGCTTTTATATACGATATCCGATATTCTCTTTCTGACTGACTTCACTCTGTATGACAGTGTCTAGATCTATCCACGCCTGTACAAATGAACCAACATAGTTCCTTTTCGTGGCTGTATAATATTCCACGGTATATAGGTACCACATCTTCTTTATCCATTCGTCTTTGGGTGGCCATTTAAGTTGTTTCCATGACCTGGCTGTTGTGAATAGTGCTGCACTGAACATTGGGGTGCCGGTGCCGTTTAGAATTATGCTCTTCTCTGGGCTTATGCCCTGGTGTGCGATGGCTGAGTCATATGTTATTTCTATTTTCAGTTTTTCAAGGAATCTCCTTGCTTCCCTCCCTAGTGGCTCTATCAATTTACACTCCCACCAAGAGTACAAGTGTGTTCTCTTTTTTCCACACCATGCCCAGCAGTTTTTTTTCTTGATTTTCTGATGGTGACCGTTCTAAATGGTGTGAGGTGATACCTCAGTGTAGTTTTGATGTGCATCTCTATAATAATTAGGGATGTTGAGCAGGTTTTCATCTGCTTGTTGGCCACCTGTATGTCTTCTGTGGAGAATAGTCTGTTTAGGACTTCTGCCCATTTTTAGATTGGGTTGTTGGTTGTTTAATATCAAGCAGCATGTGCTGTTTACATATTTTTGAGATTGATCCTCAGACCGCTGATATGTATGTAAATATTTTTCCCATTCTGTGGGTTGTGTTTTCTTCTTTCTCATAGTTTCCTGTGCTTAGCAAAATCTTTTAAGGTTACTGAGGTCCCACTTGTATATTTCTGTTTTTATTTCCAGGACTCTAGCAGGAGGATTACAAAAGATCTTCTTGTGTTTTATGTCCAACGACGTTCTTCCTAGGTTTTCCTCTACGAGTTTTAGAGTGTCCAGACTTAAGTTTGGGTCTCTGTTCCAATTTGTATTAATTTTTGTGTACGGTGTTTGGGAGTGTTCTAATCTTATTGTTTTACATGTCTCTGTCCAGTTTCCCCAGCACCACGTATTCAAGAGACAGTCTCTTCTCCATTGTGTATCCGTGCCCCCTTTGTCAGAGATTAGTTGAGCATAGGCGTGTGGCTTTATCTCTGGGCTTTCTATCCTGTTGCATTGATCTATATTTCTGTTTTGGTGCCAGTCCGATGCTGTCTTGGTTACTGTAGCTTTGTAGGACAGTGCGAAGTCACGGAGCCCGATTCCTCCAGCTCCTTTTTTTTTTTTCATCAAACTGCTTTGGCCACTCGGGGAGTTTTGTGTCTCCATACACATTTTAAGATTTTTTGTTCTGGTTTTGTAAAGAAATTGCCATTGGTAATTTGAGAGGGATTGCACTGAATATGTAGATTGCTTTGGGTAGTATAGTCATTTTCATAATATTGATTCTTCCTATCCAAGAACATGGTATAGCTCTTCATGTGTTTGTATCATCCTCAGTTTCATTCATCAGTGTCTTATACTTTTCTGTATACAGGTTTTCTGTCTCCCTAGGTAGGTGTATTCCTAGGTATTTTATTCCTTTACTTGCAGGGGTAAATTGGAGTCCTTCCTTAATTTCTGTTTCTTTTTTTCTTCCTTAATGAATAGGAATGCAAGGGATTTCTGTGCATTAATTTTGTGTCCTGCAACGTTTCCAAATCCATGGATTAGCTCTACTAGTTTTACGGTGGCATCTTTAGGATTCTCTACGTATAGAATCATGTCATGTGCAAAGAGTGGCATTGTGACTTCTTCTTTTCCAGTTTGTCTTCCTTTTCTTTCCTTTGCTGCTCTGATTCCCGTGGCTAGAAGTTCCAAAACTATGTTGAATAATAGTGGTGAGAGTGGTCATCCTTGTCTTGTTCCTGATCTTAGAGGACATGCTTTCAGTTCTTCACCACTGAAAATGTTTGCTGCGGGTTTGTTGTATACGTCCTTGATTAAGTTGAGTGAGGTTCCCTCTAAGCCCACGTCCTGGAGGCTTTATATCACAAATGTGTGTTGACATTTGTCACAAGCTTTTCTGCATCGAGTGACTTGATCATATGCTTTTTCCTCTTCAATTTGTCAATAGGGGAAATCACATTGATTTGTGTGTATTGAAGAATCCTTGCATCCCTGGGAAAAATCCCACTTGATGGTGAGTTATGATACTTTTAACGTGGTGTTGGATTCTGTTGCTGCTATTTTGTTGAGCCGCTTTGCATCTCAGTTCATCAGTGATATCGGGATGTAACTCTCTTTCCTACTATCTTTGTCTGGTTTTCCCAACAGGGTGACGGTGACCTCACAGGAAGAGTTTCAGAGTGTTCCTTCCATGCCAATAGTTTGGAAGAGTTTGAGAAAGGTGGGTGTTAGCTCTTTTCTACGTGTTGGATAGAAATAACCTGTGAAGCCATGTGGTCCTGGACTTTTGTTTGTTGGACGATTTGTAATCAGAGTTTCAAGTTCATTACTCGTACTGGGTCTGTTCATATTTTCGATTTTTTCCTGCTTCAGCCTTGGAAGGTCGTACCTTCCTAAGAATTTGTCCATTTCTTCCAGATTGTCCATTTTGTTAGCATAGAGTTGATTGCAGTAGTCTCTTACGACGTTTTGTATTTCTGTGTTGTCCGTTGTAACTTCTTTTACCTTTCTAATTTTATTGATTTCAGTCCTCTCCCTCTTTATCTTGATGCATCTGGCTAAGGATTTATCCATATGGTTTATCTTCTCAAGGAACCAGCTTTTTGTTTTTTTGATCTTTGATATTGTTTTCTTTGTTGCTGTTTCAGTCATTTCTTTCTTCTTTTTCTACCTTTTTATTGACAGTCCCAACTACCTGCAGAGTTTGTTTTCTATGGAGTAAATGATTGGGTCACATGGACACAACTTCTTCCTTTGATCTTATTGGTTTGTGAACTTTGCAATCTTACTTCATTTTTTGATACAGCAGGTTCTTATTAGTTATCCATCTGATACATATTACTGTATATATGTCAATCCCACTCTCCGAATTCATCACACAGCCACCACCAACCCCGCCACTTTCCCCCCTTGGTGGCCATACGTTACTTCTGCACATCTGTGTATCAATTCTGTCCTGTACACTGGTTCATCTGTACCGTTTCTCTAGGTTGAATATATGTGCTTTTATATACGATATCCGATTTTCTCTTTCTGACTGACTTCACTCTGTATGACAGTGTCTAGATCTATCCACGCCTGTACAAATGAACCAACATAGTTCCTTTTCGTGGCTGTATAATATTCCATGGTATATAGGTACCACATCTTCTTTATCCATTCGTCTTTGGGTGGCCATTTACGTTGTTTCCATGACCTGGCTGTTGTAAATGGTGCTGCACTGAACATTGGGGTGCCTGTGCCTTTTAGAATTATGCTCTTCTCTGGGCTTATGCCCTGGTGTGTGATGGCTGAGTCATATGTTATTTCTATTTTCAGTTTTTCAAGGAATCTCCTTGCTTCCCTCCCTAGTGGCTCTATCAATTTACACTCCCACCAAGAGTGCAAGTGTGTTCTCTTTTCTCCACACTGTGCCCAGCAGTTTTTTTTGTTGATTTTCTGATGGTGACCGCTCTAAATGGTGTGAGGTGATACCTCAGTGTAGTTTTGATGTGCATCTCTATAATAATTAGTGATGTTGAGCAGGTTTTTATCTGCTTGTTGGCCACCTGTATGTCTTCTGTGGAGAATAGTCTGTTTAGGACTTCTGCCCATTTTTAGATTGGGTTGTTGGTTTTTTAAATATCAAGCAGCATGTGCTGTTTACATATTTTTGAGATTGATCCTCAGACCGCTGATTTGTATGTAAATATTTTTCCCATTCTGTGGGTTGTGTGTTCTTCTTTCTCATAGTTTCCTGTGCTTAGCAAAATCTTTTAAGTTTACTGAGGTCCCACTTGTATATTTCTGCTTTTATTTCCAGGACTCTAGCAGGAGGATTACAAAAGATCTTCTTGTGTTTTATGTCCAACAATGTTCTTCCTAGGTTTTCCTCTACGAGTTTTAGAGTGTCCAGACTTAAGTTTGGGTCTCTGTTCCAATTTGTATTAATTTTTGTGTACGGTGTTTGGGAGTGTTCTAATCTTATTGTTTTACATGTCTCTGTCCAGTTTCCCCAGCACCACGTATTCAAGAGACAGTCTCTTCTCCATTGTGTATCCGTGCCCCATTTGTCAGAGATTAGTTGAGCATAGGCGTGTGGCTTTATCTCTGGGCTTTCTATCCTATTGCATTGATCTATATTTCTGTTTTTGTGCCAGTCCAATGCTGTCTTGGTTACTGTAGCTTTGTAGTACAGTGCGAAATCACGGAGCCCGATTCCTCCAGCTCCTTTTTTTTTTTTTCATCAAACTGCTTTGGCCACTCGGGGAGTTTTGTGTCTCCATACACATTTTAAGATTTTTTGTTCTGGTTTTGTAAAACAATTGCCATTGGTAATTTGAGAGGGATTGCACTGAATATGTAGATTGCTTTGGGTAGTATAGTCATTTTCATAATATTGATTCTTCCTTTCCAAGAACACGGTATAGCTCTTATCTGTTCGTATCATCCTCAGTTTCATTCATCAGTGTCTTATACTTTTCTGTATACAGGTTTTCTGTCTCCCTAGGTAGGTTTATTCCTAGGTATTTTATTCCTTTACTTGCAGGGGTAAATGGGAGTCCTTCCTTAATTTCTCTTTCTTTTTTTCTTCCTTAATGAATAGGAATGCAAGGGATTTCTGTGCATTAATTTTGTGTCCTGCAACGTTTCCAAATCCATGGATTAGCTCTACTAGTTTTACGGTGGCATCTTTAGGATTCTCTAAGTATAGAATCATGTCATGTGCAAAGAGTGGCATTGTGACTTCTTCTTTTCCAGTTTGTCTTCCTTTTCTTTCCTTTGCTGCTCTGATTCCCGTGGCTAGAAGTTCCGAAACTATGTTGAATAATAGTGGTGAGAGTGGTCATCCTTGTCTTGTTCCTGATCTTAGAGGACATGCTTTCAGTTCTTCACCACTGAAAATGTTGGCTGCGGGTTTGTTGTATACGTCCTTGATTAAGTTGAGTGAGGTTCCCTCTAAGCCCACGTCCTGGAGGCTTTATATCACAAATGTGTGTTGACATTTGTCACAAGCTTTTCTGCATCGAGTGACTTGATCATATGCTTTTTCCTCTTCAATTTGTCAATAGGGGGAATCACATTGATTTGCGTGTATTGAAGAATCCTAGCATCCGTGGGAAAAATCCCACTTGATGGAGAGGTATGATACTTTTAATGTGGTGTTGGATTCTGTTGCTGCTATTTTGTTGAGCCGCTTTGCATCTGAGTTCATCAGTGATATCGGGATGTAACTCTCTTTCCTACTATCTTTGTCTGGTTTTCCCAACAGGGTGACGGTGGCCTCACAGAAAGAGTTTCAGAGTGTTCCTTCCACGCCAATAGTTTGGAAGAGTTTGAGAAAGGTGGGTGTTAGCACTTTGCTACGTGTTGGATAGAAATAACCTGTGAAGCCATGTGGTCCTGGACTTTTGTTGTTGGACGATTTGTAATCAGAGTTTCAAGTTCATTACTCGTACTGGGTCTGTTCATATTTTCGATTTTTTCCTGCTTCAGCCTTGGAAGGTCGTACCTTCCTAAGAATTTGTCCATTTCTTCCAGATTGTCCATTTTGTTAGCATAGAGTTGATTGCAGTAGTCTCTTACAACGTTTTGTATTTCTGTGTTGTCCGTTGTAACTTCTTTTACCTTTCTAATTTTATTGATTTCAGTCCTCTCCCTCTTTATCTTGATGCATCTGGCTAAGGATTTATCCATATGGTTTATCTTCTCAAAGAACCAGCTTTCTGTTTTTTTGATCTTTGACATTGTTTTCTTTGTTGCTGTTTCAGTCATTTCTTTCTTCTTTTTCTACCTTTTTATTGACAGTCCCAACTACCTGCAGAGTTTGTATTCTATGGAGTAAATGATTGGTTCACATGGACACAACTTCTTCCTTTGATCTTATTGGTTTGTGAACTTTGGAATCTTACTTCATTTTTTGATACAGCAGGTTCTTATTAGTTATCCGTCTTATACATATTACTGTATATATGTCAATCCCACTCTCCGAATTCATCACACAGCCACCACCAACCCCGCCACTTTCCCCCCTTGGTGGCCATACGTTACTTCTCCACATCTGTGTATCAATTCTGTCCTGTACACTGGTTCATCTGTACCGTTCCTCTAGGTTGAATATATGTGCTTTTATATACGATATCCGATATTCTCTTTCTGACTGACTTCACTCTGTATGACAGTGTCTAGATCTATCCACGCCTGTACAAATGAACCAACATAGTTCCTTTTCGTGGCTGTATAATATTCCACGGTATATAGGTACCACATCTTCTTTATCCATTCGTCTTTGGGTGGCCATTTAAGTTGTTTCCATGACCTGGCTGTTGTGAATAGTGCTGCACTGAACATTGGGGTGCCGGTGCCGTTTAGAATTATGCTCTTCTCTGGGCTTATGCCCTGGTGTGCGATGGCTGAGTCATATGTTATTTCTATTTTCAGTTTTTCAAGGAATCTCCTTGCTTCCCTCCCTAGTGGCTCTATCAATTTACACTCCCACCAAGAGTACAAGTGTGTTCTCTTTTTTCCACACCATGCCCAGCAGTTTTTTTTCTTGATTTTCTGATGGTGACCGTTCTAAATGGTGTGAGGTGATACCTCAGTGTAGTTTTGATGTGCATCTCTATAATAATTAGGGATGTTGAGCAGGTTTTCATCTGCTTGTTGGCCACCTGTATGTCTTCTGTGGAGAATAGTCTGTTTAGGACTTCTGCCCATTTTTAGATTGGGTTGTTGGTTGTTTAATATCAAGCAGCATGTGCTGTTTACATATTTTTGAGATTGATCCTCAGACCGCTGATATGTATGTAAATATTTTTCCCATTCTGTGGGTTGTGTTTTCTTCTTTGTCATAGTTTCCTGTGCTTAGCAAAATCTTTTAAGGTTACTGAGGTCCCACTTGTATATTTCTGTTTTTATTTCCAGGACTCTAGCAGGAGGATTACAAAAGATCTTCTTGTGTTTTATGTCCAACGACGTTCTTCCTAGGTTTTCCTCTACGAGTTTTAGAGTGTCCAGACTTAAGTTTGGGTCTCTGTTCCAATTTGTATTAATTTTTGTGTACGGTGTTTGGGAGTGTTCTAATCTTATTGTTTTACATGTCTCTGTCCAGTTTCCCCAGCACCACGTATTCAAGAGACAGTCTCTTCTCCATTGTGTATCCGTGCCCCCTTTGTCAGAGATTAGTTGAGCATAGGCGTGTGGCTTTATCTCTGGGCTTTCTATCCCGTTGCATTGATCTATATTTCTGTTTTGGTGCCAGTCCGATGCTGTCTTGGTTACTGTAGCTTTGTAGTACAGTGCGAAGTCACGGAGCCCGATTCCTCCAGCTCCTTTTTTTTTTTTTCATGAAACTGCTTTGGCCACTCGGGGAGTTTTGTGTCTCCATACACATTTTAAGATTTTTTGTTCTGGTTTTGTAAAACAATTGCCATTGGTAATTTGAGAGGGATTGCACTGAATATGTAGATTGCTTTGGGTAGTATAGTCATTTTCATAATATTGATTCTTCCTATCCAAGAACATGGTATAGCTCTTCATCTGTTTGTATCATCCTCAGTTTCATTCATCAGTGTCTTATACTTTTCTGTATACAGGTTTTCTGTCTCCCTAGGTAGGTGTATTCCTAGGTATTTTATTCCTTTACTTGCAGGGGTAAATTGGAGTCCTTCCTTAATTTCTCTTTCTTTTTTTCTTCCTTAATGAATAGGAATGCAAGGGATTTCTGTGCATTAATTTTGTGTCCTGCAACGTTTCCAAATCCATGGATTAGCTCTACTAGTTTTACGGTGGCATCTTTAGGATTCTCTACGTATAGAATCATGTCATGTGCAAAGAGTGGCATTGTGACTTCTTCTTTTCCAGTTTGTCTTCCTTTTCTTTCCTTTGCTGCTCTGATTCCCGTGGCTAGAAGTTCCAAAACTATGTTGAATAATAGTGGTGAGAGTGGTCATCCTTGTCTTGTTCCTGATCTTAGAGGACATGCTTTCAGTTCTTCACCACTGAAAATGTTTGCTGCGGGTTTGTTGTATACGTCCTTGATTAAGTTGAGTGAGGTTCCCTCTAAGCCCACGTCCTGGAGGCTTTATATCACAAATGTGTGTTGACATTTGTCACAAGCTTTTCTGCATCGAGTGACTTGATCATATGCTTTTTCCTCTTCAATTTGTCAATAGGGGGAATCACATTGATTTGCGTGTATTGAAGAATCCTTGCATCCCTGGGAAAAATCCCACTTGATGGTGAGTTATGATACTTTTAACGTGGTGTTGGATTCTGTTGCTGCTATTTTGTTGAGCCGCTTTGCATCTGAGTTCATCAGTGATATCGGGATGTAACTCTCTTTCCTACTATCTTTGTCTGGTTTTCCCAACAGGGTGACGGTGACCTCACAGGAAGAGTTTCAGAGTGTTCCTTCCACGCCAATAGTTTGGAAGAGTTTGAGAAAGGTGGGTGTTAGCTCTTTTCTACGTGTTGGATAGAAATAACCTGTGAAGCCATGTGGTCCTGGACTTTTGTTTGTTGGACGATTTGTAATCAGAGTTTCAAGTTCATTACTCGTACTGGGTCTGTTCATATTTTCGATTTTTTCCTGCTTCAGCCTTGGAAGGTCGTACCTTCCTAAGAATTTGTCCATTTCTTCCAGATTGTCCATTTTGTTAGCATAGAGTTGATTGCAGTAGTCTCTTATGACGTTTTGTATTTCTGTGTTGTCCGTTGTAACTTCTTTTACCTTTCTAATTTTATTGATTTCAGTCCTCTCCCTCTTTATCTTGATGCATCTGGCTAAGGATTTATCCATATGGTTTATCTTCTCAAAGAACCAGCTTTTTGTTTTTTTGATCTTTGACATTGTTTTCTTTGTTGCTGTTTCAGTCATTTCTTTCTTCTTTTTCTACCTTTTTATTGACAGTCCCAACTACCTTCAGAGTTTGTTTTCTATGGAGTAAATGATTGGGTCACATGGACACAACTTCTTCCTTTGATCTTATTGGTTTGTGAACTTTGCAATCTTACTTCATTTTTTGATACAGCAGGTTCTTATTAGTTATCCATCTGATACATATTACTGTATATATGTCAATCCCACTCTCCGAATTCATCACACAGCCACCACCAACCCCGCCACTTTCCCCCCTTGGTGGCCATACGTTACTTCTCCACATCTGTGTATCAATTCTGTCCTGTACACTGGTTCATCTGTACCGTTCCTCTAGGTTGAATATATGTGCTTTTATATACGATATCCGATTTTCTCTTTCTGACTGACTTCACTCTGTATGACAGTGTCTAGATCTATCCACGCCTGTACAAATGAACCAACATAGTTCCTTTTCGTGGCTGTATAATATTCCACGGTATATAGGTACCACATCTTCTTTATCCATTCGTCTTTGGGTGGCCATTTAAGTTGTTTCCATGACCTGGCTGCTGTAAATAGTGCTGCAGTGAACATTGGGGTGCCTGTGCCTTTTAGAATTATGCTCTTCTCTGGGCTTATGCCCTGGTGTGCGATGGCTGAGTCATATGTTATTTCTATTTTCAGTTTTTCAAGGAATCTCCTTGCTTCCCTCCCTAGTGGCTCTATCAATTTACCCTCCCACCAAGAGTGCAAGTGTGTTCTCTTTTCTCCACACCGTGCCCAGCAGTTTTTTTTTGTTGATTTTCTGATGGTGACCGTTCTAAATGGTGTGAGGTGATACCTCAGTGTAGTTTTGATGTGCATCTCTATAATAATTAGTGATGTTGAGCAGGTTTTTATCTGCTTGTTGGCCACCTGTATGTCTTCTGTGGAGAATAGTCTGTTTAGGACTTCTGCCCATTTTTAGATTGGGTTGTTGGTTGTTTAATATCAAGCAGCATGTGCTGTTTACATATTTTTGAGATTGATCCTCAGACCGCTGATTTGTATGTAAATATTTTTCCCATTCTGTGGGTTGTGTGTTCTTCTTTCTCATAGTTTCTTGTGCTTAGCAAAATCTTTTAAGGTTACTGAGGTCCCACTTGTATATTTCTGTTTTTATTTCCAGGACTCTAGCAGGCGGATTACAAAAGATCTTCTTGTGTTTTATGTCCAACGACGTTCTTCCTAGGTTTTCCTCTACGAGTTTTAGAGTGTCCAGACTTAAGTTTGGGTCTCTGTTCCAATTTGTATTAATTTTTGTGTACGGTGTTTGGGAGTGTTCTAATCTTATTGTTTTACATGTCTCTGTCCAGTTTCCCCAGCACCACGTATTCAAGACACAGTCTCTTCTCCATTGTGTATCCGTGCCCCCTTTGTCAGAGATTAGTTGAGCATAGGCGTGTGGCTTTATCTCTGGGCTTTCTATCCTGTTGCATTGATCTATATTTCCGTTTTGGTGCCAGTCCAATGCTGTCTTGCTTACTGTAGCTTTGTAGGACAGTGCGAAGTCACGGAGCCTGATTTCTCCAGCTCCTTTTTTTTTTTTCATCAAACTGCTTTGGCCACTCGGGGAGTTTTGTGTCTCCATACACATTTTAAGATTTTTTGTTCTGGTTTCGTAAAAAAATTGCCATTGGTAATTTGAGAGGGATTGCACTGAATATGTAGATTGCTTTGGGTAGTATAGTCATTTTCATAATATTGATTTTTCCTATCCAAGAACATGGTATAGCTCTTCATCTGTTTGTATCATCCTCAGTTTCATTCATCAGTGTCTTATACTTTTCTGTATACAGGTTTTCTGTCTCCCTAGGTAGGTTTATTCCTAGGTATTTTATTCCTTTACTTGCAGGGGTAAATGGGAGTCCTTCCTTAATTTCTCTTTCTTTTTTTCTTCCTTAATGAATAGAATGCAAGGGATTTCTGTGCATTAATTTTGTGTCCTGCAACGTTTCCAAATCCATGGATTAGCTCTACTAGTTTTACGGTGGCATCTTTAGGATTCTCTACGTATAGAATCATGTCATGTGCAAAGAGTGGCATTGTGACGTCTTCTTTTCCAGTTTGTCTTCCTTTTCTTTCCTTTGCTGCTCTGATTCCCGTGGCTAGAATTTCCAAAACTATGTTGAATAATAGTGGTAAGAGTGGTCATCCTTGTCTTGTTCCTGATCTTAGAGGACATGCTTTCAGTTCTTCACCACTGAAAATGTTTGCTGCGGGTTTGTTGTATACGTCCTTGATTAAGTTGAGTGAGGTTCCCTCTAAGCCCAGTCCTGGAGGCTTTATATCACAAATGTGTGTTGACATTTGTCACAAGCTTTTCTGCATCGAGTGACTTGATCATATGCTTTTTCCTCTTCAATTTGTCAATATGGGGAATCACATTGATTTGCGTGTATTGAAGAATCCTAGCATCCGTGGGAAAAATCCCACTTGATGGAGAGGTATGATACTTTTAATGTGGTGTTGGATTCTGTTGCTGCTATTTTGTTGAGCCGCTTTGCATCTGAGTTCATCAGTGATATCGGGATGTAACTCTCTTTCCTACTATCTTTGTCTGGTTTTCCCAACAGGGTGACGGTGACCTCACAGGAAGAGTTTCAGAGTGTTCCTTCCACGCCAATAGTTTGGAAGAGTTTGAGAAAGGTGGGTGTTAGCTCTTTTCTACGTGTTGGATAGAAATAACCTGTGAAGCCATGTGGTCCTGGACTTTTGTTTGTTGGACGATTTGTAATCAGAGTTTCAAGTTCATTACTCGTACTGGGTCTGTTCATATTTTCGATTTTTTCCTGCTTCAGCCGTGGAAGGTCGTACCTTCCTAAGAATTTGTCCATTTCTTCCAGATTGTCCATTTTGTTAGCATAGAGTTGATTGCAGTAGTCTCTTATGACGTTTTGTATTTCTGTGTTGTCCGTTGTAACTTCTTTTACCTTTCTAATTTTATTGATTTCAGTCCTCTCCCTCTTTATCTTGATGCATCTGGCTAAGGATTTATCCATATGGTTTATCTTCTCAAGGAACCAGCTTTTTGTTTTTTTGATCTTTGATATTGTTTTCTTTGTTGCTGTTTCAGTCATTTCTTTCTTCTTTTTCTACCTTTTTATTGACAGTCCCAACTACCTGCAGAGTTTGTTTTCTATGGAGTAAATGATTGGGTCACATGGACACAACTTCTTCCTTTGATCTTATTGGTTTGTGAACTTTGCAATCTTACTTCATTTTTTGATACAGCAGGTTCTTATTAGTTATCCATCTGATACATATTACTGTATATATGTCAATCCCACTCTCCGAATTCATCACACAGCCACCACCAACCCCGCCACTTTCCCCCCTTGGTGGCCATACGTTACTTCTCCACATCTGTGTATCAATTCTGTCCTGTACACTGGTTCATCTGTACCGTTTCTCTAGGTTGAATATATGTGCTTTTATATACGATATCCGATTTTCTCTTTCTGACTGACTTCACTCTGTATGACAGTGTCTAGATCTATCCACGCCTGTACAAATGAACCAACATAGTTCCTTTTCGTGGCTGTATAATATTCCACGGTATATAGGTACCACATCTTCTTTATCCATTCGTCTTTGGGTGGCCATTTAAGTTGTTTCCATGACCTGGCTGCTGTAAATATTGCTGCACTGAACATTGGGGTGCCTGTGCCTTTTAGAATTATGCTCTTCTCTGGGCTTATGCCCTGGTGTGCGATGGCTGAGTCATATGTTATTTCTATTTTCAGTTTTTCAAGGAATCTCCTTGCTTCCCTCCCTAGTGGCTCTATCAATTTACCCTCCCACCAAGAGTGCAAGTGTGTTCTCTTTTCTCCACACCATGCCCAGCAGTTTTTTTTCTTGATTTTCTGATGGTGACCGTTCTAAATGGTGTGAGGTGATACCTCAGTGTAGTTTTGATGTGCATCTCTATAATAATTAGTGATGTTGAGCAGGGTTTTATCTGCTTGTTGGCCACCTGTATGTCTTCTGTGGAGAATAGTCTGTTTAGGACTTCTGCCCATTTTTAGATTGGGTTGTTGGTTGTTTAATATCAAGCAGCATGTGCTGTTTACATATTTTTGAGATTGATCCTCAGACCGCTGATTTGTATGTAAATATTTTTCCCATTCTGTGGGTTGTGTGTTCTTCTTTCTCATAGTTTCCTGTGCTTAGCAAAATCTTTTAAGGTTACTGAGGTCCCACTTGTATATTTCTGTTTTTATTTCCAGGACTCTAGCAGGAGGATTACAAAAGATCTTCTTGTGTTTTATGTCCAACGACGTTCTTCCTAGGTTTTCCTCTACGAGTTTTAGAGTGTCCAGACTTAAGTTTGGGTCTCTGTTCCAATTTGTATTAATTTTTGTGTACGGTGTTTTGGAGTGTTCTAATCTTATTGTTTTACATGTCTCTGTCCAGTTTCCCCAGCACCACGTATTCAAGAGACAGTCTCTTCTCCATTGTGTATCTGTGCCCCCTTTGTCAGAGATTAGTTGAGCATAGGCGTGTGGCTTTATCTCTGGGCTTTCTATCCTGTTGCATTGATCTATATTTCCGTTTTGGTGCCAGTCCGATGCTGTCTTGCTTACTGTAGCTTTGTAGGACAGTGCGAAGTCACGGAGCCTGATTCCTCCAGCTCCTTTTTCTTTTTTCATCAAACTGCTTTGGCTACTTGGGGAGTTTTGTGTCTCCATACACATTTTAAGATTTTTTGTTCTGGTTTTGTAAAGAAATTGCCATTGGTAATTTGAGAGGGATTGCACTGAATATGTAGATTGCTTTGGGTAGTATAGTCATTTTCATAATATTGATTCTTCCTATCCAAGAACATGGTATAGCTCTTCATCTGTTCGTATCATCCTCAGTTTCATTCATCAGTGTCTTATACTTTTCTGTATACAGGTTTTCTGTCTCCCTAGGTAGGTTTATTCCTAGGTATTTTATTCCTTTACTTGCAGGGGTAAATGGGAGTCCTTCCTTAATTTCTCTTTCTTTTTTTCTTCCTTAATGAATAGGAATGCAAGGGATTTCTGTGCATTAAATTTGTGTCCTGCAACGTTTCCAAATCCATGGATTAGCTCTACTAGTTTTACGGTGGCATCTTTAGGATTCTCTACGTATAGAATCATGTCATGTGCAAAGAGTGGCATTGTGACTTCTTCTTTTCCAGTTTGTCTTCCTTTTCTTTCCTTTGCTGCTCTGATTCCCGTGGCTAGAAGTTCCAAAACTATGTTGAATAATAGTGGTGAGAGTGGTCATCCTTGTCTTGTTCCTGATCTTAGAGGACATGCTTTCAGTTCTTCACCACTGAAAATGTTTGCTGCGGGTTTGTTGTATACGTCCTTGATTAAGTTGAGTGAGGTTCCCTCTAAGCCCACGTCCTGGAGGCTTTATATCACAAATGTGTGTTGACATTTGTCACAAGCTTTTCTGCATCGAGTGACTTGATCATATGCTTTTTCCTCTTCAATTTGTCAATAGGGGGAATCACATTGATTTGCGTGTATTGAAGAATCCTTGCATCCCTGGGAAAAATCCCACTTGATGGTGAGTTATGATACTTTTAACGTGGTGTTGGATTCTGTTGCTGCTATTTTGTTGAGCCGCTTTGCATCTGAGTTCATCAGTGATATCGGGATGTAACTCTCTTTCCTACTATCTTTGTCTGGTTTTCCCAACAGGGTGACGGTGACCTCACAGGAAGAGTTTCAGAGTGTTCCTTCCACGCCAATAGTTTGGAAGAGTTTGAGAAAGGTGGGTGTTAGCTCTTTTCTACGTGTTGGATAGAAATAACCTGTGAAGCCATGTGGTCCTGGACTTTTGTTTGTTGGACGATTTGTAATCAGAGTTTCAAGTTCATTACTCGTACTGGGTCTGTTCATATTTTCGATTTTTTCCTGCTTCAGCCTTGGAAGGTCGTACCTTCCTAAGAATTTGTCCATTTCTTCCAGATTGTCCATTTTGTTAGCATAGAGTTGATTGCAGTAGTCTCTTATGACGTTTTGTATTTGTGTTGTCCGTTGTAACTTCTTTTACCTTTCTAATTTTATTGATTTCAGTCCTCTCCCTCTTTATCTTGATGCATCTGGCTAAGGATTTATCCATATGGTTTATCTTCTCAAAGAACCAGCTTTTTGTTTTTTTGATCTTTGATATTGTTTTCTTTGTTGCTGTTTCAGTCATTTCTTTCTTCTTTTTCTACCTTTTTATTGACAGTCCCAACTACCTGCAGAGTTTGTTTTCTATGGAGTAAATGATTGGGTCACATGGACACAACTTCTTCCTTTGATCTTATTGGTTTGTGAACTTTGCAATCTTACTTCATTTTTTGATACAGCAGGTTCTTATTAGTTATCCATCTGATACATATTACTGTATATATGTCAATCCCACTCTCCGAATTCATCACACAGCCACCACCAACCCCGCCACTTTCCCCCCTTGGTGGCCATACGTTACTTCTCCACATCTGTGTATCAATTCTGTCCTGTACACTGGTTCATCTGTACCGTTCCTCTAGGTTGAATATATGTGCTTTTATATACGATATCCGATTTTCTCTTTCTGACTGACTTCACTCTGTATGACAGTGTCTAGATCTATCCACGCCTGTACAAATGAACCAACATAGTTCCTTTTCGTGGCTGTATAATATTCCACGGTATATAGGTACCACATCTTCTTTATCCATTCGTCTTTGGGTGGCCATTTAAGTTGTTTCCATGACCTGGCTGTTGTAAATGGTGCTGCACTGAACATTGGGGTGCCTGTGCCTTTTAGAATTATGCTCTTCTCTGGGCTTATGCCCTGGTGTGTGATGGCTGAGTCTTATGTTATTTCTATTTTCAGTTTTTCAAGGAATCTCCTTGCTTCCCTCCCTAGTGGCTCTATCAATTTACACTCCCACCAAGAGTGCAAGTGTGTTCTCTTTTCTCCACACTGTGCCCAGCAGTTTTTTTTGTTGATTTTCTGATGGTGACCGCTCTAAATGGTGTGAGGTGATACCTCAGTGTAGTTTTGATGTGCATCTCTATAATAATTAGTGATGTTGAGCAGGTTTTTATCTGCTTGTTGGCCACCTGTATGTCTTCTGTGGAGAATAGTCTGTTTAGGACTTCTGCCCATTTTTAGATTGGGTTGTTGGTTTTTTAAATATCAAGCAGCATGTGCTGTTTACATATTTTTGAGATTGATCCTCAGACCGCTGATTTGTATGTAAATATTTTTCCCATTCTGTGGGTTGTGTGTTCTTCTTTCTCATAGTTTCCTGTGCTTAGCAAAATCTTTTAAGTTTACTGAGGTCCCACTTGTATATTTCTGCTTTTATTTCCAGGACTCTAGCAGGAGGATTACAAAAGATCTTCTTGTGTTTTATGTCCAACGACGTTCTTCCTAGGTTTTCCTCTACGAGTTTTAGAGTGTCCAGACTTAAGTTTGGGTCTCTGTTCCAATTTGTATTAATTTTTGTGTACGGTGTTTGGGAGTGTTCTAATCTTATTGTTTTACATGTCTCTGTCCAGTTTCCCCAGCACCACGTATTCAAGAGACAGTCTCTTCTCCATTGTGTATCCGTGCCCCCTTTGTCAGAGATTAGTTGAGCATAGGCGTGTGGCTTTATCTCTGGGCTTTCTATCCTGTTGCATTGATCTATATTTCTGTTTTGGTGCCAGTCCGATGCTGTCTTGGTTACTGTAGCTTTGTAGTACAGTGCGAAGTCACGGAGCCCGATTCCTCCAGCTCCTTTTTTTTGTTTTCATCAAACTGCTTTGGCCACTCGGGGAGTTTTGTGTCTCCATACACATTTTAAGATTTTTTGTTCTGGTTTTGTAAAACAATTGCCATTGGTAATTTGAGAGGGATTGCACTGAATATGTAGATTGCTTTGGGTAGTATAGTCATTTTCATAATATTGATTCTTCCTATCCAAGAACACGGTATAGCTCTTCATCTGTTTGTATCATCCTCAGTTTCATTCATCAGTGTCTTATACTTTTCTGTATACAGGTTTTCTGTCTCCCTAGGTAGGTGTATTCCTAGGTATTTTATTCCTTTACTTGCAGGGGTAAATGGGAGTCCTTCCTTAATTTCTCTTTCTTTTTTTCTTCCTTAATGAATAGGAATGCAAGGGATTTCTGTGCATTAATTTTGTGTCCTGCAACGTTTCCAAATCCATGGATTAGCTCTACTAGTTTTACGGTGGCATCTTTAGGATTCTCTACGTATAGAATCATGTCATGTGCAAAGAGTGGCATTGTGACTTCTTCTTTTCCAGTTTGTCTTCCTTTTCTTTCCTTTGCTGCTCTGATTCCCGTGGCTAGAAGTTCCAAAACTATGTTGAATAATAGTGGTGAGAGTGGTCATCCTTGTCTTGTTCCTGATCTTAGAGGACATGCTTTCAGTTCTTCACCACTGAAAATGTTTGCTGCGGGTTTGTTGTATACGTCCTTGATTAAGTTGAGTGAGGTTCCCTCTAAGCCCACGTCCTGGAGGCTTTATATCACAAATGTGTGTTGACATTTGTCACAAGCTTTTCTGCATCGAGTGACTTGATCATATGCTTTTTCCTCTTCAATTTGTCAATAGGGGGAATCACATTGATTTGCGTGTATTGAAGAATCCTTGCATCCCTGGGAAAAATCCCACTTGATGGTGAGTTATGATACTTTTAACGTGGTGTTGGATTCTGTTGCTGCTATTTTGTTGAGCCGCTTTGCATCTGAGTTCATCAGTGATATCGGGATGTAACTCTCTTTCCTACTATCTTTGTCTGGTTTTCCCAACAGGGTGACGGTGGCCTCACAGGAAGAGTTTCAGAGTGTTCCTTCCACGCCAATAGTTTGGAAGAGTTTGAGAAAGGTGGGTGTTAGCTCTTTTCTACGTGTTGGATAGAAATAACCTGTGAAGCCATCTGGTCCTGGACTTTTGTTTGTTGGACGATTTGTAATCAGAGTTTCAAGTTCATTACTCGTACTGGGTCTGTTCATATTTTCGATTTTTTCCAGCTTCAGCCTTGGAAGGTCGTACCTTCCTAAGAATTTGTCCATTTCCTCCTGATTGTCCATTTTGTTAGCATAGAGTTGATTGCACTAGTCTCTTACGACGTTTTGTATTTCTGTGTTGTCCGTTGTAACTTCTTTTACCTTTCTAATTTTATTGATTTCAGTCCTCTCCCTCTTTATCTTGATGCATCTCGCTAAGGATTTATCCATATGGTTTATCTTCTCAAAGAACCAGCTTTTTGTTTTTTTGATCTTCGATATTGTTTTCTTTGTTGCTGTTTCAGTCATTTCTTTCTTCTTTTTCTACCTTTTTATTGACAGTCCCAACTACCTGCAGAGTTTGTATTCTATGGAGTAAATGATTGGTTCACATGGACACAACTTCTTCCTTTGATCTTATTGGTTTGTGAACATTGCAATCTTACTTCATTTTTTGATACAGCAGGTTCTTATTAGTTATCCGTCTTATACATATTACTGTATATATGTCAATCCCACTCTCCGAATTCATCACACAGCCACCACCAACCCCGCCACTTTCCCCCCTTGGTGGCCATACGTTACTTCTCCACATCTGTGTATCAATTCTGTCCTGTACACTGGTTCATCTGTACCGTTTCTCTAGGTTGAATATATGTGCTTTTATATACGATATCCGACTTTCTCTTTCTGACTGACTTCACTCTGTATGACAGTGTCTAGATCTATCCACGCCTGTACAAATGAACCAACATAGTTCCTTTTCGTGGCTGTATAATATTCCACGGTATATAGGTACCACATCTTCTTTATCCATTCGTCTTTGGGTGGCCATTTAAGTTGTTTCCATGACCTGGCTGTTGTAAATAGTGCTGCACTGAACATTGGGGTGCCGGTGCCGTTTAGAATTATCCTCTTCTCTGGGCTTATGCCCTGGTGTGCGATGGCTGAGTCATATGTTATTTCTATTTTCAGTTTTTCAAGGAATCTCCTTGCTTCCCTCCCTAGTGGCTCTATCAATTTACACTCCCACCAAGAGTACAAGTGTGTTCTCTTTTTTCCACACCATGCCCAGCAGTTTTTTTTCTTGATTTTCTGATGGTGACCGTTCTAAATGGTGTGAGGTGATACCTCAGTGTAGTTTTGATGTGCATCTCTATAATAATTAGTGATGTTGAGCAGGTTTTTATCTGCTTGTTGGCCACCTGTATGTCTTCTGTGGAGAATAGTCTGTTTAGGACTTCTGCCCATTTTTAGATTGGGTTGTTGGTTGTTTAATATCAAGCAGCATGTGCTGTTTACATATTTTTGAGATTAATCCTCAGACCGCTGATATGTATGTAAATATTTTTCCCATTCTGTGGGTTGTGTGTTCTTCTTTCTCATAGTTTCCTGTGCTTAGCAAAATCTTTTAAGGTTACTGAGGTCCCACTTGTATATTTCCGTTTTTATTTCCAGGACTCTAGCAGGAGGATTACAAAAGATCTTTTTGTGTTTTATGTCCAATGACGTTCTTCCTAGGTTTTCCTCTACGAGTTTTAGAGTGTCCAGACTTAAGTTTGGGTCTCTGTTCCAATTTTTATTAATTTTTGTGTACGGTGTTTGGGAGTGTTCTAATCTTATTGTTTTACATGTCTCTGTCCAGTTTCCCCAGCACCACGTATTCAAGAGACAGTCTCTTCTCCATTGTGTATCTGTGCCCCCTTTGTCAGAGATTAGTTGAGCATAGGCGTGTGGCTTTATCTCTGGGCTTTCTATCCTGTTGCATTGATCTATATTTCCGTTTTGGTGCCAGTCCGATGCTGTCTTGCTTACTGTAGCTTTGTAGGACAGTGCGAAGTCACGGAGCCTGATTCCTCCAGCTCCTTTTTTTTTTTTCATCAAACTGCTTTGGCCACTCGGGGAGTTTTGTGTCTCCATACACATTTTAAGATTTTTTGTTCTGGTTTCGTAAAAAAATTGCCATTGGTAATTTGAGAGGGATTGCACTGAATATGTAGATTGCTTTGGGTAGTATAGTCATTTTCATAATATTGATTCTTCCTTTCCAAGAACATGGTATAGCTCTTCATCTGTTTGTATCATCCTCAGTTTCATTCATCAGTGTCTTATACTTTTCTGTATACAGGTTTTCTGTCTCCCTAGGTAGGTTTATTCCTAGGTATTTTATTCCTTTACTTGCAGGGGTAAATGGGAGTCCTTCCTTAATTTCTCTTTCTTTTTTTCTTCCTTAATGAATAGGAATGCAAGGGATTTCTGTGCATTAATTTTGTGTCCTGCAACGTTTCCAAATCCATGGATTAGCTCTACTAGTTTTACGGTGGCATCTTTAGGATTCTCTACGTATAGAATCATGTCATGTGCAAAGAGTGGCATTGTGACTTCTTCTTTTCCAGTTTGTCTTCCTTTTCTTTCCTTTGCTGCTCTGATTCCCGTGGCTAGAAGTTCCAAAACTATGTTGAATAATAGTGGTGAGAGTGGTCATCCTTGTCTTGTTCCTGATCTTAGAGGACATGCTTTCAGTTCTTCACCACTGAAAATGTTTGCTGCGGGTTTGTTGTATACGTCCTTGATTAAGTTGAGTGAGGTTCCCTCTAAGCCCACGTCCTGGAGGCTTTATATCACAAATGTGTGTTGACATTTGTCACAAGCTTTTCTGCATCGAGTGACTTGATCATATGCTTTTTCCTCTTCAATTTGTCAATAGGGGGAATCACATTGATTTGCGTGTATTGAAGAATCCTAGCATCCGTGGGAAACATCCCACTTGATGGAGAGGTATGATACTTTTAATGTGGTGTTGGATTCTGTTGCTGCTATTTTGTTGAGCCGCTTTGCATCTGAGTTCATCAGTGATATCGGGATGTAACTCTCTTTCCTACTGTCTTTGTCTGGTTTTCCCAACAGGGTGACGGTGACCTCACAGGAAGAGTTTCAGAGTGTTCCTTCCACGCCAATAGTTTGGAAGAGTTTGAGAAAGGTGGGTGTTAGCTCTTTACTACGTGTTGGATAGAAATAACCTGTGAAGCCATCTGGTCCTGGACTTTTGTTTGTTGGACGATTTGTAATCAGAGTTTCAAGTTCATTACTCGTACTGGGTCTGTTCATATTTTCGATTTTTTCCTGCTTCAGCCTTGGAAGGTCGTACCTTCGTAAGAATTTGTCCATTTCCTCCTGATTGTCCATTTTGTTAGCATACAGTTGATTGCAGTAGTGTCTTACAACGTTTTGTATTTCTGTGTTGTCCGTTGTAACTTCTTTTACCTTTCTAATTTTATTGATTTCAGTCCTCTCCCTCTTTATCTTGATGCATCTGGCTAAGGATTTATCCATATGGTTTATCTTCTCAAAGAACCAGCTTTCTGTTTTTTTGATCTTTGATATTGTTTTCTTTCTTGCTGTTTCAGTCATTTCTTTCTTCTTTTTCTACCTTTTTATTGACAGTCCCAACTACCTGCAGAGTTTGTATTCTATGGAGTAAATGATTGGTTCACATGGACACAACTTCTTCCTTTGATCTTATTGGTTTGTGAACTTTGGAATCTTACTTCATTTTTTGATACAGCAGGTTCTTATTAGTTATCCGTCTTATACATATTACTGTATATATGTCAATCCCACTCTCCGAATTCATCACACAGCCACCACCAACCCCGCCACTTTCCCCCCTTGGTGGCCATACGTTACTTCTCCACATCTGTGTATCAATTCTGTCCTGTACACTGGTTCATCTGTACCGTTCCTCTAGGTTGAATATATGTGCTTTTATATACGATATCCGATTTTCTCTTTCTGACTGACTTCACTCTGTATGACAGTGTCTAGATCTATCCACGCCTGTACAAATGAACCAACATAGTTCCTTTTCGTGGCTGTATAATATTCCACGGTATATAGGTACCACATCTTCTTTATCCATTCGTCTTTGGGTGGCCATTTAAGATGTTTCCATGACCTGGCTGTTGTAAATAGTGCTGCACTGAACATTGGGGTGCCGGTGCCGTTTAGAATTATGCTCTTCTCTGGGCTTATGCCCTGGTGTGCGATGGCTGAGTCATATGTTATTTCTATTTTCAGTTTTTCAAGGAATCTCCTTGCTTCCCTCCCTAGTGGCTCTATCAATTTACACTCCCACCAAGAGTACAAGTGTGTTCTCTTTTTTCCAAACCATGCCCAGCAGTTTTTTTTCTTGATTTTCTGATGGTGACCGTTCTAAATGGTGTGAGGTGATACCTCAGTGTAGTTTTGATGTGCATCTCTATAATAATTAGTGATGTTGAGCAGGTTTTTATCTGCTTGTTGGCCACCTGTATGTCTTCTGTGGAGAATAGTCTGTTTAGGACTTCTGCCCATTTTTAGATTGGGTTGTTGGTTGTTTAATATCAAGCAGCATGTGCTGTTTACATATTTTTGAGATTGATCCTCAGACCGCTGATATGTATGTAAATATTTTTCCCATTCTGTGGGTTGTGTGTTCTTCTTTCTCATAGTTTCCTGTGCTTAGCAAAATCTTTTAAGGTTACTGAGGTCCCACTTGTATATTTCTGTTTTTATTTCCAGGACTCTAGCAGGAGGATTACAAAAGATCTTCTTGTGTTTTATGTCCAACGACGTTCTTCCTAGGTTTTCCTCTACGAGTTTTAGAGTGTCCAGACTTAAGTTTGGGTCTCTGTTCCAATTTGTATTAATTTTTGTGTACGGTGTTTTGGAGTGTTCTAATCTTATTGTTTTACATGTCTCTGTCCAGTTTCCCCAGCACCACGTATTCAAGAGACAGTCTCTTCTCCATTGTGTATCCGTGCCCCCTTTGTCAGAGATTAGTTGAGCATAGGCGTGTGGCTTTATCTCTGGGCTTTCTATCCTGTTGCATTGATCTATATTTCTGTTTTGGTGCCAGTCCGATGCTGTCTTGGTTACTGTAGCTTTGTAGTACAGTGCGAAGTCACGGAGCCCGATTCCTCCAGCTCCTTTTTTTTTTTTCATCAAACTGCTTTGGCCACTCGGGGAGTTTTGTGTCTCCATACACATTTTAAGATTTTTTGTTCTGGTTTTGTAAAGAAATTGCCATTGGTAATTTGAGAGGGATTGCACTGAATATGTAGATTGCTTTGGGTAGTATAGTCATTTTCATAATATTGATTCTTCCTCTCCAAGAACATGGTATAGCTCTTCATCTGTTTGTATCATCCTCAGTTTCATTCATCAGTGTCTTACACTTTTCTGTATACAGGTTTTCTGTCTCCCTAGGTAGGTGTATTCCTAGGTCTTTTATTCCTTTACTTGCAGGGGTAAATGGGAGTCCTTCCTTAATTTCTCTTTCTTTTTTTCTTCCTTAATGAATAGGAATGCAAGGGATTTCTGTGCATTAATTTTGTGTCCTGCAACGTTTCCAAATCCATGGATTAGCTCTACTAGTTTTACGGTGGCATCTTTAGGATTCTCTACGTATAGAATCATGTCATGTGCAAAGAGTGGCATTGTGACTTCTTCTTTTCCAGTTTGTCTTCCTTTTCTTTCCTTTGCTGCTCTGATTCCCGTGGCTAGAAGTTCCAAAACTATGTTGAATAATAGTGGTGAGAGTGGTCATCCTTGTCTTGTTCCTGATCTTAGAGGACATGCTTTCAGTTCTTCACCACTGAAAATGTTTGCTGCGGGTTTGTTGTATACGTCCTTGATTAAGTTGAGTGAGGTTCCCTCTAAGCCCACGTCCTGGAGGCTTTATATCACAAATGTGTGTTGACATTTGTCACAAGCTTTTCTGCATCGAGTGACTTGATCATATGCTTTTTCCTCTTCAATTTGTCAATAGGGGGAATCACATTGATTTGCGTGTATTGAAGAATCCTTGCATCCCTGGGAAAAATCCCACTTGATGGTGAGTTATGATACTTTTAACGTGGTGTTGGATTCTGTTGCTGCTATTTTGTTGAGCCGCTTTGCATCTCAGTTCATCAGTGATATCGGGATGTAACTCTCTTTCCTACTATCTTTGTCTGGTTTTCCCAACAGGGTGACGGTGACCTCACAGGAAGAGTTTCAGAGTGTTCCTTCCACGCCAATAGTTTGGAAGAGTTTGAGAAAGGTGGGTGTTAGCTCTTTTCTACGTGTTGGATAGAAATAACCTGTGAAGCCATGTGGTCCTGGACTTTTGTTTGTTGCACGATTTGTAATCAGAGTTTCAAGTTCATTACTCGTACTGGGTCTGTTCATATTTTCGATTTTTTCCTGCTTCAGCCGTGGAAGGTCGTACCTTCCTAAGAATTTGTCCATTTCTTCCAGATTGTCCATTTTGTTAGCATAGAGTTGATTGCAGTAGTCTCTTATGACGTTTTGTATTTCTGTGTTGTCCGTTGTAACTTCTTTTACCTTTCTAATTTTATTGATTTCAGTCCTCTCCCTCTTTATCTTGATGCATCTGGCTAAGGATTTATCCATATGGTTTATCTTCTCAAAGAACCAGCTTTTTGTTTTTTTGATCTTCGATATTGTTTTCTTTGTTGCTGTTTCAGTCATTTCTTTCTTCTTTTTCTACCTTTTTATTAACAGTCCCAACTACCTTCAGAGTTTGTTTTCTATGGAGTAAATGATTGGTTCACATGGACACAACTTCTTCCTTTGATCTTATTGGTTTGTGAACTTTGGAATCTTACTTCATTTTTTGATACAGCAGGTTCTTATTAGTTATCCGTCTTATACATATTACTGTATATATGTCAATCCCACTCTCCGAATTCATCACACAGCCACCACCAACCCCGCCACTTTCCCCCCTTGGTGGCCATACGTTACTTCTCCACATCTGTGTATCAATTCTGTCCTGTACACTGGTTCATCTGTACCGTTTCTCTAGGTTGAATATATGTGCTTTTATATACGATATCCGACTTTCTCTTTCTGACTGACTTCACTCTGTATGACAGTGTCTAGATCTATCCACGCCTGTACAAATGAACCAACATAGTTCCTTTTCGTGGCTGTATAATATTCCACGGTATATAGGTACCACATCTTCTTTATCCATTCGTCTTTGAGTGGCCATTTAAGTTGTTTCCATGACCTGGCTGCTGTAAATATTGCTGCACTGAACATTGGGGTGCCGGTGCCGTTTAGAATTATGCTCTTCTCTGGGCTTATGCCCTGGTGTGCGATGGCTGAGTCATATGTTATTTCTATTTTCAGTTTTTCAAGGAATCTCCTTGCTTCCCTCCCTAGTGGCTCTATCAATTTACACTCCCACCAAGAGTGCAAGTGTGTTCTCTTTTTTCCACACCATGCCCAGCAGTTTTTTTTCTTGATTTTCTGATGGTGACCGTTCTAAATGGTGTGAGGTGATACCTCAGTGTAGTTTTGATGTGCATCTCTATAATAATTAGTGATGTTGAGCAGGTTTTTATCTGCTTGTTGCCCACCTGTATGTCTTCTGTGGAGAATAGTCTGTTTAGGACTTCTGCCCATTTTTAGATTGGGTTGTTGGTTGTTTAATATCAAGCAGCATGTGCTGTTTACATATTTTTGAGATTGATCCTCAGACTGCTGATTTGTATGTAAATATTTTTCCCATTCTGTGGGTTGTGTGTTCTTCTTTCTCATAGTTTCCTGTGCTTAGCAAAATCTTTTAAGGTTACTGAGGTCCCACTTGTATATTTCTGTTTTTATTTCCAGGACTCTAGCAGGAGGATTACAAAAGATCTTCTTGTGTTTTATGTCCAACAATGTTCTTCCTAGCTTTTCCTCTACGAGTTTTAGAGTGTTCAGACTTAAGTTTGGGTCTCTGTTCCAATTTGTATTAATTTTTGTGTACGGTGTTTGGGAGTGTTCTAATCTTATTGTTTTACATGTCTCTGTCCAGTTTCCCCAGCACCACGTATTCAAGAGACAGTCTCTTCTCCATTGTGTATCCGTGGCCCCTTTGTCAGAGATTAGTTGAGCATAGGCGTGTGGCTTTATCTCTGGGCTTTCTATCCTGTTGCATTGATCTATATTTCCGTTTTGGTGCCAGTCCAATGCTGTCTTGCTTACTGTAGCTTTGTAGGACAGTGCGAAGTCACGGAGCCTGATTTCTCCAGCTCCTTTTTTTTTTTTCATCAAACTGCTTTGGCCACTCGGGGAGTTTTGTGTCTCCATACACATTTTAAGATTTTTTGTTCTGGTTTCGTAAAAAAATTGCCATTGGTAATTTGAGAGGGATTGCACTGAATATGTAGATTGCTTTGGGTAGTATAGTCATTTTCATAATATTGATTCTTCCTCTCCAAGAACATGGTATAGCTCTTCATGTGTTTGTATCATCCTCAGTTTCATTCATCAGTGTCTTATACTTTTCTGTATACAGGTTTTCTGTCTCCCTAGGTAGGTTTATTCCTAGGTATTTTATTCCTTTACTTGCAGGGGTAAATGGGAGTCCTTCCTTAATTTCTCTTTCTTTTTTTCTTCCTTAATGAATAGGAATGCAAGGGATTTCTGTGCATTAATTTTGTGTCCTGCAACGTTTCCAAATCCATGGATTAGCTCTACTAGTTTTACGGTGGCATCTTTAGGATTCTCTACGTATAGAATCATGTCATGTGCAAAGAGTGGCCTTGTGACTTCTTCTTTTCCAGTTTGTCTTCCTTTTCTTTCCTTTGCTGCTCTGATTCCCGTGGCTAGAAGTTCCAAAACTATGTTGAATAATAGTGGTGAGAGTGGTCATCCTTGTCTTGTTCCTGATCTTAGAGGACATGCTTTCAGTTCTTCACCACTGAAAATGTTTGCTGCGGGTTTGTTGTATACGTCCTTGATTAAGTTGAGTGAGGTTCCCTCTAAGCCCACGTCCTGGAGGCTTTATATCACAAATGTGTGTTGACATTTGTCACAAGCTTTTCTGCATCGAGTGACTTGATCATATGCTTTTTCCTCTTCAATTTGTCAATAGGGGGAATCACATTGATTTGCGTGTATTGAAGAATCCTAGCATCCGTGGGAAACATCCCACTTGATGGAGAGGTATGATACTTTTAATGTGGTGTTGGATTCTGTTGCTGCTATTTTGTTGAGCTGCTTTGCATCTGAGTTCATCAGTGATATCGGGATGTAACTCTCTTTCCTACTATCTTTGTCTGGTTTTCCCAACAGGGTGACAGTGACCTCACAGGAAGAGTTTCAGAGTGTTCCTTCCACGCCAATAGTTTGGAAGAGTTTGAGAAAGGTGGGTGTTAGCTCTTTACTACGTGTTGGATAGAAATAACCTGTGAAGCCATCTGGTCCTGGACTTTTGTTTGTTGGACGATTTGTAATCAGAGTTTCAAGTTCATTACTCGTACTGGGTCTGTTCATATTTTCGATTTTTTCCTGCTTCAGCCTTGGAAGGTCGTACCTTCGTAAGAATTTGTCCATTTCCTCCTGATTGTCCATTTTGTTAGCATACAGTTGATTGCAGTAGTGTCTTACAACGTTTGTATTTCTGTGTTGTCCGTTGTAACTTCTTTTACCTTTCTAATTTTATTGATTTCAGTCCTCTCCCTCTTTATCTTGATGCATCTGGCTAAGGATTTATCCATATGGTTTATCTTCTCAAAGAACCAGCTTTCTGTTTTTTTGATCTTTGATATTGTTTTCTTTCTTGCTGTTTCAGTCATTTCTTTCTTCTTTTTCTACCTTTTTATTGACAGTCCCAACTACCTGCAGAGTTTGTTTTCTATGGAGTAAATGATTGGTTCACATGGACACAACTTCTTCCTTTGATCTTATTGGTTTGTGAACTTTGGAATCTTACTTCATTTTTTGATACAGCAGGTTCTTATTAGTTATCCGTCTTATACATATTACTGTATATATGTCAATCCCACTCTCCGAATTCATCACACAGCCACCACCAACCCCGCCACTTTCCCCCCTTGGTGGCCATACGTTACTTCTCCACATCTGTGTATCAATTCTGTCCTGTACACTGGTTCATCTGTACCGTTTCTCTAGGTTGAATATATGTGCTTTTATATACGATATCCGATTTTCTCTTTCTGACTGACTTCACTCTGTATGACAGTGTCTAGATCTATCCACGCCTGTACAAATGAACCAACATAGTTCCTTTTCGTGGCTGTATAATATTCCACGGTATATAGGTACCACATCTTCTTTATCCATTCGTCTTTGGGTGGCCATTTAAGATGTTTCCATGACCTGGCTGTTGTAAATAGTGCTGCACTGAACATTGGGGTGCCGGTGCCGTTTAGAATTATGCTCTTCTCTGGGCTTATGCCCTGGTGTGCGATGGCTGAGTCATATGTTATTTCTATTTTCAGTTTTTCAAGGAATCTCCTTGCTTCCCTCCCTAGTGGCTCTATCAATTTACACTCCCACCAAGAGTACAAGTGTGTTCTCTTTTTTCCAAACCATGCCCAGCAGTTTTTTTTCTTGATTTTCTGATGGTGACCGCTCTAAATGGTGTGAGGTGATACCTCAGTGTAGTTTTGATGTGCATCTCTATAATAATTAGTGATGTTGAGCAGGTTTTTATCTGCTTGTTGGCCACCTGTATGTCTTCTGTGGAGAATAGTCTGTTTAGGACTTCTGCCCATTTTTAGATTGGGTTGTTGGTTGTTTAATATCAAGCAGCATGTGCTGTTTACATATTTTTGAGATTGATCCTCAGACCGCTGATTTGTATGTAAATATTTTTCCCATTCTGTGGGTTGTGTGTTCTTCTTTCTCATAGTTTCCTGTGCTTAGCAAAATCTTTTAAGTTTACTGAGGTCCCACTTGTATATTTCCGTTTTTATTTCCAGGACTCTAGCAGGAGGATTACAAAAGATCTTTTTGTGTTTTATGTCCAATGACGTTCTTCCTAGGTTTTCCTCTACGAGTTTTAGAGTGTCCAGACTTAAGTTTGGGTCTCTGTTCCAATTTGTATTAATTTTTGTGTACGGTGTTTGGGAGTGTTCTAATCTTATTGTTTTACATGTCTCTGTCCAGTTTCCCCAGCACCACGTATTCAAGAGACAGTCTCTTCTCCATTGTGTATCTGTGCCCCCTTTGTCAGAGATTAGTTGAGCATAGGCGTGTGGCTTTATCTCTGGGCTTTCTATCCTGTTGCATTGATCTATATTTCCGTTTTGGTGCCAGTCCGATGCTGTCTTGCTTACTGTAGCTTTGTAGGACAGTGCGAAGTCACGGAGCCTGATTCCTCCAGCTCCTTTTTCTTTTTTCATCAAACTGCTTTGGCTACTTGGGGAATTTTGTGTCTCCATACACATTTTAAGATTTTTTGTTCTGGTTTTGTAAAGAAATTGCCATTGGTAATTTGAGAGGGATTGCACTGAATATGTAGATTGCTTTGGGTAGTATAGTCATTTTCATAATATTGATTCTTCCTATCCAAGAACATGGTATAGCTCTTCATGTGTTTGTATCATCCTCAGTTTCATTCATCAGTGTCTTATACTTTTCTGTATACAGGTTTTCTGTCCCCTTAGGTAGGTTTATTCCTAGGTATTTTATTCCTTTACTTGCAGGGGTAAATGGGAGTCCTTCCTTAATTTCTCTTTCTTTTTTTCTTCCTTAATGAATAGGAATGCAAGGGATTTCTGTGCATTAATTTTGTGTCCTGCAACGTTTCCAAATCCATGGATTAGCTCTACTAGTTTTACGGTGGCATCTTTAGGATTCTCTACGTATAGAATCATGTCATGTGCAAAGAGTGGCATTGTGACTTCTTCTTTTCCAGTTTGTCTTCCTTTTCTTTCCTTTGCTGCTCTGATTCCCGTGGCTAGAAGTTCCAAAACTATGTTGAATAATAGTGGTGAGAGTGGTCATCCTTGTCTTGTTCCTGATCTTAGAGGACATGCTTTCAGTTCTTCACCACTGAAAATGTTTGCTGCGGGTTTGTTGTATACGCCCTTGATTAAGTTGAGTGAGGTTCCCTCTAAGCCCACGTCCTGGAGGCTTTATATCACAAATGTGTGTTGACATTTGTCACAAGCTTTTCTGCATCGAGTGACTTGATCATATGCTTTTTCCTCTTCAATTTGTCAATAGGGGGAATCACATTGATTTGCGTGTATTGAAGAATCCTTGCATCCCTGGGAAAAATCCCACTTGATGGTGAGGTATGATACTTTTAACGTGGTGTTGGATTCTGTTCCTGCTATTTTGTTGAGCCGCTTTGCATCTGAGTTCATCAGTGATATCGGGATGTAACTCTCTTTCCTACTATCTTTGTCTGGTTTTCCCAACAGGGTGACGGTGACCTCACAGGAAGAGTTTCAGAGTGTTCCTTCCACGCCAATAGTTTGGAAGAGTTTGAGAAAGGTGGGTGTTAGCTCTTTTCTACGTGTTGGATAGAAATAACCTGTGAAGCCATCTGGTCCTGGACTTTTGTTTGTTGGACGATTTGTAATCAGAGTTTCAAGTTCATTACTCGTACTGGGTCTGTTCATATTTTCGATTTTTTCCTGCTTCAGCCTTGGAAGGTCGTACCTTCCTAAGAATTTGTCCATTTCTTCCAGATTGTCCATTTTGTTAGCATAGAGTTGATTGCAGTAGTCTCTTACGACGTTTTGTATTTCTGTGTTGTCCGTTGTAACTTCTTTTACCTTTCTAATTTTATTGATTTCAGTCCTCTCCCTCTTTATCTTGATGCATCTGGCTAAGGATTTATCCATATGGTTTATCTTCTCAAGGAACCAGCTTTTTGTTTTTTTGATCTTTGATATTGTTTTCTTTGTTGCTGTTTCAGTCATTTCTTTCTTCTTTTTCTACCTTTTTATTGACAGTCCCAACTACCTGCAGAGTTTGTTTTCTATGGAGTAAATGATTCGGTCACATGGACACAACTTCTTCCTTTGATCTTATTGGTTTGTGAACTTTGCAATCTTACTTCATTTTTTGATACAGCAGGTTCTTATTAGTTATCCATCTGATACATATTACTGTATATATGTCAATCCCACTCTCCGAATTCATCACACAGCCACCACCAACCCCGCCACTTTCCCCCCTTGGTGGCCATACGTTACTTCTCCACATCTGTGTATCAATTCTGTCCTGTACACTGGTTCATCTGTACCGTTCCTCTAGGTTGAATATATGTGCTTTTATATACGATATCCGATTTTCTCTTTCTGACTGACTTCACTCTGTATGACAGTGTCTAGATCTATCCACGCCTGTACAAATGAACCAACATAGTTCCTTTTCGTGGCTGTATAATATTCCATGGTATATAGGTACCACAACTTCTTTATCCATTCATCTTTGGGTGGCCATTTAAGTTGTTTCCATGACCTGGCTGTTGTAAATGGTGCTGCACTGAACATTGGGGTGCCTGTGCCTTTTAGAATTATGCTCTTCTCTGGGCTTATGCCCTGGTGTGTGATGGCTGAGTCATATGTTATTTCTCTTTTCAGTTTTTCAAGGAATCTCCTTGCTTCCCTCCCTAGTGGCTCTATCAATTTACACTCCCACCAAGAGTGCAAGTGTGTTCTCTTTTCTCCACACTGTGCCCAGCAGTTTTTTTTGTTGATTTTCTGATGGTGACCGCTCTAAATGGTGTGAGGTGATACCTCAGTGTAGTTTTGATGTGCACCTCTATAATAATTAGTGATGTTGAGCAGGTTTTTATCTGCTTGTTGGCCACCTGTATGTCTTCTGTGGAGAATAGTCTGTTTAGGACTTCTGCCAATTTTTAGATTGGGTTGTTGGTTTTTTAAATATCAAGCAGCATGTGCTGTTTACATATTTTTGAGATTGATCCTCAGACCGCTGATTTGTATGTAAATATTTTTCCCATTCTGTGGGTTGTGTGTTCTTCTTTCTCATAGTTTCCTGTGCTTAGCAAAATCTTTTAAGTTTACTGAGGTCCCACTTGTATATTTCTGCTTTTATTTCCAGGACTCTAGCAGGAGGATTACAAAAGATCTTCTTGTGTTTTATGTCCAACAATGTTCTTCCTAGGTTTTCCTCTACGAGTTTTAGAGTGTCCAGACTTAAGTTTGGGTCTCTGTTCCAATTTGTATTAATTTTTGTGTACGGTGTTTGGGAGTGTTCTAATCTTATTGTTTTACATGTCTCTGTCCAGTTTCCCCAGCACCACGTATTCAAGAGACAGTCTCTTCTCCATTGTGTATCCGTGCCCCATTTGTCAGAGATTAGTTGAGCATAGGCGTGTGGCTTTATCTCTGGGCTTTCTATCCTATTGCATTGATCTATATTTCTGTTTTTGTGCCAGTCCGATGCTGTCTTGGTTACTGTAGCTTTGTAGTACAGTGCGAAATCACGGAGCCCGATTCCTCCAGCTCCTTTTTTTTTTTTTCATCAAACTGCTTTGGCCACTCGGGGAGTTTTGTGTCTCCATACACATTTTAAGATTTTTTGTTCTGGTTTTGTAAAACAATTGCCATTGGTAATTTGAGAGGGATTGCACTGAATATGTAGATTGCTTTGGGTAGTATAGTCATTTTCATAATATTGATTCTTCCTTTCCAAGAACACGGTATAGCTCTTATCTGTTCGTATCATCCTCAGTTTCATTCATCAGTGTCTTATACTTTTCTGTATACAGGTTTTCTGTCTCCCTAGGTAGGTGTATTCCTAGGTATTTTATTCCTTTACTTGCAGGGGTAAATGGGAGTCCTTCCTTAATTTCTCTTTCTTTTTTTCTTCCTTAATGAATAGGAATGCAAGGGATTTCTGTGCATTAATTTTGTGTCCTGCAACGTTTCCAAATCCATGGATTAGCTCTACTAGTTTTACGGTGGCATCTTTAGGATTCTCTACGTATAGAATCATGTCATGTGCAAAGAGTGGCATTGTGACTTCTTCTTTTCCAGTTTGTCTTCCTTTTCTTTCCTTTGCTGCTCTGATTCCCGTGGCTAGAAGTTCCAAAACTATGTTGAATAATAGTGGTGAGAGTGGTCATCCTTGTCTTGTTCCTGATCTTAGAGGACATGCTTTCAGTTCTTCACCACTGAAAATGTTGGCTGCGGGTTTGTTGTATACGTCCTTGATTAAGTTGAGTGAGGTTCCCTCTAAGCCCACGTCCTGGAGGCTTTATATCACAAATGTGTGTTGACATTTGTCACAAGCTTTTCTGCATCGAGTGACTTGATCATATGCTTTTTCCTCTTCAATTTGTCAATAGGGGGAATCACATTGATTTGCGTGTATTGAAGAATCCTAGCATCCGTGGGAAAAATCCCACTTGATGGAGAGGTATGATACTTTTAATGTGGTGTTGGATTCTGTTGCTGCTATTTTGTTGAGCCGCTTTGCATCTGAGTTCATCAGTGATATCGGGATGTAACTCTCTTTCCTACTATCTTTGTCTGGTTTTCCCAACAGGGTGACGGTGGCCTCACAGAAAGAGTTTCAGAGTGTTCCTTCCACGCCAATAGTTTGGAAGAGTTTGAGAAAGGTGGGTGTTAGCACTTTGCTACGTGTTGGATAGAAATAACCTGTGAAGCCATGTGGTCCTGGACTTTTGTTGTTGGACGATTTGTAATCAGAGTTTCAAGTTCATTACTCGTACTGGTTCTGTTCATATTTTCGATTTTTTCCTGCTTCAGCCTTGGAAGGTTGTACCTTCCTAAGAATTTGTCCATTTCTTCCAGATTGTCCATTTTGTTAGCATACAGTTGATTGCAGTAGTCTCTTACAACGTTTTGTATTTCTGTGTTGTCCGTTGTAACTTCTTTTACCTTTCTAATTTTATTGATTTCAGTCCTCTCCCTCTTTATCTTGATGCATCTGGCTAAGGATTTATCCATATGGTTTATCTTCTCAAAGAACCAGCTTTTTGTTTTTTTGATCTTTGACATTGTTTTCTTTGTTGCTGTTTCAGTCATTTCTTTCTTCTTTTTCTACCTTTTTATTGACAGTCCCAACTACCTTCAGAGTTTGTTTTCTATGGAGTAAATGATTGGTTCACATGGACACAACTTCTTCCTTTGATCTTATTGGTTTGTGAACTTTGGAATCTTACTTCATTTTTTGATACAGCAGGTTCTTATTAGTTATCCGTCTTATACATATTACTGTATATATGTCAATCCCACTCTCCGAATTCATCACACAGCCACCACCAACCCCGCCACTTTCCCCCCTTGGTGGCCATACGTTACTTCTCCACATCTGTGTATCAATTCTGTCCTGTACACTGGTTCATCTGTACCGTTTCTCTAGGTTGAATATATGTGCTTTTATATACGATATCCGATTTTCTCTTTCTGACTGACTTCACTCTGTATGACAGTGTCTAGATCTATCCACGCCTGTACAAATGAACCAACATAGTTCCTTTTCGTGGCTGTATAATATTACACGGTATATAGGTACCACATCTTCTTTATCCATTCGTCTTTGGGTGGCCATTTAAGTTGTTTCCATGACCTGGCTGTTGTGAATAGTGCTGCACTGAACATTGGGGTGCCGGTGCCGTTTAGAATTATGCTCTTCTCTGGGCTTATGCCCTGGTGTGCGATGGCTGAGTCATATGTTATTTCTATTTTCAGTTTTTCAAGGAATCTCCTTGCTTCCCTCCCTAGTGGCTCTATCAATTTACACTCCCACCAAGAGTGCAAGTGTGTTCTCTTTTCTCCACACTGTGCCCAGCAGTTTTTTTTCTTGATTTTCTGATGGTGACCGCTCTAAATGGTGTGAGGTGATACCTCAGTGTAGTTTTGATGTGCATCTCTATAATAATTAGTGATGTTGAGCAGGTTTTTATCTGCTTGTTGGCCACCTGTATGTCTTCTGTGGAGAATAGTCTGTTTAGGACTTCTGCCCATTTTTAGATTGGGTTGTTGGTTGTTTAATATCAAGCAGCATGTGCTGTTTACATATTTTTGAGATTGATCCTCAGACCGCTGATTTGTATGTAAATATTTTTCCCATTCTGTGGGTTGTGTGTTCTTCTTTCTCATAGTTTCCTGTGCTTAGCAAAATCTTTTAAGGTTACTGAGGTCCCACTTGTATATTTCTGTTTTTATTTCCAGGACTCTAGCAGGAGGATTACAAAAGATCTTCTTGTGTTTTATGTCCAAGGACGTTCTTCCTAGGTTTTCCTCTACGAGTTTTAGAGTGTCCAGACTTAAGTTTGGGTCTCTGTTCCAATTTGTATTAATTTTTGTGTACGGTGTTTGGGAGTGTTCTAATCTTATTGTTTTACATGTCTCTGTCCAGTTTCCCCAGCACCACGTATTCAAGAGACAGTCTCTTCTCCATTGTGTATCTGTGCCCCCTTTGTCAGAGATTAGTTGAGCATAGGCGTGTGGCTTTATCTCTGGGCTTTCTATCCTGTTGCATTGATCTATATTTCCGTTTTGGTGCCAGTCCGATGCTGTCTTGCTTACTGTAGCTTTGTAGGACAGTGCGAAGTCACGGAGCCTGATTCCTCCAGCTCCTTTTTCTTTTTTCATCAAACTGCTTTGGCTACTCGGGGAATTTTGTGTCTCCATACACATTTTAAGATTTTTTGTTCTGGTTTTGTAAAGAAACTGCCATTGGTAATTTGAGAGGGATTGCACTGAATATGTAGATTGCTTTGGGTAGTATAGTCATTTTCATAATATTGATTCTTCCTATCCAAGAACATGGTATAGCTCTTCATCTGTTTGTATCATCCTCAGTTTCATTCATCAGTGTCTTATACTTTTCTGTATACAGGTTTTCTGTCCCCTTAGGTAGGTTTATTCCTAGGTATTTTATTCCTTTACTTGCAGGGGTAAATGGGAGTCCTTCCTTAATTTCTCTTTCTTTTTTTCTTCCTTAATGAATAGGAATGCAAGGGATTTCTGTGCATTAATTTTCTGTCCTGCAACGTTTCCAAATCCATGGATTAGCTCTACTAGTTTTACGGTGGCATCTTTAGGATTCTCTACGTATAGAATCATGTCATGTGCAAAGAGTGGCATTGTGACTTCTTCTTTTCCAGTTTGTCTTCCTTTTCTTTCCTTTGCTGCTCTGATTCCCGTGGCTAGAAGTTCCAAAACTATGTTGAATAATAGTGGTGAGAGTGGTCATCCTTGTCTTGTTCCTGATCTTAGAGGACATGCTTTCAGTTCTTCACCACTGAAAATGTTTGCTGCGGGTTTGTTGTATACGTCCTTGATTAAGTTGAGTGAGGTTCCCTCTAAGCCCACGTCCTGGAGGCTTTATATCACAAATGTGTGTTGACATTTGTCACAAGCTTTTCTGCATCGAGTGACTTGATCATATGCTTTTTCCTCTTCAATTTGTCAATAGGGGGAATCACATTGATTTGCGTGTATTGAAGAATCCTTGCATCCCTGGGAAAAATCCCACTTGATGGTGAGTTATGATACTTTTAACGTGGTGTTGGATTCTGTTGCTGCTATTTTGTTGAGCCGCTTTGCATCTCAGTTCATCAGTGATATCGGGATGTAACTCTCTTTCCTACTATCTTTGTCTGGTTTTCCCAACAGGGTGACGGTGACCTCACAGGAAGAGTTTCAGAGTGTTCCTTCCACGCCAATAGTTTGGAAGAGTTTGAGAAAGGTGGGTGTTAGCTCTTTTCTACGTGTTGGATAGAAATAACCTGTGAAGCCATGTGGTCCTGGACTTTTGTTTGTTGCACGATTTGTAATCAGAGTTTCAAGTTCATTACTCGTACTGGGTCTGTTCATATTTTCGATTTTTTCCTGCTTCAGCCTTGGAAGGTCGTACCTTCCTAAGAATTTGTCCATTTCTTCCAGATTGTCCATTTTGTTAGCATAGAGTTGATTGCAGTAGTCTCTTAACGACGTTTTGTATTTCTGTGTTGTCCGTTGTAACTTCTTTTACCTTTCTAATTTTATTGATTTCAGTCCTCTCCCTCTTTATCTTGATGCATCTGGCTAAGGATTTATCCATATGGTTTATCTTCTCAAGGAACCAGCTTTTTGTTTTTTTGATCTTTGATATTGTTTTCTTTGTTGCTGTTTCAGTCATTTCTTTCTTCTTTTTCTACCTTTTTATTGACAGTCCCAACTACCTGCAGAGTTTGTATTCTATGGAGTAAATGATTGGGTCACATGGACACAACTTCTTCCTTTGATCTTATTGGTTTGTGAACTTTGCAATCTTACTTCATTTTTTGATACAGCAGGTTCTTATTAGTTATCCATCTGATACATATTACTGTATATATGTCAATCCCACTCTCCGAATTCATCACACAGCCACCACCAACCCCGCCACTTTCCCCCCTTGGTGGCCATACGTTACTTCTCCACATCTGTGTATCAATTCTGTCCTGTACACTGGTTCATCTGTACCGTTCCTCTAGGTTGAATATATGTGCTTTTATATACGATATCCGATTTTCTCTTTCTGACTGACTTCACTCTGTATGACAGTGTCTAGATCTATCCACGCCTGTACAAATGAACCAACATAGTTCCTTTTCGTGGCTGTATAATATTCCACGGTATAGAGGTACCACATCTTCTTTATCCATTCGTCTTTGGGTGGCCATTTAAGTTGTTTCCATGACCTGGCTGCTGTAAATAGTGCTGCACTGAACATTGGGGTGCCTGTGCCGTTTAGAATTATGCTCTTCTCTGGGCTTATGCCCTGGTGTGCGATGGCTGAGTCATATGTTATTTCTATTTTCAGTTTTTCGAGGAATCTCCTTGCTTCCCTCCCTAGTGGCTCTATCAATTTACACTCCCACCAAGAGCGCAAGTGTGTTCTCGTTTTTCCACACCATGCCCAGCAGTTTTTTTTGTTGATTTTCTGATGGTGACCGCTCTAAATGGTGTGAGGTGATACCTCAGTGTAGTTTTGATGTGCATCTCTATAATAATTAGTGACGTTGAGCAGGTTTTTATCTGCTTGTTGGCCACCTGTATGTCTTCTGTGGAGAATAGTCTGTTTAGGACTTCTGCCCATTTTTAGATTGGGTTGTTGGTTGTTTAATATCAAGCAGCATGTGCTGTTTACATATTTTTGAGATTGATCCTCAGACCGCTGATTTGTATGTAAATATTTTTCCCATTCTGTGGGTTGTGTGTTCTTCTTTCTCATAGTTTCCTGTGCTTAGCAAAATCTTTTAAGGTTACTGAGGTCCCACTTGTATATTTCCGTTTTTATTTCCAGGACTCTAGCAGGAGGATTACAAAAGATCTTTTTGTGTTTTATGTCCAATGACGTTCTTCCTAGGTTTTCCTCTACGAGTTTTAGAGTGTCCAGACTTAAGTTTGGGTCTCTGTTCCAATTTGTATTAATTTTTGTGTACGGTGTTTTGGAGTGTTCTAATCTTATTGTTTTACATGTGTCTCTCCAGTTTCCCCAGCACCACGTATTCAAGAGACAGTCTCTTCTCCATTGTGTATCTGTGCCCCCTTTGTCAGAGATTAGTTGAGCATAGGCGTGTGGCTTTATCTCTGGGCTTTCTATCCTGTTGCATTGATCTATATTTCCGTTTTGGTGCCAGTCCGATGCTGTCTTGCTTACTGTAGCTTTGTAGGACAGTGCGAAGTCACGGAGCCCGATTCCTCCAGCTCCTTTTTTTTTTTTCATAAAACTGCTTTGGCCACTCGGGGAGTTTTGTGTCTCCATACACATTTTAAGATTTTTTGTTCTGGTTTTGTAAAACAATTGCCATTGGTAATTTGAGAGGGATTGCACTGAATATGTAGATTGCTTTGGGTAGTATAGTCATTTTCATAATATTGATTCTTCCTTTCCAAGAACATGGTATAGCTCTTCATCTGTTTGTATCATCCTCAGTTTCATTCATCAGTGTCTTATACTTTTCTGTATACAGGTTTTCTGTCTCCCTAGGTAGGTGTATTCCTAGGTATTTTATTCCTTTACTTGCAGGGGTAAATGGGAGTCCTTCCTTAATTTCTCTTTCTTTTTTTCTTCCTTAATGAATAGGAATGCAAGGGATTTCTGTGCATTAATTTTGTGTCCTGCAACGTTTCCAAATCCATGGATTAGCTCTACTAGTTTTACGGTGGCATCTTTAGGATTCTCTACGTATAGAATCATGTCATGTGCAAAGAGTGGCATTGTGACTTCTTCTTTTCCAGTTTGTCTTCCTTTTCTTTCCTTTGCTGCTCTGATTCCCGTGGCTAGAAGTTCCAAAACTATGTTGAATAATAGTGGTGAGAGTGGTCATCCTTGTCTTGTTCCTGATCTTAGAGGACATGCTTTCAGTTCTTCACCACTGAAAATGTTTGCTGCGGGTTTGTTGTATACGTCCTTGATTAAGTTGAGTGAGGTTCCCTCTAAGCCCACGTCCTGGAGGCTTTATATCACAAATGTGTGTTGACATTTGTCACAAGCTTTTCTGCATCGAGTGACTTGATCATATCCTTTTTCCTCTTCAATTTGTCAGTAGGGGGAATCACATTGATTTGCGTGTATTGAAGAATCCTAGCATCCGTGGGAAACATCCCACTTGATGGAGAGGTATGATACTTTTAATGTGGTGTTGGATTCTGTTGCTGCTATTTTGTTGAGCCGCTTTGCATCTGAGTTCATCAGTGATATCGGGATGTAACTCTCTTTCCTACTATCTTTGTCTGGTTTTCCCAACAGGGTGACGGTGACCTCACAGGAAGAGTTTCAGAGTGTTCCTTCCACGCCAATAGTTTGGAAGAGTTTGAGAAAGGTGGGTGTTAGCTCTTTACTACGTGTTGGATAGAAATAACCTGTGAAGCCATCTGGTCCTGGACTTTTGTTTGTTGGACGATTTGTAATCAGAGTTTCAAGTTCATTACTCGTACTGGGTCTGTTCATATTTTCGATTTTTTCCTGCTTCAGCCTTGGAAGGTCGTACCTTCGTAAGAATTTGTCCATTTCCTCCTGATTGTCCATTTTGTTAGCATACAGTTGATTGCAGTAGTGTCTTACAACGTTTTGTATTTCTGTGTTGTCCGTTGTAACTTCTTTTACCTTTCTAATTTTATTGATTTCAGTCCTCTCCCTCTTTATCTTGATGCATCTGGCTAAGGATTTATCCATATGGTTTATCTTCTCAAGGAACCAACTTTTTGTTTTTTTGATCTTTGATATTGTTTTCTTTGTTGCTGTTTCAGTCATTTCTTTCTTCTTTTTCTACCTTTTTATTGACAGTCCCAACTACCTGCAGAGTTTGTATTCTATGGAGTAAATGATTGGTTCACATGGACACAACTTCTTCCTTTGATCTTATTGGTTTGTGAACTTTGCAATCTTACTTCATTTTTTGATACAGCAGGTTCTTATTAGTTATCCGTCTTATACATATTACTGTATATATGTCAATCCCACTCTCCGAATTCATCACACAGCCACCACCAACCCCGCCACTTTCCCCCCTTGGTGGCCATACGTTACTTCTCCACATCTGTGTATCAATTCTGTCCTGTACACTGGTTCATCTGTACCGTTTCTCTAGGTTGAATATATGTGCTTTTATATACGATATCCGATTTTCTCTTTCTGACTGACTTCACTCTGTATGACAGTGTCTAGATCTATCCACGCCTGTACAAATGAACCAACATAGTTCCTTTTCGTGGCTGTATAATATTCCACGGTATATAGGTACCACATCTTCTTTATCCATTCGTCTTTGGGTGGCCATTTAAGTTGTTTCCATGACCTGGCTGCTGTAAATAGTGCTGCACTGAACATTGGGGTGCCTGTGCCTTTTAGAATTATGCTCTTCTCTGGGCTTATGCCCTGGTGTGCGATGGCTGAGTCATATGTTATTTCTATTTTCAGTTTTTCAAGGAATCTCCTTGCTTCCCTCCCTAGTGGCTCTATCAATTTACCCTCCCACCAAGAGTGCAAGTGTGTTCTCTTTTCTCCACACCATGCCCAGCAGTTTTTTTTCTTGATTTTCTGATGGTGACCGTTCTAAATGGTGTGAGGTGATACCTCAGTGTAGTTTTGATGTGCATCTCTATAATAATTAGTGATGTTGAGCAGGTTTTTATCTGCTTGTTGGCCACCTGTATGTCTTCTGTGGAGAATAGTCTGTTTAGGACTTCTGCCCATTTTTAGATTGGGTTGTTGGTTGTTTAATATCAAGCAGCATGTGCTGTTTACATATTTTTGAGATTGATCCTCAGACCGCTGATTTGTATGTAAATATTTTTCCCATTCTGTGGGTTGTGTGTTCTTCTTTCTCATAGTTTCCTGTGCTTAGCAAAATCTTTTAAGGTTACTGAGGTCCCACTTGTATATTTCTGTTTTTATTTCCAGGACTCTAGCAGGAGGATTACAAAAGATCTTCTTGTGTTTTATGTCCAACGACGTTCTTCCTAGGTTTTCCTCTACGAGTTTTAGAGTGTCCAGACTTAAGTTTGGGTCTCTGTTCCAATTTGTATTAATTTTTGTGTACGGTGTTTTGGAGTGTTCTAATCTTATTGTTTTACATGTCTCTGTCCAGTTTCCCCAGCACCACGTATTCAAGAGACAGTCTCTTCTCCATTGTGTATCTGTGCCCCCTTTGTCAGAGATTAGTTGAGCATAGGCGTGTGGCTTTATCTCTGGGCTTTCTATCCTGTTGCATTGATCTATATTTCCGTTTTGGTGCCAGTCCGATGCTGTCTTGCTTACTGTAGCTTTGTAGGACAGTGCGAAGTCACGGAGCCTGATTCCTCCAGCTCCTTTTTCTTTTTTCATCAAACTGCTTTGGCTACTTGGGGAGTTTTGTGTCTCCATACACATTTTAAGATTTTTTGTTCTGGTTTTGTAAAGAAATTGCCATTGGTAATTTGAGAGGGATTGCACTGAATATGTAGATTGCTTTGGGTAGTATAGTCATTTTCATAATATTGATTCTTCCTATCCAAGAACATGGTATAGCTCTTCATCTGTTCGTATCATCCTCAGTTTCATTCATCAGTGTCTTATACTTTTCTGTATACAGGTTTTCTGTCTCCCTAGGTAGGTGTATTCCTAGGTATTTTATTCCTTTACTTGCAGGGGTAAATTGGAGTCCTTCCTTAATTTCTCTTTCTTTTTTTCTTCCTTAATGAATAGGAATGCAAGGGATTTCTGTGCATTAATTTTCTGTCCTGCAACGTTTCCAAATCCATGGATTAGCTCTACTAGTTTTACGGTGGCATCTTTAGGATTCTCTAAGTATAGAATCATGTCATGTGCAAAGAGTGGCATTGTGACTTCTTCTTTTCCAGTTTGTCTTCCTTTTCTTTCCTTTGCTGCTCTGATTCCCGTGGCTAGAAGTTCCAAAACTATGTTGAATAATAGTGGTGAGAGTGGTCATCCTTGTCTTGTTCCTGATCTTAGAGGACATGCTTTCAGTTCTTCACCACTGAAAATGTTTGCTGCGGGTTTGTTGTATACGTCCTTGATTAAGTTGAGTGAGGTTCCCTTTAAGCCCACGTCCTGGAGGCTTTATATCACAAATGTGTGTTGACATTTGTCACAAGCTTTTCTGCATCGAGTGACTTGATCATATGCTTTTTCCTCTTCAATTTGTCAATAGGGGGAATCACATTGATTTGCGTGTATTGAAGAATCCTTGCATCCCTGGGAAAAATCCCACTTGATGGTGAGTTATGATACTTTTAACGTGGTGTTGGATTCTGTTGCTGCTATTTTGTTGAGCCGCTTTGCATCTGAGTTCATCAGTGATATCGGGATGTAACTCTCTTTCCTACTATCTTTGTCTGGTTTTCCCAACAGGGTGACGGTGACCTCACAGGAAGAGTTTCAGAGTGTTCCTTCCACGCCAATAGTTTGGAAGAGTTTGAGAAAGGTGGGTGTTAGCTCTTTTCTACGTGTTGGATAGAAATAACCTGTGAAGCCATGTGGTCCTGGACTTTTGTTTGTTGGACGATTTGTAATCAGAGTTTCAAGTTCATTACTCGTACTGGGTCTGTTCATATTTTCGATTTTTTCCTGCTTCAGCTGTGGAAGGTCGTACCTTCCTAAGAATTTGTCCATTTCTTCCAGATTGTCCATTTTGTTAGCATAGAGTTGATTGCAGTAGTCTCTTATGACGTTTTGTATTTCTGTGTTGTCCGTTGTAACTTCTTTTACCTTTCTAATTTTATTGATTTCAGTCCTCTCCCTCTTTATCTTGATGCATCTGGCTAAGGATTTATCCATATGGTTTATCTTCTCAAGGAACCAGCTTTTTGTTTTTTTGATCTTTGATATTGTTTTCTTTGTTGCTGTTTCAGTCATTTCTTTCTTCTTTTTCTACCTTTTTATTGACAGTCCCAACTACCTGCAGAGTTTGTTTTCTATGGAGTAAATGATTGGGTCACATGGACACAACTTCTTCCTTTGATCTTATTGGTTTGTGAACTTTGCAATCTTACTTCATTTTTTGATACAGCAGGTTCTTATTAGTTATCCATCTGATACATATTACTGTATATATGTCAATCCCACTCTCCGAATTCATCACACAGCCACCACCAACCCCGCCACTTTCCCCCCTTGGTGGCCATACGTTACTTCTCCACATCTGTGTATCAATTCTGTCCTGTACACTGGTTCATCTGTACCGTTCCTCTAGGTTGAATATATGTGCTTTTATATACGATATCCGATTTTCTCTTTCTGACTGACTTCACTCTGTATGACAGTGTCTAGATCTATCCACGCCTGTACAAATGAACCAACATAGTTCCTTTTCGTGGCTGTATAATATTCCACGGTATATAGGTACCACATCTTCTTTATCCATTCGTCTTTGGGTGGCCATTTAAGTTGTTTCCATGACCTGGCTGCTGTAAATATTGCTGCACTGAACATTGGGGTGCCTGTGCCTTTTAGAATTATGCTCTTCTCTGGGCTTATGCCCTGGTGTGCGATGGCTGAGTCATATGTTATTTCTATTTTCAGTTTTTCAAGGAATCTCCTTGCTTCCCTCCCTAGTGGCTCTATCAATTTACCCTCCCACCAAGAGTGCAAGTGTGTTCTCTTTTCTCCACACCATGCCCAGCAGTTTTTTTTCTTGATTTTCTGATGGTGACCGCTCTAAATGGTGTGAGGTGATACCTCAGTGTAGTTTTGATGTGCATCTCTATAATAATTAGTGATGTTGAGCAGGTTTTTATCTGCTTGTTGGCCACCTGTATGTCTTCTGTGGAGAATAGTCTGTTTAGGACTTCTGCCCATTTTTAGATTGGGTTGTTGGTTGTTTAATATCAAGCAGCATGTGCTGTTTACATATTTTTGAGATTGATCCTCAGACCGCTGATTTGTATGTAAATATTTTTCCCATTCTGTGGGTTGTGTGTTCTTCTTTCTCATAGTTTCCTGTGCTTAGCAAAATCTTTTAAGGTTACTGAGGTCCCACTTGTATATTTCTGTTTTTATTTCCAGGACTCTAGCAGGAGGATTACAAAAGATCTTCTTGTGTTTTATGTCCAACGACGTTCTTCCTAGGTTTTCCTCTACGAGTTTTAGAGTGTCCAGACTTAAGTTTGGGTCTCTGTTCCAATTTGTATTAATTTTTGTTTACGGTGTTTTGGAGTGTTCTAATCTTATTGTTTTACATGTCTCTGTCCAGTTTCCCCAGCACCACGTATTCAAGAGACAGTCTCTTCTCCATTGTGTATCTGTGCCCCCTTTGTCAGAGATTAGTTGAGCATAGGCGTGTGGCTTTATCTCTGGGCTTTCTATCCTGTTGCATTGATCTATATTTCCGTTTTGGTGCCAGTCCGATGCTGTCTTGCTTACTGTAGCTTTGTAGGACAGTGCGAAGTCACGGAGCCTGATTCCTCTAGCTCCTTTTTCTTTTTTCATCAAACTGCTTTGTCTACTTGGGGAGTTTTGTGTCTCCATACACATTTTAAGATTTTTTGTTCTGGTTTTGTAAAGAAATTGCCATTGGTAATTTGAGAGGGATTGCACTGAATATGTAGATTGCTTTGGGTAGTATAGTCATTTTCATAATATTGATTCTTCCTATCCAAGAACATGGTATAGCTCTTCATCTGTTCGTATCATCCTCAGTTTCATTCATCAGTGTCTTATACTTTTCTGTATACAGGTTTTCTGTCTCCCTAGGTAGGTGTATTCCTAGGTATTTTATTCCTTTACTTGCAGGGGTAAATTGGAGTCCTTCCTTAATTTCTCTTTCTTTTTTTCTTCCTTAATGAATAGGAATGCAAGGGATTTCTGTGCATTAATTTTGTGTCCTGCAACGTTTCCAAATCCATGGATTAGCTCTACTAGTTTTACGGTGGCATCTTTAGGATTCTCTACGTATAGAATCATGTCATGTGCAAAGAGTGGCATTGTGACTTCTTCTTTTCCAGTTAGTCTTCCTTTTCTTTCCTTTGCTGCTCTGATTCCCGTGGCTAGAAGTTCCAAAACTATGTTGAATAATAGTGGTGAGAGTGGTCATCCTTGTCTTGTTCCTGATCTTAGAGGACATGCTTTCAGTTCTTCACCACTGAAAATGTTTGCTGCGGGTTTGTTGTATACGTCCTTGATTAAGTTGAGTGAGGTTCCCTCTAAGCCCACGTCCTGGAGGCTTTATATCACAAATGTGTGTTGACATTTGTCACAAGCTTTTCTGCATCGAGTGACTTGATCATATGCTTTTTCCTCTTCAATTTGTCAATAGGGGGAATCACATTGATTTGCGTGTATTGAAGAATCCTTGCATCCCTGGGAAAAATCCCACTTGATGGTGAGTTATGATACTTTTAACGTGGTGTTGGATTCTGTTGCTGCTATTTTGTTGAGCCGCTTTGCATCTGAGTTCATCAGTGATATCGGGATGTAACTCTCTTTCCTACTATCTTTGTCTGGTTTTCCCAACAGGGTGACGGTGACCTCACAGGAAGAGTTTCAGAGTGTTCCTTCCACGCCAATAGTTTGGAAGAGTTTGAGAAAGGTGGGTGTTAGCTCTTTTCTACGTGTTGGATAGAAATAACCTGTGAAGCCATGTGGTCCTGGACTTTTGTTTGTTGGACGATTTGTAATCAGAGTTTCAAGTTCATTACTCGTACTGGGTCTGTTCATATTTTCGATTTTTTCCTGCTTCAGCCGTGGAAGGTCGTACCTTCCTAAGAATTTGTCCATTTCTTCCAGATTGTCCATTTTGTTAGCATAGAGTTGATTGCAGTAGTCTCTTATGACGTTTTGTATTTCTGTGTTGTCCGTTGTAACTTCTTTTACCTTTCTAATTTTATTGATTTCAGTCCTCTCCCTCTTTATCTTGATTCATCTGGCTAAGGATTTATCCATATGGTTTATCTTCTCAAGGAACCAGCTTTTTGTTTTTTTGATCTTTGATATTGTTTTCTTTGTTGCTGTTTCAGTCATTTCTTTCTTCTTTTTCTACCTTTTTATTGACAGTCCCAACTACCTGCAGAGTTTGTTTTCTATGGAGTAAATGATTGGGTCACATGGACACAACTTCTTCCTTTGATCTTATTGGTTTGTGAACTTTGCAATCTTACTTCATTTTTTGATACAGCAGGTTCTTATTAGTTATCCATCTGATACATATTACTGTATATATGTCAATCCCACTCTCCGAATTCATCACACAGCCACCACCAACCCCGCCACTTTCCCCCCTTGGTGGCCATACGTTACTTCTCCACATCTGTGTATCAATTCTGTCCTGTACACTGGTTCATCTGTACCGTTTCTCTAGGTTGAATATATGTGCTTTTATATACGATATCCGATTTTCTCTTTCTGACTGACTTCACTCTGTATGACAGTGTCTAGATCTATCCACGCCTGTACAAATGAACCAACATAGTTCCTTTTCGTGGCTGTATAATATTCCACGGTATATAGGTACCACATCTTCTTTATCCATTCGTCTTTGGGTGGCCATTTAAGTTGTTTCCATGACCTGGCTGCTGTAAATAGTGCTGCACTGAACATTGGGGTGCCTGTGCCTTTTAGAATTATGCTCTTCTCTGGGCTTATGCCCTGGTGTGCGATGGCTGAGTCATATGTTATTTCTATTTTCAGTTTTTCAAGGAATCTCCTTGCTTCCCTCCCTAGTGGCTCTATCAATTTACCCTCCCACCAAGAGTGCAAGTGTGTTCTCTTTTCTCCACACCATGCCCAGCAGTTTTTTTTCTTGATTTTCTGATGGTGACCGTTCTAAATGGTGTGAGGTGATACCTCAGTGTAGTTTTGATGTGCATCTCTATAATAATTAGTGATGTTGAGCAGGTTTTTATCTGCTTGTTGGCCACCTGTATGTCTTCTGTGGAGAATAGTCTGTTTAGGACTTCTGCCCATTTTTAGATTGGGTTGTTGGTTGTTTAATATCAAGCAGCATGTGCTGTTTACATATTTTTGAGATTGATCCTCAGACCGCTGATTTGTATGTAAATATTTTTCCCATTCTGTGGGTTGTGTGTTCTTCTTTCTCATAGTTTCCTGTGCTTAGCAAAATCTTTTAAGGTTACTGAGGTCCCACTTGTATATTTCTGTTTTTATTTCCAGGACTCTAGCAGGAGGATTACAAAAGATCTTCTTGTGTTTTATGTCCAACGACGTTCTTCCTAGGTTTTCCTCTACGAGTTTTAGAGTGTCCAGACTTAAGTTTGGGTCTCTGTTCCAATTTGTATTAATTTTTGTGTACGGTGTTTTGGAGTGTTCTAATCTTATTGTTTTACATGACTCTGTCCAGTTTCCCCAGCACCACGTATTCAAGAGACAGTCTCTTCTCCATTGTGTATCTGTGCCCCCTTTGTCAGAGATTAGTTGAGCATAGGCGTGTGGCTTTATCTCTGGGCTTTCTATCCTGTTGCATTGATCTATATTTCCGTTTTGGTGCCAGTCCGATGCTGTCTTGCTTACTGTAGCTTTGTAGGACAGTGCGAAGTCACGGAGCCTGATTCCTCCAGCTCCTTTTTCTTTTTTCATCAAACTGCTTTGGCTACTTGGGGAGTTTTGTGTCTCCATACACATTTTAAGATTTTTTGTTCTGGTTTTGTAAAGAAATTGCCATTGGTAATTTGAGAGGGATTGCACTGAATATGTAGATTGCTTTGGGTAGTATAGTCATTTTCATAATATTGATTCTTCCTATCCAAGAACATGGTATAGCTCTTCATCTGTTCGTATCATCCTCAGTTTCATTCATCAGTGTCTTATACTTTTCTGTATACAGGTTTTCTGTCTCCCTAGGTAGGTGTATTCCTAGGTATTTTATTCCTTTACTTGCAGGGGTAAATTGGAGTCCTTCCTTAATTTCTCTTTCTTTTTTTCTTCCTTAATGAATAGGAATGCAAGGGATTTCTGTGCATTAATTTTGTGTCCTGCAACGTTTCCAAATCCATGGATTAGCTCTACTAGTTTTACGGTGGCATCTTTAGGATTCTCTACGTATAGAATCATGTCATGTGCAAAGAGTGGCCTTGTGACTTCTTCTTTTCCAGTTTGTCTTCCTTTTCTTTCCTTTGCTGCTCTGATTCCCGTGGCTAGAAGTTCCAAAACTATGTTGAATAATAGTGGTGAGAGTGGTCATCCTTGTCTTGTTCCTGATCTTAGAGGACATGCTTTCAGTTCTTCACCACTGAAAATGTTTGCTGCGGGTTTGTTGTATACGTCCTTGATTAAGTTGAGTGAGGTTCCCTTTAAGCCCACGTCCTGGAGGCTTTATATCACAAATGTGTGTTGACATTTGTCACAAGCTTTTCTGCATCGAGTGACTTGATCATATGCTTTTTCCTCTTCAATTTGTCAATAGGGGGAATCACATTGATTTGCGTGTATTGAAGAATCCTAGCATCCGTGGGAAACATCCCACTTGATGGTGAGTTATGATACTTTTAATGTGGTGTTGGATTCTGTTGCTGCTATTTTGTTGAGCCGCTTTGCATCTGAGTTCATCAGTGATATCGGGATGTAACTCTCTTTCCTACTATCTTTGTCTGGTTTTCCCAACAGGGTGACGGTGACCTCACAGGAAGAGTTTCAGAGTGTTCCTTCCACGCCAATAGTTTGGAAGAGTTTGAGAAAGGTGGGTGTTAGCTCTTTTCTACGTGTTGGATAGAAATAACCTGTGAAGCCATGTGGTCCTGGACTTTTGTTTGTTGGACGATTTGTAATCAGAGTTTCAAGTTCATTACTCGTACTGGGTCTGTTCATATTTTCGATTTTTTCCTGCTTCAACCGTGGAAGGTCGTACCTTCCTAAGAATTTGTCCATTTCTTCCAGATTGTCCATTTTGTTAGCATAGAGTTGATTGCAGTAGTCTCTTATGACGTTTTGTATTTCTGTGTTGTCCGTTGTAACTTCTTTTACCTTTCTAATTTTATTGATTTCAGTCCTCTCCCTCTTTATCTTGATTCATCTGGCTAAGGATTTATCCATATGGTTTATCTTCTCAAAGAACCAGCTTTTTGTTTTTTTGATCTTCGATATTGTTTTCTTTGTTGCTGTTTCAGTCATTTCTTTCTTCTTTTTCTACCTTTTTATTAACAGTCCCAACTACCTTCAGAGTTTGTTTTCTATGGAGTAAATGATTGGTTCACATGGACACAACTTCTTCCTTTGATCTTATTGGTTTGTGAACTTTGGAATCTTACTTCATTTTTTGATACAGCAGGTTCTTATTAGTTATCCGTCTTATACATATTACTGTATATATGTCAATCCCACTCTCCGAATTCATCACACAGCCACCACCAACCCCGCCACTTTCCCCCCTTGGTGGCCATACGTTACTTCTCCACATCTGTGTATCAATTCTGTCCTGTACACTGGTTCATCTGTACCGTTTCTCTAGGTTGAATATATGTGCTTTTATATACGATATCCGACTTTCTCTTTCTGACTGACTTCACTCTGTATGACAGTGTCTAGATCTATCCACGCCTGTACAAATGAACCAACATAGTTCCTTTTCGTGGCTGTATAATATTCCACGGTATATAGGTACCACATCTTCTTTATCCATTCGTCTTTGAGTGGCCATTTAAGTTGTTTCCATGACCTGGCTGCTGTAAATATTGCTGCACTGAACATTGGGGTGCCGGTGCCGTTTAGAATTATGCTCTTCTCTGGGCTTATGCCCTGGTGTGCGATGGCTGAGTCATATGTTATTTCTATTTTCAGTTTTTCAAGGAATCTCCTTGCTTCCCTCCCTAGTGGCTCTATCAATTTACACTCCCACCAAGAGTGCAAGTGTGTTCTCTTTTTTCCACACCATGCCCAGCAGTTTTTTTTCTTGATTTTCTGATGGTGACCGTTCTAAATGGTGTGAGGTGATACCTCAGTGTAGTTTTGATGTGCATCTCTATAATAATTAGTGATGTTGAGCAGGTTTTTATCTGCTTGTTGCCCACCTGTATGTCTTCTGTGGAGAATAGTCTGTTTAGGACTTCTGCCCATTTTTAGATTGGGTTGTTGGTTGTTTAATATCAAGCAGCATGTGCTGTTTACATATTTTTGAGATTGATCCTCAGACTGCTGATTTGTATGTAAATATTTTTCCCATTCTGTGGGTTGTGTGTTCTTCTTTCTCATAGTTTCCTGTGCTTAGCAAAATCTTTTAAGGTTACTGAGGTCCCACTTGTATATTTCTGTTTTTATTTCCAGGACTCTAGCAGGAGGATTACAAAAGATCTTCTTGTGTTTTATGTCCAACAATGTTCTTCCTAGCTTTTCCTCTACGAGTTTTAGAGTGTTCAGACTTAAGTTTGGGTCTCTGTTCCAATTTGTATTAATTTTTGTGTACGGTGTTTGGGAGTGTTCTAATCTTATTGTTTTACATGTCTCTGTCCAGTTTCCCCAGCACCACGTATTCAAGAGACAGTCTCTTCTCCATTGTGTATCCGTGCCCCCTTTGTCAGAGATTAGTTGAGCATAGGCGTGTGGCTTTATCTCTGGGCTTTCTATCCTGTTGCATTGATCTATATTTCCGTTTTGGTGCCAGTCCAATGCTGTCTTGCTTACTGTAGCTTTGTAGGACAGTGCGAAGTCACGGAGCCTGATTTCTCCAGCTCCTTTTTTTTTTTTCATCAAACTGCTTTGGCCACTCGGGGAGTTTTGTGTCTCCATACACATTTTAAGATTTTTTGTTCTGGTTTCGTAAAAAAATTGCCATTGGTAATTTGAGAGGGATTGCACTGAATATGTAGATTGCTTTGGGTAGTATAGTCATTTTCATAATATTGATTCTTCCTCTCCAAGAACATGGTATAGCTCTTCATGTGTTTGTATCATCCTCAGTTTCATTCATCAGTGTCTTATACTTTTCTGTATACAGGTTTTCTGTCTCCCTAGGTAGGTTTATTCCTAGGTATTTTATTCCTTTACTTGCAGGGGTAAATGGGAGTCCTTCCTTAATTTCTCTTTCTTTTTTTCTTCCTTAATGAATAGGAATGCAAGGGATTTCTGTGCATTAATTTTGTGTCCTGCAACGTTTCCAAATCCATGGATTAGCTCTACTAGTTTTACGGTGGCATCTTTAGGATTCTCTACGTATAGAATCATGTCATGTGCAAAGAGTGGCCTTGTGACTTCTTCTTTTCCAGTTTGTCTTCCTTTTCTTTCCTTTGCTGCTCTGATTCCCGTGGCTAGAAGTTCCAAAACTATGTTGAATAATAGTGGTGAGAGTGGTCATCCTTGTCTTGTTCCTGATCTTAGAGGACATGCTTTCAGTTCTTCACCACTGAAAATGTTTGCTGCGGGTTTGTTGTATACGTCCTTGATTAAGTTGAGTGAGGTTCCCTCTAAGCCCACGTCCTGGAGGCTTTATATCACAAATGTGTGTTGACATTTGTCACAAGCTTTTCTGCATCGAGTGACTTGATCATATGCTTTTTCCTCTTCAATTTGTCAATAGGGGGAATCACATTGATTTGCGTGTATTGAAGAATCCTAGCATCCGTGGGAAACATCCCACTTGATGGAGAGGTATGATACTTTTAATGTGGTGTTGGATTCTGTTGCTGCTATTTTGTTGAGCTGCTTTGCATCTGAGTTCATCAGTGATATCGGGATGTAACTCTCTTTCCTACTATCTTTGTCTGGTTTTCCCAACAGGGTGACAGTGACCTCACAGGAAGAGTTTCAGAGTGTTCCTTCCACGCCAATAGTTTGGAAGAGTTTGAGAAAGGTGGGTGTTAGCTCTTTACTACGTGTTGGATAGAAATAACCTGTGAAGCCATCTGGTCCTGGACTTTTGTTTGTTGGACGATTTGTAATCAGAGTTTCAAGTTCATTACTCGTACTGGGTCTGTTCATATTTTCGATTTTTTCCTGCTTCAGCCTTGGAAGGTCGTACCTTCGTAAGAATTTGTCCATTTCCTCCTGATTGTCCATTTTGTTAGCATACAGTTGATTGCAGTAGTGTCTTACAACGTTTGTATTTCTGTGTTGTCCGTTGTAACTTCTTTTACCTTTCTAATTTTATTGATTTCAGTCCTCTCCCTCTTTATCTTGATGCATCTGGCTAAGGATTTATCCATATGGTTTATCTTCTCAAAGAACCAGCTTTCTGTTTTTTTGATCTTTGATATTGTTTTCTTTCTTGCTGTTTCAGTCATTTCTTTCTTCTTTTTCTACCTTTTTATTGACAGTCCCAACTACCTGCAGAGTTTGTATTCTATGGAGTAAATGATTGGTTCACATGGACACAACTTCTTCCTTTGATCTTATTGGTTTGTGAACTTTGCAATCTTACTTCATTTTTTGATACAGCAGGTTCTTATTAGTTATCCGTCTTATACATATTACTGTATATATGTCAATCCCACTCTCCGAATTCATCACACAGCCACCACCAACCCCGCCACTTTCCCCCCTTGGTGGCCATACGTTACTTCTCCACATCTGTGTATCAATTCTGTCCTGTACACTGGTTCATCTGTACCGTTTCTCTAGGTTGAATATATGTGCTTTTATATACGATATCCGATTTTCTCTTTCTGACTGACTTCACTCTGTATGACAGTGTCTAGATCTATCCACGCCTGTACAAATGAACCAACATAGTTCCTTTTCGTGGCTGTATAATATTCCACGGTATATAGGTACCACATCTTCTTTATCCATTCGTCTTTGGGTGGCCATTTAAGATGTTTCCATGACCTGGCTGTTGTAAATAGTGCTGCACTGAACATTGGGGTGCCGGTGCCGTTTAGAATTATGCTCTTCTCTGGGCTTATGCCCTGGTGTGCGATGGCTGAGTCATATGTTATTTCTATTTTCAGTTTTTCAAGGAATCTCCTTGCTTCCCTCCCTAGTGGCTCTATCAATTTACACTCCCACCAAGAGTACAAGTGTGTTCTCTTTTTTCCAAACCATGCCCAGCAGTTTTTTTTCTTGATTTTCTGATGGTGACCATTCTAAATGGTGTGAGGTGATACCTCAGTGTAGTTTTGATGTGCATCTCTATAATAATTAGTGATGTTGAGCAGGTTTTTATCTGCTTGTTGGCCACCTGTATGTCTTCTGTGGAGAATAGTCTGTTTAGGACTTCTGCCCATTTTTAGATTGGGTTGTTGGTTGTTTAATATCAAGCAGCATGTGCTGTTTACATATTTTTGAGATTGATCCTCAGACCGCTGATTTGTATGTAAATATTTTTCCCATTCTGTGGGTTGTGTGTTCTTCTTTCTCATAGTTTCCTGTGCTTAGCAAAATCTTTTAAGTTTACTGAGGTCCCACTTGTATATTTCCGTTTTTATTTCCAGGACTCTAGCAGGAGGATTACAAAAGATCTTTTTGTGTTTTATGTCCAATGACGTTCTTCCTAGGTTTTCCTCTACGAGTTTTAGAGTGTCCAGACTTAAGTTTGGGTCTCTGTTCCAATTTGTATTAATTTTTGTGTACGGTGTTTTGGAGTGTTCTAATCTTATTGTTTTACATGTCTCTGTCCAGTTTCCCCAGCACCACGTATTCAAGAGACAGTCTCTTCTCCATTGTGTATCTGTGCCCCCTTTGTCAGAGATTAGTTGAGCATAGGCGTGTGGCTTTATCTCTGGGCTTTCTATCCTGTTGCATTGATCTATATTTCCGTTTTGGTGCCAGTCCGATGCTGTCTTGCTTACTGTAGCTTTGTAGGACAGTGCGAAGTCACGGAGCCTGATTCCTCCAGCTCCTTTTTCTTTTTTCATCAAACTGCTTTGGCTACTCGGGGAATTTTGTGTCTCCATACACATTTTAAGATTTTTTGTTCTGGTTTTGTAAAGAAATTGCCATTGGTAATTTGAGAGGGATTGCACTGAATATGTAGATTGCTTTGGGTATTATAGTCATTTTCATAATATTGATTCTTCCTATCCAAGAACATGGTATAGCTCTTCATGTGTTTGTATCATCCTCAGTTTCATTCATCAGTGTCTTATACTTTTCTGTATACAGGTTTTCTGTCCCCTTAGGTAGGTTTATTCCTAGGTATTTTATTCCTTTACTTGCAGGGGTAAATTGGAGTCCTTCCTTAATTTCTCTTTCTTTTTTTCTTCCTTAATGAATAGGAATGCAAGGGATTTCTGTGCATTAATTTTGTGTCCTGCAACGTTTCCAAATCCATGGATTAGCTCTACTAGTTTTACGGTGGCATCTTTAGGATTCTCTACGTATAGAATCATGTCATGTGCAAAGAGTGGCATTGTGACTTCTTCTTTTCCAGTTTGTCTTCCTTTTCTTTCCTTTGCTGCTCTGATTCCCGTGGCTAGAAGTTCCAAAACTATGTTGAATAATAGTGGTGAGAGTGGTCATCCTTGTCTTGTTCCTGATCTTAGAGGACATGCTTTCAGTTCTTCACCACTGAAAATGTTTGCTGCGGGTTTGTTGTATACGCCCTTGATTAAGTTGAGTGAGGTTCCCTCTAAGCCCACGTCCTGGAGGCTTTATATCACAAATGTGTGTTGACATTTGTCACAAGCTTTTCTGCATCGAGTGACTTGATCATATGCTTTTTCCTCTTCAATTTGTCAATAGGGGGAATCACATTGATTTGCGTGTATTGAAGAATCCTTGCATCCCTGGGAAAAATCCCACTTGATGGTGAGGTATGATACTTTTAACGTGGTGTTGGATTCTGTTGCTGCTATTTTGTTGAGCCGCTTTGCATCTGAGTTCATCAGTGATATCGGGATGTAACTCTCTTTCCTACTATCTTTGTCTGGTTTTCCCAACAGGGTGACGGTGACCTCACAGGAAGAGTTTCAGAGTGTTCCTTCCACGCCAATAGTTTGGAAGAGTTTGAGAAAGGTGGGTGTTAGCTCTTTTCTACGTGTTGGATAGAAATAACCTGTGAAGCCATCTGGTCCTGGACTTTTGTTTGTTGGACGATTTGTAATCAGAGTTTCAAGTTCATTACTCGTAATGGGTCTGTTCATATTTTCGATTTTTTCCTGCTTCAGCCTTGGAAGGTCGTACCTTCCTAAGAATTTGTCCATTTCTTCCAGATTGTCCATTTTGTTAGCATAGAGTTGATTGCAGTAGTCTCTTACGACGTTTTGTATTTCTGTGTTGTCCGTTGTAACTTCTTTTACCTTTCTAATTTTATTGATTTCAGTCCTCTCCCTCTTTATCTTGATGCATCTGGCTAAGGATTTATCCATATGGTTTATCTTCTCAAGGAACCAGCTTTTTGTTTTTTTGATCTTTGATATTGTTTTCTTTGTTGCTGTTTCAGTCATTTCTTTCTTCTTTTTCTACCTTTTTATTGACAGTCCCAACTACCTGCAGAGTTTGTTTTCTATGGAGTAAATGATTGGGTCACATGGACACAACTTCTTCCTTTGATCTTATTGGTTTGTGAACTTTGCAATCTTACTTCATTTTTTGATACAGCAGGTTCTTATTAGTTATCCATCTGATACATATTACTGTATATATGTCAATCCCACTCTCCGAATTCATCACACAGCCACCACCAACCCCGCCACTTTCCCCCCTTGGTGGCCATACGTTACTTCTCCACATCTGTGTATCAATTCTGTCCTGTACACTGGTTCATCTGTACCGTTCCTCTAGGTTGAATATATGTGCTTTTATATACGATATCCGATTTTCTCTTTCTGACTGACTTCACTCTGTATGACAGTGTCTAGATCTATCCACGCCTGTACAAATGAACCAACATAGTTCCTTTTCGTGGCTGTATAATATTCCATGGTATATAGGTACCACATCTTCTTTATCCATTCATCTTTGGGTGGCCATTTAAGTTGTTTCCATGACCTGGCTGTTGTAAATGGTGCTGCACTGAACATTGGGGTGCCTGTGCCTTTTAGAATTATGCTCTTCTCTGGGCTTATGCCCTGGTGTGTGATGGCTGAGTCATATGTTATTTCTATTTTCAGTTTTTCAAGGAATCTCCTTGCTTCCCTCCCTAGTGGCTCTATCAATTTACACTCCCACCAAGAGTGCAAGTGTGTTCTCTTTTCTCCACACTGTGCCCAGCAGTTTTTTTTGTTGATTTTCTGATGGTGACCGCTCTAAATGGTGTGAGGTGATACCTCAGTGTAGTTTTGATGTGCATCTCTATAATAATTAGTGATGTTGAGCAGGTTTTTATCTGCTTGTTGGCCACCTGTATGTCTTCTGTGGAGAATAGTCTGTTTAGGACTTCTGCCCATTTTTAGATTGGGTTGTTGGTTTTTTAAATATCAAGCAGCATGTGCTGTTTACATATTTTTGAGATTGATCCTCAGACCGCTGATTTGTATGTAAATATTTTTCCCATTCTGTGGGTTGTGTGTTCTTCTTTCTCATAGTTTCCTGTGCTTAGCAAAATCTTTTAAGTTTACTGAGGTCCCACTTGTATATTTCTGCTTTTATTTCCAGGACTCTAGCAGGAGGATTACAAAAGATCTTCTTGTGTTTTATGTCCAACAATGTTCTTCCTAGCTTTTCCTCTACGCGTTTTAGAGTGTCCAGACTTAACTTTGGGTCTCTGTTCCAATTTGTATTAATTTTTGTGTACGGTGTTTGGGAGTGTTCTAATCTTATTGTTTTACATGTCTCTGTCCAGTTTCCCCAGCACCACGTATTCAAGAGACAGTCTCTTCTCCATTGTGTATCCGTGCCCCATTTGTCAGAGATTAGTTGAGCATAGGCGTGTGGCTTTATCTCTGGGCTTTCTATCCTATTGCATTGATCTATATTTCTGTTTTTGTGCCAGTCCAATGCTGTCTTGGTTACTGTAGCTTTGTAGTACAGTGCGAAATCACGGAGCCCGATTCCTCCAGCTCCTTTTTTTTTTTTTCATCAAACTGCTTTGGCCACTCGGGGAGTTTTGTGTCTCCATACACATTTTAAGATTTTTTGTTCTGGTTTTGTAAAACAATTGCCATTGGTAATTTGAGAGGGATTGCACTGAATATGTAGATTGCTTTGGGTAGTATAGTCATTTTCATAATATTGATTCTTCCTTTCCAAGAACACGGTATAGCTCTTATCTGTTCGTATCATCCTCAGTTTCATTCATCAGTGTCTTATACTTTTCTGTATACAGGTTTTCTGTCTCCCTAGGTAGGTTTATTCCTAGGTATTTTATTCCTTTACTTGCAGGGGTAAATGGGAGTCCTTCCTTAATTTCTCTTTCTTTTTTTCTTCCTTAATGAATAGGAATGCAAGGGATTTCTGTGCATTAATTTTGTGTCCTGCAACGTTTCCAAATCCATGGATTAGCTCTACTAGTTTTACGGTGGCATCTTTAGGATTCTCTACGTATAGAATCATGTCATGTGCAAAGAGTGGCATTGTGACTTCTTCTTTTCCAGTTTGTCTTCCTTTTCTTTCCTTTGCTGCTCTGATTCCCGTGGCTAGAAGTTCCAAAACTATGTTGAATAATAGTGGTGAGAGTGGTCATCCTTGTCTTGTTCCTGATCTTAGAGGACATGCTTTTAGTTCTTCACCACTGAAAATGTTGGCTGCGGGTTTGTTGTATACGTCCTTGATTAAGTTGAGTGAGGTTCCCTCTAAGCCCACGTCCTGGAGGCTTTATATCACAAATGTGTGTTGACATTTGTCACAAGCTTTTCTGCATCGAGTGACTTGATCATATGCTTTTTCCTCTTCAATTTGTCAATAGGGGGAATCACATTGATTTGCGTGTATTGAAGAATCCTAGCATCCGTGGGAAAAATCCCACTTGATGGAGAGGTATGATACTTTTAATGTGGTGTTGGATTCTGTTGCTGCTATTTTGTTGAGCCGCTTTGCATCTGAGTTCATCAGTGATATCGGGATGTAACTCTCTTTCCTACTATCTTTGTCTGGTTTTCCCAACAGGGTGACGGTGGCCTCACAGAAAGAGTTTCAGAGTGTTCCTTCCACGCCAATAGTTTGGAAGAGTTTGAGAAAGGTGGGTGTTAGCACTTTGCTACGTGTTGGATAGAAATAACCTGTGAAGCCATGTGGTCCTGGACTTTTGTTGTTGGACGATTTGTAATCAGAGTTTCAAGTTCATTACTCGTACTGGTTCTGTTCATATTTTCGATTTTTTCCTGCTTCAGCCTTGGAAGGTTGTACCTTCCTAAGAATTTGTCCATTTCTTCCAGATTGTCCATTTTGTTAGCATAGAGTTGATTGCAGTAGTCTCTTACAACGTTTTGTATTTCTGTGTTGTCCGTTGTAACTTCTTTTACCTTTCTAATTTTATTGATTTCAGTCCTCTCCCTCTTTATCTTGATGCATCTGGCTAAGGATTTATCCATATGGTTTATCTTCTCAAAGAACCAGCTTTTTGTTTTTTTGATCTTTGACATTGTTTTCTTTGTTGCTGTTTCAGTCATTTCTTTCTTCTTTTTCTACCTTTTTATTGACAGTCCCAACTACCTTCAGAGTTTGTTTTCTATGGAGTAAATGATTGGTTCACATGGACACAACTTCTTCCTTTGATCTTATTGGTTTGTGAACTTTGGAATCTTACTTCATTTTTTGATACAGCAGGTTCTTATTAGTTATCCGTCTTATACATATTACTGTATATATGTCAATCCCACTCTCCGAATTCATCACACAGCCACCACCAACCCCGCCACTTTCCCCCCTTGGTGGCCATACGTTACTTCTCCACATCTGTGTATCAATTCTGTCCTGTACACTGGTTCATCTGTACCGTTTCTCTAGGTTGAATATATGTGCTTTTATATACGATATCCGATATTCTCTTTCTGACTGACTTCACTCTGTATGACAGTGTCTAGATCTATCCACGCCTGTACAAATGAACCAACATAGTTCCTTTTCGTGGCTGTATAATATTACACGGTATATAGGTACCACATCTTCTTTATCCATTCGTCTTTGGGTGGCCATTTAAGTTGTTTCCATGACCTGGCTGTTGTGAATAGTGCTGCACTGAACATTGGGGTGCCGGTGCCGTTTAGAATTATGCTCTTCTCTGGGCTTATGCCCTGGTGTGCGATGGCTGAGTCATATGTTATTTCTATTTTCAGTTTTTCAAGGAATCTCCTTGCTTCCCTCCCTAGTGGCTCTATCAATTTACACTCCCACCAAGAGTGCAAGTGTGTTCTCTTTTCTCCACACTGTGCCCAGCAGTTTTTTTTGTTGATTTTCTGATGGTGACCGCTCTAAATGGTGTGAGGTGATACCTCAGTGTAGTTTTGATGTGCATCTCTATAATAATTAGTGATGTTGAGCAGGTTTTTATCTGCTTGTTGGCCACCTGTATGTCTTCTGTGGAGAATAGTCTGTTTAGGACTTCTGCCCATTTTTAGATTGGGTTGTTGGTTGTTTAATATCAAGCAGCATGTGCTGTTTACATATTTTTGAGATTGATCCTCAGACCGCTGATTTGTATGTAAATATTTTTCCCATTCTGTGGGTTGTGTGTTCTTCTTTCTCATAGTTTCCTGTGCTTAGCAAAATCTTTTAAGGTTACTGAGGTCCCACTTGTATATTTCTGTTTTTATTTCCAGGACTCTAGCAGGAGGATTACAAAAGATCTTCTTGTGTTTTATGTCCAAGGACGTTCTTCCTAGGTTTTCCTCTACGAGTTTTAGAGTGTCCAGACTTAAGTTTGGGTCTCTGTTCCAATTTGTATTAATTTTTGTGTACGGTGTTTGGGAGTGTTCTAATCTTATTGTTTTACATGTCTCTGTCCAGTTTCCCCAGCACCACGTATTCAAGAGACAGTCTCTTCTCCATTGTGTATCTGTGCCCCCTTTGTCAGAGATTAGTTGAGCATAGGCGTGTGGCTTTATCTCTGGGCTTTCTATCCTGTTGCATTGATCTATATTTCCGTTTTGGTGCCAGTCCGATGCTGTCTTGCTTACTGTAGCTTTGTAGGACAGTGCGAAGTCACGGAGCCTGATTCCTCCAGCTCCTTTTTCTTTTTTCATCAAACTGCTTTGGCTACTCGGGGAATTTTGTGTCTCCATACACATTTTAAGATTTTTTGTTCTGGTTTTGTAAAGAAACTGCCATTGGTAATTTGAGAGGGATTGCACTGAATATGTAGATTGCTTTGGGTAGTATAGTCATTTTCATAATATTGATTCTTCCTATCCAAGAACATGGTATAGCTCTTCATCTGTTTGTATCATCCTCAGTTTCATTCATCAGTGTCTTATACTTTTCTGTATACAGGTTTTCTGTCCCCTTAGGTAGGTTTATTCCTAGGTATTTTATTCCTTTACTTGCAGGGGTAAATTGGAGTCCTTCCTTAATTTCTCTTTCTTTTTTTCTTCCTTAATGAATAGGAATGCAAGGGATTTCTGTGCATTAATTTTGTGTCCTGCAACGTTTCCAAATCCATGGATTAGCTCTACTAGTTTTACGGTGGCATCTTTAGGATTCTCTACGTATAGAATCATGTCATGTGCAAAGAGTGGCATTGTGACTTCTTCTTTTCCAGTTTGTCTTCCTTTTCTTTCCTTTGCTGCTCTGATTCCCGTGGCTAGAAGTTCCAAAACTATGTTGAATAATAGTGGTGAGAGTGGTCATCCTTGTCTTGTTCCTGATCTTAGAGGACATGCTTTCAGTTCTTCACCACTGAAAATGTTGGCTGCGGGTTTGTTGTATACGTCCTTGATTAAGTTGAGTGAGGTTCCCTCTAAGCCCACGTCCTGGAGGCTTTATATCACAAATGTGTGTTGACATTTGTCACAAGCTTTTCTGCATCGAGTGACTTGATCATATGCTTTTTCCTCTTCAATTTGTCAATAGGGGGAATCACATTGATTTGCGTGTATTGAAGAATCCTTGCATCCCTGGGAAAAATCCCACTTGATGGTGAGTTATGATACTTTTAACGTGGTGTTGGATTCTGTTGCTGCTATTTTGTTGAGCCGCTTTGCATCTCAGTTCATCAGTGATATCGGGATGTAACTCTCTTTCCTACTATCTTTGTCTGGTTTTCCCAACAGGGTGACGGTGACCTCACAGGAAGAGTTTCAGAGTGTTCCTTCCACGCCAATAGTTTGGAAGAGTTTGAGAAAGGTGGGTGTTAGCTCTTTTCTACGTGTTGGATAGAAATAACCTGTGAAGCCATGTGGTCCTGGACTTTTGTTTGTTGCACGATTTGTAATCAGAGTTTCAAGTTCATTACTCGTACTGGGTCTGTTCATATTTTCGATTTTTTCCTGCTTCAGCCTTGGAAGGTCGTACCTTCCTAAGAATTTGTCCATTTCTTCCAGATTGTCCATTTTGTTAGCATAGAGTTGATTGCAGTAGTCTCTTACGACGTTTTGTATTTCTGTGTTGTCCGTTGTAACTTCTTTTACCTTTCTAATTTTATTGATTTCAGTCCTCTCCCTCTTTATCTTGATGCATCTGGCTAAGGATTTATCCATATGGTTTATCTTCTCAAGGAACCAGCTTTTTGTTTTTTTGATCTTTGATATTGTTTTCTTTGTTGCTGTTTCAGTCATTTCTTTCTTCTTTTTCTACCTTTTTATTGACAGTCCCAACTACCTGCAGAGTTTGTATTCTATGGAGTAAATGATTGGGTCACATGGACACAAATTCTTCCTTTGATCTTATTGGTTTGTGAACTTTGCAATCTTACTTCATTTTTTGATACAGCAGGTTCTTATTAGTTATCCATCTGATACATATTACTGTATATATGTCAATCCCACTCTCCGAATTCATCACACAGCCACCACCAACCCCGCCACTTTCCCCCCTTGGTGGCCATACGTTACTTCTCCACATCTGTGTATCAATTCTGTCCTGTACACTGGTTCATCTGTACCGTTTCTCTAGGTTGAATATATGTGCTTTTATATACGATATCCGATTTTCTCTTTCTGACTGACTTCACTCTGTATGACAGTGTCTAGATCTATCCACGCCTGTACAAATGAACCAACATAGTTCCTTTTCGTGGCTGTATAATATTCCACGGTATAGAGGTACCACATCTTCTTTATCCATTCGTCTTTGGGTGGCCATTTAAGTTGTTTCCATGACCTGGCTGCTGTAAATAGTGCTGCACTGAACATTGGGGTGCCTGTGCCTTTTAGAATTATGCTCTTCTCTGGGCTTATGCCCTGGTGTGCGATGGCTGAGTCATATGTTATTTCTATTTTCAGTTTTTCAAGGAATCTCCTTGCTTCCCTCCCTAGTGGCTCTATCAATTTACACTCCCACCAAGAGTACAAGTGTGTTCTCTTTTTTCCAAACCATGCCCAGCAGTTTTTTTTCTTCATTTTCTGATGGTGACCGTTCTAAATGGTGTGAGGTGATACCTCAGTGTAGTTTTGATGTGCATCTCTATAATAATTAGGGATGTTGAGCAGGTTTTCATCTGCTTGTTGGCCACCTGTATGTCTTCTGTGGAGAATAGTCTGTTTAGGACTTCTGCCCATTTTTAGATTGGGTTGTTGGTTGTTTAATATCAAGCAGCATGTGCTGTTTACATATTTTTGAGATTGATCCTCAGACCGCTGATATGTATGTAAATATTTTTCCCATTCTGTGGGTTGTGTTTTCTTCTTTCTCATAGTTTCCTGTGCTTAGCAAAATCTTTTAAGGTTACTGAGGTCCCACTTGTATATTTCTGTTTTTATTTCCAGGACTCTAGCAGGAGGATTACAAAAGATCTTCTTGTGTTTTATGTCCAACGACGTTCTTCCTAGGTTTTCCTCTACGAGTTTTAGAGTGTCCAGACTTAAGTTTGGGTCTCTGTTCCAATTTGTATTAATTTTTGTGTACGGTGTTTGGGAGTGTTCTAATCTTATTGTTTTACATGTCTCTGTCCAGTTTCCCCAGCACCACGTATTCAAGAGACAGTCTCTTCTCCATTGTGTATCCGTGCCCCCTTTGTCAGAGATTAGTTGAGCATAGGCGTGTGGCTTTATCTCTGGGCTTTCTATCCTGTTGCATTGATCTATATTTCTGTTTTGGTGCCAGTCCGATGCTGTCTTGGTTACTGTAGCTTTGTAGTACAGTGCGAAGTCACGGAGCCCGATTCCTCCAGCTCCTTTTTTTTTTTTCATCAAACTGCTTTGGCCACTCGGGGAGTTTTGTGTCTCCATACACATTTTAAGATTTTTTGTTCTGGTTTTGTAAAGAAATTGCCATTGGTAATTTGAGAGGGATTGCACTGAATATGTAGATTGCTTTGGGTAGTATAGTCATTTTCATAATATTGATTCTTCCTATCCAAGAACATGGTATAGCTCTTCATCTGTTTGTATCATCCTCAGTTTCATTCATCAGTGTCTTATACTTTTCTGTATACAGGTTTTCTGTCTCCCTAGGTAGGTGTATTCCTAGGTATTTTATTCCTTTACTTGCAGGGGTAAATTGGAGTCCTTCCTTAATTTCTCTTTTTTTCTTCCTTAATGAATAGGAATGCAAGGGATTTCTGTGCATTAATTTTGTGTCCTGCAACGTTTCCAAATCCATGGATTAGCTCTACTAGTTTTACGGTGGCATCTTTATGATTCTCTAAGTATAGAATCATGTCATGTGCAAAGAGTGGCATTGTGACTTCTTCTTTTCCAGTTTGTCTTCCTTTTCTTTCCTTTGCTGCTCTGATTCCCGTGGCTAGAAGTTCCAAAACTATGTTGAATAATAGTGGTGAGAGTGGTCATCCTTGTCTTGTTCCTGATCTTAGAGGACATGCTTTCAGTTCTTCACCAATGAAAATGTTTGCTGCGGGTTTGTTGTATACGTCCTTGATTAAGTTGAGTGAGGTTCCCTCTAAGCCCACGTCCTGGAGGCTTTATATCACAAATGTGTGTTGACATTTGTCACAAGCTTTTCTGCATCGAGTGACTTGATCATATGCTTTTTCCTCTTCAATTTGTCAATAGGGGGAATCACATTGATTTGCGTGTATTGAAGAATCCTTGCATCCCTGGGAAAAATCCCACTTGATGGTGAGTTATGATACTTTTAACGTGGTGTTGGATTCTGTTGCTGCTATTTTGTTGAGCCGCTTTGCATCTCAGTTCATCAGTGATATCGGGATGTAACTCTCTTTCCTACTATCTTTGTCTGGTTTTCCCAACAGGGTGACGGTGACCTCACAGGAAGAGTTTCAGAGTGTTCCTTCCACGCCAATAGTTTGGAAGAGTTTGAGAAAGGTGGGTGTTAGCTCTTTTCTACGTGTTGGATAGAAATAACCTGTGAAGCCATCTGGTCCTGGACTTTTGTTTGTTGGACGATTTGTAATCAGAGTTTCAAGTTCATTACTCGTACTGGGTCTGTTCATATTTTCGATTTTTTCCTGCTTCAGCCTTGGAAGGTCGTACCTTCCTAAGAATTTGTCCATTTCTTCCAGATTGTCCATTTTGTTAGCATAGAGTTGATTGCAGTAGTCTCTTATGACGTTTTGTATTTCTGTGTTGTCCGTTGTAACTTCTTTTACCTTTCTAATTTTATTGATTTCAGTCCTCTCCCTCTTTATCTTGATGCATCTGGCTAAGGATTTATCCATATGGTTTATCTTCTCAAAGAACCAGCTTTTTGTTTTTTTGATCTTTGACATTGTTTTCTTTGTTGCTGTTTCAGTCATTTCTTTCTTCTTTTTCTACCTTTTTATTGACAGTCCCAACTACCTTCAGAGTTTGTTTTCTATGGAGTAAATGATTGGGTCACATGGACACAACTTCTTCCTTTGATCTTATTGGTTTGTGAACTTTGCAATCTTACTTCATTTTTTGATACAGCAGGTTCTTATTAGTTATCCATCTGATACATATTACTGTATATATGTCAATCCCACTCTCCGAATTCATCACACAGCCACCACCAACCCCGCCACTTTCCCCCCTTGGTGGCCATACGTTACTTCTCCACATCTGTGTATCAATTCTGTCCTGTACACTGGTTCATCTGTACCGTTCCTCTAGGTTGAATATATGTGCTTTTATATACGATATCCGATTTTCTCTTTCTGACTGACTTCACTCTGTATGACAGTGTCTAGATCTATCCACGCCTGTACAAATGAACCAACATAGTTCCTTTTCGTGGCTGTATAATATTCCACGGTATATAGGTACCACATCTTCTTTATCCATTCGTCTTTGGGTGGCCATTTAAGTTGTTTCCATGACCTGGCTGCTGTAAATAGTGCTGCACTGAACATTGGGGTGCCTGTGCCTTTTAGAATTATGCTCTTCTCTGGGCTTATGCCCTGGTGTGCGATGGCTGAGTCATATGTTATTTCTATTTTCAGTTTTTCAAGGAATCTCCTTGCTTCCCTCCCTAGTGGCTCTATCAATTTACCCTCCCACCAAGAGTGCAAGTGTGTTCTCTTTTCTCCACACCATGCCCAGCAGTTTTTTTTCTTGATTTTCTGATGGTGACCGTTCTAAATGGTGTGAGGTGATACCTCAGTGTAGTTTTGATGTGCATCTCTATAATAATTAGTGATGTTGAGCAGGTTTTTATCTGCTTGTTGGCCACCTGTATGTCTTCTGTGGAGAATAGTCTGTTTAGGACTTCTGCCCATTTTTAGATTGGGTTGTTGGTTGTTTAATATCAAGCAGCATGTGCTGTTTACATATTTTTGAGATTGATCCTCAGACCGCTGATTTGTATGTAAATATTTTTCCCATTCTGTGGGTTGTGTGTTCTTCTTTCTCATAGATTCCTGTGCTTAGCAAAATCTTTTAAGGTTACTGAGGTCCCACTTGTATATTTCTGTTTTTATTTCCAGGACTCTAGCAGGAGGATTACAAAAGATCTTCTTGTGTTTTTTGTCCAACGACGTTCTTCCTAGGTTTTCCTCTACGAGTTTTAGAGTGTCCAGACTTAAGTTTGGGTCTCTGTTCCAATTTGTATTAATTTTTGTGTACGGTGTTTTGGAGTGTTCTAATCTTATTGTTTTACATGACTCTGTCCAGTTTCCCCAGCACCACGTATTCAAGAGACAGTCTCTTCTCCATTGTGTATCTGTGCCCCCTTTGTCAGAGATTAGTTGAGCATAGGCGTGTGGCTTTATCTCTGGGCTTTCTATCCTGTTGCATTGATCTATATTTCCGTTTTGGTGCCAGTCCGATGCTGTCTTGCTTACTGTAGCTTTGTAGGACAGTGCGAAGTCACGGAGCCTGATTCCTCCAGCTCCTTTTTCTTTTTTCATCAAACTGCTTTGGCTACTTGGGGAGTTTTGTGTCTCCATACACATTTTAAGATTTTTTGTTCTGGTTTTGTAAAGAAATTGCCATTGGTAATTTGAGAGGGATTGCACTGAATATGTAGATTGCTTTGGGTAGTATAGTCATTTTCATAATATTGATTCTTCCTATCCAAGAACATGGTATAGCTCTTCATCTGTTCGTATCATCCTCAGTTTCATTCATCAGTGTCTTATACTTTTCTGTATACAGGTTTTCTGTCTCCCTAGGTAGGTGTATTCCTAGGTATTTTATTCCTTTACTTGCAGGGGTAAATTGGAGTCCTTCCTTAATTTCTCTTTCTTTTTTTCTTCCTTAATGAATAGGAATGCAAGGGATTTCTGTGCATTAATTTTGTGTCCTGCAACGTTTCCAAATCCATGGATTAGCTCTACTAGTTTTACGGTGGCATCTTTAGGATTCTCTAAGTATAGAATCATGTCATGTGCAAAGAGTGGCATTGTGACTTCTTCTTTTCCAGTTTGTCTTCCTTTTCTTTCCTTTGCTGCTCTGATTCCCGTGGCTAGAAGTTCCAAAACTATGTTGAATAATAGTGGTGAGAGTGGTCATCCTTGTCTTGTTCCTGATCTTAGAGGACATGCTTTCAGTTCTTCACCACTGAAAATGTTTGCTGCGGGTTTGTTGTATACGTCCTTGATTAAGTTGAGTGAGGTTCCCTTTAAGCCCACGTCCTGGAGGCTTTATATCACAAATGTGTGTTGACATTTGTCACAAGCTTTTCTGCATCGAGTGACTTGATCATATGCTTTTTCCTCTTCAATTTGTCAATAGGGGGAATCACATTGATTTGCGTGTATTGAAGAATCCTTGCATCCCTGGGAAAAATCCCACTTGATGGTGAGTTATGATACTTTTAACGTGGTGTTGGATTCTGTTGCTGCTATTTTGTTGAGCCGCTTTGCATCTGAGTTCATCAGTGATATCGGGATGTAACTCTCTTTCCTACTATCTTTGTCTGGTTTTCCCAACAGGGTGACGGTGACCTCACAGGAAGAGTTTCAGAGTGTTCCTTCCACGCCAATAGTTTGGAAGAGTTTGAGAAAGGTGGGTGTTAGCTCTTTTCTACGTGTTGGATAGAAATAACCTGTGAAGCCATGTGGTCCTGGACTTTTGTTTGTTGGACGATTTGTAATCAGAGTTTCAAGTTCATTACTCGTACTGGGTCTGTTCATATTTTCGATTTTTTCCTGCTTCAGCTGTGGAAGGTCGTACCTTCCTAAGAATTTGTCCATTTCTTCCAGATTGTCCATTTTGTTAGCATAGAGTTGATTGCAGTAGTCTCTTATGACGTTTTGTATTTCTGTGTTGTCCGTTGTAACTTCTTTTACCTTTCTAATTTTATTGATTTCAGTCCTCTCCCTCTTTATCTTGATGCATCTGGCTAAGGATTTATCCATATGGTTTATCTTCTCAAGGAACCAGCTTTTTGTTTTTTTGATCTTTGATATTGTTTTCTTTGTTGCTGTTTCAGTCATTTCTTTCTTCTTTTTCTACCTTTTTATTGACAGTCCCAACTACCTGCAGAGTTTGTTTTCTATGGAGTAAATGATTGGGTCACATGGACACAACTTCTTCCTTTGATCTTATTGGTTTGTGAACTTTGCAATCTTACTTCATTTTTTGATACAGCAGGTTCTTATTAGTTATCCATCTGATACATATTACTGTATATATGTCAATCCCACTCTCCGAATTCATCACACAGCCACCACCAACCCCGCCACTTTCCCCCCTTGGTGGCCATACGTTACTTCTCCACATCTGTGTATCAATTCTGTCCTGTACACTGGTTCATCTGTACCGTTCCTCTAGGTTGAATATATGTGCTTTTATATACGATATCCGATTTTCTCTTTCTGACTGACTTCACTCTGTATGACAGTGTCTAGATCTATCCACGCCTGTACAAATGAACCAACATAGTTCCTTTTCGTGGCTGTATAATATTCCACGGTATATAGGTACCACATCTTCTTTATCCATTCGTCTTTGGGTGGCCATTTAAGTTGTTTCCATGACCTGGCTGCTGTAAATAGTGCTGCACTGAACATTGGGGTGCCTGTGCCTTTTAGAATTATGCTCTTCTCTGGGCTTATGCCCTGGTGTGCGATGGCTGAGTCATATGTTATTTCTATTTTCAGTTTTTCAAGGAATCTCCTTGCTTCCCTCCCTAGTGGCTCTATCAATTTACCCTCCCACCAAGAGTGCAAGTGTGTTCTCTTTTCTCCACACCATGCCCAGCAGTTTTTTTTCTTGATTTTCTGATGGTGACCGTTCTAAATGGTGTGAGGTGATACCTCAGTGTAGTTTTGATGTGCATCTCTATAATAATTAGTGATGTTGAGCAGGTTTTTATCTGCTTGTTGGCCACCTGTATGTCTTCTGTGGAGAATAGTCTGTTTAGGACTTCTGCCCATTTTTAGATTGGGTTGTTGGTTGTTTAATATCAAGCAGCATGTGCTGTTTACATATTTTTGAGATTGATCCTCAGACCGCTGATTTGTATGTAAATATTTTTCCCATTCTGTGGGTTGTGTGTTCTTCTTTCTCATAGTTTCCTGTGCTTAGCAAAATCTTTTAAGGTTACTGAGGTCCCACTTGTATATTTCTGTTTTTATTTCCAGGACTCTAGCAGGAGGATTACAAAAGATCTTCTTGTGTTTTATGTCCAACGACGTTCTTCCTAGGTTTTCCTCTACGAGTTTTAGAGTGTCCAGACTTAAGTTTGGGTCTCTGTTCCAATTTGTATTAATTTTTGTGTACGGTGTTTTGGAGTGTTCTAATCTTATTGTTTTACATGTCTCTGTCCAGTTTCCCCAGCACCACGTATTCAAGAGACAGTCTCTTCTCCATTGTGTATCTGTGCCCCCTTTGTCAGAGATTAGTTGAGCATAGGCGTGTGGCTTTATCTCTGGGCTTTCTATCCTGTTGCATTGATCTATATTTCCGTTTTGGTGCCAGTCCGATGCTGTCTTGCTTACTGTAGCTTTGTAGGACAGTGCGAAGTCACGGAGCCTGATTCCTCCAGCTCCTTTTTCTTTTTTCATCAAACTGCTTTGTCTACTTGGGGAGTTTTGTGTCTCCATACACATTTTAAGATTTTTTGTTCTGGTTTTGTAAAGAAATTGCCATTGGTAATTTGAGAGGGATTGCACTGAATATGTAGATTGCTTTGGGTAGTATAGTCATTTTCATAATATTGATTCTTCCTATCCAAGAACATGGTATAGCTCTTCATCTGTTCGTATCATCCTCAGTTTCATTCATCAGTGTCTTATACTTTTCTGTATACAGGTTTTCTGTCTCCCTAGGTAGGTGTATTCCTAGGTATTTTATTCCTTTACTTGCAGGGGTAAATTGGAGTCCTTCCTTAATTTCTCTTTCTTTTTTTCTTCCTTAATGAATAGGAATGCAAGGGATTTCTGTGCATTAATTTTGTGTCCTGCAACGTTTCCAAATCCATGGATTAGCTCTACTAGTTTTACGGTGGCATCTTTAGGATTCTCTACGTATAGAATCATGTCATGTGCAAAGAGTGGCATTGTGACTTCTTCTTTTCCAGTTAGTCTTCCTTTTCTTTCCTTTGCTGCTCTGATTCCCGTGGCTAGAAGTTCCAAAACTATGTTGAATAATAGTGGTGAGAGTGGTCATCCTTGTCTTGTTCCTGATCTTAGAGGACATGCTTTCAGTTCTTCACCACTGAAAATGTTTGCTGCGGGTTTGTTGTATACGTCCTTGATTAAGTTGAGTGAGGTTCCCTCTAAGCCCACGTCCTGGAGGCTTTATATCACAAATGTGTGTTGACATTTGTCACAAGCTTTTCTGCATCGAGTGACTTGATCATATGCTTTTTCCTCTTCAATTTGTCAATAGGGGGAATCACATTGATTTGCGTGTATTGAAGAATCCTTGCATCCCTGGGAAAAATCCCACTTGATGGTGAGTTATGATACTTTTAACGTGGTGTTGGATTCTGTTGCTGCTATTTTGTTGAGCCGCTTTGCATCTGAGTTCATCAGTGATATCGGGATGTAACTCTCTTTCCTACTATCTTTGTCTGGTTTTCCCAACAGGGTGACGGTGACCTCACAGGAAGAGTTTCAGAGTGTTCCTTCCACGCCAATAGTTTGGAAGAGTTTGAGAAAGGTGGGTGTTAGCTCTTTTCTACGTGTTGGATAGAAATAACCTGTGAAGCCATGTGGTCCTGGACTTTTGTTTGTTGGACGATTTGTAATCAGAGTTTCAAGTTCATTACTCGTACTGGGTCTGTTCATATTTTCGATTTTTTCCTGCTTCAGCCGTGGAAGGTCGTACCTTCCTAAGAATTTGTCCATTTCTTCCAGATTGTCCATTTTGTTAGCATAGAGTTGATTGCAGTAGTCTCTTATGACGTTTTGTATTTCTGTGTTGTCCGTTGTAACTTCTTTTACCTTTCTAATTTTATTGATTTCAGTCCTCTCCCTCTTTATCTTGATTCATCTGGCTAAGGATTTATCCATATGGTTTATCTTCTCAAGGAACCAGCTTTTTGTTTTTTTGATCTTTGATATTGTTTTCTTTGTTGCTGTTTCAGTCATTTCTTTCTTCTTTTTCTACCTTTTTATTGACAGTCCCAACTACCTGCAGAGTTTGTTTTCTATGGAGTAAATGATTGGGTCACATGGACACAACTTCTTCCTTTGATCTTATTGGTTTGTGAACTTTGCAATCTTACTTCATTTTTTGATACAGCAGGTTCTTATTAGTTATCCATCTGATACATATTACTGTATATATGTCAATCCCACTCTCCGAATTCATCACACAGCCACCACCAACCCCGCCACTTTCCCCCCTTGGTGGCCATACGTTACTTCTCCACATCTGTGTATCAATTCTGTCCTGTACACTGGTTCATCTGTACCGTTTCTCTAGGTTGAATATATGTGCTTTTATATACGATATCCGATTTTCTCTTTCTGACTGACTTCACTCTGTATGACAGTGTCTAGATCTATCCACGCCTGTACAAATGAACCAACATAGTTCCTTTTCGTGGCTGTATAATATTCCACGGTATATAGGTACCACATCTTCTTTATCCATTCGTCTTTGGGTGGCCATTTAAGTTGTTTCCATGACCTGGCTGCTGTAAATAGTGCTGCACTGAACATTGGGGTGCCTGTGCCTTTTAGAATTATGCTCTTCTCTGGGCTTATGCCCTGGTGTGCGATGGCTGAGTCATATGTTATTTCTATTTTCAGTTTTTCAAGGAATCTCCTTGCTTCCCTCCCTAGTGGCTCTATCAATTTACCCTCCCACCAAGAGTGCAAGTGTGTTCTCTTTTCTCCACACCATGCCCAGCAGTTTTTTTTCTTGATTTTCTGATGGTGACCGTTCTAAATGGTGTGAGGTGATACCTCAGTGTAGTTTTGATGTGCATCTCTATAATAATTAGTGATGTTGAGCAGGTTTTTATCTGCTTGTTGGCCACCTGTATGTCTTCTGTGGAGAATAGTCTGTTTAGGACTTCTGCCCATTTTTAGATTGGGTTGTTGGTTGTTTAATATCAAGCAGCATGTGCTGTTTACATATTTTTGAGATTGATCCTCAGACCGCTGATTTGTATGTAAATATTTTTCCCATTCTGTGGGTTGTGTGTTCTTCTTTCTCATAGTTTCCTGTGCTTAGCAAAATCTTTTAAGGTTACTGAGGTCCCACTTGTATATTTCTGTTTTTATTTCCAGGACTCTAGCAGGAGGATTACAAAAGATCTTCTTGTGTTTTATGTCCAACGACGTTCTTCCTAGGTTTTCCTCTACGAGTTTTAGAGTGTGCAGACTTAAGTTTGGGTCTCTGTTCCAATTTGTATTAATTTTTGTGTACGGTGTTTTGGAGTGTTCTAATCTTATTGTTTTACATGACTCTGTCCAGTTTCCCCAGCACCACGTATTCAAGAGACAGTCTCTTCTCCATTGTGTATCTGTGCCCCCTTTGTCAGAGATTAGTTGAGCATAGGCGTGTGGCTTTATCTCTGGGCTTTCTATCCTGTTGCATTGATCTATATTTCCGTTTTGGTGCCAGTCCGATGCTGTCTTGCTTACTGTAGCTTTGTAGGACAGTGCGAAGTCACGGAGCCTGATTCCTCCAGCTCCTTTTTCTTTTTTCATCAAACTGCTTTGGCTATTTGGGGAGTTTTGTGTCTCCATACACATTTTAAGATTTTTTGTTCTGGTTTTGTAAAGAAATTGCCATTGGTAATTTGAGAGGGATTGCACTGAATATGTAGATTGCTTTGGGTAGTATAGTCATTTTCATAATATTGATTCTTCCTATCCAAGAACATGGTATAGCTCTTCATCTGTTTGTATCATCCTCAGTTTCATTCATCAGTGTCTTATACTTTTCTGTATACAGGTTTTCTGTCTCCCTAGGTAGGTGTATTCCTAGGTATTTTATTCCTTTACTTGCAGGGGTAAATTGGAGTCCTTCCTTAATTTCTCTTTCTTTTTTTCTTCCTTAATGAATAGGAATGCAAGGGATTTCTGTGCATTAATTTTGTGTCCTGCAACGTTTCCAAATCCATGGATTAGCTCTACTAGTTTTACGGTGGCATCTTTAGGATTCTCTACGTATAGAATCATGTCATGTGCAAAGAGTGGCATTGTGACTTCTTCTTTTCCAGTTTGTCTTCCTTTTCTTTCCTTTGCTGCTCTGATTCCCGTGGCTAGAAGTTCCAAAACTATGTTGAATAATAGTGGTGAGAGTGGTCATCCTTGTCTTGTTCCTGATCTTAGAGGACATGCTTTCAGTTCTTCACCACTGAAAATGTTTGCTGCGGGTTTGTTGTATACGTCCTTGATTAAGTTGAGTGAGGTTCCCTTTAAGCCCACGTCCTGGAGGCTTTATATCACAAATGTGTGTTGACATTTGTCACAAGCTTTTCTGCATCGAGTGACTTGATCATATGCTTTTTCCTCTTCAATTTGTCAATAGGGGGAATCACATTGATTTGCGTGTATTGAAGAATCCTTGCATCCCTGGGAAAAATCCCACTTGATGGTGAGTTATGATACTTTTAACGTGGTGTTGGATTCTGTTGCTGCTATTTTGTTGAGCCGCTTTGCATCTGAGTTCATCAGTGATATCGGGATGTAACTCTCTTTCCTACTATCTTTGTCTGGTTTTCCCAACAGGGTGACGGTGACCTCACAGGAAGAGTTTCAGAGTGTTCCTTCCACGCCAATAGTTTGGAAGAGTTTGAGAAAGGTGGGTGTTAGCTCTTTTCTACGTGTTGGATAGAAATAACCTGTGAAGCCATGTGGTCCTGGACTTTTGTTTGTTGCACGATTTGTAATCAGAGTTTCAAGTTCATTACTCGTACTGGGTCTGTTCATATTTTCGATTTTTTCCTGCTTCAGCTGTGGAAGGTCGTACCTTCCTAAGAATTTGTCCATTTCTTCCAGATTGTCCATTTTGTTAGCATAGAGTTGATTGCAGTAGTCTCTTATGACGTTTTGTATTTCTGTGTTGTCCGTTGTAACTTCTTTTACCTTTCTAATTTTATTGATTTCAGTCCTCTCCCTCTTTATCTTGATGCATCTGGCTAAGGATTTATCCATATGGTTTATCTTCTCAAGGAACCAGCTTTTTGTTTTTTTGATCTTTGATATTGTTTTCTTTGTTGCTGTTTCAGTCATTTCTTTCTTCTTTTTCTACCTTTTTATTGACAGTCCCAACTACCTGCAGAGTTTGTTTTCTATGGAGTAAATGATTGGGTCACATGGACACAACTTCTTCCTTTGATCTTATTGGTTTGTGAACTTTGCAATCTTACTTCATTTTTTGATACAGCAGGTTCTTATTAGTTATCCATCTGATACATATTACTGTATATATGTCAATCCCACTCTCCGAATTCATCACACAGCCACCACCAACCCCGCCACTTTCCCCCCTTGGTGGCCATACGTTACTTCTCCACATCTGTGTATCAATTCTGTCCTGTACACTGGTTCATCTGTACCGTTCCTCTAGGTTGAATATATGTGCTTTTATATACGATATCCGATTTTCTCTTTCTGACTGACTTCACTCTGTATGACAGTGTCTAGATCTATCCACGCCTGTACAAATGAACCAACATAGTTCCTTTTCGTGGCTGTATAATATTCCACGGTATATAGGTACCACATCTTCTTTATCCATTCGTCTTTGGGTGGCCATTTAAGTTGTTTCCATGACCTGGCTGCTGTAAATAGTGCTGCACTGAACATTGGGGTGCCTGTGCCTTTTAGAATTATGCTCTTCTCTGGGCTTATGCCCTGGTGTGCGATGGCTGAGTCATATGTTATTTCTATTTTCAGTTTTTCAAGGAATCTCCTTGCTTCCCTCCCTAGTGGCTCTATCAATTTACCCTCCCACCAAGAGTGCAAGTGTGTTCTCTTTTCTCCACACCATGCCCAGCAGTTTTTTTTCTTGATTTTCTGATGGTGACCGTTCTAAATGGTGTGAGGTGATACCTCAGTGTAGTTTTGATGTGCATCTCTATAATAATTAGTGATGTTGAGCAGGTTTTTATCTGCTTGTTGGCCACCTGTATGTCTTCTGTGGAGAATAGTCTGTTTAGGACTTCTGCCCATTTTTAGATTGGGTTGTTGGTTGTTTAATATCAAGCAGCATGTGCTGTTTACATATTTTTGAGATTGATCCTCAGACCGCTGATTTGTATGTAAATATTTTTCCCATTCTGTGGGTTGTGTGTTCTTCTTTCTCATAGTTTCCTGTGCTTAGCAAAATCTTTTAAGGTTACTGAGGTCCCACTTGTATATTTCTGTTTTTATTTCCAGGACTCTAGCAGGAGGATTACAAAAGATCTTCTTGTGTTTTATGTCCAACGACGTTCTTCCTAGGTTTTCCTCTACGAGTTTTAGAGTGTCCAGACTTAAGTTTGGGTCTCTGTTCCAATTTGTATTAATTTTTGTGTACGGTGTTTTGGAGTGTTCTAATCTTATTGTTTTACATGTCTCTGTCCAGTTTCCCCAGCACCACGTATTCAAGAGACAGTCTCTTCTCCATTGTGTATCCGTGCCCCCTGTGTCAGAGATTAGTTGAGCATAGGCGTGTGGCTTTATCTCTGGGCTTTCTATCCTGTTGCATTGATCTATATTTCTGTTTTGGTGCCAGTCTGATGCTGTCTTGGTTACTGTAGCTTTGTAGTACAGTGCGAAGTCACGGAGCCCGATTCCTCCAGCTCCTTTTTTTTTTTTTCATCAAACTGCTTTGGCCACTCGGGGAGTTTTGTGTCTCCATACACATTTTAAGATTTTTTGTTCTGGTTTTGTAAAGAAATTGCCATTGGTAATTTGAGAGGGATTGCACTGAATATGTAGATTGCTTTGGGTAGTATAGTCATTTTCATAATATTGATTCTTCCTATCCAAGAACATGGTATAGCTCTTCATCTGTTCGTATCATCCTCAGTTTCATTCATCAGTGTCTTATACTTTTCTGTATACAGGTTTTCTGTCTCCCTAGGTAGGTGTATTCCTAGGTATTTTATTCCTTTACTTGCAGGGGTAAATTGGAGTCCTTCCTTAATTTCTCTTTCTTTTTTTCTTCCTTAATGAATAGGAATGCAAGGGATTTCTGTGCATTAATCTTGTGTCCTGCAACGTTTCCAAATCCATGGATTAGCTCTACTAGTTTTACGGTGGCATCTTTAGGATTCTCTACGTATAGAATCATGTCATGTGCAAAGAGTGGCATTGTGACTTCTTCTTTTCCAGTTTGTCTTCCTTTTCTTTCCTTTGCTGCTCTGATTCCCGTGGCTAGAAGTTCCAAAACTATGTTGAATAATAGTGGTGAGAGTGGTCATCCTTGTCTTGTTCCTGATCTTAGAGGACATGCTTTCAGTTCTTCACCACTGAAAATGTTTGCTGCGGGTTTGTTGTATACGCCCTTGATTAAGTTGAGTGAGGTTCCCTCTAAGCCCACGTCCTGGAGGCTTTATATCACAAATGTGTGTTGACATTTGTCACAAGCTTTTCTGCATCGAGTGACTTGATCATATGCTTTTTCCTCTTCAATTTGTCAATAGGGGGAATCACATTGATTTGCGTGTATTGAAGAATCCTTGCATCCCTGGGAAAAATCCCACTTGATGGTGAGTTATGATACTTTTAACGTGGTGTTGGATTCTGTTGCTGCTATTTTGTTGAGCCGCTTTGCATCTGAGTTCATCAGTGATATCGGGATGTAACTCTCTTTCCTACTATCTTTGTCTGGTTTTCCCAACAGGGTGACGGTGACCTCACAGGAAGAGTTTCAGAGTGTTCCTTCCACGCCAATAGTTTGGAAGAGTTTGAGAAAGGTGGGTGTTAGCTCTTTTCTACGTGTTGGATAGAAATAACCTGTGAAGCCATGTGGTCCTGGACTTTTGTTTGTTGGACGATTTGTAATCAGAGTTTCAAGTTCATTACTCGTACTGGGTCTGTTCATATTTTCGATTTTTTCCTGCTTCAGCCGTGGAAGGTCGTACCTTCCTAAGAATTTGTCCATTTCTTCCAGATTGTCCATTTTGTTAGCATAGAGTTGATTGCAGTAGTCTCTTATGACGTTTTGTATTTCTGTGTTGTCCGTTGTAACTTCTTTTACCTTTCTAATTTTATTGATTTCAGTCCTCTCCCTCTTTATCTTGATTCATCTGGCTAAGGATTTATCCATATGGTTTATCTTCTCAAGGAACCAGCTTTTTGTTTTTTTGATCTTTGATATTGTTTTCTTTGTTGCTGTTTCAGTCATTTCTTTCTTCTTTTTCTACCTTTTTATTGACAGTCCCAACTACCTGCAGAGTTTGTTTTCTATGGAGTAAATGATTGGGTCACATGGACACAACTTCTTCCTTTGATCTTATTGGTTTGTGAACTTTGCAATCTTACTTCATTTTTTGATACAGCAGGTTCTTATTAGTTATCCATCTGATACATATTACTGTATATATGTCAATCCCACTCTCCGAATTCATCACACAGCCACCACCAACCCCGCCACTTTCCCCCCTTGGTGGCCATACGTTACTTCTCCACATCTGTGTATCAATTCTGTCCTGTACACTGGTTCATCTGTACCGTTCCTCTAGGTTGAATATATGTGCTTTTATATACGATATCCGATTTTCTCTTTCTGACTGACTTCACTCTGTATGACAGTGTCTAGATCTATCCACGCCTGTACAAATGAACCAACATAGTTCCTTTTCGTGGCTGTATAATATTCCACGGTATATAGGTACCACATCTTCTTTATCCATTCGTCTTTGGGTGGCCATTTAAGTTGTTTCCATGACCTGGCTGCTGTAAATAGTGCTGCACTGAACATTGGGGTGCCTGTGCCTTTTAGAATTATGCTCTTCTCTGGGCTTATGCCCTGGTGTGCGATGGCTGAGTCATATGTTATTTCTATTTTCAGTTTTTCAAGGAATCTCCTTGCTTCCCTCCCTAGTGGCTCTATCAATTTACCCTCCCACCAAGAGTGCAAGTGTGTTCTCTTTTCTCCACACCATGCCCAGCAGTTTTTTTTCTTGATTTTCTGATGGTGACCGTTCTAAATGGTGTGAGGTGATACCTCAGTGTAGTTTTGATGTGCATCTCTATAATAATTAGTGATGTTGAGCAGGTTTTTATCTGCTTGTTGGCCACCTGTATGTCTTCTGTGGAGAATAGTCTGTTTAGGACTTCTGCCCATTTTTAGATTGGGTTGTTGGTTGTTTAATATCAAGCAGCATGTGCTGTTTACATATTTTTGAGATTGATCCTCAGACCGCTGATTTGTATGTAAATATTTTTCCCATTCTGTGGGTTGTGTGTTCTTCTTTCTCATAGTTTCCTGTGCTTAGCAAAATCTTTTAAGGTTACTGAGGTCCCACTTGTATATTTCTGTTTTTATTTCCAGGACTCTAGCAGGAGGATTACAAAAGATCTTCTTGTGTTTTATGTCCAACGACGTTCTTCCTAGGTTTTCCTCTACGAGTTTTAGAGTGTCCAGACTTAAGTTTGGGTCTCTGTTCCAATTTGTATTAATTTTTGTGTACGGTGTTTTGGAGTGTTCTAATCTTATTGTTTTACATGTCTCTGTCCAGTTTCCCCAGCACCACGTATTCAAGAGACAGTCTCTTCTCCATTGTGTATCCGTGCCCCCTGTGTCAGAGATTAGTTGAGCATAGGCGTGTGGCTTTATCTCTGGGCTTTCTATCCTGTTGCATTGATCTATATTTCTGTTTTGGTGCCAGTCCGATGCTGTCTTGGTTACTGTAGCTTTGTAGTACAGTGCGAAGTCACGGAGCCCGATTCCTCCAGCTCCTTTTTTTTTTTTTCATCAAACTGCTTTGGCCACTCGGGGAGTTTTGTGTCTCCATACACATTTTAAGATTTTTTGTTCTGGTTTTGTAAAGAAATTGCCATTGGTAATTTGAGAGGGATTGCACTGAATATGTAGATTGCTTTGGGTAGTATAGTCATTTTCATAATATTGATTCTTCCTATCCAAGAACATGGTATAGCTCTTCATCTGTTCGTATCATCCTCAGTTTCATTCATCAGTGTCTTATACTTTTCTGTATACAGGTTTTCTGTCTCCCTAGGTAGGTGTATTCCTAGGTATTTTATTCCTTTACTTGCAGGGGTAAATTGGAGTCCTTCCTTAATTTCTCTTTCTTTTTTTCTTCCTTAATGAATAGGAATGCAAGGGATTTCTGTGCATTAATCTTGTGTCCTGCAACGTTTCCAAATCCATGGATTAGCTCTACTAGTTTTACGGTGGCATCTTTAGGATTCTCTACGTATAGAATCATGTCATGTGCAAAGAGTGGCATTGTGACTTCTTCTTTTCCAGTTTGTCTTCCTTTTCTTTCCTTTGCTGCTCTGATTCCCGTGGCTAGAAGTTCCAAAACTATGTTGAATAATAGTGGTGAGAGTGGTCATCCTTGTCTTGTTCCTGATCTTAGAGGACATGCTTTCAGTTCTTCACCACTGAAAATGTTTGCTGCGGGTTTGTTGTATACGCCCTTGATTAAGTTGAGTGAGGTTCCCTCTAAGCCCACGTCCTGGAGGCTTTATATCACAAATGTGTGTTGACATTTGTCACAAGCTTTTCTGCATCGAGTGACTTGATCATATGCTTTTTCCTCTTCAATTTGTCAATAGGGGGAATCACATTGATTTGCGTGTATTGAAGAATCCTTGCATCCCTGGGAAAAATCCCACTTGATGGTGAGTTATGATACTTTTAACGTGGTGTTGGATTCTGTTGCTGCTATTTTGTTGAGCCGCTTTGCATCTGAGTTCATCAGTGATATCGGGATGTAACTCTCTTTCCTACTATCTTTGTCTGGTTTTCCCAACAGGGTGACGGTGACCTCACAGGAAGAGTTTCAGAGTGTTCCTTCCACGCCAATAGTTTGGAAGAGTTTGAGAAAGGTGGGTGTTAGCTCTTTTCTACGTGTTGGATAGAAATAACCTGTGAAGCCATGTGGTCCTGGACTTTTGTTTGTTGGACGATTTGTAATCAGAGTTTCAAGTTCATTACTCGTACTGGGTCTGTTCATATTTTCGATTTTTTCCTGCTTCAGCCGTGGAAGGTCGTACCTTCCTAAGAATTTGTCCATTTCTTCCAGATTGTCCATTTTGTTAGCATAGAGTTGATTGCAGTAGTCTCTTATGACGTTTTGTATTTCTGTGTTGTCCGTTGTAACTTCTTTTACCTTTCTAATTTTATTGATTTCAGTCCTCTCCCTCTTTATCTTGATTCATCTGGCTAAGGATTTATCCATATGGTTTATCTTCTCAAGGAACCAGCTTTTTGTTTTTTTGATCTTTGATATTGTTTTCTTTGTTGCTGTTTCAGTCATTTCTTTCTTCTTTTTCTACCTTTTTATTGACAGTCCCAACTACCTGCAGAGTTTGTTTTCTATGGAGTAAATGATTGGGTCACATGGACACAACTTCTTCCTTTGATCTTATTGGTTTGTGAACTTTGCAATCTTACTTCATTTTTTGATACAGCAGGTTCTTATTAGTTATCCATCTGATACATATTACTGTATATATGTCAATCCCACTCTCCGAATTCATCACACAGCCACCACCAACCCCGCCACTTTCCCCCCTTGGTGGCCATACGTTACTTCTCCACATCTGTGTATCAATTCTGTCCTGTACACTGGTTCATCTGTACCGTTTCTCTAGGTTGAATATATGTGCTTTTATATACGATATCCGATTTTCTCTTTCTGACTGACTTCACTCTGTATGACAGTGTCTAGATCTATCCACGCCTGTACAAATGAACCAACATAGTTCCTTTTCGTGGCTGTATAATATTCCACGTATTTAGGTACCACATCTTCTTTATCCATTCGTCTTTGGGTGGCCATTTAAGTTGTTTCCATGACCTGGCTGCTGTAAATAGTGCTGCACTGAACATTGGGGTGCCTGTGCCTTTTAGAATTATGCTCTTCTCTGGGCTTATGCCCTGGTGTGCGATGGCTGAGTCATATGTTATTTCTATTTTCAGTTTTTCAAGGAATCTCCTTGCTTCCCTCCCTAGTGGCTCTATCAATTTACACTCCCACCAAGAGTGCAAGTGTGTTCTCTTTTTTCCACACCATGCCCAGCAGTTTTTTTTCTTGATTTTCTGATGGTGACCGTTCTAAATGGTGTGAGGTGATACCTCAGTGTAGTTTTGATGTGCATCTCTATAATAATTAGTGATGTTGAGCAGGTTTTTATCTGCTTGTTGGCCACCTGTATGTCTTCTGTGGAGAATAGTCTGTTTAGGACTTCTGCCCATTTTTAGATTGGGTTGTTGGTTGTTTAATATCAAGCAGCATGTGCTGTTTACATATTTTTGAGATTGATCCTCAGACCGCTGATTTGTATGTAAATATTTTTCCCATTCTGTGGGTTGTGTGTTCTTCTTTCTCATAGTTTCCTGTGCTTAGCAAAATCTTTTAAGGTTACTGAGGTCCCACTTGTATATTTCTGTTTTTATTTCCAGGACTCTAGCAGGAGGATTACAAAAGATCTTCTTGTGTTTTATGTCCAACGACGTTCTTCCTAGGTTTTCCTCTACGAGTTTTAGAGTGTCCAGACTTAAGTTTGGGTCTCTGTTCCAATTTGTATTAATTTTTGTGTACGGTGTTTGGGAGTGTTCTAATCTTATTGTTTTACATGTCTCTGTCCAGTTTCCCCAGCACCACGTATTCAAGAGACAGTCTCTTCTCCATTGTGTATCCGTGCCCCCTTTGTCAGAGATTAGTTGAGCATAGGCGTGTGGCTTTATCTCTGGGCTTTCTATCCTGTTGCATTGATCTATATTTCCGTTTTGGTGCCAGTCCGATGCTGTCTTGCTTACTGTAGCTTTGTAGGACAGTGCGAAGTCACGGAGCCTGATTCCTCCAGCTCCTTCTTCTTTTTTCATCAAACTGCTTTGGCTACTCGGGGAGTTTTGTGTCTCCATACACATTTTAAGATTTTTTGTTCTGGTTTTGTAAAGAAATTGCCATTGGTAATTTGAGAGGGATTGCACTGAATATGTAGATTGCTTTGGGTAGTATAGTCATTTTCATAATATTGATTCTTCCTATCCAAGAACATGGTATAGCTCTTCATCTGTTTGTATCATCCTCAGTTTCATTCATCAGTGTCTTATACTTTTCTGTATACAGGTTTTCTGTCCCCCTAGGTAGGTTTATTCCTAGGTATTTTATTCCTTTACTTGCAGGGGTAAATGGGAGTCCTTCTTTAATTTCTCTTTCTTTTTTTCTTCCTTAATGAATAGGAATGCAAGGGATTTCTGTGCATTAATTTTGTGTCCTGCAACGTTTCCAAATCCATGGATTAGCTCTACTAGTTTTACGGTGGCATCTTTAGGATTCTCTAAGTATAGAATCATGTCATGTGCAAAGAGTGGCATTGTGACTTCTTCTTTTCCAGTTTGTCTTCCTTTTCTTTCCTTTGCTGCTCTGATTCCCGTGGCTAGAAGTTCCAAAACTATGTTGAATAATAGTGGTGAGAGTGGTCATCCTTGTCTTGTTCCTGATCTTAGAGGACATGCTTTCAGTTCTTCACCACTGAAAATGTTTGCTGCGGGTTTGTTGTATACGTCCTTGATTAAGTTGAGTGAGGTTCCCTCTAAGCCCACGTCCTGGAGGCTTTATATCACAAATGTGTGTTGACATTTGTCACAAGCTTTTCTGCATCGAGTGACTTGATCATATGCTTTTTCCTCTTCAATTTGTCAATAGGGGGAATCACATTGATTTGCGTGTATTGAAGAATCCTTGCATCCCTGGGAAAAATCCCACTTGATGGTGAGTTATGATACTTTTAACGTGGTGTTGCATTCTGTTGCTGCTATTTTGTTGAGCCGCTTTGCATCTGAGTTCATCAGTGATATCGGGATGTAACTCTCTTTCCTACTGTCTTTGTCTGGTTTTCCCAACAGGGTGACGGTGACCTCACAGGAAGAGTTTCAGAGTGTTCCTTCCACGCCAATAGTTTGGAAGAGTTTGAGAAAGGTGGGTGTTAGCTCTTTTCTACGTGTTGGATAGAAATAACCTGTGAAGCCATGTGGTCCTGGACTTTTGTTTGTTGGACGATTTGTAATCAGAGTTTCAAGTTCATTACTCGTACTGGGTCTGTTCATATTTTCGATTTTTTCCTGCTTCAGCCTTGGAAGGTCGTACCTTCCTAAGAATTTGTCCATTTCTTCCAGATTGTCCATTTTGTTAGCATAGAGTTGATTGCAGTCGTCTCTTACGACGTTTTGTATTTCTGTGTTGTCCGTTGTAACTTCTTTTACCTTTCTAATTTTATTGATTTCAGTCCTCTCCCTCTTTATCTTGATGCATCTGGCTAAGGATTTATCCATATGGTTTATCTTCTCAAAGAACCAGCTTTTTGTTTTTTTGATCTTTGATATTGTTTTCTTTGTTGCTGTTTCAGTCATTTCTTTCTTCTTTTTCTACCTTTTTATTGACAGTCCCAACTACCTGCAGAGTTTGTTTTCTATGGAGTAAATGATTGGGTCACATGGACACAACTTCTTCCTTTGATCTTATTGGTTTGTGAACTTTGCAATCTTACTTCATTTTTTGATACAGCAGGTTCTTATTAGTTATCCATCTGATACATATTACTGTATATATGTCAATCCCACTCTCCGAATTCATCACACAGCCACCACCAACTCCGCCACTTTCCCCCCTTGGTGGCCATACGTTACTTCTCCACATCTGTGTATCAATTCTGTCCTGTACACTGGTTCATCTGTACCGTTTCTCTAGGTTGAATATATGTGCTTTTATATACGATATCCGATTTTCTCTTTCTGACTGACTTCACTCTGTATGACAGTGTCTAGATCTATTCACGCCTGTACAAATGAACCAACATAGTTCCTTTTCGTGGCTGTATAATATTCCACGGTATATAGGTACCACATCTTCTTTATCCATTCGTCTTTGGGTGGCCATTTAAGTTGTTTCCATGACCTGGCTGCTGTAAATAGTGCTGCACTGAACATTGGGGTGCCTGTGCCTTTTAGAATTATGCTCTTCTCTGGGCTTATGCCCTGGTGTGCGATGGCTGAGTCATATGTTATTTCTATTTTCAGTTTTTCAAGGAATCTCCTTGCTTCCCTCCCTAGTGGCTCTATCAATTTACACTCCCACCAAGAGCGCAAGTGTGTTCTCGTTTTTCCACACCATGCCCAGCAGTTTTTTTTCTTGATTTTCTGATGGTGACCGTTCTAAATGGTGTGAGGTGATACCTCAGTGTAGTTTTGATGTGCATCTCTATAATAATTAGTGACGTTGAGCAGGTTTTTATCTGCTTGTTGGCCACCTGTATGTCTTCTGTGGAGAATAGTCTGTTTAGGACTTCTGCCCATTTTTAGATTGGGTTGTTGGTTGTTTAAATATCAAGCAGCATGTGCTGTTTACATATTTTTGAGATTGATCCTCAGACCGCTGATTTGTATGTAAATATTTTTCCCATTCTGTGGGTTGTGTGTTCTTCTTTCTCATAGTTTCCTGTGCTTAGCAAAATCTTTTAAGTTTACTGAGGTCCCACTTGTATATTTCTGCTTTTATTTCCAGGACTCTAGCAGGAGGATTACAAAAGATCTTTTTGTGTTTTATGTCCAACAATGTTCTTCCTAGGTTTTCCTCTACGAGTTTTAGAGTGTCCAGACTTAAGTTTGGGTCTCTGTTCCAATTTGTATTAATTTTTGTGTACGGTGTTTGGGAGTGTTCTAATCTTATTGTTTTACATGTCTCTGTCCAGTTTCCCCAGCACCACGTATTCAAGAGACAGTCTCTTCTCCATTGTGTATCTGTGCCCCCTTTGTCAGAGATTAGTTGAGCATAGGCGTGTGGCTTTATCTCTGGGCTTTCTATCCTATTGCATTGATCTATATTTTTGTTTTTGTGCCAGTCCGATGCTGTCTTGCTTACTGTAGCTTTGTAGTACAGTGCGAAATCACGGAGCCCGATTCCTCCAGCTCCTTTTTTTTTTTTTCATCAAACTGCTTTGGCCACTCGGGGAGTTTTGTGTCTCCATACACATTTTAAGATTTTTTGTTCTGGTTTTGTAAAACAATTGCCATTGGTAATTTGAGAGGGATTGCACTGAATATGTAGATTGCTTTGGGTAGTATAGTCATTTTCATAATATTGATTCTTCCTTTCCAAGAACATGGTATAGCTCTTATCTGTTCGTATCATCCTCAGTTTCATTCATCAGTGTCTTATACTTTTCTGTATACAGGTTTTCTGTCTCCCTAGGTAGGTTTATTCCTAGGTATTTTATTCCTTTACTTGCAGGGGTAAATGGGAGACCTTCCTTAATTTCTCTTTCTTTTTTTCTTCCTTAATGAATAGGAATGCAAGGGATTTCTGTGCATTAATTTTGTGTCCTGCAACGTTTCCAAATCCATGGATTAGCTCTACTAGTTTTACGGTGGCATCTTTAGGATTCTCTACGTATAGAATCATGTCATGTGCAAAGAGTGGCATTGTGACGTCTTCTTTTCCAGTTTGTCTTCCTTTTCTTTCCTTTGCTGCTCTGATTCCCGTGGCTAGAAGTTCCAAAACTATGTTGAATAATAGTGGTGAGAGTGGTCATCCTTGTCTTGTTCCTGATCTTAGAGGACATGCTTTCAGTTCTTCACCACTGAAAATGTTGGCTGCGGGTTTGTTGTATACGTCCTTGATTACGTTGAGTGAGGTTCCCTCTAAGCCCACGTCCTGGAGGCTTTATATCACAAATGTGTGTTGACATTTGTCACAAGCTTTTCTGCATCGAGTGACTTGATCATATGCTTTTTCCTCTTCAATTTGTTAATAGGGGGAATCACATTGATTTGCGTGTATTGAAGAATCCTTGCATCCCTGGGAAAAATCCCACTTGATGGTGAGTTATGATACTTTTAACGTGGTGTTGGATTCTGTTGCTGCTATTTTGTTGAGCCGCTTTGCATCTGAGTTCATCAGTGATATCGGGATGTAACTCTCTTTCCTACTATCTTTGTCTGGTTTTCCCAACAGGGTGACGGTGACCTCACAGGAAGAGTTTCAGAGTGTTCCTTCCACGCCAATAGTTTGGAAGAGTTTGAGAAAGGTGGGTGTTAGCTCTTTTCTACGTGTTGGATAGAAATAACCTGTGAAGCCATGTGGTCCTGGACTTTTGTTTGTTGGACGATTTGTAATCAGAGTTTCAAGTTCATTACTCGTACTGGGTCTGTTCATATTTTCGATTTTTTCCTGCTTCAGCCTTGGAAGGTCGTACCTTCCTAAGAATTTGTCCATTTCTTCCAGATTGTCCATTTTGTTAGCATAGAGTTGATTGCAGTAGTCTCTTACGACGTTTTGTATTTCTGTGTTGTCCGTTGTAACTTCTTTTACCTTTCTAATTTTATTGATTTCAGTCCTCTCCCTCTTTATCTTGATTCATCTGGCTAAGGATTTATCCATATGGTTTATCTTCTCAAGGAACCAGCTTTTTGTTTTTTTGATCTTTGATATTGTTTTCTTTGTTGCTGTTTCAGTCATTTCTTTCTTCTTTTTCTACCTTTTTATTGACAGTCCCAACTACCTGCAGAGTTTGTTTTCTATGGAGTAAATGATTGGGTCACATGGACACAACTTCTTCCTTTGATCTTATTGGTTTGTGAACTTTGCAATCTTACTTCATTTTTTGATACAGCAGGTTCTTATTAGTTATCCATCTGATACATATTACTGTATATATGTCAATCCCACTCTCCGAATTCATCACACAGCCACCACCAACCCCGCCACTTTCCCCCCTTGGTGGCCATACGTTACTTCTGCACATCTGTGTATCAATTCTGTCCTGTACACTGGTTCATCTGTACCGTTTCTCTAGGTTGAATATATGTGCTTTTATATACGATATCCGATTTTCTCTTTCTGACTGACTTCACTCTGTATGACAGTGTCTAGATCTATCCACGCCTGTACAAATGAACCAACATAGTTCCTTTTCGTGGCTGTATAATATTCCACGGTATATAGGTACCACATCTTCTTTATCCATTCGTCTTTGGGTGGCCATTTAAGATGTTTCCATGACCTGGCTGTTGTAAATGGTGCTGCACTGAACATTGGGGTGCCTGTGCCTTTTAGAATTATGCTCTTCTCTGGGCTTATGCCCTGGTGTGCGATGGCTGAGTCATATGTTATTTCTATTTTCAGTTTTTCAAGGAATCTCCTTGCTTCCCTCCCTAGTGGCTCTATCAATTTACACTCCCACCAAGAGTGCAAGTGTGTTCTCTTTTCTCCACACCGTGCCCAGCAGTTTTTTTTTGTTGATTTTCTGATGGTGACCGTTCTAAATGGTGTGAGGTGATACCTCAGTGTAGTTTTGATGTGCATCTCTATAATAATTAGTGATGTTGAGCAGGTTTTTATCTGCTTGTTGGCCACCTGTATGTCTTCTGTGGAGAATAGTCTGTTTAGGACTTCTGCCCATTTTTAGATTGGGTTGTTGGTTGTTTAATATCAAGCAGCATGTGCTGTTTACATATTTTTGAGATTGATCCTCAGACCGCTGATATGTATGTAAATATTTTTCCCATTCTGTGGGTTGTGTGTTCTTCTTTCTCATAGTTTCCTGTGCTTAGCAAAATCTTTTAAGGTTACTGAGGTCCCACTTGTATATTTCCGTTTTTATTTCCAGGACTCTAGCAGGAGGATTACAAAAGATCTTCTTGTGTTTTATGTCAAACGACGTTCTTCCTAGGTTTTCCTCTACGAGTTTTAGAGTGTCCAGACTTAAGTTTGGGTCTCTGTTCCAATTTGTATTAATTTTTGTGTACGGTGTTTGGGAGTGTTCTAATCTTATTGTTTTACATGTCTCTCTCCAGTTTCCCCAGCACCACGTATTCAAGAGACAGTCTCTTCTCCATTGTGTATCCGTGCCCCCTTTGTCAGAGATTAGTTGAGCATAGGCGTGTGGCTTTATCTCTGGGCTTTCTATCCTGTTGCATTGATCTATATTTCTGTTTTGGTGCCAGTCCGATGCTGTCTTGCTTACTGTAGCTTTGTAGTACAGTGCGAAGTCACGGAGCCCGATTCCTCCAGCTCCTTTTTTTTTTTCATCAAACTGCTTTGGCCACTCGGGGAGTTTTGTGTCTCCATACACATATTAAGATTTTTTGTTCTGGTTTTGTAAAACAATTGCCATTGGTAATTTGAGAGGGATTGCACTGAATATGTAGATTGCTTTGGGTAGTATAGTCATTTTCATAATATTGATTCTTTCTATCCAAGAACATGGTATAGCTCTTCATGTGTTTGTATCATCCTCAGTTTCATTCATCAGTGTCTTATACTTTTCTGTATACAGGTTTTCTGTCTCCCTAGGTAGGTTTATTCCTAGGTATTTTATTCCTTTACTTGCAGGGGTAAATGGGAGTCCTTCCTTAATTTCTCTTTCTTTTTTTCTTCCTTAATGAATAGGAATGCAAGGGATTTCTGTGCATTAATTTTGTGTCCTGCAACGTTTCCAAATCCATGGATTAGCTCTAGTAGTTTTACGGTGGCATCTTTAGGATTCTCTACGTATAGAATCATGTCATGTGCAAAGAGTGGCATTGTGACTTCTTCTTTTCCAGTTTGTCTTCCTTTTCTTTCCTTTGCTGCTCTGATTCCCGTGGCTAGAAGTTCCAAAACTATGTTGAATAATAGTGGTGAGAGTGGTCATCCTTGTCTTGTTCCTGATCTTAGAGGACATGCTTTCAGTTCTTCACCACTGAAAATGTTTGCTGCGGGTTTGTTGTATACGTCCTTGATTAAGTTGAGTGAGGTTCCCTCTAAGCCCACGTCCTGGAGGCTTTATATCACAAATGTGTGTTGACATTTGTCACAAGCTTTTCTGCATCGAGTGACTTGATCATATGCTTTTTCCTCTTCAATTTGTCAATGGGGGAATCACATTGATTTGCGTGTATTGAAGAATCCTAGCATCCGTGGGAAAAATCCCACTTGATGGTGAGTTATGATACTTTTAACGTGGTGTTGGATTCTGTTGCTGCTATTTTGTTGAGCTGCTTTGCATCTCAGTTCATCAGTGATATCGGGATGTAACTCTCTTTCCTACTATCTTTGTCTGGTTTTCCCAACAGGGTGACGGTGACCTCACAGGAAGAGTTTCAGAGTGTTCCTTCCACGCCAATAGTTTGGAAGAGTTTGAGAAAGGTGGGTGTTAGCTCTTTTCTACGTGTTGGATAGAAATAACCTGTGAAGCCATGTGGTCCTGGACTTTTGTTTGTTGGACGATTTGTAATCAGAGTTTCAAGTTCATTACTCGTACTGGGTCTGTTCATATTTTCGATTTTTTCCTGCTTCAGCCTTGGAAGGTCGTACCTTCCTAAGAATTTGTCCATTTCTTCCAGATTGTCCATTTTGTTAGCATAGAGTTTATTGCAGTAGTCTCTTATGACGTTTTGTATTTCTGTGTTGTCCGTTGTAACTTCTTTTACCTTTCTAATTTTATTGATTTCAGTCCTCTCCCTCTTTATCTTGATGCATCTGGCTAAGGATTTATCCATATGGTTTATCTTCTCAAGGAACCAGCTTTTTGTTTTTTTGATCTTTGATATTGTTTTCTTTGTTGCTGTTTCAGTCATTTCTTTCTTCTTTTTCTACCTTTTTATTGACAGTCCCAACTACCTTCAGAGTTTGTTTTCTATGGAGTAAATGATTGGGTCACATGGACACAACTTCTTCCTTTGATCTTATTGGTTTGTGAACTTTGGAATCTTACTTCATTTTTTGATACAGCAGGTTCTTATTAGTTATCCGTCTTATACATATTACTGTATATATGTCAATCCCACTCTCCGAATTCATCACACAGCCACCACCAACCCCGCCACTTTCCCCCCTTGGTGGCCATACGTTACTTCTCCACATCTGTGTATCAATTCTGTCCTGTACACTGGTTCATCTGTACCGTTTCTCTAGGTTGAATATATGTGCTTTTATATACGATATCCGACTTTCTCTTTCTGACTGACTTCACTCTGTATGACAGTGTCTAGATCTATCCACGCCTGTACAAATGAACCAACATAGTTCCTTTTCGTGGCTGTATAATATTCCACGGTATATAGGTACCACATCTTCTTTATCCATTCGTCTTTGAGTGGCCATTTAAGTTGTTTCCATGACCTGGCTGCTGTAAATATTGCTGCACTGAACATTGGGGTGCCGGTGCCGTTTAGAATTATGCTCTTCTCTGGGCTTATGCCCTGGTGTGCGATGGCTGAGTCATATGTTATTTCTATTTTCAGTTTTTCAAGGAATCTCCTTGCTTCCCTCCCTAGTGGCTCTATCAATTTACACTCCCACCAAGAGTGCAAGTGTGTTCTCTTTTTTCCACACCATGCCCAGCAGTTTTTTTTCTTGATTTTCTGATGGTGACCGTTCTAAATGGTGTGAGGTGATACCTCAGTGTAGTTTTGATGTGCATCTCTATAATAATTAGTGATGTTGAGCAGGTTTTTATCTGCTTGTTGGCCACCTGTATGTCTTCTGTGGAGAATAGTCTGTTTAGGACTTCTGCCCATTTTTAGATTGGGTTGTTGGTTGTTTAATATCAAGCAGCATGTGCTGTTTACATATTTTTGAGATTGATCCTCAGACCGCTGATTTGTATATAAATATTTTTCCCATTCTGTGGGTTGTGTGTTCTTCTTTCTCATAGTTTCCTGTGCTTAGCAAAATCTTTTAAGGTTACTGAGGTCCCACTTGTATATTTCTGTTTTTATTTCCAGGACTCTAGCAGGAGGATTACAAAAGATCTTCTTGTGTTTTATGTCCAACAATGTTCTTCCTAGCTTTTCCTCTACGAGTTTTAGAGTGTCCAGACTTAAGTTTGGGTCTCTGTTCCAATTTGTATTAATTTTTGTGTACGGTGTTTGGGAGTGTTCTAATCTTATTGTTTTACATGTCTCTGTCCAGTTTCCCCAGCACCACGTATTCAAGAGACAGTCTCTTCTCCATTGTGTATCCGTGCCCCCTTTGTCAGAGATTAGTTGAGCATAGGCGTGTGGCTTTATCTCTGGGCTTTCTATCCTGTTGCATTGATCTATATTTCCGTTTTGGTGCCAGTCCGATGCTGTCTTGCTTACTGTAGCTTTGTAGGACAGTGCGAAGTCACGGAGCCTGATTTCTCCAGCTCCTTTTTTTTTTTTCATCAAACTGCTTTGGCCACTCGGGGAGTTTTGTGTCTCCATACACATTTTAAGATTTTTTGTTCTGGTTTCGTAAAAAAATTGCCATTGGTAATTTGAGAGGGATTGCACTGAATATGTAGATTGCTTTGGGTAGTATAGTCATTTTCATAATATTGATTCTTCCTCTCCAAGAACATGGTATAGCTCTTCATGTGTTTGTATCATCCTCAGTTTCATTCATCAGTGTCTTATACTTTTCTGTATACAGGTTTTCTGTCTCCCTAGGTAGGTTTATTCCTAGGTATTTTATTCCTTTACTTGCAGGGGTAAATGGGAGTCCTTCCTTAATTTCTCTTTCTTTTTTTCTTCCTTAATGAATAGGAATGCAAGGGATTTCTGTGCATTAATCTTGTGTCCTGCAACGTTTCCAAATCCATGGATTAGCTCTACTAGTTTTACGGTGGCATCTTTAGGATTCTCTACGTATAGAATCATGTCATGTGCAAAGAGTGGCATTGTGACTTCTTCTTTTCCAGTTTGTCTTCCTTTTCTTTCCTTTGCTGCTCTGATTCCCGTGGCTAGAAGTTCCGAAACTATGTTGAATAATAGTGGTGAGAGTGGTCATCCTTGTCTTGTTCCTGATCTTAGAGGACATGCTTTCAGTTCTTCACCACTGAAAATGTTTGCTGCGGGTTTGTTGTATACGTCCTTGATTAAGTTGAGTGAGGTTCCCTCTAAGCCCACGTCCTGGAGGCTTTATATCACAAATGTGTGTTGACATTTGTCACAAGCTTTTCTGCATCGAGTGACTTGATCATATGCTTTTTCCTCTTCAATTTGTCAATAGGGGGAATCACATTGATTTGCGTGTATTGAAGAATCCTTGCATCCCTGGGAAAAATCCCACTTGATGGTGAGTTACGATACTTTTAACGTGGTGTTGGATTCTGTTGCTGCTATTTTGTTGAGCCGCTTTGCATCTGAGTTCATCAGTGATATCGGGATGTAACTCTCTTTCCTACTATCTTTGTCTGGTTTTCCCAACAGGGTGACGGTGACCTCACAGGAAGAGTTTCAGAGTGTTCCTTCCACGCCAATAGTTTGGAAGAGTTTGAGAAAGGTGGGTGTTAGCTCTTTTCTACGTGTTGGATAGAAATAACCTGTGAAGCCATCTCGTCCTGGACTTTTGTTTGTTGGACGATTTGTAATCAGAGTTTCAAGTTCATTACTCGTACTGGGTCTGTTCATATTTTCGATTTTTTCCTGCTTCAGCCGTGGAAGGTCGTACCTTCCTAAGAATTTGTCCATTTCTTCCAGATTGTCCATTTTGTTAGCATAGAGTTGATTGCAGTAGTCTCTTACGACGTTTTGTATTTCTGTGTTGTCCGTTGTAACTTCTTTTACCTTTCTAATTTTATTGATTTCAGTCCTCTCCCTCTTTATCTTGATGCATCTGGCTAAGGATTTATCCATATGGTTTATCTTCTCAAGGAACCAGCTTTTTGTTTTTTTGATCTTTGATATTGTTTTCTTTGTTGCTGTTTCAGTCATTTCTTTCTTCTTTTTCTACCTTTTTATTGACAGTCCCAACTACCTGCAGAGTTTGTTTTCTATGGAGTAAATGATTGGGTCACATGGACACAACTTCTTCCTTTGATCTTATTGGTTTGTGAACTTTGCAATCTTACTTCATTTTTTGATACAGCAGGTTCTTATTAGTTATCCATCTGATACATATTACTGTATATATGTCAATCCCACTCTCCGAATTCATCACACAGCCACCACCAACCCCGCCACTTTCCCCCCTTGGTGGCCATACGTTACTTCTCCACATCTGTGTATCAATTCTGTCCTGTACACTGGTTCATCTGTACCGTTTCTCTAGGTTGAATATATGTGCTTTTATATACGATATCCGACTTTCTCTTTCTGACTGACTTCACTCTGTATGACAGTGTCTAGATGTATCCACGCCTGTACAAATGAACCAACATAGTTCCTTTTCGTGGCTGTATAATATTCCACGGTATATAGGTACCACATCTTCTTTATCCATTCGTCTTTGAGTGGCCATTTAAGTTGTTTCCATGACCTCGCTGCTGTAAATATTGCTGCACTGAACATTGGGGTGCCTGTGCCTTTTAGAATTATGCTCTTCTCTGGGCTTATGCCCTGGTGTGCGATGGCTGAGTCATATGTTATTTCTATTTTCAGTTTTTCAAGGAATCTCCTTGCTTCCCTCCCTAGTGGCTCTATCAATTTACACTCCCACCAAGAGTGCAAGTGTGTTCTCTTTTTTCCACACCATGCCCAGCAGTTTTTTTTCTTGATTTTCTGATGGTGACCGTTCTAAATGGTGTGAGGTGATACCTCAGTGTAGTTTTGATGTGCATCTCTATAATAATTAGTGATGTTGAGCAGGTTTTTATCTGCTTGTTGGCCACCTGTATGTCTTCTGTGGAGAATAGTCTGTTTAGGACTTCTGCCCATTTTTAGATTGGGTTGTTGGTTGTTTAATATCAAGCAGCATGTGCTGTTTACATATTTTTGAGATTGATCCTCAGACCGCTGATTTGTATGTAAATATTTTTCCCATTCTGTGGGTTGTGTGTTCTTCTTTCTCATAGTTTCCTGTGCTTAGCAAAATCTTTTAAGGTTACTGAGGTCCCACTTGTATATTTCTGTTTTTATTTCCAGGACTCTAGCAGGAGGATTACAAAAGATCTTCTTGTGTTTTATGTCCAACGACGTTCTTCCTAGGTTTTCCTCTACGAGTTTTAGAGTGTCCAGACTTAAGTTTGGGTCTCTGTTCCAATTTGTATTAATTTTTGTGTACGGTGTTTGGGAGTGTTCTAATCTTATTGTTTTACATGTCTCTGTCCAGTTTCCCCAGCACCACGTATTCAAGAGACAGTCTCTTCTCCATTGTGTATCTGTGCCCCCTTTGTCAGAGATTAGTTGAGCATAGGCGTGTGGCTTTATCTCTGGGCTTTCTATCCTGTTGCATTGATCTATATTTCCGTTTTGGTGCCAGTCCGATGCTGTCTTGCTTACTGTAGCTTTGTAGGACAGTGCGAAGTCACGGAGCCCGATTCCTCCAGCTCCTTTTTCTTTTTTCATCAAACTGCTTTGGCTACTCGGGGAGTTTTGTGTCTCCATACACATTTTAAGATTTTTTGTTCTGGTTTCGTAAAGAAATTGCCATTGGTAATTTGAGAGGGATTGCACTGAATATGTAGATTGCTTTGGGTAGTATAGTCATTTTCATAATATTGATTCTTCCTATCCAAGAACATGGTATAGCTCTTCATCTGTTCGTATCATCCTCAGTTTCATTCATCAGTGTCTTATACTTTTCTGTATACAGGTTTTCTGTCTCCCTAGGTAGGTGTATTCCTAGGTATTTTATTCCTTTACTTGCAGGGGTAAATTGGAGTCCTTCCTTAATTTCTCTTTCTTTTTTTCTTCCTTAATGAATAGGAATGCAAGGGATTTCTGTGCATTAATCTTGTGTCCTGCAACGTTTCCAAATCCATGGATTAGCTCTACTAGTTTTACGGTGGCATCTTTAGGATTCTCTACGTATAGAATCATGTCATGTGCAAAGAGTGGCATTGTGACTTCTTCTTTTCCAGTTTGTCTTCCTTTTCTTTCCTTTGCTGCTCTGATTCCCGTGGCTAGAAGTTCCAAAACTATGTTGAATAATAGTGGTGAGAGTGGTCATCCTTGTCTTGTTCCTGATCTTAGAGGACATGCTTTCAGTTCTTCACCACTGAAAATGTTTGCTGCGGGTTTGTTGTATACGCCCTTGATTAAGTTGAGTGAGGTTCCCTCTAAGCCCACGTCCTGGAGGCTTTATATCACAAATGTGTGTTGACATTTGTCACAAGCTTTTCTGCATCGAGTGACTTGATCATATGCTTTTTCCTCTTCAATTTGTCAGTAGGGGGAATCACATTGATTTGCGTGTATTGAAGAATCCTTGCATCCCTGGGAAAAATCCCACTTGATGGTGAGTTATGATACTTTTAACGTGGTGTTGGATTCTGTTGCTGCTATTTTGTTGAGCCGCTTTGCATCTCAGTTCATCAGTGATATCGGGATGTAACTCTCTTTCCTACTATCTTTGTCTGGTTTTCCCAACAGGGTGACGGTGACCTCACAGGAAGAGTTTCAGAGTGTTCCTTCCACGCCAATAGTTTGGAAGAGTTTGAGAAAGGTGGGTGTTAGCTCTTTTCTACGTGTTGGATAGAAATAACCTGTGAAGCCATGTGGTCCTGGACTTTTGTTTGTTGGACGATTTGTAATCAGAGTTTCAAGTTCATTACTCGTACTGGGTCTGTTCATATTTTCGATTTTTTCCTGCTTCAGCCGTGGAAGGTCGTACCTTCCTAAGAATTTGTCCATTTCTTCCAGATTGTCCATTTTGTTAGCATAGAGTTGATTGCAGTAGTCTCTTATGACGTTTTGTATTTCTGTGTTGTCCGTTGTAACTTCTTTTACCTTTCTAATTTTATTGATTTCAGTCCTCTCCCTCTTTATCTTGATTCATCTGGCTAAGGATTTATCCATATGGTTTATCTTCTCAAGGAACCAGCTTTTTGTTTTTTTGATCTTTGATATTGTTTTCTTTGTTGCTGTTTCAGTCATTTCTTTCTTCTTTTTCTACCTTTTTATTGACAGTCCCAACTACCTGCAGAGTTTGTTTTCTATGGAGTAAATGATTGGGTCACATGGACACAACTTCTTCCTTTGATCTTATTGGTTTGTGAACTTTGCAATCTTACTTCATTTTTTGATACAGCAGGTTCTTATTAGTTATCCATCTGATACATATTACTGTATATATGTCAATCCCACTCTCCGAATTCATCACACAGCCACCACCAACCCCGCCACTTTCCCCCCTTGGTGGCCATACGTTACTTCTCCACATCTGTGTATCAATTCTGTCCTGTACACTGGTTCATCTGTACCGTTTCTCTAGGTTGCATATATGTGCTTTTATATACGATATCCGATTTTCTCTTTCTGACTGACTTCACTCTGTATGACAGTGTCTAGATCTATCCACGCCTGTACAAATGAACCAACATAGTTCCTTTTCGTGGCTGTATAATATTCCACGTATTTAGGTACCACATCTTCTTTATCCATTCGTCTTTGGGTGGCCATTTAAGTTGTTTCCATGACCTGGCTGCTGTAAATAGTGCTGCACTGAACATTGGGGTGCCTGTGCCTTTTAGAATTATGCTCTTCTCTGGGCTTATGCCCTGGTGTGCGATGGCTGAGTCATATGTTATTTCTATTTTCAGTTTTTCAAGGAATCTCCTTGCTTCCCTCCCTAGTGGCTCTATCAATTTACACTCCCACCAAGAGTGCAAGTGTGTTCTCTTTTTTCCACACCATGCCCAGCAGTTTTTTTTCTTGATTTTCTGATGGTGACCGTTCTAAATGGTGTGAGGTGATACCTCAGTGTAGTTTTGATGTGCATCTCTATAATAATTAGTGATGTTGAGCAGGTTTTTATCTGCTTGTTGGCCACCTGTATGTCTTCTGTGGAGAATAGTCTGTTTAGGACTTCTGCCCATTTTTAGATTGGGTTGTTGGTTGTTTAATATCAAGCAGCATGTGCTGTTTACATATTTTTGAGATTGATCCTCAGACCGCTGATTTGTATGTAAATATTTTTCCCATTCTGTGGGTTGTGTGTTCTTCTTTCTCATAGTTTCCTGTGCTTAGCAAAATCTTTTAAGGTTACTGAGGTCCCACTTGTATATTTCTGTTTTTATTTCCAGGACTCTAGCAGGAGGATTACAAAAGATCTTCTTGTGTTTTATGTCCAACGACGTTCTTCCTAGGTTTTCCTCTACGAGTTTTAGAGTGTCCAGACTTAAGTTTGGGTCTCTGTTCCAATTTGTATTAATTTTTGTGTACGGTGTTTGGGAGTGTTCTAATCTTATTGTTTTACATGTCTCTGTCCAGTTTCCCCAGCACCACGTATTCAAGAGACAGTCTCTTCTCCATTGTGTATCCGTGCCCCCTTTGTCAGAGATTAGTTGAGCATAGGCGTGTGGCTTTATCTCTGGGCTTTCTATCCTGTTGCATTGATCTATATTTCCGTTTTGGTGCCAGTCCGATGCTGTCTTGCTTACTGTAGTTTTGTAGGACAGTGCGAAGTCACGGAGCCTGATTCCTCCAGCTCCTTCTTCTTTTTTCATCAAACTGCTTTGGCTACTCGGGGAGTTTTGTGTCTCCATACACATTTTAAGATTTTTTGTTCTGGTTTTGTAAAGAAATTGCCATTGGTAATTTGAGAGGGATTGCACTGAATATGTAGATTGCTTTGGGTAGTATAGTCATTTTCATAATATTGATTCTTCCTATCCAAGAACATGGTATAGCTCTTCATCTGTTTGTATCATCCTCAGTTTCATTCATCAGTGTCTTATACTTTTCTGTATACAGGTTTTCTGTCCCCCTAGGTAGGTTTATTCCTAGGTATTTTATTCCTTTACTTGCAGGGGTAAATGGGAGTCCTTCTTTAATTTCTCTTTCTTTTTTTCTTCCTTAATGAATAGGAATGCAAGGGATTTCTGTGCATTAATTTTGTGTCCTGCAACGTTTCCAAATCCATGGATTAGCTCTACTAGTTTTACGGTGGCATCTTTAGGATTCTCTAAGTATAGAATCATGTCATGTGCAAAGAGTGGCATTGTGACTTCTTCTTTTCCAGTTTGTCTTCCTTTTCTTTCCTTTGCTGCTCTGATTCCCGTGGCTAGAAGTTCCAAAACTATGTTGAATAATAGTGGTGAGAGTGGTCATCCTTGTCTTGTTCCTGATCTTAGAGGACATGCTTTCAGTTCTTCACCACTGAAAATGTTTGCTGCGGGTTTGTTGTATACGTCCTTGATTAAGTTGACTGAGGTTCCCTCTAAGCCCACGTCCTGGAGGCTTTATATCACAAATGTGTGTTGACATTTGTCACAAGCTTTTCTGCATCGAGTGACTTGATCATATGCTTTTTCCTCTTCAATTTGTCAATAGGGGGAATCACATTGATTTGCGTGTATTGAAGAATCCTTGCATCCCTGGGAAAAATCCCACTTGATGGTGAGTTATGATACTTTTAACGTGGTGTTGCATTCTGTTGCTGCTATTTTGTTGAGCCGCTTTGCATCTGAGTTCATCAGTGATATCGGGATGTAACTCTCTTTCCTACTATCTTTGTCTGGTTTTCCCAACAGGGTGACGGTGACCTCACAGGAAGAGTTTCAGAGTGTTCCTTCCACGCCAATAGTTTGGAAGAGTTTGAGAAAGGTGGGTGTTAGCTCTTTTCTACGTGTTGGATAGAAATAACCTGTGAAGCCATGTGGTCCTGGACTTTTGTTTGTTGGACGATTTGTAATCAGAGTTTCAAGTTCATTACTCGTACTGGGTCTGTTCATATTTTCGATTTTTTCCTGCTTCAGCCTTGGAAGGTCGTACCTTCCTAAGAATTTGTCCATTTCTTCCAGATTGTCCATTTTGTTAGCATAGAGTTGATTGCAGTCGTCTCTTACGACGTTTTGTATTTCTGTGTTGTCCGTTGTAACTTCTTTTACCTTTCTAATTTTATTGATTTCAGTCCTCTCCCTCTTTATCTTGATGCATCTGGCTAAGGATTTATCCATATGGTTTATCTTCTCAAAGAACCAGCTTTTTGTTTTTTTGATCTTTGATATTGTTTTCTTTGTTGCTGTTTCAGTCATTTCTTTCTTCTTTTTCTACCTTTTTATTGACAGTCCCAACTACCTGCAGAGTTTGTTTTCTATGGAGTAAATGATTGGGTCACATGGACACAACTTCTTCCTTTGATCTTATTGGTTTGTGAACTTTGCAATCTTACTTCATTTTTTGATACAGCAGGTTCTTATTAGTTATCCATCTGATACATATTACTGTATATATGTCAATCCCACTCTCCGAATTCATCACACAGCCACCACCAACCCCGCCACTTTCCCCCCTTGGTGGCCATACGTTACTTCTCCACATCTGTGTATCAATTCTGTCCTGTACACTGGTTCATCTGTACCGTTTCTCTAGGTTGAATATATGTGCTTTTATATACGATATCCGATTTTCTCTTTCTGACTGACTTCACTCTGTATGACAGTGTCTAGATCTATCCACGCCTGTACAAATGAACCAACATAGTTCCTTTTCGTGGCTGTATAATATTCCACGGTATATAGGTACCACATCTTCTTTATCCATTCGTCTTTGGGTGGCCATTTAAGTTGTTTCCATGACCTGGCTGCTGTAAATAGTGCTGCACTGAACATTGGGGTGCCTGTGCCTTTTAGAATTATGCTCTTCTCTGGGCTTATGCCCTGGTGTGCGATGGCTGAGTCATATGTTATTTCTATTTTCAGTTTTTCAAGGAATCTCCTTGCTTCCCTCCCTAGTGGCTCTATCAATTTACACTCCCACCAAGAGCGCAAGTGTGTTCTCGTTTTTCCACACCATGCCCAGCAGTTTTTTTTCTTGATTTTCTGATGGTGACCGTTCTAAATGGTGTGAGGTGATACCTCAGTGTAGTTTTGATGTGCATCTCTATAATAATTAGTGACGTTGAGCAGGTTTTTATCTGCTTGTTGGCCACCTGTATGTCTTCTGTGGAGAATAGTCTGTTTAGGACTTCTGCCCATTTTTAGATTGGGTTGTTGGTTGTTTAAATATCAAGCAGCATGTGCTGTTTACATATTTTTGAGATTGATCCTCAGACCGCTGATTTGTATGTAAATATTTTTCCCATTCTGTGGGTTGTGTGTTCTTCTTTCTCATAGTTTCCTGTGCTTAGCAAAATCTTTTAAGTTTACTGAGGTCCCACTTGTATATTTCTGCTTTTATTTCCAGGACTCTAGCAGGAGGATTACAAAAGATCTTTTTGTGTTTTATGTCCAACAATGTTCTTCCTAGGTTTTCCTCTACGAGTTTTAGAGTGTCCAGACTTAAGTTTGGGTCTCTGTTCCAATTTGTATTAATTTTTGTGTACGGTGTTTGGGAGTGTTCTAATCTTATTGTTTTACATGTCTCTGTCCAGTTTCCCCAGCACCACGTATTCAAGAGACAGTCTCTTCTCCATTGTGTATCTGTGCCCCCTTTGTCAGAGATTAGTTGAGCATAGGCGTGTGGCTTTATCTCTGGGCTTTCTATCCTATTGCATTGATCTATATTTTTGTTTTTGTGCCAGTCCGATGCTGTCTTGCTTACTGTAGCTTTGTAGTACAGTGCGAAATCACGGAGCCCGATTCCTCCAGCTCCTTTTTTTTTTTTTCATCAAACTGCTTTGGCCACTCGGGGAGTTTTGTGTCTCCATACACATTTTAAGATTTTTTGTTCTGGTTTTGTAAAACAATTGCCATTGGTAATTTGAGAGGGATTGCACTGAATATGTAGATTGCTTTGGGTAGTATAGTCATTTTCATAATATTGATTCTTCCTTTCCAAGAACATGGTATAGCTCTTCATCTGTTCGTATCATCCTCAGTTTCATTCATCAGTGTCTTATACTTTTCTGTATACAGGTTTTCTGTCTCCCTAGGTAGGTTTATTCCTAGGTATTTTATTCCTTTACTTGCAGGGGTAAATGGGAGACCTTCCTTAATTTCTCTTTCTTTTTTTCTTCCTTAATGAATAGGAATGCAAGGGATTTCTGTGCATTAATTTTGTGTCCTGCAACGTTTCCAAATCCATGGATTAGCTCTACTAGTTTTACGGTGGCATCTTTAGGATTCTCTAAGTATAGAATCATGTCATGTGCAAAGAGTGGCATTGTGACTTCTTCTTTTCCAGTTTGTCTTCCTTTTCTTTCCTTTGCTGCTCTGATTCCCGTGGCTAGAAGTTCCAAAACTATGTTGAATAATAGTGGTGAGAGTGGTCATCCTTGTCTTGTTCCTGATCTTAGAGGACATGCTTTCAGTTCTTCACCACTGAAAATGTTTGCTGCGGGTTTGTTGTATACGTCCTTGATTAAGTTGAGTGAGGTTCCCTCTAAGCCCACGTCCTGGAGGCTTTATATCACAAATGTGTGTTGACATTTGTCACAAGCTTTTCTGCATCGAGTGACTTGATCATATGCTTTTTCCTCTTCAATTTGTCAATAGGGGGAATCACATTGATTTGCGTGTATTGAAGAATCCTAGCATCCGTGGGAAAAATCCCACTTGATGGAGAGGTATGATACTTTTAATGTGGTGTTGGATTCTGTTGCTGCTATTTTGTTGAGCCGCTTTGCATCTGAGTTCATCAGTGATATCGGGATGTAACTCTCTTTCCTACTATCTTTGTCTGGTTTTCCCAACAGGGTGACGGTGGCCTCACAGAAAGAGTTTCAGAGTGTTCCTTCCACGCCAGTAGTTTGGAAGAGTTTGAGAAAGGTGGGTGTTAGCACTTTGCTACGTGTTGGATAGAAATAACCTGTGAAGCCATCTGGTCCTGGACTTTTGTTTGTTGGACGATTTGTAATCAGAGTTTCAAGTTCATTACTCGTACTGGGTCTGTTCATATTTTCGATTTTTTCCTGCTTCAGCCTTGGAAGGTTGTACCTTCCTAAGAATTTGTCCATTTCTTCCAGATTGTCCATTTTGTTAGCATAGAGTTGATTGCAGTAGTCTCTTATGACGTTTTGTATTTCTGTGTTGTCCGTTGTAACTTCTTTTACCTTTCTAATTTTATTGATTTCAGTCCTCTCCCTCTTTATCTTGATGCATCTGGCTAAGGATTTATCCATATGGTTTATCTTCTCAAGGAACCAGCTTTTTGTTTTTTTGATCTTTGATATTGTTTACTTTGTTGCTGTTTCAGTCATTTCTTTCTTCTTTTTCTACCTTTTTATTGACAGTCCCAACTACCTGCAGAGTTTGTTTTCTATGGAGTAAATGATTGGGTCACATGGACACAACTTCTTCCTTTGATCTTATTGGTTTGTGAACTTTGCAATCTTACTTCATTTTTTGATACAGCAGGTTCTTATTAGTTATCCATCTGATACATATTACTGTATATATGTCAATCCCACTCTCCGAATTCATCACACAGCCACCACCAACCCCGCCACTTTCCCCCCTTGGTGGCCATACGTTACTTCTCCACATCTGTGTATCAATTCTGTCCTGTACACTGGTTCATCTGTACCGTTTCTCTAGGTTGAATATATGTGCTTTTATATACGATATCCGATTTTCTCTTTCTGACTGACTTCACTCTGTATGACAGTGTCTAGATCTATCCACGCCTGTACAAATGAACCAACATAGTTCCTTTTCGTGGCTGTATAATATTCCACGGTATATAGGTACCACATCTTCTTTATCCATTCGTCTTTGGGTGGCCATTTAAGTTGTTTCCATGACCTGGCTGCTGTAAATAGTGCTGCACTGAACATTGGGGTGCCTGTGCCTTTTAGAATTATGCTCTTCTCTGGGCTTATGCCCTGGTGTGCGATGGCTGAGTCATATGTTATTTCTATTTTCAGTTTTTCAAGGAATCTCCTTGCTTCCCTCCCTAGTGGCTCTATCAATTTACACTCCCACCAAGAGCGCAAGTGTGTTCTCGTTTTTCCACACCATGCCCAGCAGTTTTTTTTCTTGATTTTCTGATGGTGACCGTTCTAAATGGTGTGAGGTGATACCTCAGTGTAGTTTTGATGTGCATCTCTATAATAATTAGTGACGTTGAGCAGGTTTTTATCTGCTTGTTGGCCACCTGTATGTCTTCTGTGGAGAATAGTCTGTTTAGGACTTCTGCCCATTTTTAGATTGGGTTGTTGGTTGTTTAAATATCAAGCAGCATGTGCTGTTTACATATTTTTGAGATTGATCCTCAGACCGCTGATTTGTATGTAAATATTTTTCCCATTCTGTGGGTTGTGTGTTCTTCTTTCTCATAGTTTCCTGTGCTTAGCAAAATCTTTTAAGTTTACTGAGGTCCCACTTGTATATTTCTGCTTTTATTTCCAGGACTCTAGCAGGAGGATTACAAAAGATCTTTTTGTGTTTTATGTCCAACAATGTTCTTCCTAGGTTTTCCTCTACGAGTTTTAGAGTGTCCAGACTTAAGTTTGGGTCTCTGTTCCAATTTGTATTAATTTTTGTGTACGGTGTTTGGGAGTGTTCTAATCTTATTGTTTTACATGTCTCTGTCCAGTTTCCCCAGCACCACGTATTCAAGAGACAGTCTCTTCTCCATTGTGTATCTGTGCCCCCTTTGTCAGAGATTAGTTGAGCATAGGCGTGTGGCTTTATCTCTGGGCTTTCTATCCTATTGCATTGATCTATATTTTTGTTTTTGTGCCAGTCCGATGCTGTCTTGCTTACTGTAGCTTTGTAGTACAGTGCGAAATCACGGAGCCCGATTCCTCCAGCTCCTTTTTTTTTTTTTCATCAAACTGCTTTGGCCACTCGGGGAGTTTTGTGTCTCCATACACATTTTAAGATTTTTTGTTCTGGTTTTGTAAAACAATTGCCATTGGTAATTTGAGAGGGATTGCACTGAATATGTAGATTGCTTTGGGTAGTATAGTCATTTTCATAATATTGATTCTTCCTTTCCAAGAACATGGTATAGCTCTTCATCTGTTCGTATCATCCTCAGTTTCATTCATCAGTGTCTTATACTTTTCTGTATACAGGTTTTCTGTCTCCCTAGGTAGGTTTATTCCTAGGTATTTTATTCCTTTACTTGCAGGGGTAAATGGGAGTCCTTCCTTAATTTCTCTTTCTTTTTTTCTTCCTTAATGAATAGGAATGCAAGGGATTTCTGTGCATTAATTTTGTGTCCTGCAACGTTTCCAAATCCATGGATTAGCTCTACTAGTTTTACGGTGGCATCTTTAGGATTCTCTAAGTATAGAATCATGTCATGTGCAAAGAGTGGCATTGTGACTTCTTCTTTTCCAGTTTGTCTTCCTTTTCTTTCCTTTGCTGCTCTGATTCCCGTGGCTAGAAGTTCCAAAACTATGTTGAATAATAGTGGTGAGAGTGGTCATCCTTGTCTTGTTCCTGATCTTAGAGGACATGCTTTCAGTTCTTCACCACTGAAAATGTTTGCTGCGGGTTTGTTGTATACGTCCTTGATTAAGTTGAGTGAGGTTCCCTCTAAGCCCACGTCCTGGAGGCTTTATATCACAAATGTGTGTTGACATTTGTCACAAGCTTTTCTGCATCGAGTGACTTGATCATATGCTTTTTCCTCTTCAATTTGTCAATAGGGGGAATCACATTGATTTGCGTGTATTGAAGAATCCTAGCATCCGTGGGAAAAATCCCACTTGATGGAGAGGTATGATACTTTTAATGTGGTGTTGGATTCTGTTGCTGCTATTTTGTTGAGCCGCTTTGCATCTGAGTTCATCAGTGATATCGGGATGTAACTCTCTTTCCTACTATCTTTGTCTGGTTTTCCCAACAGGGTGACGGTGGCCTCACAGAAAGAGTTTCAGAGTGTTCCTTCCACGCCAGTAGTTTGGAAGAGTTTGAGAAAGGTGGGTGTTAGCACTTTGCTACGTGTTGGATAGAAATAACCTGTGAAGCCATCTGGTCCTGGACTTTTGTTTGTTGGACGATTTGTAATCAGAGTTTCAAGTTCATTACTCGTACTGGGTCTGTTCATATTTTCGATTTTTTCCTGCTTCAGCCTTGGAAGGTTGTACCTTCCTAAGAATTTGTCCATTTCTTCCAGATTGTCCATTTTGTTAGCATAGAGTTGATTGCAGTCGTCTCTTACGACGTTTTGTATTTCTGTGTTGTCCGTTGTAACTTCTTTTACCTTTCTAATTTTATTGATTTCAGTCCTCTCCCTCTTTATCTTGATGCATCTGGCTAAGGATTTATCCATATGGTTTATCTTCTCAAGGAACCAGCTTTTTGTTTTTTTGATCTTTGATATTGTTTACTTTGTTGCTGTTTCAGTCATTTCTTTCTTCTTTTTCTACCTTTTTATTGACAGTCCCAACTACCTGCAGAGTTTGTTTTCTATGGAGTAAATGATTGGGTCACATGGACACAACTTCTTCCTTTGATCTTATTGGTTTGTGAACTTTGCAATCTTACTTCATTTTTTGATACAGCAGGTTCTTATTAGTTATCCATCTGATACATATTACTGTATATATGTCAATCCCACTCTCCGAATTCATCACACAGCCACCACCAACCCCGCCACTTTCCCCCCTTGGTGGCCATACGTTACTTCTCCACATCTGTGTATCAATTCTGTCCTGTACACTGGTTCATCTGTACCGTTTCTCTAGGTTGAATATATGTGCTTTTATATACGATATCCGATTTTCTCTTTCTGACTGACTTCACTCTGTATGACAGTGTCTAGATCAATCCACGCCTGTACAAATGAACCAACATAGTTCCTTTTCGTGGCTGTATAATATTCCACGGTATATAGGTACCACATCTTCTTTATCCATTCGTCTTTGGGTGGCCATTTAAGTTGTTTCCATGACCTGGCTGCTGTAAATAGTGCTGCACTGAACATTGGGGTGCCTGTGCCTTTTAGAATTATGCTCTTCTCTGGGCTTATGCCCTGGTGTGCGATGGCTGAGTCATATGTTATTTCTATTTTCAGTTTTTAAAAGGAATCTCCTTGCTTCCCTCCCTAGTGGCTCTATCAATTTACACTCCCACCAAGAGCGCAAGTGTGTTCTCGTTTTTCCACACCATGCCCAGCAGTTTTTTTTCTTGATTTTCTGATGGTGACCGTTCTAAATGGTGTGAGGTGATACCTCAGTGTAGTTTTGATGTGCATCTCTATAATAATTAGTGACGTTGAGCAGGTTTTTATCTGCTTTTTGGCCACCTGTATGTCTTCTGTGGAGAATAGTCTGTTTAGGACTTCTGCCCATTTTTAGATTGGGTTGTTGGTTGTTTAAATATCAAGCAGCATGTGCTGTTTACATATTTTTGAGATTGATCCTCAGACCGCTGATTTGTATGTAAATATTTTTCCCATTCTGTGGGTTGTGTGTTCTTCTTTCTCATAGTTTCCTGTGCTTAGCAAAATCTTTTAAGTTTACTGAGGTCCCACTTGTATATTTCTGCTTTTATTTCCAGGACTCTAGCAGGAGGATTACAAAAGATCTTTTTGTGTTTTATGTCCAACAATGTTCTTCCTAGGTTTTCCTCTACGAGTTTTAGAGTGTCCAGACTTAAGTTTGGGTCTCTGTTCCAATTTGTATTAATTTTTGTGTACGGTGTTTGGGAGTGTTCTAATCTTATTGTTTTACATGTCTCTGTCCAGTTTCCCCAGCACCACGTATTCAAGAGACAGTCTCTTCTCCATTGTGTATCTGTGCCCCCTTTGTCAGAGATTAGTTGAGCATAGGCGTGTGGCTTTATCTCTGGGCTTTCTATCCTATTGCATTGATCTATATTTCTGTTTTTGTGCCAGTCCGATGCTGTCTTGCTTACTGTAGCTTTGTAGTACAGTGCGAAATCACGGAGCCCGATTCCTCCAGCTCCTTTTTTTTTTTTTCATCAAACTGCTTTGGCCACTCGGGGAGTTTTGTGTCTCCATACACATTTTAAGATTTTTTGTTCTGGTTTTGTAAAACAATTGCCATTGGTAATTTGAGAGGGATTGCACTGAATATGTAGATTGCTTTGGGTAGTATAGTCATTTTCATAATATTGATTCTTCCTTTCCAAGAACATGGTATAGCTCTTATCTGTTCGTATCATCCTCAGTTTCATTCATCAGTGTCTTATACTTTTCTGTATACAGGTTTTCTGTCTCCCTAGGTAGGTTTATTCCTAGGTATTTTATTCCTTTACTTGCAGGGGTAAATGGGAGACCTTCCTTAATTTCTCTTTCTTTTTTTCTTCCTTAATGAATAGGAATGCAAGGGATTTCTGTGCATTAATTTTGTGTCCTGCAACGTTTCCAAATCCATGGATTAGCTCTACTAGTTTTACGGTGGCATCTTTAGGATTCTCTACGTATAGAATCATGTCATGTGCAAAGAGTGGCATTGTGACGTCTTCTTTTCCAGTTTGTCTTCCTTTTCTTTCCTTTGCTGCTCTGATTCCCGTGGCTAGAAGTTCCAAAACTATGTTGAATAATAGTGGTGAGAGTGGTCATCCTTGTCTTGTTCCTGATCTTAGAGGACATGCTTTCAGTTCTTCACCACTGAAAATGTTGGCTGCGGGTTTGTTGTATACGTCCTTGATTAAGTTGAGTGAGGTTCCCTCTAAGCCCACGTCCTGGAGGCTTTATATCACAAATGTGTGTTGACATTTGTCACAAGCTTTTCTGCATCGAGTGACTTGATCATATGCTTTTTCCTCTTCAATTTGTTAATAGGGGGAATCACATTGATTTGCGTGTATTGAAGAATCCTTGCATCCCTGGGAAAAATCCCACTTGATGGTGAGTTATGATACTTTTAACGTGGTGTTGGATTCTGTTGCTGCTATTTTGTTGAGCCGCTTTGCATCTGAGTTCATCAGTGATATCGGGATGTAACTCTCTTTCCTACTATCTTTGTCTGGTTTTCCCAACAGGGTGACGGTGACCTCACAGGAAGAGTTTCAGAGTGTTCCTTCCACGCCAATAGTTTGGAAGAGTTTGAGAAAGGTGGGTGTTAGCTCTTTTCTACGTGTTGGATAGAAATAACCTGTGAAGCCATGTGGTCCTGGACTTTTGTTTGTTGGACGATTTGTAATCAGAGTTTCAAGTTCATTACTCGTACTGGGTCTGTTCATATTTTCGATTTTTTCCTGCTTCAGCCTTGGAAGGTCGTACCTTCCTAAGAATTTGTCCATTTCTTCCAGATTGTCCATTTTGTTAGCATAGAGTTGATTGCAGTAGTCTCTTACGACGTTTTGTATTTCTGTGTTGTCCGTTGTAACTTCTTTTACCTTTCTAATTTTATTGATTTCAGTCCTCTCCCTCTTTATCTTGATTCATCTGGCTAAGGATTTATCCATATGGTTTATCTTCTCAAGGAACCAGCTTTTTGTTTTTTTGATCTTTGATATTGTTTTCTTTGTTGCTGTTTCAGTCATTTCTTTCTTCTTTTTCTACCTTTTTATTGACAGTCCCAACTACCTGCAGAGTTTGTTTTCTATGGAGTAAATGATTGGGTCACATGGACACAACTTCTTCCTTTGATCTTATTGGTTTGTGAACTTTGCAATCTTACTTCATTTTTTGATACAGCAGGTTCTTATTAGTTATCCATCTGATACATATTACTGTATATATGTCAATCCCACTCTCCGAATTCATCACACAGCCACCACCAACCCCGCCACTTTCCCCCCTTGGTGGCCATACGTTACTTCTGCACATCTGTGTATCAATTCTGTCCTGTACACTGGTTCATCTGTACCGTTTCTCTAGGTTGAATATATGTGCTTTTATATACGATATCCGATTTTCTCTTTCTGACTGACTTCACTCTGTATGACAGTGTCTAGATCTATCCACGCCTGTACAAATGAACCAACATAGTTCCTTTTCGTGGCTGTATAATATTCCACGGTATATAGGTACCACATCTTCTTTATCCATTCGTCTTTGGGTGGCCATTTAAGATGTTTCCATGACCTGGCTGTTGTAAATGGTGCTGCACTGAACATTGGGGTGCCTGTGCCTTTTAGAATTATGCTCTTCTCTGGGCTTATGCCCTGGTGTGCGATGGCTGAGTCATATGTTATTTCTATTTTCAGTTTTTCAAGGAATCTCCTTGCTTCCCTCCCTAGTGGCTCTATCAATTTACACTCCCACCAAGAGTGCAAGTGTGTTCTCTTTTCTCCACACCGTGCCCAGCAGTTTTTTTTTGTTGATTTTCTGATGGTGACCGTTCTAAATGGTGTGAGGTGATACCTCAGTGTAGTTTTGATGTGCATCTCTATAATAATTAGTGATGTTGAGCAGGTTTTTATCTGCTTGTTGGCCACCTGTATGTCTTCTGTGGAGAATAGTCTGTTTAGGACTTCTGCCCATTTTTAGATTGGGTTGTTGGTTGTTTAATATCAAGCAGCATGTGCTGTTTACATATTTTTGAGATTGATCCTCAGACCGCTGATATGTATGTAAATATTTTTCCCATTCTGTGGGTTGTGTGTTCTTCTTTCTCATAGTTTCCTGTGCTTAGCAAAATCTTTTAAGGTTACTGAGGTCCCACTTGTATATTTCCGTTTTTATTTCCAGGACTCTAGCAGGAGGATTACAAAAGATCTTCTTGTGTTTTATGTCAAACGACGTTCTTCCTAGGTTTTCCTCTACGAGTTTTAGAGTGTCCAGACTTAAGTTTGGGTCTCTGTTCCAATTTGTATTAATTTTTGTGTACGGTGTTTGGGAGTGTTCTAATCTTATTGTTTTACATGTCTCTCTCCAGTTTCCCCAGCACCACGTATTCAAGAGACAGTCTCTTCTCCATTGTGTATCCGTGCCCCCTTTGTCAGAGATTAGTTGAGCATAGGCGTGTGGCTTTATCTCTGGGCTTTCTATCCTGTTGCATTGATCTATATTTCTGTTTTGGTGCCAGTCCGATGCTGTCTTGCTTACTGTAGCTTTGTAGTACAGTGCGAAGTCACGGAGCCCGATTCCTCCAGCTCCTTTTTTTTTTTCATCAAACTGCTTTGGCCACTCGGGGAGTTTTGTGTCTCCATACACATATTAAGATTTTTTGTTCTGGTTTTGTAAAACAATTGCCATTGGTAATTTGAGAGGGATTGCACTGAATATGTAGATTGCTTTGGGTAGTATAGTCATTTTCATAATATTGATTCTTTCTATCCAAGAACATGGTATAGCTCTTCATGTGTTTGTATCATCCTCAGTTTTATTCATCAGTGTCTTATACTTTTCTGTATACAGGTTTTCTGTCTCCCTAGGTAGGTTTATTCCTAGGTATTTTATTCCTTTACTTGCAGGGGTAAATGGGAGTCCTTCCTTAATTTCTCTTTCTTTTTTTCTTCCTTAATGAATAGGAATGCAAGGGATTTCTGTGCATTAATTTTGTGTCCTGCAACGTTTCCAAATCCATGGATTAGCTCTAGTAGTTTTACGGTGGCATCTTTAGGATTCTCTACGTATAGAATCATGTCATGTGCAAAGAGTGGCATTGTGACTTCTTCTTTTCCAGTTTGTCTTCCTTTTCTTTCCTTTGCTGCTCTGATTCCCGTGGCTAGAAGTTCCAAAACTATGTTGAATAATAGTGGTGAGAGTGGTCATCCTTGTCTTGTTCCTGATCTTAGAGGACATGCTTTCAGTTCTTCACCACTGAAAATGTTTGCTGCGGGTTTGTTGTATACGTCCTTGATTAAGTTGAGTGAGGTTCCCTCTAAGCCCACGTCCTGGAGGCTTTATATCACAAATGTGTGTTGACATTTGTCACAAGCTTTTCTGCATCGAGTGACTTGATCATATGCTTTTTCCTCTTCAATTTGTCAATAGGGGGAATCACATTGATTTGCGTGTATTGAAGAATCCTTGCATCCCTGGGAAAAATCCCACTTGATGGTGAGTTATGATACTTTTAACGTGGTGTTGGATTCTGTTGCTGCTATTTTGTTGAGCCGCTTTGCATCTGAGTTCATCAGTGATATCGGGATGTAACTCTCTTTCCTACTATCTTTGTCTGGTTTTCCCAACAGGGTGACGGTGACCTCACAGGAAGAGTTTCAGAGTGTTCCTTCCACGCCAATAGTTTGGAAGAGTTTGAGAAAGGTGGGTGTTAGCTCTTTTCTACGTGTTGGATAGAAATAACCTGTGAAGCCATGTGGTCCTGGACTTTTGTTTGTTGGACGATTTGTAATCAGAGTTTCAAGTTCATTACTCGTACTGGGTCTGTTCATATTTTCGATTTTTTCCTGCTTCAGCCTTGGAAGGTCGTACCTTCCTAAGAATTTGTCCATTTCTTCCAGATTGTCCATTTTGTTAGCATAGAGTTGATTGCAGTAGTCTCTTATGACGTTTTGTATTTCTGTGTTGTCCGTTGTAACTTCTTTTACCTTTCTAATTTTATTGATTTCAGTCCTCTCCCTCTTTATCTTGATGCATCTGGCTAAGGATTTATCCATATGGTTTATCTTCTCAAGGAACCAGCTTTTTGTTTTTTTGATCTTTGATATTGTTTTCTTTGTTGCTGTTTCAGTCATTTCTTTCTTCTTTTTCTACCTTTTTATTGACAGTCCCAACTACCTTCAGAGTTTGTTTTCTATGGAGTAAATGATTGGGTCACATGGACACAACTTCTTCCTTTGATCTTATTGGTTTGTGAACTTTGCAATCTTACTTCATTTTTTGATACAGCAGGTTCTTATTAGTTATCCATCTGATACATATTACTGTATATATGTCAATCCCACTCTCCGAATTCATCACACAGCCACCACCAACCCCGCCACTTTCCCCCCTTGGTGGCCATACGTTACTTCTCCACATCTGTGTATCAATTCTGTCCTGTACACTGGTTCATCTGTACCGTTCCTCTAGGTTGAATATATGTGCTTTTATATACGATATCCGATTTTCTCTTTCTGACTGACTTCACTCTGTATGACAGTGTCTAGATCTATCCACGCCTGTACAAATGAACCAACATAGTTCCTTTTCGTGGCTGTATAATATTCCACGGTATATAGGTACCACATCTTCTTTATCCATTCGTCTTTGGGTGGCCATTTAAGTTGTTTCCATGACCTGGCTGTTGTAAATGGTGCTGCACTGAACATTGGGGTGCCTGTGCCTTTTAGAATTATGCTCTTCTCTGGGCTTATGCCCTGGTGTGTGATGGCTGAGTCATATGTTATTTCTATTTTCAGTTTTTCAAGGAATCTCCTTGCTTCCCTCCCTAGTGGCTCTATCAATTTACACTCCCACCAAGAGTGCAAGTGTGTTCTCTTTTCTCCACACTGTGCCCAGCAGTTTTTTTTGTTGATTTTCTGATGGTGACCGCTCTAAATGGTGTGAGGTGATACCTCAGTGTAGTTTTGATGTGCATCTCTATAATAATTAGTGATGTTGAGCAGGTTTTTATCTGCTTGTTGGCCACCTGTATGTCTTCTGTGGAGAATAGTCTGTTTAGGACTTCTGCCCATTTTTAGATTGGGTTGTTGGTTTTTTAAACATCAAGCAGCATGTGCTGTTTACATATTTTTGAGATTGATCCTCAGACCGCTGATTTGTATGTAAATATTTTTCCCATTCTGTGGGTTGTGTGTTCTTCTTTCTCATAGTTTCCTGTGCTTAGCAAAATCTTTTAAGTTTACTGAGGTCCCACTTGTATATTTCTGCTTTTATTTCCAGGACTCTAGCAGGAGGATTACAAAAGATCTTCTTGTGTTTTATGTCCAACAATGTTCTTCCTAGCTTTTCCTCTACGAGTTTTAGAGTGTCCAGACTTAAGTTTGGGTCTCTGTTCCAATTTGTATTAATTTTTGTGTACGGTGTTTGGGAGTGTTCTAATCTTATTGTTTTACATGTCTCTGTCCAGTTTCCCCAGCACCACGTATTCAAGAGACAGTCTCTTCTCCATTGTGTATCCGTGCCCCCTTTGTCAGAGATTAGTTGAGCATAGGCGTGTGGCTTTATCTCTGGGCTTTCTATCCTGTTGCATTGATCTATATTTCTGTTTTGGTGCCAGTCCGATGCTGTCTTGGTTACTGTAGCTTTGTAGAACAGTGCGAAGTCACGGAGCCCGATTCCTCCAGCTCCTTTTTTTTTTTTCATCAAACTGCTTTGGCCACTCGGGGAGTTTTGTGTCTCCATACACATTTTAAGATTTTTTGTTCTGGTTTTGTAAAACAATTGCCATTGGTAATTTGAGAGGGATTGCACTGAATATGTAGATTGCTTTGGGTAGTATAGTCATTTTCATAATATTGATTCTTTCTATCCAAGAACATGGTATAGCTCTTCATGTGTTTGTATCATCCTCAGTTTCATTCATCAGTGTCTTATACTTTTCTGTATACAGGTTTTCTGTCTCCCTAGGTAGGTTTATTCCTAGGTATTTTATTCCTTTACTTGCAGGGGTAAATGGGAGTCCTTCCTTAATTTCTCTTTCTTTTTTTCTTCCTTAATGAATAGGAATGCAAGGGATTTCTGTGCATTAATTTTGTGTCCTGCAACGTTTCCAAATCCATGGATTAGCTCTACTAGTTTTACGGTGGCATCTTTAGGATTCTCTACGTATAGAATCATGTCATGTGCAAAGAGTGGCATTGTGACTTCTTCTTTTCCAGTTTGTCTTCCTTTTCTTTCCTTTGCTGCTCTGATTCCCGTGGCTAGAAGTTCCAAAACTATGTTGAATAATAGTGGTGAGAGTGGTCATCCTTGTCTTGTTCCTGATCTTAGAGGACATGCTTTCAGTTCTTCACCACTGAAAATGTTGGCTGCGGGTTTGTTGTATACGTCCTTGATTAAGTTGAGTGAGGTTCCCTCTAAGCCCACGTCCTGGAGGCTTTATATCACAAATGTGTGTTGACATTTGTCACAAGCTTTTCTGCATCGAGTGACTTGATCATATGCTTTTTCCTCTTCAATTTGTCAATAGGGGGAATCACATTGATTTGCGTGTATTGAAGAATCCTTGCATCCCTGGGAAAAATCCCACTTGATGGTGAGTTATGATACTTTTAACGTGGTGTTGGATTCTGTTGCTGCTATTTTGTTGAGCCGCTTTGCATCTCAGTTCATCAGTGATATCGGGATGTAACTCTCTTTCCTACTATCTTTGTCTGGTTTTCCCAACAGGGTGACGGTGACCTCACAGGAAGAGTTTCAGAGTGTTCCTTCCACGCCAATAGTTTGGAAGAGTTTGAGAAAGGTGGGTGTTAGCTCTTTTCTACGTGTTGGATAGAAATAACCTGTGAAGCCATGTGGTCCTGGACTTTTGTTTGTTGGACGATTTGTAATCAGAGTTTCAAGTTCATTACTCGTACTGGGTCTGTTCATATTTTCGATTTTTTCCTGCTTCAGCCGTGGAAGGTCGTACCTTCCTAAGAATTTGTCCATTTCTTCCAGATTGTCCATTTTGTTAGCATAGAGTTGATTGCAGTAGTCTCTTATGACGTTTTGTATTTCTGTGTTGTCCGTTGTAACTTCTTTTACCTTTCTAATTTTATTGATTTCAGTCCTCTCCCTCTTTATCTTGATTCATCTGGCTAAGGATTTATCCATATGGTTTATCTTCTCAAGGAACCAGCTTTTTGTTTTTTTGATCTTTGATATTGTTTTCTTTGTTGCTGTTTCAGTCATTTCTTTCTTCTTTTTCTACCTTTTTATTGACAGTCCCAACTACCTGCAGAGTTTGTTTTCTATGGAGTAAATGATTGGGTCACATGGACACAACTTCTTCCTTTGATCTTATTGGTTTGTGAACTTTGCAATCTTACTTCATTTTTTGATACAGCAGGTTCTTATTAGTTATCCATCTGATACTTATTACTGTAGATATGTCAATCCCACTCTCCGAATTCATCACACAGCCACCACCAACCCCGCCACTTTCCCCCCTTGGTGGCCATACGTTACTTCTCCACATCTGTGTATCAATTCTGTCCTGTACACTGGTTCATCTGTACCGTTTCTCTAGGTTGAATATATGTGCTTTTATATACGATATCCGATTTTCTCTTTCTGACTGACTTCACTCTGTATGACAGTGTCTAAATCTATCCACGCCTGTACAAATGAACCAACATAGTTCCTTTTCGTGGCTGTATAATATTCCACGGTATATAGGTACCACATCTTCTTTATCCATTCGTCTTTGGGTGGCCATTTAAGTTGTTTCCATGACCTGGCTGCTGTAAATATTGCTGCACTGAACATTGGGGTGCCTGTGCCTTTTAGAATTATGCTCTTCTCTGGGCTTATGCCCTGGTGTGCGATGGCTGAGTCATATGTTATTTCTATTTTCAGTTTTTCAAGGAATCTCCTTGCTTCCCTCCCTAGTGGCTCTATCAATTTACCCTCCCACCAAGAGTGCAAGTGTGTTCTCTTTTCTCCACACCATGCCCAGCAGTTTTTTTTCTTGATTTTCTGATGGTGACCGTTCTAAATGGTGTGAGGTGATACCTCAGTGTAGTTTTGATGTGCATCTCTATAATAATTAGTGATGTTGAGCAGGTTTTTATCTGCTTGTTGGCCACCTGTATGTCTTCTGTGGAGAATAGTCTGTTTAGGACTTCTGCCCATTTTTAGATTGGGTTGTTGGTTGTTTAATATCAAGCAGCATGTGCTGTTTACATATTTTTGAGATTGATCCTCAGACCGCTGATTTGTATGTAAATATTTTTCCCATTCTGTGGGTTGTGTGTTCTTCTTTCTCATAGTTTCCTGTGCTTAGCAAAATCTTTTAAGGTTACTGAGGTCCCACTTGTATATTTCTGTTTTTATTTCCAGGACTCTAGCAGGAGGATTACAAAAGATCTTCTTGTGTTTTATGTCCAACGACGTTCTTCCTAGGTTTTCCTCTACGAGTTTTAGAGTGTCCAGACTTAAGTTTGGGTCTCTGTTCCAATTTGTATTAATTTTTGTGTACGGTGTTTTGGAGTGTTCTAATCTTATTGTTTTACATGTCTCTGTCCAGTTTCCCCAGCACCACGTATTCAAGAGACAGTCTCTTCTCCATTGTGTATCCGTGCCCCCTTTGTCAGAGATTAGTTGAGCATAGGCGTGTGGCTTTATCTCTGGGCTTTCTATCCTGTTGCATTGATCTATATTTCCGTTTTGGTGCCAGTCCGATGCTGTCTTGCTTACTGTAGCTTTGTAGGACAGTGCGAAGTCACGGAGCCTGATTCCTCCAGCTCCTTTTTCTTTTTTCATCAAACTGCTTTGGCTACTTGGGGAGTTTTGTGTCTCCATACACATTTTAAGATTTTTTGTTCTGGTTTTGTAAAGAAATTGCCATTGGTAATTTGAGAGGGATTGCACTGAATATGTAGATTGCTTTGGGTAGTATAGTCATTTTCATAATATTGATTCTTCCTATCCAAGAACATGGTATAGCTCTTCATGTGTTTGTATCATCCTCAGTTTCATTCATCAGTGTCTTATACTTTTCTGTATACAGGTTTTCTGTCTCCCTAGGTAGGTTTATTCCTAGGTATTTTATTCCTTTACTTGCAGGGGTAAATGGGAGTCCTTCCTTAATTTCTCTTTCTTTTTTTCTTCCTTAATGAATAGGAATGCAAGGGATTTCTGTGCATTAATTTTGTGTCCTGCAACGTTTCCAAATCCATGGATTAGCTCTACTAGTTTTACGGTGGCATCTTTAGGATTCTCTACGTATAGAATCATGTCATGTGCAAAGAGTGGCATTGTGACTTCTTCTTTTCCAGTTTGTCTTCCTTTTCTTTCCTTTGCTGCTCTGATTCCCGTGGCTAGAAGTTCCAAAACTATGTTGAATAATAGTGGTGAGAGTGGTCATCCTTGTCTTGTTCCTGATCTTAGAGGACATGCTTTCAGTTCTTCACCACTGAAAATGTTGGCTGCGGGTTTGTTGTATACGTCCTTGATTAAGTTGAGTGAGGTTCCCTCTAAGCCCACGTCCTGGAGGCTTTATATCACAAATGTGTGTTGACATTTGTCACAAGCTTTTCTGCATCGAGTGACTTGATCATATGCTTTTTCCTCTTCAATTTGTCAATAGGGGGAATCACATTGATTTGCGTGTATTGAAGAATCCTTGCATCCCTGGGAAAAATCCCACTTGATGGTGAGTTATGATACTTTTAACGTGGTGTTGGATTCTGTTGCTGCTATTTTGTTGAGCCGCTTTGCATCTCAGTTCATCAGTGATATCGGGATGTAACTCTCTTTCCTACTATCTTTGTCTGGTTTTCCCAACAGGGTGACGGTGACCTCACAGGAAGAGTTTCAGAGTGTTCCTTCCACGCCAATAGTTTGGAAGAGTTTGAGAAAGGTGGGTGTTAGCTCTTTTCTACGTGTTGGATAGAAATAACCTGTGAAGCCATGTGGTCCTGGACTTTTGTTTGTTGGACGATTTGTAATCAGAGTTTCAAGTTCATTACTCGTACTGGGTCTGTTCATATTTTCGATTTTTTCCTGCTTCAGCCGTGGAAGGTCGTACCTTCCTAAGAATTTGTCCATTTCTTCCAGATTGTCCATTTTGTTAGCATAGAGTTGATTGCAGTAGTCTCTTATGACGTTTTGTATTTCTGTGTTGTCCGTTGTAACTTCTTTTACCTTTCTAATTTTATTGATTTCAGTCCTCTCCCTCTTTATCTTGATGCATCTGGCTAAGGATTTATCCATATGGTTTATCTTCTCAAGGAACCAGCTTTTTGTTTTTTTGATCTTTGATATTGTTTTCTTTGTTGCTGTTTCAGTCATTTCTTTCTTCTTTTTCTACCTTTTTATTGACAGTCCCAACTACCTTCAGAGTTTGTTTTCTATGGAGTAAATGATTGGGTCACATGGACACAACTTCTTCCTTTGATCTTATTGGTTTGTGAACTTTGCAATCTTACTTCATTTTTTGATACAGCAGGTTCTTATTAGTTATCCATCTGATACATATTACTGTATATATGTCAATCCCACTCTCCGAATTCATCACACAGCCACCACCAACCCCGCCACATTCCCCCCTTGGTGGCCATACGTTACTTCTCCACATCTGTGTATCAATTCTGTCCTGTACACTGGTTCATCTGTACCGTTTCTCTAGGTTGAATATATGTGCTTTTATATACGATATCCGATTTTCTCTTTCTGACTGAGTTCACTCTGTATGACAGTGTCTAGATCTATCCACGCCTGTACAAATGAACCAACATAGTTCCTTTTCGTGGCTGTATAATATTCCACGGTATATAGGTACCACATCTTCTTTATCCATTCGTCTTTGGGTGGCCATTTAAGTTGTTTCCATGACCTGGCTGTTGTAAATGGTGCTGCACTGAACATTGGGGTGCCTGTGCCTTTTAGAATTATGCTCTTCTCTGGGCTTATGCCCTGGTGTGTGATGGCTGAGTCATATGTTATTTCTATTTTCAGTTTTTCAAGGAATCTCCTTGCTTCCCTCCCTAGTGGCTCTATCAATTTACACTCCCACCAAGAGTGCAAGTGTGTTCTCTTTTCTCCACACCGTGCCCAGCAGTTTTTTTTGTTGATTTTCTGATGGTGACCGTTCTAAATGGTGTGAGGTGATACCTCAGTGTAGTTTTGATGTGCATCTCTATAATAATTAGTGATGTTGAGCAGGTTTTTATCTGCTTGTTGGCCACCTGTATGTCTTCTGTGGAGAATAGTCTGTTTAGGACTTCTGCCCATTTTTAGATTGGGTTGTTGGTTTTTTAAATATCAAGCAGCATGTGCTGTTTACATATTTTTGAGATTGATCCTCAGACCGCTGATTTGTATGTAAATATTTTTCCCATTCTGTGGGTTGTGTGTTCTTCTTTCTCATAGTTTCCTGTGCTTAGCAAACTCTTTTAAGTTTACTGAGGTCCCACTTGTATATTTCTGCTTTTATTTCCAGGACTCTAGCAGGAGGATTACAAAAGATCTTCTTGTGTTTTATGTCCAACAATGTTCTTCCTAGCTTTTCCTCTACGAGTTTTAGAGTGTCCAGACTTAAGTTTGGGTCTCTGTTCCAATTTGTATTAATTTTTGTGTACGGTGTTTGGGAGTGTTCTAATCTTATTGTTTTACATGTCTCTGTCCAGTTTCCCCAGCACCACGTATTCAAGAGACAGTCTCTTCTCCATTGTGTATCCGTGCCCCCTTTGTCAGAGATTAGTTGAGCATAGGCGTGTGGCTTTATCTCTGGGCTTTCTATCCTGTTGCATTGATCTATATTTCCGTTTTGGTGCCAGTCCGATGCTGTCTTGGTTACTGTAGCTTTGTAGAACAGTGCGAAGTCACGGAGCCCGATTCCTCCAGCTCCTTTTTTTTTTTTCATCAAACTGCTTTGGCCACTCGGGGAGTTTTGTGTCTCCATACACATTTTAAGATTTTTTGTTCTGGTTTTGTAAAACAATTGCCATTGGTAATTTGAGAGGGATTGCACTGAATATGTAGATTGCTTTGGGTAGTATAGTCATTTTCATAATATTGATTCTTTCTATCCAAGAACATGGTATAGCTCTTCATGTGTTTGTATCATCCTCAGTTTCATTCATCAGTGTCTTATACTTTTCTGTATACAGGTTTTCTGTCTCCCTAGGTAGGTTTATTCCTAGGTATTTTATTCCTTTACTTGCAGGGGTAAATGGGAGTCCTTCCTTAATTTCTCTTTCTTTTTTTCTTCCTTAATGAATAGGAATGCAAGGGATTTCTGTGCATTAATTTTGTGTCCTGCAACGTTTCCAAATCCATGGATTAGCTCTACTAGTTTTACGGTGGCATCTTTAGGATTCTCTACGTATAGAATCATGTCATGTGCAAAGAGTGGCATTGTGACTTCTTCTTTTCCAGTTTGTCTTCCTTTTCTTTCCTTTGCTGCTCTGATTCCCGTGGCTAGAAGTTCCAAAACTATGTTGAATAATAGTGGTGAGAGTGGTCATCCTTGTCTTGTTCCTGATCTTAGAGGACATGCTTTCAGTTCTTCACCACTGAAAATGTTGGCTGCGGGTTTGTTGTATACGCCCTTGATTAAGTTGAGTGAGGTTCCCTCTAAGCCCACGTCCTGGAGGCTTTATATCACAAATGTGTGTTGACATTTGTCACAAGCTTTTCTGCATCGAGTGACTTGATCATATGCTTTTTCCTCTTCAATTTGTCAATAGGGGGAATCACATTGATTTGCGTGTATTGAAGAATCCTTGCATCCCTGGGAAAAATCCCACTTGATGGTGAGTTATGATACTTTTAACGTGGTGTTGGATTCTGTTGCTGCTATTTTGTTGAGCCGCTTTGCATCTCAGTTCATCAGTGATATCGGGATGTAACTCTCTTTCCTACTATCTTTGTCTGGTTTTCCCAACAGGGTGACGGTGACCTCACAGGAAGAGTTTCAGAGTGTTCCTTCCACGCCAATAGTTTGGAAGAGTTTGAGAAAGGTGGGTGTTAGCTCTTTTCTACGTGTTGGATAGAAATAACCTGTGAAGCCATGTGGTCCTGGACTTTTGTTTGTTGGACGATTTGTAATCAGAGTTTCAAGTTCATTACTCGTACTGGGTCTGTTCATATTTTCGATTTTTTCCTGCTTCAGCCGTGGAAGGTCGTACCTTCCTAAGAATTTGTCCATTTCTTCCAGATTGTCCATTTTGTTAGCATAGAGTTGATTGCAGTAGTCTCTTATGACGTTTTGTATTTCTGTGTTGTCCGTTGTAACTTCTTTTACCTTTCTAATTTTATTGATTTCAGTCCTCTCCCTCTTTATCTTGATTCATCTGGCTAAGGATTTATCCATATGGTTTATCTTCTCAAGGAACCAGCTTTTTGTTTTTTTGATCTTTGATATTGTTTTCTTTGTTGCTGTTTCAGTCATTTCTTTCTTCTTTTTCTACCTTTTTATTGACAGTCCCAACTACCTTCAGAGTTTGTTTTCTATGGAGTAAATGATTGGGTCACATGGACACAACTTCTTCCTTTGATCTTATTGGTTTGTGAACTTTGCAATCTTACTTCATTTTTTGATACAGCAGGTTCTTATTAGTTATCCATCTGATACATATTACTGTAGATATGTCAATCCCACTCTCCGAATTCATCACACAGCCACCACCAACCCCGCCACTTTCCCCCCTTGGTGGCCATACGTTACTTCTCCACATCTGTGTATCAATTCTGTCCTGTACACTGGTTCATCTGTACCGTTTCTCTAGGTTGAATATATGTGCTTTTATATACGATATCCGATTTTCTCTTTCTGACTGACTTCACTCTGTATGACAGTGTCTAAATCTATCCACGCCTGTACAAATGAACCAACATAGTTCCTTTTCGTGGCTGTATAATATTCCACGGTATATAGGTACCACATCTTCTTTATCCATTCGTCTTTGGGTGGCCATTTAAGTTGTTTCCATGACCTGGCTGCTGTAAATATTGCTGCACTGAACATTGGGGTGCCTGTGCCTTTTAGAATTATGCTCTTCTCTGGGCTTATGCCCTGGTGTGCGATGGCTGAGTCATATGTTATTTCTATTTTCAGTTTTTCAAGGAATCTCCTTGCTTCCCTCCCTAGTGGCTCTATCAATTTACCCTCCCACCAAGAGTGCAAGTGTGTTCTCTTTTCTCCACACCATGCCCAGCAGTTTTTTTTCTTGATTTTCTGATGGTGACCGTTCTAAATGGTGTGAGGTGATACCTCAGTGTAGTTTTGATGTGCATCTCTATAATAATTAGTGATGTTGAGCAGGTTTTTATCTGCTTGTTGGCCACCTGTATGTCTTCTGTGGAGAATAGTCTGTTTAGGACTTCTGCCCATTTTTAGATTGGGTTGTTGGTTGTTTAATATCAAGCAGCATGTGCTGTTTACATATTTTTGAGATTGATCCTCAGACCGCTGATTTGTATGTAAATATTTTTCCCATTCTGTGGGTTGTGTGTTCTTCTTTCTCATAGTTTCCTGTGCTTAGCAAAATCTTTTAAGGTTACTGAGGTCCCACTTGTATATTTCTGTTTTTATTTCCAGGACTCTAGCAGGAGGATTACAAAAGATCTTCTTGTGTTTTATGTCCAACGACGTTCTTCCTAGGTTTTCCTCTACGAGTTTTAGAGTGTCCAGACTTAAGTTTGGGTCTCTGTTCCAATTTGTATTAATTTTTGTGTACGGTGTTTTGGAGTGTTCTAATCTTATTGTTTTACATGTCTCTGTCCAGTTTCCCCAGCACCACGTATTCAAGAGACAGTCTCTTCTCCATTGTGTATCCGTGCCCCCTTTGTCAGAGATTAGTTGAGCATAGGCGTGTGGCTTTATCTCTGGGCTTTCTATCCTGTTGCATTGATCTATATTTCCGTTTTGGTGCCAGTCCGATGCTGTCTTGCTTACTGTAGCTTTGTAGGACAGTGCGAAGTCACGGAGCCTGATTCCTCCAGCTCCTTTTTCTTTTTTCATCAAACTGCTTTGGCTACTTGGGGAGTTTTGTGTCTCCATACATATTTTAAGATTTTTTGTTCTGGTTTTGTAAAGAAATTGCCATTGGTAATTTGAGAGGGATTGCACTGAATATGTAGATTGCTTTGGGTAGTATAGTCATTTTCATAATATTGATTCTTCCTATCCAAGAACATGGTATAGCTCTTCATCTGTTCGTATCATCCTCAGTTTCATTCATCAGTGTCTTACACTTTTCTGTATACAGGTTTTCTGTCTCCCTAGGTAGGTGTATTCCTAGGTATTTTATTCCTTTACTTGCAGGGGTAAATTGGAGTCCTTCCTTAATTTCTCTTTCTTTTTTTCTTCCTTAATGAATAGGAATGCAAGGGATTTCTGTGCATTAATTTTGTGTCCTGCAACGTTTCCAAATCCATGGATTAGCTCTACTAGTTTTACGGTGGCATCTTTAGGATTCTCTACGTATAGAATCATGTCATGTGCAAAGAGTGGCATTGTGACTTCTTCTTTTCCAGTTTGTCTTCCTTTTCTTTCCTTTGCTGCTCTGATTCCCGTGGCTAGAAGTTCCAAAACTATGTTGAATAATAGTGGTGAGAGTGGTCATCCTTGTCTTGTTCCTGATCTTAGAGGACATGCTTTCAGTTCTTCACCACTGAAAATGTTTGCTGCGGGTTTGTTGTATACGTCCTTGATTAAGTTGAGTGAGGTTCCCTCTAAGCCCACGTCCTGGAGGCTTTATATCACAAATGTGTGTTGACATTTGTCACAAGCTTTTCTGCATCGAGTGACTTGATCATATGCTTTTTCCTCTTCAATTTGTCAATAGGGGGAATCACATTGATTTGCGTGTATTGAAGAATCCTTGCATCCCTGGGAAAAATCCCACTTGATGGTGAGTTATGATACTTTTAACGTGGTGTTGGATTCTGTTGCTGCTATTTTGTTGAGCCGCTTTGCATCTCAGTTCATCAGTGATATCGGGATGTAACTCTCTTTCCTACTATCTTTGTCTGGTTTTCCCAACAGGGTGACGGTGACCTCACAGGAAGAGTTTCAGAGTGTTCCTTCCACGCCAATAGTTTGGAAGAGTTTGAGAAAGGTGGGTGTTAGCTCTTTTCTACGTGTTGGATAGAAATAACCTGTGAAGCCATGTGGTCCTGGACTTTTGTTTGTTGGACGATTTGTAATCAGAGTTTCAAGTTCATTACTCGTACTGGGTCTGTTCATATTTTCGATTTTTTCCTGCTTCAGCCGTGGAAGGTCGTACCTTCCTAAGAATTTGTCCATTTCTTCCAGATTGTCCATTTTGTTAGCATAGAGTTGATTGCAGTAGTCTCTTATGACGTTTTGTATTTCTGTGTTGTCCGTTGTAACTTCTTTTACCTTTCTAATTTTATTGATTTCAGTCCTCTCCCTCTTTATCTTGATGCATCTGGCTAAGGATTTATCCATATGGTTTATCTTCTCAAAGAACCAGCTTTTTGTTTTTCTGATCTTTGATATTGTTTTCTTTGTTGCTGTTTCAGTCATTTCTTTCTTCTTTTTCTACCTTTTTATTGACAGTCCCAACTACCTTCAGAGTTTGTTTTCTATGGAGTAAATGATTGGGTCACATGGACACAACTTCTTCCTTTGATCTTATTGGTTTGTGAACTTTGCAATCTTACTTCATTTTTTGATACAGCAGGTTCTTATTAGTTATCCATCTGATACATATTACTGTATATATGTCAATCCCACTCTCCGAATTCATCACACAGCCACCACCAACCCCGCCACTTTCCCCCCTTGGTGGCCATACGTTACTTCTCCACATCTGTGTATCAATTCTGTCCTGTACACTGGTTCATCTGTACCGTTCCTCTAGGTTGAATATATGTGCTTTTATATACGATATCCGATTTTCTCTTTCTGACTGACTTCACTCTGTATGACAGTGTCTAGATCTATCCACGCCTGTACAAATGAACCAACATAGTTCCTTTTCGTGGCTGTATAATATTCCACGGTATATAGGTACCACATCTTCTTTATCCATTCGTCTTTGGGTGGCCATTTAAGTTGTTTCCATGACCTGGCTGCTGTAAATAGTGCTGCACTGAACATTGGGGTGCCTGTGCCTTTTAGAATTATGCTCTTCTCTGGGCTTATGCCCTGGTGTGCGATGGCTGAGTCATATGTTATTTCTATTTTCAGTTTTTCAAGGAATCTCCTTGCTTCCCTCCCTAGTGGCTCTATCAATTTACCCTCCCACCAAGAGTGCAAGTGTGTTCTCTTTTCTCCACACCATGCCCAGCAGTTTTTTTTCTTGATTTTCTGATGGTGACCGTTCTAAATGGTGTGAGGTGATACCTCAGTGTAGTTTTGATGTGCATCTCTATAATAATTAGTGATGTTGAGCAGGTTTTTATCTGCTTGTTGGCCACCTGTATGTCTTCTGTGGAGAATAGTCTGTTTAGGACTTCTGCCCATTTTTAGATTGGGTTGTTGGTTTTTTAAATATCAAGCAGCATGTGCTGTTTACATATTTTTGAGATTGATCCTCAGACCGCTGATTTGTATGTAAATATATTTCCCATTCTGTGGGTTGTGTGTTCTTCTTTCTCATAGTTTCCTGTGCTTAGCAAAATCTTTTAAGTTTACTGAGGTCCCACTTGTATATTTCTGCTTTTATTTCCAGGACTCTAGCAGGAGGATTACAAAAGATCTTCTTGTGTTTTATGTCCAACAATGTTCTTCCTAGCTTTTCCTCTACGAGTTTTAGAGTGTCCAGACTTAAGTTTGGGTCTCTGTTCCAATTTGTATTAATTTTTGTGTACGGTGTTTGGGAGTGTTCTAATCTTATTGTTTTACATGTCTCTGTCCAGTTTCCCCAGCACCACGTATTCAAGAGACAGTCTCTTCTCCATTGTGTATCCGTGCCCCCTTTGTCAGAGATTAGTTGAGCATAGGCGTGTGGCTTTATCTCTGGGCTTTCTATCCTGTTGCATTGATCTATATTTCTGTTTTGGTGCCAGTCCGATGCTGTCTTGCTTACTGTAGCTTTGTAGTACAGTGCGAAGTCACGGAGCCCGATTCCTCCAGCTCCTTTTTTTTTTTTCATCAAACTGCTTTGGCCACTCGGGGAGTTTTGTGTCTCCATACACATTTTAAGATTTTTTGTTCTGGTTTTGTAAAACAATTGCCATTGGTAATTTGAGAGGGATTGCACTGAATATGTAGATTGCTTTGGGTAGTATAGTCATTTTCATAATATTGATTCTTTCTATCCAAGAACATGGTATAGCTCTTCATGTGTTTGTATCATCCTCAGTTTCATTCATCAGTGTCTTATACTTTTCTGTATACAGGTTTTCTGTCTCCCTAGGTAGGTTTATTCCTAGGTATTTTATTCCTTTACTTGCAGGGGTAAATGGGAGTCCTTCCTTAATTTCTCTTTCTTTTTTTCTTCCTTAATGAATAGGAATGCAAGGGATTTCTGTGCATTAATTTTGTGTCCTGCAACGTTTCCAAATCCATGGATTAGCTCTACTAGTTTTACGGTGGCATCTTTAGGATTCTCTACGTATAGAATCATGTCATGTGCAAAGAGTGGCATTGTGACTTCTTCTTTTCCAGTTTGTCTTCCTTTTCTTTCCTTTGCTGCTCTGATTCCCGTGGCTAGAAGTTCCAAAACTATGTTGAATAATAGTGGTGAGAGTGGTCATCCTTGTCTTGTTCCTGATCTTAGAGGACATGCTTTCAGTTCTTCACCACTGAAAATGTTTGCTGCGGGTTTGTTGTATACGTCCTTGATTAAGTTGAGTGAGGTTCCCTCTAAGCCCACGTCCTGGAGGCTTTATATCACAAATGTGTGTTGACATTTGTCACAAGCTTTTCTGCATCGAGTGACTTGATCATATGCTTTTTCCTCTTCAATTTGTCAATAGGGGGAATCACATTGATTTGCGTGTATTGAAGAATCCTTGCATCCCTGGGAAAAATCCCACTTGATGGTGAGTTATGATACTTTTAACGTGGTGTTGGATTCTGTTGCTGCTATTTTGTTGAGCCGCTTTGCATCTGAGTTCATCAGTGATATCGGGATGTAACTCTCTTTCCTACTATCTTTGTCTGGTTTTCCCAACAGGGTGACGGTGACCTCACAGGAAGAGTTTCAGAGTGTTCCTTCCACGCCAATAGTTTGGAAGAGTTTGAGAAAGGTGGGTGTTAGCTCTTTTCTACGTGTTGGATAGAAATAACCTGTGAAGCCATGTGGTCCTGGACTTTTGTTTGTTGGACGATTTGTAATCAGAGTTTCAAGTTCATTACTCGTACTGGGTCTGTTCATATTTTCGATTTTTTCCTGCTTCAGCCGTGGAAGGTCGTACCTTCCTAAGAATTTGTCCATTTCTTCCAGATTGTCCATTTTGTTAGCATAGAGTTGATTGCAGTAGTCTCTTATGACGTTTTGTATTTCTGTGTTGTCCGTTGTAACTTCTTTTACCTTTCTAATTTTATTGATTTCAGTCCTCTCCCTCTTTATCTTGATTCATCTGGCTAAGGATTTATCCATATGGTTTATCTTCTCAAGGAACCAGCTTTTTGTTTTTTTGATCTTTGATATTGTTTTCTTTGTTGCTGTTTCAGTCATTTCTTTCTTCTTTTTCTACCTTTTTATTGACAGTCCCAACTACCTGCAGAGTTTGTTTTCTATGGAGTAAATGATTGGGTCACATGGACACAACTTCTTCCTTTGATCTTATTGGTTTGTGAACTTTGCAATCTTACTTCATTTTTTGATACAGCAGGTTCTTATTAGTTATCCATCTGATACATATTACTGTATATATGTCAATCCCACTCTCCGAATTCATCACACAGCCACCACCAACCCCGCCACTTTCCCCCCTTGGTGGCCATACGTTACTTCTCCACATCTGTGTATCAATTCTGTCCTGTACACTGGTTCATCTGTACCGTTCCTCTAGGTTGAATATATGTGCTTTTATATACGATATCCGATTTTCTCTTTCTGACTGACTTCACTCTGTATGACAGTGTCTAGATCTATCCACGCCTGTACAAATGAACCAACATAGTTCCTTTTCGTGGCTGTATAATATTCCACGGTATATAGGTACCACATCTTCTTTATCCATTCGTCTTTGGGTGGCCATTTAAGTTGTTTCCATGACCTGGCTGCTGTAAATATTGCTGCACTGAACATTGGGGTGCCTGTGCCTTTTAGAATTATGCTCTTCTCTGGGCTTATGCCCTGGTGTGCGATGGCTGAGTCATATGTTATTTCTATTTTCAGTTTTTCAAGGAATCTCCTTGCTTCCCTCCCTAGTGGCTCTATCAATTTACCCTCCCACCAAGAGTGCAAGTGTGTTCTCTTTTCTCCACACCATGCCCAGCAGTTTTTTTTCTTGATTTTCTGATGGTGACCGTTCTAAATGGTGTGAGGTGATACCTCAGTGTAGTTTTGATGTGCATCTCTATAATAATTAGTGATGTTGAGCAGGTTTTTATCTGCTTGTTGGCCACCTGTATGTCTTCTGTGGAGAATAGTCTGTTTAGGACTTCTGCCCATTTTTAGATTGGGTTGTTGGTTGTTTAATATCAAGCAGCATGTGCTGTTTACATATTTTTGAGATTGATCCTCAGACCGCTGATTTGTATGTAAATATTTTTCCCATTCTGTGGGTTGTGTGTTCTTCTTTCTCATAGTTTCCTGTGCTTAGCAAAATCTTTTAAGGTTACTGAGGTCCCACTTGTATATTTCTGTTTTTATTTCCAGGACTCTAGCAGGAGGATTACAAAAGATCTTCTTGTGTTTTATGTCCAACGACGTTCTTCCTAGGTTTTCCTCTACGAGTTTTAGAGTGTCCAGACTTAAGTTTGGGTCTCTGTTCCAATTTGTATTAATTTTTGTGTACGGTGTTTTGGAGTGTTCTAATCTTATTGTTTTACATGTCTCTGTCCAGTTTCCCCAGCACCACGTATTCAAGAGACAGTCTCTTCTCCATTGTGTATCTGTGCCCCCTTTGTCAGAGATTAGTTGAGCATAGGCGTGTGGCTTTATCTCTGGGCTTTCTATCCTGTTGCATTGATCTATATTTCCGTTTTGGTGCCAGTCCGATGCTGTCTTGCTTACTGTAGCTTTGTAGGACAGTGCGAAGTCACGGAGCCCGATTCCTCCAGCTCCTTTTTCTTTTTTCATCAAACTGCTTTGGCTACTTGGGGAGTTTTGTGTCTCCATACACATGTTAAGATTTTTTGTTCTGGTTTTGTAAAGAAATTGCCATTGGTAATTTGAGAGGGATTGCACTGAATATGTAGATTGCTTTGGGTAGTATAGTCATTTTCATAATATTGATTCTTCCTATCCAAGAACATGGTATAGCTCTTCATCTGTTCGTATCATCCTCAGTTTCATTCATCAGTGTCTTATACTTTTCTGTATACAGGTTTTCTGTCTCCCTAGGTAGGTGTATTCCTAGGTATTTTATTCCTTTACTTGCAGGGGTAAATGGGAGTCCTTCCTTAATTTCTCTTTCTTTTTTTCTTCCTTAATGAATAGGAATGCAAGGGATTTCTGTGCATTAATTTTGTGTCCTGCAACGTTTCCAAATCCATGGATTAGCTCTACTAGTTTTACGGTGGCATCTTTAGGATTCTCTACGTATAGAATCATGTCATGTGCAAAGAGTGGCATTGTGACTTCTTCTTTTCCAGTTTGTCTTCCTTTTCTTTCCTTTGCTGCTCTGATTCCCGTGGCTAGAAGTTCCAAAACTATGTTGAATAATAGTGGTGAGAGTGGTCATCCTTGTCTTGTTCCTGATCTTAGAGGACATGCTTTCAGTTCTTCACCACTGAAAATGTTGGCTGCGGGTTTGTTGTATACGTCCTTGATTAAGTTGAGTGAGGTTCCCTCTAAGCCCACGTCCTGGAGGCTTTATATCACAAATGTGTGTTGACATTTGTCACAAGCTTTTCTGCATCGAGTGACTTGATCATATGCTTTTTCCTCTTCAATTTGTCAATAGGGGGAATCACATTGATTTGCGTGTATTGAAGAATCCTTGCATCCCTGGGAAAAATCCCACTTGATGGTGAGTTATGATACTTTTAACGTGGTGTTGGATTCTGTTGCTGCTATTTTGTTGAGCCGCTTTGCATCTCAGTTCATCAGTGATATCGGGATGTAACTCTCTTTCCTACTATCTTTGTCTGGTTTTCCCAACAGGGTGACGGTGACCTCACAGGAAGAGTTTCAGAGTGTTCCTTCCACGCCAATAGTTTGGAAGAGTTTGAGAAAGGTGGGTGTTAGCTCTTTTCTACGTGTTGGATAGAAATAACCTGTGAAGCCATGTGGTCCTGGACTTTTGTTTGTTGGACGATTTGTAATCAGAGTTTCAAGTTCATTACTCGTACTGGGTCTGTTCATATTTTCGATTTTTTCCTGCTTCAGCCGTGGAAGGTCGTACCTTCCTAAGAATTTGTCCATTTCTTCCAGATTGTCCATTTTGTTAGCATAGAGTTGATTGCAGTAGTCTCTTATGACGTTTTGTATTTCTGTGTTGTCCGTTGTAACTTCTTTTACCTTTCTAATTTTATTGATTTCAGTCCTCTCCCTCTTTATCTTGATTCATCTGGCTAAGGATTTATCCATATGGTTTATCTTCTCAAGGAACCAGCTTTTTGTTTTTTTGATCTTTGATATTGTTTTCTTTGTTGCTGTTTCAGTCATTTCTTTCTTCTTTTTCTACCTTTTTATTGACAGTCCCAACTACCTGCAGAGTTTGTTTTCTATGGAGTAAATGATTGGGTCACATGGACACAACTTCTTCCTTTGATCTTATTGGTTTGTGAACTTTGCAATCTTACTTCATTTTTTGATACAGCAGGTTCTTATTAGTTATCCATCTGATACATATTACTGTATATATGTCAATCCCACTCTCCGAATTCATCACACAGCCACCACCAACCCCGCCACTTTCCCCCCTTGGTGGCCATACGTGACTTCTGCACATCTGTGTATCAATTCTGTCCTGTACACTGTTTCATCTGTACCGTTTCTCTAGGTTGAATATATGTGCTTTTATATACGATATCCGATTTTCTCTTTCTGACTGACTTCACTCTGTATGACAGTGTCTAGATCTATCCACGCCTGTACAAATGAACCAACATAGTTCCTTTTCGTGGCTGTATAGTATTCCATGGTATATAGGTACCACATCTTCTTTATCCATTCGTCTTTGGGTGGCCATTTAAGTTGTTTCCATGACCTGGCTGTTGTAAATGGTGCTGCACTGAACATTGGGGTGCCTGTGCCTTTTAGAATTATGCTCTTCTCTGGGCTTATGCCCTGGTGTGTGATGGCTGAGTCATATGTTATTTCTATTTTCAGTTTTTCAAGGAATCTCCTTGCTTCCCTCCCTAGTGGCTCTATCAATTTACACTCCCACCAAGAGTGCAAGTGTGTTCTCTTTTCTCCACACCGTGCCCAGCAGTTTTTTTTTGTTGATTTTCTGATGGTGACCGTTCTAAATGGTGTGAGGTGATACCTCAGTGTAGTTTTGATGTGCATCTCTATAATAATTAGTGATGTTGAGCAGGTTTTTATCTGCTTGTTGGCCACCTGTATGTCTTCTGTGGAGAATAGTCTGTTTAGGACTTCTGCCCATTTTTAGATTGGGTTGTTGGTTGTTTAATATCAAGCAGCATGTGCTGTTTACATATTTTTGAGATTGATCCTCAGACCGCTGATTTGTATGTAAATATTTTTCCCATTCTGTGGGTTGTGTGTTCTTCTTTCTCATAGTTTCCTGTGCTTAGCAAAATCTTTTAAGGTTACTGAGGTCCCACTTGTATATTTCTGTTTTTATTTCCAGGACTCTAGCAGGAGGATTACAAAAGATCTTCTTGTGTTTTATGTCCAACGACGTTCTTCCTAGGTTTTCCTCTACGAGTTTTAGAGTGTCCAGACTTAAGTTTGGGTCTCTGTTCCAATTTGTATTAATTTTTGTGTACGGTGTTTGGGAGTGTTCTAATCTTATTGTTTTACATGTCTCTGTCCAGTTTCCCCAGCACCACGTATTCAAGAGACAGTCTCTTCTCCATTGTGTATCCGTGCCCCCTTTGTCAGAGATTAGTTGAGCATAGGCGTGTGGCTTTATCTCTGGGCTTTCTATCCTGTTGCATTGATGTATATTTCCGTTTTGGTGCCAGTCCGATGCTGTCTTGCTTACTGTAGCTTTGTAGGACAGTGCGAAGTCACGGAGCCTGATTTCTCCAGCTCCTTTTTTTTTTTTCATCAAACTGCTTTGGCCACTCGGGGAGTTTTGTGTCTCCATACACATTTTAAGATTTTTTGTTCTGGTTTTGTAAAGAAATTGCCATTGGTAATTTGAGAGGGATTGCACTGAATATGTAGATTGCTTTGGGTAGTATAGTCATTTTCATAATATTGATTCTTCCTATCCAAGAACATGGTATAGCTCTTCATCTGTTTGTATCATCCTCAGTTTCATTCATCAGTGTCTTATACTTTTCTGTATACAGGTTTTCTGTCTCCCTAGGTAGGTTTATTCCTAGGTATTTTATTCCTTTACTTGCAGGGGTAAATGGGAGTCCTTCCTTAATTTCTCTTTCTTTTTTTCTTCCTTAATGAATAGGAATGCAAGGGATTTCTGTGCATTAATTTTGTGTCCTGCAACGTTTCCAAATCCATGGATTAGCTCTACTAGTTTTACGGTGGCATCTTTAGGATTCTCTACGTATAGAATCATGTCATGTGCAAAGAGTGGCATTGTGACTTCTTCTTTTCCAGTTTGTCTTCCTTTCCTTTCCTTTGCTGCTCTGATTCCCGTGGCTAGAAGTTCCAAAACTATGTTGAATAATAGTGGTGAGAGTGGTCATCCTTGTCTTGTTCCTGATCTTAGAGGACATGCTTTCAGTTCTTCACCACTGAAAATGTTTGCTGCGGGTTTGTTGTATACGTCCTTGATTAAGTTGAGTGAGGTTCCCTCTAAGCCCACGTCCTGGAGGCTTTATATCACAAATGTGTGTTGACATTTGTCACAAGCTTTTCTGCATCGAGTGACTTGATCATATGCTTTTTCCTCTTCAATTTGTCAATAGGGGGAATCACATTGATTTGCGTGTATTGAAGAATCCTAGCATCCCTGGGAAAAATCCCACTTGATGGAGAGGTATGATACTTTTAATGTGGTGTTGGATTCTGTTGCTGCTATTTTGTTGAGCCGCTTTGCATCTGAGTTCATCAGTGATATCGGGATGTAACTCTCTTTCCTACTATCTTTGTCTGGTTTTCCCAACAGGGTGACGGTGACCTCACAGGAAGAGTTTCAGAGTGTTCCTTCCACGCCAATAGTTTGGAAGAGTTTGAGAAAGGTGGGTGTTAGCTCTTTTCTACGTGTTGGATAGAAATAACCTGTGAAGCCATCTGGTCCTGGACTTTTGTTTGTTGGACGATTTGTAATCAGAGTTTCAAGTTCATTACTCGTACTGGGTCTGTTCATATTTTCGATTTTTTCCTGCTTCAGCCTTGGAAGGTCGTACCTTCCTAAGAATTTGTCCATTTCTTCCAGATTGTCCATTTTGTTAGCATAGAGTTGATTGCAGTAGTCTCTTACGACGTTTTGTATTTCTGTGTTGTCCATTGTAACTTCTTTTACCTTTCTAATTTTATTGATTTCAGTCCTCTCCCTCTTTATCTTGATGCATCTGGCTAAGGATTTATCCATATGGTTTATCTTCTCAAAGAACCAGCTTTTTGTTTTTTTCACCTTTGACATTGTTTTCTTTGTTGCTGTTTCAGTCATTTCTTTCTTCTTTTTCTACCTTTTTATTGACAGTCCCAACTACCTGCAGAGTTTGTTTTCTATGGAGTAAATGATTGGGTCACATGGACACAACTTCTTCCTTTGATCTTATTGGTTTGTGAACTTTGCAATCTTACTTCATTTTTTGATACAGCAGGTTCTTATTAGTTATCCATCTGATACATATTACTGTATATATGTCAATCCCACTCTCCGAATTCATCACACAGCCACCACCAACCCCGCCACTTTCCCCCCTTGGTGGCCATACGTGACTTCTGCACATCTGTGTATCAATTCTGTCCTGTACACTGGTTCATCTGTACCGTTCCTCTAGGTTGAATATATGTGCTTTTATATACGATATCCGATTTTCTCTTTCTGACTGACTTCACTCTGTATGACAGTGTCTAGATCTATCCACGCCTGTACAAATGAACCAACATAGTTCCTTTTCGTGGCTGTATAATATTCCACGGTATATAGGTACCACATCTTCTTTATCCATTCGTCTTTGGGTGGCCATTTAAGTTGTTTCCATGACCTGGCTGTTGTAAATAGTGCTCCACTGAACATTGGGGTGCCGGTGCCGTTTAGAATTATGCTCTTCTCTGGGCTTATGCCCTGGTGTGCGATGGCTGAGTCATATGTTATTTCTATTTTCAGTTTTTCAAGGAATCTCCTTGCTTCCCTCCCTAGTGGCTCTATCAATTTACACTCCCACCAAGAGTACAAGTGTGTTCTCTTTTTTCCACACCATGCCCAGCAGTTTTTTTCTTGATTTTCTGATGGTGACCGTTCTAAATGGTGTGAGGTGATACCTCAGTGTAGTTTTGATGTGCATCTCTATAATAATTAGTGATGTTGAGCAGGTTTTTATCTGCTTGTTGGCCACCTGTATGTCTTCTGTGGAGAATAGTCTGTTTAGGACTTCTGCCCATTTTTAGATTGGGTTGTTGGTTGTTTAATATCAAGCAGCATGTGCTGTTTACATATTTTTGAGATTGATCCTCAGACCGCTGATTTGTATGTAAATATTTTTCCCATTCTGTGGGTTGTGTGTTCTTCTTTCTCATAGTTTCCTGTGCTTAGCAAAATCTTATAAGGTTACTGAGGTCCCACTTGTATATTTCCATTTTTATTTCCAGGACTCTAGCAGGAGGATTACAAAAGATCTTTTTGTGTTTTATGTCCAATGACGTTCTTCCTAGGTTTTCCTCTACGAGTTTTAGAGTGTCCAGACTTAAGTTTGGGTCTCTGTTCCAATTTGTATTAATTTTTGTGTACGGTGTTTGGGAGTGTTCTAATCTTATTGTTTTACATGTCTCTGTCCAGTTTCCCCAGCACCACGTATTCAAGAGACAGTCTCTTCTCCATTGTGTATCCGTGCCCCCTTTGTCAGAGATTAGTTGAGCATAGGCGTGTGGCTTTATCTCTGGGCTTTCTATCCTGTTGCATTGATCTATGTTTCTGTTTTGGTGCCAGTCCGATGCTGTCTTGGTTACTGTAGCTTTGTAGTACAGTGCGAAGTCACGGAGCCCGATTCCTCCAGCTCCTTTTTTTTTTTCATCAAACTGCTTTGGCCACTCGGGGAGTTTTGTGTCTCCATACACATTTTAAGATTTTTTGTTCTGGTTTTGTAAAACAATTGCCATTGGTAATTTGAGAGGGATTGCACTGAATATGTAGATTGCTTTGGGTAGTATAGTCATTTTCATAATATTGATTCTTTCTATCCAAGAACATGGTATAGCTCTTCATGTGTTTGTATCATCCTCAGTTTCATTCATCAGTGTCTTATACTTTTCTGTATACAGGTTTTCTGTCTCCCTAGGTAGGTTTATTCCTAGGTATTTTATTCCTTTACTTGCAGGGGTAAATGGGAGTCCTTCCTTAATTTCTCTTTCTTTTTTTCTTCCTTAATGAATAGGAATGCAAGGGATTTCTGTGCATTAATTTTGTGTCCTGCAACGTTTCCAAATCCATGGATTAGCTCTACTAGTTTTACGGTGGCATCTTTAGGATTCTCTACGTATAGAATCATGTCATGTGCAAAGAGTGGCATTGTGACGTCTTCTTTTCCAGTTTGTCTTCCTTTTCTTTCCTTTGCTGCTCTGATTCCCGTGGCTAGAAGTTCCAAAACTATGTTGAATAATAGTGGTGAGAGTGGTCATCCTTGTCTTGTTCCTGATCTTAGAGGACATGCTTTCAGTTCTTCACCACTGAAAATGTTTGCTGCGGGTTTGTTGTATACGTCCTTGATTAAGTTGAGTGAGGTTCCCTCTAAGCCCACGTCCTGGAGGCTTTATATCACAAATGTGTGTTGACATTTGTCACAAGCTTTTCTGCATCGAGTGACTTGATCATATGCTTTTTCCTCTTCAATTTGTCAATAGGGGGAATCACATTGATTTGCGTGTATTGAAGAATCCTAGCATCCCTGGGAAAAATCCCACTTGATGGAGAGGTATGATACTTTTAACGTGGTGTTGGATTCTGTTGCTGCTATTTTGTTGAGCCGCTTTGCATCTGAGTTCATCAGTGATATCGGGATGTAACTCTCTTTCCTACTATCTTTGTCTGGTTTTCCCAACAGGGTGACGGTGACCTCACAGGAAGAGTTTCAGAGTGTTCCTTCCACGCCAATAGTTTGGAAGAGTTTGAGAAAGGTGGGTGTTAGCTCTTTACTACGTGTTGGATAGAAATAACCTGTGAAGCCATCTGGTCCTGGACTTTTGTTTGTTGGACGATTTGTAATCAGAGTTTCAAGTTCATTACTCGTACTGGGTCTGTTCATATTTTCGATTTTTTCCTGCTTCAGCCTTGGAAGGTCGTACCTTCCTAAGAATTTGTCCATTTCTTCCAGATTGTCCATTTTGTTAGCATAGAGTTGATTGCAGTAGTCTCTTATGACGTTTTGTATTTCTGTGTTGTCTGTTGTAACTTCTTTTACCTTTCTAATTTTATTGATTTCAGTCCTCTCCCTCTTTATCTTGATGCATCTGGCTAAGGATTTATCCATATGGTTTATCTTCTCAAAGAACCAGCTTTTTGTTTTTTTGATCTTTGATATTGTTTTCTTTGTTGCTGTTTCAGTCATTTCTTTCTTCTTTTTCTACCTTTTTATTGACAGTCCCAACTACCTGCAGAGTTTGTATTCTATGGAGTAAATGATTGGTTCACATGGACACAACTTCTTCCTTTGATCTTATTGGTTTGTGAACTTTGGAATCTTACTTCATTTTTTGATACAGCAGGTTCTTATTAGTTATTCGTCTTATACATATTACTGTATATATGTCAATCCCACTCTCCGAATTCATCACACAGCCACCACCAACCCCGCCACTTTCCCCCCTTGGTGGCCATACGTGACTTCTGCACATCTGTGTATCAATTCTGTCCTGTACACTGGTTCATCTGTACCGTTTCTCTAGGTTGAATATATGTGCTTTTATATACGATATCCGATTTTCTCTTTCTGACTGACTTCACTCTGTATGACAGTGTCTAGATCTATCCACGCCTGTACAAATGAACCAACATAGTTCCTTTTCGTGGCTGTATAATATTCCACGGTATATAGGTACCACATCTTCTTTATCCATTCGTTTTTGGGTGGCCATTTAAGATGTTTCCATGACCTGGCTGTTGTAAATAGTGCTGCACTGAACATTGGGGTGCCGGTGCCGTTTAGAATTATGCTCTTCTCTGGGCTTATGCCCTGGTGTGCGATGGCTGAGTCATATGTTATTTCTATTTTCAGTTTTTCAAGGAATCTCCTTGCTTCCCTCCCTAGTGGCTCTATCAATTTACACTCCCACCAAGAGTACAAGTGTGTTCTCTTTTTTCCAAACCATGCCCAGCAGTTTTTTTTCTTGATTTTCTGATGGTGACCGTTCTAAATGGTGTGAGGTGATACCTCAGTGTAGTTTTGATGTGCATCTCTATAATAATTAGTGATGTTGAGCAGGTTTTTATCTGCTTGTTGGCCACCTGTATGTCTTCTGTGGAGAATAGTCTGTTTAGGACTTCTGCCCATTTTTAGATTGGGTTGTTGGTTGTTTAATATCAAGCAGCATGTGCTGTTTACATATTTTTGAGATTGATCCTCAGACCGCTGATATGTATGTAAATATTTTTCCCATTCTGTGGGTTGTGTGTTCTTCTTTCTCATAGTTTCCTGTGCTTAGCAAAATCTTTTAAGGTTACTGAGGTCCCACTTGTATATTTCTGTTTTTATTTCCAGGACTCTAGCAGGAGGATTACAAAAGATCTTCTTGTGTTTTATGTCCAACGATGTTCTTCCTAGGTTTTCCTCTACGAGTTTTAGAGTGTCCAGACTTAAGTTTGGGTCTCTGTTCCAATTTGTATTAATTTTTGTGTACGGTGTTTGGGAGTGTTCTAATCTTATTGTTTTACATGTCTCTGTCCAGTTTCCCCAGCACCACGTATTCAAGAGACAGTCTCTTCTCCATTGTGTATCCGTGCCCCCTTTGTCAGAGATTAGTTGAGCATAGGCGTGTGGCTTTATCTCTGGGCTTTCTATCCTGTTGCATTGATCTATATTTCTGTTTTGGTGCCAGTCCGATGCTGTCTTGGTTACTGTAGCTTTGTAGTACAGTGCGAAGTCACGGAGCCCGATTCCTCCAGCTCCTTTTTTTTTTTTTCATCAAACTGCTTTGGCCACTCGGGGAGTTTTGTGTCTCCATACACATTTTAAGATTTTTTGTTCTGGTTTTGTAAAGAAATTGCCATTGGTAATTTGAGAGGGATTGCACTGAATATGTAGATTGCTTTGGGTAGTATAGTCATTTTCATAATATTGATTCTTCCTATCCAAGAACATGGTATAGCTCTTCATGTGTTTGTATCATCCTCAGTTTCATTCATCAGTGTCTTATACTTTTCTGTATACAGGTTTTCTGTCTCCCTAGGTAGGTGTATTCCTAGGTATTTTATTCCTTTACTTGCAGGGGTAAATGGGAGTCCTTCCTTAATTTCTCTTTCTTTTTTTCTTCCTTAATGAATAGGAATGCAAGGGATTTCTGTGCATTAATTTTGTGTCCTGCAACGTTTCCAAATCCATGGATTAGCTCTACTAGTTTTACGGTGGCATCTTTAGGATTCTCTACGTATAGAATCATGTCATGTGCAAAGAGTGGCATTGTGACTTCTTCTTTTCCAGTTTGTCTTCCTTTTCTTTCCTTTGCTGCTCTGATTCCCGTGGCTAGAAGTTCCAAAACTATGTTGAATAATAGTGGTGAGAGTGGTCATCCTTGTCTTGTTCCTGATCTTAGAGGACATGCTTTCAGTTCTTCACCACTGAAAATGTTTGCTGCGGGTTTGTTGTATACGTCCTTGATTAAGTTGAGTGAGGTTCCCTCTAAGCCCACGTCCTGGAGGCTTTATATCACAAATGTGTGTTGACATTTGTCACAAGCTTTTCTGCATCGAGTGACTTGATCATATGCTTTTTCCTCTTCAATTTGTCAATAGGGGGAATCACATTGATTTGCGTGTATTGAAGAATCCTTGCATCCCTGGGAAAAATCCCACTTGATGGTGAGTTACGATACTTTTAACGTGGTGTTGGATTCTGTTGCTGCTATTTTGTTGAGCCGCTTTGCATCTCAGTTCATCAGTGATATCGGGATGTAACTCTCTTTCCTACTATCTTTGTCTGGTTTTCCCAACAGGGTGACGGTGACCTCACAGGAAGAGTTTCAGAGTGTTCCTTCCATGCCAATAGTTTGGAAGAGTTTGAGAAAGGTGGGTGTTAGCTCTTTTCTACGTGTTGGATAGAAATAACCTGTGAAGCCATGTGGTCCTGGACTTTTGTTTGTTGGACGATTTGTAATCAGAGTTTCAAGTTCATTACTCGTACTGGGTCTGTTCATATTTTCGATTTTTTCCTGCTTCAGCCTTGGAAGGTCGTACCTTCCTAAGAATTTGTCCATTTCTTCCAGATTGTCCATTTTGTTAGCATAGAGTTGATTGCAGTAGTCTCTTACGACGTTTTGTATTTCTGTGTTGTCCGTTGTAACTTCTTTTACCTTTCTAATTTTATTGATTTCAGTCCTCTCCCTCTTTATCTTGATGCATCTGGCTAAGGATTTATCCATATGGTTTATCTTCTCAAGGAACCAGCTTTTTGTTTTTTTGATCTTTGATATTGTTTTCTTTGTTGCTGTTTCAGTCATTTCTTTCTTCTTTTTCTACCTTTTTATTGACAGTCCCAACTACCTGCAGAGTTTGTTTTCTATGGAGTAAATGATTGGGTCACATGGACACAACTTCTTCCTTTGATCTTATTGGTTTGTGAACTTTGCAATCTTACTTCATTTTTTGATACAGCAGGTTCTTATTAGTTATCCATCTGATACATATTACTGTATATATGTCAATCCCACTCTCCGAATTCATCACACAGCCACCACCAACCCCGCCACTTTCCCCCCTTGGTGGCCATACGTTACTTCTGCACATCTGTGTATCAATTCTGTCCTGTACACTGGTTCATCTGTACCGTTTCTCTAGGTTGAATATATGTGCTTTTATATACGATATCCGATTTTCTCTTTCTGACTGACTTCACTCTGTATGACAGTGTCTAGATCTATCCACGCCTGTACAAATGAACCAACATAGTTCCTTTTCGTGGCTGTATAATATTCCACGGTATATAGGTACCACATCTTCTTTATCCATTCGTCTTTGGGTGGCCATTTACGTTGTTTCCATGACCTGGCTGTTGTAAATGGTGCTGCACTGAACATTGGGGTGCCTGTGCCTTTTAGAATTATGCTCTTCTCTGGGCTTATGCCCTGGTGTGTGATGGCTGAGTCATATGTTATTTCTATTTTCAGTTTTTCAAGGAATCTCCTTGCTTCCCTCCCTAGTGGCTCTATCAATTTACACTCCCACCAAGAGTGCAAGTGTGTTCTCTTTTCTCCACACTGTGCCCAGCAGTTTTTTTTGTTGATTTTCTGATGGTGACCGCTCTAAATGGTGTGAGGTGATACCTCAGTGTAGTTTTGATGTGCATCTCTATAATAATTAGTGATGTTGAGCAGGTTTTTATCTGCTTGTTGGCCACCTGTATGTCTTCTGTGGAGAATAGTCTGTTTAGGACTTCTGCCAATTTTTAGATTGGGTTGTTGGTTTTTTAAATATCAAGCAGCATGTGCTGTTTACATATTTTTGAGATTGATCCTCAGACCGCTGATTTGTATGTAAATATTTTTCCCATTCTGTGGGTTGTGTGTTCTTCTTTCTCATAGTTTCCTGTGCTTAGCAAAATCTTTTAAGTTTACTGAGGTCCCACTTGTATATTTCTGCTTTTATTTCCAGGACTCTAGCAGGAGGATTACAAAGGTCTTCTTGTGTTTTATGTCCAACAATGTTCTTCCTAGCTTTTCCTCTACGAGTTTTAGAGTGTCCAGACTTAAGTTTGGGTCTCTGTTCCAATTTGTATTAATTTTTGTGTACGGTGTTTGGGAGTGTTCTAATCTTATTGTTTTACATGTCTCTGTCCAGTTTCCCCAGCACCACGTATTCAAGAGACAGTCTCTTCTCCATTGTGTATCCGTGCCCCCTTTGTCAGAGATTAGTTGAGCATAGGCGTGTGGCTTTATCTCTGGGCTTTCTATCCTGTTGCATTGATCTATGTTTCTGTTTTGGTGCCAGTCCGATGCTGTCTTGGTTACTGTAGCTTTGTAGTACAGTGCGAAGTCACGGAGCCCGATTCCTCCAGCTCCTTTTTTTTTTTTCATCAAACTGCTTTGGCCACTCGGGGAGTTTTGTGTCTCCATACACATTTTAAGATTTTTTGTTCTGGTTTTGTAAAACAATTGCCATTGGTAATTTGAGAGGGATTGCACTGAATATGTAGATTGCTTTGGGTAGTATAGTCATTTTCATAATATTGATTCTTTCTATCCAAGAACATGGTATAGCTCTTCATGTGTTTGTATCATCCTCAGTTTCATTCATCAGTGTCTTATACTTTTCTGTATACAGGTTTTCTGTCTCCCTAGGTAGGTTTATTCCTAGGTATTTTATTCCTTTACTTGCAGGGGTAAATGGGAGTCCTTCCTTAATTTCTCTTTCTTTTTTTCTTCCTTAATGAATAGGAATGCAAGGGATTTCTGTGCATTAATTTTGTGTCCTGCAACGTTTCCAAATCCATGGATTAGCTCTACTAGTTTTACGGTGGCATCTTTAGGATTCTCTACGTATAGAATCATGTCATGTGCAAAGAGTGGCATTGTGACTTCTTCTTTTCCAGTTTGTCTTCCTTTTCTTTCCTTTGCTGCTCTGATTCCCGTGGCTAGAAGTTCCAAAACTATGTTGAATAATAGTGGTGAGAGTGGTCATCCTTGTCTTGTTCCTGATCTTAGAGGACATGCTTTCAGTTCTTCACCAATGAAAATGTTTGCTGCGGGTTTGTTGTATACGTCCTTGATTAAGTTGAGTGAGGTTCCCTCTAAGCCCACGTCCTGGAGGCTTTATATCACAAATGTGTGTTGACATTTGTCACAAGCTTTTCTGCATCGAGTGACTTGATCATATGCTTTTTCCTCTTCAATTTGTCAATAGGGGGAATCACATTGATTTGCGTGTATTGAAGAATCCTTGCATCCCTGGGAAAAATCCCACTTGATGGTGAGTTACGATACTTTTAACGTGGTGTTGGATTCTGTTGCTGCTATTTTGTTGAGCCGCTTTGCATCTGAGTTCATCAGTGATATCGGGATGTAACTCTCTTTCCTACTATCTTTGTCTGGTTTTCCCAACAGGGTGACGGTGACCTCACAGGAAGAGTTTCAGAGTGTTCCTTCCATGCCAATAGTTTGGAAGAGTTTGAGAAAGGTGGGTGTTAGCTCTTTTCTACGTGTTGGATAGAAATAACCTGTGAAGCCATGTGGTCCTGGACTTTTGTTTGTTGGACGATTTGTAATCAGAGTTTCAAGTTCATTACTCGTACTGGGTCTGTTCATATTTTCGATTTTTTCCTGCTTCAGCCTTGGAAGGTCGTACCTTCCTAAGAATTTGTCCATTTCTTCCAGATTGTCCATTTTGTTAGCATAGAGTTGATTGCAGTAGTCTCTTACGACGTTTTGTATTTCTGTGTTGTCCGTTGTAACTTCTTTTACCTTTCTAATTTTATTGATTTCAGTCCTCTCCCTCTTTATCTTGATGCATCTGGCTAAGGATTTATCCATATGGTTTATCTTCTCAAGGAACCAGCTTTTTGTTTTTTTGATCTTTGATATTGTTTTCTTTGTTGCTGTTTCAGTCATTTCTTTCTTCTTTTTCTACCTTTTTATTGACAGTCCCAACTACCTGCAGAGTTTGTTTTCTATGGAGTAAATGATTGGGTCACATGGACACAACTTCTTCCTTTGATCTTATTGGTTTGTGAACTTTGCAATCTTACTTCATTTTTTGATACAGCAGGTTCTTATTAGTTATCCATCTGATACATATTACTGTATATATGTCAATCCCACTCTCCGAATTCATCACACAGCCACCACCAACCCCGCCACTTTCCCCCCTTGGTGGCCATACGTTACTTCTCCACATCTGTGTATCAATTCTGTCCTGTACACTGGTTCATCTGTACCGTTTCTCTAGGTTGAATATATGTGCTTTTATATACGATATCCGATTTTCTCTTTCTGACTGACTTCACTCTGTATGACAGTGTCTAGATCTATCCACGCCTGTACAAATGAACCAACATAGTTCCTTTTCGTGGCTGTATAATATTCCACGGTATATAGGTACCACATCTTCTTTATCCATTCGTCTTTGGGTGGCCATTTACGTTGTTTCCATGACCTGGCTGTTGTAAATGGTGCTGCACTGAACATTGGGGTGCCTGTGCCTTTTAGAATTATGCTCTTCTCTGGGCTTATGCCCTGGTGTGTGATGGCTGAGTCATATGTTATTTCTATTTTCAGTTTTTCAAGGAATCTCCTTGCTTCCCTCCCTAGTGGCTCTATCAATTTACACTCCCACCAAGAGTGCAAGTGTGTTCTCTTTTCTCCACACTGTGCCCAGCAGTTTTTTTTGTTGATTTTCTGATGGTGACCGCTCTAAATGGTGTGAGGTGATACCTCAGTGTAGTTTTGATGTGCATCTCTATAATAATTAGTGATGTTGAGCAGGTTTTTATCTGCTTGTTGGCCACCTGTATGTCTTCTGTGGAGAATAGTCTGTTTAGGACTTCTGCCAATTTTTAGATTGGGTTGTTGGTTTTTTAAATATCAAGCAGCATGTGCTGTTTACATATTTTTGAGATTGATCCTCAGACCGCTGATTTGTATGTAAATATTTTTCCCATTCTGTGGGTTGTGTGTTCTTCTTTCTCATAGTTTCCTGTGCTTAGCAAAATCTTTTAAGTTTACTGAGGTCCCACTTGTATATTTCTGCTTTTATTTCCAGGACTCTAGCAGGAGGATTACAAAGGTCTTCTTGTGTTTTATGTCCAACAATGTTCTTCCTAGCTTTTCCTCTACGAGTTTTAGAGTGTCCAGACTTAAGTTTGGGTCTCTGTTCCAATTTGTATTAATTTTTGTGTACGGTGTTTGGGAGTGTTCTAATCTTATTGTTTTACATGTCTCTGTCCAGTTTCCCCAGCACCACGTATTCAAGAGACAGTCTCTTCTCCATTGTGTATCCGTGCCCCCTTTGTCAGAGATTAGTTGAGCATAGGCGTGTGGCTTTATCTCTGGGCTTTCTATCCTGTTGCATTGATCTATGTTTCTGTTTTGGTGCCAGTCCGATGCTGTCTTGCTTACTGTAGCTTTGTAGTACAGTGCGAAGTCACGGAGCCCGATTCCTCCAGCTCCTTTTTTTTTTTTCATCAAACTGCTTTGGCCACTCGGGGAGTTTTGTGTCTCCATACACATTTTAAGATTTTTTGTTCTGGTTTTGTAAAACAATTGCCATTGGTAATTTGAGAGGGATTGCACTGAATATGTAGATTGCTTTGGGTAGTATAGTCATTTTCATAATATTGATTCTTTCTATCCAAGAACATGGTATAGCTCTTCATGTGTTTGTATCATCCTCAGTTTCATTCATCAGTGTCTTATACTTTTCTGTATACAGGTTTTCTGTCTCCCTAGGTAGGTTTATTCCTAGGTATTTTATTCCTTTACTTGCAGGGGTAAATGGGAGTCCTTCCTTAATTTCTCTTTCTTTTTTTCTTCCTTAATGAATAGGAATGCAAGGGATTTCTGTGCATTAATTTTGTGTCCTGCAACGTTTCCAAATCCATGGATTAGCTCTACTAGTTTTACGGTGGCATCTTTAGGATTCTCTACGTATAGAATCATGTCATGTGCAAAGAGTGGCATTGTGACTTCTTCTTTTCCAGTTTGTCTTCCTTTTCTTTCCTTTGCTGCTCTGATTCCCGTGGCTAGAAGTTCCAAAACTATGTTGAATAATAGTGGTGAGAGTGGTCATCCTTGTCTTGTTCCTGATCTTAGAGGACATGCTTTCAGTTCTTCACCAATGAAAATGTTTGCTGCGGGTTTGTTGTATACGTCCTTGATTAAGTTGAGTGAGGTTCCCTCTAAGCCCACGTCCTGGAGGCTTTATATCACAAATGTGTGTTGACATTTGTCACAAGCTTTTCTGCATCGAGTGATTTGATCATATGCTTTTTCCTCTTCAATTTGTCAATAGGGGGAATCACATTGATTTGCGTGTATTGAAGAATCCTAGCATCCGTGGGAAAAATCCCACTTGATGGAGAGGTATGATACTTTTAATGTGGTGTTGGATTCTGTTGCTGCTATTTTGTTGAGCCGCTTTGCATCTGAGTTCATCAGTGATATCGGGATGTAACTCTCTTTCCTACTATCTTTGTCTGGTTTTCCCAACAGGGTGACGGTGACCTCACAGGAAGAGTTTCAGAGTGTTCCTTCCACGCCAATAGTTTGGAAGAGTTTGAGAAAGGTGGGTGTTAGCTCTTTTCTACGTGTTGGATAGAAATAACCTGTGAAGCCATGTGGTCCTGGACTTTTGTTTGTTGGACGATTTGTAATCAGAGTTTCAAGTTCATTACTCGTACTGGGTCTGTTCATATTTTCGATTTTTTCCTGCTTCAGCCTTGGAAGGTCGTACCTTCCTAAGAATTTGTCCATTTCTTCCATATTGTCCATTTTGTTAGCATAGAGTTGATTGCAGTAGTCTCTTACGACGTTTTGTATTTCTGTGTTGTCCGTTGTAACTTCTTTTACCTTTCTAATTTTATTGATTTCAGTCCTCTCCCTCTTTATCTTGATTAATCTGGCTAAGGATTTATCCATATGGTTTATCTTCTCAAGGAACCAGCTTTTTGTTTTTTTGATCTTTGATATTGTTTTCTTTGTTGGTGTTTCAGTCATTTCTTTCTTCTTTTTCTACCTTTTTATTGACAGTCCCAACTACCTGCAGAGTTTGTTTTCTATGGAGTAAATGATTGGGTCACATGGACACAACTTCTTCCTTTGATCTTATTGGTTTGTGAACTTTGCAATCTTACTTCATTTTTTGATACAGCAGGTTCTTATTAGTTATCCATCTGATACATATTACTGTATATATGTCAATCCCACTCTCCGAATTCATCACACAGCCACCACCAACCCCGCCACTTTCCCCCCTTGGTGGCCATACGTTACTTCTGCACATCTGTGTATCAATTCTGTCCTGTACACTGGTTCATCTGTACCGTTTCTCTAGGTTGAATATATGTGCTTTTATATACGATATCCGATTTTCTCTTTCTGACTGACTTCACTCTGTATGACAGTGTCTAGATCTATCCACGCCTGTACAAATGAACCAACATAGTTCCTTTTCGTGGCTGTATAATATTCCACGGTATATAGGTACCACATCTTCTTTATCCATTCGTCTTTGGGTGGCCATTTAAGTTGTTTCCATGACCTGGCTGCTGTAAATAGTGCTGCACTGAACATTGGGGTGCCTGTGCCTTTTAGAATTATGCTCTTCTCTGGGCTTATGCCCTGGTGTGCGATGGCTGAGTCATATGTTATTTCTATTTTCAGTTTTTCAAGGAATCTCCTTGCTTCCCTCCCTAGTGGCTCTATCAATTTACACTCCCACCAAGAGTGCAAGTGTGTTCTCTTTTTTCCACACCATGCCCAGCAGTTTTTTTTCTTGATTTTCTGATGGTGACCGTTCTAAATGGTGTGAGGTGATACCTCAGTGTAGTTTTGATGTGCATCTGTATAATAATTAGTGATGTTGAGCAGGTTTTTATCTGCTTGTTGGCCACCTGTATGTCTTCTGTGGAGAATAGTCTGTTTAGGACTTCTGCCCATTTTTAGATTGGGTTGTTGGTTGTTTAATATCAAGCAGCATGTGCTGTTTACATATTTTTGAGATTGATCCTCAGACCGCTGATTTGTATGTAAATATTTTTCCCATTCTGTGGGTTGTGTGTTCTTCTTTCTCATAGTTTCCTGTGCTTAGCAAAATCTTTTAAGTTTACTGAGGTCCCACTTGTATATTTCCGTTTTTATTTCCAGGACTCTAGCAGGAGGATTACAAAAGATCTTTTTGTGTTTTATGTCCAATGACGTTCTTCCTAGGTTTTCCTCTACGAGTTTTAGAGTGTCCAGACTTAAGTTTGGGTCTCTGTTCCAATTTGTATTAATTTTTGTGTACGGTGTTTTGGAGTGTTCTAATCTTATTGTTTTACATGTCTCTCTCCAGTTTCCCCAGCACCACGTATTCAAGAGACAGTCTCTTCTCCATTGTGTATCTGTGCCCCCTTTGTCAGAGATTAGCTGAGCATAGGCGTGTGGCTTTATCTCTGGGCTTTCTATCCTGTTGCATTGATCTATATTTCCGTTTTGGTGCCAGTCCGATGCTGTCTTGGTTACTGTAGCTTTGTAGTACAGTGCGAAGTCACGGAGCCTGATTCCTCCAGCTCCTTTTTTTTTTTTTCATCAAACTGCTTTGGCCACTCGGGGAGTTTTGTGTCTCCATACACATTTTAAGATTTTTTGTTCTGGTTTTGTAAAAAAATTGCCATTGGTAATTTGAGAGGGATTGCACTGAATATGTAGATTGCTTTGGGTAGTATAGTCATTTTCATAATATTGATTCTTCCTATCCAAGAACATGGTATAGCTCTTCATGTGTTTGTATCATCCTCAGTTTCATTCATCAGTGTCTTATACTTTTCTGTATACAGGTTTTCTGTCTCCCTAGGTAGGTGTATTCCTAGGTATTTTATTCCTTTACTTGCAGGGGTAAATGGGAGTCCTTCCTTAATTTCTCTTTCTTTTTTTCTTCCTTAATGAATAGGAATGCAAGGGATTTCTGTGCATTAATTTTGTGTCCTGCAACGTTTCCAAATCCATGGATTAGCTCTACTAGTTTTACGGTGGCATCTTTAGGATTCTCTACGTATAGAATCATGTCATGTGCAAAGAGTGGCCTTGTGACTTCTTCTTTTCCAGTTTGTCTTCCTTTTCTTTCCTTTGCTGCTCTGATTCCCGTGGCTAGAAGTTCCAAAACTATGTTGAATAATAGTGGTGAGAGTGGTCATCCTTGTCTTGTTCCTGATCTTAGAGGACATGCTTTCAGTTCTTCACCACTGAAAATGTTTGCTGCGGGTTTGTTGTATACGTCCTTGATTAAGTTGAGTGAGGTTCCCTCTAAGCCCACGTCCTGGAGGCTTTATATCACAAATGTGTGTTGACATTTGTCACAAGCTTTTCTGCATCGAGTGACTTGATCATATGCTTTTTCCTCTTCAATTTGTCAGTAGGGGGAATCACATTGATTTGCGTGTATTGAAGAATCCTAGCATCCGTGGGAAACATCCCACTTGATGGAGAGGTATGATACTTTTAATGTGGTGTTGGATTCTGTTGCTGCTATTTTGTTGAGCCGCTTTGCATCTGAGTTCATCAGTGATATTGGGATGTAACTCTCTTTCCTACTATCTTTGTCTGGTTTTCCCAACAGGGTGACGGTGACCTCACAGGAAGAGTTTCAGAGTGTTCCTTCCACGCCAATAGTTTGGAAGAGTTTGAGAAAGGTGGGTGTTAGCTCTTTACTACGTGTTGGATAGAAATAACCTGTGAAGCCATCTGGTCCTGGACTTTTGTTTGTTGGACGATTTGTAATCAGAGTTTCAAGTTCATTACTCGTACTGGGTCTGTTCATATTTTCGATTTTTTCCTGCTTCAGCCTTGGAAGGTCGTACCTTCGTAAGAATTTGTCCATTTCCTCCTGATTGTCCATTTTGTTAGCATACAGTTGATTGCAGTAGTGTCTTACAACGTTTTGTATTTCTGTGTTGTCCGTTGTAACTTCTTTTACCTTTCTAATTTTATTGATTTCAGTCCTCTCCCTCTTTATCTTGATGCATCTGGCTAAGGATTTATCCATATGGTTTATCTTCTCAAAGAACCAGCTTTCTGTTTTTTTGATCTTTGATATTGTTTTCTTTCTTGCTGTTTCAGTCATTTCTTTCTTCTTTTTCTACCTTTTTATTGACAGTCCCAACTACCTGCAGAGTTTGTATTCTATGGAGTAAATGATTGGTTCACATGGACACAACTTCTTCCTTTGATCTTATTGGTTTGTGAACTTTGGAATCTTACTTCATTTTTTGATACAGCAGGTTCTTATTAGTTATTCGTCTTATACATATTACTGTATATATGTCAATCCCACTCTCCGAATTCATCACACAGCCACCACCAACCCCGCCACTTTCCCCCCTTGGTGGCCATACGTGACTTCTGCACATCTGTGTATCAATTCTGTCCTGTACACTGGTTCATCTGTACCGTTTCTCTAGGTTGAATATATGTGCTTTTATATACGATATCCGATTTTCTCTTTCTGACTGACTTCACTCTGTATGACAGTGTCTAGATCTATCCACGCCTGTACAAATGAACCAACATAGTTCCTTTTCGTGGCTGTATAATATTCCACGGTATATAGGTACCACATCTTCTTTATCCATTCGTTTTTGGGTGGCCATTTAAGATGTTTCCATGACCTGGCTGTTGTAAATAGTGCTGCACTGAACATTGGGGTGCCGGTGCCGTTTAGAATTATGCTCTTCTCTGGGCTTATGCCCTGGTGTGCGATGGCTGAGTCATATGTTATTTCTATTTTCAGTTTTTCAAGGAATCTCCTTGCTTCCCTCCCTAGTGGCTCTATCAATTTACACTCCCACCAAGAGTACAAGTGTGTTCTCTTTTTTCCAAACCATGCCCAGCAGTTTTTTTTCTTGATTTTCTGATGGTGACCGTTCTAAATGGTGTGAGGTGATACCTCAGTGTAGTTTTGATGTGCATCTCTATAATAATTAGTGATGTTGAGCAGGTTTTTATCTGCTTGTTGGCCACCTGTATGTCTTCTGTGGAGAATAGTCTGTTTAGGACTTCTGCCCATTTTTAGATTGGGTTGTTGGTTGTTTAATATCAAGCAGCATGTGCTGTTTACATATTTTTGAGATTGATCCTCAGACCGCTGATATGTATGTAAATATTTTTCCCATTCTGTGGGTTGTGTGTTCTTCTTTCTCATAGTTTCCTGTGCTTAGCAAAATCTTTTAAGGTTACTGAGGTCCCACTTGTATATTTCTGTTTTTATTTCCAGGACTCTAGCAGGAGGATTACAAAAGATCTTCTTGTGTTTTATGTCCAACGATGTTCTTCCTAGGTTTTCCTCTACGAGTTTTAGAGTGTCCAGACTTAAGTTTGGGTCTCTGTTCCAATTTGTATTAATTTTTGTGTACGGTGTTTGGGAGTGTTCTAATCTTATTGTTTTACATGTCTCTGTCCAGTTTCCCCAGCACCACGTATTCAAGAGACAGTCTCTTCTCCATTGTGTATCCGTGCCCCCTTTGTCAGAGATTAGTTGAGCATAGGCGTGTGGCTTTATCTCTGGGCTTTCTATCCTGTTGCATTGATCTATATTTCTGTTTTGGTGCCAGTCCGATGCTGTCTTGGTTACTGTAGCTTTGTAGTACAGTGCGAAGTCACGGAGCCCGATTCCTCCAGCTCCTTTTTTTTTTTTTCATCAAACTGCTTTGGCCACTCGGGGAGTTTTGTGTCTCCATACACATTTTAAGATTTTTTGTTCTGGTTTTGTAAAGAAATTGCCATTGGTAATTTGAGAGGGATTGCACTGAATATGTAGATTGCTTTGGGTAGTATAGTCATTTTCATAATATTGATTCTTCCTATCCAAGAACATGGTATAGCTCTTCATGTGTTTGTATCATCCTCAGTTTCATTCATCAGTGTCTTATACTTTTCTGTATACAGGTTTTCTGTCTCCCTAGGTAGGTGTATTCCTAGGTATTTTATTCCTTTACTTGCAGGGGTAAATTGGAGTCCTTCCTTAATTTCTCTTTCTTTTTTTCTTCCTTAATGAATAGGAATGCAAGGGATTTCTGTGCATTAATTTTGTGTCCTGCAACGTTTCCAAATCCATGGATTAGCTCTACTAGTTTTACGGTGGCATCTTTAGGATTCTCTACGTATAGAATCATGTCATGTGCAAAGAGTGGCATTGTGACTTCTTCTTTTCCAGTTTGTCTTCCTTTTCTTTCCTTTGCTGCTCTGATTCCCGTGGCTAGAAGTTCCAAAACTATGTTGAATAATAGTGGTGAGAGTGGTCATCCTTGTCTTGTTCCTGATCTTAGAGGACATGCTTTCAGTTCTTCACCACTGAAAATGTTTGCTGCGGGTTTGTTGTATACGTCCTTGATTAAGTTGAGTGAGGTTCCCTCTAAGCCCACGTCCTGGAGGCTTTATATCACAAATGTGTGTTGACATTTGTCACAAGCTTTTCTGCATCGAGTGACTTGATCATATGCTTTTTCCTCTTCAATTTGTCAATAGGGGGAATCACATTGATTTGCGTGTATTGAAGAATCCTTGCATCCCTGGGAAAAATCCCACTTGATGGTGAGTTATGATACTTTTAACGTGGTGTTGGATTCTGTTGCTGCTATTTTGTTGAGCCGCTTTGCATCTCAGTTCATCAGTGATATCGGGATGTAACTCTCTTTCCTACTATCTTTGTCTGGTTTTCCCAACAGGGTGACGGTGACCTCACAGGAAGAGTTTCAGAGTGTTCCTTCCATGCCAATAGTTTGGAAGAGTTTGAGAAAGGTGGGTGTTAGCTCTTTTCTACGTGTTGGATAGAAATAACCTGTGAAGCCATGTGGTCCTGGACTTTTGTTTGTTGGACGATTTGTAATCAGAGTTTCAAGTTCATTACTCGTACTGGGTCTGTTCATATTTTCGATTTTTTCCTGCTTCAGCCTTGGAAGGTCGTACCTTCCTAAGAATTTGTCCATTTCTTCCAGATTGTCCATTTTGTTAGCATAGAGTTGATTGCAGTAGTCTCTTACGACGTTTTGTATTTCTGTGTTGTCCGTTGTAACTTCTTTTACCTTTCTAATTTTATTGATTTCAGTCCTCTCCCTCTTTATCTTGATGCATCTGGCTAAGGATTTATCCATATGGTTTATCTTCTCAAGGAACCAGCTTTTGTTTTTTTGATCTTTGATATTGTTTTCTTTGTTGCTGTTTCAGTCATTTCTTTCTTCTTTTTCTACCTTTTTATTGACAGTCCCAACTACCTGCAGAGTTTGTTTTCTATGGAGTAAATGATTGGGTCACATGGACACAACTTCTTCCTTTGATCTTATTGGTTTGTGAACTTTGCAATCTTACTTCATTTTTTGATACAGCAGGTTCTTATTAGTTATCCATCTGATACATATTACTGTATATATGTCAATCCCACTCTCCGAATTCATCACACAGCCACCACCAACCCCGCCACTTTCCCCCCTTGGTGGCCATACGTTACTTCTGCACATCTGAGTATCAATTCTGTCCTGTACACTGGTTCATCTGTACCGTTTCTCTAGGTTGAATATATGTGCTTTTATATACGATATCCGATTTTCTCTTTCTGACTGACTTCACTCTGTATGACAGTGTCTAGATCTATCCACGCCTGTACAAATGAACCAACATAGTTCCTTTTCGTGGCTGTATAATATTCCACGGTATATAGGTACCACATCTTCTTTATCCATTCGTCTTTGGGTGGCCATTTAAGTTGTTTCCATGACCTGGCTGTTGTAAATGGTGCTGCACTGAACATTGGGGTGCCTGTGCCTTTTAGAATTATGCTCTTCTCTGGGCTTATGCCCTGGTGTGTGATGGCTGAGTCATATGTTATTTCTATTTTCAGTTTTTCAAGGAATCTCCTTGCTTCCCTCCCTAGTGGCTCTATCAATTTACCCTCCCACCAAGAGTGCAAGTGTGTTCTCTTTTCTCCACACTGTGCCCAGCAGTTTTTTTTGTTGATTTTCTGATGGTGACCGCTCTAAATGGTGTGAGGTGATACCTCAGTGTAGTTTTGATGTGCATCTCTATAATAATTAGTGATGTTGAGCAGGTTTTTATCTGCTTGTTGGCCACCTGTATGTCTTCTGTGGAGAACAGTCTGTTTAGGACTTCTGCCAATTTTTAGATTGGGTTGTTGGTTTTTTAAATATCAAGCAGCATGTGCTGTTTACATATTTTTGAGATTGATCCTCAGACCGCTGATTTGTATGTAAATATTTTTCCCATTCTGTGGGTTGTGTGTTCTTCTTTCTCATAGTTTCCTGTGCTTAGCAAAATCTTTTAAGTTTACTGAGGTCCCACTTGTATATTTCTGCTTTTATTTCCAGGACTCTAGCAGGAGGATTACAAAGGTCTTCTTGTGTTTTATGTCCAACAATGTTCTTCCTAGCTTTTCCTCTACGAGTTTTAGAGTGTCCAGACTTAAGTTTGGGTCTCTGTTCCAATTTGTATTAATTTTTGTGTACGGTGTTTGGGAGTGTTCTAATCTTATTGTTTTACATGTCTCTGTCCAGTTTCCCCAGCACCACGTATTCAAGAGACAGTCTCTTCTCCATTGTGTATCCGTGCCCCCTTTGTCAGAGATTAGTTGAGCATAGGCGTGTGGCTTTATCTCTGGGCTTTCTATCCTGTTGCATTGATCTATATTTCTGTTTTGGTGCCAGTCCGATGCTGTCTTGGTTACTGTAGCTTTGTAGTACAGTGCGAAGTCACGGAGCCCGATTCCTCCAGCTCCTTTTTTTTTTTTTCATCAAACTGCTTTGGCCACTCGGGGAGTTTTGTGTCTCCATACACATTTTAAGATTTTTTGTTCTGGTTTTGTAAAGAAATTGCCATTGGTAATTTGAGAGGGATTGCACTGAATATGTAGATTGCTTTGGGTAGTATAGTCATTTTCATAATATTGATTCTTCCTATCCAAGAACATGGTATAGCTCTTCATGTGTTTGTATCATCCTCAGTTTCATTCATCAGTGTCTTATACTTTTCTGTATACAGGTTTTCTGTCTCCCTAGGTAGGTGTATTCCTAGGTATTTTATTCCTTTACTTGCAGGGGTAAATTGGAGTCCTTCCTTAATTTCTCTTTCTTTTTTTCTTCCTTAATGAATAGGAATGCAAGGGATTTCTGTGCATTAATTTTGTGTCCTGCAACGTTTCCAAATCCATGGATTAGCTCTACTAGTTTTACGGTGGCATCTTTAGGATTCTCTACGTATAGAATCATGTCATGTGCAAAGAGTGGCATTGTGACTTCTTCTTTTCCAGTTTGTCTTCCTTTTCTTTCCTTTGCTGCTCTGATTCCCGTGGCTAGAAGTTCCAAAACTATGTTGAATAATAGTGGTGAGAGTGGTCATCCTTGTCTTGTTCCTGATCTTAGAGGACATGCTTTCAGTTCTTCACCACTGAAAATGTTTGCTGCGGGTTTGTTGTATACGTCCTTGATTAAGTTGAGTGAGGTTCCCTCTAAGCCCACGTCCTGGAGGCTTTATATCACAAATGTGTGTTGACATTTGTCACAAGCTTTTCTGCATCGAGTGACTTGATCATATGCTTTTTCCTCTTCAATTTGTCAATAGGGGGAATCACATTGATTTGCGTGTATTGAAGAATCCTTGCATCCCTGGGAAAAATCCCACTTGATGGTGAGTTATGATACTTTTAACGTGGTGTTGGATTCTGTTGCTGCTATTTTGTTGAGCCGCTTTGCATCTCAGTTCATCAGTGATATCGGGATGTAACTCTCTTTCCTACTATCTTTGTCTGGTTTTCCCAACAGGGTGACGGTGACCTCACAGGAAGAGTTTCAGAGTGTTCCTTCCATGCCAATAGTTTGGAAGAGTTTGAGAAAGGTGGGTGTTAGCTCTTTTCTACGTGTTGGATAGAAATAACCTGTGAAGCCATGTGGTCCTGGACTTTTGTTTGTTGGACGATTTGTAATCAGAGTTTCAAGTTCATTACTCGTACTGGGTCTGTTCATATTTTCGATTTTTTCCTGCTTCAGCCTTGGAAGGTCGTACCTTCCTAAGAATTTGTCCATTTCTTCCAGATTGTCCATTTTGTTAGCATAGAGTTGATTGCAGTAGTCTCTTACGACGTTTTGTATTTCTGTGTTGTCCGTTGTAACTTCTTTTACCTTTCTAATTTTATTGATTTCAGTCCTCTCCCTCTTTATCTTGATGCATCTGGCTAAGGATTTATCCATATGGTTTATCTTCTCAAGGAACCAGCTTTTGTTTTTTTGATCTTTGATATTGTTTTCTTTGTTGCTGTTTCAGTCATTTCTTTCTTCTTTTTCTACCTTTTTATTGACAGTCCCAACTACCTGCAGAGTTTGTTTTCTATGGAGTAAATGATTGGGTCACATGGACACAACTTCTTCCTTTGATCTTATTGGTTTGTGAACTTTGCAATCTTACTTCATTTTTTGATACAGCAGGTTCTTATTAGTTATCCATCTGATACATATTACTGTATATATGTCAATCCCACTCTCCGAATTCATCACACAGCCACCACCAACCCCGCCACTTTCCCCCCTTGGTGGCCATACGTTACTTCTGCACATCTGAGTATCAATTCTGTCCTGTACACTGGTTCATCTGTACCGTTTCTCTAGGTTGAATATATGTGCTTTTATATACGATATCCGATTTTCTCTTTCTGACTGACTTCACTCTGTATGACAGTGTCTAGATCTATCCACGCCTGTACAAATGAACCAACATAGTTCCTTTTCGTGGCTGTATAATATTCCACGGTATATAGGTACCACATCTTCTTTATCCATTCGTCTTTGGGTGGCCATTTAAGTTGTTTCCATGACCTGGCTGTTGTAAATGGTGCTGCACTGAACATTGGGGTGCCTGTGCCTTTTAGAATTATGCTCTTCTCTGGGCTTATGCCCTGGTGTGTGATGGCTGAGTCATATGTTATTTCTATTTTCAGTTTTTCAAGGAATCTCCTTGCTTCCCTCCCTAGTGGCTCTATCAATTTACCCTCCCACCAAGAGTGCAAGTGTGTTCTCTTTTCTCCACACTGTGCCCAGCAGTTTTTTTTGTTGATTTTCTGATGGTGACCGCTCTAAATGGTGTGAGGTGATACCTCAGTGTAGTTTTGATGTGCATCTCTATAATAATTAGTGATGTTGAGCAGGTTTTTATCTGCTTGTTGGCCACCTGTATGTCTTCTGTGGAGAACAGTCTGTTTAGGACTTCTGCCAATTTTTAGATTGGGTTGTTGGTTTTTTAAATATCAAGCAGCATGTGCTGTTTACATATTTTTGAGATTGATCCTCAGACCGCTGATTTGTATGTAAATATTTTTCCCATTCTGTGGGTTGTGTGTTCTTCTTTCTCATAGTTTCCTGTGCTTAGCAAAATCTTTTAAGTTTACTGAGGTCCCACTTGTATATTTCTGCTTTTATTTCCAGGACTCTAGCAGGAGGATTACAAAGGTCTTCTTGTGTTTTATGTCCAACAATGTTCTTCCTAGCTTTTCCTCTACGAGTTTTAGAGTGTCCAGACTTAAGTTTGGGTCTCTGTTCCAATTTGTATTAATTTTTGTGTACGGTGTTTGGGAGTGTTCTAATCTTATTGTTTTACATGTCTCTGTCCAGTTTCCCCAGCACCACGTATTCAAGAGACAGTCTCTTCTCCATTGTGTATCCGTGCCCCCTTTGTCAGAGATTAGTTGAGCATAGGCGTGTGGCTTTATCTCTGGGCTTTCTATCCTGTTGCATTGATCTATGTTTCTGTTTTGGTGCCAGTCCGATGCTGTCTTGGTTACTGTAGCTTTGTAGTACAGTGCGAAGTCACGGAGCCCGATTCCTCCAGCTCCTTTTTTTTTTTTCATCAAACTGCTTTGGCCACTCGGGGAGTTTTGTGTCTCCATACACATTTTAAGATTTTTTGTTCTGGTTTTGTAAAACAATTGCCATTGGTAATTTGAGAGGGATTGCACTGAATATGTAGATTGCTTTGGGTAGTATAGTCATTTTCATAATATTGATTCTTTCTATCCAAGAACATGGTATAGCTCTTCATGTGTTTGTATCATCCTCAGTTTCATTCATCAGTGTCTTATACTTTTCTGTATACAGGTTTTCTGTCTCCCTAGGTAGGTGTATTCCTAGGTATTTTATTCCTTTACTTGCAGGGGTAAATGGGAGTCCTTCCTTAATTTCTCTTTCTTTTTTTCTTCCTTAATGAATAGGAATGCAAGGGATTTCTGTGCATTAATTTTGTGTCCTGCAACGTTTCCAAATCCATGGATTAGCTCTACTAGTTTTACGGTGGCATCTTTAGGATTCTCTACGTATAGAATCATGTCATGTGCAAAGAGTGGCATTGTGACTTCTTCTTTTCCAGTTTGTCTTCCTTTTCTTTCCTTTGCTGCTCTGATTCCCGTGGCTAGAAGTTCCAAAACTATGTTGAATAATAGTGGTGAGAGTGGTCATCCTTGTCTTGTTCCTGATCTTAGAGGACATGCTTTCAGTTCTTCACCAATGAAAATGTTTGCTGCGGGTTTGTTGTATACGTCCTTGATTAAGTTGAGTGAGGTTCCCTCTAAGCCCACGTCCTGGAGGCTTTATATCACAAATGTGTGTTGACATTTGTCACAAGCTTTTCTGCATCGAGTGATTTGATCATATGCTTTTTCCTCTTCAATTTGTCAATAGGGGGAATCACATTGATTTGCGTGTATTGAAGAATCCTAGCATCCGTGGGAAAAATCCCACTTGATGGAGAGGTATGATACTTTTAATGTGGTGTTGGATTCTGTTGCTGCTATTTTGTTGAGCCGCTTTGCATCTGAGTTCATCAGTGATATCGGGATGTAACTCTCTTTCCTACTATCTTTGTCTGGTTTTCCCAACAGGGTGACGGTGACCTCACAGGAAGAGTTTCAGAGTGTTCCTTCCACGCCAATAGTTTGGAAGAGTTTGAGAAAGGTGGGTGTTAGCTCTTTTCTACGTGTTGGATAGAAATAACCTGTGAAGCCATGTGGTCCTGGACTTTTGTTTGTTGGACGATTTGTAATCAGAGTTTCAAGTTCATTACTCGTACTGGGTCTGTTCATATTTTCGATTTTTTCCTGCTTCAGCCTTGGAAGGTCGTACCTTCCTAAGAATTTGTCCATTTCTTCCATATTGTCCATTTTGTTAGCATAGAGTTGATTGCAGTAGTCTCTTACGACGTTTTGTATTTCTGTGTTGTCCGTTGTAACTTCTTTTACCTTTCTAATTTTATTGATTTCAGTCCTCTCCCTCTTTATCTTGATTAATCTGGCTAAGGATTTATCCATATGGTTTATCTTCTCAAGGAACCAGCTTTTTGTTTTTTTGATCTTTGATATTGTTTTCTTTGTTGGTGTTTCAGTCATTTCTTTCTTCTTTTTCTACCTTTTTATTGACAGTCCCAACTACCTGCAGAGTTTGTTTTCTATGGAGTAAATGATTGGGTCACATGGACACAACTTCTTCCTTTGATCTTATTGGTTTGTGAACTTTGCTATCTTACTTCATTTTTTGATACAGCAGGTTCTTATTAGTTATCCATCTGATACATATTACTGTATATATGTCAATCCCACTCTCCGAATTCATCACACAGCCACCACCAACCCCGCCACTTTCCCCCCTTGGTGGCCATACGTTACTTCTGCACATCTGTGTATCAATTCTGTCCTGTACACTGGTTCATCTGTACCGTTTCTCTAGGTTGAATATATGTGCTTTTATATACGATATCCGATTTTCTCTTTCTGACTGACTTCACTCTGTATGACAGTGTCTAGATCTATCCACGCCTGTACAAATGAACCAACATAGTTCCTTTTCGTGGCTGTATAATATTCCACGGTATATAGGTACCACATCTTCTTTATCCATTCGTCTTTGGGTGGCCATTTAAGTTGTTTCCATGACCTGGCTGCTGTAAATATTGCTGCACTGAACATTGGGGTGCCTGTGCCTTTTAGAATTATGCTCTTCTCTGGGCTTATGCCCTGGTGTGCGATGGCTGAGTCATATGTTATTTCTATTTTCAGTTTTTCAAGGAATCTCCTTGCTTCCCTCCCTAGTGGCTCTATCAATTTACACTCCCACCAAGAGTGCAAGTGTGTTCTCTTTTTTCCACACCATGCCCAGCAGTTTTTTTTCTTGATTTTCTGATGGTGACCGTTCTAAATGGTGTGAGGTGATACCTCAGTGTAGTTTTGATGTGCATCTGTATAATAATTAGTGATGTTGAGCAGGTTTTTATCTGCTTGTTGGCCACCTGTATGTCTTCTGTGGAGAATAGTCTGTTTAGGACTTCTGCCCATTTTTAGATTGGGTTGTTGGTTGTTTAATATCAAGCAGCATGTGCTGTTTACATATTTTTGAGATTGATCCTCAGACCGCTGATTTGTATGTAAATATTTTTCCCATTCTGTGGGTTGTGTGTTCTTCTTTCTCATAGTTTCCTGTGCTTAGCAAAATCTTTTAAGTTTACTGAGGTCCCACTTGTATATTTCCGTTTTTATTTCCAGGACTCTAGCAGGAGGATTACAAAAGATCTTTTTGTGTTTTATGTCCAATGACGTTCTTCCTAGGTTTTCCTCTACGAGTTTTAGAGTGTCCAGACTTAAGTTTGGGTCTCTGTTCCAATTTGTATTAATTTTTGTGTACGGTGTTTTGGAGTGTTCTAATCTTATTGTTTTACATGTCTCTCTCCAGTTTCCCCAGCACCACGTATTCAAGAGACAGTCTCTTCTCCATTGTGTATCTGTGCCCCCTTTGTCAGAGATTAGTTGAGCATAGGCGTGTGGCTTTATCTCTGGGCTTTCTATCCTGTTGCATTGATCTATATTTCCGTTTTGGTGCCAGTCCGATGCTGTCTTGGTTACTGTAGCTTTGTAGTACAGTGCGAAGTCACGGAGCCTGATTCCTCCAGCTCCTTTTTTTTTTTTCATCAAACTGCTTTGGCCACTCGGGGAGTTTTGTGTCTCCATACACATTTTAAGATTTTTTGTTCTGGTTTTGTAAAAAAATTGCCATTGGTAATTTGAGAGGGATTGCACTGAATATGTAGATTGCTTTGGGTAGTATAGTCATTTTCATAATATTGATTCTTCCTATCCAAGAACATGGTATAGCTCTTCATGTGTTTGTATCATCCTCAGTTTCATTCATCAGTGTCTTATACTTTTCTGTATACAGGTTTTCTGTCTCCCTAGGTAGGTGTATTCCTAGGTATTTTATTCCTTTACTTGCAGGGGTAAATGGGAGTCCTTCCTTAATTTCTCTTTCTTTTTTTCTTCCTTAATGAATAGGAATGCAAGGGATTTCTGTGCATTAATTTTGTGTCCTGCAACGTTTCCAAATCCATGGATTAGCTCTACTAGTTTTACGGTGGCATCTTTAGGATTCTCTACGTATAGAATCATGTCATGTGCAAAGAGTGGCCTTGTGACTTCTTCTTTTCCAGTTTGTCTTCCTTTTCTTTCCTTTGCTGCTCTGATTCCCGTGGCTAGAAGTTCCAAAACTATGTTGAATAATAGTGGTGAGAGTGGTCATCCTTGTCTTGTTCCTGATCTTAGAGGACATGCTTTCAGTTCTTCACCACTGAAAATGTTTGCTGCGGGTTTGTTGTATACGTCCTTGATTAAGTTGAGTGAGGTTCCCTCTAAGCCCACGTCCTGGAGGCTTTATATCACAAATGTGTGTTGACATTTGTCACAAGCTTTTCTGCATCGAGTGACTTGATCATATGCTTTTTCCTCTTCAATTTGTCAGTAGGGGGAATCACATTGATTTGCGTGTATTGAAGAATCCTAGCATCCGTGGGAAACATCCCACTTGATGGAGAGGTATGATACTTTTAATGTGGTGTTGGATTCTGTTGCTGCTATTTTGTTGAGCCGCTTTGCATCTGAGTTCATCAGTGATATCGGGATGTAACTCTCTTTCCTACTATCTTTGTCTGGTTTTCCCAACAGGGTGACGGTGACCTCACAGGAAGAGTTTCAGAATGTTCCTTCCACGCCAATAGTTTGGAAGAGTTTGAGAAAGGTGGGTGTTAGCTCTTTACTACGTGTTGGATAGAAATAACCTGTGAAGCCATCTGGTCCTGGACTTTTGTTTGTTGGACGATTTGTAATCAGAGTTTCAAGTTCATTACTCGTACTGGGTCTGTTCATATTTTCGATTTTTTCCTGCTTCAGCCTTGGAAGGTCGTACCTTCGTAAGAATTTGTCCATTTCCTCCTGATTGTCCATTTTGTTAGCATACAGTTGATTGCAGTAGTGTCTTACAACGTTTTGTATTTCTGTGTTGTCCGTTGTAACTTCTTTTACCTTTCTAATTTTATTGATTTCAGTCCTCTCCCTCTTTATCTTGATGCATCTGGCTAAGGATTTATCCATATGGTTTATCTTCTCAAAGAACCAGCTTTCTGTTTTTTTGATCTTTGATATTGTTTTCTTTCTTGCTGTTTCAGTCATTTCTTTCTTCTTTTTCTACCTTTTTATTGACAGTCCCAACTACCTGCAGAGTTTGTATTCTATGGAGTAAATGATTGGTTCACATGGACACAACTTCTTCCTTTGATCTTATTGGTTTGTGAACTTTGGAATCTTACTTCATTTTTTGATACAGCAGGTTCTTATTAGTTATCCGTCTTATACATATTACTGTATATATGTCAATCCCACTCTCCGAATTCATCACACAGCCACCACCAACCCCGCCACTTTCCCCCCTTGGTGGCCATACGTTACTTCTCCACATCTGTGTATCAATTCTGTCCTGTACACTGGTTCATCTGTACCGTTTCTCTAGGTTGAATATATGTGCTTTTATATACGATATCCGATTTTCTCTTTCTGACTGACTTCACTCTGTATGACAGTGTCTAGATCTATCCACGCCTGTACAAATGAACCAACATAGTTCCTTTTCGTGGCTGTATAATATTCCACGGTATATAGGTACCACATCTTCTTTATCCATTCGTCTTTGGGTGGCCATTTAAGTTGTTTCCATGACCTGGCTGCTGTAAATATTGCTGCACTGAACATTGGGGTGCCTGTGCCTTTTAGAATTATGCTCTTCTCTGGGCTTATGCCCTGGTGTGCGATGGCTGAGTCATATGTTATTTCTATTTTCAGTTTTTCAAGGAATCTCCTTGCTTCCCTCCCTAGTGGCTCTATCAATTTACACTCCCACCAAGAGTGCAAGTGTGTTCTCTTTTTTCCACACCGTGCCCAGCAGTTTTTTTTCTTGATTTTCTGATGGTGACCGCTCTAAATGGTGTGAGGTGATACCTCAGTGTAGTTTTGATGTGCATCTCTATAATAATTAGTGATGTTGAGCAGGTTTTTATCTGCTGTTGGCCACCTGTATGTCTTCTGTGGAGAATAGTCTGTTTAGGACTTCTGCCCATTTTTAGATTGGGTTGTTGGTTTTTTTAAATATCAAGCAGCATGTGCTGTTTACATATTTTTGAGATTGATCCTCAGACCGCTGATTTGTATGTAAATATTTTTCCCATTCTGTGGGTTGTGTGTTCTTCTTTCTCATAGTTTCCTGTGCTTAGCAAAATCTTTTAAGTTTACTGAGGTCCCACTTGTATATTTCTGCTTTTATTTCCAGGACTCTAGCAGGAGGATTACAAAAGATCTTCTTGTGTTTTATGTCCAACAATGTTCTTCCTAGCTTTTCCTCTACGAGTTTTAGAGTGTCCAGACTTAAGTTTGGGTCTCTGTTCCAATTTGTATTAATTTTTGTGTACGGTGTTTGGGAGTGTTCTAATCTTATTGTTTTACATGTCTCTGTCCAGTTTCCCCAGCACCACGTATTCAAGAGACAGTCTCTTCTCCATTGTGTATCCGTGCCCCCTTTGTCAGAGATTAGTTGAGCATAGGCGTGTGGCTTTATCTCTGGGCTTTCTATCCTGTTGCATTGATCTATATTTCTGTTTTGGTGCCAGTCCGATGCTGTCTTGGTTACTGTAGCTTTGTAGTACAGTGCGAAGTCACGGAGCCCGATTCCTCCAGCTCCTTTTTTTTTTTTCATCAAACTGCTTTGGCCACTCGGGGAGTTTTGTGTCTCCATACACATTTTAAGATTTTTTGTTCTGGTTTTGTAAAACAATTGCCATTGGTAATTTGAGAGGGATTGCACTGAATATGTAGATTGCTTTGGGTAGTATAGTCATTTTCATAATATTGATTCTTTCTATCCAAGAACATGGTATAGCTCTTCATGTGTTTGTATCATCCTCAGTTTCATTCATCAGTGTCTTATACTTTTCTGTATACAGGTTTTCTGTCTCCCTAGGTAGGTTTATTCCTAGGTATTTTATTCCTTTACTTGCAGGGGTAAATGGGAGTCCTTCCTTAATTTCTCTTTCTTTTTTTCTTCCTTAATGAATAGGAATGCAAGGGATTTCTGTGCATTAATTTTGTGTCCTGCAACGTTTCCAAATCCATGGATTAGCTCTACTAGTTTTACGGTGGCATCTTTAGGATTCTCTACGTATAGAATCATGTCATGTGCAAAGAGTGGCATTGTGACTTCTTCTTTTCCAGTTTGTCTTCCTTTTCTTTCCTTTGCTGCTCTGATTCCCGTGGCTAGAAGTTCCAAAACTATGTTGAATAATAGTGGTGAGAGTGGTCATCCTTGTCTTGTTCCTGATCTTAGAGGACATGCTTTCAGTTCTTCACCACTGAAAATGTTTGCTGCGGGTTTGTTGTATACGTCCTTGATTAAGTTGAGTGAGGTTCCCTCTAAGCCCACGTCCTGGAGGCTTTATATCACAAATGTGTGTTGACATTTGTCACAAGCTTTTCTGCATCGAGTGACTTGATCATATGCTTTTTCCTCTTCAATTTGTCAATAGGGGGAATCACATTGATTTGCGTGTATTGAAGAATCCTTGCATCCCTGGGAAAAATCCCACTTGATGGTGAGTTATGATACTTTTAACGTGGTGTTGGATTCTGTTGCTGCTATTTTGTTGAGCCGCTTTGCATCTGAGTTCATCAGTGATATCGGGATGTAACTCTCTTTCCTACTATCTTTGTCTGGTTTTCCCAACAGGGTGACGGTGACCTCACAGGAAGAGTTTCAGAGTGTTCCTTCCACGCCAATAGTTTGGAAGAGTTTGAGAAAGGTGGGTGTTAGCTCTTTTCTACGTGTTGGATAGAAATAACCTGTGAAGCCATGTGGTCCTGGACTTCTGTTTGTTGGACGATTTGTAATCAGAGTTTCAAGTTCATTACTCGTACTGGGTCTGTTCATATTTTCGATTTTTTCCTGCTTCAGCCTTGGAAGGTCGTACCTTCCTAAGAATTTGTCCATTTCTTCCAGATTGTCCATTTTGTTGGCATAGATTTGATTGCAGTAGTCTCTTATGACGTTTTGTATTTCTGTGTTGTCCGTTGTAACTTCTTTTACCTTTCTAATTTTATTGATTTCAGTCCTCTCCCTCTTTATCTTGATGCATCTGGCTAAGGATTTATCCATATGGTTTATCTTCTCAAAGAACCAGCTTTTTGTTTTTTTGATCTTTGACATTGTTTTCTTTGTTGCTGTTTCAGTCATTTCTTTCTTCTTTTTCTACCTTTTTATTGACAGTCCCAACTACCTTCAGAGTTTGTATTCTATGGAGTAAATGATTGGTTCACATGGACACAACTTCTTCCTTTGATCTTATTGGTTTGTGAACTTTGCAATCTTACTTCATTTTTTGATACAGCAGGTTCTTATTAGTTATCCATCTGATACATATTACTGTATATATGTCAATCCCACTCTCCGAATTCATCACACAGCCACCACCAACCCCGCCACTTTCCCCCCTTGGTGGCCATACGTTACTTCTCCACATCTGTGTATCAATTCTGTCCTGTACACTGGTTCATCTGTACCGTTTCTCTAGGTTGAATATATGTGCTTTTATATACGATATCCGATTTTCTCTTTCTGACTGACTTCACTCTGTATGACAGTGTCTAGATCTATCCACGCCTGTACAAATGAACCAACATAGTTCCTTTTTGTGGCTGTATAATATTCCACGGTATATAGGTACCACATCTTCTTTATCCATTCGTCTTTGGGTGGCCATTTAAGTTGTTTCCATGACCTGGCTGCTGTAAATATTGCTGCACTGAACATTGGGGTGCCTGTGCCTTTTAGAATTATGCTCTTCTCTGGGCTTATGCCCTGGTGTGCGATGGCTGAGTCATATGTTATTTCTATTTTCAGTTTTTCAAGGAATCTCCTTGCTTCCCTCCCTAGTGGCTCTATCAATTTACACTCCCACCAAGAGTGCAAGTGTGTTCTCTTTTTTCCACACCATGCCCAGCAGTTTTTTTTCTTGATTTTCTGATGGTGACCGTTCTAAATGGTGTGAGGTGATACCTCAGTGTAGTTTTGATGTGCATCTCTATAATAATTAGTGATGTTGAGCAGGTTTTTATCTGCTTGTTGGCCACCTGTATGTCTTCTGTGGAGAATAGTCTGTTTAGGACTTCTGCCCATTTTTAGATTGGGTTGTTGGTTGTTTAATATCAAGCAGCATGTGCTGTTTACATATTTTTGAGATTGATCCTCAGACCGCTGATTTGTATGTAAATATTTTTCCCATTCTGTGGGTTGTGTGTTCTTCTTTCTCATAGTTTCCTGTGCTTAGCAAAATCTTTTAAGGTTACTGAGGTCCCACTTGTATATTTCTGTTTTTATTTCCAGGACTCTAGCAGGAGGATTACAAAAGATCTTCTTGTGTTTTATGTCCAACGACGTTCTTCCTAGGTTTTCCTCTACGAGTTTTAGAGTGTCCAGACTTAAGTTTGGGTCTCTGTTCCAATTTGTATTAATTTTTGTGTACGGTGTTTGGGAGTGTTCTAATCTTATTGTTTTACATGTCTCTGTCCAGTTTCCCCAGCACCACGTATTCAAGAGACAGTCTCTTCTCCATTGTGTATCTGTGCCCCCTTTGTCAGAGATTAGTTGAGCATAGGCGTGTGGCTTTATCTCTGGGCTTTCTATCCTGTTGCATTGATCTATATTTCCGTTTTGGTGCCAGTCCGATGCTGTCTTGCTTACTGTAGCTTTGTAGGACAGTGCGAAGTCACGGAGCCTGATTCCTCCAGCTCCTTTTTCTTTTTTCATCAAACTGCTTTGGCTACTCGGGGAATTTTGTGTCTCCATACACATTTTAAGATTTTTTGTTCTGGTTTTGTAAAGAAATCGCCATTGGTAATTTGAGAGGGATTGCACTGAATATGTAGATTTCTTTGGGTAGTATAGTCATTTTCATAATATTGATTCTTCCTATCCAAGAACATGGTATAGCTCTTCATGTGTTTGTATCATCCTCAGTTTCATTCATCAGTGTCTTATACTTTTCTGTATACAGGTTTTCTGTCTCCCTAGGTAGGTTTATTCCTAGGTATTTTATTCCTTTACTTGCAGGGGTAAATGGGAGTCCTTCCTTAATTTCTCTTTCTTTTTTTCTTCCTTAATGAATAGGAATGCAAGGGATTTCTGTGCATTAATTTTGTGTCCTGCAACGTTTCCAAATCCATGGATTAGCTCTACTAGTTTTACGGTGGCATCTTTAGGATTCTCTACGTATAGAATCATGTCATGTGCAAAGAGTGGCATTGTGACTTCTTCTTTTCCAGTTTGTCTTCCTTTTCTTTCCTTTGCTGCTCTGATTCCCGTGGCTAGAAGTTCCAAAACTATGTTGAATAATAGTGGTGAGAGTGGTCATCCTTGTCTTGTTCCTGATCTTAGAGGACATGCTTTCAGTTCTTCACCACTGAAAATGTTTGCTGCGGGTTTGTTGTATACGTCCTTGATTAAGTTGAGTGAGGTTCCCTCTAAGCCCACGTCCTGGAGGCTTTATATCACAAATGTGTGTTGACATTTGTCACAAGCTTTTCTGCATCGAGTGACTTGATCATATGCTTTTTTCTCTTCAATTTGTCAATAGGGGGAATCGCATTGATTTGCGTGTATTGAAGAATCCTAGCATCCGTGGGAAACATCCCACTTGATGGAGAGGTATGATACTTTTAACGTGGTGTTGGATTCTGTTGCTGCTATTTTGTTGAGCCGCTTTGCATCTCAGTTCATCAGTGATATCGGGATGTAACTCTCTTTCCTACTATCTTTGTCTGGTTTTCCCAACAGGGTGACGGTGACCTCACAGGAAGAGTTTCAGAGTGTTCCTTCCACGCCAATAGTTTGGAAGAGTTTGAGAAAGGTGGGTGTTAGCTCTTTACTACGTGTTGGATAGAAATAACCTGTGAAGCCATGTGGTCCTGGACTTTTGTTTGTTGGACGATTTGTAATCAGAGTTTCAAGTTCATTACTCGTACTGGGTCTGTTCATATTTTCGATTTTTTCCTGCTTCAGCCTTGGAAGGTCGTACCTTCGTAAGAATTTGTCCATTTCCTCCTGATTGTCCATTTTGTTAGCATACAGTTGATTGCAGTAGTGTCTTACAACGTTTTGTATTTCTGTGTTGTCCGTTGTAACTTCTTTTACCTTTCTAATTTTATTGATTTCAGTCCTCTCCCTCTTTATCTTGATGCATCTGGCTAAGGATTTATCCATATGGTTTATCTTCTCAAAGAACCAGCTTTCTGTTTTTTTGATCTTTGATATTGTTTTCTTTCTTGCTGTTTCAGTCATTTCTTTCTTCTTTTTCTACCTTTTTATTGACAGTCCCAACTACCTGCAGAGTTTGTATTCTATGGAGTAAATGATTGGTTCACATGGACACAACTTCTTCCTTTGATCTTATTGGTTTGTGAACTTTGGAATCTTACTTCATTTTTTGATACAGCAGGTTCTTATTAGTTATCCGTCTTATACATATTACTGTATATATGTCAATCCCACTCTCCGAATTCATCACACAGCCACCACCAACCCCACCACTTTCCCCCCTTGGTGGCCATACGTTACTTCTCCACATCTGTGTATCAATTCTGTCCTGTACACTGGTTCATCTGTACCGTTTCTCTAGGTTGAATATATGTGCTTTTATATACGATATCCGATTTTCTCTTTCTGACTGACTTCACTCTGTATGACAGTGTCTAGATCTATCCACGCCTGTACAAATGAACCAACATAGTTCCTTTTCGTGGCTGTATAATATTCCACGGTATATAGGTACCACATCTTCTTTATCCATTCGTCTTTGGGTGGCCATTTAAGTTGTTTCCATGACCTGGCTGCTGTAAATATTGCTGCACTGAACATTGGGGTGCCTGTGCCTTTTAGAATTATGCTCTTCTCTGGGCTTATGCCCTGGTGTGCGATGGCTGAGTCATATGTTATTTCTATTTTCAGTTTTTCAAGGAATCTCCTTGCTTCCCTCCCTAGTGGCTCTATCAATTTACACTCCCACCAAGAGTGCAAGTGTGTTCTCTTTTTTCCACACCGTGCCCAGCAGTTTTTTTTCTTGATTTTCTGATGGTGACCGCTCTAAATGGTGTGAGGTGATACCTCAGTGTAGTTTTGATGTGCATCTCTATAATAATTAGTGATGTTGAGCAGGTTTTTATCTGCTTGTTGGCCACCTGTATGTCTTCTGTGGAGAATAGTCTGTTTAGGACTTCTGCCCATTTTTAGATTGGGTTGTTGGTTTTTTAAATATCAAGCAGCATGTGCTGTTTACATATTTTTGAGATTGATCCTCAGACCGCTGATTTGTATGTAAATATTTTTCCCATTCTGTGGGTTGTGTGTTCTTCTTTCTCATAGTTTCCTGTGCTTAGCAAAATCTTTTAAGTTTACTGAGGTCCCACTTGTATATTTCTGCTTTTATTTCCAGGACTCTAGCAGGAGGATTACAAAAGATCTTCTTGTGTTTTATGTCCAACAATGTTCTTCCTAGCTTTTCCTCTACGAGTTTTAGAGTGTCCAGACTTAAGTTTGGGTCTCTGTTCCAATTTGTATTAATTTTTGTGTACGGTGTTTGGGAGTGTTCTAATCTTATTGTTTTACATGTCTCTGTCCAGTTTCCCCAGCACCACGTATTCAAGAGACAGTCTCTTCTCCATTGTGTATCCGTGCCCCCTTTGTCAGAGATTAGTTGAGCATAGGCGTGTGGCTTTATCTCTGGGCTTTCTATCCTGTTGCATTGATCTATATTTCTGTTTTGGTGCCAGTCCGATGCTGTCTTGGTTACTGTAGCTTTGTAGTACAGTGCGAAGTCACGGAGCCCGATTCCTCCAGCTCCTTTTTTTTTTTTCATCAAACTGCTTTGGCCACTCGGGGAGTTTTGTGTCTCCATACACATTTTAAGATATTTTGTTCTGGTTGTGTAAAACAATTGCCATTGGTAATTTGAGAGGGATTGCACTGAATATGTAGATTGCTTTGGGTAGTATAGTCATTTTCATAATATTGATTCTTTCTATCCAAGAACATGGTATAGCTCTTCATGTGTTTGTATCATCCTCAGTTTCATTCATCAGTGTCTTATACTTTTCTGTATACAGGTTTTCTGTCTCCCTAGGTAGGTGTATTCCTAGGTATTTTATTCCTTTACTTGCAGGGGTAAATGGGAGTCCTTCCTTAATTTCTCTTTCTTTTTTTCTTCCTTAATGAATAGGAATGCAAGGGATTTCTGTGCATTAATTTTGTGTCCTGCAACGTTTCCAAATCCATGGATTAGCTCTACTAGTTTTACGGTGGCATCTTTAGGATTCTCTACGTATAGAATCATGTCATGTGCAAAGAGTGGCACTGTGACTTCTTCTTTTCCAGTTTGTCTTCCTTTTCTTTCCTTTGCTGCTCTGATTCCCGTGGCTAGAAGTTCCGAAACTATGTTGAATAATAGTGGTGAGAGTGGTCATCCTTGTCTTGTTCCTGATCTTAGAGGACATGCTTTCAGTTCTTCACCAATGAAAATGTTTGCTGCGGGTTTGTTGTATACGTCCTTGATTAAGTTGAGTGAGGTTCCCTCTAAGCCCACGTCCTGGAGGCTTTATATCACAAATGTGTGTTGACATTTGTCACAAGCTTTTCTGCATCGAGTGACTTGATCATATGCTTTTTCCTCTTCAATTTGTCAATAGGGGGAATCACATTGATTTGCGTGTATTGAAGAATCCTTGCATCCCTGGGAAAAATCCCACTTGATGGTGAGTTATGATACTTTTAACGTGGTGTTGGATTCTGTTGCTGCTATTTTGTTGAGCCGCTTTGCATCTCAGTTCATCAGTGATATCGGGATGTAACTCTCTTTCCTACTATCTTTGTCTGGTTTTCCCAACAGGGTGACGGTGACCTCACAGGAAGAGTTTCAGAGTGTTCCTTCCACGCCAATAGTTTGGAAGAGTTTGAGAAAGGTGGGTGTTAGCTCTTTTCTACGTGTTGGATAGAAATAACCTGTGAAGCCATCTGGTCCTGGACTTTTGTTTGTTGGACGATTTGTAATCAGAGTTTCAAGTTCATTACTCGTACTGGGTCTGTTCATATTTTCGATTTTTTCCTGCTTCAGCCTTGGAAGGTCGTACCTTCCTAAGAATTTGTCCATTTCTTCCAGATTGTCCATTTTGTTAGCATAGAGTTGATTGCAGTAGTCTCTTATGACGTTTTGTATTTCTGTGTTGTCCGTTGTAACTTCTTTTACCTTTCTAATTTTATTGATTTCAGTCCTCTCCCTCTTTATCTTGATGCATCTGGCTAAGGATTTATCCATATGGTTTATCTTCTCAAAGAACCAGCTTTTTGTTTTTTTGATCTTTGATATTGTTTTCTTTGTTGCTCTTTCAGTCATTTCTTTCTTCTTTTTCTACCTTTTTATTGACAGTCCCAACTACCTTCAGAGTTTGTTTTCTATGGAGTAAATGATTGGGTCACATGGACACAACTTCTTCCTTTGATCTTATTGGTTTGTGAACTTTGCAATCTTACTTCATTTTTTGATACAGCAGGTTCTTATTAGTTATCCATCTGATACATATTACTGTATATATGTCAATCCCACTCTCCGAATTCATCACACAGCCACCACCAACCCCACCACTTTCCCCCCTTGGTGGCCATACGTTACTTCTCCACATCTGTGTATCAATTCTGTCCTGTACACTGGTTCATCTGTACCGTTTCTCTAGGTTGAATATATGTGCTTTTATATACGATATCCGATTTTCTCTTTCTGACTGACTTCACTCTGTATGACAGTGTCTAGATCTATCCACGCCTGTACAAATGAACCAACATAGTTCCTTTTCGTGGCTGTATAATATTCCACGGTATATAGGTACCACATCTTCTTTATCCATTCGTCTTTGGGTGGCCATTTAAGTTGTTTCCATGACCTGGCTGCTGTAAATATTGCTGCACTGAACATTGGGGTGCCTGTGCCTTTTAGAATTATGCTCTTCTCTGGGCTTATGCCCTGGTGTGCGATGGCTGAGTCATATGTTATTTCTATTTTCAGTTTTTCAAGGAATCTCCTTGCTTCCCTCCCTAGTGGCTCTATCAATTTACACTCCCACCAAGAGTGCAAGTGTGTTCTCTTTTTTCCACACCGTGCCCAGCAGTTTTTTTTCTTGATTTTCTGATGGTGACCGCTCTAAATGGTGTGAGGTGATACCTCAGTGTAGTTTTGATGTGCATCTCTATAATAATTAGTGATGTTGAGCAGGTTTTTATCTGCTTGTTGGCCACCTGTATGTCTTCTGTGGAGAATAGTCTGTTTAGGACTTCTGCCCATTTTTAGATTGGGTTGTTGGTTTTTTAAATATCAAGCAGCATGTGCTGTTTACATATTTTTGAGATTGATCCTCAGACCGCTGATTTGTATGTAAATATTTTTCCCATTCTGTGGGTTGTGTGTTCTTCTTTCTCATAGTTTCCTGTGCTTAGCAAAATCTTTTAAGTTTACTGAGGTCCCACTTGTATATTTCTGCTTTTATTTCCAGGACTCTAGCAGGAGGATTACAAAAGATCTTCTTGTGTTTTATGTCCAACAATGTTCTTCCTAGCTTTTCCTCTACGAGTTTTAGAGTGTCCAGACTTAAGTTTGGGTCTCTGTTCCAATTTGTATTAATTTTTGTGTACGGTGTTTGGGAGTGTTCTAATCTTATTGTTTTACATGTCTCTGTCCAGTTTCCCCAGCACCACGTATTCAAGAGACAGTCTCTTCTCCATTGTGTATCCGTGCCCCCTTTGTCAGAGATTAGTTGAGCATAGGCGTGTGGCTTTATCTCTGGGCTTTCTATCCTGTTGCATTGATCTATATTTCTGTTTTGGTGCCAGTCCGATGCTGTCTTGGTTACTGTAGCTTTGTAGTACAGTGCGAAGTCACGGAGCCCGATTCCTCCAGCTCCTTTTTTTTTTTTCATCAAACTGCTTTGGCCACTCGGGGAGTTTTGTGTCTCCATACACATTTTAAGATATTTTGTTCTGGTTGTGTAAAACAATTGCCATTGGTAATTTGAGAGGGATTGCACTGAATATGTAGATTGCTTTGGGTAGTATAGTCATTTTCATAATATTGATTCTTTCTATCCAAGAACATGGTATAGCTCTTCATGTGTTTGTATCATCCTCAGTTTCATTCATCAGTGTCTTATACTTTTCTGTATACAGGTTTTCTGTCTCCCTAGGTAGGTGTATTCCTAGGTATTTTATTCCTTTACTTGCAGGGGTAAATGGGAGTCCTTCCTTAATTTCTCTTTCTTTTTTTCTTCCTTAATGAATAGGAATGCAAGGGATTTCTGTGCATTAATTTTGTGTCCTGCAACGTTTCCAAATCCATGGATTAGCTCTACTAGTTTTACGGTGGCATCTTTAGGATTCTCTACGTATAGAATCATGTCATGTGCAAAGAGTGGCACTGTGACTTCTTCTTTTCCAGTTTGTCTTCCTTTTCTTTCCTTTGCTGCTCTGATTCCCGTGGCTAGAAGTTCCGAAACTATGTTGAATAATAGTGGTGAGAGTGGTCATCCTTGTCTTGTTCCTGATCTTAGAGGACATGCTTTCAGTTCTTCACCAATGAAAATGTTTGCTGCGGGTTTGTTGTATACGTCCTTGATTAAGTTGAGTGAGGTTCCCTCTAAGCCCACGTCCTGGAGGCTTTATATCACAAATGTGTGTTGACATTTGTCACAAGCTTTTCTGCATCGAGTGACTTGATCATATGCTTTTTCCTCTTCAATTTGTCAATAGGGGGAATCACATTGATTTGCGTGTATTGAAGAATCCTTGCATCCCTGGGAAAAATCCCACTTGATGGTGAGTTATGATACTTTTAACGTGGTGTTGGATTCTGTTGCTGCTATTTTGTTGAGCCGCTTTGCATCTCAGTTCATCAGTGATATCGGGATGTAACTCTCTTTCCTACTATCTTTGTCTGGTTTTCCCAACAGGGTGACGGTGACCTCACAGGAAGAGTTTCAGAGTGTTCCTTCCACGCCAATAGTTTGGAAGAGTTTGAGAAAGGTGGGTGTTAGCTCTTTTCTACGTGTTGGATAGAAATAACCTGTGAAGCCATCTGGTCCTGGACTTTTGTTTGTTGGACGATTTGTAATCAGAGTTTCAAGTTCATTACTCGTACTGGGTCTGTTCATATTTTCGATTTTTTCCTGCTTCAGCCTTGGAAGGTCGTACCTTCCTAAGAATTTGTCCATTTCTTCCAGATTGTCCATTTTGTTAGCATAGAGTTGATTGCAGTAGTCTCTTATGACGTTTTGTATTTCTGTGTTGTCCGTTGTAACTTCTTTTACCTTTCTAATTTTATTGATTTCAGTCCTCTCCCTCTTTATCTTGATGCATCTGGCTAAGGATTTATCCATATGGTTTATCTTCTCAAAGAACCAGCTTTTTGTTTTTTTGATCTTTGATATTGTTTTCTTTGTTGCTCTTTCAGTCATTTCTTTCTTCTTTTTCTACCTTTTTATTGACAGTCCCAACTACCTTCAGAGTTTGTTTTCTATGGAGTAAATGATTGGGTCACATGGACACAACTTCTTCCTTTGATCTTATTGGTTTGTGAACTTTGCAATCTTACTTCATTTTTTGATACAGCAGGTTCTTATTAGTTATCCATCTGATACATATTACTGTATATATGTCAATCCCACTCTCCGAATTCATCACACAGCCACCACCAACCCCGCCACTTTCCCCCCTTGGTGGCCATACGTTACTTCTCCACATCTGTGTATCAATTCTGTCCTGTACACTGGTTCATCTGTACCGTTCCTCTAGGTTGAATATATGTGCTTTTATATACGATATCCGATTTTCTCTTTCTGACTGACTTCACTCTGTATGACAGTGTCTAGATCTATCCACGCCTGTACAAATGAACCAACATAGTTCCTTTTCGTGGCTGTATAATATTCCACGGTATATAGGTACCACATTTTCTTTATCCATTCGTCTTTGGGTGGCCATTTAAGTTGTTTCCATGACCTGGCTGCTGTAAATAGTGCTGCACTGAACATTGGGGTGCCTGTGCCTTTTAGAATTATGCTCTTCTCTGGGCTTATGCCCTGGTGTGCGATGGCTGAGTCATATGTTATTTCTATTTTCAGTTTTTCAAGGAATCTCCTTGCTTCCCTCCCTAGTGGCTCTATCAATTTACACTCCCACCAAGAGTAGAAGTGTGTTCTCTTTTTTCCAAACCATGCCCAGCAGTTTTTTTTCTTGATTTTCTGATGGTGACCGTTCTAAATGGTGTGAGGTGATACCTCAGTGTAGTTTTGATGTGCATCTCTATAATAATTAGTGATGTTGAGCAGGTTTTTATCTGCTTGTTGGCCACCTGTATGTCTTCTGTGGAGAATAGTCTGTTTAGGACTTCTGCCCATTTTTAGATTGGGTTGTTGGTTGTTTAATATCAAGCAGCATGTGCAGTTTATATATTTTTGAGATTGATCCTCAGACCGCTGATATGTATGTAAATATTTTTCCCATTCTGTGGGTTGTGTGTTCTTCTTTTTCATAGTTTCCTGTGCTTAGCAAAATCTTTTAAGGTTACTGAGGTCCCACTTGTATATTTCTGTTTTTATGTCCAGGACTCTAGCAGGAGGATTACAAAAGATCTTCTTGTGTTTTATGTCCAACGACGTTCTTCCTAGGTTTTCCTCTACGAGTTTTAGAGTGTCCAGACTTAAGTTTGGGTCTATGTTCCAATTTGTATTAATTTCTGTGTACGGTGTTTGGGAGTGTTCTAATCTTATTGTTTTACATGTCTCTGTCCAGTTTCCCCAGCACCACGTATTCAAGAGACAGTCTCTTCTCCATTGTGTATCTGTGCCCCCTTTGTCAGAGATTAGTTGAGCATAGGCGTGTGGCTTTATCTCTGGGCTTTCTATCCTGTTGCATTGATCTATATTTCCGTTTTGGTGCCAGTCCGATGCTGTCTTGCTTACTGTAGCTTTGTAGGACAGTGCGAAGTCACGGAGCCTGATTCCTCCAGCTCCTTTTTCTTTTTTCATCAAACTGCTTTGGCTACTCGGGGAATTTTGTGTCTCCATACACATTTTAAGATTTTTTGTTCTGGTTTTGTAAAGAAATCGCCATTGGTAATTTGAGAGGGATTGCACTGAATATGTAGATTGCTTTGGGTAGTATAGTCATTTTCATAATATTGATTCTTCCTATCCAAGAACATGGTATAGCTCTTCATGTGTTTGTATCATCCTCAGTTTCATTCATCAGTGTCTTATACTTTTCTGTATACAGGTTTTCTGTCTCCCTAGGTAGGTTTATTCCTAGGTATTTTATTCCTTTACTTGCAGGGGTAAATGGGAGTCCTTCCTTAATTTCTCTTTCTTTTTTTCTTCCTTAATGAATAGGAATGCAAGGGATTTCTGTGCATTAATTTTGTGTCCTGCAACGTTTCCAAATCCATGGATTAGCTCTACTAGTTTTACGGTGGCATCTTTAGGATTCTCTACGTATAGAATCATGTCATGTGCAAAGAGTGGCATTGTGACTTCTTCTTTTCCAGTTTGTCTTCCTTTTCTTTCCTTTGCTGCTCTGATTCCCGTGGCTAGAAGTTCCAAAACTATGTTGAATAATAGTGGTGAGAGTGGTCATCCTTGTCTTGTTCCTGATCTTAGAGGACATGCTTTCAGTTCTTCACCACTGAAAATGTTTGCTGCGGGTTTGTTGTATACGTCCTTGATTAAGTTGAGTGAGGTTCCCTCTAAGCCCACGTCCTGGAGGCTTTATATCACAAATGTGTGTTGACATTTGTCACAAGCTTTTCTGCATCGAGTGACTTGATCATATGCTTTTTCCTCTTCAATTTGTCAATAGGGGGAATCACATTGATTTGCGTGTATTGAAGAATCCTAGCATCCGTGGGAAACATCCCACTTGATGGAGAGGTATGATACTTTTAATGTGGTGTTGGATTCTGTTGCTGCTATTTTGTTGAGCCGCTTTGCATCTCAGTTCATCAGTGATATCGGGATGTAACTCTCTTTCCTACTATCTTTGTCTGGTTTTCCCAACAGGGTGACGGTGACCTCACAGGAAGAGTTTCAGAGTGTTCCTTCCACGCCAATAGTTTGGAAGAGTTTGAGAAAGGTGGGTGTTAGCTCTTTACTACGTGTTGGATAGAAATAACCTGTGAAGCCATGTGGTCCTGGACTTTTGTTTGTTGGACGATTTGTAATCAGAGTTTCAAGTTCATTACTCGTACTGGGTCTGTTCATATTTTCGATTTTTTCCTGCTTCAGCCTTGGAAGGTCGTACCTTCGTAAGAATTTGTCCATTTCCTCCTGATTGTCCATTTTGTTAGCATACAGTTGATTGCAGTAGTGTCTTACAACGTTTTGTATTTCTGTGTTGTCCGTTGTAACTTCTTTTACCTTTCTAATTTTATTGATTTCAGTCCTCTCCCTCTTTATCTTGATGCATCTGGCTAAGGATTTATCCATATGGTTTATCTTCTCAAAGAACCAGCTTTCTGTTTTTTTGATCTTTGATATTGTTTTCTTTCTTGCTGTTTCAGTCATTTCTTTCTTCTTTTTCTACCTTTTTATTGACAGTCCCAACTACCTGCAGAGTTTGTATTCTATGGAGTAAATGATTGGTTCACATGGACACAACTTCTTCCTTTGATCTTATTGGTTTGTGAACTTTGGAATCTTACTTCATTTTTTGATACAGCAGGTTCTTATTAGTTATCCGTCTTATACATATTACTGTATATATGTCAATCCCACTCTCCGAATTCATCACACAGCCACCACCAACCCCACCACTTTCCCCCCTTGGTGGCCATACGTTACTTCTCCACATCTGTGTATCAATTCTGTCCTGTACACTGGTTCATCTGTACCGTTTCTCTAGGTTGAATATATGTGCTTTTATATACGATATCCGATTTTCTCTTTCTGACTGACTTCACTCTGTATGACAGTGTCTAGATCTATCCACGCCTGTACAAATGAACCAACATAGTTCCTTTTCGTGGCTGTATAATATTCCACGGTATATAGGTACCACATCTTCTTTATCCATTCGTCTTTGGGTGGCCATTTAAGTTGTTTCCATGACCTGGCTGCTGTAAATATTGCTGCACTGAACATTGGGGTGCCTGTGCCTTTTAGAATTATGCTCTTCTCTGGGCTTATGCCCTGGTGTGCGATGGCTGAGTCATATGTTATTTCTATTTTCAGTTTTTCAAGGAATCTCCTTGCTTCCCTCCCTAGTGGCTCTATCAATTTACACTCCCACCAAGAGTGCAAGTGTGTTCTCTTTTTTCCACACCGTGCCCAGCAGTTTTTTTTCTTGATTTTCTGATGGTGACCGCTCTAAATGGTGTGAGGTGATACCTCAGTGTAGTTTTGATGTGCATCTCTATAATAATTAGTGATGTTGAGCAGGTTTTTATCTGCTTGTTGGCCACCTGTATGTCTTCTGTGGAGAATAGTCTGTTTAGGACTTCTGCCCATTTTTAGATTGGGTTGTTGGTTTTTTAAATATCAAGCAGCATGTGCTGTTTACATATTTTTGAGATTGATCCTCAGACCGCTGATTTGTATGTAAATATTTTTCCCATTCTGTGGGTTGTGTGTTCTTCTTTCTCATAGTTTCCTGTGCTTAGCAAAATCTTTTAAGTTTACTGAGGTCCCACTTGTATATTTCTGCTTTTATTTCCAGGACTCTAGCAGGAGGATTACAAAAGATCTTCTTGTGTTTTATGTCCAACAATGTTCTTCCTAGCTTTTCCTCTACGAGTTTTAGAGTGTCCAGACTTAAGTTTGGGTCTCTGTTCCAATTTGTATTAATTTTTGTGTACGGTGTTTGGGAGTGTTCTAATCTTATTGTTTTACATGTCTCTGTCCAGTTTCCCCAGCACCACGTATTCAAGAGACAGTCTCTTCTCCATTGTGTATCCGTGCCCCCTTTGTCAGAGATTAGTTGAGCATAGGCGTGTGGCTTTATCTCTGGGCTTTCTATCCTGTTGCATTGATCTATATTTCTGTTTTGGTGCCAGTCCGATGCTGTCTTGGTTACTGTAGCTTTGTAGTACAGTGCGAAGTCACGGAGCCCGATTCCTCCAGCTCCTTTTTTTTTTTTCATCAAACTGCTTTGGCCACTCGGGGAGTTTTGTGTCTCCATACACATTTTAAGATTTTTTGTTCTGGTTGTGTAAAACAATTGCCATTGGTAATTTGAGAGGGATTGCACTGAATATGTAGATTGCTTTGGGTAGTATAGTCATTTTCATAATATTGATTCTTTCTATCCAAGTACATGGTATAGCTCTTCATGTGTTTGTATCATCCTCAGTTTCATTCATCAGTGTCTTATACTTTTCTGTATACAGGTTTTCTGTCTCCCTAGGTAGGTGTATTCCTAGGTATTTTATTCCTTTACTTGCAGGGGTAAATGGGAGTCCTTCCTTAATTTCTCTTTCTTTTTTTCTTCCTTAATGAATAGGAATGCAAGGGATTTCTGTGCATTAATTTTGTGTCCTGCAACGTTTCCAAATCCATGGATTAGCTCTACTAGTTTTACGGTGGCATCTTTAGGATTCTCTACGTATAGAATCATGTCATGTGCAAAGAGTGGCACTGTGACTTCTTCTTTTCCAGTTTGTCTTCCTTTTCTTTCCTTTGCTGCTCTGATTCCCGTGGCTAGAAGTTCCGAAACTATGTTGAATAATAGTGGTGAGAGTGGTCATCCTTGTCTTGTTCCTGATCTTAGAGGACATGCTTTCAGTTCTTCACCAATGAAAATGTTTGCTGCGGGTTTGTTGTATACGTCCTTGATTAAGTTGAGTGAGGTTCCCTCTAAGCCCACGTCCTGGAGGCTTTATATCACAAATGTGTGTTGACATTTGTCACAAGCTTTTCTGCATCGAGTGACTTGATCATATGCTTTTTCCTCTTCAATTTGTCAATAGGGGGAATCACATTGATTTGCGTGTATTGAAGAATCCTTGCATCCCTGGGAAAAATCCCACTTGATGGTGAGTTATGATACTTTTAACGTGGTGTTGGATTCTGTTGCTGCTATTTTGTTGAGCCGCTTTGCATCTCAGTTCATCAGTGATATCGGGATGTAACTCTCTTTCCTACTATCTTTGTCTGGTTTTCCCAACAGGGTGACGGTGACCTCACAGGAAGAGTTTCAGAGTGTTCCTTCCACGCCAATAGTTTGGAAGAGTTTGAGAAAGGTGGGTGTTAGCTCTTTTCTACGTGTTGGATAGAAATAACCTGTGAAGCCATCTGGTCCTGGACTTTTGTTTGTTGGACGATTTGTAATCAGAGTTTCAAGTTCATTACTCGTACTGGGTCTGTTCATATTTTCGATTTTTTCCTGCTTCAGCCTTGGAAGGTCGTACCTTCCTAAGAATTTGTCCATTTCTTCCAGATTGTCCATTTTGTTAGCATAGAGTTGATTGCAGTAGTCTCTTATGACGTTTTGTATTTCTGTGTTGTCCGTTGTAACTTCTTTTACCTTTCTAATTTTATTGATTTCAGTCCTCTCCCTCTTTATCTTGATGCATCTGGCTAAGGATTTATCCATATGGTTTATCTTCTCAAAGAACCAGCTTTTTGTTTTTTTGATCTTTGATATTGTTTTCTTTGTTGCTCTTTCAGTCATTTCTTTCTTCTTTTTCTACCTTTTTATTGACAGTCCCAACTACCTTCAGAGTTTGTTTTCTATGGAGTAAATGATTGGGTCACATGGACACAACTTCTTCCTTTGATCTTATTGGTTTGTGAACTTTGCAATCTTACTTCATTTTTTGATACAGCAGGTTCTTATTAGTTATCCATCTGATACATATTACTGTATATATGTCAATCCCACTCTCCGAATTCATCACACAGCCACCACCAACCCCGCCACTTTCCCCCCTTGGTGGCCATACGTTACTTCTCCACATCTGTGTATCAATTCTGTCCTGTACACTGGTTCATCTGTACCGTTCCTCTAGGTTGAATATATGTGCTTTTATATACGATATCCGATTTTCTCTTTCTGACTGACTTCACTCTGTATGACAGTGTCTAGATCTATCCACGCCTGTACAAATGAACCAACATAGTTCCTTTTCGTGGCTGTATAATATTCCACAGTATATAGGTACCACATTTTCTTTATCCATTCGTCTTTGGGTGGCCATTTAAGTTGTTTCCATGACCTGGCTGCTGTAAATAGTGCTGCACTGAACATTGGGGTGCCTGTGCCTTTTAGAATTATGCTCTTCTCTGGGCTTATGCCCTGGTGTGCGATGGCTGAGTCATATGTTATTTCTATTTTCAGTTTTTCAAGGAATCTCCTTGCTTCCCTCCCTAGTGGCTCTATCAATTTACACTCCCACCAAGAGTAGAAGTGTGTTCTCTTTTTTCCAAACCATGCCCAGCAGTTTTTTTTCTTGATTTTCTGATGGTGACCGTTCTAAATGGTGTGAGGTGATACCTCAGTGTAGTTTTGATGTGCATCTCTATAATAATTAGTGATGTTGAGCAGGTTTTTATCTGCTTGTTGGCCACCTGTATGTCTTCTGTGGAGAATAGTCTGTTTAGGACTTCTGCCCATTTTTAGATTGGGTTGTTGGTTGTTTAATATCAAGCAGCATGTGCAGTTTAGATATTTTTGAGATTGATCCTCAGACCGCTGATATGTATGTAAATATTTTTCCCATTCTGTGGGTTGTGTGTTCTTCTTTTTCATAGTTTCCTGTGCTTAGCAAAATCTTTTAAGGTTACTGAGGTCCCACTTGTATATTTCTGTTTTTATGTCCAGGACTCTAGCAGGAGGATTACAAAAGATCTTCTTGTGTTTTATGTCCAACGACGTTCTTCCTAGGTTTTCCTCTACGAGTTTTAGAGTGTCCAGACTTAAGTTTGGGTCTATGTTCCAATTTGTATTAATTTCTGTGTACGGTGTTTGGGAGTGTTCTAATCTTATTGTTTTACATGTCTCTGTCCAGTTTCCCCAGCACCACGTATTCAAGAGACAGTCTCTTCTCCATTGTGTATCCGTGCCCCCTTTGTCAGAGATTAGTTGAGCATAGGCGTGTGGCTTTATCTCTGGGCTTTCTATCCTGTTGCATTGATCTATATTTCCGTTTTGGTGCCAGTCCGATGCTGTCTTGGTTACTGTAGCTTTGTAGTACAGTGCGAAGTCACGGAGCCCGATTCCTCCAGCTCCTTTTTTTTTTTTCATCAAACTGCTTTGGCCACTCGGGGAGTTTTGTGTCTCCATACACATTTTAAGATTTTTTGTTCTGGTTTTGTAAAGAAATTGCCATTGGTAATTTGAGAGGGATTGCACTGAATATGTAGATTGCTTTGGGTAGTATAGTCATTTTCATAATATTGATTCTTCCTATCCAAGAACATGGTATAGCTCTTCATCTGTTTGTATCATCCTCAGTTTCATTCATCAGTGTCTTATACTTTTCTGTATACAGGTTTTCTGTCTCCCTAGGTAGGTGTATTCCTAGGTATTTTATTCCTTTACTTGCAGGGGTAAATTGGAGTCCTTCCTTAATTTCTCTTTCTTTTTTTCTTCCTTAATGAATAGGAATGCAAGGGATTTCTGTGCATTAATTTTGTGTCCTGCAACGTTTCCAAATCCATGGATTAGCTCTACTAGTTTTACGGTGGCATCTTTAGGATTCTCTAAGTATAGAATCATGTCATGTGCAAAGAGTGGCATTGTGACTTCTTCTTTTCCAGTTTGTCTTCCTTTTCTTTCCTTTGCTGCTCTGATTCCCGTGGCTAGAAGTTCCAAAACTATGTTGAATAATAGTGGTGAGAGTGGTCATCCTTGTCTTGTTCCTGATCTTAGAGGACATGCTTTCAGTTCTTCACCACTGAAAATGTTTGCTGCGGGTTTGTTGTATACGTCCTTGATTAAGTTGAGTGAGGTTCCCTCTAAGCCCACGTCCTGGAGGCTTTATATCACAAATGTGTGTTGACATTTGTCACAAGCTTTTCTGCATCGAGTGACTTGATCATATGCTTTTTCCTCTTCAATTTGTCAATAGGGGGAATCACATTGATTTGCGTGTATTGAAGAATCCTTGCATCCCTGGGAAAAATCCCACTTGATGGTGAGTTACGATACTTTTAACGTGGTGTTGGATTCTGTTGCTGCTATTTTGTTGAGCCGCTTTGCATCTGAGTTCATCAGTGATATCGGGATGTAACTCTCTTTCCTACTATCTTTGTCTGGTTTTCCCAACAGGGTGACGGTGACCTCACAGGAAGAGTTTCAGAGTGTTCCTTCCACGCCAATAGTTTGGAAGAGTTTGAGAAAGGTGGGTGTTAGCTCTTTTCTACGTGTTGGATAGAAATAACCTGTGAAGCCATCTGGTCCTGGACTTTTGTTTGTTGGACGATTTGTAATCAGAGTTTCAAGTTCATTACTCATACTGGGTCTGTTCATATTTTCGATTTTTTCCTGCTTCAGCCTTGGAAGGTCGTACCTTCCTAAGAATTTGTCCATTTCTTCCAGATTGTCCATTTTGTTAGCATAGAGTTGATTGCAGTAGTCTCTTATGACGTTTTGTATTTCTGTGTTGTCCGTTGTAACTTCTTTTACCTTTCTAATTTTATTGATTTCAGTCCTCTCCCTCTTTATCTTGATGCATCTGGCTAAGGATTTATCCATATGGTTTATCTTCTCAAAGAACCAGCTTTTTGTTTTTTTGATCTTTGATATTGTTTTCTTTGTTGCTGTTTCAGTCATTTCTTTCTTCTTTTTCTACCTTTTTATTGACAGTCCCAACTACCTTCAGAGTTTGTTTTCTATGGAGAAAATGATTGGGTCACATGGACACAACTTCTTCCTTTGATCTTATTGGTTTGTGAACTTTGCAATCTTACTTCATTTTTTGATACAGCAGGTTCTTATTAGTTATCCATCTGATACATATTACTGTATATATGTCAATCCCACTCTCCGAATTCATCACACAGCCACCACCAACCCCGCCACTTTCCCCCCTTGGTGGCCATACGTGACTTCTGCACATCTGTGTATCAATTCTGTCCTGTACACTGGTTCATCTGTACCGTTTCTCTAGGTTGAATATATGTGCTTTTATATACGATATCCGATTTTCTCTTTCTGACTGACTTCACTCTGTATGACAGTGTCTAGATCTATCCACGCCTGTACAAATGAACCAACATAGTTCCTTTTCGTGGCTGTATAGTATTCCATGGTATATAGGTACCACATCTTCTTTATCCATTCGTCTTTGGGTGGCCATTTAAGTTGTTTCCATGACCTGGCTGTTGTAAATGGTGCTGCACTGAACATTGGGGTGCCTGTGCCTTTTAGAATTATGCTCTTCTCTGGGCTTATGCCCTGGTGTGCGATGGCTGAGTCATATGTTATTTCTATTTTCAGTTTTTCAAGGAATCTCCTTGCTTCCCTCCCTAGTGGCTCTATCAATTTACACTCCCACCAAGAGTGCAAGTGTGTTCTCTTTTCTCCACACCGTGCCCAGCAGTTTTTTTTTGTTGATTTTCTGATGGTGACCGTTCTAAATGGTGTGAGGTGATACCTCAGTGTAGTTTTGATGTGCATCTCTATAATAATTAGTGATGTTGAGCAGGTTTTTATCTGCTTGTTGGCCACCTGTATGTCTTCTGTGGAGAATAGTCTGTTTAGGACTTCTGCCCATTTTTAGATTGGGTTGTTGGTTGTTTAATATCAAGCAGCATGTGCTGTTTACATATTTTTGAGATTGATCCTCAGACCGCTGATTTGTATGTAAATATTTTTCCCATTCTGTGGGTTGTGTGTTCTTCTTTCTCATAGTTTCCTGTGCTTAGCAAAATCTTTTAAGGTTACTGAGGTCCCACTTGTATATTTCTGTTTTTATTTCCAGGACTCTAGCAGGAGGATTACAAAAGATCTTCTTGTGTTTTATGTCCAACGACGTTCTTCCTAGGTTTTCCTCTACGAGTTTTAGAGTGTCCAGACTTAAGTTTGGGTCTCTGTTCCAATTTGTATTAATTTTTGTGTACGGTGTTTGGGAGTGTTCTAATCTTATTGTTTTACATGTCTCTGTCCAGTTTCCCCAGCACCACGTATTCAAGAGACAGTCTCTTCTCCATTGTGTATCCGTGCCCCCTTTGTCAGAGATTAGTTGAGCATAGGCGTGTGGCTTTATCTCTGGGCTTTCTATCCTGTTGCATTGATCTATATTTCCGTTTTGGTGCCAGTCCGATGCTGTCTTGCTTACTGTAGCTTTGTAGGACAGTGCGAAGTCACGGAGCCTGATTTCTCCAGCTCCTTTTTTTTTTTTCATCAAACTGCTTTGGCCACTCGGGGAGTTTTGTGTCTCCATACACATTTTAAGATTTTTTGTTCTGGTTTTGTAAAGAAATTGCCATTGGTAATTTGAGAGGGATTGCACTGAATATGTAGATTGCTTTGGGTAGTATAGTCATTTTCATAATATTGATTCTTCCTATCCAAGAACATGGTATAGCTCTTCATCTGTTTGTATCATCCTCAGTTTCATTCATCAGTGTCTTATACTTTTCTGTATACAGGTTTTCTGTCTCCCTAGGTAGGTTTATTCCTAGGTATTTTATTCCTTTACTTGCAGGGGTAAATGGGAGTCCTTCCTTAATTTCTCTTTCTTTTTTTCTTCCTTAATGAATAGGAATGCAAGGGATTTCTGTGCATTAATTTTGTGTCCTGCAACGTTTCCAAATCCATGGATTAGCTCTACTAGTTTTACGGTGGCATCTTTAGGATTCTCTACGTATAGAATCATGTCATGTGCAAAGAGTGGCATTGTGACTTCTTCTTTTCCAGTTTGTCTTCCTTTTCTTTCCTTTGCTGCTCTGATTCCCGTGGCTAGAAGTTCCAAAACTATGTTGAATAATAGTGGTGAGAGTGGTCATCCTTGTCTTGTTCCTGATCTTAGAGGACATGCTTTCAGTTCTTCACCACTGAAAATGTTTGCTGCGGGTTTGTTGTATACGTCCTTGATTAAGTTGAGTGAGGTTCCCTCTAAGCCCACGTCCTGGAGGCTTTATATCACAAATGTGTGTTGACATTTGTCACAAGCTTTTCTGCATCGAGTGACTTGATCATATGCTTTTTCCTCTTCAATTTGTCAATAGGGGGAATCACATTGATTTGCGTGTATTGAAGAATCCTAGCATCCGTGGGAAACATCCCACTTGATGGAGAGTTATGATACTTTTAACGTGGTGTTGGATTCTGTTGCTGCTATTTTGTTGAGCCGCTTTGCATCTGAGTTCATCAGTGATATCGGGATGTAACTCTCTTTCCTACTATCTTTGTCTGGTTTTCCCAACAGGGTGACGGTGACCTCACAGGAAGAGTTTCAGAGTGTTCCTTCCACGCCAATAGTTTGGAAGAGTTTGAGAAAGGTGGGTGTTAGCTCTTTACTACGTGTTGGATAGAAATAACCTGTGAAGCCATGTGGTCCTGGACTTTTGTTTGTTGGACGATTTGTAATCAGAGTTTCAAGTTCATTACTCGTACTGGGTCTGTTCATATTTTCGATTTTTTCCTGCTTCAGCCTTGGAAGGTCGTACCTTCCTAAGAATTTGTCCATTTCTTCCAGATTGTCCATTTTGTTAGCATAGAGTTGATTGCAGTAGTCTCTTACGACGTTTTGTATTTCTGTGTTGTCCGTTGTAACTTCTTTTACCTTTCTAATTTTATTGATTTCAGTCCTCTCCCTCTTTATCTTGATGCATCTGGCTAAGGATTTATCCATATGGTTTATCTTCTCAAGGAACCAGCTTTTTGTTTTTTTGATCTTTGATATTGTTTTCTTTGTTGCTGTTTCAGTCATTTCTTTCTTCTTTTTCTACCTTTTTATTGACAGTCCCAACTACCTGCAGAGTTTGTTTTCTATGGAGTAAATGATTGGGTCACATGGACACAACTTCTTCATTTGATCTTATTGGTTTGTGAACTTTGCAATATTACTTCATTTTTTGATACAGCAGGTTCTTATTAGTTATCCATCTGATACATATTACTGTATATATGTCAATCCCACTCTCCGAATTCATCACACAGCCACCACCAACCCCGCCACTTTCCCCCCTTGGTGGCCATACGTTACTTCTGCACATCTGTGTATCAATTCTGTCCTGTACACTGGTTCATCTGTACCGTTTCTCTAGGTTGAATATATGTGCTTTTATATACGATATCCGATTTTCTCTTTCTGACTGACTTCACTCTGTATGACAGTGTCTAGATCTATCCACGCCTGTACAAATGAACCAACATAGTTCCTTTTCGTGGCTGTATAATATTCCATGGTATATAGGTACCACATCTTCTTTATCCATTCGTCTTTGGGTGGCCATTTACGTTGTTTCCATGACCTGGCTGTTGTAAATGGTGCTGCACTGAACATTGGGGTGCCTGTGCCTTTTAGAATTATGCTCTTCTCTGGGCTTATGCCCTGGTGTGTGATGGCTGAGTCATATGTTATTTCTATTTTCAGTTTTTCAAGGAATCTCCTTGCTTCCCTCCCTAGTGGCTCTATCAATTTACACTCCCACCAAGAGTGCAAGTGTGTTCTCTTTTCTCCACACTGTGCCCAGCAGTTTTTTTTGTTGATTTTCTGATGGTGACCACTCTAAATGGTGTGAGGTGATACCTCAGTGTAGTTTTGATGTGCATCTCTATAATAATTAGTGATGTTGAGCAGGTTTTTATCTGCTTGTTGGCCACCTGTATGTCTTCTGTGGAGAATAGTCTGTTTAGGACTTCTGCCAATTTTTAGATTGGGTTGTTGGTTTTTTAAATATCAAGCAACATGTGCTGTTTACATATTTTTGAGATTGATCCTCAGACCGCTGATTTGTATGTAAATATTTTTCCCATTCTGTGGGTTGTGTGTTCTTCTTTCTCATAGTTTCCTGTGCTTAGCAAAATCTTTTAAGTTTACTGAGGTCCCACTTGTATATTTCTGCTTTTATTTCCAGGACTCTAGCAGGAGGATTACAAAGGTCTTCTTGTGTTTTATGTCCAACAATGTTCTTCCTAGCTTTTCCTCTACGAGTTTTAGAGTGTCCAGACTTAAGTTTGGGTCTCTGTTCCAATTTGTATTAATTTTTGTGTACGGTGTTTGGGAGTGTTCTAATCTTATTGTTTTACATGTCTCTGTCCAGTTTCCCCAGCACCACGTATTCAAGAGACAGTCTCTTCTCCATTGTGTATCCGTGCCCCCTTTGTCAGAGATTAGTTGAGCATAGGCGTGTGGCTTTATCTCTGGGCTTTCTATCCCGTTGCATTGATCTATATTTCTGTTTTGGTGCCAGTCCGATGCTGTCTTGGTTACTGTAGCTTTGTAGTACAGTGCGAAGTCACGGAGCCCGATTCCTCCAGCTCCTTTTTTTTTTTTCATCAAACTGCTTTGGCCACTCGGGGAGTTTTGTGTCTCCATACACATTTTAAGATTTTTTGTTCTGGTTTTGTAAAAAAATTGCCATTGGTAATTTGAGAGGGATTGCACTGAATATGTAGATTGCTTTGGGTAGTATAGTCATTTTCATAATATTGATTCTTTCTATCCAAGAACATGGTATAGCTCTTCATGTGTTTGTATCATCCTCAGTTTCATTCATCAGTGTCTTATACTTTTCTGTATACAGGTTTTCTGTCTCCCTAGGTAGGTTTATTCCTAGGTATTTTATTCCTTTACTTGCAGGGGTAAATGGGAGTCCTTCCTTAATTTCTCTTTCTTTTTTTCTTCCTTAATGAATAGGAATGCAAGGGATTTCTGTGCATTAATTTTGTGTCCTGCAACGTTTCCAAATCCATGGATTAGCTCTACTAGTTTTACGGTGGCATCTTTAGGATTCTCTACGTATAGAATCATGTCATGTGCAAAGAGTGGCATTGTGACTTCTTCTTTTCCAGTTTGTCTTCCTTTTCTTTCCTTTGCTGCTCTGATTCCCGTGGCTAGAAGTTCCAAAACTATGTTGAATAATAGTGGTGAGAGTGGTCATCCTTGTCTTGTTCCTGATCTTAGAGGACATGCTTTCAGTTCTTCACCACTGAAAATGTTTGCTGCGGGTTTGTTGTATACGTCCTTGATTAAGTTGAGTGAGGTTCCCTCTAAGCCCACGTCCTGGAGGCTTTATATCACAAATGTGTGTTGACATTTGTCACAAGCTTTTCTGCATCGAGTGACTTGATCATATGCTTTTTCCTCTTCAATTTGTCAATAGGGGGAATCACATTGATTTGCGTGTATTGAAGAATCCTAGCATCCGTGGGAAAAATCCCACTTGATGGAGAGGTATGATACTTTTAATGTGGTGTTGTGCCGAGGACCAGCCCCAGCTGAACAGGTTTCACCGAAAGGGGAGACGGAGTCGGCGTGGACAGAACACAAGACACCTCAGAGGATGCAAGGATCTGCCAAATTTATTCTTCTGATTTCCAAGTATTTATACTATAAAAAATCTCATTTTCAAATTCAACATCCTCATTCCCACGCCAAAATCTCCCCCACATAAGCCATAAAACAAAAGTGATTTACATCAGCAAATTAATCAAAACAAATTAGGTATTTTTCCCATCGCCCAGAGTCCCTTTCATCTTCTGTGGTCAAAGTCCGTTTCATCCTCTGTGGTTAGGTACATGTTGATCACATCTACGTCAGAAACTTCAGGAACTTGTCTGCAGTTTCTTTATTCTTCTCAGAAGATTAAGGTGTTCTTGTACCTGCACATTCTGCTTGACTAAATCATAAACTTAAACACATTATTCTATTAATAATTAAAAACAATCATACAACATTTCATCTACAAATTTCCTAACCCCACCATAATAATCAAAACAATACACATTATTTTTTTATACTTCTAAAAAACCATGGGAGCGGGCATTGTACCATAAATTCATTGATTAAACTCACTGCTGCATAAAAACTCGCCACCATACCCAGGTATTTCCCAACATGTTTATAACTTCACTGGGAGGCCATAACTCTTGTAATTTTTCTTTTAGAATAAAAAGCTGCTGCAGAAATGTTCCCACCATTGTATTTCCCCAAGTCCAGTGCCCTGGCCTGGGAATAAAACTTTCAAATATAATCATTAAAAAAGCCAAAGTAGCTATAATCCTTCTCTTGATTTTTACCCTAAATTAAAATCTTACTTAAACTCTTACATTAAAACTACACATTTTTTCCAACCCCAATAGCAATCCTACAAAATCACTTTAGGCAAAGGCAGGGGAAGACAAGGGGAACCACACAGAGCAAAGCCTTGCTACCACACAGAGGAAAGCTGTGGTCCACGGAGGAAATGGGAAACAAAGCCCTGCTGCGGCGGGAGGGCAGTTGCCATTGGCCAGGTCTCTTGTCTGCTACCTGGGTTCCCATCTGAGCTGGGCGTGGGAAGCGAAGCAGCCATGGGGACAGGGTTCAGGCTCCTGCAAAGTTGGGGGGTGAGGGTCTATGCCCCACCTCTGTTGGCCCCCAAGTTCTCTCCTGATGGCCCCTCTGCGACTGTGCCTGTCTTAGGTTGTTCCTTCCCTGAGGAATCTTACCCGTCTCTGGCTAACCAGCCATCCTCCGGGGCCAAGCAGGGAGATGTGAGGTGTGCGAGGTGCAGTGCCCCCAGAGAAGGTCAGTTCTCTGTCACCTTGGTAGCCTATGCCCCCGTGGCCTCCACGCCCAGCACCTGCCTTGGGATTCCCTCGCCAACTGGCGGGGCCCCGGCTCTGGTCACATGTCTTCGGGAACCCAGGTTTCTCCTCCAGGGAGGGCCCAGCTTACAGCACTGGGCAAGAGAGACCAATTGCACGGCACCAGCCACCAGGAGGCCTCAACCTCAGTGTGGGCAGGAAAGCCCAGGCACCAGCCCTGGGCAAGGAGATTGTGAGAAGAGAGCGCCTGCAAACGAGAGCTTTGCTTTTCCATATTTATACCTGACAGCATCAGCTTTGCAGAGGAGAACTTTGCCTCTCCATATTTGTACCCGATAGCATCAACTTTGCTTGACACTACGGGTCTCGTCTGTGCTGTAACTCAAAGGCACTTCCTATGTGGCTCCCGACATCTCCCCCTTTTTTATTTTTTAAAAAGGCAGTATGTAATTCCACTTTGGTTCTGTATACACTTTGAAGGGCAGTTTGAATTAATCGGATAATGACTGGAAAAGAAATAAGAAGCAAAATTATAACCACTCCGGCAGCCCCATAATTTATTAAAATATGCATAAAGGAATTATTTTTAAAATAACTTTGTAAATTTTGTAAAAATTCTGCAGCAGCTTTAGAGGGATTCATATCATATTGAGAGGCCGCAATATCATGAATTTGCTTATGTAACTGTTCCAAATCAATTCCCACATCACTAGAATTCCATACATTTAAAATATGCATTTGAATTTGTTCCCAAGAATATTCAGAATAATTTACTTTTAAAGGAGTAACACATATCCAAGAATATTTTTTATGGCATGTTAAAGATAAGCGAATTTTTAAAGCAGCAAGTTCTTGACCAATATGTAAAACTGCTTCTTCAAGGGCATCAACTTTAGTTTCTAACTTTCTATCTATTGCTTCTTGAGTTGCCAAAGCCAAGGATATATTTTTTGATAAATCATTAGCATATTGTGCTGTTTGCACTTCCTTCACTAAAGCATATGTTGCGACAGTAAAAGAGCTTAATATTCCTATTAAGGCGGAAATTCCCAAAATCAAAGTAGCTACAAATCTTTTTGGCCGTATGAGCTCTCCAACCTGTCTTATAATTTCCGCCCCTATATCTGTATACCAAGATTCATTAAGCGCTACTGGCAGCACAATATAAGCTGGTCTTTTTAACACCATTATAGTTGAAACATTCATTTCAGGAATAATGCAAGTGGTTAATATACATTGCTGACAAGTAATATAAAACCTCATATTATACTGCACAATCTGCAACTTTTCACTATCATTAGAAAGCAATAAGGAATATGGAGATAACACACAGGTTTGAACATAATACTCTTCCACATGGGTAGTAGCTCTAATTAGCGTTATTTTACGAGTGGTTAAGGGCAATCTCCATAACTGAGATTGATAATAGGTTTTATTTTCATAAACAAAAGTATAAATAGGAGCCACCCATCCATGACTATTCCATCTATTTATCTTTAATGGACGGGGAATATAGGTATCATTCCATGGGTATAGCAAGCCTAACTTTAAATATGTTCTATAATCTCCTTCAGGAAAATTACTACTCCAATCTGAAATATAATATTCAGTTCCAGGAATAAATATTTTATTTTCTTTATTATACATACAATATATCCATGAAGGATATCCAGTTTTAATATTTATCCAAATCCATTCATTTGTAGCTTCCCCTACAGCCTCATCACAATCATCATATTTAAAAGGATGAACAACTTTAGGCAAAGATTTATTAACAAAAACTTGATTTTGTCCTACAACTTTCCCTAACAATGACCATAAATATCTTGTGGTTTTATCTCTTCCTTTTGGCTCTTTAGGGGGCCTTTTAGGGGAATCTGTCAAAAATCCTGCATCAACTACTGACAAACACCCATTTTTTATTTGACTATTTCCTATTAACCCTGAATCAAGAAAAAAGCATATTGGAGGAAAATCAGTCTGACCTGTAAATGAATAATTAAAATTAACTACAAATTGTTTATAGCCCTGTACTCCTCGACTACCATCGGTTAATTCAGGAAATGAGGAAGTTACTGGAATATTAGAATCTTTCCAAGTACATGTATGTAAAATAGGAGGATCTGGAAAATAAGCCCAGTACGTACCGTTGGCACTTACCTGAACCGAAAGCAAGCTAAGCATAGCCACAAAAAAATTAGCAGTCGTCAAAGGCACTCCTTGAGCATTCATAGCATTTTCAGCATTCAGACAAAGCTTTTTAATTGCTCCCCATGTAATTGGAGCCGCTTCAACGGTGGAGGCAGTATACTTTCTTTTTCGTGAACGAAACTTCTTCTCCAAAATTTTTGGAGAAGTTTGTACCTCCTTATCGCAAGATGATTCAAGCGACAGCTGTGTCATCGGAGGACCCACTTTCTGTGACTGCGGTTCCGCCATCTCGGCAGTAGATTTTCTTTTCTGAAAGACGCTTTAATAAATTCCCCACCTCAGGGTGTCTAATTAATCGATCAGGAATCCAAATTGGTGAATCAAAATTCTGGGGAAAAATACGAGCATATCCTCTACCACTAGTTAATAATGTATCTGGTCCATTCCATTTTCCTGTTAAAACATCCTTCCATAATACCTTTGGTTTCACATTTTCTTCATTTATCTCCCAATGTCTCATCATAGGAGTTTTCTCTTTACCATTCATATTTAAATAATTTAATACAAACATGGAATGATTAAGTAAATGATGAGGAGAAAAATATTTTAAATCTCCATTTTGCAATTTATAAATCATATTTTTTAATACCTGATTGGTTCTTTCAATTATAGCTTGCCCTTGTGGATTATAAGGAATTCCTGTACTATGGGCTATGCCAAACTGTTGGCATAATTGCTGAAAAGACTTAGAAACATAAGCAGGGCCATTATCAGTTTTTAACTTTCGGGGAATTCCCAAATAACTAAAACAAAACATCAAGTGTTGGCACACATCCTTAAAGGCCTCTCCAGTCCTAGCTGAGGCTACAATTACATGTGAGAAGGTGTCCACACAAACATGTACATAGGACAGCTTTCCAAAACTAGGCACATGAGTCACATCCATTTGCCACAGATCATTAGCTCGCAAACCTCGAGGATTTACTCCTTGCTGAGGTACATTAGTTTGTGTAGGGCACACAGAGCAATTTTTTACTATTTCTCTTGCCGCTTCTCTGGATAGGCTAAACTGATATCTTAAAGCATTAGCATTTTGATGATGTAGTTGATGAGATTTTATTGCTTCTTGTACTTTATTTTCATCTACTATAAAAATTTTAGTCAGGGCATCAGCAGAGGCATTGCCTTCTGCTAAAGGCCCTGGCAATCCAGAGTGAGCTCTAATGTGGCCTACATAATAAGGCTGTGTTCTTTCCCATATACTTTTTTGTAATCTCTTAAGCAATTTAATTATTGTACTCTTATTTTCAGGAAAGGCTGCTGTTTCTATTGCTGGAAATAATTTAACTATATATAAGGAATCAGTATATAAATTAATTTTTTTATCTCTGGTTAATTTCATCACTTCTATAACTGCCATAATTTCTGATTGCTGTGCTGAGCAATTTTCTGTATTTAATACCTTCTTTTCATTATTAATAATATAGGCTGCCCTCCCTGAGGAGGATCCATCAGTAAATACTAATATGGCCTCTTCCAAAGGTTTCATCTTATAATATGTAGGAAAAACCACCATATGTTCCTTAAAAAACTGTAGCAATACACTTTTAGGCAAATGAAATAAAATTTGACCTCTAAATGAGGCCAGGGCTATTCCTAATGAATCTTCTAACAACAGCAAGGCCTCTAATTGATCTTTATTATAAGGTATAATTATATTATCCATATCTTTTCCAAATAACTCTCTACTTCTCTTTCTACCTTTAATAATTAACAAACTAACCATAAAAGGGTATGAGGCAACAATCTTTTTTGGACTAGCAGCCCAATGTATCCATTCTAGTGGTCCATTTTGCCATAATAATCCTGTAGGAATAACTGGAGTCCTTAAAACAATTAAATCCCAAGGTTTGGTATAATCCAATCTTTTAATAAAAACATTTTTTAAAGCTTTTTCTATTTTTTCTATGGCTAGTTTTCCTTCTGCAGTTAACTCTCTAGGGGATAAGGGGTTAGAATCTCCTTGTAATATCAAAAACAAAGGTTTTAATTCCACAGTAGTAATTTTTAACAAAGGCCTTATCCAATTTATATCTCCTAAAAACTTTTGAAAATCATTTAAAGTAACCAAATGATCAGTTCTTAACTGAAAAGGTATATGCTGAATGGAAAATTCCTGTATTAATCTGCCCAAATAATTATAAGGAGGTTCAGTTTGAATTTTCTCTGGAGCAACTTTTAATCCATACTCCTGTAAAGCTTCCATCATATCCTGTAATGCCTGATGTAAGTAGGCCTTATCTTTATGGGCCAATAATATATCATCCATATAATGTATTAAATAAATTTCTTTATATTTCTGTCTTATATTACATATGGCCTGGTCTACATATTTCTGACATAAGGTAGGGCTATTTTTCATACCCTGCGGTAAAACTTTCCATTGATACCTCTGATATGGTCTAATAAAATTAAAAGAGGGCACACTAAATGCAAATCTTTTTCTGTCCTCCTTATGTAAGGGGATCGTGAAAAAGCAATCTTGCAAATCTATAACTATAATAGCATAATTTTCAGGGATGGCTACTGGAGAGGGAAGTCCAGGCTGTAAAGCCCCCATTGTTTCCATGGTTTTATTTATTGCTCTAAGATCTTGTAATAGTCTCCATTTTCCTGATTTTTTCTTTATAACAAATATAGGAGTATTCCAAGGGCTGTTAGAGGGTTCAATATGTCCTGCCAATAATTGCTGTTCCACTAATTCTTCTGCAGCTGTTAATTTCTCAGAAGTTAGGGGCCATTGTTCCACCCACACAGGTTCCTCTGAAAGCCACACTATAGGGTCAGCTGCTTTTAAAACAATGGCCCCCGTTATAAATTTGGATAGCCCACTCCATGTTTATCATTTTTGGGCTCAGCAACCACAGGATATAATCTTCCCTCCTGATTTTTTCCTAAACCTTTATCTGGGTCATATCCCATTTTTAACATTTGTGAGGAGACCCAGTCATCTGGACTATACAAGAGCATTCCCATCTGCATAAGTATGTCTCTTCCCCAAATGGACATTGGCAGGCCAGGTATTACATAGGGACAAAAGGAGCCTGCTTGTTTATTGGCAGTATTCTCCCAATTTAAAATCTGGGAACTCTTAGCTACTGCTGGAGCAGTTCCTAAACCTACTAACATATTGTCAGCATGCCGGGTAGGCCAGCTGCTAGGCCAATCTTTTCCCGCTATGCAGGAAGAATCTGCACCAGTATCTAACAATCCCTGAATATTCTTTCCATTAATTTTTAAAGTTTTTAGAGGCCTATTTCTAGTAATTTCTTGAATCCAAAATACCATATCGCTGGAGCCAAATCCTTTCTCATTTCTTGCTTCCTGAACAACATTCTTTCCTGTTTTATAATATGGTAACAATAACAACTGTGCTATTCTTTGTCCTACATAAATTTGTTGTGTTTTATTAGAGGGAGCCACCATTATGTGAATTTCTCCTGTATAATCAGAATCAATAACTCCAGGCAACACTGTTAGGCCAGATAAAGAAGTTGAACTCCGACCAATAATTAAACCCATTATTCCTGGGGGCAATGGACCTTTAATCCCAGTTGGTATTTTTACAACTGGAGAGTCAGGAGTTAATATTGTTGCGGAGGTGGCACAGAGGTCCAATCCTGCGCTGCCTGGGGTGGCCCTGAACAATTCATCGATTCCCCTGAGGGAAGAAAGGGATTGAGCGTCTGGTGAATTGCCCCTATTGTTTGTTGGGCCCGGGGTCGGGCCCGAAGTAAGTTTCCCGAATTAGTTCCAGCAGATGCATCTGGAAAAACAGGTGCAGGAAATATTGGCATCTGCGCGCCAGCCTGAGGTATTGCAAAAACCTCATTAGGGGGAAGAATGTGTCCGTCCTTGTGATATTTACTTCTACACAATTTAGTCCAATGATTTCCTTTCCCACATCTTTGGCAAGGAGTCTTTGGAACCCCAACATTACCAGGAGATATCATTCTAACAGGACTTACTGGAGGTATATTTTTATTAGGACATTCCCTACTAAAATGACCTGCGCCTCCACAAGCAAAGCAATTATTTCCTTTTGGTCCCTTAGGGTTTTTTGTTTTTTGAACCATATTCATCATACATTGAGGAAGTGTTTCTCCCTTTAGGGCGGCTGCCAAAGCAATCCCTTGCATATAAGAGGGACCAACGTCAGAACATTGTTTAATGAAATCTGAAATACTTCCAGTTTTTCTAATAGGGCGAATCAGGTTCTGGCAAACAGGATTGGCATTTTCAAAGGCTAGTTGTTTTGCCAACATGTTAGCTGCATCCTCATCGGTTATCACTCTTTTTATCTCGGTTAGCAAGCGAGAAACAAAATCCTCATATGGCTCCTCAGGCTTTTGTCTTAAATCTGTCAAAGTGGAGGCTTTTCCTGGAGTCAAAGGCAAAGACTTCCAGGCATTCACTGCACACGTAGTTACTTGCCATAAGGCCTCCTTTCCCATATGCATCTGCTGTTGGGTTGTATCATATTCTCCCTGGCCCAACAACATATCTTTAGTAATATCAAATTTATCCCATTTCTTATTTAAAGCATGTTGCTTAGCCACCCATTCTTCATATTCTGTTTTCCAAAGCAAATATTGTCCTCCAGATAAACAGGCCTTTGCAACCTGAATCCAGTCATATGGAGTCATCCATCTATTTGCCAAGGCATCTATAAGAGTCATAGTATAAGGCGCCAACGGTCCATAATCTACACAGGCCTTTTTAAGTTCTTTTAAAAGTTTTAGAGGCAAAGGATCCCAATATACATCATCATCATCAAAACCATCCTCATAAATGACTGGAAAGCAGGCGGCAAAAGCATAATCATCATCGTCACCTTTTATTCTCCTATGCTTTTTATATTTGCCTTGGCTTTTATTAAAAGGTGGCGAAGGTGGTGGGCCCCTAGCCTTTAAAGGCGGTGGAGGTGGTAGGCCCTTAACATTTAAAGTTGAATGTCCTAATATCTTTAAAGGGAGAAATGAAGAACTTAAAAGTGCCGGTGGGGCGGTCGGTAAACGACCCAAAGGGCGCTTATCCTGTAAATTAGGCCTATTTTTCTTAATTTCTTGCTTTGAAAAAGCACCATAGGGTTCATACTTCCTTCTTTCATAATCATATGCAGCAGCATCTAAATCATCCTGATCTGCAGGAGGCAATTCATCATCAAAAGGAGGATTCTTTAACAAATTAGACTTATTATCAATAGGTGAGTCAATTTCCTCCTCTGAATCATCATCCTTGAGGTTACAATCTTTTAAAGCTGCAGCCATAACCTCAGTTTCTTTTGATGTTTTTGGAGAAAGTAACGGAGTACATTCATCCATTACTTCTACAGGATTTTTATATGGATTCTTTTGACCTTCAGGCAAAGGAGCAATGCTCTCTCTAATAAGGTTCCATAAAGTAAAAGTATCTACTGGAACCTTCTCAGGTCCAAAATGACTGTAATATGCTTGCAAAGTTTGTCCCACCTTTTGCCAGGTTTCTATATTAACTGTTCCCTGTTCTGGAAACCATGGGCATTGTTCCTGTACAAACTGAAAAAACTGAGTTAGTTGCTTACTAGTTACCTTAATTCCTCTTCCATTTATCATATGTTTAACTATATCAATAAATAAGAGCCTCTCTTTGGACTCAGCGTGTCCCATCTTGACACCGCCTTACTCACCTTCCTAACCAGTATTCCTAACTGGGGGTCTGCAGCACCCTACGGTGAGACTCCTATCCGTCTGAAAAAAATAATACTTACCCCTTCATGTCCCTGTGCGGGCGCCACTTGCCGAGGACCAGCCCCAGCTGAACAGGTTTCACCGAAAGGGGAGACGGAGTCGGCGTGGACAGAACACAAGACACCTCAGAGGATGCAAGGATCTGCCAAATTTATTCTTCTGATTTCCAAGTATTTATACTATAAAAAATCTCATTTTCAAATTCAACATCCTCATTCCCACGCCAAAATCTCCCCCACATAAGCCATAAAACAAAAGTGATTTACATCAGCAAATTAATCAAAACAAATTAGGTATTTTTCCCATCGCCCAGAGTCCCTTTCATCTTCTGTGGTCAAAGTCCGTTTCATCCTCTGTGGTTAGGTACATGTTGATCACATCTACGTCAGAAACTTCAGGAACTTGTCTGCAGTTTCTTTATTCTTCTCAGAAGATTAAGGTGTTCTTGTACCTGCACATTCTGCTTGACTAAATCATAAACTTAAACACATTATTCTATTAATAATTAAAAACAATCATACAACATTTCATCTACAAATTTCCTAACCCCACCATAATAATCAAAACAATACACATTATTTTTTTATACTTCTAAAAAACCATGGGAGCGGGCATTGTACCATAAATTCATTGATTAAACTCACTGCTGCATAAAAACTCGCCACCATACCCAGGTATTTCCCAACATGTTTATAACTTCACTGGGAGGCCATAACTCTTGTAATTTTTCTTTTAGAATAAAAAGCTGCTGCAGAAATGTTCCCACCATTGTATTTCCCCAAGTCCAGTGCCCTGGCCTGGGAATAAAACTTTCAAATATAATCATTAAAAAAGCCAAAGTAGCTATAATCCTTCTCTTGATTTTTACCCTAAATTAAAATCTTACTTAAACTCTTACATTAAAACTACACATTTTTTCCAACCCCAATAGCAATCCTACAAAATCACTTTAGGCAAAGGCAGGGGAAGACAAGGGGAACCACACAGAGCAAAGCCTTGCTACCACACAGAGGAAAGCTGTGGTCCACGGAGGAAATGGGAAACAAAGCCCTGCTGCGGCGGGAGGGCAGTTGCCATTGGCCAGGTCTCTTGTCTGCTACCTGGGTTCCCATCTGAGCTGGGCGTGGGAAGCGAAGCAGCCATGGGGACAGGGTTCAGGCTCCTGCAAAGTTGGGGGGTGAGGGTCTATGCCCCACCTCTGTTGGCCCCCAAGTTCTCTCCTGATGGCCCCTCTGCGACTGTGCCTGTCTTAGGTTGTTCCTTCCCTGAGGAATCTTACCCGTCTCTGGCTAACCAGCCATCCTCCGGGGCCAAGCAGGGAGATGTGAGGTGTGCGAGGTGCAGTGCCCCCAGAGAAGGTCAGTTCTCTGTCACCTTGGTAGCCTATGCCCCCGTGGCCTCCACGCCCAGCACCTGCCTTGGGATTCCCTCGCCAACTGGCGGGGCCCCGGCTCTGGTCACATGTCTTCGGGAACCCAGGTTTCTCCTCCAGGGAGGGCCCAGCTTACAGCACTGGGCAAGAGAGACCAATTGCACGGCACCAGCCACCAGGAGGCCTCAACCTCAGTGTGGGCAGGAAAGCCCAGGCACCAGCCCTGGGCAAGGAGATTGTGAGAAGAGAGCGCCTGCAAACGAGAGCTTTGCTTTTCCATATTTATACCTGACAGCATCAGCTTTGCAGAGGAGAACTTTGCCTCTCCATATTTGTACCCGATAGCATCAACTTTGCTTGACACTACGGGTCTCGTCTGTGCTGTAACTCAAAGGCACTTCCTATGTGGCTCCCGACAGTGTTGGATTCTGTTGCTGCTATTTTGTTGAGCCGCTTTGCATCTGAGTTCATCAGTGATATCGGGATGTAACTCTCTTTCCTACTATCTTTGTCTGGTTTTCCCAACAGGGTGACGGTGACCTCACAGGAAGAGTTTCAGAGTGTTCCTTCCACGCCAATAGTTTGGAAGAGTTTGAGAAAGGTGGGTGTTAGCTCTTTTCTACGTGTTGGATAGAAATAACCTGTGAAGCCATGTGGTCCTGGACTTTTGTTTGTTGGACGATTTGTAATCAGAGTTTCAAGTTCATTACTCGTACTGGGTCTGTTCATATTTTCGATTTTTTCCTGCTTCAACCTTGGAAGGTCGTACCTTCCTAAGAATTTGTCCATTTCTTCCAGATTGTCCATTTTGTTAGCATAGAGTTGATTGCAGTAGTCTCTTACGACGTTTTGTATTTCTGTGTTGTCCGTTGTAACTTCTTTTACCTTTCTAATTTTATTGATTTCAGTCCTCTCCCTCTTTATCTTGATTAATCTGGCTAAGGATTTATCCATATGGTTTATCTTCTCAAGGAACCAGCTTTTTGTTTTTTTGATCTTTGATATTGTTTTCTTTGTTGGTGTTTCAGTCATTTCTTTCTTCTTTTTCTACCTTTTTATTGACAGTCCCAACTACCTGCAGAGTTTGTTTTCTATGGAGTAAATGATTGGGTCACATGGACACAACTTCTTCCTTTGATCTTATTGGTTTGTGAACTTTGCAATCTTACTTCATTTTTTGATACAGCAGGTTCTTATTAGTTATCCATCTGATACATATTACTGTATATATGTCAATCCCACTCTCCGAATTCATCACACAGCCACCACCAACCCCGCCACTTTCCCCCCTTGGTGGCCATACGTTACTTCTGCACATCTGTGTATCAATTCTGTCCTGTACACTGGTTCATCTGTACCGTTTCTCTAGGTTGAATATATGTGCTTTTATATACGATATCCGATTTTCTCTTTCTGACTGACTTCACTCTGTATGACAGTGTCTAGATCTATCCACGCCTGTACAAATGAACCAACATAGTTCCTTTTCGTGGCTGTATAATATTCCACGGTATATAGGTACCACATCTTCTTTATCCATTCGTCTTTGGGTGGCCATTTAAGTTGTTTCCATGACCTGGCTGCTGTAAATATTGCTGCACTGAACATTGGGGTGCCTGTGCCTTTTAGAATTATGCTCTTCTCTGGGCTTATGCCCTGGTGTGCGATGGCTGAGTCATATGTTATTTCTATTTTCAGTTTTTCAAGGAATCTCCTTGCTTCCCTCCCTAGTGGCTCTATCAATTTACACTCCCACCAAGAGTACAAGTGTGTTCTCTTTTTTCCACACCATGCCCAGCAGTTTTTTTTCTTGATTTTCTGATGGTGACCGTTCTAAATGGTGTGAGGTGATACCTCAGTGTAGTTTTGATGTGCATCTGTATAATAATTAGTGATGTTGAGCAGGTTTTTATCTGCTTGTTGGCCACCTGTATGTCTTCTGTGGAGAATAGTCTGTTTAGGACTTCTGCCCATTTTTAGATTGGGTTGTTGGTTGTTTAATATCAAGCAGCATGTGCTGTTTACATATTTTTGAGATTGATCCTCAGACCGCTGATTTGTATGTAAATATTTTTCCCATTCTGTGGGTTGTGTGTTCTTCTTTCTCATAGTTTCCTGTGCTTAGCAAAATCTTTTAAGTTTACTGAGGTCCCACTTGTATATTTCTGTTTTTATTTCCAGGACTCTAGCAGGAGGATTACAAAAGATCTTTTTGTGTTTTATGTCCAATGACGTTCTTCCTAGGTTTTCCTCTACGAGTTTTAGAGTGTCCAGACTTAAGTTTGGGTCTCTGTTCCAATTTGTATTAATTTTTGTGTACGGTGTTTTGGAGTGTTCTAATCTTATTGTTTTACATGTCTCTCTCCAGTTTCCCCAGCACCACGTATTCAAGAGACAGTCTCTTCTCCATTGTGTATCTGTGACCCCTTTGTCAGAGATTAGTTGAGCATAGGCGTGTGGCTTTATCTCTGGGCTTTCTATCCTGTTGCATTGATCTATATTTCCGTTTTGGTGCCAGTCCGATGCTGTCTTGCTTACTGTAGCTTTGTAGGACAGTGCGAAGTCACGGAGCCTGATTCCTCCAGCTCCTTTTTTTTTTTTCATCAAACTGCTTTGGCCACTCGGGGAGTTTTGTGTCTCCATACACATTTTAAGATTTTTTGTTCTGGTTTTGTAAAAAAATTGCCATTGGTAATTTGAGAGGGATTGCACTGAATATGTAGATTGCTTTGGGTAGTATAGTCATTTTCATAATATTGATTCTTCCTTTCCAAGAACATGGTATAGCTCTTCATGTGTTTGTATCATCCTCAGTTTCATTCATCAGTGTCTTATACTTTTCTGTATACAGGTTTTCTGTCTCCCTAGGTAGGTGTATTCCTAGGTATTTTATTCCTTTACTTGCAGGGGTAAATGGGAGTCCTTCCTTAATTTCTCTTTCTTTTTTTCTTCCTTAATGAATAGGAATGCAAGGGATTTCTGTGCATTAATTTTGTGTCCTGCAACGTTTCCAAATCCATGGATTAGCTCTACTAGTTTTACGGTGGCATCTTTAGGATTCTCTACGTATAGAATCATGTCATGTGCAAAGAGTGGCCTTGTGACTTCTTCTTTTCCAGTTTGTCTTCCTTTTCTTTCCTTTGCTGCTCTGATTCCCGTGGCTAGAAGTTCCAAAACTATGTTGAATAATAGTGGTGAGAGTGGTCATCCTTGTCTTGTTCCTGATCTTAGAGGACATGCTTTCAGTTCTTCACCACTGAAAATGTTTGCTGCGGGTTTGTTGTATACGTCCTTGATTAAGTTGAGTGAGGTTCCCTCTAAGCCCACGTCCTGGAGGCTTTATATCACAAATGTGTGTTGACATTTGTCACAAGCTTTTCTGCATCGAGTGACTTGATCATATGCTTTTTCCTCTTCAATTTGTCAGTAGGGGGAATCACATTGATTTGCGTGTATTGAAGAATCCTAGCATCCGTGGGAAACATCCCACTTGATGGAGAGGTATGATACTTTTAATGTGGTGTTGGATTCTGTTGCTGCTATTTTGTTGAGCCGCTTTGCATCTGAGTTCATCAGTGATATCGGGATGTAACTCTCTTTCCTACTATCTTTGTCTGGTTTTCCCAACAGGGTGACGGTGACCTCACAGGAAGAGTTTCAGAGTGTTCCTTCCACGCCAATAGTTTGGAAGAGTTTGAGAAAGGTGGGTGTTAGCTCTTTACTACGTGTTGGATAGAAATAACCTGTGAAGCCATCTGGTCCTGGACTTTTGTTTGTTGGACGATTTGTAATCAGAGTTTCAAGTTCATTACTCGTACTGGGTCTGTTCATATTTTCGATTTTTTCCTGCTTCAGCCTTGGAAGGTCGTACCTTCGTAAGAATTTGTCCATTTCCTCCTGATTGTCCATTTTGTTAGCATACAGTTGATTGCAGTAGTGTCTTACAACGTTTTGTATTTCTGTGTTGTCCGTTGTAACTTCTTTTACCTTTCTAATTTTATTGATTTCAGTCCTCTCCCTCTTTATCTTGATGCATCTGGCTAAGGATTTATCCATATGGTTTATCTTCTCAAAGAACCAGCTTTTTGTTTTTTTGATCTTTGATATTGTTTTCTTTGTTGCTCTTTCAGTCATTTCTTTCTTCTTTTTCTACCTTTTTATTGACAGTCCCAACTACCTTCAGAGTTTGTTTTCTATGGAGTAAATGATTGGGTCACATGGACACAACTTCTTCCTTTGATCTTATTGGTTTGTGAACTTTGCAATCTTACTTCATTTTTTGATACAGCAGGTTCTTATTAGTTATCCATCTGATACATATTACTGTATATATGTCAATCCCACTCTCCGAATTCATCACACAGCCACCACCAACCCCGCCACTTTCCCCCCTTGGTGGCCATACGTTACTTCTCCACATCTGTGTATCAATTCTGTCCTGTACACTGGTTCATCTGTACCGTTCCTCTAGGTTGAATATATGTGCTTTTATATACGATATCCGATTTTCTCTTTCTGACTGACTTCACTCTGTATGACAGTGTCTAGATCTATCCACGCCTGTACAAATGAACCAACATAGTTCCTTTTCGTGGCTGTATAATATTCCACAGTATATAGGTACCACATTTTCTTTATCCATTCGTCTTTGGGTGGCCATTTAAGTTGTTTCCATGACCTGGCTGCTGTAAATAGTGCTGCACTGAACATTGGGGTGCCTGTGCCTTTTAGAATTATGCTCTTCTCTGGGCTTATGCCCTGGTGTGCGATGGCTGAGTCATATGTTATTTCTATTTTCAGTTTTTCAAGGAATCTCCTTGCTTCCCTCCCTAGTGGCTCTATCAATTTACACTCCCACCAAGAGTAGAAGTGTGTTCTCTTTTTTCCAAACCATGCCCAGCAGTTTTTTTTCTTGATTTTCTGATGGTGACCGTTCTAAATGGTGTGAGGTGATACCTCAGTGTAGTTTTGATGTGCATCTCTATAATAATTAGTGATGTTGAGCAGGTTTTTATCTGCTTGTTGGCCACCTGTATGTCTTCTGTGGAGAATAGTCTGTTTAGGACTTCTGCCCATTTTTAGATTGGGTTGTTGGTTGTTTAATATCAAGCAGCATGTGCAGTTTATATATTTTTGAGATTGATCCTCAGACCGCTGATATGTATGTAAATATTTTTCCCATTCTGTGGGTTGTGTGTTCTTCTTTTTCATAGTTTCCTGTGCTTAGCAAAATCTTTTAAGGTTACTGAGGTCCCACTTGTATATTTCTGTTTTTATGTCCAGGACTCTAGCAGGAGGATTACAAAAGATCTTCTTGTGTTTTATGTCCAACGACGTTCTTCCTAGGTTTTCCTCTACGAGTTTTAGAGTGTCCAGACTTAAGTTTGGGTCTATGTTCCAATTTGTATTAATTTCTGTGTACGGTGTTTGGGAGTGTTCTAATCTTATTGTTTTACATGTCTCTGTCCAGTTTCCCCAGCACCACGTATTCAAGAGACAGTCTCTTCTCCATTGTGTATCCGTGCCCCCTTTGTCAGAGATTAGTTGAGCATAGGCGTGTGGCTTTATCTCTGGGCTTTCTATCCTGTTGCATTGATCTATATTTCTGTTTTGGTGCCAGTCCGATGCTGTCTTGGTTACTGTAGCTTTGTAGTACAGTGCGAAGTCACGGAGCCCGATTCCTGCAGCTCCTTTTTTTTTTTTCATCAAACTGCTTTGGCCACTCGGGGAGTTTTGTGTCTCCATACACATTTTAAGATTTTTTGTTCTGGTTTTGTAAAGAAATTGCCATTGGTAATTTGAGAGGGATTGCACTGAATATGTAGATTGCTTTGGGTAGTATAGTCATTTTCATAATATTGATTCTTCCTATCCAAGAACATGGTATAGCTCTTCATCTGTTTGTATCATCCTCAGTTTCATTCATCAGTGTCTTATACTTTTCTGTATACAGGTTTTCTGTCTCCCTAGGTAGGTGTATTCCTAGGTATTTTATTCCTTTACTTGCAGGGGTAAATTGGAGTCCTTCCTTAATTTCTCTTTCTTTTTTTCTTCCTTAATGAATAGGAATGCAAGGGATTTCTGTGCATTAATTTTGTGTCCTGCAACGTTTCCAAATCCATGGATTAGCTCTACTAGTTTTACGGTGGCATCTTTAGGATTCTCTAAGTATAGAATCATGTCATGTGCAAAGAGTGGCATTGTGACTTCTTCTTTTCCAGTTTGTCTTCCTTTTATTTCCTTTGCTGCTCTGATTCCCGTGGCTAGAAGTTCCAAAACTATGTTGAATAATAGTGGTGAGAGTGGTCATCCTTGTCTTGTTCCTGATCTTAGAGGACATGCTTTCAGTTCTTCACCACTGAAAATGTTTGCTGCGGGTTTGTTGTATACGTCCTTGATTAAGTTGAGTGAGGTTCCCTCTAAGCCCACGTCCTGGAGGCTTTATATCACAAATGTGTGTTGACATTTGTCACAAGCTTTTCTGCATCGAGTGACTTGATCATATGCTTTTTCCTCTTCAATTTGTCAATAGGGGGAATCACATTGATTTGCGTGTATTGAAGAATCCTTGCATCCCTGGGAAAAATCCCACTTGATGGTGAGTTATGATACTTTTAACGTGGTGTTGGATTCTGTTGCTGCTATTTTGTTGAGCCGCTTTGCATCTGAGTTCATCAGTGATATCGGGATGTAACTCTCTTTCCTACTATCTTTGTCTGGTTTTCCCAACAGGGTGACGGTGACCTCACAGGAAGAGTTTCAGAGTGTTCCTTCCACGCCAATAGTTTGGAAGAGTTTGAGAAAGGTGGGTGTTAGCTCTTTTCTACGTGTTGGATAGAAATAACCTGTGAAGCCATCTGGTCCTGGACTTTTGTTTGTTGGACGATTTGTAATCAGAGTTTCAAGTTCATTACTCATACTGGGTCTGTTCATATTTTCGATTTTTTCCTGCTTCAGCCTTGGAAGGTCGTACCTTCCTAAGAATTTGTCCATTTCTTCCAGATTGTCCATTTTGTTAGCATAGAGTTGATTGCAGTAGTCTCTTATGACGTTTTGTATTTCTGTGTTGTCCGTTGTAACTTCTTTTACCTTTCTAATTTTATTGATTTCAGTCCTCTCCCTCTTTATCTTGATGCATCTGGCTAAGGATTTATCCATATGGTTTATCTTCTCAAAGAACCAGCTTTTTGTTTTTTTGATCTTTGATATTGTTTTCTTTGTTGCTGTTTCAGTCATTTCTTTCTTCTTTTTCTACCTTTTTATTGACAGTCCCAACTACCTTCAGAGTTTGTTTTCTATGGAGTAAATGATTGGGTCACATGGACACAACTTCTTCCTTTGATCTTATTGGTTTGTGAACTTTGCAATCTTACTTCATTTTTTGATACAGCAGGTTCTTATTAGTTATCCATCTGATACATATTACTGTATATATGTCAATCCCACTCTCCGAATTCATCACACAGCCACCACCAACCCCGCCACTTTCCCCCCTTGGTGGCCATACGTGACTTCTGCACATCTGTGTATCAATTCTGTCCTGTACACTGGTTCATCTGTACCGTTTCTCTAGGTTGAATATATGTGCTTTTATATACGATATCCGATTTTCTCTTTCTGACTGACTTCACTCTGTATGACAGTGTCTAGATCTATCCACGCCTGTACAAATGAACCAACATAGTTCCTTTTCGTGGCTGTATAGTATTCCATGGTATATAGGTACCACATCTTCTTTATCCATTCGTCTTTGGGTGGCCATTTAAGTTGTTTCCATGACCTGGCTGTTGTAAATGGTGCTGCACTGAACATTGGGGTGCCTGTGCCTTTTAGAATTATGCTCTTCTCTGGGCTTATGCCCTGGTGTGCGATGGCTGAGTCATATGTTATTTCTATTTTCAGTTTTTCAAGGAATCTCCTTGCTTCCCTCCCTAGTGGCTCTATCAATTTACACTCCCACCAAGAGTACAAGTGTGTTCTCTTTTTTCCACACCATGCCCAGCAGTTTTTTTTCTTGATTTTCTGATGGTGACCGTTCTAAATGGTGTGAGGTGATACCTCAGTGTAGTTTTGATGTGCATCTGTATAATAATTAGTGATGTTGAGCAGGTTTTTATCTGCTTGTTGGCCACCTGTATGTCTTCTGTGGAGAATAGTCTGTTTAGGACTTCTGCCCATTTTTAGATTGGGTTGTTGGTTGTTTAATATCAAGCAGCATGTGCTGTTTACATATTTTTGAGATTGATCCTCAGACCGCTGATTTGTATGTAAATATTTTTCCCATTCTGTGGGTTGTGTGTTCTTCTTTCTCATAGTTTCCTGTGCTTAGCAAAATCTTTTAAGTTTACTGAGGTCCCACTTGTATATTTCTGTTTTTATTTCCAGGACTCTAGCAGGAGGATTACAAAAGATCTTTTTGTGTTTTATGTCCAATGACGTTCTTCCTAGGTTTTCCTCTACGAGTTTTAGAGTGTCCAGACTTAAGTTTGGGTCTCTGTTCCAATTTGTATTAATTTTTGTGTACGGTGTTTTGGAGTGTTCTAATCTTATTGTTTTACATGTCTCTCTCCAGTTTCCCCAGCACCACGTATTCAAGAGACAGTCTCTTCTCCATTGTGTATCTGTGACCCCTTTGTCAGAGATTAGTTGAGCATAGGCGTGTGGCTTTATCTCTGGGCTTTCTATCCTGTTGCATTGATCTATATTTCCGTTTTGGTGCCAGTCCGATGCTGTCTTGCTTACTGTAGCTTTGTAGGACAGTGCGAAGTCACGGAGCCTGATTCCTCCAGCTCCTTTTTTTTTTTTCATCAAACTGCTTTGGCCACTCGGGGAGTTTTGTGTCTCCATACACATTTTAAGATTTTTTGTTCTGGTTTTGTAAAAAAATTGCCATTGGTAATTTGAGAGGGATTGCACTGAATATGTAGATTGCTTTGGGTAGTATAGTCATTTTCATAATATTGATTCTTCCTATCCAAGAACATGGTATAGCTCTTCATCTGTTTGTATCATCCTCAGTTTCATTCATCAGTGTCTTATACTTTTCTGTATACAGGTTTTCTGTCTCCCTAGGTAGGTTTATTCCTAGGTATTTTATTCCTTTACTTGCAGGGGTAAATGGGAGTCCTTCCTTAATTTCTCTTTCTTTTTTTCTTCCTTAATGAATAGGAATGCAAGGGATTTCTGTGCATTAATTTTGTGTCCTGCAACGTTTCCAAATCCATGGATTAGCTCTACTAGTTTTACGGTGGCATCTTTAGGATTCTCTACGTATAGAATCATGTCATGTGCAAAGAGTGGCATTGTGACTTCTTCTTTTCCAGTTTGTCTTCCTTTTCTTTCCTTTGCTGCTCTGATTCCCGTGGCTAGAAGTTCCAAAACTATGTTGAATAATAGTGGTGAGAGTGGTCATCCTTGTCTTGTTCCTGATCTTAGAGGACATGCTTTCAGTTCTTCACCACTGAAAATGTTTGCTGCGGGTTTGTTGTATACGTCCTTGATTAAGTTGAGTGAGGTTCCCTCTAAGCCCACGTCCTGGAGGCTTTATATCACAAATGTGTGTTGACATTTGTCACAAGCTTTTCTGCATCGAGTGACTTGATCATATGCTTTTTCCTCTTCAATTTGTCAATAGGGGGAATCACATTGATTTGCGTGTATTGAAGAATCCTTGCATCCCTGGGAAAAATCCCACTTGATGGTGAGTTATGATACTTTTAACGTGGTGTTGGATTCTGTTGCTGCTATTTTGTTGAGCCGCTTTGCATCTGAGTTCATCAGTGATATCGGGATGTAACTCTCTTTCCTACTATCTTTGTCTGGTTTTCCCAACAGGGTGACGGTGACCTCACAGGAAGAGTTTCAGAGTGTTCCTTCCACGCCAATAGTTTGGAAGAGTTTGAGAAAGGTGGGTGTTAGCTCTTTTCTACGTGTTGGATAGAAATAACCTGTGAAGCCATCTGGTCCTGGACTTTTGTTTGTTGGACGATTTGTAATCAGAGTTTCAAGTTCATTACTCATACTGGGTCTGTTCATATTTTCGATTTTTTCCTGCTTCAGCCTTGGAAGGTCGTACCTTCCTAAGAATTTGTCCATTTCTTCCAGATTGTCCATTTTGTTAGCATAGAGTTGATTGCAGTAGTCTCTTATGACGTTTTGTATTTCTGTGTTGTCCGTTGTAACTTCTTTTACCTTTCTAATTTTATTGATTTCAGTCCTCTCCCTCTTTATCTTGATGCATCTGGCTAAGGATTTATCCATATGGTTTATCTTCTCAAAGAACCAGCTTTTTGTTTTTTTGATCTTTGATATTGTTTTCTTTGTTGCTGTTTCAGTCATTTCTTTCTTCTTTTTCTACCTTTTTATTGACAGTCCCAACTACCTTCAGAGTTTGTTTTCTATGGAGTAAATGATTGGGTCACATGGACACAACTTCTTCCTTTGATCTTATTGGTTTGTGAACTTTGCAATCTTACTTCATTTTTTGATACAGCAGGTTCTTATTAGTTATCCATCTGATACATATTACTGTATATATGTCAATCCCACTCTCCGAATTCATCACACAGCCACCACCAACCCCGCCACTTTCCCCCCTTGGTGGCCATACGTGACTTCTGCACATCTGTGTATCAATTCTGTCCTGTACACTGGTTCATCTGTACCGTTTCTCTAGGTTGAATATATGTGCTTTTATATACGATATCCGATTTTCTCTTTCTGACTGACTTCACTCTGTATGACAGTGTCTAGATCTATCCACGCCTGTACAAATGAACCAACATAGTTCCTTTTCGTGGCTGTATAGTATTCCATGGTATATAGGTACCACATCTTCTTTATCCATTCGTCTTTGGGTGGCCATTTAAGTTGTTTCCATGACCTGGCTGTTGTAAATGGTGCTGCACTGAACATTGGGGTGCCTGTGCCTTTTAGAATTATGCTCTTCTCTGGGCTTATGCCCTGGTGTGCGATGGCTGAGTCATATGTTATTTCTATTTTCAGTTTTTCAAGGAATCTCCTTGCTTCCCTCCCTAGTGGCTCTATCAATTTACACTCCCACCAAGAGTACAAGTGTGTTCTCTTTTTTCCACACCATGCCCAGCAGTTTTTTTTCTTGATTTTCTGATGGTGACCGTTCTAAATGGTGTGAGGTGATACCTCAGTGTAGTTTTGATGTGCATCTGTATAATAATTAGTGATGTTGAGCAGGTTTTTATCTGCTTGTTGGCCACCTGTATGTCTTCTGTGGAGAATAGTCTGTTTAGGACTTCTGCCCATTTTTAGATTGGGTTGTTGGTTGTTTAATATCAAGCAGCATGTGCTGTTTACATATTTTTGAGATTGATCCTCAGACCGCTGATTTGTATGTAAATATTTTTCCCATTCTGTGGGTTGTGTGTTCTTCTTTCTCATAGTTTCCTGTGCTTAGCAAAATCTTTTAAGTTTACTGAGGTCCCACTTGTATATTTCTGTTTTTATTTCCAGGACTCTAGCAGGAGGATTACAAAAGATCTTTTTGTGTTTTATGTCCAATGACGTTCTTCCTAGGTTTTCCTCTACGAGTTTTAGAGTGTCCAGACTTAAGTTTGGGTCTCTGTTCCAATTTGTATTAATTTTTGTGTACGGTGTTTTGGAGTGTTCTAATCTTATTGTTTTACATGTCTCTCTCCAGTTTCCCCAGCACCACGTATTCAAGAGACAGTCTCTTCTCCATTGTGTATCTGTGACCCCTTTGTCAGAGATTAGTTGAGCATAGGCGTGTGGCTTTATCTCTGGGCTTTCTATCCTGTTGCATTGATCTATATTTCCGTTTTGGTGCCAGTCCGATGCTGTCTTGCTTACTGTAGCTTTGTAGGACAGTGCGAAGTCACGGAGCCTGATTCCTCCAGCTCCTTTTTTTTTTTTCATCAAACTGCTTTGGCCACTCGGGGAGTTTTGTGTCTCCATACACATTTTAAGATTTTTTGTTCTGGTTTTGTAAAAAAATTGCCATTGGTAATTTGAGAGGGATTGCACTGAATATGTAGATTGCTTTGGGTAGTATAGTCATTTTCATAATATTGATTCTTCCTATCCAAGAACATGGTATAGCTCTTCATCTGTTTGTATCATCCTCAGTTTCATTCATCAGTGTCTTATACTTTTCTGTATACAGGTTTTCTGTCTCCCTAGGTAGGTTTATTCCTAGGTATTTTATTCCTTTACTTGCAGGGGTAAATGGGAGTCCTTCCTTAATTTCTCTTTCTTTTTTTCTTCCTTAATGAATAGGAATGCAAGGGATTTCTGTGCATTAATTTTGTGTCCTGCAACGTTTCCAAATCCATGGATTAGCTCTACTAGTTTTACGGTGGCATCTTTAGGATTCTCTACGTATAGAATCATGTCATGTGCAAAGAGTGGCATTGTGACTTCTTCTTTTCCAGTTTGTCTTCCTTTTCTTTCCTTTGCTGCTCTGATTCCCGTGGCTAGAAGTTCCAAAACTATGTTGAATAATAGTGGTGAGAGTGGTCATCCTTGTCTTGTTCCTGATCTTAGAGGACATGCTTTCAGTTCTTCACCACTGAAAATGTTTGCTGCGGGTTTGTTGTATACGTCCTTGATTAAGTTGAGTGAGGTTCCCTCTAAGCCCACGTCCTGGAGGCTTTATATCACAAATGTGTGTTGACATTTGTCACAAGCTTTTCTGCATCGAGTGACTTGATCATATGCTTTTTCCTCTTCAATTTGTCAATAGGGGGAATCACATTGATTTGCGTGTATTGAAGAATCCTAGCATCCGTGGGAAACATCCCACTTGATGGAGAGTTATGATACTTTTAACGTGGTGTTGGATTCTGTTGCTGCTATTTTGTTGAGCCGCTTTGCATCTGAGTTCATCAGTGATATCGGGATGTAACTCTCTTTCCTACTATCTTTGTCTGGTTTTCCCAACAGGGTGACGGTGACCTCACAGGAAGAGTTTCAGAGTGTTCCTTCCACGCCAATAGTTTGGAAGAGTTTGAGAAAGGTGGGTGTTAGCTCTTTACTACGTGTTGGATAGAAATAACCTGTGAAGCCATCTGGTCCTGGACTTTTGTTTGTTGGACGATTTGTAATCAGAGTTTCAAGTTCATTACTCGTACTGGGTCTGTTCATATTTTCGATTTTTTCCTGCTTCAGCCTTGGAAGGTCGTACCTTCCTAAGAATTTGTCCATTTCTTCCAGATTGTCCATTTTGTTAGCATAGAGTTGATTGCAGTAGTCTCTTACGACGTTTTGTATTTCTGTGTTGTCCGTTGTAACTTCTTTTACCTTTCTAATTTTATTGATTTCAGTCCTCTCCCTCTTTATCTTGATGCATCTGGCTAAGGATTTATCCATATGGTTTATCTTCTCAAGGAACCAGCTTTTTGTTTTTTTGATCTTTGATATTGTTTTCTTTGTTGCTGTTTCAGTCATTTCTTTCTTCTTTTTCTACCTTTTTATTGACAGTCCCAACTACCTGCAGAGTTTGTTTTCTATGGAGTAAATGATTGGGTCACATGGACACAACTTCTTCCTTTGATCTTATTGGTTTGTGAACTTTGCAATCTTACTTCATTTTTTGATACAGCAGGTTCTTATTAGTTATCCATCTGATACATATTACTGTATATATGTCAATCCCACTCTCCGAATTCATCACACAGCCACCACCAACCCCGCCACTTTCCCCCCTTGGTGGCCATACGTTACTTCTGCACATCTGTGTATCAATTCTGTCCTGTACACTGGTTCATCTGTACCGTTTCTCTAGGTTGAATATATGTGCTTTTATATACGATATCCGATTTTCTCTTTCTGACTGACTTCACTCTGTATGACAGTGTCTAGATCTATCCACGCCTGTACAAATGAACCAACATAGTTCCTTTTCGTGGCTGTATAATATTCCATGGTATATAGGTACCACATCTTCTTTATCCATTCGTCTTTGGGTGGCCATTTACGTTGTTTCCATGACCTGGCTGTTGTAAATGGTGCTGCACTGAACATTGGGGTGCCTGTGCCTTTTAGAATTATGCTCTTCTCTGGGCTTATGCCCTGGTGTGTGATGGCTGAGTCATATGTTATTTCTATTTTCAGTTTTTCAAGGAATCTCCTTGCTTCCCTCCCTAGTGGCTCTATCAATTTACACTCCCACCAAGAGTGCAAGTGTGTTCTCTTTTCTCCACACTGTGCCCAGCAGTTTTTTTTGTTGATTTTCTGATGGTGACCGCTCTAAATGGTGTGAGGTGATACCTCAGTGTAGTTTTGATGTGCATCTCTATAATAATTAGTGATGTTGAGCAGGTTTTTATCTGCTTGTTGGCCACCTGTATGTCTTCTGTGGAGAATAGTCTGTTTAGGACTTCTGCCCATTTTTAGATTGGGTTGTTGGTTTTTTAAATATCAAGCAGCATGTGCTGTTTACATATTTTTGAGATTGATCCTCAGACCGCTGATTTGTATGTAAATATTTTTCCCATTCTGTGGGTTGTGTGTTCTTCTTTCTCATAGTTTCCTGTGCTTAGCAAAATCTTTTAAGTTTACTGAGGTCCCACTTGTATATTTCTGCTTTTATTTCCAGGACTCTAGCAGGAGGATTACAAAGGTCTTCTTGTGTTTTATGTCCAACAATGTTCTTCCTAGCTTTTCCTCTACGAGTTTTAGAGTGTCCAGACTTAAGTTTGGGTCTCTGTTCCAATTTGTATTAATTTTTGTGTACGGTGTTTGGGAGTGTTCTAATCTTATTGTTTTACATGTCTCTGTCCAGTTTCCCCAGCACCACGTATTCAAGAGACAGTCTCTTCTCCATTGTGTATCCGTGCCCCCTTTGTCAGAGATTAGTTGAGCATAGGCGTGTGGCTTTATCTCTGGGCTTTCTATCCTGTTGCATTGATCTATGTTTCTGTTTTGGTGCCAGTCCGATGCTGTCTTGGTTACTGTAGCTTTGTAGTACAGTGCGAAGTCACGGAGCCCGATTCCTCCAGCTCCTTTTTTTTTTTTCATCAAACTGCTTTGGCCACTCGGGGAGTTTTGTGTCTCCATACACATTTTAAGATTTTTTGTTCTGGTTTTGTAAAACAATTGCCATTGGTAATTTGAGAGGGATTGCACTGAATATGTAGATTGCTTTGGGTAGTATAGTCATTTTCATAATATTGATTCTTTCTATCCAAGAACATGGTATAGCTCTTCATGTGTTTGTATCATCCTCAGTTTCATTCATCAGTGTCTTATACTTTTCTGTATACAGGTTTTCTGTCTCCCTAGGTAGGTTTATTCCTAGGTATTTTATTCCTTTACTTGCAGGGGTAAATGGGAGTCCTTCCTTAATTTCTCTTTCTTTTTTTCTTCCTTAATGAATAGGAATGCAAGGGATTTCTGTGCATTAATTTTGTGTCCTGCAACGTTTCCAAATCCATGGATTAGCTCTACTAGTTTTACGGTGGCATCTTTAGGATTCTCTACGTATAGAATCATGTCATGTGCAAAGAGTGGCATTGTGACTTCTTCTTTTCCAGTTTGTCTTCCTTTTCTTTCCTTTGCTGCTCTGATTCCCGTGGCTAGAAGTTCCAAAACTATGTTGAATAATAGTGGTGAGAGTGGTCATCCTTGTCTTGTTCCTGATCTTAGAGGACATGCTTTCAGTTCTTCACCACTGAAAATGTTTGCTGCGGGTTTGTTGTATACGTCCTTGATTAAGTTGAGTGAGGTTCCCTCTAAGCCCACGTCCTGGAGGCTTTATATCACAAATGTGTGTTGACATTTGTCACAAGCTTTTCTGCATCGAGTGACTTGATCATATGCTTTTTCCTCTTCAATTTGTCAATAGGGGGAATCACATTGATTTGCGTGTATTGAAGAATCCTAGCATCCGTGGGAAAAATCCCACTTGATGGAGAGGTATGATACTTTTAATGTGGTGTTGGATTCTGTTGCTGCTATTTTGTTGAGCCGCTTTGCATCTGAGTTCATCAGTGATATCGGGATGTAACTCTCTTTCCTACTATCTTTGTCTGGTTTTCCCAACAGGGTGACGGTGACCTCACAGGAAGAGTTTCAGAGTGTTCCTTCCACGCCAATAGTTTGGAAGAGTTTGAGAAAGGTGGGTGTTAGCTCTTTTCTACGTGTTGGATAGAAATAACCTGTGAAGCCATGTGGTCCTGGACTTTTGTTTGTTGGACGATTTGTAATCAGAGTTTCAAGTTCATTACTCGTACTGGGTCTGTTCATATTTTCGATTTTTTCCTGCTTCAGCCTTGGAAGGTCGTACCTTCCTAAGAATTTGTCCATTTCTTCCAGATTGTCCATTTTTTTAGCATAGAGTTGATTGCAGTAGTCTCTTACGACGTTTTGTATTTCTGTGTTGTCCGTTGTAACTTCTTTTACCTTTCTAATTTTATTGATTTCAGTCCTCTCCCTCTTTATCTTGATTAATCTGGCTAAGGATTTATCCATATGGTTTATCTTCTCAAGGAACCAGCTTTTTGTTTTTTTGATCTTTGATATTGTTTTCTTTGTTGGTGTTTCAGTCATTTCTTTCTTCTTTTTCTACCTTTTTATTGACAGTCCCAACTACCTGCAGAGTTTGTTTTCTATGGAGTAAATGATTGGGTCACATGGACACAACTTCTTCCTTTGATCTTATTGGTTTGTGAACTTTGCAATCTTACTTCATTTTTTGATACAGCAGGTTCTTATTAGTTATCCATCTGATACATATTACTGTATATATGTCAATCCCACTCTCCGAATTCATCACACAGCCACCACCAACCCCGCCACTTTCCCCCCTTGGTGGCCATACGTTACTTCTGCACATCTGTGTATCAATTCTGTCCTGTACACTGGTTCATCTGTACCGTTTCTCTAGGTTGAATATATGTGCTTTTATATACGATATCCGATTTTCTCTTTCTGACTGACTTCACTCTGTATGACAGTGTCTAGATCTATCCACGCCTGTACAAATGAACCAACATAGTTCCTTTTCGTGGCTGTATAATATTCCACGGTATATAGGTACCACATCTTCTTTATCCATTCGTCTTTGGGTGGCCATTTAAGTTGTTTCCATGACCTGGCTGCTGTAAATATTGCTGCACTGAACATTGGGGTGCCTGTGCCTTTTAGAATTATGCTCTTCTCTGGGCTTATGCCCTGGTGTGCGATGGCTGAGTCATATGTTATTTCTATTTTCAGTTTTTCAAGGAATCTCCTTGCTTCCCTCCCTAGTGGCTCTATCAATTTACACTCCCACCAAGAGTACAAGTGTGTTCTCTTTTTTCCACACCATGCCCAGCAGTTTTTTTTCTTGATTTTCTGATGGTGACCGTTCTAAATGGTGTGAGGTGATACCTCAGTGTAGTTTTGATGTGCATCTCTATAATAATTAGTGATGTTGAGCAGGTTTTTATCTGCTTGTTGGCCACCTGTATGTCTTCTGTGGAGAATAGTCTGTTTAGGACTTCTGCCCATTTTTAGATTGGGTTGTTGGTTGTTTAATATCAAGCAGCATGTGCTGTTTACATATTTTTGAGATTGATCCTCAGACCGCTGATTTGTATGTAAATATTTTTCCCATTCTGTGGGTTGTGTGTTCTTCTTTCTCATAGTTTCCTGTGCTTAGCAAAATCTTTTAAGTTTACTGAGGTCCCACTTGTATATTTCCGTTTTTATTTCCAGGACTCTAGCAGGAGGATTACAAAAGATCTTTTTGTGTTTTATGTCCAATGACGTTCTTCCTAGGTTTTCCTCTACGAGTTTTAGAGTGTCCAGACTTAAGTTTGGGTCTCTGTTCCAATTTGTATTAATTTTTGTGTACGGTGTTTTGGAGTGTTCTAATCTTATTGTTTTACATGTCTCTCTCCAGTTTCCCCAGCACCACGTATTCAAGAGACAGTCTCTTCTCCATTGTGTATCTGTGACCCCTTTGTCAGAGATTAGTTGAGCATAGGCGTGTGGCTTTATCTCTGGGCTTTCTATCCTGTTGCATTGATCTATATTTCCGTTTTGGTGCCAGTCCGATGCTGTCTTGCTTACTGTAGCTTTGTAGGACAGTGCGAAGTCACGGAGCCTGATTCCTCCAGCTCCTTTTTTTTTTTTCATCAAACTGCTTTGGCCACTCGGGGAGTTTTGTGTCTCCATACACATTTTAAGATTTTTTGTTCTGGTTTTGTAAAAAAATTGCCATTGGTAATTTGAGAGGGATTGCACTGAATATGTAGATTGCTTTGGGTAGTATAGTCATTTTCATAATATTGATTCTTCCTTTCCAAGAACATGGTATAGCTCTTCATGTGTTTGTATCATCCTCAGTTTCATTCATCAGTGTCTTATACTTTTCTGTATACAGGTTTTCTGTCTCCCTAGGTAGGTGTATTCCTAGGTATTTTATTCCTTTACTTGCAGGGGTAAATGGGAGTCCTTCCTTAATTTCTCTTTCTTTTTTTCTTCCTTAATGAATAGGAATGCAAGGGATTTCTGTGCATTAATTTTGTGTCCTGCAACGTTTCCAAATCCATGGATTAGCTCTACTAGTTTTACGGTGGCATCTTTAGGATTCTCTACGTATAGAATCATGTCATGTGCAAAGAGTGGCCTTGTGACTTCTTCTTTTCCAGTTTGTCTTCCTTTTCTTTCCTTTGCTGCTCTGATTCCCGTGGCTAGAAGTTCCAAAACTATGTTGAATAATAGTGGTGAGAGTGGTCATCCTTGTCTTGTTCCTGATCTTAGAGGACATGCTTTCAGTTCTTCACCACTGAAAATGTTTGCTGCGGGTTTGTTGTATACGTCCTTGATTAAGTTGAGTGAGGTTCCCTCTAAGCCCACGTCCTGGAGGCTTTATATCACAAATGTGTGTTGACATTTGTCACAAGCTTTTCTGCATCGAGTGACTTGATCATATGCTTTTTCCTCTTCAATTTGTCAGTAGGGGGAATCACATTGATTTGCGTGTATTGAAGAATCCTAGCATCCGTGGGAAACATCCCACTTGATGGAGAGGTATGATACTTTTAATGTGGTGTTGGATTCTGTTGCTGCTATTTTGTTGAGCCGCTTTGCATCTGAGTTCATCAGTGATATCGGGATGTAACTCTCTTTCCTACTATCTTTGTCTGGTTTTCCCAACAGGGTGACGGTGACCTCACAGGAAGAGTTTCAGAGTGTTCCTTCCACGCCAATAGTTTGGAAGAGTTTGAGAAAGGTGGGTGTTAGCTCTTTACTACGTGTTGGATAGAAATAACCTGTGAAGCCATCTGGTCCTGGACTTTTGTTTGTTGGACGATTTGTAATCAGAGTTTCAAGTTCATTACTCGTACTGGGTCTGTTCATATTTTCGATTTTTTCCTGCTTCAGCCTTGGAAGGTCGTACCTTCGTAAGAATTTGTCCATTTCCTCCTGATTGTCCATTTTGTTAGCATACAGTTGATTGCAGTAGTGTCTTACAACGTTTTGTATTTCTGTGTTGTCCGTTGTAACTTCTTTTACCTTTCTAATTTTATTGATTTCAGTCCTCTCCCTCTTTATCTTGATGCATCTGGCTAAGGATTTATCCATATGGTTTATCTTCTCAAAGAACCAGCTTTCTGTTTTTTTGATCTTTGATATTGTTTTCTTTCTTGCTGTTTCAGTCATTTCTTTCTTCTTTTTCTACCTTTTTATTGACAGTCCCAACTACCTGCAGAGTTTGTATTCTATGGAGTAAATGATTGGTTCACATGGACACAACTTCTTCCTTTGATCTTATTGGTTTGTGAACTTTGGAATCTTACTTCATTTTTTGATACAGCAGGTTCTTATTAGTTATCCGTCTTATACATATTACTGTATATATGTCAATCCCACTCTCCGAATTCATCACACAGCCACCACCAACCCCGCCACTTTCCCCCCTTGGTGGCCATACGTTACTTCTCCACATCTGTGTATCAATTCTGTCCTGTACACTGGTTCATCTGTACCGTTTCTCTAGGTTGAATATATGTGCTTTTATATACGATATCCGATTTTCTCTTTCTGACTGACTTCACTCTGTATGACAGTGTCTAGATCTATCCACGCCTGTACAAATGAACCAACATAGTTCCTTTTCGTGGCTGTATAATATTCCACGGTATATAGGTACCACATCTTCTTTATCCATTCGTCTTTGGGTGGCCATTTAAGTTGTTTCCATGACCTGGCTGCTGTAAATATTGCTGCACTGAACATTGGGGTGCCTGTGCCTTTTAGAATTATGCTCTTCTCTGGGCTTATGCCCTGGTGTGCGATGGCTGAGTCATATGTTATTTCTATTTTCAGTTTTTCAAGGAATCTCCTTGCTTCCCTCCCTAGTGGCTCTATCAATTTACACTCCCACCAAGAGTGCAAGTGTGTTCTCTTTTTTCCACACCGTGCCCAGCAGTTTTTTTTCTTGATTTTCTGATGGTGACCGCTCTAAATGGTGTGAGGTGATACCTCAGTGTAGTTTTGATGTGCATCTCTATAATAATTAGTGATGTTGAGCAGGTTTTTATCTGCTGTTGGCCACCTGTATGTCTTCTGTGGAGAATAGTCTGTTTAGGACTTCTGCCAATTTTTAGATTGGGTTGTTGGTTTTTTAAATATCAAGCAGCATGTGCTGTTTACATATTTTTGAGATTGATCCTCAGACCGCTGATTTGTATGTAAATATTTTTCCCATTCTGTGGGTTGTGTGTTCTTCTTTCTCATAGTTTCCTGTGCTTAGCAAAATCTTTTAAGTTTACTGAGGTCCCACTTGTATATTTCTGCTTTTATTTCCAGGACTCTAGCAGGAGGATTACAAAAGATCTTCTTGTGTTTTATGTCCAACAATGTTCTTCCTAGCTTTTCCTCTACGAGTTTTAGAGTGTCCAGACTTAAGTTTGGGTCTCTGTTCCAATTTGTATTAATTTTTGTGTACGGTGTTTGGGAGTGTTCTAATCTTATTGTTTTACATGTCTCTGTCCAGTTTCCCCAGCACCACGTATTCAAGAGACAGTCTCTTCTCCATTGTGTATCCGTGCCCCCTTTGTCAGAGATTAGTTGAGCATAGGCGTGTGGCTTTATCTCTGGGCTTTCTATCCTGTTGCATTGATCTATATTTCTGTTTTGGTGCCAGTCCGATGCTGTCTTGGTTACTGTAGCTTTGTAGTACAGTGCGAAGTCACGGAGCCCGATTCCTCCAGCTCCTTTTTTTTTTTTCATCAAACTGCTTTGGCCACTCGGGGAGTTTTGTGTCTCCATACACATTTTAAGATTTTTTGTTCTGGTTTTGTAAAACAATTGCCATTGGTAATTTGAGAGGGATTGCACTGAATATGTAGATTGCTTTGGGTAGTATAGTCATTTTCATAATATTGATTCTTTCTATCCAAGAACATGGTATAGCTCTTCATGTGTTTGTATCATCCTCAGTTTCATTCATCAGTGTCTTATACTTTTCTGTATACAGGTTTTCTGTCTCCCTAGGTAGGTTTATTCCTAGGTATTTTATTCCTTTACTTGCAGGGGTAAATGGGAGTCCTTCCTTAATTTCTCTTTCTTTTTTTCTTCCTTAATGAATAGGAATGCAAGGGATTTCTGTGCATTAATTTTGTGTCCTGCAACGTTTCCAAATCCATGGATTAGCTCTACTAGTTTTACGGTGGCATCTTTAGGATTCTCTACGTATAGAATCATGTCATGTGCAAAGAGTGGCATTGTGACTTCTTCTTTTCCAGTTTGTCTTCCTTTTCTTTCCTTTGCTGCTCTGATTCCCGTGGCTAGAAGTTCCAAAACTATGTTGAATAATAGTGGTGAGAGTGGTCATCCTTGTCTTGTTCCTGATCTTAGAGGACATGCTTTCAGTTCTTCACCACTGAAAATGTTTGCTGCGGGTTTGTTGTATACGTCCTTGATTAAGTTGAGTGAGGTTCCCTCTAAGCCCACGTCCTGGAGGCTTTATATCACAAATGTGTGTTGACATTTGTCACAAGCTTTTCTGCATCGAGTGACTTGATCATATGCTTTTTCCTCTTCAATTTGTCAATAGGGGGAATCACATTGATTTGCGTGTATTGAAGAATCCTTGCATCCCTGGGAAAAATCCCACTTGATGGTGAGTTATGATACTTTTAACGTGGTGTTGGATTCTGTTGCTGCTATTTTGTTGAGCCGCTTTGCATCTGAGTTCATCAGTGATATCGGGATGTAACTCTCTTTCCTACTATCTTTGTCTGGTTTTCCCAACAGGGTGACGGTGACCTCACAGGAAGAGTTTCAGAGTGTTCCTTCCACGCCAATAGTTTGGAAGAGTTTGAGAAAGGTGGGTGTTAGCTCTTTTCTACGTGTTGGATAGAAATAACCTGTGAAGCCATGTGGTCCTGGACTTCTGTTTGTTGGACGATTTGTAATCAGAGTTTCAAGTTCATTACTCGTACTGGGTCTGTTCATATTTTCGATTTTTTCCTGCTTCAGCCTTGGAAGGTCGTACCTTCCTAAGAATTTGTCCATTTCTTCCAGATTGTCCATTTTGTTGGCATAGATTTGATTGCAGTAGTCTCTTACAACGTTTTGTATTTCTGTGTTGTCCGTTGTAACTTCTTTTACCTTTCTAATTTTATTGATTTCAGTCCTCTCCCTCTTTATCTTGATGCATCTGGCTAAGGATTTATCCATATGGTTTATCTTCTCAAAGAACCAGCTTTTTGTTTTTTTGATCTTTGACATTGTTTTCTTTGTTGCTGTTTCAGTCATTTCTTTCTTCTTTTTCTACCTTTTTATTGACAGTCCCAACTACCTTCAGAGTTTGTATTCTATGGAGTAAATGATTGGTTCACATGGACACAACTTCTTCCTTTGATCTTATTGGTTTGTGAACTTTGCAATCTTACTTCATTTTTTGATACAGCAGGTTCTTATTAGTTATCCATCTGATACATATTACTGTATATATGTCAATCCCACTCTCCGAATTCATCACACAGCCACCACCAACCCCGCCACTTTCCCCCCTTGGTGGCCATACGTTACTTCTCCACATCTGTGTATCAATTCTGTCCTGTACACTGGTTCATCTGTACCGTTTCTCTAGGTTGAATATATGTGCTTTTATATACGATATCCGATTTTCTCTTTCTGACTGACTTCACTCTGTATGACAGTGTCTAGATCTATCCACGCCTGTACAAATGAACCAACATAGTTCCTTTTCGTGGCTGTATAATATTCCACGGTATATAGGTACCACATCTTCTTTATCCATTCGTCTTTGGGTGGCCATTTAAGTTGTTTCCATGACCTGGCTGCTGTAAATATTGCTGCACTGAACATTGGGGTGCCTGTGCCTTTTAGAATTATGCTCTTCTCTGGGCTTATGCCCTGGTGTGCGATGGCTGAGTCATATGTTATTTCTATTTTCAGTTTTTCAAGGAATCTCCTTGCTTCCCTCCCTAGTGGCTCTATCAATTTACACTCCCACCAAGAGTGCAAGTGTGTTCTCTTTTTTCCACACCATGCCCAGCAGTTTTTTTTCTTGATTTTCTGATGGTGACCGTTCTAAATGGTGTGAGGTGATACCTCAGTGTAGTTTTGATGTGCATCTCTATAATAATTAGTGATGTTGAGCAGGTTTTTATCTGCTTGTTGGCCACCTGTATGTCTTCTGTGGAGAATAGTCTGTTTAGGACTTCTGCCCATTTTTAGATTGGGTTGTTGGTTGTTTAATATCAAGCAGCATGTGCTGTTTACATATTTTTGAGATTGATCCTCAGACCGCTGATTTGTATGTAAATATTTTTCCCATTCTGTGGGTTGTGTGTTCTTCTTTCTCATAGTTTCCTGTGCTTAGCAAAATCTTTTAAGGTTACTGAGGTCCCACTTGTATATTTCTGTTTTTATTTCCAGGACTCTAGCAGGAGGATTACAAAAGATCTTCTTGTGTTTTATGTCCAACGACGTTCTTCCTAGGTTTTCCTCTACGAGTTTTAGAGTGTCCAGACTTAAGTTTGGGTCTCTGTTCCAATTTGTATTAATTTTTGTGTACGGTGTTTGGGAGTGTTCTAATCTTATTGTTTTACATGTCTCTGTCCAGTTTCCCCAGCACCACGTATTCAAGAGACAGTCTCTTCTCCATTGTGTATCTGTGCCCCCTTTGTCAGAGATTAGTTGAGCATAGGCGTGTGGCTTTATCTCTGGGCTTTCTATCCTGTTGCATTGATCTATATTTCCGTTTTGGTGCCAGTCCGATGCTGTCTTGCTTACTGTAGCTTTGTAGGACAGTGCGAAGTCACGGAGCCTGATTCCTCCAGCTCCTTTTTCTTTTTTCATCAAACTGCTTTGGCTACTCGGGGAATTTTGTGTCTCCATACACATTTTAAGATTTTTTGTTCTGGTTTTGTAAAGAAATCGCCATTGGTAATTTGAGAGGGATTGCACTGAATATGTAGATTGCTTTGGGTAGTATAGTCATTTTCATAATATTGATTCTTCCTATCCAAGAACATGGTATAGCTCTTCATCTGTTTGTATCATCCTCAGTTTCATTCATCAGTGTCTTATACTTTTCTGTATACAGGTTTTCTGTCTCCCTAGGTAGGTGTATTCCTAGGTATTTTATTCCTTTACTTGCAGGGGTAAATGGGAGTCCTTCCTTAATTTCTCTTTCTTTTTTTCTTCCTTAATGAATAGGAATGCAAGGGATTTCTGTGCATTAATTTTGTGTCCTGCAACGTTTCCAAATCCATGGATTAGCTCTACTAGTTTTACGGTGGCATCTTTAGGATTCTCTACGTATAGAATCATGTCATGTGCAAAGAGTGGCATTGTGACTTCTTCTTTTCCAGTTTGTCTTCCTTTTCTTTCCTTTGCTGCTCTGATTCCCGTGGCTAGAAGTTCCAAAACTATGTTGAATAATAGTGGTGAGAGTGGTCATCCTTGTCTTGTTCCTGATCTTAGAGGACATGCTTTCAGTTCTTCACCACTGAAAATGTTTGCTGCGGGTTTGTTGTATACGTCCTTGATTAAGTTGAGTGAGGTTCCCTCTAAGCCCACGTCCTGGAGGCTTTATATCACAAATGTGTGTTGACATTTGTCACAAGCTTTTCTGCATCGAGTGACTTGATCATATGCTTTTTCCTCTTCAATTTGTCAATAGGGGGAATCACATTGATTTGCGTGTATTGAAGAATCCTAGCATCCGTGGGAAACATCCCACTTGATGGTGAGTTATGATACTTTTAACGTGGTGTTGGATTCTGTTGCTGCTATTTTGTTGAGCCGCTTTGCATCTCAGTTCATCAGTGATATCGGGATGTAACTCTCTTTCCTACTATCTTTGTCTGGTTTTCCCAACAGGGTGACGGTGACCTCACAGGAAGAGTTTCAGAGTGTTCCTTCCACGCCAATAGTTTGGAAGAGTTTGAGAAAGGTGGGTGTTAGCTCTTTTCTACGTGTTGGATAGAAATAACCTGTGAAGCCATCTGGTCCTGGACTTTTGTTTGTTGGACGATTTGTAATCAGAGTTTCAAGTTCATTACTCGTACTGGGTCTGTTCATATTTTCGATTTTTTCCTGCTTCAGCCTTGGAAGGTCGTACCTTCCTAAGAATTTGTCCATTTCTTCCAGATTGTCCATTTTGTTAGCATAGAGTTGATTGCAGTAGTCTCTTATGACGTTTTGTATTTCTGTGTTGTCCGTTGTAACTTCTTTTACCTTTCTAATTTTATTGATTTCAGTCCTCTCCCTCTTTATCTTGATGCATCTGGCTAAGGATTTATCCATATGGTTTATCTTCTCAAAGAACCAGCTTTTTGTTTTGTTGATCTTTGATATTGTTTTCTTTGTTGCTCTTTCAGTCATTTCTTTCTTCTTTTTCTACCTTTTTATTGACAGTCCCAACTACCTTCAGAGTTTGTTTTCTATGGAGTAAATGATTGGGTCACATGGACACAACTTCTTCCTTTGATCTTATTGGTTTGTGAACTTTGCAATCTTACTTCATTTTTTGATACAGCAGGTTCTTATTAGTTATCCATCTGATACATATTACTGTATATATGTCAATCCCACTCTCCGAATTCATCACACAGCCACCACCAACCCCGCCACTTTCCCCCCTTGGTGGCCATACGTTACTTCTCCACATCTGTGTATCAATTCTGTCCTGTACACTGGTTCATCTGTACCGTTCCTCTAGGTTGAATATATGTGCTTTTATATACGATATCCGATTTTCTCTTTCTGACTGACTTCACTCTGTATGACAGTGTCTAGATCTATCCACGCCTGTACAAATGAACCAACATAGTTCCTTTTCGTGGCTGTATAATATTCCACAGTATATAGGTACCACATTTTCTTTATCCATTCGTCTTTGGGTGGCCATTTAAGTTGTTTCCATGACCTGGCTGCTGTAAATAGTGCTGCACTGAACATTGGGGTGCCTGTGCCTTTTAGAATTATGCTCTTCTCTGGGCTTATGCCCTGGTGTGCGATGGCTGAGTCATATGTTATTTCTATTTTCAGTTTTTCAAGGAATCTCCTTGCTTCCCTCCCTAGTGGCTCTATCAATTTACACTCCCACCAAGAGTGCAAGTGTGTTCTCTTTTCTCCACACCGTGCCCAGCAGTTTTTTTTTGTTGATTTTCTGATGGTGACCGTTCTAAATGGTGTGAGGTGATACCTCAGTGTAGTTTTGATGTGCATCTCTATAATAATTAGTGATGTTGAGCAGGTTTTTATCTGCTTGTTGGCCACCTGTATGTCTTCTGTGGAGAATAGTCTGTTTAGGACTTCTGCCCATTTTTAGATTGGGTTGTTGGTTGTTTAATATCAAGCAGCATGTGCTGTTTACATATTTTTGAGATTGATCCTCAGACCGCTGATTTGTATGTAAATATTTTTCCCATTCTGTGGGTTGTGTGTTCTTCTTTCTCATAGTTTCCTGTGCTTAGCAAAATCTTTTAAGGTTACTGAGGTCCCACTTGTATATTTCTGTTTTTATTTCCAGGACTCTAGCAGGAGGATTACAAAAGATCTTCTTGTGTTTTATGTCCAACGACGTTCTTCCTAGGTTTTCCTCTACGAGTTTTAGAGTGTCCAGACTTAAGTTTGGGTCTCTGTTCCAATTTGTATTAATTTTTGTGTACGGTGTTTTGGAGTGTTCTAATCTTATTGTTTTACATGTCTCTGTCCAGTTTCCCCAGCACCACGTATTCAAGAGACAGTCTCTTCTCCATTGTGTATCTGTGCCCCCTTTGTCAGAGATTAGTTGAGCATAGGCGTGTGGCTTTATCTCTGGGCTTTCTATCCTGTTGCATTGATCTATATTTCTGTTTTGGTGCCAGTCCGATGCTGTCTTGGTTACTGTAGCTTTGTAGTACAGTGCGAAGTCACGGAGCCTGATTCCTCCAGCTCCTTTTTTTTTTTTCATCAAACTGCTTTGGCCACTCGAGTTTTGTGTCTCCATACACATTTTAAGATTTTTTGTTCTGGTTTTGTAAAAAAATTGCCATTGGTAATTTGAGAGGGATTGCACTGAATATGTAGATTGGTTTGGGTAGTATAGTCATTTTCATAATATTGATTCTTCCTTTCCAAGAACATGGTATATCTCTTCATCTGTTTGTATCATCCTCAGTTTCATTCATCAGTGTCTTATACTTTTCTGTATACAGGTTTTCTGTCTCCCTAGGTAGGTTTATTCCTAGGTATTTTATTCCTTTACTTGCAGGGGTAAATGGGAGTCCTTCCTTAATTTCTCTTTCTTTTTTTCTTCCTTAATGAATAGGAATGCAAGGGATTTCTGTGCATTAATTTTGTGTCCTGCAACGTTTCCAAATCCATGGATTAGCTCTACTAGTTTTACGGTGGCATCTTTAGGATTCTCTACGTATAGAATCATGTCATGTGCAAAGAGTGGCCTTGTGACTTCTTCTTTTCCAGTTTGTCTTCCTTTTCTTTCCTTTGCTGCTCTGATTCCCGTGGCTAGAAGTTCCAAAACTATGTTGAATAATAGTGGTGAGAGTGGTCATCCTTGTCTTGTTCCTGATCTTAGAGGACATGCTTTCAGTTCTTCACCACTGAAAATGTTTGCTGCGGGTTTGTTGTATACGTCCTTGATTAAGTTGAGTGAGGTTCCCTCTAAGCCCACGTCCTGGAGGCTTTATATCACAAATGTGTGTTGACATTTGTCACAAGCTTTTCTGCATCGAGTGACTTGATCATATGCTTTTTCCTCTTCAATTTGTCAATAGGGGGAATCACATTGATTTGCGTGTATTGAAGAATCCTAGCATCCGTGGGAAACATCCCACTTGATGGAGAGGTATGATACTTTTAATGTGGTGTTGGATTCTGTTGCTGCTATTTTGTTGAGCTGCTTTGCATCTGAGTTCATCAGTGATATCGGGATGTAACTCTCTTTCCTACTATCTTTGTCTGGTTTTCCCAACAGGGTGACGGTGACCTCACAGGAAGAGTTTCAGAGTGTTCCTTCCACGCCAATAGTTTGGAAGAGTTTGAGAAAGGTGGGTGTTAGCTCTTTACTACGTGTTGGATAGAAATAACCTGTGAAGCCATCTGGTCCTGGACTTTTGTTTGTTGGACGATTTGTAATCAGAGTTTCAAGTTCATTACTCGTACTGGGTCTGTTCATATTTTCGATTTTTTCCTGCTTCAGCCTTGGAAGGTCGTACCTTCGTAAGAATTTGTCCATTTCCTCCTGATTGTCCATTTTGTTAGCATACAGTTGATTGCAGTATTGTCTTACAACGTTTGTATTTCTGTGGTGTCCGTTGTAACTTCTTTTACCTTTCTAATTTTATTGATTTCAGTCCTCTCCCTCTTTATCTTGATGCATCTGGCTAAGGATTTATCCATATGGTTTATCTTCTCAAAGAACCAGCTTTCTGTTTTTTTGATCTTTGATATTGTTTTCTTTGTTGCTGTTTCAGTCATTTCTTTCTTCTTTTTCTACCTTTTTATTGACAGTCCCAACTACCTGCAGAGTTTGTATTCTATGGAGTAAATGATTGGTTCACATGGACACAACTTCTTCCTTTGATCTTATTGGTTTGTGAACTTTGGAATCTTACTTCATTTTTTGATACAGCAGGTTCTTATTAGTTATCCGTCTTATACATATTACTGTATATATGTCAATCCCACTCTCCGAATTCATCACACAGCCACCACCAACCCCGCCACTTTCCCCCCTTGGTGGCCATACGTTACTTCTCCACATCTGTGTATCAATTCTGTCCTGTACACTGGTTCATCTGTACCATTTCTCTAGGTTGAATATATGTGCTTTTATATACGATATCCGATTTTCTCTTTCTGACTGACTTCACTCTGTATGACAGTGTCTAGATCTATCCACGCCTGTACAAATGAACCAACATAGTTCCTTTTCGTGGCTGTATAATATTCCATGGTATATAGGTACCACATCTTCTTTATCCATTCGTCTTTGGGTGGCCATTTAAGATGTTTCCATGACCTGGCTGTTGTAAATAGTGCTGCACTGAACATTGGGGTGCCGGTGCCGTTTAGAATTATGCTCTTCTCTGGGCTTATGCCCTGGTGTGCGATGGCTGAGTCATATGTTATTTCTATTTTCAGTTTTTCAAGGAATCTCCTTGCTTCCCTCCCTAGTGGCTCTATGAATTTACACTCCCACCAAGAGTACAAGTGTGTTCTCTTTTTTCCAAACCATGCCCAGCAGTTTTTTTTCTTGATTTTCTGATGGTGACCGTTCTAAATGGTGTGAGGTGATACCTCAGTGTAGTTTTGATGTGCATCTCTATAATAATTAGTGATGTTGAGCAGGTTTTTATCTGCTTGTTGGCCACCTGTATGTCTTCTGTGGAGAATAGTCTGTTTAGGACTTCTGCCCATTTTTAGATTGGGTTGTTGGTTGTTTAATATCAAGCAGCATGTGCTGTTTACATATTTTTGAGATTGATCCTCAGACCGCTGATTTGTATGTAAATATTTTTCCCATTCTGTGGGTTGTGTGTTCTTCTTTCTCATAGTTTCCTGTGCTTAGCAAAATCTTTTAAGGTTACTGAGGTCCCACTTGTATATTTCTGTTTTTATTTCCAGGACTCTAGCAGGAGGATTACAAAAGATCTTCTTGTGTTTTATGTCCAACGACGTTCTTCCTAGGTTTTCCTCTACGAGTTTTAGAGTGTCCAGACTTAAGTTTGGGTCTCTGTTCCAATTTGTATTAATTTTTGTGTACGGTGTTTTGGAGTGTTCTAATCTTATTGTTTTACATGTCTCTGTCCAGTTTCGCCAGCACCACGTATTCAAGAGACAGTCTCTTCTCCATTGTGTATCTGTGCCCCCTTTGTCAGAGATTAGTTGAGCATAGGCGTGTGGCTTTATCTCTGGGCTTTCTATCCTGTTGCATTGATCTATATTTCCGTTTTGGTGCCAGTCCGATGCTGTCTTGCTTACTGTAGCTTTGTAGGACAGTGCGAAGTCACGGAGCCTGATTCCTCCAGCTCCTTTTTCTTTTTTCATCAAACTGCTTTGGCTACTCGGGGAATTTTGTGTCTCCATACACATTTTAAGATTTTTTGTTCTGGTTTTGTAAAGAAATTGCCATTGGTAATTTGAGAGGGATTGCACTGAATATGTAGATTGCTTTGGGTAGTATAGTCATTTTCATAATATTGATTCTTCCTATCCAAGAACATGGTATAGCTCTTCATGTGTTTGTATCATCCTCAGTTTCATTCATCAGTGTCTTATACTTTTCTGTATACAGGTTTTCTGTCCCCTTAGGTAGGTTTATTCCTAGGTATTTTATTCCTTTACTTGCAGGGGTAAATGGGAGTCCTTCCTTAATTTCTCTTTCTTTTTTTCTTCCTTAATGAATAGGAATGCAAGGGATTTCTGTGCATTAATTTTGTGTCCTGCAACGTTTCCAAATCCATGGATTAGCTCTACTAGTTTTACGGTGGCATCTTTAGGATTCTCTACGTATAGAATCATGTCATGTGCAAAGAGTGGCATTGTGACTTCTTCTTTTCTAGTTTGTCTTCCTTTTCTTTCCTTTGCTGCTCTGATTCCCGTGGCTAGAAGTTCCAAAACTATGTTGAATAATAGTGGTGAGAGTGGTCATCCTTGTCTTGTTCCTGATCTTAGAGGACATGCTTTCAGTTCTTCACCACTGAAAATGTTTGCTGCGGGTTTGTTGTATACGCCCTTGATTAAGTTGAGTGAGGTTCCCTCTAAGCCCACGTCCTGGAGGCTTTATATCACAAATGTGTGTTGACATTTGTCACAAGCTTTTCTGCATCGAGTGACTTGATCATATGCTTTTTCCTCTTCAATTTGTCAATAGGGGGAATCACATTGATTTGCGTGTATTGAAGAATCCTTGCATCCCTGGGAAAAATCCCACTTGATGGTGAGGTATGATACTTTTAACGTGGTGTTGGATTCTGTTCCTGCTATTTTGTTGAGCCGCTTTGCATCTGAGTTCATCAGTGATATCGGGATGTAACTCTCTTTCCTACTATCTTTGTCTGGTTTTCCCAACAGGGTGACGGTGACCTCACAGGAAGAGTTTCAGAGTGTTCCTTCCACGCCAATAGTTTGGAAGAGTTTGAGAAAGGTGGGTGTTAGCTCTTTTCTACGTGTTGGATAGAAATAACCTGTGAAGCCATGTGGTCCTGGACTTTTGTTTGTTGGACGATTTGTAATCAGAGTTTCAAGTTCATTACTCGTACTGGGTCTGTTCATATTTTCGATTTTTTCCTGCTTCAGCCTTGGAAGGTCGTACCTTCCTAAGAATTTGTCCATTTCTTCCAGATTGTCCATTTTGTTAGCATAGAGTTGATTGCAGTAGTCTCTTACGACGTTTTGTATTTCTGTGTTGTCCGTTGTAACTTCTTTTACCTTTCTAATTTTATTGATTTCAGTCCTCTCCCTCTTTATCTTGATGCATCTGGCTAAGGATTTATCCATATGGTTTATCTTCTCAAGGAACCAGCTTTTTGTTTTTTTGATCTTTGATATTGTTTTCTTTGTTGCTGTTTCAGTCATTTCTTTCTTCTTTTTCTACCTTTTTATTGACAGTCCCAACTACCTGCAGAGTTTGTTTTCTATGGAGTAAATGATTGGGTCACATGGACACAACTTCTTCCTTTGATCTTATTGGTTTGTGAACTTTGCAATCTTACTTCATTTTTTGATACAGCAGGTTCTTATTAGTTATCCATCTGATACATATTACTGTATATATGTCAATCCCACTCTCCGAATTCATCACACAGCCACCACCAACCCCGCCACTTTCCCCCCTTGGTGGCCATACGTTACTTCTCCACATCTGTGTATCAATTCTGTCCTGTACACTGGTTCATCTGTACCGTTCCTCTAGGTTGAATATATGTGCTTTTATATACGATATCCGATTTTCTCTTTCTGACTGACTTCACTCTGTATGACAGTGTCTAGATCTATCCACGCCTGTACAAATGAACCAACATAGTTCCTTTTCGTGGCTGTATAATATTCCATGGTATATAGGTACCACATCTTCTTTATCCATTCATCTTTGGGTGGCCATTTAAGTTGTTTCCATGACCTGGCTGTTGTAAATGGTGCTGCACTGAACATTGGGGTGCCTGTGCCTTTTAGAATTATGCTCTTCTCTGGGCTTATGCCCTGGTGTGTGATGGCTGAGTCATATGTTATTTCTATTTTCAGTTTTTCAAGGAATCTCCTTGCTTCCCTCCCTAGTGGCTCTATCAATTTACACTCCCACCAAGAGTGCAAGTGTGTTCTCTTTTCTCCACACTGTGCCCAGCAGTTTTTTTTGTTGATTTTCTGATGGTGACCGCTCTAAATGGTGTGAGGTGATACCTCAGTGTAGTTTTGATGTGCATCTCTATAATAATTAGTGATGTTGAGCAGGTTTTTATCTGCTTGTTGGCCACCTGTATGTCTTCTGTGGAGAATAGTCTGTTTAGGACTTCTGCCCATTTTTAGATTGGGTTGTTGGTTTTTTAAATATCAAGCAGCATGTGCTGTTTACATATTTTTGAGATTGATCCTCAGACCGCTGATTTGTATGTAAATATTTTTCCCATTCTGTGGGTTGTGTGTTCTTCTTTCTCATAGATTCCTGTGCTTAGCAAAATCTTTTAAGTTTACTGAGGTCCCACTTGTATATTTCTGCTTTTATTTCCAGGACTCTAGCAGGAGGATTACAAAAGATCTTCTTGTGTTTTATGTCCAACAATGTTCTTCCTAGGTTTTCCTCTACGAGTTTTAGAGTGTCCAGACTTAAGTTTGGGTCTCTGTTCCAATTTGTATTAATTTTTGTGTACGGTGTTTGGGAGTGTTCTAATCTTATTGTTTTACATGTCTCTGTCCAGTTTCCCCAGCACCACGTATTCAAGAGACAGTCTCTTCTCCATTGTGTATCTGTGCCCCATTTTTCAGAGATTAGTTGAGCATAGGCGTGTGGCTTTATCTCTGGGCTTTCTATCCTATTGCATTGATCTATATTTCTGTTTTGGTGCCAGTCCAATGCTGTCTTGGTTACTGTAGCTTTGTAGTACAGTGCGAAATCACGGAGCCCGATTCCTCCAGCTCCTTTTTTTTTTTTTCATCAAACTGCTTTGGCCACTCGGGGAGTTTTGTGTCTCCATACACATTTTAAGATTTTTTGTTCTGGTTTTGTAAAACAATTGCCATTGGTAATTTGAGAGGGATTGCACTGAATATGTAGATTGCTTTGGGTAGTATAGTCATTTTCATAATATTGATTCTTCCTTTCCAAGAACACGGTATAGCTCTTATCTGTTCGTATCATCCTCAGTTTCATTCATCAGTGTCTTATACTTTTCTGTATACAGGTTTTCTGTCTCCCTAGGTAGGTTTATTCCTAGGTATTTTATTCCTTTACTTGCAGGGGTAAATGGGAGTCCTTCCTTAATTTCTCTTTCTTTTTTTCTTCCTTAATGAATAGGAATGCAAGGGATTTCTGTGCATTAATTTTGTGTCCTGCAACGTTTCCAAATCCATGGATTAGCTCTACTAGTTTTACGGTGGCATCTTTAGGATTCTCTAAGTATAGAATCATGTCATGTGCAAAGAGTGGCATTGTGACTTCTTCTTTTCCAGTTTGTCTTCCTTTTCTTTCCTTTGCTGCTCTGATTCCCGTGGCTAGAAGTTCCGAAACTATGTTGAATAATAGTGGTGAGAGTGGTCATCCTTGTCTTGTTCCTGATCTTAGAGGACATGCTTTCAGTTCTTCACCACTGAAAATGTTGGCTGCGGGTTTGTTGTATACGTCCTTGATTAAGTTGAGTGAGGTTCCCTCTAAGCCCACGTCCTGGAGGCTTTATATCACAAATGTGTGTTGACATTTGTCACAAGCTTTTCTGCATCGAGTGACTTGATCATATGCTTTTTCCTCTTCAATTTGTCAATAGGGGGAATCACATTGATTTGCGTGTATTGAAGAATCCTAGCATCCGTGGGAAACATCCCACTTGATGGAGAGGTATGATACTTTTAATGTGGTGTTGGATTCTGTTGCTGCTATTTTGTTGAGCCGCTTTGCATCTGAGTTCATCAGTGATATCGGGATGTAACTCTCTTTCCTACTATCTTTGTCTGGTTTTCCCAACAGGGTGACGGTGGCCTCACAGAAAGAGTTTCAGAGTGTTCCTTCCACGCCAATAGTTTGGAAGAGTTTGAGAAAGGTGGGTGTTAGCACTTTGCTACGTGTTGGATAGAAATAACCTGTGAAGCCATGTGGTCCTGGACTTTTGTTGTTGGACGATTTGTAATCAGAGTTTCAAGTTCATTACTCGTACTGGGTCTGTTCATATTTTCGATTTTTTCCTGCTTCAGCCTTGGAAGGTTGTACCTTCCTAAGAATTTGTCCATTTCTTCCAGATTGTCCATTTTGTTAGCATAGAGTTGATTGCAGTAGTCTCTTACAACGTTTTGTATTTCTGTGTTGTCCGTTGTAACTTCTTTTACCTTTCTAATTTTATTGATTTCAGTCCTCTCCCTCTTTATCTTGATGCATCTGGCTAAGGATTTATCCATATGGTTTATCTTCTCAAAGAACCAGCTTTCTGTTTTTTTGATCTTTGACATTGTTTTCTTTGTTGCTCTTTCAGTCATTTCTTTCTTCTTTTTCTACCTTTTTATTGACAGTCCCAACTACCTTCAGAGTTTGTTTTCTATGGAGTAAATGATTGGGTCACATGGACACAACTTCTTCCTTTGATCTTATTGGTTTGTGAACTTTGGAATCTTACTTCATTTTTTGATACAGCAGGTTCTTATTAGTTATCCGTCTTATACATATTACTGTATATATGTCAATCCCACTCTCCGAATTCATCACACAGCCACCACCAACCCCGCCACTTTCCCCCCTTGGTGGCCATACGTTACTTCTCCACATCTGTGTATCAATTCTGTCCTGTACACTGGTTCATCTGTACCGTTCCTCTAGGTTGAATATATGTGCTTTTATATACGATATCCGATATTCTCTTTCTGACTGACTTCACTCTGTATGACAGTGTCTAGATCTATCCACGCCTGTACAAATGAACCAACATAGTTCCTTTTCGTGGCTGTATAATATTCCACGGTATATAGGTACCACATCTTCTTTATCCATTCGTCTTTGGGTGGCCATTTAAGTTGTTTCCATGACCTGGCTGTTGTGAATAGTGCTGCACTGAACATTGGGGTGCCGGTGCCGTTTAGAATTATGCTCTTCTCTGGGCTTATGCCCTGGTGTGCGATGGCTGAGTCATATGTTATTTCTATTTTCAGTTTTTCAAGGAATCTCCTTGCTTCCCTCCCTAGTGGCTCTATCAATTTACACTCCCACCAAGAGTACAAGTGTGTTCTCTTTTTTCCACACCATGCCCAGCAGTTTTTTTTCTTGATTTTCTGATGGTGACCGTTCTAAATGGTGTGAGGTGATACCTCAGTGTAGTTTTGATGTGCATCTCTATAATAATTAGTGATGTTGAGCAGGTTTTTATCTGCTTGTTGGCCACCTGTATGTCTTCTGTGGAGAATAGTCTGTTTAGGACTTCTGCCCATTTTTAGATTGGGTTGTTGGTTGTTTAATATCAAGCAGCATGTGCTGTTTACATATTTTTGAGATTGATCCTCAGACCGCTGATATGTATGTAAATATTTTTCCCATTCTGTGGGTTGTGTGTTCTTCTTTCTCATAGTTTCCTGTGCTTAGCAAAATCTTTTAAGGTTACTGAGGTCCCACTTGTATATTTCCGTTTTTATTTCCAGGACTCTAGCAGGAGGATTACAAAAGATCTTTTTGTGTTTTATGTCCAATGACGTTCTTCCTAGGTTTTCCTCTACGAGTTTTAGAGTGTCCAGACTTAAGTTTGGGTCTCTGTTCCAATTTGTATTAATTTTTGTGTACGGTGTTTGGGAGTGTTCTAATCTTATTGTTTTACATGTCTCTCTCCAGTTTCCCCAGCACCACGTATTCAAGAGACAGTCTCTTCTCCATTGTGTATCTGTGCCCCCTTTGTCAGAGATTAGTTGAGCATAGGCGTGTGGCTTTATCTCTGGGCTTTCTATCCTGTTGCATTGATCTATATTTCTGTTTTGGTGCCAGTCCGATGCTGTCTTGGTTACTGTAGCTTTGTAGTACAGTGCGAAGTCACGGAGCCTGATTCCTCCAGCTCCTTTTTTTTTTTTCATCAAACTGCTTTGGCCACTCGGGGAGTTTTGTGTCTCCATACACATTTTAAGATTTTTTGTTCTGGTTTTGTAAAAAAATTGCCATTGGTAATTTGAGAGGGATTGCACTGAATATGTAGATTGCTTTGGGTAGTATAGTCATTTTCATAATATTGATTCTTCCTTTCCAAGAACACGGTATAGCTCTTATCTGTTCGTATCATCCTCAGTTTCATTCATCAGTGTCTTATACTTTTCTGTATACAGGTTTTCTGTCTCCCTAGGTAGGTTTATTCCTAGGTATTTTATTCCTTTACTTGCAGGGGTAAATGGGAGTCCTTCCTTAATTTCTCTTTCTTTTTTTCTTCCTTAATGAATAGGAATGCAAGGGATTTCTGTGCATTAATTTTGTGTCCTGCAACGTTTCCAAATCCATGGATTAGCTCTACTAGTTTTACGGTGGCATCTTTAGGATTCTCTAAGTATAGAATCATGTCATGTGCAAAGAGTGGCATTGTGACTTCTTCTTTTCCAGTTTGTCTTCCTTTTCTTTCCTTTGCTGCTCTGATTCCCGTGGCTAGAAGTTCCGAAACTATGTTGAATAATAGTGGTGAGAGTGGTCATCCTTGTCTTGTTCCTGATCTTAGAGGACATGCTTTCAGTTCTTCACCACTGAAAATGTTGGCTGCGGGTTTGTTGTATACGTCCTTGATTAAGTTGAGTGAGGTTCCCTCTAAGCCCACGTCCTGGAGGCTTTATATCACAAATGTGTGTTGACATTTGTCACAAGCTTTTCTGCATCGAGTGACTTGATCATATGCTTTTTCCTCTTCAATTTGTCAATAGGGGGAATCACATTGATTTGCGTGTATTGAAGAATCCTAGCATCCGTGGGAAAAATCCCACTTGATGGAGAGGTATGATACTTTTAATGTGGTGTTGGATTCTGTTGCTGCTATTTTGTTGAGCCGCTTTGCATCTGAGTTCATCAGTGATATCGGGATGTAACTCTCTTTCCTAATATCTTTGTCTGGTTTTCCCAACAGGGTGACGGTGGCCTCACAGAAAGAGTTTCAGAGTGTTCCTTCCACGCCAATAGTTTGGAAGAGTTTGAGAAAGGTGGGTGTTAGCACTTTGCTACGTGTTGGATAGAAATAACCTGTGAAGCCATGTGGTCCTGGACTTTTGTTGTTGGACGATTTGTAATCAGAGTTTCAAGTTCATTACTCGTACTGGGTCTGTTCATATTTTCGATTTTTTCCTGCTTCAGCCTTGGAAGGTCGTACCTTCCTAAGAATTTGTCCATTTCTTCCAGATTGTCCATTTTGTTAGCATAGAGTTGATTGCAGTAGTCTCTTACAACGTTTTGTATTTCTGTGTTGTCCGTTGTAACTTCTTTTACCTTTCTAATTTTATTGATTTCAGTCCTCTCCCTCTTTATCTTGATGCATCTGGCTAAGGATTTATCCATATGGTTTATCTTCTCAAAGAACCAGCTTTCTGTTTTTTTGATCTTTGACATTGTTTTCTTTGTTGCTGTTTCAGTCATTTCTTTCTTCTTTTTCTACCTTTTTATTGACAGTCCCAACTACCTGCAGAGTTTGTATTCTATGGAGTAAATGATTGGTTCACATGGACACAACTTCTTCCTTTGATCTTATTGGTTTGTGAACTTTGGAATCTTACTTCATTTTTTGATACAGCAGGTTCTTATTAGTTATCCGTCTTATACATATTACTGTATATATGTCAATCCCACTCTCCGAATTCATCACACAGCCACCACCAACCCCGCCACTTTCCCCCCTTGGTGGCCATACGTTACTTCTCGACATCTGTGTATCAATTCTGTCCTGTACACTGGTTCATCTGTACCGTTCCTCTAGGTTGAATATATGTGCTTTTATATACGATATCCGATATTCTCTTTCTGACTGACTTCACTCTGTATGACAGTGTCTAGATCTATCCACGCCTGTACAAATGAACCAACATAGTTCCTTTTCGTGGCTGTATAATATTCCACGGTATATAGGTACCACATCTTCTTTATCCATTCGTCTTTGGGTGGCCATTTAAGTTGTTTCCATGACCTGGCTGTTGTGAATAGTGCTGCACTGAACATTGGGGTGCCGGTGCCGTTTAGAATTATGCTCTTCTCTGGGCTTATGCCCTGGTGTGCGATGGCTGAGTCATATGTTATTTCTATTTTCAGTTTTTCAAGGAATCTCCTTGCTTCCCTCCCTAGTGGCTCTATCAATTTACACTCCCACCAAGAGTACAAGTGTGTTCTCTTTTTTCCACACCATGCCCAGCAGTTTTTTTTCTTGATTTTCTGATGGTGACCGTTCTAAATGGTGTGAGGTGATACCTCAGTGTAGTTTTGATGTGCATCTCTATAATAATTAGGGATGTTGAGCAGGTTTTCATCTGCTTGTTGGCCACCTGTATGTCTTCTGTGGAGAATAGTCTGTTTAGGACTTCTGCCCATTTTTAGATTGGGTTGTTGGTTGTTTAATATCAAGCAGCATGTGCTGTTTACATATTTTTGAGATTGATCCTCAGACCGCTGATATGTATGTAAATATTTTTCCCATTCTGTGGGTTGTGTTTTCTTCTTTCTCATAGTTTCCTGTGCTTAGCAAAATCTTTTAAGGTTACTGAGGTCCCACTTGTATATTTCTGTTTTTATTTCCAGGACTCTAGCAGGAGGATTACAAAAGATCTTCTTGTGTTTTATGTCCAACGACATTCTTCCTAGGTTTTCCTCTACGAGTTTTAGAGTGTCCAGACTTAAGTTTGGGTCTCTGTTCCAATTTGTATTAATTTTTGTGTACGGTGTTTGGGAGTGTTCTAATCTTATTGTTTTACATGTCTCTGTCCAGTTTCCCCAGCACCACGTATTCAAGACACAGTCTCTTCTCCATTGTGTATCCGTGCCCCCTTTGTCAGAGATTAGTTGAGCATAGGCGTGTGGCTTTATCTCTGGGCTTTCTATCCTGTTGCATTGATCTATATTTCCGTTTTGGTGCCAGTCCAATGCTGTCTTGCTTACTGTAGCTTTGTAGGACAGTGCGAAGTCACGGAGCCTGATTTCTCCAGCTCCTTTTTTTTTTTTCATCAAACTGCTTTGGCCACTCGGGGAGTTTTGTGTCTCCATACACATTTTAAGATTTTTTGTTCTGGTTTCGTAAAAAAATTGCCATTGGTAATTTGAGAGGGATTGCACTGAATATGTAGATTGCTTTGGGTAGTATAGTCATTTTCATAATATTGATTCTTCCTATCCAAGAACATGGTATAGCTCTTCATCTGTTTGTATCATCCTCAGTTTCATTCATCAGTGTCTTATACTTTTCTGTATACAGGTTTTCTGTCTCCCTAGGTAGGTTTATTCCTAGGTATTTTATTCCTTTACTTGCAGGGGTAAATGGGAGTCCTTCCTTAATTTCTCTTTCTTTTTTTCTTCCTTAATGAATAGAATGCAAGGGATTTCTGTGCATTAATTTTGTGTCCTGCAACGTTTCCAAATCCATGGATTAGCTCTACTAGTTTTACGGTGGCATCTTTAGGATTCTCTACGTATAGAATCATGTCATGTGCAAAGAGTGGCATTGTGACGTCTTCTTTTCCAGTTTGTCTTCCTTTTCTTTCCTTTGCTGCTCTGATTCCCGTGGCTAGAATTTCCAAAACTATGTTGAATAATAGTGGTAAGAGTGGTCATCCTTGTCTTGTTCCTGATCTTAGAGGACATGCTTTCAGTTCTTCACCACTGAAAATGTTTGCTGCGGGTTTGTTGTATACGTCCTTGATTAAGTTGAGTGAGGTTCCCTCTAAGCCCAGTCCTGGAGGCTTTATATCACAAATGTGTGTTGACATTTGTCACAAGCTTTTCTGCATCGAGTGACTTGATCATATGCTTTTTCCTCTTCAATTTGTCAATATGGGGAATCACATTGATTTGCGTGTATTGAAGAATCCTAGCATCCGTGGGAAAAATCCCACTTGATGGAGAGGTATGATACTTTTAATGTGGTGTTGGATTCTGTTGCTGCTATTTTGTTGAGCCGCTTTGCATCTGAGTTCATCAGTGATATCGGGATGTAACTCTCTTTCCTACTATCTTTGTCTGGTTTTCCCAACAGGGTGACGGTGACCTCACAGGAAGAGTTTCAGAGTGTTCCTTCCACGCCAATAGTTTGGAAGAGTTTGAGAAAGGTGGGTGTTAGCTCTTTTCTACGTGTTGGATAGAAATAACCTGTGAAGCCATGTGGTCCTGGACTTTTGTTTGTTGGACGATTTGTAATCAGAGTTTCAAGTTCATTACTCGTACTGGGTCTGTTCATATTTTCGATTTTTTCCTGCTTCAGCCGTGGAAGGTCGTACCTTCCTAAGAATTTGTCCATTTCTTCCAGATTGTCCATTTTGTTAGCATAGAGTTGATTGCAGTAGTCTCTTATGACGTTTTGTATTTCTGTGTTGTCCGTTGTAACTTCTTTTACCTTTCTAATTTTATTGATTTCAGTCCTCTCCCTCTTTATCTTGATGCATCTGGCTAAGGATTTATCCATATGGTTTATCTTCTCAAGGAACCAGCTTTTTGTTTTTTTGATCTTTGATATTGTTTTCTTTGTTGCTGTTTCAGTCATTTCTTTCTTCTTTTTCTACCTTTTTATTGACAGTCCCAACTACCTGCAGAGTTTGTTTTCTATGGAGTAAATGATTGGGTCACATGGACACAACTTCTTCCTTTGATCTTATTGGTTTGTGAACTTTGCAATCTTACTTCATTTTTTGATACAGCAGGTTCTTATTAGTTATCCATCTGATACATATTACTGTATATATGTCAATCCCACTCTCCGAATTCATCACACAGCCACCACCAACCCCGCCACTTTCCCCCCTTGGTGGCCATACGTTACTTCTCCACATCTGTGTATCAATTCTGTCCTGTACACTGGTTCATCTGTACCGTTTCTCTAGGTTGAATATATGTGCTTTTATATACGATATCCGATTTTCTCTTTCTGACTGACTTCACTCTGTATGACAGTGTCTAGATCTATCCACGCCTGTACAAATGAACCAACATAGTTCCTTTTCGTGGCTGTATAATATTCCACGGTATATAGGTACCACATCTTCTTTATCCATTCGTCTTTGGGTGGCCATTTAAGTTGTTTCCATGACCTGGCTGCTGTAAATATTGCTGCACTGAACATTGGGGTGCCTGTGCCTTTTAGAATTATGCTCTTCTCTGGGCTTATGCCCTGGTGTGCGATGGCTGAGTCATATGTTATTTCTATTTTCAGTTTTTCAAGGAATCTCCTTGCTTCCCTCCCTAGTGGCTCTATCAATTTACCCTCCCACCAAGAGTGCAAGTGTGTTCTCTTTTCTCCACACCATGCCCAGCAGTTTTTTTTCTTGATTTTCTGATGGTGACCGTTCTAAATGGTGTGAGGTGATACCTCAGTGTAGTTTTGATGTGCATCTCTATAATAATTAGTGATGTTGAGCAGGGTTTTATCTGCTTGTTGGCCACCTGTATGTCTTCTGTGGAGAATAGTCTGTTTAGGACTTCTGCCCATTTTTAGATTGGGTTGTTGGTTGTTTAATATCAAGCAGCATGTGCTGTTTACATATTTTTGAGATTGATCCTCAGACCGCTGATTTGTATGTAAATATTTTTCCCATTCTGTGGGTTGTGTGTTCTTCTTTCTCATAGTTTCCTGTGCTTAGCAAAATCTTTTAAGGTTACTGAGGTCCCACTTGTATATTTCTGTTTTTATTTCCAGGACTCTAGCAGGAGGATTACAAAAGATCTTCTTGTGTTTTATGTCCAACGACGTTCTTCCTAGGTTTTCCTCTACGAGTTTTAGAGTGTCCAGACTTAAGTTTGGGTCTCTGTTCCAATTTGTATTAATTTTTGTGTACGGTGTTTTGGAGTGTTCTAATCTTATTGTTTTACATGTCTCTGTCCAGTTTCCCCAGCACCACGTATTCAAGAGACAGTCTCTTCTCCATTGTGTATCTGTGCCCCCTTTGTCAGAGATTAGTTGAGCATAGGCGTGTGGCTTTATCTCTGGGCTTTCTATCCTGTTGCATTGATCTATATTTCCGTTTTGGTGCCAGTCCGATGCTGTCTTGCTTACTGTAGCTTTGTAGGACAGTGCGAAGTCACGGAGCCTGATTCCTCCAGCTCCTTTTTCTTTTTTCATCAAACTGCTTTGGCTACTTGGGGAGTTTTGTGTCTCCATACACATTTTAAGATTTTTTGTTCTGGTTTTGTAAAGAAATTGCCATTGGTAATTTGAGAGGGATTGCACTGAATATGTAGATTGCTTTGGGTAGTATAGTCATTTTCATAATATTGATTCTTCCTATCCAAGAACATGGTATAGCTCTTCATCTGTTCGTATCATCCTCAGTTTCATTCATCAGTGTCTTATACTTTTCTGTATACAGGTTTTCTGTCTCCCTAGGTAGGTTTATTCCTAGGTATTTTATTCCTTTACTTGCAGGGGTAAATGGGAGTCCTTCCTTAATTTCTCTTTCTTTTTTTCTTCCTTAATGAATAGGAATGCAAGGGATTTCTGTGCATTAAATTTGTGTCCTGCAACGTTTCCAAATCCATGGATTAGCTCTACTAGTTTTACGGTGGCATCTTTAGGATTCTCTACGTATAGAATCATGTCATGTGCAAAGAGTGGCATTGTGACTTCTTCTTTTCCAGTTTGTCTTCCTTTTCTTTCCTTTGCTGCTCTGATTCCCGTGGCTAGAAGTTCCAAAACTATGTTGAATAATAGTGGTGAGAGTGGTCATCCTTGTCTTGTTCCTGATCTTAGAGGACATGCTTTCAGTTCTTCACCAATGAAAATGTTTGCTGCGGGTTTGTTGTATACGTCCTTGATTAAGTTGAGTGAGGTTCCCTCTAAGCCCACGTCCTGGAGGCTTTATATCACAAATGTGTGTTGACATTTGTCACAAGCTTTTCTGCATCGAGTGACTTGATCATATGCTTTTTCCTCTTCAATTTGTCAATAGGGGGAATCACATTGATTTGCGTGTATTGAAGAATCCTTGCATCCCTGGGAAAAATCCCACTTGATGGTGAGTTATGATACTTTTAACGTGGTGTTGGATTCTGTTGCTGCTATTTTGTTGAGCCGCTTTGCATCTGAGTTCATCAGTGATATCGGGATGTAACTCTCTTTCCTACTATCTTTGTCTGGTTTTCCCAACAGGGTGACGGTGACCTCACAGGAAGAGTTTCAGAGTGTTCCTTCCACGCCAATAGTTTGGAAGAGTTTGAGAAAGGTGGGTGTTAGCTCTTTTCTACGTGTTGGATAGAAATAACCTGTGAAGCCATCTGGTCCTGGACTTTTGTTTGTTGGACGATTTGTAATCAGAGTTTCAAGTTCATTACTCGTACTGGGTCTGTTCATATTTTCGATTTTTTCCTGCTTCAGCCTTGGAAGGTCGTACCTTCCTAAGAATTTGTCCATTTCTTCCAGATTGTCCATTTTGTTAGCATAGAGTTGATTGCAGTAGTCTCTTATGACGTTTTGTATTTGTGTTGTCCGTTGTAACTTCTTTTACCTTTCTAATTTTATTGATTTCAGTCCTCTCCCTCTTTATCTTGATGCATCTGGCTAAGGATTTATCCATATGGTTTATCTTCTCAAAGAACCAGCTTTTTGTTTTTTTGATCTTTGATATTGTTTTCTTTGTTGCTGTTTCAGTCATTTCTTTCTTCTTTTTCTACCTTTTTATTGACAGTCCCAACTACCTGCAGAGTTTGTTTTCTATGGAGTAAATGATTGGGTCACATGGACACAACTTCTTCCTTTGATCTTATTGGTTTGTGAACTTTGCAATCTTACTTCATTTTTTGATACAGCAGGTTCTTATTAGTTATCCATCTGATACATATTACTGTATATATGTCAATCCCACTCTCCGAATTCATCACACAGCCACCACCAACCCCGCCACTTTCCCCCCTTGGTGGCCATACGTTACTTCTCCACATCTGTGTATCAATTCTGTCCTGTACACTGGTTCATCTGTACCGTTCCTCTAGGTTGAATATATGTGCTTTTATATACGATATCCGATTTTCTCTTTCTGACTGACTTCACTCTGTATGACAGTGTCTAGATCTATCCACGCCTGTACAAATGAACCAACATAGTTCCTTTTCGTGGCTGTATAATATTCCACGGTATATAGGTACCACATCTTCTTTATCCATTCGTCTTTGGGTGGCCATTTAAGTTGTTTCCATGACCTGGCTGTTGTAAATGGTGCTGCACTGAACATTGGGGTGCCTGTGCCTTTTAGAATTATGCTCTTCTCTGGGCTTATGCCCTGGTGTGTGATGGCTGAGTCATATGTTATTTCTATTTTCAGTTTTTCAAGGAATCTCCTTGCTTCCCTCCCTAGTGGCTCTATCAATTTACACTCCCACCAAGAGTGCAAGTGTGTTCTCTTTTCTCCACACTGTGCCCAGCAGTTTTTTTTGTTGATTTTCTGATGGTGACCGCTCTAAATGGTGTGAGGTGATACCTCAGTGTAGTTTTGATGTGCATCTCTATAATAATTAGTGATGTTGAGCAGGTTTTTATCTGCTTGTTGGCCACCTGTATGTCTTCTGTGGAGAATAGTCTGTTTAGGACTTCTGCCCATTTTTAGATTGGGTTGTTGGTTTTTTAAATATCAAGCAGCATGTGCTGTTTACATATTTTTGAGATTGATCCTCAGACCGCTGATTTGTATGTAAATATTTTTCCCATTCTGTGGGTTGTGTGTTCTTCTTTCTCATACTTTCCTGTGCTTAGCAAAATCTTTTAAGTTTACTGAGGTCCCACTTGTATATTTCTGCTTTTATTTCCAGGACTCTAGCAGGAGGATTACAAAAGATCTTCTTGTGTTTTATGTCCAACGACGTTCTTCCTAGGTTTTCCTCTACGAGTTTTAGAGTGTCCAGACTTAAGTTTGGGTCTCTGTTCCAATTTGTATTAATTTTTGTGTACGGTGTTTGGGAGTGTTCTAATCTTATTGTTTTACATGTCTCTGTCCAGTTTCCCCAGCACCACGTATTCAAGAGACAGTCTCTTCTCCATTGTGTATCCGTGCCCCCTTTGTCAGAGATTAGTTGAGCATAGGCGTGTGGCTTTATCTCTGGGCTTTCTATCCTGTTGCATTGATCTATATTTCTGTTTTGGTGCCAGTCCGATGCTGTCTTGGTTACTGTAGCTTTGTAGTACAGTGCGAAGTCACGGAGCCCGATTCCTCCAGCTCCTTTTTTTTTTTTCATCAAACTGCTTTGGCCACTCGGGGAGTTTTGTGTCTCCATACACATTTTAAGATTTTTTGTTCTGGTTTTGTAAAACAATTGCCATTGGTAATTTGAGAGGGATTGCACTGAATATGTAGATTGCTTTGGGTAGTATAGTCATTTTCATAATATTGATTCTTCCTATCCAAGAACATGGTATAGCTCTTCATCTGTTTGTATCATCCTCAGTTTCATTCATCAGTGTCTTATACTTTTCTGTATACAGGTTTTCTGTCTCCCTAGGTAGGTGTATTCCTAGGTATTTTATTCCTTTACTTGCAGGGGTAAATGGGAGTCCTTCCTTAATTTCTCTTTCTTTTTTTCTTCCTTAATGAATAGGAATGCAAGGGATTTCTGTGCATTAATTTTGTGTCCTGCAACGTTTCCAAATCCATGGATTAGCTCTACTAGTTTTACGGTGGCATCTTTAGGATTCTCTACATATAGAATCATGTCATGTGCAAAGAGTGGCATTGTGACTTCTTCTTTTCCAGTTTGTCTTCCTTTTCTTTCCTTTGATGCTCTGATTCCCGTGGCTAGAAGTTCCAAAACTATGTTGAATAATAGTGGTGAGAGTGGTCATCCTTGTCTTGTTCCTGATCTTAGAGGACATGCTTTCAGTTCTTCACCACTGAAAATGTTTGCTGCGGGTTTGTTGTATACGTCCTTGATTAAGTTGAGTGAGGTTCCCTCTAAGCCCACGTCCTGGAGGCTTTATATCACAAATGTGTGTTGACATTTGTCACAAGCTTTTCTGCATCGAGTGACTTGATCATATGCTTTTTCCTCTTCAATTTGTCAATAGGGGGAATCACATTGATTTGCGTGTATTGAAGAATCCTTGCATCCCTGGGAAAAATCCCACTTGATGGTGAGTTATGATACTTTTAACGTGGTGTTGGATTCTGTTGCTGCTATTTTGTTGAGCCGCTTTGCATCTGAGTTCATCAGTGATATCGGGATGTAACTCTCTTTCCTACTATCTTTGTCTGGTTTTCCCAACAGGGTGACGGTGGCCTCACAGAAAGAGTTTCAGAGTGTTCCTTCCACGCCAATAGTTTGGAAGAGTTTGAGAAAGGTGGGTGTTAGCTCTTTTCTACGTGTTGGATAGAAATAACCTGTGAAGCCATCTGGTCCTGGACTTTTGTTTGTTGGACGATTTGTAATCAGAGTTTCAAGTTCATTACTCGTACTGGGTCTGTTCATATTTTCGATTTTTTCCTGCTTCAGCCTTGGAAGGTCGTACCTTCGTAAGAATTTGTCCATTTCCTCCTGATTGTCCATTTTGTTAGCATAGAGTTGATTGCACTAGTCTCTTACGACGTTTTGTATTTCTGTGTTGTCCGTTGTAACTTCTTTTACCTTTCTAATTTTATTGATTTCAGTCCTCTCCCTCTTTATCTTGATGCATCTCGCTAAGGATTTATCCATATGGTTTATCTTCTCAAAGAACCAGCTTTTTGTTTTTTTGATCTTCGATATTGTTTTCTTTGTTGCTGTTTCAGTCATTTCTTTCTTCTTTTTCTACCTTTTTATTGACAGTCCCAACTACCTGCAGAGTTTGTATTCTATGGAGTAAATGATTGGTTCACATGGACACAACTTCTTCCTTTGATCTTATTGGTTTGTGAACATTGCAATCTTACTTCATTTTTTGATACAGCAGGTTCTTATTAGTTATCCGTCTTATACATATTACTGTATATATGTCAATCCCACTCTCCGAATTCATCACACAGCCACCACCAACCCCGCCACTTTCCCCCCTTGGTGGCCATACGTTACTTCTCCACATCTGTGTATCAATTCTGTCCTGTACACTGGTTCATCTGTACCGTTTCTCTAGGTTGAATATATGTGCTTTTATATACGATATCCGATTTTCTCTTTCTGACTGACTTCACTCTGTATGACAGTGTCTAGATCTATCCACGCCTGTACAAATGAACCAACATAGTTCCTTTTCATGGCTGTATAATATTCCACGGTATATAGGTACCACATCTTCTTTATCCATTCGTCTTTGGGTGGCCATTTAAGTTGTTTCCATGACCTGGCTGTTGTAAATAGTGCTGCACTGAACATTGGGGTGCCGGTGCCGTTTAGAATTATCCTCTTCTCTGGGCTTATGCCCTGGTGTGCGATGGCTGAGTCATATGTTATTTCTATTTTCAGTTTTTCAAGGAATCTCCTTGCTTCCCTCCCTAGTGGCTCTATCAATTTACACTCCCACCAAGAGTACAAGTGTGTTCTCTTTTTTCCACACCATGCCCAGCAGTTTTTTTTCTTGATTTTCTGATGGTGACCGTTCTAAATGGTGTGAGGTGATACCTCAGTGTAGTTTTGATGTGCATCTCTATAATAATTAGTGATGTTGAGCAGGTTTTTATCTGCTTGTTGGCCACCTGTATGTCTTCTGTGGAGAATAGTCTGTTTAGGACTTCTGCCCATTTTTAGATTGGGTTGTTGGTTGTTTAATATCAAGCAGCATGTGCTGTTTACATATTTTTGAGATTAATCCTCAGACCGCTGATATGTATGTAAATATTTTTCCCATTCTGTGGGTTGTGTGTTCTTCTTTCTCATAGTTTCCTGTGCTTAGCAAAATCTTTTAAGGTTACTGAGGTCCCACTTGTATATTTCCGTTTTTATTTCCAGGACTCTAGCAGGAGGATTACAAAAGATCTTTTTGTGTTTTATGTCCAATGACGTTCTTCCTAGGTTTTCCTCTACGAGTTTTAGAGTGTCCAGACTTAAGTTTGGGTCTCTGTTCCAATTTGTATTAATTTTTGTGTACGGTGTTTGGGAGTGTTCTAATCTTATTGTTTTACATGTCTCTCTCCAGTTTCCCCAGCACCACGTATTCAAGAGACAGTCTCTTCTCCATTGTGTATCTGTGCCCCCTTTGTCAGAGATTAGTTGAGCATAGGCGTGTGGCTTTATCTCTGGGCTTTCTATCCTGTTGCATTGATCTATATTTCTGTTTTGGTGCCAGTCCGATGCTGTCTTGGTTACTGTAGCTTTGTAGTACAGTGCGAAGTCACGGAGCCTGATTCCTCCAGCTCCTTTTTTTTTTTTCATCAAACTGCTTTGGCCACTCGGGGAGTTTTGTGTCTCCATACACATTTTAAGATTTTTTGTTCTGGTTTTGTAAAAAAATTGCCATTGGTAATTTGAGAGGGATTGCACTGAATATGTAGATTGCTTTGGGTAGTATAGTCATTTTCATAATATTGATTCTTCCTTTCCAAGAACATGGTATAGCTCTTCATCTGTTTGTATCATCCTCAGTTTCATTCATCAGTGTCTTATACTTTTCTGTATACAGGTTTTCTGTCTCCCTAGGTAGTTTTATTCCTAGGTATTTTATTCCTTTACTTGCAGGGGTAAATGGGAGTCCTTCCTTAATTTCTCTTTCTTTTTTTCTTCCTTAATGAATAGGAATGCAAGGGATTTCTGTGCATTAATTTTGTGTCCTGCAACGTTTCCAAATCCATGGATTAGCTCTACTAGTTTTACGGTGGCATCTTTAGGATTCTCTACGTATAGAATCATGTCATGTGCAAAGAGTGGCATTGTGACTTCTTCTTTTCCAGTTTGTCTTCCTTTTCTTTCCTTTGCTGCTCTGATTCCCGTGGCTAGAAGTTCCAAAACTATGTTGAATAATAGTGGTGAGAGTGGTCATCCTTGTCTTGTTCCTGATCTTAGAGGACATGCTTTCAGTTCTTCACCACTGAAAATGTTTGCTGCGGGTTTGTTGTATACGTCCTTGATTAAGTTGAGTGAGGTTCCCTCTAAGCCCACGTCCTGGAGGCTTTATATCACAAATGTGTGTTGACATTTGTCACAAGCTTTTCTGCATCGAGTGACTTGATCATATGCTTTTTCCTCTTCAATTTGTCAATAGGGGGAATCACATTGATTTGCGTGTATTGAAGAATCCTAGCATCCGTGGGAAACATCCCACTTGATGGAGAGGTATGATAGTTTTAATGTGGTGTTGGATTCTGTTGCTGCTATTTTGTTGAGCCGCTTTGCATCTGAGTTCATCAGTGATATCGGGATGTAACTCTCTTTCCTACTGTCTTTGTCTGGTTTTCCCAACAGGGTGACGGTGACCTCACAGGAAGAGTTTCAGAGTGTTCCTTCCACGCCAATAGTTTGGAAGAGTTTGAGAAAGGTGGGTGTTAGCTCTTTACTACGTGTTGGATAGAAATAACCTGTGAAGCCATCTGGTCCTGGACTTTTGTTTGTTGGACGATTTGTAATCAGAGTTTCAAGTTCATTACTCGTACTGGGTCTGTTCATATTTTCGATTTTTTCCTGCTTCAGCCTTGGAAGGTCGTACCTTCGTAAGAATTTGTCCATTTCCTCCTGATTGTCCATTTTGTTAGCATACAGTTGATTGCAGTAGTGTCTTACAACGTTTTGTATTTCTGTGTTGTCCGTTGTAACTTCTTTTACCTTTCTAATTTTATTGATTTCAGTCCTCTCCCTCTTTATCTTGATGCATCTGGCTAAGGATTTATCCATATGGTTTATCTTCTCAAAGAACCAGCTTTCTGTTTTTTTGATCTTTGATATTGTTTTCTTTCTTGCTGTTTCAGTCATTTCTTTCTTCTTTTTCTACCTTTTTATTGACAGTCCCAACTACCTGCAGAGTTTGTATTCTATGGAGTAAATGATTGGTTCACATGGACACAACTTCTTCCTTTGATCTTATTGGTTTGTGAACTTTGGAATCTTACTTCATTTTTTGATACAGCAGGTTCTTATTAGTTATCCGTCTTATACATATTACTGTATATATGTCAATCCCACTCTCCGAATTCATCACACAGCCACCACCAACCCCGCCACTTTCCCCCCTTGGTGGCCATACGTTACTTCTCCACATCTGTGTATCAATTCTGTCCTGTACACTGGTTCATCTGTACCGTTCCTCTAGGTTGAATATATGTGCTTTTATATACGATATCCGATTTTCTCTTTCTGACTGACTTCACTCTGTATGACAGTGTCTAGATCTATCCACGCCTGTACAAATGAACCAACATAGTTCCTTTTCGTGGCTGTATAATATTCCACGGTATATAGGTACCACATCTTATTTATCCATTCGTCTTTGGGTGGCCATTTAAGTTGTTTCCATGACCTGGCTGTTGTAAATGGTGCTGCACTGAACATTGGGGTGCCGGTGCCGTTTAGAATTATGCTCTTCTCTGGGCTTATGCCCTGGTGTGCGATGGCTGAGTCATATGTTATTTCTATTTTCAGTTTTTCAAGGAATCTCCTTGCTTCCCTCCCTAGTGGCTCTATCAATTTACACTCCCACCAAGAGTACAAGTGTGTTCTCTTTTTTCCAAACCATGCCCAGCAGTTTTTTTTCTTGATTTTCTGATGGTGACCGTTCTAAATGGTGTGAGGTGATACCTCAGTGTAGTTTTGATGTGCATCTCTATAATAATTAGTGATGTTGAGCAGGTTTTTATCTGCTTGTTGGCCACCTGTATGTCTTCTGTGGAGAATAGTCTGTTTAGGACTTCTGCCCATTTTTAGATTGGGTTGTTGGTTGTTTAATATCAAGCAGCATGTGCTGTTTACATATTTTTGAGATTGATCCTCAGACCGCTGATATGTATGTAAATATTTTTCCCATTCTGTGGGTTGTGTGTTCTTCTTTCTCATAGTTTCCTGTGCTTAGCAAAATCTTTTAAGGTTACTGAGGTCCCACTTGTATATTTCTGTTTTTATTTCCAGGACTCTAGCAGGAGGATTACAAAAGATCTTCTTGTGTTTTATGTCCAACGACGTTCTTCCTAGGTTTTCCTCTACGAGTTTTAGAGTGTCCAGACTTAAGTTTGGGTCTCTGTTCCAATTTGTATTAATTTTTGTGTACGGTGTTTGGGAGTGTTCTAATCTTATTGTTTTACATGTCTCTGTCCAGTTTCCCCAGCACCACGTATTCAAGAGACAGTCTCTTCTCCATTGTGTATCCGTGCCCCCTTTGTCAGAGATTAGTTGAGCATAGGCGTGTGGCTTTATCTCTGGGCTTTCTATCCTGTTGCATTGATCTATATTTCTGTTTTGGTGCCAGTCCGATGCTGTCTTGGTTACTGTAGCTTTGTAGTACAGTGCGAAGTCACGGAGCCCGATTCCTCCAGCTCCTTTTTTTTTTTTCATCAAACTGCTTTGGCCACTCGGGGAGTTTTGTGTCTCCATACACATTTTAAGATTTTTTGTTCTGGTTTTGTAAAACAATTGCCATTGGTAATTTGAGAGGGATTGCACTGAATATGTAGATTGCTTTGGGTAGTATAGTCATTTTCATAATATTGATTCTTCCTCTCCAAGAACATGGTATAGCTCTTCATCTGTTTGTATCATCCTCAGTTTCATTCATCAGTGTCTTATACTTTTCTGTATACAGGTTTTCTGTCTCCCTAGGTAGGTGTATTCCTAGGTCTTTTATTCCTTTACTTGCAGGGGTAAATGGGAGTCCTTCCTTAATTTCTCTTTCTTTTTTTCTTCCTTAATGAATAGGAATGCAAGGGATTTCTGTGCATTAATTTTGTGTCCTGCAACGTTTCCAAATCCATGGATTAGCTCTACTAGTTTTACGGTGGCATCTTTAGGATTCTCTACGTATAGAATCATGTCATGTGCAAAGAGTGGCATTGTGACTTCTTCTTTTCCAGTTTGTCTTCCTTTTCTTTCCTTTGCTGCTCTGATTCCCGTGGCTAGAAGTTCCAAAACTATGTTGAATAATAGTGGTGAGAGTGGTCATCCTTGTCTTGTTCCTGATCTTAGAGGACATGCTTTCAGTTCTTCACCACTGAAAATGTTTGCTGCGGGTTTGTTGTATACGTCCTTGATTAAGTTGAGTGAGGTTCCCTCTAAGCCCACGTCCTGGAGGCTTTATATCACAAATGTGTGTTGACATTTGTCACAAGCTTTTCTGCATCGAGTGACTTGATCATATGCTTTTTCCTCTTCAATTTGTCAATAGGGGGAATCACATTGATTTGCGTGTATTGAAGAATCCTTGCATCCCTGGGAAAAATCCCACTTGATGGTGAGTTATGATACTTTTAACGTGGTGTTGGATTCTGTTGCTGCTATTTTGTTGAGCCGCTTTGCATCTCAGTTCATCAGTGATATCGGGATGTAACTCTCTTTCCTACTATCTTTGTCTGGTTTTCCCAACAGGGTGACGGTGACCTCACAGGAAGAGTTTCAGAGTGTTCCTTCCACGCCAATAGTTTGGAAGAGTTTGAGAAAGGTGGGTGTTAGCTCTTTTCTACGTGTTGGATAGAAATAACCTGTGAAGCCATGTGGTCCTGGACTTTTGTTTGTTGGACGATTTGTAATCAGAGTTTCAAGTTCATTACTCGTACTGGGTCTGTTCATATTTTCGATTTTTTCCTGCTTCAGCCTTGGAAGGTCGTACCTTCCTAAGAATTTGTCCATTTCTTCCAGATTGTCCATTTTGTTAGCATAGAGTTGATTGCAGTAGTCTCTTATGACGTTTTGTATTTCTGTGTTGTCCGTTGTAACTTCTTTTACCTTTCTAATTTTATTGATTTCAGTCCTCTCCCTCTTTATCTTGATGCATCTGGCTAAGGATTTATCCATATGGTTTATCTTCTCAAAGAACCAGCTTTTTGTTTTTTTGATCTTCGATATTGTTTTCTTTGTTGCTGTTTCAGTCATTTCTTTCTTCTTTTTCTACCTTTTTATTAACAGTCCCAACTACCTTCAGAGTTTGTTTTCTATGGAGTAAATGATTGGTTCACATGGACACAACTTCTTCCTTTGATCTTATTGGTTTGTGAACTTTGGAATCTTACTTCATTTTTTGATACAGCAGGTTCTTATTAGTTATCCGTCTTATACATATTACTGTATATATGTCAATCCCACTCTCCGAATTCATCACACAGCCACCACCAACCCCGCCACTTTCCCCCCTTGGTGGCCATACGTTACTTCTCCACATCTGTGTATCAATTCTGTCCTGTACACTGGTTCATCTGTACCGTTTCTCTAGGTTGAATATATGTGCTTTTATATACGATATCCGACTTTCTCTTTCTGACTGACTTCACTCTGTATGACAGTGTCTAGATCTATCCACGCCTGTACAAATGAACCAACATAGTTCCTTTTCGTGGCTGTATAATATTCCACGGTATATAGGTACCACATCTTCTTTATCCATTCGTCTTTGAGTGGCCATTTAAGTTGTTTCCATGACCTGCCTGCTGTAAATATTGCTGCACTGAACATTGGGGTGCCGGTGCCGTTTAGAATTATGCTCTTCTCTGGGCTTATGCCCTGGTGTGCGATGGCTGAGTCATATGTTATTTCTATTTTCAGTTTTTCAAGGAATCTCCTTGCTTCCCTCCCTAGTGGCTCTATCAATTTACACTCCCACCAAGAGTGCAAGTGTGTTCTCTTTTTTCCACACCATGCCCAGCAGTTTTTTTTCTTGATTTTCTGATGGTGACCGTTCTAAATGGTGTGAGGTGATACCTCAGTGTAGTTTTGATGTGCATCTCTATAATAATTAGTGATGTTGAGCAGGTTTTTATCTGCTTGTTGCCCACCTGTATGTCTTCTGTGGAGAATAGTCTGTTTAGGACTTCTGCCCATTTTTAGATTGGGTTGTTGGTTGTTTAATATCAAGCAGCATGTGCTGTTTACATATTTTTGAGATTGATCCTCAGACCGCTGATTTGTATGTAAATATTTTTCCCATTCTGTGGGTTGTGTGTTCTTCTTTCTCATAGTTTCCTGTGCTTAGCAAAATCTTTTAAGGTTACTGAGGTCCCACTTGTATATTTCTGTTTTTATTTCCAGGACTCTAGCAGGAGGATTACAAAAGATCTTCTTGTGTTTTATGTCCAACAATGTTCTTCCTAGCTTTTCCTCTACGAGTTTTAGAGTGTCCAGACTTAAGTTTGGGTCTCTGTTCCAATTTGTATTAATTTTTGTGTACGGTGTTTGGGAGTGTTCTAATCTTATTGTTTTACATGTCTCTGTCCAGTTTCCCCAGCACCACGTATTCAAGAGACAGTCTCTTCTCCATTGTGTATCCGTGCCCCCTTTGTCAGAGATTAGTTGAGCATAGGCGTGTGGCTTTATCTCTGGGCTTTCTATCCTGTTGCATTGATCTATATTTCCGTTTTGGTGCCAGTCCAATGCTGTCTTGCTTACTGTAGCTTTGTAGGACAGTGCGAAGTCACGGAGCCTGATTTCTCCAGCTCCTTTTTTTTTTTTCATCAAACTGCTTTGGCCACTCGGGGAGTTTTGTGTCTCCATACACATTTTAAGATTTTTTGTTCTAGTTTCGTAAAAAAATTGCCATTGGTAATTTGAGAGGGATTGCACTGAATATGTAGATTGCTTTGGGTAGTATAGTCATTTTCATAATATTGATTCTTCCTCTCCAAGAACATGGTATAGCTCTTCATGTGTTTGTATCATCCTCAGTTTCATTCATCAGTGTCTTATACTTTTCTGTATACAGGTTTTCTGTCTCCCTAGGTAGGTTTATTCCTAGGTATTTTATTCCTTTACTTGCAGGGGTAAATGGGAGTCCTTCCTTAATTTCTCTTTCTTTTTTTCTTCCTTAATGAATAGGAATGCAAGGGATTTCTGTGCATTAATTTTGTGTCCTGCAACGTTTCCAAATCCATGGATTAGCTCTACTAGTTTTACGGTGGCATCTTTAGGATTCTCTACGTATAGAATCATGTCATGTGCAAAGAGTGGCCTTGTGACTTCTTCTTTTCCAGTTTGTCTTCCTTTTCTTTCCTTTGCTGCTCTGATTCCCGTGGCTAGAAGTTCCAAAACTATGTTGAATAATAGTGGTGAGAGTGGTCATCCTTGTCTTGTTCCTGATCTTAGAGGACATGCTTTCAGTTCTTCACCACTGAAAATGTTTGCTGCGGGTTTGTTGTATACGTCCTTGATTAAGTTGAGTGAGGTTCCCTCTAAGCCCACGTCCTGGAGGCTTTATATCACAAATGTGTGTTGACATTTGTCACAAGCTTTTCTGCATCGAGTGACTTGATCATATGCTTTTTCCTCTTCAATTTGTCAATAGGGGGAATCACATTGATTTGCGTGTATTGAAGAATCCTAGCATCCGTGGGAAACATCCCACTTGATGGAGAGGTATGATACTTTTAATGTGGTGTTGGATTCTGTTGCTGCTATTTTGTTGAGCTGCTTTGCATCTGAGTTCATCAGTGATATCGGGATGTAACTCTCTTTCCTACTATCTTTGTCTGGTTTTCCCAACAGGGTGACGGTGACCTCACAGGAAGAGTTTCAGAGTGTTCCTTCCACGCCAATAGTTTGGAAGAGTTTGAGAAAGGTGGGTGTTAGCTCTTTACTACGTGTTGGATAGAAATAACCTGTGAAGCCATCTGGTCCTGGACTTTTGTTTGTTGGACGATTTGTAATCAGAGTTTCAAGTTCATTACTCGTACTGGGTCTGTTCATATTTTCGATTTTTTCCTGCTTCAGCCTTGGAAGGTCGTACCTTCGTAAGAATTTGTCCATTTCCTCCTGATTGTCCATTTTGTTAGCATACAGTTGATTGCAGTAGTGTCTTACAACGTTTTGTATTTCTGTGTTGTCCGTTGTAACTTCTTTTACCTTTCTAATTTTATTGATTTCAGTCCTCTCCCTCTTTATCTTGATGCATCTGGCTAAGGATTTATCCATATGGTTTATCTTCTCAAAGAACCAGCTTTCTGTTTTTTTGATCTTTGATATTGTTTTCTTTCTTGCTGTTTCAGTCATTTCTTTCTTCTTTTTCTACCTTTTTATTGACAGTCCCAACTACCTGCAGAGTTTGTATTCTATGGAGTAAATGATTGGTTCACATGGACACAACTTCTTCCTTTGATCTTATTGGTTTGTGAACTTTGGAATCTTACTTCATTTTTTGATACAGCAGGTTCTTATTAGTTATCCGTCTTATACATATTACTGTATATATGTCAATCCCACTCTCCGAATTCATCACACAGCCACCACCAACCCCGCCACTTTCCCCCCTTGGTGGCCATACGTTACTTCTCCACATCTGTGTATCAATTCTGTCCTGTACACTGGTTCATCTGTACCGTTTCTCTAGGTTGAATATATGTGCTTTTATATACGATATCCGATTTTCTCTTTCTGACTGACTTCACTCTGTATGACAGTGTCTAGATCTATCCACGCCTGTACAAATGAACCAACATAGTTCCTTTTCGTGGCTGTATAATATTCCACGGTATATAGGTACCACATCTTCTTTATCCATTCGTCTTTGGGTGGCCATTTAAGATGTTTCCATGACCTGGCTGTTGTAAATAGTGCTGCACTGAACATTGGGGTGCCGGTGCCGTTTAGAATTATGCTCTTCTCTGGGCTTATGCCCTGGTGTGCGATGGCTGAGTCATATGTTATTTCTATTTTCAGTTTTTCAAGGAATCTCCTTGCTTCCCTCCCTAGTGGCTCTATCAATTTACACTCCCACCAAGAGTACAAGTGTGTTCTCTTTTTTCCAAACCATGCCCAGCAGTTTTTTTTCTTGATTTTCTGATGGTGACCGTTCTAAATGGTGTGAGGTGATACCTCAGTGTAGTTTTGATGTGCATCTCTATAATAATTAGTGATGTTGAGCAGGTTTTTATCTGCTTGTTGGCCACCTGTATGTCTTCTGTGGAGAATAGTCTGTTTAGGACTTCTGCCCATTTTTAGATTGGGTTGTTGGTTGTTTAATATCAAGCAGCATGTGCTGTTTACATATTTTTGAGATTGATCCTCAGACCGCTGATTTGTATGTAAATATTTTTCCCATTCTGTGGGTTGTGTGTTCTTCTTTCTCATAGTTTCCTGTGCTTAGCAAAATCTTTTAAGTTTACTGAGGTCCCACTTGTATATTTCCGTTTTTATTTCCAGGACTCTAGCAGGAGGATTACAAAAGATCTTTTTGTGTTTTATGTCCAATGACGTTCTTCCTAGGTTTTCCTCTACGAGTTTTAGAGTGTCCAGACTTAAGTTTGGGTCTCTGTTCCAATTTGTATTAATTTTTGTGTACGGTGTTTTGGAGTGTTCTAATCTTATTGTTTTACATGTCTCTGTCCAGTTTCCCCAGCACCACGTATTCAAGAGACAGTCTCTTCTCCATTGTGTATCTGTGCCCCCTTTGTCAGAGATTAGTTGAGCATAGGCGTGTGGCTTTATCTCTGGGCTTTCTATCCTGTTGCATTGATCTATATTTCCGTTTTGGTGCCAGTCCGATGCTGTCTTGCTTACTGTAGCTTTGTAGGACAGTGCGAAGTCACGGAGCCTGATTCCTCCAGCTCCTTTTTCTTTTTTCATCAAACTGCTTTGGCTACTCGGGGAATTTTGTGTCTCCATACACATTTTAAGATTTTTTGTTCTGGTTTTGTAAAGAAATTGCCATTGGTAATTTGAGAGGGATTGCACTGAATATGTAGATTGCTTTGGGTATTATAGTCATTTTCATAATATTGATTCTTCCTATCCAAGAACATGGTATAGCTCTTCATGTGTTTGTATCATCCTCAGTTTCATTCATCAGTGTCTTATACTTTTCTGTATACAGGTTTTCTGTCCCCTTAGGTAGGTTTATTCCTAGGTATTTTATTCCTTTACTTGCAGGGGTAAATTGGAGTCCTTCCTTAATTTCTCTTTCTTTTTTTCTTCCTTAATGAATAGGAATGCAAGGGATTTCTGTGCATTAATTTTGTGTCCTGCAACGTTTCCAAATCCATGGATTAGCTCTACTAGTTTTACGGTGGCATCTTTAGGATTCTCTACGTATAGAATCATGTCATGTGCAAAGAGTGGCATTGTGACTTCTTCTTTTCCAGTTTGTCTTCCTTTTCTTTCCTTTGCTGCTCTGATTCCCGTCGCTAGAAGTTCCAAAACTATGTTGAATAATAGTGGTGAGAGTGGTCATCCTTGTCTTGTTCCTGATCTTAGAGGACATGCTTTCAGTTCTTCACCACTGAAAATGTTTGCTGCGGGTTTGTTGTATACGCCCTTGATTAAGTTGAGTGAGGTTCCCTCTAAGCCCACGTCCTGGAGGCTTTATATCACAAATGTGTGTTGACATTTGTCACAAGCTTTTCTGCATCGAGTGACTTGATCATATGCTTTTTCCTCTTCAATTTGTCAATAGGGGGAATCACATTGATTTGCGTGTATTGAAGAATCCTTGCATCCCTGGGAAAAATCCCACTTGATGGTGAGGTATGATACTTTTAACGTGGTGTTGGATTCTGTTCCTGCTATTTTGTTGAGCCGCTTTGCATCTGAGTTCATCAGTGATATCGGGATGTAACTCTCTTTCCTACTATCTTTGTCTGGTTTTCCCAACAGGGTGACGGTGACCTCACAGGAAGAGTTTCAGAGTGTTCCTTCCACGCCAATAGTTTGGAAGAGTTTGAGAAAGGTGGGTGTTAGCTCTTTTCTACGTGTTGGATAGAAATAACCTGTGAAGCCATCTGGTCCTGGACTTTTGTTTGTTGGACGATTTGTAATCAGAGTTTCAAGTTCATTACTCGTACTGGGTCTGTTCATATTTTCGATTTTTTCCTGCTTCAGCCTTGGAAGGTCGTACCTTCCTAAGAATTTGTCCATTTCTTCCAGATTGTCCATTTTGTTAGCATAGAGTTGATTGCAGTAGTCTCTTACGACGTTTTGTATTTCTGTGTTGTCCGTTGTAACTTCTTTTACCTTTCTAATTTTATTGATTTCAGTCCTCTCCCTCTTTATCTTGATGCATCTGGCTAAGGATTTATCCATATGGTTTATCTTCTCAAGGAACCAGCTTTTTGTTTTTTTGATCTTTGATATTGTTTTCTTTGTTGCTGTTTCAGTCATTTCTTTCTTCTTTTTCTACCTTTTTATTGACAGTCCCAACTACCTGCAGAGTTTGTTTTCTATGGAGTAAATGATTGGGTCACATGGACACAACTTCTTCCTTTGATCTTATTGGTTTGTGAACTTTGCAATCTTACTTCATTTTTTGATACAGCAGGTTCTTATTAGTTATCCATCTGATACATATTACTGTATATATGTCAATCCCACTCTCCGAATTCATCACACAGCCACCACCAACCCTGCCACTTTCCCCCCTTGGTGGCCATACGTTACTTCTCCACATCTGTGTATCAATTCTGTCCTGTACACTGGTTCATCTGTACCGTTCCTCTAGGTTGAATATATGTGCTTTTATATACGATATCCGATTTTCTCTTTCTGACTGACTTCACTCTGTATGACAGTGTCTAGATCTATCCACGCCTGTACAAATGAACCAACATAGTTCCTTTTCGTGGCTGTATAATATTCCATGGTATATAGGTACCACATCTTCTTTATCCATTCATCTTTGGGTGGCCATTTAAGTTGTTTCCATGACCTGGCTGTTGTAAATGGTGCTGCACTGAACATTGGGGTGCCTGTGCCTTTTAGAATTATGCTCTTCTCTGGGCTTATGCCCTGGTGTGTGATGGCTGAGTCATATGTTATTTCTATTTTCAGTTTTTCAAGGAATCTCCTTGCTTCCCTCCCTAGTGGCTCTATCAATTTACACTCCCACCAAGAGTGCAAGTGTGTTCTCTTTTCTCCACACTGTGCCCAGCAGTTTTTTTTGTTGATTTTCTGATGGTGACCGCTCTAAATGGTGTGAGGTGATACCTCAGTGTAGTTTTGATGTGCATCTCTATAATAATTAGTGATGTTGAGCAGGTTTTTATCTGCTTGTTGGCCACCTGTATGTCTTCTGTGGAGAATAGTCTGTTTAGGACTTCTGCCAATTTTTAGATTGGGTTGTTGGTTTTTTAAATATCAAGCAGCATGTGCTGTTTACATATTTTTGAGATTGATCCTCAGACCGCTGATTTGTATGTAAATATTTTTCCCATTCTGTGGGTTGTGTGTTCTTCTTTCTCATAGTTTCCTGTGCTTAGCAAAATCTTTTAAGTTTACTGAGGTCCCACTTGTATATTTCTGCTTTTATTTCCAGGACTCTAGCAGGAGGATTACAAAAGATCTTCTTGTGTTTTATGTCCAACAATGTTCTTCCTAGGTTTTCCTCTACGAGTTTTAGAGTGTCCAGACTTAAGTTTGGGTCTCTGTTCCAATTTGTATTAATTTTTGTGTACGGTGTTTGGGAGTGTTCTAATCATATTGTTTTACATGTCTCTGTCCAGTTTCCCCAGCACCACGTATTCAAGAGACAGTCTCTTCTCCATTGTGTATCCGTGCCCCATTTGTCAGAGATTAGTTGAGCATAGGCGTGTGGCTTTATCTCTGGGCTTTCTATCCTATTGCATTGATCTATATTTCTGTTTTTGTGCCAGTCCAATGCTGTCTTGGTTACTGTAGCTTTGTAGTACAGTGCGAAATCACGGAGCCCGATTCCTCCAGCTCCTTTTTTTTTTTTTCATCAAACTGCTTTGGCCACTCGGGGAGTTTTGTGTCTCCATACACATTTTAAGATTTTTTGTTCTGGTTTTGTAAAACAATTGCCATTGGTAATTTGAGAGGGATTGCACTGAATATGTAGATTGCTTTGGGTAGTATAGTCATTTTCATAATATTGATTCTTCCTTTCCAAGAACACGGTATAGCTCTTATCTGTTCGTATCATCCTCAGTTTCATTCATCAGTGTCTTATACTTTTCTGTATACAGGTTTTCTGTCTCCCTAGGTAGGTTTATTCCTAGGTATTTTATTCCTTTACTTGCAGGGGTAAATGGGAGTCCTTCCTTAATTTCTCTTTCTTTTTTTCTTCCTTAATGAATAGGAATGCAAGGGATTTCTGTGCATTAATTTTGTGTCCTGCAACGTTTCCAAATCCATGGATTAGCTCTACTAGTTTTACGGTGGCATCTTTAGGATTCTCTACGTATAGAATCATGTCATGTGCAAAGAGTGGCATTGTGACTTCTTCTTTTCCAGTTTGTCTTCCTTTTCTTTCCTTTGCTGCTCTGATTCCCGTGGCTAGAAGTTCCGAAACTATGTTGAATAATAGTGGTGAGAGTGGTCATCCTTGTCTTGTTCCTGATCTTAGAGGACATGCTTTTAGTTCTTCACCACTGAAAATGTTGGCTGCGGGTTTGTTGTATACGTCCTTGATTAAGTTGAGTGAGGTTCCCTCTAAGCCCACGTCCTGGAGGCTTTATATCACAAATGTGTGTTGACATTTGTCACAAGCTTTTCTGCATCGAGTGACTTGATCATATGCTTTTTCCTCTTCAATTTGTCAATAGGGGGAATCACATTGATTTGCGTGTATTGAAGAATCCTAGCATCCGTGGGAAAAATCCCACTTGATGGAGAGGTATGATACTTTTAATGTGGTGTTGGATTCTGTTGCTGCTATTTTGTTGAGCCGCTTTGCATCTGAGTTCATCAGTGATATCGGGATGTAACTCTCTTTCCTACTATCTTTGTCTGGTTTTCCCAACAGGGTGACGGTGGCCTCACAGAAAGAGTTTCAGAGTGTTCCTTCCACGCCAATAGTTTGGAAGAGTTTGAGAAAGGTGGGTGTTAGCACTTTGCTACGTGTTGGATAGAAATAACCTGTGAAGCCATGTGGTCCTGGACTTTTGTTGTTGGACGATTTGTAATCAGAGTTTCAAGTTCATTACTCGTACTGGTTCTGTTCATATTTTCGATTTTTTCCTGCTTCAGCCTTGGAAGGTTGTACCTTCCTAAGAATTTGTCCATTTCTTCCAGATTGTCCATTTTGTTAGCATAGAGTTGATTGCAGTAGTCTCTTACAACGTTTTGTATTTCTGTGTTGTCCGTTGTAACTTCTTTTACCTTTCTAATTTTATTGATTTCAGTCCTCTCCCTCTTTATCTTGATGCATCTGGCTAAGGATTTATCCATATGGTTTATCTTCTCAAAGAACCAGCTTTTTGTTTTTTTGATCTTTGACATTGTTTTCTTTGTTGCTGTTTCAGTCATTTCTTTCTTCTTTTTCTACCTTTTTATTGACAGTCCCAACTACCTTCAGAGTTTGTTTTCTATGGAGTAAATGATTGGTTCACATGGACACAACTTCTTCCTTTGATCTTATTGGTTTGTGAACTTTGGAATCTTACTTCATTTTTTGATACAGCAGGTTCTTATTAGTTATCCGTCTTATACATATTACTGTATATATGTCAATCCCACTCTCCGAATTCATCACACAGCCACCACCAACCCCGCCACTTTCCCCCCTTGGTGGCCATACGTTACTTCTCCACATCTGTGTATCAATTCTGTCCTGTACACTGGTTCATCTGTACCGTTTCTCTAGGTTGAATATATGTGCTTTTATATACGATATCCGATATTCTCTTTCTGACTGACTTCACTCTGTATGACAGTGTCTAGATCTATCCACGCCTGTACAAATGAACCAACATAGTTCCTTTTCCTGGCTGTATAATATTCCACGGTATATAGGTACCACATCTTCTTTATCCATTCGTCTTTGGGTGGCCATTTAAGTTGTTTCCATGACCTGGCTGTTGTGAATAGTGCTGCACTGAACATTGGGGTGCCGGTGCCGTTTAGAATTATGCTCTTCTCTGGGCTTATGCCCTGGTGTGCGATGGCTGAGTCATATGTTATTTCTATTTTCAGTTTTTCAAGGAATCTCCTTGCTTCCCTCCCTAGTGGCTCTATCAATTTACACTCCCACCAAGAGTGCAAGTGTGTTCTCTTTTCTCCACACTGTGCCCAGCAGTTTTTTTTGTTGATTTTCTGATGGTGACCGCTCTAAATGGTGTGAGGTGATACCTCAGTGTAGTTTTGATGTGCATCTCTATAATAATTAGTGATGTTGAGCAGGTTTTTATCTGCTTGTTGGCCACCTGTATGTCTTCTGTGGAGAATAGTCTGTTTAGGACTTCTGCCCATTTTTAGATTGGGTTGTTGGTTGTTTAATATCAAGCAGCATGTGCTGTTTACATATTTTTGAGATTGATCCTCAGACCGCTGATTTGTATGTAAATATTTTTCCCATTCTGTGGGTTGTGTGTTCTTCTTTCTCATAGTTTCCTGTGCTTAGCAAAATCTTTTAAGGTTACTGAGGTCCCACTTGTATATTTCTGTTTTTATTTCCAGGACTCTAGCAGGAGGATTACAAAAGATCTTCTTGTGTTTTATGTCCAAGGACGTTCTTCCTAGGTTTTCCTCTACGAGTTTTAGAGTGTCCAGACTTAAGTTTGGGTCTCTGTTCCAATTTGTATTAATTTTTGTGTACGGTGTTTGGGAGTGTTCTAATCTTATTGTTTTACATGTCTCTGTCCAGTTTCCCCAGCACCACGTATTCAAGAGACAGTCTCTTCTCCATTGTGTATCTGTGCCCCCTTTGTCAGAGATTAGTTGAGCATAGGCGTGTGGCTTTATCTCTGGGCTTTCTATCCTGTTGCATTGATCTATATTTCCGTTTTGGTGCCAGTCCGATGCTGTCTTGCTTACTGTAGCTTTGTAGGACAGTGCGAAGTCACGGAGCCTGATTCCTCCAGCTCCTTTTTCTTTTTTCATCAAACTGCTTTGGCTACTCGGGGAATTTTGTGTCTCCATACACATTTTAAGATTTTTTGTTCTGGTTTTGTAAAGAAACTGCCATTGGTAATTTGAGAGGGATTGCACTGAATATGTAGATTGCTTTGGGTAGTATAGTCATTTTCATAATATTGATTCTTCCTATCCAAGAACATGGTATAGCTCTTCATCTGTTTGTATCATCCTCAGTTTCATTCATCAGTGTCTTATACTTTTCTGTATACAGGTTTTCTGTCCCCTTAGGTAGGTTTATTCCTAGGTATTTTATTCCTTTACTTGCAGGGGTAAATGGGAGTCCTTCCTTAATTTCTCTTTCTTTTTTTCTTCCTTAATGAATAGGAATGCAAGGGATTTCTGTGCATTAATTTTGTGTCCTGCAACGTTTCCAAATCCATGGATTAGCTCTACTAGTTTTACGGTGGCATCTTTAGGATTCTCTACGTATAGAATCATGTCATGTGCAAAGAGTGGCATTGTGACTTCTTCTTTTCCAGTTTGTCTTCCTTTTCTTTCCTTTGCTGCTCTGATTCCCGTGGCTAGAAGTTCCAAAACTATGTTGAATAATAGTGGTGAGAGTGGTCATCCTTGTCTTGTTCCTGATCTTAGAGGACATGCTTTCAGTTCTTCACCACTGAAAATGTTGGCTGCGGGTTTGTTGTATACGTCCTTGATTAAGTTGAGTGAGGTTCCCTCTAAGCCCACGTCCTGGAGGCTTTATATCACAAATGTGTGTTGACATTTGTCACAAGCTTTTCTGCATCGAGTGACTTGATCATATGCTTTTTCCTCTTCAATTTGTCAATAGGGGGAATCACATTGATTTGCGTGTATTGAAGAATCCTTGCATCCCTGGGAAAAATCCCACTTGATGGTGAGTTATGATACTTTTAACGTGGTGTTGGATTCTGTTGCTGCTATTTTGTTGAGCCGCTTTGCATCTCAGTTCATCAGTGATATCGGGATGTAACTCTCTTTCCTACTATCTTTGTCTGGTTTTCCCAACAGGGTGACGGTGACCTCACAGGAAGAGTTTCAGAGTGTTCCTTCCACGCCAATAGTTTGGAAGAGTTTGAGAAAGGTGGGTGTTAGCTCTTTTCTACGTGTTGGATAGAAATAACCTGTGAAGCCATGTGGTCCTGGACTTTTGTTTGTTGCACGATTTGTAATCAGAGTTTCAAGTTCATTACTCGTACTGGGTCTGTTCATATTTTCGATTTTTTCCTGCTTCAGCCGTGGAAGGTCGTACCTTCCTAAGAATTTGTCCATTTCTTCCAGATTGTCCATTTTGTTAGCATAGAGTTGATTGCAGTAGTCTCTTACGACGTTTTGTATTTCTGTGTTGTCCGTTGTAACTTCTTTTACCTTTCTAATTTTATTGATTTCAGTCCTCTCCCTCTTTATCTTGATGCATCTGGCTAAGGATTTATCCATATGGTTTATCTTCTCAAGGAACCAGCTTTTTGTTTTTTTGATCTTTGATATTGTTTTCTTTGTTGCTGTTTCAGTCATTTCTTTCTTCTTTTTCTACCTTTTTATTGACAGTCCCAACTACCTGCAGAGTTTGTTTTCTATGGAGTAAATGATTGGGTCACATGGACACAACTTCTTCCTTTGATCTTATTGGTTTGTGAACTTTGCAATCTTACTTCATTTTTTGATACAGCAGGTTCTTATTAGTTATCCATCTGATACATATTACTGTATATATGTCAATCCCACTCTCCGAATTCATCACACAGCCACCACCAACCCCGCCACTTTCCCCCCTTGGTGGCCATACGTTACTTCTCCACATCTGTGTATCAATTCTGTCCTGTACACTGGTTCATCTGTACCGTTCCTCTAGGTTGAATATATGTGCTTTTATATACGATATCCGATTTTCTCTTTCTGACTGACTTCACTCTGTATGACAGTGTCTAGATCTATCCACGCCTGTACAAATGAACCAACATAGTTCCTTTTCGTGGCTGTATAATATTCCACGGTATATAGGTACCACATCTTCTTTATCCATTCGTCTTTGGGTGGCCATTTAAGTTGTTTCCATGACCTGGCTGCTGTAAATAGTGCTGCACTGAACATTGGGGTGCCTGTGCCTTTTAGAATTATGCTCTTCTCTGGGCTTATGCCCTGGTGTGCGATGGCTGAGTCATATGTTATTTCTATTTTCAGTTTTTCAAGGAATCTCCTTGCTTCCCTCCCTAGTGGCTCTATCAATTTACCCTCCCACCAAGAGTGCAAGTGTGTTCTCTTTTCTCCACACCATGCCCAGCAGTTTTTTTTCTTGATTTTCTGATGGTGACCGTTCTAAATGGTGTGAGGTGATACCTCAGTGTAGTTTTGATGTGCATCTCTATAATAATTAGTGATGTTGAGCAGGTTTTTATCTGCTTGTTGGCCACCTGTATGTCTTCTGTGGAGAATAGTCTGTTTAGGACTTCTGCCCATTTTTAGATTGGGTTGTTGGTTGTTTAATATCAAGCAGCATGTGCTGTTTACATATTTTTGAGATTGATCCTCAGACCGCTGATTTGTATGTAAATATTTTTCCCATTCTGTGGGTTGTGTGTTCTTCTTTCTCATAGTTTCCTGTGCTTAGCAAAATCTTTTAAGGTTACTGAGGTCCCACTTGTATATTTCTGTTTTTATTTCCAGGACTCTAGCAGGAGGATTACAAAAGATCTTCTTGTGTTTTTTGTCCAACGACGTTCTTCCTAGGTTTTCCTCTACGAGTTTTAGAGTGTCCAGACTTAAGTTTGGGTCTCTGTTCCAATTTGTATTAATTTTTGTGTACGGTGTTTTGGAGTGTTCTAATCTTATTGTTTTACATGACTCTGTCCAGTTTCCCCAGCACCACGTATTCAAGAGACAGTCTCTTCTCCATTGTGTATCTGTGCCCCCTTTGTCAGAGATTAGTTGAGCATAGGCGTGTGGCTTTATCTCTGGGCTTTCTATCCTGTTGCATTGATCTATATTTCCGTTTTGGTGCCAGTCCGATGCTGTCTTGCTTACTGTAGCTTTGTAGTACAGTGCGAAGTCACGGAGCCCGATTCCTCCAGCTCCTTTTTTTTTTTTTCATCAAACTGCTTTGGCCACTCGGGGAGTTTTGTGTCTCCATACACATTTTAAGATTTTTTGTTCTGGTTTTGTAAAGAAATTGCCATTGGTAATTTGAGAGGGATTGCACTGAATATGTAGATTGCTTTGGGTAGTATAGTCATTTTCATAATATTGATTCTTCCTATCCAAGAACATGGTATAGCTCTTCATCTGTTTGTATCATCCTCAGTTTCATTCATCAGTGTCTTATACTTTTCTGTATACAGGTTTTCTGTCTCCCTAGGTAGGTGTATTCCTAGGTATTTTATTCCTTTACTTGCAGGGGTAAATTGGAGTCCTTCCTTAATTTCTCTTTTTTTCTTCCTTAATGAATAGGAATGCAAGGGATTTCTGTGCATTAATTTTGTGTCCTGCAACGTTTCCAAATCCATGGATTAGCTCTACTAGTTTTACGGTGGCATCTTTAGGATTCTCTAAGTATAGAATCATGTCATGTGCAAAGAGTGGCATTGTGACTTCTTCTTTTCCAGTTTGTCTTCCTTTTCTTTCCTTTGCTGCTCTGATTCCCGTGGCTAGAAGTTCCAAAACTATGTTGAATAATAGTGGTGAGAGTGGTCATCCTTGTCTTGTTCCTGATCTTAGAGGACATGCTTTCAGTTCTTCACCAATGAAAATGTTTGCTGCGGGTTTGTTGTATACGTCCTTGATTAAGTTGAGTGAGGTTCCCTCTAAGCCCACGTCCTGGAGGCTTTATATCACAAATGTGTGTTGACATTTGTCACAAGCTTTTCTGCATCGAGTGACTTGATCATATGCTTTTTCCTCTTCAATTTGTCAATAGGGGGAATCACATTGATTTGCGTGTATTGAAGAATCCTTGCATCCCTGGGAAAAATCCCACTTGATGGTGAGTTATGATACTTTTAACGTGGTGTTGGATTCTGTTGCTGCTATTTTGTTGAGCCGCTTTGCATCTCAGTTCATCAGTGATATCGGGATGTAACTCTCTTTCCTACTATCTTTGTCTGGTTTTCCCAACAGGGTGACGGTGACCTCACAGGAAGAGTTTCAGAGTGTTCCTTCCACGCCAATAGTTTGGAAGAGTTTGAGAAAGGTGGGTGTTAGCTCTTTTCTACGTGTTGGATAGAAATAACCTGTGAAGCCATCTGGTCCTGGACTTTTGTTTGTTGGACGATTTGTAATCAGAGTTTCAAGTTCATTACTCGTACTGGGTCTGTTCATATTTTCGATTTTTTCCTGCTTCAGCCTTGGAAGGTCGTACCTTCCTAAGAATTTGTCCATTTCTTCCAGATTGTCCATTTTGTTAGCATAGAGTTGATTGCAGTAGTCTCTTATGACGTTTTGTATTTCTGTGTTGTCCGTTGTAACTTCTTTTACCTTTCTAATTTTATTGATTTCAGTCCTCTCCCTCTTTATCTTGATGCATCTGGCTAAGGATTTATCCATATGGTTTATCTTCTCAAAGAACCAGCTTTTTGTTTTTTTGATCTTTGACATTGTTTTCTTTGTTGCTGTTTCAGTCATTTCTTTCTTCTTTTTCTACCTTTTTATTGACAGTCCCAACTACCTTCAGAGTTTGTTTTCTATGGAGTAAATGATTGGGTCACATGGACACAACTTCTTCCTTTGATCTTATTGGTTTGTGAACTTTGCAATCTTACTTCATTTTTTGATACAGCAGGTTCTTATTAGTTATCCATCTGATACATATTACTGTATATATGTCAATCCCACTCTCCGAATTCATCACACAGCCACCACCAACCCCGCCACTTTCCCCCCTTGGTGGCCATACGTTACTTCTCCACATCTGTGTATCAATTCTGTCCTGTACACTGGTTCATCTGTACCGTTCCTCTAGGTTGAATATATGTGCTTTTATATACGATATCCGATTTTCTCTTTCTGACTGACTTCACTCTGTATGACAGTGTCTAGATCTATCCACGCCTGTACAAATGAACCAACATAGTTCCTTTTCGTGGCTGTATAATATTCCACGGTATATAGGTACCACATCTTCTTTATCCATTCGTCTTTGGGTGGCCATTTAAGTTGTTTCCATGACCTGGCTGCTGTAAATAGTGCTGCACTGAACATTGGGGTGCCTGTGCCTTTTAGAATTATGCTCTTCTCTGGGCTTATGCCCTGGTGTGCGATGGCTGAGTCATATGTTATTTCTATTTTCAGTTTTTCAAGGAATCTCCTTGCTTCCCTCCCTAGTGGCTCTATCAATTTACCCTCCCACCAAGAGTGCAAGTGTGTTCTCTTTTCTCCACACCATGCCCAGCAGTTTTTTTTCTTGATTTTCTGATGGTGACCGTTCTAAATGGTGTGAGGTGATACCTCAGTGTAGTTTTGATGTGCATCTCTATAATAATTAGTGATGTTGAGCAGGTTTTTATCTGCTTGTTGGCCACCTGTATGTCTTCTGTGGAGAATAGTCTGTTTAGGACTTCTGCCCATTTTTAGATTGGGTTGTTGGTTGTTTAATATCAAGCAGCATGTGCTGTTTACATATTTTTGAGATTGATCCTCAGACCGCTGATTTGTATGTAAATATTTTTCCCATTCTGTGGGTTGTGTGTTCTTCTTTCTCATAGTTTCCTGTGCTTAGCAAAATCTTTTAAGGTTACTGAGGTCCCACTTGTATATTTCTGTTTTTATTTCCAGGACTCTAGCAGGAGGATTACAAAAGATCTTCTTGTGTTTTTTGTCCAACGACGTTCTTCCTAGGTTTTCCTCTACGAGTTTTAGAGTGTCCAGACTTAAGTTTGGGTCTCTGTTCCAATTTGTATTAATTTTTGTGTACGGTGTTTTGGAGTGTTCTAATCTTATTGTTTTACATGACTCTGTCCAGTTTCCCCAGCACCACGTATTCAAGAGACAGTCTCTTCTCCATTGTGTATCTGTGCCCCCTTTGTCAGAGATTAGTTGAGCATAGGCGTGTGGCTTTATCTCTGGGCTTTCTATCCTGTTGCATTGATCTATATTTCCGTTTTGGTGCCAGTCCGATGCTGTCTTGCTTACTGTAGCTTTGTAGTACAGTGCGAAGTCACGGAGCCCGATTCCTCCAGCTCCTTTTTTTTTTTTTCATCAAACTGCTTTGGCCACTCGGGGAGTTTTGTGTCTCCATACACATTTTAAGATTTTTTGTTCTGGTTTTGTAAAGAAATTGCCATTGGTAATTTGAGAGGGATTGCACTGAATATGTAGATTGCTTTGGGTAGTATAGTCATTTTCATAATATTGATTCTTCCTATCCAAGAACATGGTATAGCTCTTCATCTGTTTGTATCATCCTCAGTTTCATTCATCAGTGTCTTATACTTTTCTGTATACAGGTTTTCTGTCTCCCTAGGTAGGTGTATTCCTAGGTATTTTATTCCTTTACTTGCAGGGGTAAATTGGAGTCCTTCCTTAATTTCTCTTTTTTTCTTCCTTAATGAATAGGAATGCAAGGGATTTCTGTGCATTAATTTTGTGTCCTGCAACGTTTCCAAATCCATGGATTAGCTCTACTAGTTTTACGGTGGCATCTTTAGGATTCTCTAAGTATAGAATCATGTCATGTGCAAAGAGTGGCATTGTGACTTCTTCTTTTCCAGTTTGTCTTCCTTTTCTTTCCTTTGCTGCTCTGATTCCCGTGGCTAGAAGTTCCAAAACTATGTTGAATAATAGTGGTGAGAGTGGTCATCCTTGTCTTGTTCCTGATCTTAGAGGACATGCTTTCAGTTCTTCACCAATGAAAATGTTTGCTGCGGGTTTGTTGTATACGTCCTTGATTAAGTTGAGTGAGGTTCCCTCTAAGCCCACGTCCTGGAGGCTTTATATCACAAATGTGTGTTGACATTTGTCACAAGCTTTTCTGCATCGAGTGACTTGATCATATGCTTTTTCCTCTTCAATTTGTCAATAGGGGGAATCACATTGATTTGCGTGTATTGAAGAATCCTTGCATCCCTGGGAAAAATCCCACTTGATGGTGAGTTATGATACTTTTAACGTGGTGTTGGATTCTGTTGCTGCTATTTTGTTGAGCCGCTTTGCATCTCAGTTCATCAGTGATATCGGGATGTAACTCTCTTTCCTACTATCTTTGTCTGGTTTTCCCAACAGGGTGACGGTGACCTCACAGGAAGAGTTTCAGAGTGTTCCTTCCACGCCAATAGTTTGGAAGAGTTTGAGAAAGGTGGGTGTTAGCTCTTTTCTACGTGTTGGATAGAAATAACCTGTGAAGCCATCTGGTCCTGGACTTTTGTTTGTTGGACGATTTGTAATCAGAGTTTCAAGTTCATTACTCGTACTGGGTCTGTTCATATTTTCGATTTTTTCCTGCTTCAGCCTTGGAAGGTCGTACCTTCCTAAGAATTTGTCCATTTCTTCCAGATTGTCCATTTTGTTAGCATAGAGTTGATTGCAGTAGTCTCTTATGACGTTTTGTATTTCTGTGTTGTCCGTTGTAACTTCTTTTACCTTTCTAATTTTATTGATTTCAGTCCTCTCCCTCTTTATCTTGATGCATCTGGCTAAGGATTTATCCATATGGTTTATCTTCTCAAAGAACCAGCTTTTTGTTTTTTTGATCTTTGATATTGTTTTCTTTGTTGCTGTTTCAGTCATTTCTTTCTTCTTTTTCTACCTTTTTATTGACAGTCCCAACTACCTTCAGAGTTTGTTTTCTATGGAGTAAATGATTGGGTCACATGGACACAACTTCTTCCTTTGATCTTATTGGTTTGTGAACTTTGCAATCTTACTTCATTTTTTGATACAGCAGGTTCTTATTAGTTATCCATCTGATACATATTACTGTATATATGTCAATCCCACTCTCCGAATTCATCACACAGCCACCACCAACCCCGCCACTTTCCCCCCTTGGTGGCCATACGTTACTTCTCCACATCTGTGTATCAATTCTGTCCTGTACACTGGTTCATCTGTACCGTTCCTCTAGGTTGAATATATGTGCTTTTATATACGATATCCGATTTTCTCTTTCTGACTGACTTCACTCTGTATGACAGTGTCTAGATCTATCCACGCCTGTACAAATGAACCAACATAGTTCCTTTTCGTGGCTGTATAATATTCCACGGTATATAGGTACCACATCTTCTTTATCCATTCGTCTTTGGGTGGCCATTTAAGTTGTTTCCATGACCTGGCTGCTGTAAATAGTGCTGCACTGAACATTGGGGTGCCTGTGCCTTTTAGAATTATGCTCTTCTCTGGGCTTATGCCCTGGTGTGCGATGGCTGAGTCATATGTTATTTCTATTTTCAGTTTTTCAAGGAATCTCCTTGCTTCCCTCCCTAGTGGCTCTATCAATTTACCCTCCCACCAAGAGTGCAAGTGTGTTCTCTTTTCTCCACACCATGCCCAGCAGTTTTTTTTCTTGATTTTCTGATGGTGACCGTTCTAAATGGTGTGAGGTGATACCTCAGTGTAGTTTTGATGTGCATCTCTATAATAATTAGTGATGTTGAGCAGGTTTTTATCTGCTTGTTGGCCACCTGTATGTCTTCTGTGGAGAATAGTCTGTTTAGGACTTCTGCCCATTTTTAGATTGGGTTGTTGGTTGTTTAATATCAAGCAGCATGTGCTGTTTACATATTTTTGAGATTGATCCTCAGACCGCTGATTTGTATGTAAATATTTTTCCCATTCTGTGGGTTGTGTGTTCTTCTTTCTCATAGTTTCCTGTGCTTAGCAAAATCTTTTAAGGTTACTGAGGTCCCACTTGTATATTTCTGTTTTTATTTCCAGGACTCTAGCAGGAGGATTACAAAAGATCTTCTTGTGTTTTTTGTCCAACGACGTTCTTCCTAGGTTTTCCTCTACGAGTTTTAGAGTGTCCAGACTTAAGTTTGGGTCTCTGTTCCAATTTGTATTAATTTTTGTGTACGGTGTTTTGGAGTGTTCTAATCTTATTGTTTTACATGACTCTGTCCAGTTTCCCCAGCACCACGTATTCAAGAGACAGTCTCTTCTCCATTGTGTATCTGTGCCCCCTTTGTCAGAGATTAGTTGAGCATAGGCGTGTGGCTTTATCTCTGGGCTTTCTATCCTGTTGCATTGATCTATATTTCCGTTTTGGTGCCAGTCCGATGCTGTCTTGCTTACTGTAGCTTTGTAGGACAGTGCGAAGTCACGGAGCCTGATTCCTCCAGCTCCTTTTTCTTTTTTCATCAAACTGCTTTGGCTACTTGGGGAGTTTTGTGTCTCCATACACATTTTAAGATTTTTTGTTCTGGTTTTGTAAAGAAATTGCCATTGGTAATTTGAGAGGGATTGCACTGAATATGTAGATTGCTTTGGGTAGTATAGTCATTTTCATAATATTGATTCTTCCTATCCAAGAACATGGTATAGCTCTTCATCTGTTCGTATCATCCTCAGTTTCATTCATCAGTGTCTTATACTTTTCTGTATACAGGTTTTCTGTCTCCCTAGGTAGGTGTATTCCTAGGTATTTTATTCCTTTACTTGCAGGGGTAAATTGGAGTCCTTCCTTAATTTCTCTTTCTTTTTTTCTTCCTTAATGAATAGGAATGCAAGGGATTTCTGTGCATTAATTTTGTGTCCTGCAACGTTTCCAAATCCATGGATTAGCTCTACTAGTTTTACGGTGGCATCTTTAGGATTCTCTAAGTATAGAATCATGTCATGTGCAAAGAGTGGCATTGTGACTTCTTCTTTTCCAGTTTGTCTTCCTTTTCTTTCCTTTGCTGCTCTGATTCCCGTGGCTAGAAGTTCCAAAACTATGTTGAATAATAGTGGTGAGAGTGGTCATCCTTGTCTTGTTCCTGATCTTAGAGGACATGCTTTCAGTTCTTCACCACTGAAAATGTTTGCTGCGGGTTTGTTGTATACGTCCTTGATTAAGTTGAGTGAGGTTCCCTTTAAGCCCACGTCCTGGAGGCTTTATATCACAAATGTGTGTTGACATTTGTCACAAGCTTTTCTGCATCGAGTGACTTGATCATATGCTTTTTCCTCTTCAATTTGTCAATAGGGGGAATCACATTGATTTGCGTGTATTGAAGAATCCTTGCATCCCTGGGAAAAATCCCACTTGATGGTGAGTTATGATACTTTTAACGTGGTGTTGGATTCTGTTGCTGCTATTTTGTTGAGCCGCTTTGCATCTGAGTTCATCAGTGATATCGGGATGTAACTCTCTTTCCTACTATCTTTGTCTGGTTTTCCCAACAGGGTGACGGTGACCTCACAGGAAGAGTTTCAGAGTGTTCCTTCCACGCCAATAGTTTGGAAGAGTTTGAGAAAGGTGGGTGTTAGCTCTTTTCTACGTGTTGGATAGAAATAACCTGTGAAGCCATGTGGTCCTGGACTTTTGTTTGTTGGACGATTTGTAATCAGAGTTTCAAGTTCATTACTCGTACTGGGTCTGTTCATATTTTCGATTTTTTCCTGCTTCAGCTGTGGAAGGTCGTACCTTCCTAAGAATTTGTCCATTTCTTCCAGATTGTCCATTTTGTTAGCATAGAGTTGATTGCAGTAGTCTCTTATGACGTTTTGTATTTCTGTGTTGTCCGTTGTAACTTCTTTTACCTTTCTAATTTTATTGATTTCAGTCCTCTCCCTCTTTATCTTGATGCATCTGGCTAAGGATTTATCCATATGGTTTATCTTCTCAAGGAACCAGCTTTTTGTTTTTTTGATCTTTGATATTGTTTTCTTTGTTGCTGTTTCAGTCATTTCTTTCTTCTTTTTCTACCTTTTTATTGACAGTCCCAACTACCTGCAGAGTTTGTTTTCTATGGAGTAAATGATTGGGTCACATGGACACAACTTCTTCCTTTGATCTTATTGGTTTGTGAACTTTGCAATCTTACTTCATTTTTTGATACAGCAGGTTCTTATTAGTTATCCATCTGATACATATTACTGTATATATGTCAATCCCACTCTCCGAATTCATCACACAGCCACCACCAACCCCGCCACTTTCCCCCCTTGGTGGCCATACGTTACTTCTCCACATCTGTGTATCAATTCTGTCCTGTACACTGGTTCATCTGTACCGTTCCTCTAGGTTGAATATATGTGCTTTTATATACGATATCCGATTTTCTCTTTCTGACTGACTTCACTCTGTATGACAGTGTCTAGATCTATCCACGCCTGTACAAATGAACCAACATAGTTCCTTTTCGTGGCTGTATAATATTCCACGGTATATAGGTACCACATCTTCTTTATCCATTCGTCTTTGGGTGGCCATTTAAGTTGTTTCCATGACCTGGCTGCTGTAAATATTGCTGCACTGAACATTGGGGTGCCTGTGCCTTTTAGAATTATGCTCTTCTCTGGGCTTATGCCCTGGTGTGCGATGGCTGAGTCATATGTTATTTCTATTTTCAGTTTTTCAAGGAATCTCCTTGCTTCCCTCCCTAGTGGCTCTATCAATTTACCCTCCCACCAAGAGTGCAAGTGTGTTCTCTTTTCTCCACACCATGCCCAGTTTTTTTTCTTGATTTTCTGATGGTGACCGTTCTAAATGGTGTGAGGTGATACCTCAGTGTAGTTTTGATGTGCATCTCTATAATAATTAGTGATGTTGAGCAGGTTTTTATCTGCTTGTTGGCCACCTGTATGTCTTCTGTGGAGAATAGTCTGTTTAGGACTTCTGCCCATTTTTAGATTGGGTTGTTGGTTGTTTAATATCAAGCAGCATGTGCTGTTTACATATTTTTGAGATTGATCCTCAGACCGCTGATTTGTATGTAAATATTTTTCCCATTCTGTGGGTTGTGTGTTCTTCTTTCTCATAGTTTCCTGTGCTTAGCAAAATCTTTTAAGGTTACTGAGGTCCCACTTGTATATTTCTGTTTTTATTTCCAGGACTCTAGCAGGAGGATTACAAAAGATCTTCTTGTGTTTTATGTCCAACGACGTTCTTCCTAGGTTTTCCTCTACGAGTTTTAGAGTGTCCAGACTTAAGTTTGGGTCTCTGTTCCAATTTGTATTAATTTTTGTGTACGGTGTTTTGGAGTGTTCTAATCTTATTGTTTTACATGTCTCTGTCCAGTTTCCCCAGCACCACGTATTCAAGAGACAGTCTCTTCTCCATTGTGTATCTGTGCCCCCTTTGTCAGAGATTAGTTGAGCATAGGCGTGTGGCTTTATCTCTGGGCTTTCTATCCTGTTGCATTGATCTATATTTCCGTTTTGGTGCCAGTCCGATGCTGTCTTGCTTACTGTAGCTTTGTAGGACAGTGCGAAGTCACGGAGCCTGATTCCTCCAGCTCCTTTTTCTTTTTTCATCAAACTGCTTTGGCTACTTGGGGAGTTTTGTGTCTCCATACACATTTTAAGATTTTTTGTTCTGGTTTTGTAAAGAAATTGCCATTGGTAATTTGAGAGGGATTGCACTGAATATGTAGATTGCTTTGGGTAGTATAGTCATTTTCATAATATTGATTCTTCCTATCCAAGAACATGGTATAGCTCTTCATCTGTTCGTATCATCCTCAGTTTCATTCATCAGTGTCTTATACTTTTCTGTATACAGGTTTTCTGTCTCCCTAGGTAGGTGTATTCCTAGGTATTTTATTCCTTTACTTGCAGGGGTAAATTGGAGTCCTTCCTTAATTTCTCTTTCTTTTTTTCTTCCTTAATGAATAGGAATGCAAGGGATTTCTGTGCATTAATTTTGTGTCCTGCAACGTTTCCAAATCCATGGATTAGCTCTACTAGTTTTACGGTGGCATCTTTAGGATTCTCTACGTATAGAATCATGTCATGTGCAAAGAGTGGCATTGTGACTTCTTCTTTTCCAGTTAGTCTTCCTTTTCTTTCCTTTGCTGCTCTGATTCCCGTGGCTAGAAGTTCCAAAACTATGTTGAATAATAGTGGTGAGAGTGGTCATCCTTGTCTTGTTCCTGATCTTAGAGGACATGCTTTCAGTTCTTCACCACTGAAAATGTTTGCTGCGGGTTTGTTGTATACGTCCTTGATTAAGTTGAGTGAGGTTCCCTCTAAGCCCACGTCCTGGAGGCTTTATATCACAAATGTGTGTTGACATTTGTCACAAGCTTTTCTGCATCGAGTGACTTGATCATATGCTTTTTCCTCTTCAATTTGTCAATAGGGGGAATCACATTGATTTGCGTGTATTGAAGAATCCTTGCATCCCTGGGAAAAATCCCACTTGATGGTGAGTTATGATACTTTTAACGTGGTGTTGGATTCTGTTGCTGCTATTTTGTTGAGCCGCTTTGCATCTGAGTTCATCAGTGATATCGGGATGTAACTCTCTTTCCTACTATCTTTGTCTGGTTTTCCCAACAGGGTGACGGTGACCTCACAGGAAGAGTTTCAGAGTGTTCCTTCCACGCCAATAGTTTGGAAGAGTTTGAGAAAGGTGGGTGTTAGCTCTTTTCTACGTGTTGGATAGAAATAACCTGTGAAGCCATGTGGTCCTGGACTTTTGTTTGTTGGACGATTTGTAATCAGAGTTTCAAGTTCATTACTCGTACTGGGTCTGTTCATATTTTCGATTTTTTCCTGCTTCAGCCGTGGAAGGTCGTACCTTCCTAAGAATTTGTCCATTTCTTCCAGATTGTCCATTTTGTTAGCATAGAGTTGATTGCAGTAGTCTCTTATGACGTTTTGTATTTCTGTGTTGTCCGTTGTAACTTCTTTTACCTTTCTAATTTTATTGATTTCAGTCCTCTCCCTCTTTATCTTGATTCATCTGGCTAAGGATTTATCCATATGGTTTATCTTCTCAAGGAACCAGCTTTTTGTTTTTTTGATCTTTGATATTGTTTTCTTTGTTGCTGTTTCAGTCATTTCTTTCTTCTTTTTCTACCTTTTTATTGACAGTCCCAACTACCTGCAGAGTTTGTTTTCTATGGAGTAAATGATTGGGTCACATGGACACAACTTCTTCCTTTGATCTTATTGGTTTGTGAACTTTGCAATCTTACTTCATTTTTTGATACAGCAGGTTCTTATTAGTTATCCATCTGATACATATTACTGTATATATGTCAATCCCACTCTCCGAATTCATCACACAGCCACCACCAACCCCGCCACTTTCCCCCCTTGGTGGCCATACGTTACTTCTCCACATCTGTGTATCAATTCTGTCCTGTACACTGGTTCATCTGTACCGTTCCTCTAGGTTGAATATATGTGCTTTTATATACGATATCCGATTTTCTCTTTCTGACTGACTTCACTCTGTATGACAGTGTCTAGATCTATCCACGCCTGTACAAATGAACCAACATAGTTCCTTTTCGTGGCTGTATAATATTCCACGGTATATAGGTACCACATCTTCTTTATCCATTCGTCTTTGGGTGGCCATTTAAGTTGTTTCCATGACCTGGCTGCTGTAAATATTGCTGCACTGAACATTGGGGTGCCTGTGCCTTTTAGAATTATGCTCTTCTCTGGGCTTATGCCCTGGTGTGCGATGGCTGAGTCATATGTTATTTCTATTTTCAGTTTTTCAAGGAATCTCCTTGCTTCCCTCCCTAGTGGCTCTATCAATTTACCCTCCCACCAAGAGTGCAAGTGTGTTCTCTTTTCTCCACACCATGCCCAGTTTTTTTTCTTGATTTTCTGATGGTGACCGTTCTAAATGGTGTGAGGTGATACCTCAGTGTAGTTTTGATGTGCATCTCTATAATAATTAGTGATGTTGAGCAGGTTTTTATCTGCTTGTTGGCCACCTGTATGTCTTCTGTGGAGAATAGTCTGTTTAGGACTTCTGCCCATTTTTAGATTGGGTTGTTGGTTGTTTAATATCAAGCAGCATGTGCTGTTTACATATTTTTGAGATTGATCCTCAGACCGCTGATTTGTATGTAAATATTTTTCCCATTCTGTGGGTTGTGTGTTCTTCTTTCTCATAGTTTCCTGTGCTTAGCAAAATCTTTTAAGGTTACTGAGGTCCCACTTGTATATTTCTGTTTTTATTTCCAGGACTCTAGCAGGAGGATTACAAAAGATCTTCTTGTGTTTTATGTCCAACGACGTTCTTCCTAGGTTTTCCTCTACGAGTTTTAGAGTGTCCAGACTTAAGTTTGGGTCTCTGTTCCAATTTGTATTAATTTTTGTGTACGGTGTTTTGGAGTGTTCTAATCTTATTGTTTTACATGTCTCTGTCCAGTTTCCCCAGCACCACGTATTCAAGAGACAGTCTCTTCTCCATTGTGTATCTGTGCCCCCTTTGTCAGAGATTAGTTGAGCATAGGCGTGTGGCTTTATCTCTGGGCTTTCTATCCTGTTGCATTGATCTATATTTCCGTTTTGGTGCCAGTCCGATGCTGTCTTGCTTACTGTAGCTTTGTAGGACAGTGCGAAGTCACGGAGCCTGATTCCTCCAGCTCCTTTTTCTTTTTTCATCAAACTGCTTTGGCTACTCGGGGAATTTTGTGTCTCCATACACATTTTAAGATTTTTTGTTCTGGTTTTGTAAAGAAATTGCCATTGGTAATTTGAGAGGGATTGCACTGAATATGTAGATTGCTTTGGGTAGTATAGTCATTTTCATAATATTGATTCTTCCTATCCAAGAACATGGTATAGCTCTTCATCTGTTCGTATCATCCTCAGTTTCATTCATCAGTGTCTTATACTTTTCTGTATACAGGTTTTCTGTCTCCCTAGGTAGGTGTATTCCTAGGTATTTTATTCCTTTACTTGCAGGGGTAAATTGGAGTCCTTCCTTAATTTCTCTTTCTTTTTTTCTTCCTTAATGAATAGGAATGCAAGGGATTTCTGTGCATTAATTTTGTGTCCTGCAACGTTTCCAAATCCATGGATTAGCTCTACTAGTTTTACGGTGGCATCTTTAGGATTCTCTACGTATAGAATCATGTCATGTGCAAAGAGTGGCATTGTGACTTCTTCTTTTCCAGTTAGTCTTCCTTTTCTTTCCTTTGCTGCTCTGATTCCCGTGGCTAGAAGTTCCAAAACTATGTTGAATAATAGTGGTGAGAGTGGTCATCCTTGTCTTGTTCCTGATCTTAGAGGACATGCTTTCAGTTCTTCACCACTGAAAATGTTTGCTGCGGGTTTGTTGTATACGTCCTTGATTAAGTTGAGTGAGGTTCCCTCTAAGCCCACGTCCTGGAGGCTTTATATCACAAATGTGTGTTGACATTTGTCACAAGCTTTTCTGCATCGAGTGACTTGATCATATGCTTTTTCCTCTTCAATTTGTCAATAGGGGGAATCACATTGATTTGCGTGTATTGAAGAATCCTTGCATCCCTGGGAAAAATCCCACTTGATGGTGAGTTATGATACTTTTAACGTGGTGTTGGATTCTGTTGCTGCTATTTTGTTGAGCCGCTTTGCATCTGAGTTCATCAGTGATATCGGGATGTAACTCTCTTTCCTACTATCTTTGTCTGGTTTTCCCAACAGGGTGACGGTGACCTCACAGGAAGAGTTTCAGAGTGTTCCTTCCACGCCAATAGTTTGGAAGAGTTTGAGAAAGGTGGGTGTTAGCTCTTTTCTACGTGTTGGATAGAAATAACCTGTGAAGCCATGTGGTCCTGGACTTTTGTTTGTTGGACGATTTGTAATCAGAGTTTCAAGTTCATTACTCGTACTGGGTCTGTTCATATTTTCGATTTTTTCCTGCTTCAGCCGTGGAAGGTCGTACCTTCCTAAGAATTTGTCCATTTCTTCCAGATTGTCCATTTTGTTAGCATAGAGTTGATTGCAGTAGTCTCTTATGACGTTTTGTATTTCTGTGTTGTCCGTTGTAACTTCTTTTACCTTTCTAATTTTATTGATTTCAGTCCTCTCCCTCTTTATCTTGATTCATCTGGCTAAGGATTTATCCATATGGTTTATCTTCTCAAGGAACCAGCTTTTTGTTTTTTTGATCTTTGATATTGTTTTCTTTGTTGCTGTTTCAGTCATTTCTTTCTTCTTTTTCTACCTTTTTATTGACAGTCCCAACTACCTGCAGAGTTTGTTTTCTATGGAGTAAATGATTGGGTCACATGGACACAACTTCTTCCTTTGATCTTATTGGTTTGTGAACTTTGCAATCTTACTTCATTTTTTGATACAGCAGGTTCTTATTAGTTATCCATCTGATACATATTACTGTATATATGTCAATCCCACTCTCCGAATTCATCACACAGCCACCACCAACCCCGCCACTTTCCCCCCTTGGTGGCCATACGTTACTTCTCCACATCTGTGTATCAATTCTGTCCTGTACACTGGTTCATCTGTACCGTTCCTCTAGGTTGAATATATGTGCTTTTATATACGATATCCGATTTTCTCTTTCTGACTGACTTCACTCTGTATGACAGTGTCTAGATCTATCCACGCCTGTACAAATGAACCAACATAGTTCCTTTTCGTGGCTGTATAATATTCCACGGTATATAGGTACCACATCTTCTTTATCCATTCGTCTTTGGGTGGCCATTTAAGTTGTTTCCATGACCTGGCTGTTGTAAATGGTGCTGCACTGAACATTGGGGTGCCTGTGCCTTTTAGAATTATGCTCTTCTCTGGGCTTATGCCCTGGTGTGTGATGGCTGAGTCATATGTTATTTCTATTTTCAGTTTTTCAAGGAATCTCCTTGCTTCCCTCCCTAGTGGCTCTATCAATTTACACTCCCACCAAGAGTGCAAGTGTGTTCTCTTTTCTCCACACTGTGCTCAGCAGTTTTTTTTGTTGATTTTCTGATGGTGACCGCTCTAAATGGTGTGAGGTGATACCTCAGTGTAGTTTTGATGTGCATCTCTATAATAATTAGTGATGTTGAGCAGGTTTTTATCTGCTTGTTGGCCACCTGTATGTCTTCTGTGGAGAATAGTCTGTTTAGGACTTCTGCCCATTTTTAGATTGGGTTGTTGGTTTTTTAAATATCAAGCAGCATGTGCTGTTTACATATTTTTGAGATTGATCCTCAGACCGCTGATTTGTATGTAAATATTTTTCCCATTCTGTGGGTTGTGTGTTCTTCTTTCTCATAGTTTCCTGTGCTTAGCAAAATCTTTTAAGGTTACTGAGGTCCCACTTGTATATTTCTGTTTTTATTTCCAGGACTCTAGCAGGAGGATTACAAAAGATCTTTTTGTGTTTTATGTCCAATGACGTTCTTCCTAGGTTTTCCTCTACGAGTTTTAGAGTGTCCAGACTTAAGTTTGGGTCTCTGTTCCAATTTGTATTAATTTTTGTGTACGGTGTTTGGGAGTGTTCTAATCTTATTGTTTTACATGTCTCTCTCCAGTTTCCCCAGCACCACGTATTCAAGAGACAGTCTCTTCTCCATTGTGTATCTGTGCCCCCTTTGTCAGAGATTAGTTGAGCATAGGCGTGTGGCTTTACCTCTCGGCTTTCTATCCTGTTGCATTGATCTATATTTCTGTTTTGGTGCCAGTCCGATGCTGTCTTGGTTACTGTAGCTTTGTAGTACAGTGCGAAGTCACGGAGCCCGATTCCTCCAGCTCCTTTTTTTTTTTTCATCAAACTGCTTTGGCCACTCGGGGAGTTTTGTGTCTCCATACACATTTTAAGATTTTTTGTTCTGGTTTTGTAAAACAATTGCCATTGGTAATTTGAGAGGGATTGCACTGAATATGTAGATTGCTTTGGGTAGTATAGTCATTTTCATAATATTGATTCTTCCTATCCAAGAACATGGTATAGCTCTTCATCTGTTTGTATCATCCTCAGTTTCATTCATCAGTGTCTTATACTTTTCTGTATACAGGTTTTCTGTCTCCCTAGGTAGGTGTATTCCTAGGTATTTTATTCCTTTACTTGCAGGGGTAAATGGGAGTCCTTCCTTAATTTCTCTTTCTTTTTTTCTTCCTTAATGAATAGGAATGCAAGGGATTTCTGTGCATTAATTTTGTGTCCTGCAACGTTTCCAAATCCATGGATTAGCTCTACTAGTTTTACGGTGGCATCTTTAGGATTCTCTACGTATAGAATCATGTCATGTGCAAAGAGTGGCATTGTGACTTCTTCTTTTCCAGTTTGTCTTCCTTTTCTTTCCTTTGCTGCTCTGATTCCCGTGGCTAGAAGTTCCAAAACTATGTTGAATAATAGTGGTGAGAGTGGTCATCCTTGTCTTGTTCCTGATCTTAGAGGACATGCTTTCAGTTCTTCACCACTGAAAATGTTTGCTGCGGGTTTGTTGTATACGTCCTTGATTAAGTTGAGTGAGGTTCCCTCTAAGCCCACGTCCTGGAGGCTTTATATCACAAATGTGTGTTGACATTTGTCACAAGCTTTTCTGCATCGAGTGACTTGATCATATGCTTTTTCCTCTTCAATTTGTCAATGGGGGAATCACATTGATTTGCGTGTATTGAAGAATCCTAGCATCCGTGGGAAACATCCCGCTTGATGGAGAGGTATGATACTTTTAATGTGGTGTTGGATTCTGTTGCTGCTATTTTGTTGAGCCGCTTTGCATCTGAGTTCATCAGTGATATCGGGATGTAACTCTCTTTCCTACTATCTTTGTCTGGTTTTCCCAACAGGGTGACGGTGACCTCACAGGAAGAGTTTCAGAGTGTTCCTTCCACGCCAATAGTTTGGAAGAGTTTGAGAAAGGTGGGTGTTAGCTCTTTACTACGTGTTGGATAGAAATAACCTGTGAAGCCATCTGGTCCTGGACTTTTGTTTGTTGGACGATTTGTAATCAGAGTTTCAAGTTCATTACTCGTACTGGGTCTGTTCATATTTTCGATTTTTTCCTGCTTCAGCCTTGGAAGGTCGTACCTTCGTAAGAATTTGTCCATTTCCTCCTGATTGTCCATTTTGTTAGCATACAGTTGATTGCAGTAGTGTCTTACAACGTTTTGTATTTCTGTGTTGTCCGTTGTAACTTCTTTTACCTTTCTAATTTTATTGATTTCAGTCCTCTCCCTCTTTATCTTGATGCATCTGGCTAAGGATTTATCCATATGGTTTATCTTCTCAAAGAACCAGCTTTTTGTTTTTTTGATCTTTGATATTGTTTTCTTTCTTGCTGTTTCAGTCATTTCTTTCTTCTTTTTCTACCTTTTTATTGACAGTCCCAACTACCTGCAGAGTTTGTATTCTATGGAGTAAATGATTGGTTCACATGGACACAACTTCTTCCTTTGATCTTATTGGTTTGTGAACTTTGGAATCTTACTTCATTTTTTGATACAGCAGGTTCTTATTAGTTATCCGTCTTATACATATTACTGTATATATGTCAATCCCACTCTCCGAATTCATCACACAGCCACCACCAACCCCGCCACTTTCCCCCCTTGGTGGCCATACGTTACTTCTCCACATCTGTGTATCAATTCTGTCCTGTACACTGGTTCATCTGTACCGTTCCTCTAGGTTGAATATATGTGCTTTTATATACGATATCCGATTTTCTCTTTCTGACTGACTTCACTCTGTATGACAGTGTCTAGATCTATCCACGCCTGTACAAATGAACCAACATAGTTCCTTTTCGTGGCTGTATAATATTCCACGGTATATAGGTACCACATCTTCTTTATCCATTCGTCTTTGGGTGGCCATTTAAGATGTTTCCATGACCTGGCTGTTGTAAATAGTGCTGCACTGAACATTGGGGTGCCGGTGCCGTTTAGAATTATGCTCTTCTCTGGGCTTATGCCCTGGTGTGCGATGGCTGAGTCATATGTTATTTCTATTTTCAGTTTTTCAAGGAATCTCCTTGCTTCCCTCCCTAGTGGCTCTATCAATTTACACTCCCACCAAGAGTACAAGTGTGTTCTCTTTTTTCCAAACCATGCCCAGCAGTTTTTTTTCTTGATTTTCTGATGGTGACCGTTCTAAATGGTGTGAGGTGATACCTCAGTGTAGTTTTGATGTGCATCTCTATAATAATTAGTGATGTTGAGCAGGTTTTTATCTGCTTGTTGGCCACCTGTATGTCTTCTGTGGAGAATAGTCTGTTTAGGACTTCTGCCCATTTTTAGATTGGGTTGTTGGTTGTTTAATATCAAGCAGCATGTGCTGTTTACATATTTTTGAGATTGATCCTCAGACCGCTGATATGTATGTAAATATTTTTCCCATTCTGTGGGTTGTGTGTTCTTCTTTCTCATAGTTTCCTGTGCTTAGCAAAATCTTTTAAGGTTACTGAGGTCCCACTTGTATATTTCTGTTTTTATTTCCAGGACTCTAGCAGGAGGATTACAAAAGATCTTCTTGTGTTTTATGTCCAACGACGTTCTTCCTAGGTTTTCCTCTACGAGTTTTAGAGTGTCCAGACTTAAGTTTGGGTCTCTGTTCCAATTTGTATTAATTTTTGTGTACGGTGTTTGGGAGTGTTCTAATCTTATTGTTTTACATGTCTCTGTCCAGTTTCCCCAGCACCACGTATTCAAGAGACAGTCTCTTCTCCATTGTGTATCCGTGCCCCCTTTGTCAGAGATTAGTTGAGCATAGGCGTGTGGCTTTATCTCTGGGCTTTCTATCCTGTTGCATTGATCTATATTTCTGTTTTGGTGCCAGTCCGATGCTGTCTTGGTTACTGTAGCTTTGTAGTACAGTGCGAAGTCACGGAGCCCGATTCCTCCAGCTCCTTTTTTTTTTTTCATCAAACTGCTTTGGCCACTCGGGGAGTTTTGTGTCTCCATACACATTTTAAGATTTTTTGTTCTGGTTTTGTAAAGAAATTGCCATTGGTAATTTGAGAGGGATTGCACTGAATATGTAGATTGCTTTGGGTAGTATAGTCATTTTCATAATATTGATTCTTCCTCTCCAAGAACATGGTATAGCTCTTCATCTGTTTGTATCATCCTCAGTTTCATTCATCAGTGTCTTATACTTTTCTGTATACAGGTTTTCTGTCTCCCTAGGTAGGTGTATTCCTAGGTCTTTTATTCCTTTACTTGCAGGGGTAAATGGGAGTCCTTCCTTAATTTCTCTTTCTTTTTTTCTTCCTTAATGAATAGGAATGCAAGGGATTTCTGTGCATTAATTTTGTGTCCTGCAACGTTTCCAAATCCATGGATTAGCTCTACTAGTTTTACGGTGGCATCTTTAGGATTCTCTACGTATAGAATCATGTCATGTGCAAAGAGTGGCATTGTGACTTCTTCTTTTCCAGTTTGTCTTCCTTTTCTTTCCTTTGCTGCTCTGATTCCCGTGGCTAGAAGTTCCAAAACTATGTTGAATAATAGTGGTGAGAGTGGTCATCCTTGTCTTGTTCCTGATCTTAGAGGACATGCTTTCAGTTCTTCACCACTGAAAATGTTTGCTGCGGGTTTGTTGTATACGTCCTTGATTAAGTTGAGTGAGGTTCCCTCTAAGCCCACGTCCTGGAGGCTTTATATCACAAATGTGTGTTGACATTTGTCACAAGCTTTTCTGCATCGAGTGACTTGATCATATGCTTTTTCCTCTTCAATTTGTCAATAGGGGGAATCACATTGATTTGCGTGTATTGAAGAATCCTTGCATCCCTGGGAAAAATCCCACTTGATGGTGAGTTATGATACTTTTAACGTGGTGTTGGATTCTGTTGCTGCTATTTTGTTGAGCCGCTTTGCATCTCAGTTCATCAGTGATATCGGGATGTAACTCTCTTTCCTACTATCTTTGTCTGGTTTTCCCAACAGGGTGACGGTGACCTCACAGGAAGAGTTTCAGAGTGTTCCTTCCACGCCAATAGTTTGGAAGAGTTTGAGAAAGGTGGGTGTTAGCTCTTTTCTACGTGTTGGATAGAAATAACCTGTGAAGCCATGTGGTCCTGGACTTTTGTTTGTTGGACGATTTGTAATCAGAGTTTCAAGTTCATTACTCGTACTGGGTCTGTTCATATTTTCGATTTTTTCCTGCTTCAGCCTTGGAAGGTCGTACCTTCCTAAGAATTTGTCCATTTCTTCCAGATTGTCCATTTTGTTAGCATAGAGTTGATTGCAGTAGTCTCTTATGACGTTTTGTATTTCTGTGTTGTCCGTTGTAACTTCTTTTACCTTTCTAATTTTATTGATTTCAGTCCTCTCCCTCTTTATCTTGATGCATCTGGCTAAGGATTTATCCATATGGTTTATCTTCTCAAAGAACCAGCTTTTTGTTTTTTTGATCTTTGATATTGTTTTCTTTGTTGCTGTTTCAGTCATTTCTTTCTTCTTTTTCTACCTTTTTATTGACAGTCCCAACTACCTTCAGAGTTTGTTTTCTATGGAGTAAATGATTGGGTCACATGGACACAACTTCTTCCTTTGATCTTATTGGTTTGTGAACTTTGGAATCTTACTTCATTTTTTGATACAGCAGGTTCTTATTAGTTATCCGTCTTATACATATTACTGTATATATGTCAATCCCACTCTCCGAATTCATCACACAGCCACCACCAACCCCGCCACTTTCCCCCCTTGGTGGCCATACGTTACTTCTCCACATCTGTGTATCAATTCTGTCCTGTACACTGGTTCATCTGTACCGTTTCTCTAGGTTGAATATATGTGCTTTTATATACGATATCCGACTTTCTCTTTCTGACTGACTTCACTCTGTATGACAGTGTCTAGATCTATCCACGCCTGTACAAATGAACCAACATAGTTCCTTTTCGTGGCTGTATAATATTCCACGGTATATAGGTACCACATCTTCTTTATCCATTCGTCTTTGGGTGGCCATTTAAGTTGTTTCCATGACCTGGCTGCTGTAAATATTGCTGCACTGAACATTGGGGTGCCGGTGCCGTTTAGAATTATGCTCTTCTCTGGGCTTATGCCCTGGTGTGCGATGGCTGAGTCATATGTTATTTCTATTTTCAGTTTTTCAAGGAATCTCCTTGCTTCCCTCCCTAGTGGCTCTATCAATTTACACTCCCACCAAGAGTGCAAGTGTGTTCTCTTTTTTCCACACCATGCCCAGCAGTTTTTTTTCTTGATTTTCTGATGGTGACCGTTCTAAATGGTGTGAGGTGATACCTCAGTGTAGTTTTGATGTGCATCTCTATAATAATTAGTGATGTTGAGCAGGTTTTTATCTGCTTGTTGGCCACCTGTATGTCTTCTGTGGAGAATAGTCTGTTTAGGACTTCTGCCCATTTTTAGATTGGGTTGTTGGTTGTTTAATATCAAGCAGCATGTGCTGTTTACATATTTTTGAGATTGATCCTCAGACCGCTGATTTGTATGTAAATATTTTTCCCATTCTGTGGGTTGTGTGTTCTTCTTTCTCATAGTTTCCTGTGCTTAGCAAAATCTTTTAAGGTTACTGAGGTCCCACTTGTATATTTCTGTTTTTATTTCCAGGACTCTAGCAGGAGGATTACAAAAGATCTTCTTGTGTTTTATGTCCAACAATGTTCTTCCTAGCTTTTCCTCTACGAGTTTTAGAGTGTCCAGACTTAAGTTTGGGTCTCTGTTCCAATTTGTATTAATTTTTGTGTACGGTGTTTGGGAGTGTTCTAATCTTATTGTTTTACATGTCTCTGTCCAGTTTCCCCAGCACCACGTATTCAAGAGGCAGTCTCTTCTCCATTGTGTATCCGTGCCCCCTTTGTCAGAGATTAGTTGAGCATAGGCGTGTGGCTTTATCTCTGGGCTTTCTATCCTGTTGCATTGATCTATATTTCCGTTTTGGTGCCAGTCCGATGCTGTCTTGCTTACTGTAGCTTTGTAGGACAGTGCGAAGTCACGGAGCCTGATTTCTCCAGCTCCTTTTTTTTTTTTCATCAAACTGCTTTGGCCACTCGGGGAGTTTTGTGTCTCCATACACATTTTAAGATTTTTTGTTCTGGTTTCGTAAAAAAATTGCCATTGGTAATTTGAGAGGGATTGCACTGAATATGTAGATTGCTTTGGGTAGTATAGTCATTTTCATAATATTGATTCTTCCTCTCCAAGAATATGGTATAGCTCTTCATGTGTTTGTATCATCCTCAGTTTCATTCATCAGTGTCTTATACTTTTCTGTATACAGGTTTTCTGTCTCCCTAGGTAGGTTTATTCCTAGGTATTTTATTCCTTTACTTGCAGGGGTAAATGGGAGTCCTTCCTTAATTTCTCTTTCTTTTTTTCTTCCTTAATGAATAGGAATGCAAGGGATTTCTGTGCATTAATTTTGTGTCCTGCAACGTTTCCAAATCCATGGATTAGCTCTACTAGTTTTACGGTGGCATCTTTAGGATTCTCTACGTATAGAATCATGTCATGTGCAAAGAGTGGCATTGTGACTTCTTCTTTTCCAGTTTGTCTTCCTTTTCTTTCCTTTGCTGCTCTGATTCCCGTGGCTAGAAGTTCCGAAACTATGTTGAATAATAGTGGTGAGAGTGGTCATCCTTGTCTTGTTCCTGATCTTAGAGGACATGCTTTCAGTTCTTCACCACTGAAAATGTTTGCTGCGGGTTTGTTGTATACGTCCTTGATTAAGTTGAGTGAGGTTCCCTCTAAGCCCACGTCCTGGAGGCTTTATATCACAAATGTGTGTTGACATTTGTCACAAGCTTTTCTGCATCGAGTGACTTGATCATATGCTTTTTCCTCTTCAATTTGTCAATAGGGGGAATCACATTGATTTGCGTGTATTGAAGAATCCTTGCATCCCTGGGAAAAATCCCACTTGATGGTGAGTTACGATACTTTTAACGTGGTGTTGGATTCTGTTGCTGCTATTTTGTTGAGCCGCTTTGCATCTGAGTTCATCAGTGATATCGGGATGTAACTCTCTTTCCTACTATCTTTGTCTGGTTTTCCCAACAGGGTGACGGTGACCTCACAGGAAGAGTTTCAGAGTGTTCCTTCCACGCCAATAGTTTGGAAGAGTTTGAGAAAGGTGGGTGTTAGCTCTTTACTACGTGTTGGATAGAAATAACCTGTGAAGCCATCTGGTCCTGGACTTTTGTTTGTTGGACGATTTGTAATCAGAGTTTCAAGTTCATTACTCGTACTGGGTCTGTTCATATTTTCGATTTTTTCCTGCTTCAGCCGTGGAAGGTCGTACCTTCCTAAGAATTTGTCCATTTCTTCCAGATTGTCCATTTTGTTAGCATAGAGTTGATTGCAGTAGTCTCTTATGACGTTTTGTATTTCTGTGTTGTCCGTTGTAACTTCTTTTACCTTTCTAATTTTATTGATTTCAGTCCTCTCCCTCTTTATCTTGATGCATCTGGCTAAGGATTTATCCATATGGTTTATCTTCTCAAGGAACCAGCTTTTTGTTTTTTTGATCTTTGATATTGTTTTCTTTGTTGCTGTTTCAGTCATTTCTTTCTTCTTTTTCTACCTTTTTATTGACAGTCCCAACTACCTTCAGAGTTTGTTTTCTATGGAGTAAATGATTGGGTCACATGGACACAACTTCTTCCTTTGATCTTATTGGTTTGTGAACTTTGGAATCTTACTTCATTTTTTGATACAGCAGGTTCTTATTAGTTATCCGTCTTATACATATTACTGTATATATGTCAATCCCACTCTCCGAATTCATCACACAGCCACCACCAACCCCGCCACTTTCCCCCCTTGGTGGCCATACGTTACTTCTCCACATCTGTGTATCAATTCTGTCCTGTACACTGGTTCATCTGTACCGTTTCTCTAGGTTGAATATATGTGCTTTTATATACGATATCCGACTTTCTCTTTCTGACTGACTTCACTCTGTATGACAGTGTCTAGATCTATCCACGCCTGTACAAATGAACCAACATAGTTCCTTTTCGTGGCTGTATAATATTCCACGGTATATAGGTACCACATCTTCTTTATCCATTCGTCTTTGGGTGGCCATTTAAGTTGTTTCCATGACCTGGCTGCTGTAAATATTGCTGCACTGAACATTGGGGTGCCGGTGCCGTTTAGAATTATGCTCTTCTCTGGGCTTATGCCCTGGTGTGCGATGGCTGAGTCATATGTTATTTCTATTTTCAGTTTTTCAAGGAATCTCCTTGCTTCCCTCCCTAGTGGCTCTATCAATTTACACTCCCACCAAGAGTGCAAGTGTGTTCTCTTTTTTCCACACCATGCCCAGCAGTTTTTTTTCTTGATTTTCTGATGGTGACCGTTCTAAATGGTGTGAGGTGATACCTCAGTGTAGTTTTGATGTGCATCTCTATAATAATTAGTGATGTTGAGCAGGTTTTTATCTGCTTGTTGGCCACCTGTATGTCTTCTGTGGAGAATAGTCTGTTTAGGACTTCTGCCCATTTTTAGATTGGGTTGTTGGTTGTTTAATATCAAGCAGCATGTGCTGTTTACATATTTTTGAGATTGATCCTCAGACCGCTGATTTGTATGTAAATATTTTTCCCATTCTGTGGGTTGTGTGTTCTTCTTTCTCATAGTTTCCTGTGCTTAGCAAAATCTTTTAAGGTTACTGAGGTCCCACTTGTATATTTCTGTTTTTATTTCCAGGACTCTAGCAGGAGGATTACAAAAGATCTTCTTGTGTTTTATGTCCAACAATGTTCTTCCTAGCTTTTCCTCTACGAGTTTTAGAGTGTCCAGACTTAAGTTTGGGTCTCTGTTCCAATTTGTATTAATTTTTGTGTACGGTGTTTGGGAGTGTTCTAATCTTATTGTTTTACATGTCTCTGTCCAGTTTCCCCAGCACCACGTATTCAAGAGGCAGTCTCTTCTCCATTGTGTATCCGTGCCCCCTTTGTCAGAGATTAGTTGAGCATAGGCGTGTGGCTTTATCTCTGGGCTTTCTATCCTGTTGCATTGATCTATATTTCCGTTTTGGTGCCAGTCCGATGCTGTCTTGCTTACTGTAGCTTTGTAGGACAGTGCGAAGTCACGGAGCCTGATTTCTCCAGCTCCTTTTTTTTTTTTCATCAAACTGCTTTGGCCACTCGGGGAGTTTTGTGTCTCCATACACATTTTAAGATTTTTTGTTCTGGTTTCGTAAAAAAATTGCCATTGGTAATTTGAGAGGGATTGCACTGAATATGTAGATTGCTTTGGGTAGTATAGTCATTTTCATAATATTGATTCTTCCTCTCCAAGAATATGGTATAGCTCTTCATGTGTTTGTATCATCCTCAGTTTCATTCATCAGTGTCTTATACTTTTCTGTATACAGGTTTTCTGTCTCCCTAGGTAGGTTTATTCCTAGGTATTTTATTCCTTTACTTGCAGGGGTAAATGGGAGTCCTTCCTTAATTTCTCTTTCTTTTTTTCTTCCTTAATGAATAGGAATGCAAGGGATTTCTGTGCATTAATTTTGTGTCCTGCAACGTTTCCAAATCCATGGATTAGCTCTACTAGTTTTACGGTGGCATCTTTAGGATTCTCTACGTATAGAATCATGTCATGTGCAAAGAGTGGCATTGTGACTTCTTCTTTTCCAGTTTGTCTTCCTTTTCTTTCCTTTGCTGCTCTGATTCCCGTGGCTAGAAGTTCCGAAACTATGTTGAATAATAGTGGTGAGAGTGGTCATCCTTGTCTTGTTCCTGATCTTAGAGGACATGCTTTCAGTTCTTCACCACTGAAAATGTTTGCTGCGGGTTTGTTGTATACGTCCTTGATTAAGTTGAGTGAGGTTCCCTCTAAGCCCACGTCCTGGAGGCTTTATATCACAAATGTGTGTTGACATTTGTCACAAGCTTTTCTGCATCGAGTGACTTGATCATATGCTTTTTCCTCTTCAATTTGTCAATAGGGGGAATCACATTGATTTGCGTGTATTGAAGAATCCTTGCATCCCTGGGAAAAATCCCACTTGATGGTGAGTTACGATACTTTTAACGTGGTGTTGGATTCTGTTGCTGCTATTTTGTTGAGCCGCTTTGCATCTGAGTTCATCAGTGATATCGGGATGTAACTCTCTTTCCTACTATCTTTGTCTGGTTTTCCCAACAGGGTGACGGTGACCTCACAGGAAGAGTTTCAGAGTGTTCCTTCCACGCCAATAGTTTGGAAGAGTTTGAGAAAGGTGGGTGTTAGCTCTTTACTACGTGTTGGATAGAAATAACCTGTGAAGCCATCTGGTCCTGGACTTTTGTTTGTTGGACGATTTGTAATCAGAGTTTCAAGTTCATTACTCGTACTGGGTCTGTTCATATTTTCGATTTTTTCCTGCTTCAGCCGTGGAAGGTCGTACCTTCCTAAGAATTTGTCCATTTCTTCCAGATTGTCCATTTTGTTAGCATAGAGTTGATTGCAGTAGTCTCTTATGACGTTTTGTATTTCTGTGTTGTCCGTTGTAACTTCTTTTACCTTTCTAATTTTATTGATTTCAGTCCTCTCCCTCTTTATCTTGATGCATCTGGCTAAGGATTTATCCATATGGTTTATCTTCTCAAAGAACCAGCTTTTTGTTTTTTTGATCTTTGATATTGTTTTCTTTGTTGCTGTTTCAGTCATTTCTTTCTTCTTTTTCTACCTTTTTATTGACAGTCCCAACTACCTGCAGAGTTTGTTTTCTATGGAGTAAATGATTGGGTCACATGGACACAACTTCTTCCTTTGATCTTATTGGTTTGTGAACTTTGGAATCTTACTTCATTTTTTGATACAGCAGGTTCTTATTAGTTATCCGTCTTATACATATTACTGTATATATGTCAATCCCACTCTCCGAATTCATCACACAGCCACCACCAACCCCGCCACTTTCCCCCCTTGGTGGCCATACGTTACTTCTCCACATCTGTGTATCAATTCTGTCGTGTACAGTGGTTCATCTGTACCGTTCCTCTAGGTTGAATATATGTGCTTTTATATACGATATCCGATTTTCTCTTTCTGACTGACTTCACTCTGTATGACAGTGTCTAGATCTATCCACGCCTGTACAAATGAACCAACATAGTTCCTTTTCGTGGCTGTATAATATTCCATGGTATATAGGTACCGCATCTTCTTTATCCATTCGTCTTTGGGTGGCCATTTAAGTTGTTTCCATGACCTGGCTGTTGTAAATGGTGCTGCACTGAACATTGGGGTGCCTGTGCCTTTTAGAATTATGCTCTTCTCTGGGCTTATGCCCTGGTGTGCGATGGCTGAGTCATATGTTATTTCTATTTTCAGTTTTTCAAGGAATCTCCTTGCTTCCCTCCCTAGTGGCTCTATCAATTTACACTCCCACCAAGAGTGCAAGTGTGTTCTCTTTTTTCCACACCATGCCCAGCAGTTTTTTTTCTTGATTTTCTGATGGTGACCGTTCTAAATGGTGTGAGGTGATACCTCAGTGTAGTTTTGATGTGCATCTCTATAATAATTAGTGATGTTGAGCAGGTTTTTATCTGCTTGTTGGCCACCTGTATGTCTTCTGTGGAGAATAGTCTGTTTAGGACTTCTGCCCATTTTTAGATTGGGTTGTTGGTTGTTTAATATCAAGCAGCATGTGCTGTTTACATATTTTTGAGATTGATCCTCAGACCGCTGATTTGTATGTAAATATTTTTCCCATTCTGTGGGTTGTGTGTTCTTCTTTCTCATAGTTTCCTGTGCTTAGCAAAATCTTTTAAGGTTACTGAGGTCCCACTTGTATATTTCTGTTTTTATTTCCAGGACTCTAGCAGGAGGATTACAAAAGATCTTCTTGTGTTTTATGTCCAACGACGTTCTTCCTAGGTTTTCCTCTACGAGTTTTAGAGTGTCCAGACTTAAGTTTGGGTCTCTGTTCCAATTTGTATTAATTTTTGTGTACGGTGTTTTGGAGTGTTCTAATCTTATTGTTTTACATGTCTCTGTCCAGTTTCCCCAGCACCACGTATTCAAGAGACAGTCTCTTCTCCATTGTGTATCTGTGCCCCCTTTGTCAGAGATTAGTTGAGCATAGGCGTGTGGCTTTATCTCTGGGCTTTCTATCCTGTTGCATTGATCTATATTTCCGTTTTGGTGCCAGTCCGATGCTGTCTTGCTTACTGTAGCTTTGTAGGACAGTGCGAAGTCACGGAGCCCGATTCCTCCAGCTCCTTTTTCTTTTTTCATCAAACTGCTTTGGCTACTCGGGGAGTTTTGTGTCTCCATACACATTTTAAGATTTTTTGTTCTGGTTTCGTAAAGAAATTGCCATTGGTAATTTGAGAGGGATTGCACTGAATATGTAGATTGCTTTGGGTAGTATAGTCATTTTCATAATATTGATTCTTCCTATCCAAGAACATGGTATAGCTCTTCATCTGTTTGTATCATCCTCAGTTTCATTCATCAGTGTCTTATACTTTTCTGTATACAGGTTTTCTGTCCCCCTAGGTAGGTGTATTCCTAGGTATTTTATTCCTTTACTTGCAGGGGTAAATGGGAGTCCTTCCTTAATTTCTCTTTCTTTTTTTCTTCCTTAATGAATAGGAATGCAAGGGATTTCTGTGCATTAATCTTGTGTCCTGCAACGTTTCCAAATCCATGGATTAGCTCTACTAGTTTTACGGTGGCATCTTTAGGATTCTCTACGTATAGAATCATGTCATGTGCAAAGAGTGGCATTGTGACTTCTTCTTTTCCAGTTTGTCTTCCTTTTCTTTCCTTTGCTGCTCTGATTCCCGTGGCTAGAAGTTCCAAAACTATGTTGAATAATAGTGGTGAGAGTGGTCATCCTTGTCTTGTTCCTGATCTTAGAGGACATGCTTTCAGTTCTTCACCACTGAAAATGTTTGCTGCGGGTTTGTTGTATACGCCCTTGATTAAGTTGAGTGAGGTTCCCTCTAAGCCCACGTCCTGGAGGCTTTATATCACAAATGTGTGTTGACATTTGTCACAAGCTTTTCTGCATCGAGTGACTTGATCATATGCTTTTTCCTCTTCAATTTGTCAATAGGGGGAATCACATTGATTTGCGTGTATTGAAGAATCCTAGCATCCGTGGGAAACATCCCACTTGATGGAGAGGTATGATACTTTTAATGTGGTGTTGGATTCTGTTGCTGCTATTTTGTTGAGCCGCTTTGCATCTGAGTTCATCAGTGATATCGGGATGTAACTCTCTTTCCTACTATCTTTGTCTGGTTTTCCCAACAGGGTGACGGTGACCTCACAGGAAGAGTTTCAGAGTGTTCCTTCCACGCCAATAGTTTGGAAGAGTTTGAGAAAGGTGGGTGTTAGCTCTTTACTACGTGTTGGATAGAAATAACCTGTGAAGCCATCTGGTCCTGGACTTTTGTTTGTTGGACGATTTGTAATCAGAGTTTCAAGTTCATTACTCGTACTGGGTCTGTTCATATTTTCGATTTTTTCCTGCTTCAGCCTTGGAAGGTCGTACCTTCCTAAGAATTTGTCCATTTCTTCCAGATTGTCCATTTTGTTAGCATAGAGTTGATTGCAGTAGTGTCTTACAACGTTTTGTATTTCTGTGTTGTCCGTTGTAACTTCTTTTACCTTTCTAATTTTATTGATTTCAGTCCTCTCCCTCTTTATCTTGATGCATCTGGCTAAGGATTTATCCATATGGTTTATCTTCTCAAGGAACCAGCTTTTTGTTTTTTTGATCTTTGATATTGTTTTCTTTGTTGCTGTTTCAGTCATTTCTTTCTTCTTTTTCTACCTTTTTATTGACAGTCCCAACTACCTGCAGAGTTTGTTTTCTATGGAGTAAATGATTGGGTCACATGGACACAACTTCTTCCTTTGATCTTATTGGTTTGTGAACTTTGCAATCTTACTTCATTTTTTGATACAGCAGGTTCTTATTAGTTATCCATCTGATACATATTACTGTATATATGTCAATCCCACTCTCCGAATTCATCACACAGCCACCACCAACCCCGCCACTTTCCCCCCTTGGTGGCCATACGTTACTTCTCCACATCTGTGTATCAATTCTGTCCTGTACACTGGTTCATCTGTACCGTTTCTCTAGGTTGAATATATGTGCTTTTATATACGATATCCGATTTTCTCTTTCTGACTGACTTCACTCTGTATGACAGTGTCTAGATCTATCCACGCCTGTACAAATGAACCAACATAGTTCCTTTTCGTGGCTGTATAATATTCCACGGTATATAGGTACCACATCTTCTTTATCCATTCGTCTTTGGGTGGCCATTTAAGTTGTTTCCATGACCTGGCTGTTGTAAATGGTGCTGCACTGAACATTGGGGTGCCTGTGCCTTTTAGAATTATGCTCTTCTCTGGGCTTATGCCCTGGTGTGCGATGGCTGAGTCATATGTTATTTCTATTTTCAGTTTTTCAAGGAATCTCCTTGCTTCCCTCCCTAGTGGCTCTATCAATTTACACTCCCACCAAGAGTGCAAGTGTGTTCTCTTTTTTCCACACCATGCCCAGCAGTTTTTTTTCTTGATTTTCTGATGGTGACCGTTCTAAATGGTGTGAGGTGATACCTCAGTGTAGTTTTGATGTGCATCTCTATAATAATTAGTGATGTTGAGCAGGTTTTTATCTGCTTGTTGGCCACCTGTATGTCTTCTGTGGAGAATAGTCTGTTTAGGACTTCTGCCCATTTTTAGATTGGGTTGTTGGTTGTTTAATATCAAGCAGCATGTGCTGTTTACATATTTTTGAGATTGATCCTCAGACCGCTGATATGTATGTAAATATTTTTCCCATTCTGTGGGTTGTGTGTTCTTCTTTCTCATAGTTTCCTGTGCTTAGCAAAATCTTTTAAGTTTACTGAGGTCCCACTTGTATATTTCCGTTTTTATTTCCAGGACTCTAGCAGGAGGATTACAAAAGATCTTTTTGTGTTTTATGTCCAATGACGTTCTTCCTAGGTTTTCCTCTACGAGTTTTAGAGTGTCCAGACTTAAGTTTGGGTCTCTGTTCCAATTTGTATTAATTTTTGTGTACGGTGTTTTGGAGTGTTCTAATCTTATTGTTTTACATGTCTCTGTCCAGTTTCCCCAGCACCACGTATTCAAGAGACAGTCTCTTCTCCATTGTGTATCTGTGCCCCCTTTGTCAGAGATTAGTTGAGCATAGGCGTGTGGCTTTATCTCTGGGCTTTCTATCCTGTTGCATTGATCTATATTTCCGTTTTGGTGCCAGTCCGATGCTGTCTTGCTTACTGTAGCTTTGTAGGACAGTGCGAAGTCACGGAGCCTGATTCCTCCAGCTCCTTTTTCTTTTTTCATCAAACTGCTTTGGCTACTCGGGGAGTTTTGTGTCTCCATACACATTTTAAGATTTTTTGTTCTGGTTTTGTAAAGAAATTGCCATTGGTAATTTGAGAGGGATTGCACTGAATATGTAGATTGCTTTGGGTAGTATAGTCATTTTCATAATATTGATTCTTCCTATCCAAGAACATGGTATAGCTCTTCATCTGTTTGTATCATCCTCAGTTTCATTCATCAGTGTCTTATACTTTTCTGTATACAGGTTTTCTGTCCCCCTAGGTAGGTTTATTCCTAGGTATTTTATTCCTTTACTTGCAGGGGTAAATGGGAGTCCTTCCTTAATTTCTCTTTCTTTTTTTCTTCCTTAATGAATAGGAATGCAAGGGATTTCTGTGCATTAATTTTGTGTCCTGCAACGTTTCCAAATCCATGGATTAGCTCTACTAGTTTTACGGTGGCATCTTTAGGATTCTCTACGTATAGAATCATGTCATGTGCAAAGAGTGGCATTGTGACTTCTTCTTTTCCAGTTTGTCTTCCTTTTCTTTCCTTTGCTGCTCTGATTCCCGTGGCTAGAAGTTCCAAAACTATGTTGAATAATAGTGGTGAGAGTGGTCATCCTTGTCTTGTTCCTGATCTTAGAGGACATGCTTTCAGTTCTTCACCACTGAAAATGTTTGCTGCGGGTTTGTTGTATACGTCCTTGATTAAGTTGAGTGAGGTTCCCTCTAAGCCCACGTCCTGGAGGCTTTATATCACAAATGTGTGTTGACATTTGTCACAAGCTTTTCTGCATCGAGTGACTTGATCATATGCTTTTTCCTCTTCAATTTGTCAATAGGGGGAATCACATTGATTTGCGTGTATTGAAGAATCCTAGCATCCGTGGGAAACATCCCACTTGATAGAGAGGTATGATACTTTTAATGTGGTGTTGGATTCTGTTGCTGCTATTTTGTTGAGCCGCTTTGCATCTGAGTTCATCAGTGATATCGGGATGTAACTCTCTTTCCTACTATCTTTGTCTGGTTTTCCCAACAGGGTGACGGTGACCTCACAGGAAGAGTTTCAGAGTGTTCCTTCCACGCCAATAGTTTGGAAGAGTTTGAGAAAGGTGGGTGTTAGCTCTTTACTACGTGTTGGATAGAAATAACCTGTGAAGCCATCTGGTCCTGGACTTTTGTTTGTTGGACGATTTGTAATCAGAGTTTCAAGTTCATTACTCGTACTGGGTCTGTTCATATTTTCGATTTTTTCCTGCTTCAGCCTTGGAAGGTCGTACCTTCGTAAGAATTTGTCCATTTCCTCCTGATTGTCCATTTTGTTAGCATACAGTTGATTGCAGTAGTGTCTTACAACGTTTTGTATTTCTGTGTTGTCCGTTGTAACTTCTTTTACCTTTCTAATTTTATTGATTTCAGTCCTCTCCCTCTTTATCTTGATGCATCTGGCTAAGGATTTATCCATATGGTTTATCTTCTCAAGGAACCAGCTTTTTGTTTTTTTGATCTTTGATATTGTTTTCTTTGTTGCTGTTTCAGTCATTTCTTTCTTCTTTTTCTACCTTTTTATTGACAGTCCCAACTACCTGCAGAGTTTGTTTTCTATGGAGTAAATGATTGGGTCACATGGACACAACTTCTTCCTTTGATCTTATTGGTTTGTGAACTTTGCAATCTTACTTCATTTTTTGATACAGCAGGTTCTTATTAGTTATCCATCTGATACATATTACTGTATATATGTCAATCCCACTCTCCGAATTCATCACACAGCCACCACCAACCCCGCCACTTTCCCCCCTTGGTGGCCATACGTTACTTCTCCACATCTGTGTATCAATTCTGTCCTGTACACTGGTTCATCTGTACCGTTCCTCTAGGTTGAATATATGTGCTTTTATATACGATATCCGATTTTCTCTTTCTGACTGACTTCACTCTGTATGACAGTGTCTAGATCTATCCACGCCTGTACAAATGAACCAACATAGTTCCTTTTCGTGGCTGTATAATATTCCACGGTATATAGGTACCACATCTTCTTTATCCATTCGTCTTTGGGTGGCCATTTAAGTTGTTTCCATGACCTGGCTGCTGTAAATATTGCTGCACTGAACATTGGGGTGCCGGTGCCGTTTAGAATTATGCTCTTCTCTGGGCTTATGCCCTGGTGTGCGATGGCTGAGTCATATGTTATTTCTATTTTCAGTTTTTCAAGGAATCTCCTTGCTTCCCTCCCTAGTGGCTCTATCAATTTACACTCCCACCAAGAGTACAAGTGTGTTCTCTTTTTTCCACACCATGCCCAGCAGTTTTTTTTCTTGATTTTCTGATGGTGACCGTTCTAAATGGTGTGAGGTGATACCTCAGTGTAGTTTTGATGTGCATCTCTATAATAATTAGTGATGTTGAGCAGGTTTTTATCTGCTTGTTGGCCACCTGTATGTCTTCTGTGGAGAATAGTCTGTTTAGGACTTCTGCCCATTTTTAGATTGGGTTGTTGGTTGTTTAATATCAAGCAGCATGTGCTGTTAACATATTTTTGAGATTGATCCTCTGACCGCTGATATGTATGTAAATATTTTTCCCATTCTGTGGGTTGTGTGTTCTTCTTTCTCATAGTTTCCTGTGCTTAGCAAAATCTTTTAAGGTTACTGAGGTCCCACTTGTATATTTCTGTTTTTATTTCCAGGACTCTAGCAGGAGGATTACAAAAGATCTTCTTGTGTTTTATGTCCAACGACGTTCTTCCTAGGTTTTCCTCTACGAGTTTTAGAGTGTCCAGACTTAAGTTTGGGTCTCTGTTCCAATTTGTATTAATTTTTGTGTACGGTGTTTGGGAGTGTTCTAATCTTATTGTTTTACATGTCTCTGTCCAGTTTCCCCAGCACCACGTATTCAAGAGACAGTCTCTTCTCCATTGTGTATCCGTGCCCCCTGTGTCAGAGATTAGTTGAGCATAGGCGTGTGGCTTTATCTCTGGGCTTTCTATCCTGTTGCATTGATCTATATTTCTGTTTTGGTGCCAGTCCGATGCTGTCTTGGTTAATGTAGCTTTGTAGTACAGTGCGAAGTCACGGAGCCCGATTCCTCCAGCTCCTTTTTTTTTTTTTCATCAAACTGCTTTGGCCACTCGGGGAGTTTTGTGTCTCCATACACATTTTAAGATTTTTTGTTCTGGTTTTGTAAAGAAATTGCCATTGGTAATTTGAGAGGGATTGCACTGAATATGTAGATTGCTTTGGGTAGTATAGTCATTTTCATAATATTGATTCTTCCTATCCAAGAACATGGTATAGCTCTTCATCTGTTCGTATCATCCTCAGTTTCATTCATCAGTGTCTTATACTTTTCTGTATACAGGTTTTCTGTCTCCCTAGGTAGGTGTATTCCTAGGTATTTTATTCCTTTACTTGCAGGGGTAAATTGGAGTCCTTCCTTAATTTCTCTTTCTTTTTTTCTTCCTTAATGAATAGGAATGCAAGGGATTTCTGTGCATTAACCTTGTGTCCTGCAACGTTTCCAAATCCATGGATTAGCTCTACTAGTTTTACGGTGGCATCTTTAGGATTCTCTACGTATAGAATCATGTCATGTGCAAAGAGTGGCATTGTGACTTCTTCTTTTCCAGTTTGTCTTCCTTTTCTTTCCTTTGCTGCTCTGATTCCCGTGGCTAGAAGTTCCAAAACTATGTTGAATAATAGTGGTGAGAGTGGTCATCCTTGTCTTGTTCCTGATCTTAGAGGACATGCTTTCAGTTCTTCACCACTGAAAATGTTTGCTGCGGGTTTGTTGTATACGCCCTTGATTAAGTTGAGTGAGGTTCCCTCTAAGCCCACGTCCTGGAGGCTTTATATCACAAATGTGTGTTGACATTTGTCACAAGCTTTTCTGCATCGAGTGACTTGATCATATGCTTTTTCCTCTTCAATTTGTCAATAGGGGGAATCACATTGATTTGCGTGTATTGAAGAATCCTTGCATCCCTGGGAAAAATCCCACTTGATGGTGAGTTATGATACTTTTAACGTGGTGTTGGATTCTGTTGCTGCTATTTTGTTGAGCCGCTTTGCATCTGAGTTCATCAGTGATATCGGGATGTAACTCTCTTTCCTACTATCTTTGTCTGGTTTTCCCAACAGGGTGACGGTGACCTCACAGGAAGAGTTTCAGAGTGTTCCTTCCACGCCAATAGTTTGGAAGAGTTTGAGAAAGGTGGGTGTTAGCTCTTTTCTGCGTGTTGGATAGAAATAACCTGTGAAGCCATGTGGTCCTGGACTTTTGTTTGTTGGACGATTTGTAATCAGAGTTTCAAGTTCATTACTCGTACTGGGTCTGTTCATATTTTCGATTTTTTCCTGCTTCAGCCGTGGAAGGTCGTACCTTCCTAAGAATTTGTCCATTTCTTCCAGATTGTCCATTTTGTTAGCATAGAGTTGATTGCAGTAGTCTCTTATGACGTTTTGTATTTCTGTGTTGTCCGTTGTAACTTCTTTTACCTTTCTAATTTTATTGATTTCAGTCCTCTCCCTCTTTATCTTGATTCATCTGGCTAAGGATTTATCCATATGGTTTATCTTCTCAAGGAACCAGCTTTTTGTTTTTTTGATCTTTGATATTGTTTTCTTTGTTGCTGTTTCAGTCATTTCTTTCTTCTTTTTCTACCTTTTTATTGACAGTCCCAACTACCTGCAGAGTTTGTTTTCTATGGAGTAAATGATTGGGTCACATGGACACAACTTCTTCCTTTGATCTTATTGGTTTGTGAACTTTGCAATCTTACTTCATTTTTTGATACAGCAGGTTCTTATTAGTTATCCATCTGATACATATTACTGTATATATGTCAATCCCACTCTCCGAATTCATCACACAGCCACCACCAACCCCGCCACTTTCCCCCCTTGGTGGCCATACGTTACTTCTCCACATCTGTGTATCAATTCTGTCCTGTACACTGGTTCATCTGTACCGTTTCTCTAGGTTGAATATATGTGCTTTTATATACGATATCCGATTTTCTCTTTCTGACTGACTTCACTCTGTATGACAGTGTCTAGATCTATCCACGCCTGTACAAATGAACCAACATAGTTCCTTTTCGTGGCTGTATAATATTCCACGTATTTAGGTACCACATCTTCTTTATCCATTCGTCTTTGGGTGGCCATTTAAGTTGTTTCCATGACCTGGCTGCTGTAAATAGTGCTGCACTGAACATTGGGGTGCCTGTGCCTTTTAGAATTATGCTCTTCTCTGGGCTTATGCCCTGGTGTGCGATGGCTGAGTCATATGTTATTTCTATTTTCAGTTTTTCAAGGAATCTCCTTGCTTCCCTCCCTAGTGGCTCTATCAATTTACACTCCCACCAAGAGTGCAAGTGTGTTCTCTTTTTTCCACACCATGCCCAGCAGTATTTTTTCTTGATTTTCTGATGGTGACCGTTCTAAATGGTGTGAGGTGATACCTCAGTGTAGTTTTGATGTGCATCTCTATAATAATTAGTGATGTTGAGCAGGTTTTTATCTGCTTGTTGGCCACCTGTATGTCTTCTGTGGAGAATAGTCTGTTTAGGACTTCTGCCCATTTTTAGATTGGGTTGTTGGTTGTTTAATATCAAGCAGCATGTGCTGTTTACATATTTTTGAGATTGATCCTCAGACCGCTGATTTGTATGTAAATATTTTTCCCATTCTGTGGGTTGTGTGTTCTTCTTTCTCATAGTTTCCTGTGCTTAGCAAAATCTTTTAAGGTTACTGAGGTCCCACTTGTATATTTCTGTTTTTATTTCCAGGACTCTAGCAGGAGGATTACAAAAGATCTTCTTGTGTTTTATGTCCAACGACGTTCTTCCTAGGTTTTCCTCTACGAGTTTTAGAGTGTCCAGACTTAAGTTTGGGTCTCTGTTCCAATTTGTATTAATTTTTGTGTACGGTGTTTGGGAGTGTTCTAATCTTATTGTTTTACATGTCTCTGTCCAGTTTCCCCAGCACCACGTATTCAAGAGACAGTCTCTTCTCCATTGTGTATCCGTGCCCCCTTTGTCAGAGATTAGTTGAGCATAGGCGTGTGGCTTTATCTCTGGGCTTTCTATCCTGTTGCATTGATCTATATTTCCGTTTTGGTGCCAGTCCGATGCTGTCTTGCTTACTGTAGCTTTGTAGGACAGTGCGAAGTCACGGAGCCTGATTCCTCCAGCTCCTTCTTCTTTTTTCATCAAACTGCTTTGGCTACTCGGGGAGTTTTGTGTCTCCATACACATTTTAAGATTTTTTGTTCTGGTTTTGTAAAGAAATTGCCATTGGTAATTTGAGAGGGATTGCACTGAATATGTAGATTGCTTTGGGTAGTATAGTCATTTTCATAATATTGATTCTTCCTATCCAAGAACATGGTATAGCTCTTCATCTGTTTGTATCATCCTCAGTTTCATTCATCAGTGTCTTATACTTTTCTGTATACAGGTTTTCTGTCCCCCTAGGTAGGTTTATTCCTAGGTATTTTATTCCTTTACTTGCAGGGGTAAATGGGAGTCCTTCTTTAATTTCTCTTTCTTTTTTTCTTCCTTAATGAATAGGAATGCAAGGGATTTCTGTGCATTAATTTTGTGTCCTGCAACGTTTCCAAATCCATGGATTAGCTCTACTAGTTTTACGGTGGCATCTTTAGGATTCTCTAAGTATAGAATCATGTCATGTGCAAAGAGTGGCATTGTGACTTCTTCTTTTCCAGTTTGTCTTCCTTTTCTTTCCTTTGCTGCTCTGATTCCCGTGGCTAGAAGTTCCAAAACTATGTTGAATAATAGTGGTGAGAGTGGTCATCCTTGTCTTGTTCCTGATCTTAGAGGACATGCTTTCAGTTCTTCACCACTGAAAATGTTTGCTGCGGGTTTGTTGTATACGTCCTTGATTAAGTTGACTGAGGTTCCCTCTAAGCCCACGTCCTGGAGGCTTTATATCACAAATGTGTGTTGACATTTGTCACAAGCTTTTCTGCATCGAGTGACTTGATCATATGCTTTTTCCTCTTCAATTTGTCAATAGGGGGAATCACATTGATTTGCGTGTATTGAAGAATCCTTGCATCCCTGGGAAAAATCCCACTTGATGGTGAGTTATGATACTTTTAACGTGGTGTTGCATTCTGTTGCTGCTATTTTGTTGAGCCGCTTTGCATCTGAGTTCATCAGTGATATCGGGATGTAACTCTCTTTCCTACTATCTTTGTCTGGTTTTCCCAACAGGGTGACGGTGACCTCACAGGAAGAGTTTCAGAGTGTTCCTTCCACGCCAATAGTTTGGAAGAGTTTGAGAAAGGTGGGTGTTAGCTCTTTTCTACGTGTTGGATAGAAATAACCTGTGAAGCCATGTGGTCCTGGACTTTTGTTTGTTGGACGATTTGTAATCAGAGTTTCAAGTTCATTACTCGTACTGGGTCTGTTCATATTTTCGATTTTTTCCTGCTTCAGCCTTGGAAGGTCGTACCTTCCTAAGAATTTGTCCATTTCTTCCAGATTGTCCATTTTGTTAGCATAGAGTTGATTGCAGTCGTCTCTTACGACGTTTTGTATTTCTGTGTTGTCCGTTGTAACTTCTTTTACCTTTCTAATTTTATTGATTTCAGTCCTCTCCCTCTTTATCTTGATGCATCTGGCTAAGGATTTATCCATATGGTTTATCTTCTCAAAGAACCAGCTTTTTGTTTTTTTGATCTTTGATATTGTTTTCTTTGTTGCTGTTTCAGTCATTTCTTTCTTCTTTTTCTACCTTTTTATTGACAGTCCCAACTACCTGCAGAGTTTGTTTTCTATGGAGTAAATGATTGGGTCACATGGACACAACTTCTTCCTTTGATCTTATTGGTTTGTGAACTTTGCAATCTTACTTCATTTTTTGATACAGCAGGTTCTTATTAGTTATCCATCTGATACATATTACTGTATATATGTCAATCCCACTCTCCGAATTCATCACACAGCCACCACCAACCCCGCCACTTTCCCCCCTTGGTGGCCATACGTTACTTCTCCACATCTGTGTATCAATTCTGTCCTGTACACTGGTTCATCTGTACCGTTTCTCTAGGTTGAATATATGTGCTTTTATATACGATATCCGATTTTCTCTTTCTGACTGACTTCACTCTGTATGACAGTGTCTAGATCTATCCACGCCTGTACAAATGAACCAACATAGTTCCTTTTCGTGGCTGTATAATATTCCACGGTATATAGGTACCACATCTTCTTTATCCATTCGTCTTTGGGTGGCCATTTAAGTTGTTTCCATGACCTGGCTGCTGTAAATAGTGCTGCACTGAACATTGGGGTGCCTGTGCCTTTTAGAATTATGCTCTTCTCTGGGCTTATGCCCTGGTGTGCGATGGCTGAGTCATATGTTATTTCTATTTTCAGTTTTTCAAGGAATCTCCTTGCTTCCCTCCCTAGTGGCTCTATCAATTTACACTCCCACCAAGAGCGCAAGTGTGTTCTCGTTTTTCCACACCATGCCCAGCAGTTTTTTTTCTTGATTTTCTGATGGTGACCGTTCTAAATGGTGTGAGGTGATACCTCAGTGTAGTTTTGATGTGCATCTCTATAATAATTAGTGACGTTGAGCAGGTTTTTATCTGCTTGTTGGCCACCTGTATGTCTTCTGTGGAGAATAGTCTGTTTAGGACTTCTGCCCATTTTTAGATTGGGTTGTTGGTTGTTTAAATATCAAGCAGCATGTGCTGTTTACATATTTTTGAGATTGATCCTCAGACCGCTGATTTGTATGTAAATATTTTTCCCATTCTGTGGGTTGTGTGTTCTTCTTTCTCATAGTTTCCTGTGCTTAGCAAAATCTTTTAAGTTTACTGAGGTCCCACTTGTATATTTCTGCTTTTATTTCCAGGACTCTAGCAGGAGGATTACAAAAGATCTTTTTGTGTTTTATGTCCAACAATTCTCTTCCTAGGTTTTCCTCTACGAGTTTTAGAGTGTCCAGACTTAAGTTTGGGTCTCTGTTCCAATTTGTATTAATTTTTGTGTACGGTGTTTGGGAGTGTTCTAATCTTATTGTTTTACATGTCTCTGTCCAGTTTCCCCAGCACCACGTATTCAAGAGACAGTCTCTTCTCCATTGTGTATCTGTGCCCCCTTTGTCAGAGATTAGTTGAGCATAGGCGTGTGGCTTTATCTCTGGGCTTTCTATCCTATTGCATTGATCTATATTTTTGTTTTTGTGCCAGTCCGATGCTGTCTTGCTTACTGTAGCTTTGTAGTACAGTGCGAAATCACGGAGCCCGATTCCTCCAGCTCCTTTTTTTTTTTTTCATCAAACTGCTTTGGCCACTCGGGGAGTTTTGTGTCTCCATACACATTTTAAGATTTTTTGTTCTGGTTTTGTAAAACAATTGCCATTGGTAATTTGAGAGGGATTGCACTGAATATGTAGATTGCTTTGGGTAGTATAGTCATTTTCATAATATTGATTCTTCCTTTCCAAGAACATGGTATAGCTCTTATCTGTTCGTATCATCCTCAGTTTCATTCATCAGTGTCTTATACTTTTCTGTATACAGGTTTTCTGTCTCCCTAGGTAGGTTTATTCCTAGGTATTTTATTCCTTTACTTGCAGGGGTAAATGGGAGTCCTTCCTTAATTTCTCTTTCTTTTTTTCTTCCTTAATGAATAGGAATGCAAGGGATTTCTGTGCATTAATCTTGTGTCCTGCAACGTTTCCAAATCCATGGATTAGCTCTACTAGTTTTACGGTGGCATCTTTAGGATTCTCTAAGTATAGAATCATGTCATGTGCAAAGAGTGGCATTGTGACTTCTTCTTTTCCAGTTTGTCTTCCTTTTCTTTCCTTTGCTGCTCTGATTCCCGTGGCTAGAAGTTCCGAAACTATGTTGAATAATAGTGGTGAGAGTGGTCATCCTTGTCTTGTTCCTGATCTTAGAGGACATGCTTTCAGTTCTTCACCACTGAAAATGTTGGCTGCGGGTTTGTTGTATACGTCCTTGATTAAGTTGAGTGAGGTTCCCTCTAAGCCCACGTCCTGGAGGCTTTATATCACAAATGTGTGTTGACATTTGTCACAAGCTTTTCTGCATCGAGTGACTTGATCATATGCTTTTTCCTCTTCAATTTGTCAATAGGGGGAATCACATTGATTTGCGTGTATTGAAGAATCCTAGCATCCGTGGGAAAAATCCCACTTGATGGAGAGGTATGATACTTTTAATGTGGTGTTGGATTCTGTTGCTGCTATTTTGTTGAGCCGCTTTGCATCTGAGTTCATCAGTGATATCGGGATGTAACTCTCTTTCCTACTATCTTTGTCTGGTTTTCCCAACAGGGTGACGGTGGCCTCACAGAAAGAGTTTCAGAGTGTTCCTTCCACGCCAATAGTTTGGAAGAGTTTGAGAAAGGTGGGTGTTAGCACTTTGCTACGTGTTGGATAGAAATAACCTGTGAAGCCATCTGGTCCTGGACTTTTGTTTGTTGGACGATTTGTAATCAGAGTTTCAAGTTCATTACTCGTACTGGGTCTGTTCATATTTTCGATTTTTTCCTGCTTCAGCCTTGGAAGGTTGTACCTTCCTAAGAATTTGTCCATTTCTTCCAGATTGTCCATTTTGTTAGCATAGAGTTGATTGCAGTCGTCTCTTACGACGTTTTGTATTTCTGTGTTGTCCGTTGTAACTTCTTTTACCTTTCTAATTTTATTGATTTCAGTCCTCTCCCTCTTTATCTTGATGCATCTGGCTAAGGATTTATCCATATGGTTTATCTTCTCAAGGAACCAGCTTTTTGTTTTTTTGATCTTTGATATTGTTTTCTTTGTTGCTGTTTCAGTCATTTCTTTCTTCTTTTTCTACCTTTTTATTGACAGTCCCAACTACCTGCAGAGTTTGTTTTCTATGGAGTAAATGATTGGGTCACATGGACACAACTTCTTCCTTTGATCTTATTGGTTTGTGAACTTTGCAATCTTACTTCATTTTTTGATACAGCAGGTTCTTATTAGTTATCCATCTGATACATATTACTGTATATATGTCAATCCCACTCTCCGAATTCATCACACAGCCACCACCAACCCCGCCACTTTCCCCCCTTGGTGGCCATACGTTACTTCTCCACATCTGTGTATCAATTCTGTCCTGTACACTGGTTCATCTGTACCGTTTCTCTAGGTTGAATATATGTGCTTTTATATACGATATCCGATTTTCTCTTTCTGACTGACTTCACTCTGTATGACAGTGTCTAGATCTATCCACGCCTGTACAAATGAACCAACATAGTTCCTTTTCGTGGCTGTATAATATTCCACGGTATATAGGTACCACATCTTCTTTATCCATTCGTCTTTGGGTGGCCATTTAAGTTGTTTCCATGACCTGGCTGCTGTAAATAGTGCTGCACTGAACATTGGGGTGCCTGTGCCTTTTAGAATTATGCTCTTCTCTGGGCTTATGCCCTGGTGTGCGATGGCTGAGTCATATGTTATTTCTATTTTCAGTTTTTCAAGGAATCTCCTTGCTTCCCTCCCTAGTGGCTCTATCAATTTACACTCCCACCAAGAGCGCAAGTGTGTTCTCGTTTTTCCACACCATGCCCAGCAGTTTTTTTTGTTGATTTTCTGATGGTGACCGTTCTAAATGGTGTGAGGTGATACCTCAGTGTAGTTTTGATGTGCATCTCTATAATAATTAGTGACGTTGAGCAGGTTTTTATCTGCTTGTTGGCCACCTGTATGTCTTCTGTGGAGAATAGTCTGTTTAGGACTTCTGCCCATTTTTAGATTGGGTTGTTGGTTGTTTAAATATCAAGCAGCATGTGCTGTTTACATATTTTTGAGATTGATCCTCAGACCGCTGATTTGTATGTAAATATTTTTCCCATTCTGTGGGTTGTGTGTTCTTCTTTCTCATAGTTTCCTGTGCTTAGCAAAATCTTTTAAGTTTACTGAGGTCCCACTTGTATATTTCTGCTTTTATTTCCAGGACTCTAGCAGGAGGATTACAAAAGATCTTTTTGTGTTTTATGTCCAACAATGTTCTTCCTAGGTTTTCCTCTACGAGTTTTAGAGTGTCCAGACTTAAGTTTGGGTCTCTGTTCCAATTTGTATTAATTTTTGTGTACGGTGTTTGGGAGTGTTCTAATCTTATTGTTTTACATGTCTCTGTCCAGTTTCCCCAGCACCACGTATTCAAGAGACAGTCTCTTCTCCATTGTGTATCTGTGCCCCCTTTGTCAGAGATTAGTTGAGCATAGGCGTGTGGCTTTATCTCTGGGCTTTCTATCCTATTGCATTGATCTATATTTCTGTTTTTGTGCCAGTCCGATGCTGTCTTGCTTACTGTAGCTTTGTAGTACAGTGCGAAATCACGGAGCCCGATTCCTCCAGCTCCTTTTTTTTTTTTTCATCAAACTGCTTTGGCCACTCGGGGAGTTTTGTGTCTCCATACACATTTTAAGATTTTTTGTTCTGGTTTTGTAAAACAATTGCCATTGGTAATTTGAGAGGGATTGCACTGAATATGTAGATTGCTTTGGGTAGTATAGTCATTTTCATAATATTGATTCTTCCTTTCCAAGAACATGGTATAGCTCTTATCTGTTCGTATCATCCTCAGTTTCATTCATCAGTGTCTTATACTTTTCTGTATACAGGTTTTCTGTCTCCCTAGGTAGGTTTATTCCTAGGTATTTTATTCCTTTACTTGCAGGGGTAAATGGGAGACCTTCCTTAATTTCTCTTTCTTTTTTTCTTCCTTAATGAATAGGAATGCAAGGGATTTCTGTGCATTAATTTTGTGTCCTGCAACGTTTCCAAATCCATGGATTAGCTCTACTAGTTTTACGGTGGCATCTTTAGGATTCTCTACGTATAGAATCATGTCATGTGCAAAGAGTGGCATTGTGACGTCTTCTTTTCCAGTTTGTCTTCCTTTTCTTTCCTTTGCTGCTCTGATTCCCGTGGCTAGAAGTTCCAAAACTATGTTGAATAATAGTGGTGAGAGTGGTCATCCTTGTCTTGTTCCTGATCTTAGAGGACATGCTTTCAGTTCTTCACCACTGAAAATGTTGGCTGCGGGTTTGTTGTATACGTCCTTGATTAAGTTGAGTGAGGTTCCCTCTAAGCCCACGTCCTGGAGGCTTTATATCACAAATGTGTGTTGACATTTGTCACAAGCTTTTCTGCATCGAGTGACTTGATCATATGCTTTTTCCTCTTCAATTTGTTAATAGGGGGAATCACATTGATTTGCGTGTATTGAAGAATCCTTGCATCCCTGGGAAAAATCCCACTTGATGGTGAGTTATGATACTTTTAACGTGGTGTTGGATTCTGTTGCTGCTATTTTGTTGAGCCGCTTTGCATCTGAGTTCATCAGTGATATCGGGATGTAACTCTCTTTCCTACTATCTTTGTCTGGTTTTCCCAACAGGGTGACGGTGACCTCACAGGAAGAGTTTCAGAGTGTTCCTTCCACGCCAATAGTTTGGAAGAGTTTGAGAAAGGTGGGTGTTAGCTCTTTTCTACGTGTTGGATAGAAATAACCTGTGAAGCCATGTGGTCCTGGACTTTTGTTTGTTGGACGATTTGTAATCAGAGTTTCAAGTTCATTACTCGTACTGGGTCTGTTCATATTTTCGATTTTTTCCTGCTTCAGCCTTGGAAGGTCGTACCTTCCTAAGAATTTGTCCATTTCTTCCAGATTGTCCATTTTGTTAGCATAGAGTTGATTGCAGTAGTCTCTTACGACGTTTTGTATTTCTGTGTTGTCCGTTGTAACTTCTTTTACCTTTCTAATTTTATTGATTTCAGTCCTCTCCCTCTTTATCTTGATTCATCTGGCTAAGGATTTATCCATATGGTTTATCTTCTCAAGGAACCAGCTTTTTGTTTTTTTGATCTTTGATATTGTTTTCTTTGTTGCTGTTTCAGTCATTTCTTTCTTCTTTTTCTACCTTTTTATTGACAGTCCCAACTACCTTCAGAGTTTGTTTTCTATGGAGTAAATGATTGGGTCACATGGACACAACTTCTTCCTTTGATCTTATTGGTTTGTGAACTTTGCAATCTTACTTCATTTTTTGATACAGCAGGTTCTTATTAGTTATCCATCTGATACATATTACTGTATATATGTCAATCCCACTCTCCGAATTCATCACACAGCCACCACCAACCCCGCCACTTTCCCCCCTTGGTGGCCATACGTTACTTCTCCACATCTGTGTATCAATTCTGTCCTGTACACTGGTTCATCTGTACCGTTCCTCTAGGTTGAATATATGTGCTTTTATATACGATATCCGATTTTCTCTTTCTGACTGACTTCACTCTGTATGACAGTGTCTAGATCTATCCACGCCTGTACAAATGAACCAACATAGTTCCTTTTCGTGGCTGTATAATATTCCACGGTATATAGGTACCACATCTTCTTTATCCATTCGTCTTTGGGTGGCCATTTAAGTTGTTTCCATGACCTGGCTGCTGTAAATATTGCTGCACTGAACATTGGGGTGCCTGTGCCTTTTAGAATTATGCTCTTCTCTGGGCTTATGCCCTGGTGTGCGATGGCTGAGTCATATGTTATTTCTATTTTCAGTTTTTCAAGGAATCTCCTTGCTTCCCTCCCTAGTGGCTCTATCAATTTACACTCCCACCAAGAGTGCAAGTGTGTTCTCTTTTTTCCACACCATGCCCAGCAGTTTTTTTTCTTGATTTTCTGATGGTGACCGTTCTAAATGGTGTGAGGTGATACCTCAGTGTAGTTTTGATGTGCATCTCTATAATAATTAGTGATGTTGAGCAGGTTTTTATCTGCTTGTTGGCCACCTGTATGTCTTCTGTGGAGAATAGTCTGTTTAGGACTTCTGCCCATTTTTAGATTGGGTTTTTGGTTGTTTAATATCAAGCAGCATGTGCTGTTTACATATTTTTGAGATTGATCCTCAGACCGCTGATTTGTATGTAAATATTTTTCCCATTCTGTGGGTTGTGTGTTCTTCTTTCTCATAGTTTCCTGTGCTTAGCAAAATCTTTTAAGGTTACTGAGGTCCCACTTGTATATTTCTGTTTTTATTTCCAGGACTCTAGCAGGAGGATTACAAAAGATCTTCTTGTGTTTTATGTCCAACGACGTTCTTCCTAGGTTTTCCTCTACGAGTTTTAGAGTGTCCAGACTTAAGTTTGGGTCTCTGTTCCAATTTGTATTAATTTTTGTGTACGGTGTTTGGGAGTGTTCTAATCTTATTGTTTTACATGTCTCTGTCCAGTTTCCCCAGCACCACGTATTCAAGAGACAGTCTCTTCTCCATTGTGTATCCGTGCCCCCTTTGTCAGAGATTAGTTGAGCATAGGCGTGTGGCTTTATCTCTGGGCTTTCTATCCTGTTGCATTGATCTATATTTCCGTTTTGGTGCCAGTCCGATGCTGTCTTGCTTACTGTAGCTTTGTAGGACAGTGCGAAGTCACGGAGCCTGATTCCTCCAGCTCCTTCTTCTTTTTTCATCAAACTGCTTTGGCTACTCGGGGAGTTTTGTGTCTCCATACACATTTTAAGATTTTTTGTTCTGGTTTTGTAAAGAAATTGCCATTGGTAATTTGAGAGGGATTGCACTGAATATGTAGATTGCTTTGGGTAGTATAGTCATTTTCATAATATTGATTCTTCCTATCCAAGAACATGGTATAGCTCTTCATCTGTTTGTATCATCCTCAGTTTCATTCATCAGTGTCTTATACTTTTCTGTATACAGGTTTTCTGTCCCCCTAGGTAGGTTTATTCCTAGGTATTTTATTCCTTTACTTGCAGGGGTAAATGGGAGTCCTTCTTTAATTTCTCTTTCTTTTTTTCTTCCTTAATGAATAGGAATGCAAGGGATTTCTGTGCATTAATTTTGTGTCCTGCAACGTTTCCAAATCCATGGATTAGCTCTACTAGTTTTACGGTGGCATCTTTAGGATTCTCTAAGTATAGAATCATGTCATGTGCAAAGAGTGGCATTGTGACTTCTTCTTTTCCAGTTTGTCTTCCTTTTCTTTCCTTTGCTGCTCTGATTCCCGTGGCTAGAAGTTCCAAAACTATGTTGAATAATAGTGGTGAGAGTGGTCATCCTTGTCTTGTTCCTGATCTTAGAGGACATGCTTTCAGTTCTTCACCACTGAAAATGTTTGCTGCGGGTTTGTTGTATACGTCCTTGATTAAGTTGACTGAGGTTCCCTCTAAGCCCACGTCCTGGAGGCTTTATATCACAAATGTGTGTTGACATTTGTCACAAGCTTTTCTGCATCGAGTGACTTGATCATATGCTTTTTCCTCTTCAATTTGTCAATAGGGGGAATCACATTGATTTGCGTGTATTGAAGAATCCTTGCATCCCTGGGAAAAATCCCACTTGATGGTGAGTTATGATACTTTTAACGTGGTGTTGCATTCTGTTGCTGCTATTTTGTTGAGCCGCTTTGCATCTGAGTTCATCAGTGATATCGGGATGTAACTCTCTTTCCTACTATCTTTGTCTGGTTTTCCCAACAGGGTGACGGTGACCTCACAGGAAGAGTTTCAGAGTGTTCCTTCCACGCCAATAGTTTGGAAGAGTTTGAGAAAGGTGGGTGTTAGCTCTTTTCTACGTGTTGGATAGAAATAACCTGTGAAGCCATGTGGTCCTGGACTTTTGTTTGTTGGACGATTTGTAATCAGAGTTTCAAGTTCATTACTCGTACTGGGTCTGTTCATATTTTCGATTTTTTCCTGCTTCAGCCTTGGAAGGTCGTACCTTCCTAAGAATTTGTCCATTTCTTCCAGATTGTCCATTTTGTTAGCATAGAGTTGATTGCAGTCGTCTCTTACGACGTTTTGTATTTCTGTGTTGTCCGTTGTAACTTCTTTTACCTTTCTAATTTTATTGATTTCAGTCCTCTCCCTCTTTATCTTGATGCATCTGGCTAAGGATTTATCCATATGGTTTATCTTCTCAAAGAACCAGCTTTTTGTTTTTTTGATCTTTGATATTGTTTTCTTTGTTGCTGTTTCAGTCATTTCTTTCTTCTTTTTCTACCTTTTTATTGACAGTCCCAACTACCTGCAGAGTTTGTTTTCTATGGAGTAAATGATTGGGTCACATGGACACAACTTCTTCCTTTGATCTTATTGGTTTGTGAACTTTGCAATCTTACTTCATTTTTTGATACAGCAGGTTCTTATTAGTTATCCATCTGATACATATTTCTGTATATATGTCAATCCCACTCTCCGAATTCATCACACAGCCACCACCAACCCCGCCACTTTCCCCCCTTGGTGGCCATACGTTACTTCTCCACATCTGTGTATCAATTCTGTCCTGTACACTGGTTCATCTGTACCGTTTCTCTAGGTTGAATATATGTGCTTTTATATACGATATCCGATTTTCTCTTTCTGACTGACTTCACTCTGTATGACAGTGTCTAGATCTATCCACGCCTGTACAAATGAACCAACATAGTTCCTTTTCGTGGCTGTATAATATTCCACGGTATATAGGTACCACATCTTCTTTATCCATTCGTCTTTGGGTGGCCATTTAAGTTGTTTCCATGACCTGGCTGCTGTAAATAGTGCTGCACTGAACATTGGGGTGCCTGTGCCTTTTAGAATTATGCTCTTCTCTGGGCTTATGCCCTGGTGTGCGATGGCTGAGTCATATGTTATTTCTATTTTCAGTTTTTCAAGGAATCTCCTTGCTTCCCTCCCTAGTGGCTCTATCAATTTACACTCCCACCAAGAGCGCAAGTGTGTTCTCGTTTTTCCACACCATGCCCAGCAGTTTTTTTTCTTGATTTTCTGATGGTGACCGTTCTAAATGGTGTGAGGTGATACCTCAGTGTAGTTTTGATGTGCATCTCTATAATAATTAGTGACGTTGAGCAGGTTTTTATCTGCTTGTTGGCCACCTGTATGTCTTCTGTGGAGAATAGTCTGTTTAGGACTTCTGCCCATTTTTAGATTGGGTTGTTGGTTGTTTAAATATCAAGCAGCATGTGCTGTTTACATATTTTTGAGATTGATCCTCAGACCGCTGATTTGTATGTAAATATTTTTCCCATTCTGTGGGTTGTGTGTTCTTCTTTCTCATAGTTTCCTGTGCTTAGCAAAATCTTTTAAGTTTACTGAGGTCCCACTTGTATATTTCTGCTTTTATTTCCAGGACTCTAGCAGGAGGATTACAAAAGATCTTTTTGTGTTTTATGTCCAACAATTCTCTTCCTAGGTTTTCCTCTACGAGTTTTAGAGTGTCCAGACTTAAGTTTGGGTCTCTGTTCCAATTTGTATTAATTTTTGTGTACGGTGTTTGGGAGTGTTCTAATCTTATTGTTTTACATGTCTCTGTCCAGTTTCCCCAGCACCACGTATTCAAGAGACAGTCTCTTCTCCATTGTGTATCTGTGCCCCCTTTGTCAGAGATTAGTTGAGCATAGGCGTGTGGCTTTATCTCTGGGCTTTCTATCCTATTGCATTGATCTATATTTTTGTTTTTGTGCCAGTCCGATGCTGTCTTGCTTACTGTAGCTTTGTAGTACAGTGCGAAATCACGGAGCCCGATTCCTCCAGCTCCTTTTTTTTTTTTTCATCAAACTGCTTTGGCCACTCGGGGAGTTTTGTGTCTCCATACACATTTTAAGATTTTTTGTTCTGGTTTTGTAAAACAATTGCCATTGGTAATTTGAGAGGGATTGCACTGAATATGTAGATTGCTTTGGGTAGTATAGTCATTTTCATAATATTGATTCTTCCTTTCCAAGAACATGGTATAGCTCTTATCTGTTCGTATCATCCTCAGTTTCATTCATCAGTGTCTTATACTTTTCTGTATACAGGTTTTCTGTCTCCCTAGGTAGGTTTATTCCTAGGTATTTTATTCCTTTACTTGCAGGGGTAAATGGGAGTCCTTCCTTAATTTCTCTTTCTTTTTTTCTTCCTTAATGAATAGGAATGCAAGGGATTTCTGTGCATTAATCTTGTGTCCTGCAACGTTTCCAAATCCATGGATTAGCTCTACTAGTTTTACGGTGGCATCTTTAGGATTCTCTAAGTATAGAATCATGTCATGTGCAAAGAGTGGCATTGTGACTTCTTCTTTTCCAGTTTGTCTTCCTTTTCTTTCCTTTGCTGCTCTGATTCCCGTGGCTAGAAGTTCCGAAACTATGTTGAATAATAGTGGTGAGAGTGGTCATCCTTGTCTTGTTCCTGATCTTAGAGGACATGCTTTCAGTTCTTCACCACTGAAAATGTTGGCTGCGGGTTTGTTGTATACGTCCTTGATTAAGTTGAGTGAGGTTCCCTCTAAGCCCACGTCCTGGAGGCTTTATATCACAAATGTGTGTTGACATTTGTCACAAGCTTTTCTGCATCGAGTGACTTGATCATATGCTTTTTCCTCTTCAATTTGTCAATAGGGGGAATCACATTGATTTGCGTGTATTGAAGAATCCTAGCATCCGTGGGAAAAATCCCACTTGATGGAGAGGTATGATACTTTTAATGTGGTGTTGGATTCTGTTGCTGCTATTTTGTTGAGCCGCTTTGCATCTGAGTTCATCAGTGATATCGGGATGTAACTCTCTTTCCTACTATCTTTGTCTGGTTTTCCCAACAGGGTGACGGTGGCCTCACAGAAAGAGTTTCAGAGTGTTCCTTCCACGCCAATAGTTTGGAAGAGTTTGAGAAAGGTGGGTGTTAGCACTTTGCTACGTGTTGGATAGAAATAACCTGTGAAGCCATCTGGTCCTGGACTTTTGTTTGTTGGACGATTTGTAATCAGAGTTTCAAGTTCATTACTCGTACTGGGTCTGTTCATATTTTCGATTTTTTCCTGCTTCAGCCTTGGAAGGTTGTACCTTCCTAAGAATTTGTCCATTTCTTCCAGATTGTCCATTTTGTTAGCATAGAGTTGATTGCAGTCGTCTCTTACGACGTTTTGTATTTCTGTGTTGTCCGTTGTAACTTCTTTTACCTTTCTAATTTTATTGATTTCAGTCCTCTCCCTCTTTATCTTGATGCATCTGGCTAAGGATTTATCCATATGGTTTATCTTCTCAAGGAACCAGCTTTTTGTTTTTTTGATCTTTGATATTGTTTTCTTTGTTGCTGTTTCAGTCATTTCTTTCTTCTTTTTCTACCTTTTTATTGACAGTCCCAACTACCTGCAGAGTTTGTTTTCTATGGAGTAAATGATTGGGTCACATGGACACAACTTCTTCCTTTGATCTTATTGGTTTGTGAACTTTGCAATCTTACTTCATTTTTTGATACAGCAGGTTCTTATTAGTTATCCATCTGATACATATTACTGTATATATGTCAATCCCACTCTCCGAATTCATCACACAGCCACCACCAACCCCGCCACTTTCCCCCCTTGGTGGCCATACGTTACTTCTCCACATCTGTGTATCAATTCTGTCCTGTACACTGGTTCATCTGTACCGTTTCTCTAGGTTGAATATATGTGCTTTTATATACGATATCCGATTTTCTCTTTCTGACTGACTTCACTCTGTATGACAGTGTCTAGATCTATCCACGCCTGTACAAATGAACCAACATAGTTCCTTTTCGTGGCTGTATAATATTCCACGGTATATAGGTACCACATCTTCTTTATCCATTCGTCTTTGGGTGGCCATTTAAGTTGTTTCCATGACCTGGCTGCTGTAAATAGTGCTGCACTGAACATTGGGGTGCCTGTGCCTTTTAGAATTATGCTCTTCTCTGGGCTTATGCCCTGGTGTGCGATGGCTGAGTCATATGTTATTTCTATTTTCAGTTTTTCAAGGAATCTCCTTGCTTCCCTCCCTAGTGGCTCTATCAATTTACACTCCCACCAAGAGCGCAAGTGTGTTCTCGTTTTTCCACACCATGCCCAGCAGTTTTTTTTGTTGATTTTCTGATGGTGACCGTTCTAAATGGTGTGAGGTGATACCTCAGTGTAGTTTTGATGTGCATCTCTATAATAATTAGTGACGTTGAGCAGGTTTTTATCTGCTTGTTGGCCACCTGTATGTCTTCTGTGGAGAATAGTCTGTTTAGGACTTCTGCCCATTTTTAGATTGGGTTGTTGGTTGTTTAAATATCAAGCAGCATGTGCTGTTTACATATTTTTGAGATTGATCCTCAGACCGCTGATTTGTATGTAAATATTTTTCCCATTCTGTGGGTTGTGTGTTCTTCTTTCTCATAGTTTCCTGTGCTTAGCAAAATCTTTTAAGTTTACTGAGGTCCCACTTGTATATTTCTGCTTTTATTTCCAGGACTCTAGCAGGAGGATTACAAAAGATCTTTTTGTGTTTTATGTCCAACAATGTTCTTCCTAGGTTTTCCTCTACGAGTTTTAGAGTGTCCAGACTTAAGTTTGGGTCTCTGTTCCAATTTGTATTAATTTTTGTGTACGGTGTTTGGGAGTGTTCTAATCTTATTGTTTTACATGTCTCTGTCCAGTTTCCCCAGCACCACGTATTCAAGAGACAGTCTCTTCTCCATTGTGTATCTGTGCCCCCTTTGTCAGAGATTAGTTGAGCATAGGCGTGTGGCTTTATCTCTGGGCTTTCTATCCTATTGCATTGATCTATATTTCTGTTTTTGTGCCAGTCCGATGCTGTCTTGCTTACTGTAGCTTTGTAGTACAGTGCGAAATCACGGAGCCCGATTCCTCCAGCTCCTTTTTTTTTTTTTCATCAAACTGCTTTGGCCACTCGGGGAGTTTTGTGTCTCCATACACATTTTAAGATTTTTTGTTCTGGTTTTGTAAAACAATTGCCATTGGTAATTTGAGAGGGATTGCACTGAATATGTAGATTGCTTTGGGTAGTATAGTCATTTTCATAATATTGATTCTTCCTTTCCAAGAACATGGTATAGCTCTTATCTGTTCGTATCATCCTCAGTTTCATTCATCAGTGTCTTATACTTTTCTGTATACAGGTTTTCTGTCTCCCTAGGTAGGTTTATTCCTAGGTATTTTATTCCTTTACTTGCAGGGGTAAATGGGAGACCTTCCTTAATTTCTCTTTCTTTTTTTCTTCCTTAATGAATAGGAATGCAAGGGATTTCTGTGCATTAATTTTGTGTCCTGCAACGTTTCCAAATCCATGGATTAGCTCTACTAGTTTTACGGTGGCATCTTTAGGATTCTCTACGTATAGAATCATGTCATGTGCAAAGAGTGGCATTGTGACGTCTTCTTTTCCAGTTTGTCTTCCTTTTCTTTCCTTTGCTGCTCTGATTCCCGTGGCTAGAAGTTCCAAAACTATGTTGAATAATAGTGGTGAGAGTGGTCATCCTTGTCTTGTTCCTGATCTTAGAGGACATGCTTTCAGTTCTTCACCACTGAAAATGTTTGCTGCGGGTTTGTTGTATACGTCCTTGATTAAGTTGAGTGAGGTTCCCTCTAAGCCCACGTCCTGGAGGCTTTATATCACAAATGTGTGTTGACATTTGTCACAAGCTTTTCTGCATCGAGTGACTTGATCATATGCTTTTTCCTCTTCAATTTGTTAATAGGGGGAATCACATTGATTTGCGTGTATTGAAGAATCCTTGCATCCCTGGGAAAAATCCCACTTGATGGTGAGTTATGATACTTTTAACGTGGTGTTGGATTCTGTTGCTGCTATTTTGTTGAGCCGCTTTGCATCTGAGTTCATCAGTGATATCGGGATGTAACTCTCTTTCCTACTATCTTTGTCTGGTTTTCCCAACAGGGTGACGGTGACCTCACAGGAAGAGTTTCAGAGTGTTCCTTCCACGCCAATAGTTTGGAAGAGTTTGAGAAAGGTGGGTGTTAGCTCTTTTCTACGTGTTGGATAGAAATAACCTGTGAAGCCATGTGGTCCTGGACTTTTGTTTGTTGGACGATTTGTAATCAGAGTTTCAAGTTCATTACTCGTACTGGGTCTGTTCATATTTTCGATTTTTTCCTGCTTCAGCCTTGGAAGGTCGTACCTTCCTAAGAATTTGTCCATTTCTTCCAGATTGTCCATTTTGTTAGCATAGAGTTGATTGCAGTAGTCTCTTACGACGTTTTGTATTTCTGTGTTGTCCGTTGTAACTTCTTTTACCTTTCTAATTTTATTGATTTCAGTCCTCTCCCTCTTTATCTTGATTCATCTGGCTAAGGATTTATCCATATGGTTTATCTTCTCAAGGAACCAGCTTTTTGTTTTTTTGATCTTTGATATTGTTTTCTTTGTTGCTGTTTCAGTCATTTCTTTCTTCTTTTTCTACCTTTTTATTGACAGTCCCAACTACCTTCAGAGTTTGTTTTCTATGGAGTAAATGATTGGGTCACATGGACACAACTTCTTCCTTTGATCTTATTGGTTTGTGAACTTTGCAATCTTACTTCATTTTTTGATACAGCAGGTTCTTATTAGTTATCCATCTGATACATATTACTGTATATATGTCAATCCCACTCTCCGAATTCATCACACAGCCACCACCAACCCCGCCACTTTCCCCCCTTGGTGGCCATACGTTACTTCTCCACATCTGTGTATCAATTCTGTCCTGTACACTGGTTCATCTGTACCGTTCCTCTAGGTTGAATATATGTGCTTTTATATACGATATCCGATTTTCTCTTTCTGACTGACTTCACTCTGTATGACAGTGTCTAGATCTATCCACGCCTGTACAAATGAACCAACATAGTTCCTTTTCGTGGCTGTATAATATTCCACGGTATATAGGTACCACATCTTCTTTATCCATTCGTCTTTGGGTGGCCATTTAAGTTGTTTCCATGACCTGGCTGCTGTAAATATTGCTGCACTGAACATTGGGGTGCCTGTGCCTTTTAGAATTATGCTCTTCTCTGGGCTTATGCCCTGGTGTGCGATGGCTGAGTCATATGTTATTTCTATTTTCAGTTTTTCAAGGAATCTCCTTGCTTCCCTCCCTAGTGGCTCTATCAATTTACACTCCCACCAAGAGTGCAAGTGTGTTCTCTTTTTTCCACACCATGCCCAGCAGTTTTTTTTCTTGATTTTCTGATGGTGACCGTTCTAAATGGTGTGAGGTGATACCTCAGTGTAGTTTTGATGTGCATCTCTATAATAATTAGTGATGTTGAGCAGGTTTTTATCTGCTTGTTGGCCACCTGTATGTCTTCTGTGGAGAATAGTCTGTTTAGGACTTCTGCCCATTTTTAGATTGGGTTGTTGGTTGTTTAATATCAAGCAGCATGTGCTGTTTACATATTTTTGAGATTGATCCTCAGACCGCTGATATGTATGTAAATATTTTTCCCATTCTGTGGGTTGTGTGTTCTTCTTTCTCATAGTTTCCTGTGCTTAGCAAAATCTTTTAAGGTTACTGAGGTCCCACTTGTATATTTCTGTTTTTATTTCCAGGACTCTAGCAGGAGGATTACAAAAGATCTTCTTGTGTTTTATGTCCAACAATGTTCTTCCTAGCTTTTCCTCTACGAGTTTTAGAGTGTCCAGACTTAAGTTTGGGTCTCTGTTCCAATTTGTATTAATTTTTGTGTACGGTGTTTGGGAGTGTTCTAATCTTATTGTTTTACATGTCTCTGTCCAGTTTCCCCAGCACCACGTATTCAAGAGACAGTCTCTTCTCCATTGTGTATCCGTGCCCCCTTTGTCAGAGATTAGTTGAGCATAGGCGTGTGGCTTTATCTCTGGGCTTTCTATCCTGTTGCATTGATCTATATTTCCGTTTTGGTGCCAGTCCGATGCTGTCTTGCTTACTGTAGCTTTGTAGGACAGTGCGAAGTCACGGAGCCTGATTTCTCCAGCTCCTTTTTTTTTTTTCATCAAACTGCTTTGGCCACTCGGGGAGTTTTGTGTCTCCATACACATTTTAAGATTTTTTGTTCTGGTTTCGTAAAAAAATTGCCATTGGTAATTTGAGAGGGATTGCACTGAATATGTAGATTGCTTTGGGTAGTATAGTCATTTTCATAATATTGATTCTTCCTCTCCAAGAACATGGTATAGCTCTTCATCTGTTTGTATCATCCTCAGTTTCATTCATCAGTGTCTTATACTTTTCTGTATACAGGTTTTCTGTCTCCCTAGGTAGGTTTATTCCTAGGTATTTTATTCCTTTACTTGCAGGGGTAAATGGGAGTCCTTCCTTAATTTCTCTTTCTTTTTTTCTTCCTTAATGAATAGGAATGCAAGGGATTTCTGTGCATTAATCTTGTGTCCTGCAACGTTTCCAAATCCATGGATTAGCTCTACTAGTTTTACGGTGGCATCTTTAGGATTCTCTACGTATAGAATCATGTCATGTGCAAAGAGTGGCATTGTGACTTTTTCTTTTCCAGTTTGTCTTCCTTTTCTTTCCTTTGCTGCTCTGATTCCCGTGGCTAGAAGTTCCGAAACTATGTTGAATAATAGTGGTGAGAGTGGTCATCCTTGTCTTGTTCCTGATCTTAGAGGACATGCTTTCAGTTCTTCACCACTGAAAATGTTGGCTGCGGGTTTGTTGTATACGTCCTTGATTAAGTTGAGTGAGGTTCCCTCTAAGCCCACGTCCTGGAGGCTTTATATCACAAATGTGTGTTGACATTTGTCACAAGCTTTTCTGCATCGAGTGACTTGATCATATGCTTTTTCCTCTTCAATTTGTCAATAGGGGGAATCACATTGATTTGCGTGTATTGAAGAATCCTTGCATCCCTGGGAAAAATCCCACTTGATGGTGAGTTACGATACTTTTAACGTGGTGTTGGATTCTGTTGCTGCTATTTTGTTGAGCCGCTTTGCATCTGAGTTCATCAGTGATATCGGGATGTAACTCTCTTTCCTACTATCTTTGTCTGGTTTTCCCAACAGGGTGACGGTGACCTCACAGGAAGAGTTTCAGAGTGTTCCTTCCACGCCAATAGTTTGGAAGAGTTTGAGAAAGGTGGGTGTTAGCTCTTTTCTACGTGTTGGATAGAAATAACCTGTGAAGCCATCTCGTCCTGGACTTTTGTTTGTTGGACGATTTGTAATCAGAGTTTCAAGTTCATTACTCGTACTGGGTCTGTTCATATTTTCGATTTTTTCCTGCTTCAGCCGTGGAAGGTCGTACCTTCCTAAGAATTTGTCCATTTCTTCCAGATTGTCCATTTTGTTAGCATAGAGTTGATTGCAGTAGTCTCTTATGACGTTTTGTATTTCTGTGTTGTCCGTTGTAACTTCTTTTACCTTTCTAATTTTATTGATTTCAGTCCTCTCCCTCTTTATCTTGATGCATCTGGCTAAGGATTTATCCATATGGTTTATCTTCTCAAAGAACCAGCTTTTTGTTTTTTTGATCTTTGATATTGTTTTCTTTCTTGCTGTTTCAGTCATTTCTTTCTTCTTTTTCTACCTTTTTATTGACAGTCCCAACTACCTGCAGAGTTTGTTTTCTATGGAGTAAATGATTGGGTCACATGGACACAACTTCTTCCTTTGATCTTATTGGTTTGTGAACTTTGGAATCTTACTTCATTTTTTGATACAGCAGGTTCTTATTAGTTATCCGTCTTATACATATTACTGTATATATGTCAATCCCACTCTCCGAATTCATCACACAGCCACCACCAACCCCGCCACTTTCCCCCCTTGGTGGCCATACGTTACTTCTCCACATCTGTGTATCAATTCTGTCGTGTACACTGGTTCATCTGTACCGTTCCTCTAGGTTGAATATATGTGCTTTTATATACGATATCCGATTTTCTCTTTCTGACTGACTTCACTCTGTATGACAGTGTCTAGATCTATCCACGCCTGTACAAATGAACCAACATAGTTCCTTTTCGTGGCTGTATAATATTCCATGGTATATAGGTACCGCATCTTCTTTATCCATTCGTCTTTGGGTGGCCATTTAAGTTGTTTCCATGACCTGGCTGTTGTAAATGGTGCTGCACTGAACATTGGGGTGCCTGTGCCTTTTAGAATTACGCTCTTCTCTGGGCTTATGCCCTGGTGTGTGATGGCTGAGTCATATGTTATTTCTATTTTCAGTTTTTCAAGGAATCTCCTTGCTTCCCTCCCTAGTGGCTCTATCAATTTACACTCCCACCAAGAGTGCAAGTGTGTTCTCTTTTCTCCACACTGTGCCCAGCAGTTTTTTTTGTTGATTTTCTGATGGTGACCGCTCTAAATGGTGTGAGGTGATACCTCAGTGTAGTTTTGATGTGCATCTCTATAATAATTAGTGATGTTGAGCAGGTTTTTATCTGCTTGTTGGCCACCTGTATGTCTTCTGTGGAGAATAGTCTGTTTAGGACTTCTGCCCATTTTTAGATTGGGTTGTTGGTTGTTTAATATCAAGCAGCATGTGCTGTTTACATATTTTTGAGATTGATCCTCAGACCGCTGATTTGTATGTAAATATTTTTCCCATTCTGTGGGTTGTGTGTTCTTCTTTCTCATAGTTTCCTGTGCTTAGCAAAATCTTTTAAGGTTACTGAGGTCCCACTTGTATATTTCTGTTTTTATTTCCAGGACTCTAGCAGGAGGATTACAAAAGATCTTCTTGTGTTTTATGTCCAACGACGTTCTTCCTAGGTTTTCCTCTACGAGTTTTAGAGTGTCCAGACTTAAGTTTGGGTCTCTGTTCCAATTTGTATTAATTTTTGTGTACGGTGTTTTGGAGTGTTCTAATCTTATTGTTTTACATGTCTCTGTCCAGTTTCCCCAGCACCACGTATTCAAGAGACAGTCTCTTCTCCATTGTGTATCTGTGCCCCCTTTGTCAGAGATTAGTTGAGCATAGGCGTGTGGCTTTATCTCTGGGCTTTCTATCCTGTTGCATTGATCTATATTTCCGTTTTGGTGCCAGTCCGATGCTGTCTTGCTTACTGTAGCTTTGTAGGACAGTGCGAAGTCACGGAGCCCGATTCCTCCAGCTCCTTTTTCTTTTTTCATCAAACTGCTTTGGCTACTCGGGGAGTTTTGTGTCTCCATACACATTTTAAGATTTTTTGTTCTGGTTTCGTAAAGAAATTGCCATTGGTAATTTGAGAGGGATTGCACTGAATATGTAGATTGCTTTGGGTAGTATAGTCATTTTCATAATATTGATTCTTCCTATCCAAGAACATGGTATAGCTCTTCATCTGTTTGTATCATCCTCAGTTTCATTCATCAGTGTCTTATACTTTTCTGTATACAGGTTTTCTGTCCCCCTAGGTAGGTGTATTCCTAGGTATTTTATTCCTTTACTTGCAGGGGTAAATGGGAGTCCTTCCTTAATTTCTCTTTCTTTTTTTCTTCCTTAATGAATAGGAATGCAAGGGATTTCTGTGCATTAATCTTGTGTCCTGCAACGTTTCCAAATCCATGGATTAGCTCTACTAGTTTTACGGTGGCATCTTTAGGATTCTCTACGTATAGAATCATGTCATGTGCAAAGAGTGGCATTGTGACGTCTTCTTTTCCAGTTTGTCTTCCTTTTCTTTCCTTTGCTGCTCTGATTCCCGTGGCTAGAAGTTCCAAAACTATGTTGAATAATAGTGGTGAGAGTGGTCATCCTTGTCTTGTTCCTGATCTTAGAGGACATGCTTTCAGTTCTTCACCACTGAAAATGTTTGCTGCGGGTTTGTTGTATATGCCCTTGATTAAGTTGAGTGAGGTTCCCTCTAAGCCCACGTCCTGGAGGCTTTATATCACAAATGTGTGTTGACATTTGTCACAAGCTTTTCTGCATCGAGTGACTTGATCATATGCTTTTTCCTCTTCAATTTGTCAATAGGGGGAATCACATTGATTTGCGTGTATTGAAGAATCCTAGCATCCGTGGGAAACATCCCACTTGATGGAGAGGTATGATACTTTTAATGTGGTGTTGGATTCTGTTGCTGCTATTTTGTTGAGCCGCTTTGCATCTGAGTTCATCAGTGATATCGGGATGTAACTCTCTTTCCTACTATCTTTGTCTGGTTTTCCCAACAGGGTGACGGTGACCTCACAGGAAGAGTTTCAGAGTGTTCCTTCCACGCCAATAGTTTGGAAGAGTTTGAGAAAGGTGGGTGTTAGCTCTTTACTACGTGTTGGATAGAAATAACCTGTGAAGCCATCTGGTCCTGGACTTTTGTTTGTTGGACGATTTGTAATCAGAGTTTCAAGTTCATTACTCGTACTGGGTCTGTTCATATTTTCGATTTTTTCCTGCTTCAGCCTTGGAAGGTCGTACCTTCCTAAGAATTTGTCCATTTCTTCCAGATTGTCCATTTTGTTAGCATAGAGTTGATTGCAGTAGTGTCTTACAACGTTTTGTATTTCTGTGTTGTCCGTTGTAACTTCTTTTACCTTTCTAATTTTATTGATTTCAGTCCTCTCCCTCTTTATCTTGATGCATCTGGCTAAGGATTTATCCATATGGTTTATCTTCTCAAGGAACCAGCTTTTTGTTTTTTTGATCTTTGATATTGTTTTCTTTGTTGCTGTTTCAGTCATTTCTTTCTTCTTTTTCTACCTTTTTATTGACAGTCCCAACTACCTGCAGAGTTTGTTTTCTATGGAGTAAATGATTGGGTCACATGGACACAACTTCTTCCTTTGATCTTATTGGTTTGTGAACTTTGCAATCTTACTTCATTTTTTGATACAGCAGGTTCTTATTAGTTATCCATCTGATACATATTACTGTATATATGTCAATCCCACTCTCCGAATTCATCACACAGCCACCACCAACCCCGCCACTTTCCCCCCTTGGTGGCCATACGTTACTTCTCCACATCTGTGTATCAATTCTGTCCTGTACACTGGTTCATCTGTACCGTTTCTCTAGGTTGAATATATGTGCTTTTATATACGATATCCGATTTTCTCTTTCTGACTGACTTCACTCTGTATGACAGTGTCTAGATCTATCCACGCCTGTACAAATGAACCAACATAGTTCCTTTTCGTGGCTGTATAATATTCCACGGTATATAGGTACCACATCTTCTTTATCCATTCGTCTTTGGGTGGCCATTTAAGTTGTTTCCATGACCTGGCTGCTGTAAATATTGCTGCACTGAACATTGGGGTGCCTGTGCCTTTTAGAATTATGCTCTTCTCTGGGCTTATGCCCTGGTGTGCGATGGCTGAGTCATATGTTATTTCTATTTTCAGTTTTTCAAGGAATCTCCTTGCTTCCCTCCCTAGTGGCTCTATCAATTTACACTCCCACCAAGAGTGCAAGTGTGTTCTCTTTTTTCCACACCATGCCCAGCAGTTTTTTTTCTTGATTTTCTGATGGTGACCGTTCTAAATGGTGTGAGGTGATACCTCAGTGTAGTTTTGATGTGCATCTCTATAATAATTAGTGATGTTGAGCAGGTTTTTATCTGCTTGTTGGCCACCTGTATGTCTTCTGTGGAGAATAGTCTGTTTAGGACTTCTGCCCATTTTTAGATTGGGTTGTTGGTTGTTTAATATCAAGCAGCATGTGCTGTTTACATATTTTTGAGATTGATCCTCAGACCGCTGATTTGTATGTAAATATTTTTCCCATTCTGTGGGTTGTGTGTTCTTCTTTCTCATAGTTTCCTGTGCTTAGCAAAATCTTTTAAGGTTACTGAGGTCCCACTTGTATATTTCTGTTTTTATTTCCAGGACTCTAGCAGGAGGATTACAAAAGATCTTCTTGTGTTTTATGTCCAACGACGTTCTTCCTAGGTTTTCCTCTACGAGTTTTAGAGTGTCCAGACTTAAGTTTGGGTCTCTGTTCCAATTTGTATTAATTTTTGTGTACGGTGTTTTGGAGTGTTCTAATCTTATTGTTTTACATGTCTCTGTCCAGTTTCCCCAGCACCACGTATTCAAGAGACAGTCTCTTCTCCATTGTGTATCTGTGCCCCCTTTGTCAGAGATTAGTTGAGCATAGGCGTGTGGCTTTATCTCTGGGCTTTCTATCCTGTTGCATTGATCTATATTTCCGTTTTGGTGCCAGTCCGATGCTGTCTTGCTTACTGTAGCTTTGTAGGACAGTGCGAAGTCACGGAGCCCGATTCCTCCAGCTCCTTTTTCTTTTTTCATCAAACTGCTTTGGCTACTCGGGGAGTTTTGTGTCTCCATACACATTTTAAGATTTTTTGTTCTGGTTTCGTAAAGAAATTGCCATTGGTAATTTGAGAGGGATTGCACTGAATATGTAGATTGCTTTGGGTAGTATAGTCATTTTCATAATATTGATTCTTCCTATCCAAGAACATGGTATAGCTCTTCATCTGTTTGTATCATCCTCAGTTTCATTCATCAGTGTCTTATACTTTTCTGTATACAGGTTTTCTGTCCCCCTAGGTAGGTGTATTCCTAGGTATTTTATTCCTTTACTTGCAGGGGTAAATGGGAGTCCTTCCTTAATTTCTCTTTCTTTTTTTCTTCCTTAATGAATAGGAATGCAAGGGATTTCTGTGCATTAATCTTGTGTCCTGCAACGTTTCCAAATCCATGGATTAGCTCTACTAGTTTTACGGTGGCATCTTTAGGATTCTCTACGTATAGAATCATGTCATGTGCAAAGAGTGGCATTGTGACTTCTTCTTTTCCAGTTTGTCTTCCTTTTCTTTCCTTTGCTGCTCTGATTCCCGTGGCTAGAAGTTCCAAAACTATGTTGAATAATAGTGGTGAGAGTGGTCATCCTTGTCTTGTTCCTGATCTTAGAGGACATGCTTTCAGTTCTTCACCACTGAAAATGTTTGCTGCGGGTTTGTTGTATACGCCCTTGATTAAGTTGAGTGAGGTTCCCTCTAAGCCCACGTCCTGGAGGCTTTATATCACAAATGTGTGTTGACATTTCTCACAAGCTTTTCTGCATCGAGTGACTTGATCATATGCTTTTTCCTCTTCAATTTGTCAATAGGGGGAATCACATTGATTTGCGTGTATTGAAGAATCCTAGCATCCGTGGGAAACATCCCACTTGATGGAGAGGTATGATACTTTTAATGTGGTGTTGGATTCTGTTGCTGCTATTTTGTTGAGCCGCTTTGCATCTGAGTTCATCAGTGATATCGGGATGTAACTCTCTTTCCTACTATCTTTGTCTGGTTTTCCCAACAGGGTGACGGTGACCTCACAGGAAGAGTTTCAGAGTGTTCCTTCCACGCCAATAGTTTGGAAGAGTTTGAGAAAGGTGGGTGTTAGCTCTTTACTACGTGTTGGATAGAAATAACCTGTGAAGCCATCTGGTCCTGGACTTTTGTTTGTTGGACGATTTGTAATCAGAGTTTCAAGTTCATTACTCGTACTGGGTCTGTTCATATTTTCGATTTTTTCCTGCTTCAGCCTTGGAAGGTCGTACCTTCCTAAGAATTTGTCCATTTCTTCCAGATTGTCCATTTTGTTAGCATAGAGTTGATTGCAGTAGTGTCTTACAACGTTTTGTATTTCTGTGTTGTCCGTTGTAACTTCTTTTACCTTTCTAATTTTATTGATTTCAGTCCTCTCCCTCTTTATCTTGATGCATCTGGCTAAGGATTTATCCATATGGTTTATCTTCTCAAGGAACCAGCTTTTTGTTTTTTTGATCTTTGATATTGTTTTCTTTGTTGCTGTTTCAGTCATTTCTTTCTTCTTTTTCTACCTTTTTATTGACAGTCCCAACTACCTGCAGAGTTTGTTTTCTATGGAGTAAATGATTGGGTCACATGGACACAACTTCTTCCTTTGATCTTATTGGTTTGTGAACTTTGCAATCTTACTTCATTTTTTGATACAGCAGGTTCTTATTAGTTATCCATCTGATACATATTACTGTATATATGTCAATCCCACTCTCCGAATTCATCACACAGCCACCACCAACCCCGCCACTTTCCCCCCTTGGTGGCCATACGTTACTTCTCCACATCTGTGTATCAATTCTGTCCTGTACACTGGTTCATCTGTACCGTTTCTCTAGGTTGAATATATGTGCTTTTATATACGATATCCGATTTTCTCTTTCTGACTGACTTCACTCTGTATGACAGTGTCTAGATCTATCCACGCCTGTACAAATGAACCAACATAGTTCCTTTTCGTGGCTGTATAATATTCCACGGTATATAGGTACCACATCTTCTTTATCCATTCGTCTTTGGGTGGCCATTTAAGTTGTTTCCATGACCTGGCTGCTGTAAATATTGCTGCACTGAACATTGGGGTGCCTGTGCCTTTTAGAATTATGCTCTTCTCTGGGCTTATGCCCTGGTGTGCGATGGCTGAGTCATATGTTATTTCTATTTTCAGTTTTTCAAGGAATCTCCTTGCTTCCCTCCCTAGTGGCTCTATCAATTTACACTCCCACCAAGAGTGCAAGTGTGTTCTCTTTTTTCCACACCATGCCCAGCAGTTTTTTTTCTTGATTTTCTGATGGTGACCGTTCTAAATGGTGTGAGGTGATACCTCAGTGTAGTTTTGATGTGCATCTCTATAATAATTAGTGATGTTGAGCAGGTTTTTATCTGCTTGTTGGCCACCTGTATGTCTTCTGTGGAGAATAGTCTGTTTAGGACTTCTGCCCATTTTTAGATTGGGTTGTTGGTTGTTTAATATCAAGCAGCATGTGCTGTTTACATATTTTTGAGATTGATCCTCAGACCGCTGATTTGTATGTAAATATTTTTCCCATTCTGTGGGTTGTGTGTTCTTCTTTCTCATAGTTTCCTGTGCTTAGCAAAATCTTTTAAGGTTACTGAGGTCCCACTTGTATATTTCCGTTTTTATTTCCAGGACTCTAGCAGGAGGATTACAAAAGATCTTTTTGTGTTTTATGTCCAATGACGTTCTTCCTAGGTTTTCCTCTACGAGTTTTAGAGTGTCCAGACTTAAGTTTGGGTCTCTGTTCCAATTTGTATTAATTTTTGTGTACGGTGTTTTGGAGTGTTCTAATCTTATTGTTTTACATGTCTCTGTCCAGTTTCCCCAGCACCACGTATTCAAGAGACAGTCTCTTCTCCATTGTGTATCCGTGCCCCCTTTGTCAGAGATTAGTTGAGCATAGGCGTGTGGCTTTATCTCTGGGCTTTCTATCCTGTTGCATTGATCTATATTTCCGTTTTGGTGCCAGTCCGATGCTGTCTTGCTTACTGTAGCTTTGTAGGACAGTGCGAAGTCACGGAGCCTGATTCCTCCAGCTCCTTTTTCTTTTTTCATCAAACTGCTTTGGCTACTCGGGGAGTTTTGTGTCTCCATACACATTTTAAGATTTTTTCTTCTGGTTTTGTAAAGAAATTGCCATTGGTAATTTGAGAGGGATTGCACTGAATATGTAGATTGCTTTGGGTAGTATAGTCATTTTCATAATATTGATTCTTCCTATCCAAGAACATGGTATAGCTCTTCATCTGTTTGTATCATCCTCAGTTTCATTCATCAGTGTCTTATACTTTTCTGTATACAGGTTTTCTGTCCCCCTAGGTAGGTTTATTCCTAGGTATTTTATTCCTTTACTTGCAGGGGTAAATGGGAGTCCTTCCTTAATTTCTCTTTCTTTTTTTCTTCCTTAATGAATAGGAATGCAAGGGATTTCTGTGCATTAATTTTGTGTCCTGCAACGTTTCCAAATCTATGGATTAGCTCTACTAGTTTTACGGTGGCATCTTTAGGATTCTCTACGTATAGAATCATGTCATGTGCAAAGAGTGGCATTGTGACTTCTTCTTTTCCAGTTTGTCTTCCTTTTCTTTCCTTTGCTGCTCTGATTCCCGTGGCTAGAAGTTCCAAAACTATGTTGAATAATAGTGGTGAGAGTGGTCATCCTTGTCTTGTTCCTGATCTTAGAGGACATGCTTTCAGTTCTTCACCACTGAAAATGTTTGCTGCGGGTTTGTTGTATACGTCCTTGATTAAGTTGAGTGAGGTTCCCTCTAAGCCCACGTCCTGGAGGCTTTATATCACAAATGTGTGTTGACATTTGTCACAAGCTTTTCTGCATCGAGTGACTTGATCATATGCTTTTTCCTCTTCAATTTGTCAATAGGGGGAATCACATTGATTTGCGTGTATTGAAGAATCCTAGCATCCGTGGGAAACATCCCACTTGATAGAGAGGTATGATACTTTTAATGTGGTGTTGGATTCTGTTGCTGCTATTTTGTTGAGCCGCTTTGCATCTCAGTTCATCAGTGATATCGGGATGTAACTCTCTTTCCTACTATCTTTGTCTGGTTTTCCCAACAGGGTGACGGTGACCTCACAGGAAGAGTTTCAGAGTGTTCCTTCCACGCCAATAGTTTGGAAGAGTTTGAGAAAGGTGGGTGTTAGCTCTTTACTACGTGTTGGATAGAAATAACCTGTGAAGCCATCTGGTCCTGGACTTTTGTTTGTTGGACGATTTGTAATCAGAGTTTCAAGTTCATTACTCGTACTGGGTCTGTTCATATTTTCGATTTTTTCCTGCTTCAGCCTTGGAAGGTCGTACCTTCGTAAGAATTTGTCCATTTCCTCCTGATTGTCCATTTTGTTAGCATACAGTTGATTGCAGTAGTGTCTTACAACGTTTTGTATTTCTGTGTTGTCCGTTGTAACTTCTTTTACCTTTCTAATTTTATTGATTTCAGTCCTCTCCCTCTTTATCTTGATGCATCTGGCTAAGGATTTATCCATATGGTTTATCTTCTCAAAGAACCAGCTTTCTGTTTTTTTGATCTTTGATATTGTTTTCTTTCTTGCTGTTTCAGTCATTTCTTTCTTCTTTTTCTACCTTTTTATTGACAGTCCCAACTACCTGCAGAGTTTGTATTCTATGGAGTAAATGATTGGTTCACATGGACACAACTTCTTCCTTTGATCTTATTGGTTTGTGAACTTTGGAATCTTACTTCATTTTTTGATACAGCAGGTTCTTATTAGTTATCCGTCTTATACATATTACTGTATATATGTCAATCCCACTCTCCGAATTCATCACACAGCCACCACCAACCCCGCCACTTTCCCCCCTTGGTGGCCATACGTTACTTCTCCACATCTGTGTATCAATTCTGTCCTGTACACTGGTTCATCTGTACCGTTTCTCTAGGTTGAATATATGTGCTTTAATATACGATATCCGATTTTCTCTTTCTGACTGACTTCACTCTTTATGACAGTGTCTAGATCTATCCACGCCTGTACAAATGAACCAACATAGTTCCTTTTCGTGGCTGTATAATATTCCACGGTATATAGGTACCACATCTTCTTTATCCATTCGTCTTTGGGTGGCCATTTAAGATGTTTCCATGACCTGGCTGTTGTAAATAGTGCTGCACTGAACATTGGGGTGCCGGTGCCGTTTAGAATTATGCTCTTCTCTGGGCTTATGCCCTGGTGTGCGATGGCTGAGTCATATGTTATTTCTATTTTCAGTTTTTCAAGGAATCTCCTTGCTTCCCTCCCTAGTGGCTCTATCAATTTACACTCCCACCAAGAGTACAAGTGTGTTCTCTTTTTTCCACACCATGCCCAGCAGTTTTTTTTCTTGATTTTCTGATGGTGACCGTTCTAAATGGTGTGAGGTGATACCTCAGTGTAGTTTTGATGTGCATCTCTATAATAATTAGTGATGTTGAGCAGGTTTTTATCTGCTTGTTGGCCACCTGTATGTCTTCTGTGGAGAATAGTCTGTTTAGGACTTCTGCCCATTTTTAGATTGGGTTGTTGGTTGTTTAATATCAAGCAGCATGTGCTGTTAACATATTTTTGAGATTGATCCTCTGACCGCTGATATGTATGTAAATATTTTTCCCATTCTGTGGGTTGTGTGTTCTTCTTTCTCATAGTTTCCTGTGCTTAGCAAAATCTTTTAAGGTTACTGAGGTCCCACTTGTATATTTCTGTTTTTATTTCCAGGACTCTAGCAGGAGGATTACAAAAGATCTTCTTGTGTTTTATGTCCAACGACGTTCTTCCTAGGTTTTCCTCTACGAGTTTTAGAGTGTCCAGACTTAAGTTTGGGTCTCTGTTCCAATTTGTATTAATTTTTGTGTACGGTGTTTGGGAGTGTTCTAATCTTATTGTTTTACATGTCTCTGTCCAGTTTCCCCAGCACCACGTATTCAAGAGACAGTCTCTTCTCCATTGTGTATCCGTGCCCCCTGTGTCAGAGATTAGTTGAGCATAGGCGTGTGGCTTTATCTCTGGGCTTTCTATCCTGTTGCATTGATCTATATCTCTGTTTTGGTGCCAGTCCGATGCTGTCTTGGTTACTGTAGCTTTGTAGTACAGTGCGAAGTCACGGAGCCCGATTCCTCCAGCTCCTTTTTTTTTTTTTCATCAAACTGCTTTGGCCACTCGGGGAGTTTTGTGTCTCCATACACATTTTAAGATTTTTTGTTCTGGTTTTGTAAAGAAATTGCCATTGGTAATTTGAGAGGGATTGCACTGAATATGTAGATTGCTTTGGGTAGTATAGTCATTTTCATAATATTGATTCTTCCTATCCAAGAACATGGTATAGCTCTTCATCTGTTCGTATCATCCTCAGTTTCATTCATCAGTGTCTTATACTTTTCTGTATACAGGTTTTCTGTCTCCCTAGGTAGGTGTATTCCTAGGTATTTTATTCCTTTACTTGCAGGGGTAAATTGGAGTCCTTCCTTAATTTCTCTTTCTTTTTTTCTTCCTTAATGAATAGGAATGCAAGGGATTTCTGTGCATTAATCTTGTGTCCTGCAACGTTTCCAAATCCATGGATTAGCTCTACTAGTTTTACGGTGGCATCTTTAGGATTCTCTACGTATAGAATCATGTCATGTGCAAAGAGTGGCATTGTGACTTCTTCTTTTCCAGTTTGTCTTCCTTTTCTTTCCTTTGCTGCTCTGATTCCCGTGGCTAGAAGTTCCAAAACTATGTTGAATAATAGTGGTGAGAGTGGTCATCCTTGTCTTGTTCCTGATCTTAGAGGACATGCTTTCAGTTCTTCACCACTGAAAATGTTTGCTGCGGGTTTGTTGTATACGCCCTTGATTAAGTTGAGTGAGGTTCCCTCTAAGCCCACGTCCTGGAGGCTTTATATCACAAATGTGTGTTGACATTTGTCACAAGCTTTTCTGCATCGAGTGACTTGATCATATGCTTTTTCCTCTTCAATTTGTCAATAGGGGGAATCACATTGATTTGCGTGTATTGAAGAATCCTTGCATCCCTGGGAAAAATCCCACTTGACGGTGAGTTATGATACTTTTAACGTGGTGTTGGATTCTGTTGCTGCTATTTTGTTGAGCCGCTTTGCATCTGAGTTCATCAGTGATATCGGGATGTAACTCTCTTTCCTACTATCTTTGTCTGGTTTTCCCAACAGGGTGACGGTGACCTCACAGGAAGAGTTTCAGAGTGTTCCTTCCACGCCAATAGTTTGGAAGAGTTTGAGAAAGGTGGGTGTTAGCTCTTTTCTACGTGTTGGATAGAAATAACCTGTGAAGCCATGTGGTCCTGGACTTTTGTTTGTTGGACGATTTGTAATCAGAGTTTCAAGTTCATTACTCGTACTGGGTCTGTTCATATTTTCGATTTTTTCCTGCTTCAGCCGTGGAAGGTCGTACCTTCCTAAGAATTTGTCCATTTCTTCCAGATTGTCCATTTTGTTAGCATAGAGTTGATTGCAGTAGTCTCTTATGACGTTTTGTATTTCTGTGTTGTCCGTTGTAACTTCTTTTACCTTTCTAATTTTATTGATTTCAGTCCTCTCCCTCTTTATCTTGATTCATCTGGCTAAGGATTTATCCATATGGTTTATCTTCTCAAGGAACCAGCTTTTTGTTTTTTTGATCTTTGATATTGTTTTCTTTGTTTCTGTTTCAGTCATTTCTTTCTTCTTTTTCTACCTTTTTATTGACAGTCCCAATTACCTGCAGAGTTTGTTTTCTATGGAGTAAATGATTGGGTCACATGGACACAACTTCTTCCTTTGATCTTATTGGTTTGTGAACTTTGCAATCTTACTTCATTTTTTGATACAGCAGGTTCTTATTAGTTATCCATCTGATACATATTACTGTATATATGTCAATCCCACTCTCCGAATTCATCACACAGCCACCACCAACCCCGCCACTTTCCCCCCTTGGTGGCCATACGTTACTTCTCCACATCTGTGTATCAATTCTGTCCTGTACACTGGTTCATCTGTACCGTTTCTCTAGGTTGAATATATGTGCTTTTATATACGATATCCGATTTTCTCTTTCTGACTGACTTCACTCTGTATGACAGTGTCTAGATCTATCCACGCCTGTACAAATGAACCAACATAGTTCCTTTTCGTGGCTGTATAATATTCCACGTATTTAGGTACCACATCTTCTTTATCCATTCGTCTTTGGGTGGCCATTTAAGTTGTTTCCATGACCTGGCTGCTGTAAATAGTGCTGCACTGAACATTGGGGTGCCTGTGCCTTTTAGAATTATGCTCTTCTCTGGGCTTATGCCCTGGTGTGCGATGGCTGAGTCATATGTTATTTCTATTTTCAGTTTTTCAAGGAATCTCCTTGCTTCCCTCCCTAGTGGCTCTATCAATTTACACTCCCACCAAGAGTGCAAGTGTGTTCTCTTTTTTCCACACCATGCCCAGCAGTATTTTTTCTTGATTTTCTGATGGTGACCGTTCTAAATGGTGTGAGGTGATACCTCAGTGTAGTTTTGATGTGCATCTCTATAATAATTAGTGATGTTGAGCAGGTTTTTATCTGCTTGTTGGCCACCTGTATGTCTTCTGTGGAGAATAGTCTGTTTAGGACTTCTGCCCATTTTTAGATTGGGTTGTTGGTTGTTTAATATCAAGCAGCATGTGCTGTTTACATATTTTTGAGATTGATCCTCAGACCGCTGATTTGTATGTAAATATTTTTCCCATTCTGTGGGTTGTGTGTTCTTCTTTCTCATAGTTTCCTGTGCTTAGCAAAATCTTTTAAGGTTACTGAGGTCCCACTTGTATATTTCTGTTTTTATTTCCAGGACTCTAGCAGGAGGATTACAAAAGATCTTCTTGTGTTTTATGTCCAACGACGTTCTTCCTAGGTTTTCCTCTACGAGTTTTAGAGTGTCCAGACTTAAGTTTGGGTCTCTGTTCCAATTTGTATTAATTTTTGTGTACGGTGTTTGGGAGTGTTCTAATCTTATTGTTTTACATGTCTCTGTCCAGTTTCCCCAGCACCACGTATTCAAGAGACAGTCTCTTCTCCATTGTGTATCCGTGCCCCCTTTCTCAGAGATTAGTTGAGCATAGGCGTGTGGCTTTATCTCTGGGCTTTCTATCCTGTTGCATTGATCTATATTTCCGTTTTGGTGCCAGTCCGATGCTGTCTTGCTTACTGTAGCTTTGTAGGACAGTGCGAAGTCACGGAGCCTGATTCCTCCAGCTCCTTCTTCTTTTTTCATCAAACTGCTTTGGCTACTCGGGGAGTTTTGTGTCTCCATACACATTTTAAGATTTTTTGTTCTGGTTTTGTAAAGAAATTGCCATTGGTAATTTGAGAGGGATTGCACTGAATATGTAGATTGCTTTGGGTAGTATAGTCATTTTCATAATATTGATTCTTCCTATCCAAGAACATGGTATAGCTCTTCATCTGTTTGTATCATCCTCAGTTTCATTCATCAGTGTCTTATACTTTTCTGTATACAGGTTTTCTGTCCCCCTAGGTAGGTTTATTCCTAGGTATTTTATTCCTTTACTTGCAGGGGTAAATGGGAGTCCTTCTTTAATTTCTCTTTCTTTTTTTCTTCCTTAATGAATAGGAATGCAAGGGATTTCTGTGCATTAATTTTGTGTCCTGCAACGTTTCCAAATCCATGGATTAGCTCTACTAGTTTTACGGTGGCATCTTTAGGATTCTCTAAGTATAGAATCATGTCATGTGCAAAGAGTGGCATTGTGACTTCTTCTTTTCCAGTTTGTCTTCCTTTTCTTTCCTTTGCTGCTCTGATTCCCGTGGCTAGAAGTTCCAAAACTATGTTGAATAATAGTGGTGAGAGTGGTCATCCTTGTCTTGTTCCTGATCTTAGAGGACATGCTTTCAGTTCTTCACCACTGAAAATGTTTGCTGCGGGTTTGTTGTATACGTCCTTGATTAAGTTGAGTGAGGTTCCCTCTAAGCCCACGTCCTGGAGGCTTTATATCACAAATGTGTGTTGACATTTGTCACAAGCTTTTCTGCATCGAGTGACTTGATCATATGCTTTTTCCTCTTCAATTTGTCAATAGGGGGAATCACATTGATTTGCGTGTATTGAAGAATCCTTGCATCCCTGGGAAAAATCCCACTTGATGGTGAGTTATGATACTTTTAACGTGGTGTTGCATTCTGTTGCTGCTATTTTGTTGAGCCGCTTTGCATCTGAGTTCATCAGTGATATCGGGATGTAACTCTCTTTCCTACTATCTTTGTCTGGTTTTCCCAACAGGGTGACGGTGACCTCACAGGAAGAGTTTCAGAGTGTTCCTTCCACGCCAATAGTTTGGAAGAGTTTGAGAAAGGTGGGTGTTAGCTCTTTTCTACGTGTTGGATAGAAATAACCTGTGAAGCCATGTGGTCCTGGACTTTTGTTTGTTGGACGATTTGTAATCAGAGTTTCAAGTTCATTACTCGTACTGGGTCTGTTCATATTTTCGATTTTTTCCTGCTTCAGCCTTGGAAGGTCGTACCTTCCTAAGAATTTGTCCATTTCTTCCAGATTGTCCATTTTGTTAGCATAGAGTTGATTGCAGTCGTCTCTTACGACGTTTTGTATTTCTGTGTTGTCCGTTGTAACTTCTTTTACCTTTCTAATTTTATTGATTTCAGTCCTCTCCCTCTTTATCTTGATGCATCTGGCTAAGGATTTATCCATATGGTTTATCTTCTCAAAGAACCAGCTTTTTGTTTTTTTGATCTTTGATATTGTTTTCTTTGTTGCTGTTTCAGTCATTTCTTTCTTCTTTTTCTACCTTTTTATTGACAGTCCCAACTACCTGCAGAGTTTGTTTTCTATGGAGTAAATGATTGGGTCACATGGACACAACTTCTTCCTTTGATCTTATTGGTTTGTGAACTTTGCAATCTTACTTCATTTTTTGATACAGCAGGTTCTTATTAGTTATCCATCTGATACATATTACTGTATATATGTCAATCCCACTCTCCGAATTCATCACACAGCCACCACCAACCCCGCCACTTTCCCCCCTTGGTGGCCATACGTTACTTCTCCACATCTGTGTATCAATTCTGTCCTGTACACTGGTTCATCTGTACCGTTTCTCTAGGTTGAATATATGTGCTTTTATATACGATATCCGATTTTCTCTTTCTGACTGACTTCACTCTGTATGACAGTGTCTAGATCTATCCACGCCTGTACAAATGAACCAACATAGTTCCTTTTCGTGGCTGTATAATATTCCACGGTATATAGGTACCACATCTTCTTTATCCATTCGTCTTTGGGTGGCCATTTAAGTTGTTTCCATGACCTGGCTGCTGTAAATAGTGCTGCACTGAACATTGGGGTGCCTGTGCCTTTTAGAATTATGCTCTTCTCTGGGCTTATGCCCTGGTGTGCGATGGCTGAGTCATATGTTATTTCTATTTTCAGTTTTTCAAGGAATCTCCTTGCTTCCCTCCCTAGTGGCTCTATCAATTTACACTCCCACCAAGAGCGCAAGTGTGTTCTCGTTTTTCCACACCATGCCCAGCAGTTTTTTTTCTTGATTTTCTGATGGTGACCGTTCTAAATGGTGTGAGGTGATACCTCAGTGTAGTTTTGATGTGCATCTCTATAATAATTAGTGACGTTGAGCAGGTTTTTATCTGCTTGTTGGCCACCTGTATGTCTTCTGTGGAGAATAGTCTGTTTAGGACTTCTGCCCATTTTTAGATTGGGTTGTTGGTTGTTTAAATATCAAGCAGCATGTGCTGTTTACATATTTTTGAGATTGATCCTCAGACCGCTGATTTGTATGTAAATATTTTTCCCATTCTGTGGGTTGTGTGTTCTTCTTTCTCATAGTTTCCTGTGCTTAGCAAAATCTTTTAAGTTTACTGAGGTCCCACTTGTATATTTCTGCTTTTATTTCCAGGACTCTAGCAGGAGGATTACAAAAGATCTTTTTGTGTTTTATGTCCAACAATGTTCTTCCTAGGTTTTCCTCTACGAGTTTTAGAGTGTCCAGACTTAAGTTTGGGTCTCTGTTCCAATTTGTATTAATTTTTGTGTACGGTGTTTTGGAGTGTTCTAATCTTATTGTTTTACATGTCTCTGTCCAGTTTCCCCAGCACCACGTATTCAAGAGACAGTCTCTTCTCCATTGTGTATCTGTGCCCCCTTTGTCAGAGATTAGTTGAGCATAGGCGTGTGGCTTTATCTCTGGGCTTTCTATCCTATTGCATTGATCTATATTTTTGTTTTTGTGCCAGTCCGATGCTGTCTTGCTTACTGTAGCTTTGTAGGACAGTGCGAAGTCACGGAGCCTGATTCCTCCAGCTCCTTTTTCTTTTTTCATCAAACTGCTTTGGCTACTCGGGGAGTTTTGTGTCTCCATACACATTTTAAGATTTTTTCTTCTGGTTTTGTAAAGAAATTGCCATTGGTAATTTGAGAGGGATTGCACTGAATATGTAGATTGCTTTGGGTAGTATAGTCATTTTCATAATATTGATTCTTCCTATCCAAGAACATGGTATAGCTCTTCATCTGTTTGTATCATCCTCAGTTTCATTCATCAGTGTCTTATACTTTTCTGTATACAGGTTTTCTGTCCCCCTAGGTAGGTTTATTCCTAGGTATTTTATTCCTTTACTTGCAGGGGTAAATGGGAGTCCTTCCTTAATTTCTCTTTCTTTTTTTCTTCCTTAATGAATAGGAATGCAAGGGATTTCTGTGCATTAATTTTGTGTCCTGCAACGTTTCCAAATCTATGGATTAGCTCTACTAGTTTTACGGTGGCATCTTTAGGATTCTCTACGTATAGAATCATGTCATGTGCAAAGAGTGGCATTGTGACTTCTTCTTTTCCAGTTTGTCTTCCTTTTCTTTCCTTTGCTGCTCTGATTCCCGTGGCTAGAAGTTCCAAAACTATGTTGAATAATAGTGGTGAGAGTGGTCATCCTTGTCTTGTTCCTGATCTTAGAGGACATGCTTTCAGTTCTTCACCACTGAAAATGTTTGCTGCGGGTTTGTTGTATACGTCCTTGATTAAGTTGAGTGAGGTTCCCTCTAAGCCCACGTCCTGGAGGCTTTATATCACAAATGTGTGTTGACATTTGTCACAAGCTTTTCTGCATCGAGTGACTTGATCATATGCTTTTTCCTCTTCAATTTGTCAATAGGGGGAATCACATTGATTTGCGTGTATTGAAGAATCCTAGCATCCGTGGGAAACATCCCACTTGATAGAGAGGTATGATACTTTTAATGTGGTGTTGGATTCTGTTGCTGCTATTTTGTTGAGCCGCTTTGCATCTCAGTTCATCAGTGATATCGGGATGTAACTCTCTTTCCTACTATCTTTGTCTGGTTTTCCCAACAGGGTGACGGTGACCTCACAGGAAGAGTTTCAGAGTGTTCCTTCCACGCCAATAGTTTGGAAGAGTTTGAGAAAGGTGGGTGTTAGCTCTTTACTACGTGTTGGATAGAAATAACCTGTGAAGCCATCTGGTCCTGGACTTTTGTTTGTTGGACGATTTGTAATCAGAGTTTCAAGTTCATTACTCGTACTGGGTCTGTTCATATTTTCGATTTTTTCCTGCTTCAGCCTTGGAAGGTCGTACCTTCGTAAGAATTTGTCCATTTCCTCCTGATTGTCCATTTTGTTAGCATACAGTTGATTGCAGTAGTGTCTTACAACGTTTTGTATTTCTGTGTTGTCCGTTGTAACTTCTTTTACCTTTCTAATTTTATTGATTTCAGTCCTCTCCCTCTTTATCTTGATGCATCTGGCTAAGGATTTATCCATATGGTTTATCTTCTCAAGGAACCAGCTTTTTGTTTTTTTGATCTTTGATATTGTTTTCTTTGTTGCTGTTTCAGTCATTTCTTTCTTCTTTTTCTACCTTTTTATTGACAGTCCCAACTACCTGCAGAGTTTGTATTCTATGGAGTAAATGATTGGTTCACATGGACACAACTTCTTCCTTTGATCTTATTGGTTTGTGAACTTTGGAATCTTACTTCATTTTTTGATACAGCAGGTTCTTATTAGTTATCCGTCTTATACATATTACTGTATATATGTCAATCCCACTCTCCGAATTCATCACACAGCCACCACCAACCCCGCCACTTTCCCCCCTTGGTGGCCATACGTTACTTCTCCACATCTGTGTATCAATTCTGTCCTGTACACTGGTTCATCTGTACCGTTTCTCTAGGTTGAATATATGTGCTTTAATATACGATATCCGATTTTCTCTTTCTGACTGACTTCACTCTTTATGACAGTGTCTAGATCTATCCACGCCTGTACAAATGAACCAACATAGTTCCTTTTCGTGGCTGTATAATATTCCACGGTATATAGGTACCACATCTTCTTTATCCATTCGTCTTTGGGTGGCCATTTAAGATGTTTCCATGACCTGGCTGTTGTAAATAGTGCTGCACTGAACATTGGGGTGCCGGTGCCGTTTAGAATTATGCTCTTCTCTGGGCTTATGCCCTGGTGTGCGATGGCTGAGTCATATGTTATTTCTATTTTCAGTTTTTCAAGGAATCTCCTTGCTTCCCTCCCTAGTGGCTCTATCAATTTACACTCCCACCAAGAGTACAAGTGTGTTCTCTTTTTTCCACACCATGCCCAGCAGTTTTTTTTCTTGATTTTCTGATGGTGACCGTTCTAAATGGTGTGAGGTGATACCTCAGTGTAGTTTTGATGTGCATCTCTATAATAATTAGTGATGTTGAGCAGGTTTTTATCTGCTTGTTGGCCACCTGTATGTCTTCTGTGGAGAATAGTCTGTTTAGGACTTCTGCCCATTTTTAGATTGGGTTGTTGGTTGTTTAATATCAAGCAGCATGTGCTGTTAACATATTTTTGAGATTGATCCTCTGACCGCTGATATGTATGTAAATATTTTTCCCATTCTGTGGGTTGTGTGTTCTTCTTTCTCATAGTTTCCTGTGCTTAGCAAAATCTTTTAAGGTTACTGAGGTCCCACTTGTATATTTCTGTTTTTATTTCCAGGACTCTAGCAGGAGGATTACAAAAGATCTTCTTGTGTTTTATGTCCAACGACGTTCTTCCTAGGTTTTCCTCTACGAGTTTTAGAGTGTCCAGACTTAAGTTTGGGTCTCTGTTCCAATTTGTATTAATTTTTGTGTACGGTGTTTGGGAGTGTTCTAATCTTATTGTTTTACATGTCTCTGTCCAGTTTCCCCAGCACCACGTATTCAAGAGACAGTCTCTTCTCCATTGTGTATCCGTGCCCCCTGTGTCAGAGATTAGTTGAGCATAGGCGTGTGGCTTTATCTCTGGGCTTTCTATCCTGTTGCATTGATCTATATTTCTGTTTTGGTGCCAGTCCGATGCTGTCTTGGTTACTGTAGCTTTGTAGTACAGTGCGAAGTCACGGAGCCCGATTCCTCCAGCTCCTTTTTTTTTTTTTCATCAAACTGCTTTGGCCACTCGGGGAGTTTTGTGTCTCCATACACATTTTAAGATTTTTTGTTCTGGTTTTGTAAAGAAATTGCCATTGGTAATTTGAGAGGGATTGCACTGAATATGTAGATTGCTTTGGGTAGTATAGTCATTTTCATAATATTGATTCTTCCTATCCAAGAACATGGTATAGCTCTTCATCTGTTCGTATCATCCTCAATTTCATTCATCAGTGTCTTATACTTTTCTGTATACAGGTTTTCTGTCTCCCTAGGTAGGTGTATTCCTAGGTATTTTATTCCTTTACTTGCAGGGGTAAATTGGAGTCCTTCCTTAATTTCTCTTTCTTTTTTTCTTCCTTAATGAATAGGAATGCAAGGGATTTCTGTGCATTAATCTTGTGTCCTGCAACGTTTCCAAATCCATGGATTAGCTCTACTAGTTTTACGGTGGCATCTTTAGGATTCTCTACGTATAGAATCATGTCATGTGCAAAGAGTGGCATTGTGACTTCTTCTTTTCCAGTTTGTCTTCCTTTTCTTTCCTTTGCTGCTCTGATTCCCGTGGCTAGAAGTTCCAAAACTATGTTGAATAATAGTGGTGAGAGTGGTCATCCTTGTCTTGTTCCTGATCTTAGAGGACATGCTTTCAGTTCTTCACCACTGAAAATGTTTGCTGCGGGTTTGTTGTATACGCCCTTGATTAAGTTGAGTGAGGTTCCCTCTAAGCCCACGTCCTGGAGGCTTTATATCACAAATGTGTGTTGACATTTGTCACAAGCTTTTCTGCATCGAGTGACTTGATCATATGCTTTTTCCTCTTCAATTTGTCAATAGGGGGAATCACATTGATTTGCGTGTATTGAAGAATCCTTGCATCCCTGGGAAAAATCCCACTTGACGGTGAGTTATGATACTTTTAACGTGGTGTTGGATTCTGTTGCTGCTATTTTGTTGAGCCGCTTTGCATCTGAGTTCATCAGTGATATCGGGATGTAACTCTCTTTCCTACTATCTTTGTCTGGTTTTCCCAACAGGGTGACGGTGACCTCACAGGAAGAGTTTCAGAGTGTTCCTTCCACGCCAATAGTTTGGAAGAGTTTGAGAAAGGTGGGTGTTAGCTCTTTTCTACGTGTTGGATAGAAATAACCTGTGAAGCCATGTGGTCCTGGACTTTTGTTTGTTGGACGATTTGTAATCAGAGTTTCAAGTTCATTACTCGTACTGGGTCTGTTCATATTTTCGATTTTTTCCTGCTTCAGCCGTGGAAGGTCGTACCTTCCTAAGAATTTGTCCATTTCTTCCAGATTGTCCATTTTGTTAGCATAGAGTTGATTGCAGTAGTCTCTTATGACGTTTTGTATTTCTGTGTTGTCCGTTGTAACTTCTTTTACCTTTCTAATTTTATTGATTTCAGTCCTCTCCCTCTTTATCTTGATTCATCTGGCTAAGGATTTATCCATATGGTTTATCTTCTCAAGGAACCAGCTTTTTGTTTTTTTGATCTTTGATATTGTTTTCTTTGTTTCTGTTTCAGTCATTTCTTTCTTCTTTTTCTACCTTTTTATTGACAGTCCCAACTACCTGCAGAGTTTGTTTTCTATGGAGTAAATGATTGGGTCACATGGACACAACTTCTTCCTTTGATCTTATTGGTTTGTGAACTTTGCAATCTTACTTCATTTTTTGATACAGCAGGTTCTTATTAGTTATCCATCTGATACATATTACTGTATATATGTCAATCCCACTCTCCGAATTCATCACACAGCCACCACCAACCCCGCCACTTTCCCCCCTTGGTGGCCATACGTTACTTCTCCACATCTGTGTATCAATTCTGTCCTGTACACTGGTTCATCTGTACCGTTTCTCTAGGTTGAATATATGTGCTTTTATATACGATATCCGATTTTCTCTTTCTGACTGACTTCACTCTGTATGACAGTGTCTAGATCTATCCACGCCTGTACAAATGAACCAACATAGTTCCTTTTCGTGGCTGTATAATATTCCACGTATTTAGGTACCACATCTTCTTTATCCATTCGTCTTTGGGTGGCCATTTAAGTTGTTTCCATGACCTGGCTGCTGTAAATAGTGCTGCACTGAACATTGGGGTGCCTGTGCCTTTTAGAATTATGCTCTTCTCTGGGCTTATGCCCTGGTGTGCGATGGCTGAGTCATATGTTATTTCTATTTTCAGTTTTTCAAGGAATCTCCTTGCTTCCCTCCCTAGTGGCTCTATCAATTTACACTCCCACCAAGAGTGCAAGTGTGTTCTCTTTTTTCCACACCATGCCCAGCAGTTTTTTTTCTTGATTTTCTGATGGTGACCGTTCTAAATGGTGTGAGGTGATACCTCAGTGTAGTTTTGATGTGCATCTCTATAATAATTAGTGATGTTGAGCAGGTTTTTATCTGCTTGTTGGCCACCTGTATGTCTTCTGTGGAGAATAGTCTGTTTAGGACTTCTGCCCATTTTTAGATTGGGTTGTTGGTTGTTTAATATCAAGCAGCATGTGCTGTTTACATATTTTTGAGATTGATCCTCAGACCGCTGATTTGTATGTAAATATTTTTCCCATTCTGTGGGTTGTGTGTTCTTCTTTCTCATAGTTTCCTGTGCTTAGCAAAATCTTTTAAGTTTACTGAGGTCCCACTTGTATATTTCTGCTTTTATTTCCAGGACTCTAGCAGGAGGATTACAAAAGATCTTTTTGTGTTTTATGTCCAACAATGTTCTTCCTAGGTTTTCCTCTACGAGTTTTAGAGTGTCCAGACTTAAGTTTGGGTCTCTGTTCCAATTTGTATTAATTTTTGTGTACGGTGTTTGGGAGTGTTCTAATCTTATTGTTTTACATGTCTCTGTCCAGTTTCCCCAGCACCACGTATTCAAGAGACAGTCTCTTCTCCATTGTGTATCTGTGCCCCCTTTGTCAGAGATTAGTTGAGCATAGGCGTGTGGCTTTATCTCTGGGCTTTCTATCCTATTGCATTGATCTATATTTTTGTTTTTGTGCCAGTCCGATGCTGTCTTGCTTACTGTAGCTTTGTAGTACAGTGCGAAATCACGGAGCCCGATTCCTCCAGCTCCTTTTTTTTTTTTCATCAAACTGCTTTGGCCACTCGGGGAGTTTTGTGTCTCCATACACATTTTAAGATTTTTTGTTCTGGTTTTGTAAAACAATTGCCATTGGTAATTTGAGAGGGATTGCACTGAATATGTAGATTGCTTTGGGTAGTATAGTCATTTTCATAATATTGATTCTTCCTTTCCAAGAACATGGTATAGCTCTTATCTGTTCGTATCATCCTCAGTTTCATTCATCAGTGTCTTATACTTTTCTGTATACAGGTTTTCTGTCTCCCTAGGTAGGTTTATTCCTAGGTATTTTATTCCTTTACTTGCAGGGGTAAATGGGAGACCTTCCTTAATTTCTCTTTCTTTTTTTCTTCCTTAATGAATAGGAATGCAAGGGATTTCTGTGCATTAATTTTGTGTCCTGCAACGTTTCCAAATCCATGGATTAGCTCTACTAGTTTTACGGTGGCATCTTTAGGATTCTCTAAGTATAGAATCATGTCATGTGCAAAGAGTGGCATTGTGACTTCTTCTTTTCCAGTTTGTCTTCCTTTTCTTTCCTTTGCTGCTCTGATTCCCGTGGCTAGAAGTTCCGAAACTATGTTGAATAATAGTGGTGAGAGTGGTCATCCTTGTCTTGTTCCTGATCTTAGAGGACATGCTTTCAGTTCTTCACCACTGAAAATGTTGGCTGCGGGTTTGTTGTATACGTCCTTGATTAAGTTGAGTGAGGTTCCCTCTAAGCCCACGTCCTGGAGGCTTTATATCACAAATGTGTGTTGACATTTGTCACAAGCTTTTCTGCATCGAGTGACTTGATCATATGCTTTTTCCTCTTCAATTTGTCAATAGGGGGAATCACATTGATTTGCGTGTATTGAAGAATCCTAGCATCCGTGGGAAAAATCCCACTTGATGGAGAGGTATGATACTTTTAATGTGGTGTTGGATTCTGTTGCTGCTATTTTGTTGAGCCGCTTTGCATCTGAGTTCATCAGTGATATCGGGATGTAACTCTCTTTCCTACTATCTTTGTCTGGTTTTCCCAACAGGGTGACGGTGGCCTCACAGAAAGAGTTTCAGAGTGTTCCTTCCACGCCAATAGTTTGGAAGAGTTTGAGAAAGGTGGGTGTTAGCACTTTGCTACGTGTTGGATAGAAATAACCTGTGAAGCCATCTGGTCCTGGACTTTTGTTTGTTGGACGATTTGTAATCAGAGTTTCAAGTTCATTACTCGTACTGGGTCTGTTCATATTTTCGATTTTTTCCTGCTTCAGCCTTGGAAGGTTGTACCTTCCTAAGAATTTGTCCATTTCTTCCAGATTGTCCATTTTGTTAGCATAGAGTTGATTGCAGTCGTCTCTTACGACGTTTTGTATTTCTGTGTTGTCCGTTGTAACTTCTTTTACCTTTCTAATTTTATTGATTTCAGTCCTCTCCCTCTTTATCTTGATGCATCTGGCTAAGGATTTATCCATATGGTTTATCTTCTCAAGGAACCAGCTTTTTGTTTTTTTGATCTTTGATATTGTTTACTTTGTTGCTGTTTCAGTCATTTCTTTCTTCTTTTTCTACCTTTTTATTGACAGTCCCAACTACCTGCAGAGTTTGTTTTCTATGGAGTAAATGATTGGGTCACATGGACACAACTTCTTCCTTTGATCTTATTGGTTTGTGAACTTTGCAATCTTACTTCATTTTTTGATACAGCAGGTTCTTATTAGTTATCCATCTGATACATATTACTGTATATATGTCAATCCCACTCTCCGAATTCATCACACAGCCACCACCAACCCCGCCACTTTCCCCCCTTGGTGGCCATACGTTACTTCTCCACATCTGTGTATCAATTCTGTCCTGTACACTGGTTCATCTGTACCGTTTCTCTAGGTTGAATATATGTGCTTTTATATACGATATCCGATTTTCTCTTTCTGACTGACTTCACTCTGTATGACAGTGTCTAGATCTATCCACGCCTGTACAAATGAACCAACATAGTTCCTTTTCGTGGCTGTATAATATTCCACGGTATATAGGTACCACATCTTCTTTATCCATTCGTCTTTGGGTGGCCATTTAAGTTGTTTCCATGACCTGGCTGCTGTAAATAGTGCTGCACTGAACATTGGGGTGCCTGTGCCTTTTAGAATTATGCTCTTCTCTGGGCTTATGCCCTGGTGTGCGATGGCTGAGTCATATGTTATTTCTATTTTCAGTTTTTCAAGGAATCTCCTTGCTTCCCTCCCTAGTGGCTCTATCAATTTACACTCCCACCAAGAGCGCAAGTGTGTTCTCGTTTTTCCACACCATGCCCAGCAGTTTTTTTTGTTGATTTTCTGATGGTGACCGTTCTAAATGGTGTGAGGTGATACCTCAGTGTAGTTTTGATGTGCATCTCTATAATAATTAGTGACGTTGAGCAGGTTTTTATCTGCTTGTTGGCCACCTGTATGTCTTCTGTGGAGAATAGTCTGTTTAGGACTTCTGCCCATTTTTAGATTGGGTTGTTGGTTGTTTAAATATCAAGCAGCATGTGCTGTTTACATATTTTTGAGATTGATCCTCAGACCGCTGATTTGTATGTAAATATTTTTCCCATTCTGTGGGTTGTGTGTTCTTCTTTCTCATAGTTTCCTGTGCTTAGCAAAATCTTTTAAGTTTACTGAGGTCCCACTTGTATATTTCTGCTTTTATTTCCAGGACTCTAGCAGGAGGATTACAAAAGATCTTTTTGTGTTTTATGTCCAACAATGTTCTTCCTAGGTTTTCCTCTACGAGTTTTAGAGTGTCCAGACTTAAGTTTGGGTCTCTGTTCCAATTTGTATTAATTTTTGTGTACGGTGTTTGGGAGTGTTCTAATCTTATTGTTTTACATGTCTCTGTCCAGTTTCCCCAGCACCACGTATTCAAGAGACAGTCTCTTCTCCATTGTGTATCTGTGCCCCCTTTGTCAGAGATTAGTTGAGCATAGGCGTGTGGCTTTATCTCTGGGCTTTCTATCCTATTGCATTGATCTATATTTTTGTTTTTGTGCCAGTCCGATGCTGTCTTGCTTACTGTAGCTTTGTAGTACAGTGCGAAATCACGGAGCCCGATTCCTCCAGCTCCTTTTTTTTTTTTTCATCAAACTGCTTTGGCCACTCGGGGAGTTTTGTGTCTCCATACACATTTTAAGATTTTTTGTTCTGGTTTTGTAAAACAATTGCCATTGGTAATTTGAGAGGGATTGCACTGAATATGTAGATTGCTTTGGGTAGTATAGTCATTTTCATAATATTGATTCTTCCTTTCCAAGAACATGGTATAGCTCTTATCTGTTCGTATCATCCTCAGTTTCATTCATCAGTGTCTTATACTTTTCTGTATACAGGTTTTCTGTCTCCCTAGGTAGGTTTATTCCTAGGTATTTTATTCCTTTACTTGCAGGGGTAAATGGGAGACCTTCCTTAATTTCTCTTTCTTTTTTTCTTCCTTAATGAATAGGAATGCAAGGGATTTCTGTGCATTAATTTTGTGTCCTGCAACGTTTCCAAATCCATGGATTAGCTCTACTAGTTTTACGGTGGCATCTTTAGGATTCTCTAAGTATAGAATCATATCATGTGCAAAGAGTGGCATTGTGACTTCTTCTTTTCCAGTTTGTCTTCCTTTTCTTTCCTTTGCTGCTCTGATTCCCGTGGCTAGAAGTTCCGAAACTATGTTGAATAATAGTGGTGAGAGTGGTCATCCTTGTCTTGTTCCTGATCTTAGAGGACATGCTTTCAGTTCTTCACCACTGAAAATGTTGGCTGCGGGTTTGTTGTATACGTCCTTGATTAAGTTGAGTGAGGTTCCCTCTAAGCCCACGTCCTGGAGGCTTTATATCACAAATGTGTGTTGACATTTGTCACAAGCTTTTCTGCATCGAGTGACTTGATCATATGCTTTTTCCTCTTCAATTTGTCAATAGGGGGAATCACATTGATTTGCGTGTATTGAAGAATCCTAGCATCCGTGGGAAAAATCCCACTTGATGGAGAGGTATGATACTTTTAATGTGGTGTTGGATTCTGTTGCTGCTATTTTGTTGAGCCGCTTTGCATCTGAGTTCATCAGTGATATCGGGATGTAACTCTCTTTCCTACTATCTTTGTCTGGTTTTCCCAACAGGGTGACGGTGGCCTCACAGAAAGAGTTTCAGAGTGTTCCTTCCACGCCAATAGTTTGGAAGAGTTTGAGAAAGGTGGGTGTTAGCACTTTGCTACGTGTTGGATAGAAATAACCTGTGAAGCCATGTGGTCCTGGACTTTTGTTTGTTGGACGATTTGTAATCAGAGTTTCAAGTTCATTACTCGTACTGGGTCTGTTCATATTTTCGATTTTTTCCTGCTTCAGCCGTGGAAGGTCGTACCTTCCTAAGAATTTGTCCATTTCTTCCAGATTGTCCATTTTGTTAGCATAGAGTTGATTGCAGTCGTCTCTTACGACGTTTTGTATTTCTGTGTTGTCCGTTGTAACTTCTTTTACCTTTCTAATTTTATTGATTTCAGTCCTCTCCCTCTTTATCTTGATGCATCTGGCTAAGGATTTATCCATATGGTTTATCTTCTCAAGGAACCAGCTTTTTGTTTTTTTGATCTTTGATATTGTTTACTTTGTTGCTGTTTCAGTCATTTCTTTCTTCTTTTTCTACCTTTTTATTGACAGTCCCAACTACCTGCAGAGTTTGTTTTCTATGGAGTAAATGATTGGGTCACATGGACACAACTTCTTCCTTTGATCTTATTGGTTTGTGAACTTTGCAATCTTACTTCATTTTTTGATACAGCAGGTTCTTATTAGTTATCCATCTGATACATATTACTGTATATATGTCAATCCCACTCTCCGAATTCATCACACAGCCACCACCAACCCCGCCACTTTCCCCCCTTGGTGGCCATACGTTACTTCTCCACATCTGTGTATCAATTCTGTCCTGTACACTGGTTCATCTGTACCGTTTCTCTAGGTTGAATATATGTGCTTTTATATACGATATCCGATTTTCTCTTTCTGACTGACTTCACTCTGTATGACAGTGTCTAGATCTATCCACGCCTGTACAAATGAACCAACATAGTTCCTTTTCGTGGCTGTATAATATTCCACGGTATATAGGTACCACATCTTCTTTATCCATTCGTCTTTGGGTGGCCATTTAAGTTGTTTCCATGACCTGGCTGCTGTAAATAGTGCTGCACTGAACATTGGGGTGCCTGTGCCTTTTAGAATTATGCTCTTCTCTGGGCTTATGCCCTGGTGTGCGATGGCTGAGTCATATGTTATTTCTATTTTCAGTTTTTCAAGGAATCTCCTTGCTTCCCTCCCTAGTGGCTCTATCAATTTACACTCCCACCAAGAGCGCAAGTGTGTTCTCGTTTTTCCACACCATGCCCAGCAGTTTTTTTTGTTGATTTTCTGATGGTGACCGTTCTAAATGGTGTGAGGTGATACCTCAGTGTAGTTTTGATGTGCATCTCTATAATAATTAGTGACGTTGAGCAGGTTTTTATCTGCTTGTTGGCCACCTGTATGTCTTCTGTGGAGAATAGTCTGTTTAGGACTTCTGCCCATTTTTAGATTGGGTTGTTGGTTGTTTAAATATCAAGCAGCATGTGCTGTTTACATATTTTTGAGATTGATCCTCAGACCGCTGATTTGTATGTAAATATTTTTCCCATTCTGTGGGTTGTGTGTTCTTCTTTCTCATAGTTTCCTGTGCTTAGCAAAATCTTTTAAGTTTACTGAGGTCCCACTTGTATATTTCTGCTTTTATTTCCAGGACTCTAGCAGGAGGATTACAAAAGATCTTTTTGTGTTTTATGTCCAACAATGTTCTTCCTAGGTTTTCCTCTACGAGTTTTAGAGTGTCCAGACTTAAGTTTGGGTCTCTGTTCCAATTTGTATTAATTTTTGTGTACGGTGTTTGGGAGTGTTCTAATCTTATTGTTTTACATGTCTCTGTCCAGTTTCCCCAGCACCACGTATTCAAGAGACAGTCTCTTCTTCATTGTGTATCTGTGCCCCCTTTGTCAGAGATTAGTTGAGCATAGGCGTGTGGCTTTATCTCTGGGCTTTCTATCCTATTGCATTGATCTATATTTCTGTTTTTGTGCCAGTCCGATGCTGTCTTGCTTACTGTAGCTTTGTAGTACAGTGCGAAATCACGGAGCCCGATTCCTCCAGCTCCTTTTTTTTTTTTTCATCAAACTGCTTTGGCCACTCGGGGAGTTTTGTGTCTCCATACACATTTTAAGATTTTTTGTTCTGGTTTTGTAAAACAATTGCCATTGGTAATTTGAGAGGGATTGCACTGAATATGTAGATTGCTTTGGGTAGTATAGTCATTTTCATAATATTGATTCTTCCTTTCCAAGAACATGGTATAGCTCTTATCTGTTCGTATCATCCTCAGTTTCATTCATCAGTGTCTTATACTTTTCTGTATACAGGTTTTCTGTCTCCCTAGGTAGGTTTATTCCTAGGTATTTTATTCCTTTACTTGCAGGGGTAAATGGGAGACCTTCCTTAATTTCTCTTTCTTTTTTTCTTCCTTAATGAATAGGAATGCAAGGGATTTCTGTGCATTAATTTTGTGTCCTGCAACGTTTCCAAATCCATGGATTAGCTCTACTAGTTTTACGGTGGCATCTTTAGGATTCTCTACGTATAGAATCATGTCATGTGCAAAGAGTGGCATTGTGACGTCTTCTTTTCCAGTTTGTCTTCCTTTTCTTTCCTTTGCTGCTCTGATTCCCGTGGCTAGAAGTTCCAAAACTATGTTGAATAATAGTGGTGAGAGTGGTCATCCTTGTCTTGTTCCTGATCTTAGAGGACATGCTTTCAGTTCTTCACCACTGAAAATGTTGGCTGCGGGTTTGTTGTATACGTCCTTGATTAAGTTGAGTGAGGTTCCCTCTAAGCCCACGTCCTGGAGGCTTTATATCACAAATATGTGTTGACATTTGTCACAAGCTTTTCTGCATCGAGTGACTTGATCATATGCTTTTTCCTCTTCAATTTGTTAATAGGGGGAATCACATTGATTTGCGTGTATTGAAGAATCCTTGCATCCCTGGGAAAAATCCCACTTGATGGTGAGGTATGATACTTTTAACGTGGTGTTGGATTCTGTTGCTGCTATTTTGTTGAGCCGCTTTGCATCTGAGTTCATCAGTGATATCGGGATGTAACTCTCTTTCCTACTATCTTTGTCTGGTTTTCCCAACAGGGTGACGGTGACCTCACAGGAAGAGTTTCAGAGTGTTCCTTCCACGCCAATAGTTTGGAAGAGTTTGAGAAAGGTGGGTGTTAGCTCTTTTCTACGTGTTGGATAGAAATAACCTGTGAAGCCATGTGGTCCTGGACTTTTGTTTGTTGGACGATTTGTAATCAGAGTTTCAAGTTCATTACTCGTACTGGGTCTGTTCATATTTTCGATTTTTTCCTGCTTCAGCCTTGGAAGGTCGTACCTTCCTAAGAATTTGTCCATTTCTTCCAGATTGTCCATTTTGTTAGCATAGAGTTGATTGCAGTAGTCTCTTACGACGTTTTGTATTTCTGTGTTGTCCGTTGTAACTTCTTTTACCTTTCTAATTTTATTGATTTCAGTCCTCTCCCTCTTTATCTTGATTCATCTGGCTAAGGATTTATCCATATGGTTTATCTTCTCAAGGAACCAGCTTTTTGTTTTTTTGATCTTTGATATTGTTTTCTTTGTTGCTGTTTCAGTCATTTCTTTCTTCTTTTTCTACCTTTTTATTGACAGTCCCAACTACCTGCAGAGTTTGTTTTCTATGGAGTAAATGATTGGGTCACATGGACACAACTTCTTCCTTTGATCTTATTGGTTTGTGAACTTTGCAATCTTACTTCATTTTTTGATACAGCAGGTTCTTATTAGTTATCCATCTGATACATATTACTGTATATATGTCAATCCCACTCTCCGAATTCATCACACAGCCACCACCAACCCCGCCACTTTCCCCCCTTGGTGGCCATACGTTACTTCTGCACATCTGTGTATCAATTCTGTCCTGTACACTGGTTCATCTGTACCGTTTCTCTAGGTTGAATATATGTGCTTTTATATACGATATCCGATTTTCTCTTTCTGACTGACTTCACTCTGTATGACAGTGTCTAGATCTATCCACGCCTGTACAAATGAACCAACATAGTTCCTTTTCGTGGCTGTATAATATTCCACGGTATATAGGTACCACATCTTCTTTATCCATTCGTCTTTGGGTGGCCATTTAAGATGTTTCCATGACCTGGCTGTTGTAAATGGTGCTGCACTGAACATTGGGGTGCCTGTGCCTTTTAGAATTATGCTCTTCTCTGGGCTTATGCCCTGGTGTGCGATGGCTGAGTCATATGTTATTTCTATTTTCAGTTTTTCAAGGAATCTCCTTGCTTCCCTCCCTAGTGGCTCTATCAATTTACACTCCCACCAAGAGTGCAAGTGTGTTCTCTTTTCTCCACACCGTGCCCAGCAGTTTTTTTTTGTTGATTTTCTGATGGTGACCGTTCTAAATGGTGTGAGGTGATACCTCAGTGTAGTTTTGATGTGCATCTCTATAATAATTAGTGATGTTGAGCAGGTTTTTATCTGCTTGTTGGCCACCTGTATGTCTTCTGTGGAGAATAGTCTGTTTAGGACTTCTGCCCATTTTTAGATTGGGTTGTTGGTTGTTTAATATCAAGCAGCATGTGCTGTTTACATATTTTTGAGATTGATCCTCAGACCGCTGATATGTATGTAAATATTTTTCCCATTCTGTGGGTTGTGTGTTCTTCTTTCTCATAGTTTCCTGTGCTTAGCAAAATCTTTTAAGGTTACTGAGGTCCCACTTGTATATTTCCGTTTTTATTTCCAGGACTCTAGCAGGAGGATTACAAAAGATCTTCTTGTGTTTTATGTCAAACGACGTTCTTCCTAGGTTTTCCTCTACGAGTTTTAGAGTGTCCAGACTTAAGTTTGGGTCTCTGTTCCAATTTGTATTAATTTTTGTGTACGGTGTTTGGGAGTGTTCTAATCTTATTGTTTTACATGTCTCTCTCCAGTTTCCCCAGCACCACGTATTCAAGAGACAGTCTCTTCTCCATTGTGTATCCGTGCCCCCTTTGTCAGAGATTAGTTGAGCATAGGCGTGTGGCTTTATCTCTGGGCTTTCTATCCTGTTGCATTGATCTATATTTCTGTTTTGGTGCCAGTCCGATGCTGTCTTGGTTACTGTAGCTTTGTAGAACAGTGCGAAGTCATGGAGCCCGATTCCTCCAGCTCCTTTTTTTTTTTTCATCAAACTGCTTTGGCCACTCGGGGAGTTTTGTGTCTCCATACACATTTTAAGATTTTTTGTTCTGGTTTTGTAAAGAAATTGCCATTGGTAATTTGAGAGGGATTGCACTGAATATGTAGATTGCTTTGGGTAGTATAGTCATTTTCATAATATTGATTCTTTCTATCCAAGAACATGGTATAGCTCTTCATGTGTTTGTATCATCCTCAGTTTCATTCATCAGTGTCTTATACTTTTCTGTATACAGGTTTTCTGTCTCCCTAGGTAGGTTTATTCCTAGGTATTTTATTCCTTTACTTGCAGGGGTAAATGGGAGTCCTTCCTTAATTTCTCTTTCTTTTTTTCTTCCTTAATGAATAGGAATGCAAGGGATTTCTGTGCATTAATTTTGTGTCCTGCAATGTTTCCAAATCCATGGATTAGCTCTACTAGTTTTACGGTGGCATCTTTAGGATTCTCTACGTATAGAATCATGTCATGTGCAAAGAGTGGCATTGTGACTTCTTCTTTTCCAGTTTGTCTTCCTTTTCTTTCCTTTGCTGCTCTGATTCCCGTGGCTAGAAGTTCCAAAACTATGTTGAATAATAGTGGTGAGAGTGGTCATCCTTGTCTTGTTCCTGATCTTAGAGGACATGCTTTCAGTTCTTCACCACTGAAAATGTTGGCTGCGGGTTTGTTGTATACGTCCTTGATTAAGTTGAGTGAGGTTCCCTCTAAGCCCACGTCCTGGAGGCTTTATATCACAAATGTGTGTTGACATTTGTCACAAGCTTTTCTGCATCGAGTGACTTGATCATATGCTTTTTCCTCTTCAATTTGTCAATAGGGGGAATCACATTGATTTGCGTGTATTGAAGAATCCTTGCATCCCTGGGAAAAATCCCACTTGATGGTGAGTTATGATACTTTTAACGTGGTGTTGGATTCTGTTGCTGCTATTTTGTTGAGCCGCTTTGCATCTCAGTTCATCAGTGATATCGGGATGTAACTCTCTTTCCTACTATCTTTGTCTGGTTTTCCCAACAGGGTGACGGTGACCTCACAGGAAGAGTTTCAGAGTGTTCCTTCCATGCCAATAGTTTGGAAGAGTTTGAGAAAGGTGGGTGTTAGCTCTTTTCTACGTGTTGGATAGAAATAACCTGTGAAGCCATGTGGTCCTGGACTTTTGTTTGTTGGACGATTTGTAATCAGAGTTTCAAGTTCATTACTCGTACTGGGTCTGTTCATATTTTCGATTTTTTCCTGCTTCAGCCGTGGAAGGTCGTACCTTCCTAAGAATTTGTCCATTTCTTCCAGATTGTCCATTTTGTTAGCATAGAGTTGATTGCAGTAGTCTCTTATGACGTTTTGTATTTCTGTGTTGTCCGTTGTAACTTCTTTTACCTTTCTAATTTTATTGATTTCAGTCCTCTCCCTCTTTATCTTGATTCATCTGGCTAAGGATTTATCCATATGGTTTATCTTCTCAAGGAACCAGCTTTTTGTTTTTTTGATCTTTGATATTGTTTTCTTTGTTGCTGTTTCAGTCATTTCTTTCTTCTTTTTCTACCTTTTTATTGACAGTCCCAACTACCTGCAGAGTTTGTTTTCTATGGAGTAAATGATTGGGTCACATGGACACAACTTCTTCCTTTGATCTTATTGGTTTGTGAACTTTGCAATCTTACTTCATTTTTTGATACAGCAGGTTCTTATTAGTTATCCATCTGATACATATTACTGTATATATGTCAATCCCACTCTCCGAATTCATCACACAGCCACCACCAACCCCGCCACTTTCCCCCCTTGGTGGCCATACGTTACTTCTGCACATCTGTGTATCAATTCTGTCCTGTACACTGGTTCATCTGTACCGTTTCTCTAGGTTGAATATATGTGCTTTTATATACGATATCCGATTTTCTCTTTCTGACTGACTTCACTCTGTATGACAGTGTCTAGATCTATCCACGCCTGTACAAATGAACCAACATAGTTCCTTTTCGTGGCTGTATAATATTCCACGGTATATAGGTACCACATCTTCTTTATCCATTCGTCTTTGGGTGGCCATTTAAGATGTTTCCATGACCTGGCTGTTGTAAATGGTGCTGCACTGAACATTGGGGTGCCTGTGCCTTTTAGAATTATGCTCTTCTCTGGGCTTATGCCCTGGTGTGCGATGGCTGAGTCATATGTTATTTCTATTTTCAGTTTTTCAAGGAATCTCCTTGCTTCCCTCCCTAGTGGCTCTATCAATTTACACTCCCACCAAGAGTGCAAGTGTGTTCTCTTTTCTCCACACCGTGCCCAGCAGTTTTTTTTTGTTGATTTTCTGATGGTGACCGTTCTAAATGGTGTGAGGTGATACCTCAGTGTAGTTTTGATGTGCATCTCTATAATAATTAGTGATGTTGAGCAGGTTTTTATCTGCTTGTTGGCCACCTGTATGTCTTCTGTGGAGAATAGTCTGTTTAGGACTTCTGCCCATTTTTAGATTGGGTTGTTGGTTGTTTAATATCAAGCAGCATGTGCTGTTTACATATTTTTGAGATTGATCCTCAGACCGCTGATATGTATGTAAATATTTTTCCCATTCTGTGGGTTGTGTGTTCTTCTTTCTCATAGTTTCCTGTGCTTAGCAAAATCTTTTAAGGTTACTGAGGTCCCACTTGTATATTTCCGTTTTTATTTCCAGGACTCTAGCAGGAGGATTACAAAAGATCTTCTTGTGTTTTATGTCAAACGACGTTCTTCCTAGGTTTTCCTCTACGAGTTTTAGAGTGTCCAGACTTAAGTTTGGGTCTCTGTTCCAATTTGTATTAATTTTTGTGTACGGTGTTTGGGAGTGTTCTAATCTTATTGTTTTACATGTCTCTCTCCAGTTTCCCCAGCACCACGTATTCAAGAGACAGTCTCTTCTCCATTGTGTATCCGTGCCCCCTTTGTCAGAGATTAGTTGAGCATAGGCGTGTGGCTTTATCTCTGGGCTTTCTATCCTGTTGCATTGATCTATATTTCTGTTTTGGTGCCAGTCCGATGCTGTCTTGGTTACTGTAGCTTTGTAGAACAGTGCGAAGTCACGGAGCCCGATTCCTCCAGCTCCTTTTTTTTTTTTCATCAAACTGCTTTGGCCACTCGGGGAGTTTTGTGTCTCCATACACATTTTAAGATTTTTTGTTCTGGTTTTGTAAAACAATTGCCATTGGTAATTTGAGAGGGATTGCACTGAATATGTAGATTGCTTTGGGTAGTATAGTCATTTTCATAATATTGATTCTTTCTATCCAAGAACATGGTATAGCTCTTCATGTGTTTGTATCATCCTCAGTTTCATTCATCAGTGTCTTATACTTTTCTGTATACAGGTTTTCTGTCTCCCTAGGTAGGTTTATTCCTAGGTATTTTATTCCTTTACTTGCAGGGGTAAATGGGAGTCCTTCCTTAATTTCTCTTTCTTTTTTTCTTCCTTAATGAATAGGAATGCAAGGGATTTCTGTGCATTAATTTTGTGTCCTGCAACGTTTCCAAATCCATGGATTAGCTCTACTAGTTTTACGGTGGCATCTTTAGGATTCTCTACGTATAGAATCATGTCATGTGCAAAGAGTGGCATTGTGACTTCTTCTTTTCCAGTTTGTCTTCCTTTTCTTTCCTTTGCTGCTCTGATTCCCGTGGCTAGAAGTTCCAAAACTATGTTGAATAATAGTGGTGAGAGTGGTCATCCTTGTCTTGTTCCTGATCTTAGAGGACATGCTTTCAGTTCTTCACCACTGAAAATGTTGGCTGCGGGTTTGTTGTATACGTCCTTGATTAAGTTGAGTGAGGTTCCCTCTAAGCCCACGTCCTGGAGGCTTTATATCACAAATGTGTGTTGACATTTGTCACAAGCTTTTCTGCATCGAGTGACTTGATCATATGCTTTTTCCTCTTCAATTTGTCAATAGGGGGAATCACATTGATTTGCGTGTATTGAAGAATCCTTGCATCCCTGGGAAAAATCCCACTTGATGGTGAGTTATGATACTTTTAACGTGGTGTTGGATTCTGTTGCTGCTATTTTGTTGAGCCGCTTTGCATCTCAGTTCATCAGTGATATCGGGATGTAACTCTCTTTCCTACTATCTTTGTCTGGTTTTCCCAACAGGGTGACGGTGACCTCACAGGAAGAGTTTCAGAGTGTTCCTTCCACGCCAATAGTTTGGAAGAGTTTGAGAAAGGTGGGTGTTAGCTCTTTTCTACGTGTTGGATAGAAATAACCTGTGAAGCCATGTGGTCCTGGACTTTTGTTTGTTGGACGATTTGTAATCAGAGTTTCAAGTTCATTACTCGTACTGGGTCTGTTCATATTTTCGATTTTTTCCTGCTTCAGCCGTGGAAGGTCGTACCTTCCTAAGAATTTGTCCATTTCTTCCAGATTGTCCATTTTGTTAGCATAGAGTTGATTGCAGTAGTCTCTTATGACGTTTTGTATTTCTGTGTTGTCCGTTGTAACTTCTTTTACCTTTCTAATTTTATTGATTTCAGTCCTCTCCCTCTTTATCTTGATTCATCTGGCTAAGGATTTATCCATATGGTTTATCTTCTCAAGGAACCAGCTTTTTGTTTTTTTGATCTTTGATATTGTTTTCTTTGTTGCTGTTTCAGTCATTTCTTTCTTCTTTTTCTACCTTTTTATTGACAGTCCCAACTACCTGCAGAGTTTGTTTTCTATGGAGTAAATGATTGGGTCACATGGACACAACTTCTTCCTTTGATCTTATTGGTTTGTGAACTTTGCAATCTTACTTCATTTTTTGATACAGCAGGTTCTTATTAGTTATCCATCTGATACATATTACTGTATATATGTCAATCCCACTCTCCGAATTCATCACACAGCCACCACCAACCCCGCCACTTTCCCCCCTTGGTGGCCATACGTTACTTCTCCACATCTGTGTATCAATTCTGTCCTGTACACTGGTTCATCTGTACCGTTTCTCTAGGTTGAATATATGTGCTTTTATATACGATATCCGATTTTCTCTTTCTGACTGACTTCACTCTGTATGACAGTGTCTAAATCTATCCACGCCTGTACAAATGAACCAACATAGTTCCTTTTCGTGGCTGTATAATATTCCACGGTATATAGGTACCACATCTTCTTTATCCATTCGTCTTTGGGTGGCCATTTAAGTTGTTTCCATGACCTGGCTGCTGTAAATATTGCTGCACTGAACATTGGGGTGCCTGTGCCTTTTAGAATTATGCTCTTCTCTGGGCTTATGCCCTGGTGTGCGATGGCTGAGTCATATGTTATTTCTATTTTCAGTTTTTCAAGGAATCTCCTTGCTTCCCTCCCTAGTGGCTCTATCAATTTACCCTCCCACCAAGAGTGCAAGTGTGTTCTCTTTTCTCCACACCGTGCCCAGCAGTTTTTTTTCTTGATTTTCTGATGGTGACCGTTCTAAATGGTGTGAGGTGATACCTCAGTGTAGTTTTGATGTGCATCTCTATAATAATTAGTGATGTTGAGCAGGTTTTTATCTGCTTGTTGGCCACCTGTATGTCTTCTGTGGAGAATAGTCTGTTTAGGACTTCTGCCCATTTTTAGATTGGGTTGTTGGTTGTTTAATATCAAGCAGCATGTGCTGTTTACATATTTTTGAGATTGATCCTCAGACCGCTGATTTGTATGTAAATATTTTTCCCATTCTGTGGGTTGTGTGTTCTTCTTTCTCATAGTTTCCTGTGCTTAGCAAAATCTTTTAAGGTTACTGAGGTCCCACTTGTATATTTCTGTTTTTATTTCCAGGACTCTAGCAGGAGGATTACAAAAGATCTTCTTGTGTTTTATGTCCAACGACGTTCTTCCTAGGTTTTCCTCTACGAGTTTTAGAGTGTCCAGACTTAAGTTTGGGTCTCTGTTCCAATTTGTATTAATTTTTGTGTACGGTGTTTGGGAGTGTTCTAATCTTATTGTTTTACATGTCTCTGTCCAGTTTCCCCAGCACCACGTATTCAAGAGACAGTCTCTTCTCCATTGTGTATCCGTGCCCCCTTTGTCAGAGATTAGTTGAGCATAGGCGTGTGGCTTTATCTCTGGGCTTTCTATCCTGTTGCATTGATCTATATTTCCGTTTTGGTGCCAGTCCGATGCTGTCTTGCTTACTGTAGCTTTGTAGGACAGTGCGAAGTCACGGAGCCTGATTCCTCCAGCTCCTTTTTCTTTTTTCATCAAACTGCTTTGGCTACTTGGGGAGTTTTGTGTCTCCATACACATTTTAAGATTTTTTGTTCTGGTTTTGTAAAGAAATTGCCATTGGTAATTTGAGAGGGATTGCACTGAATATGTAGATTGCTTTGGGTAGTATAGTCATTTTCATAATATTGATTCTTCCTTTCCAAGAACATGGTATAGCTCTTCATGTGTTTGTATCATCCTCAGTTTCATTCATCAGTGTCTTATACTTTTCTGTATACAGGTTTTCTGTCTCCCTAGGTAGGTTTATTCCTAGGTATTTTATTCCTTTACTTGCAGGGGTAAATGGGAGTCCTTCCTTAATTTCTCTTTCTTTTTTTCTTCCTTAATGAATAGGAATGCAAGGGATTTCTGTGCATTAATTTTGTGTCCTGCAACGTTTCCAAATCCATGGATTAGCTCTACTAGTTTTACGGTGGCATCTTTAGGATTCTCTACGTATAGAATCATGTCATGTGCAAAGAGTGGCATTGTGACTTCTTCTTTTCCAGTTTGTCTTCCTTTTCTTTCCTTTGCTGCTCTGATTCCCGTGGCTAGAAGTTCCAAAACTATGTTGAATAATAGTGGTGAGAGTGGTCATCCTTGTCTTGTTCCTGATCTTAGAGGACATGCTTTCAGTTCTTCACCACTGAAAATGTTGGCTGCGGGTTTGTTGTATACGTCCTTGATTAAGTTGAGTGAGGTTCCCTCTAAGCCCACGTCCTGGAGGCTTTATATCACAAATGTGTGTTGACATTTGTCACAAGCTTTTCTGCATCGAGTGACTTGATCATATGCTTTTTCCTCTTCAATTTGTCAATAGGGGGAATCACATTGATTTGCGTGTATTGAAGAATCCTTGCATCCCTGGGAAAAATCCCACTTGATGGTGAGTTATGATACTTTTAACGTGGTGTTGGATTCTGTTGCTGCTATTTTGTTGAGCCGCTTTGCATCTGAGTTCATCAGTGATATCGGGATGTAACTCTCTTTCCTACTATCTTTGTCTGGTTTTCCCAACAGGGTGACGGTGACCTCACAGGAAGAGTTTCAGAGTGTTCCTTCCACGCCAATAGTTTGGAAGAGTTTGAGAAAGGTGGGTGTTAGCTCTTTTCTACGTGTTGGATAGAAATAACCTGTGAAGCCATGTGGTCCTGGACTTTTGTTTGTTGGACGATTTGTAATCAGAGTTTCAAGTTCATTACTCGTACTGGGTCTGCTCATATTTTCGATTTTTTCCTGCTTCAGCCGTGGAAGGTCGTACCTTCCTAAGAATTTGTCCATTTCTTCCAGATTGTCCATTTTGTTAGCATAGAGTTGATTGCAGTAGTCTCTTATGACGTTTTGTATTTCTGTGTTGTCCGTTGTAACTTCTTTTACCTTTCTAATTTTATTGATTTCAGTCCTCTCCCTCTTTATCTTGATGCATCTGGCTAAGGATTTATCCATATGGTTTATCTTCTCAAGGAACCAGCTTTTTGTTTTTTTGATCTTTGATATTGTTTTCTTTGTTGCTGTTTCAGTCATTTCTTTCTTCTTTTTCTACCTTTTTATTGACAGTCCCAACTACCTTCAGAGTTTGTTTTCTATGGAGTAAATGATTGGGTCACATGGACACAACTTCTTCCTTTGATCTTATTGGTTTGTGAACTTTGCAATCTTACTTCATTTTTTGATACAGCAGGTTCTTATTAGTTATCCATCTGATACATATTACTGTATATATGTCAATCCCACTCTCCGAATTCATCACACAGCCACCACCAACCCCGCCACTTTCCCCCCTTGGTGGCCATACGTTACTTCTCCACATCTGTGTATCAATTCTGTCCTGTACACTGGTTCATCTGTACCGTTCCTCTAGGTTGAATATATGTGCTTTTATATACGATATCCGATTTTCTCTTTCTGACTGACTTCACTCTGTATGACAGTGTCTAGATCTATCCACGCCTGTACAAATGAACCAACATAGTTCCTTTTCGTGGCTGTATAATATTCCACGGTATATAGGTACCACATCTTCTTTATCCATTCGTCTTTGGGTGGCCATTTAAGTTGTTTCCATGACCTGGCTGTTGTAAATGGTGCTGCACTGAACATTGGGGTGCCTGTGCCTTTTAGAATTATGCTCTTCTCTGGGCTTATGCCCTGGTGTGTGATGGCTGAGTCATATGTTATTTCTATTTTCAGTTTTTCAAGGAATCTCCTTGCTTCCCTCCCTAGTGGCTCTATCAATTTATACTCCCACCAAGAGTGCAAGTGTGTTCTCTTTTCTCCACACCATGCCCAGCAGTTTTTTTTGTTGATTTTCTGATGGTGACCGCTCTAAATGGTGTGAGGTGATACCTCAGTGTAGTTTTGATGTGCATCTCTATAATAATTAGTGATGTTGAGCAGGTTTTTATCTGCTTGTTGGCCACCTGTATGTCTTCTGTGGAGAATAGTCTGTTTAGGACTTCTGCCCATTTTTAGATTGGGTTGTTGGTTTTTTAAATATCAAGCAGCATGTGCTGTTTACATATTTTTGAGATTGATCCTCAGACCGCTGATTTGTATGTAAATATTTTTCCCATTCTGTGGGTTGTGTGTTCTTCTTTCTCATAGTTTCCTGTGCTTAGCAAAATCTTTTAAGTTTACTGAGGTCCCACTTGTATATTTCTGCTTTTATTTCCAGGACTCTAGCAGGAGGATTACAAAAGATCTTCTTGTGTTTTATGTCCAACAATGTTCTTCCTAGCTTTTCCTCTACGAGTTTTAGAGTGTCCAGACTTAAGTTTGGGTCTCTGTTCCAATTTGTATTAATTTTTGTGTACGGTGTTTGGGAGTGTTCTAATCTTATTGTTTTACATGTCTCTGTCCAGTTTCCCCAGCACCACGTATTCAAGAGACAGTCTCTTCTCCATTGTGTATCCGTGCCCCCTTTGTCAGAGATTAGTTGAGCATAGGCGTGTGGCTTTATCTCTGGGCTTTCTATCCTGTTGCATTGATCTATATTTCTGTTTTGGTGCCAGTCCGATGCTGTCTTGGTTACTGTAGCTTTGTAGAACAGTGCGAAGTCACGGAGCCCGATTCCTCCAGCTCCTTTTTTTTTTTTCATCAAACTGCTTTGGCCACTCGGGGAGTTTTGTGTCTCCATACACATTTTAAGATTTTTTGTTCTGGTTTTGTAAAACAATTGCCATTGGTAATTTGAGAGGGATTGCACTGAATATGTAGATTGCTTTGGGTAGTATAGTCATTTTCATAATATTGATTCTTTCTATCCAAGAACATGGTATAGCTCTTCATGTGTTTGTATCATCCTCAGTTTCATTCATCAGTGTCTTATACTTTTCTGTATACAGGTTTTCTGTCTCCCTAGGTAGGTTTATTCCTAGGTATTTTATTCCTTTACTTGCAGGGGTAAATGGGAGTCCTTCCTTAATTTCTCTTTCTTTTTTTCTTCCTTAATGAATAGGAATGCAAGGGATTTCTGTGCATTAATTTTGTGTCCTGCAACGTTTCCAAATCCATGGATTAGCTCTACTAGTTTTACGGTGGCATCTTTAGGATTCTCTACGTATAGAATCATGTCATGTGCAAAGAGTGGCATTGTGACTTCTTCTTTTCCAGTTTGTCTTCCTTTTCTTTCCTTTGCTGCTCTGATTCCCGTGGCTAGAAGTTCCAAAACTATGTTGAATAATAGTGGTGAGAGTGGTCATCCTTGTCTTGCTCCTGATCTTAGAGGACATGCTTTCAGTTCTTCACCACTGAAAATGTTGGCTGCGGGTTTGTTGTATACGTCCTTGATTAAGTTGAGTGAGGTTCCCTCTAAGCCCACGTCCTGGAGGCTTTATATCACAAATGTGTGTTGACATTTGTCACAAGCTTTTCTGCATCGAGTGACTTGATCATATGCTTTTTCCTCTTCAATTTGTCAATAGGGGGAATCACATTGATTTGCGTGTATTGAAGAATCCTTGCATCCCTGGGAAAAATCCCACTTGATGGTGAGTTATGATACTTTTAACGTGGTGTTGGATTCTGTTGCTGCTATTTTGTTGAGCCGCTTTGCATCTGAGTTCATCAGTGATATCGGGATGTAACTCTCTTTCCTACTATCTTTGTCTGGTTTTCCCAACAGGGTGACGGTGACCTCACAGGAAGAGTTTCAGAGTGTTCCTTCCACGCCAATAGTTTGGAAGAGTTTGAGAAAGGTGGGTGTTAGCTCTTTTCTACGTGTTGGATAGAAATAACCTGTGAAGCCATGTGGTCCTGGACTTTTGTTTGTTGGACGATTTGTAATCAGAGTTTCAAGTTCATTACTCGTACTGGGTCTGTTCATATTTTCGATTTTTTCCTGCTTCAGCCGTGGAAGGTCGTACCTTCCTAAGAATTTGTCCATTTCTTCCAGATTGTCCATTTTGTTAGCATAGAGTTGATTGCAGTAGTCTCTTATGACGTTTTGTATTTCTGTGTTGTCCGTTGTAACTTCTTTTACCTTTCTAATTTTATTGATTTCAGTCCTCTCCCTCTTTATCTTGATTCATCTGGCTAAGGATTTATCCATATGGTTTATCTTCTCAAGGAACCAGCTTTTTGTTTTTTTGATCTTTGATATTGTTTTCTTTGTTGCTGTTTCAGTCATTTCTTTCTTCTTTTTCTACCTTTTTATTGACAGTCCCAACTACCTGCAGAGTTTGTTTTCTATGGAGTAAATGATTGGGTCACATGGACACAACTTCTTCCTTTGATCTTATTGGTTTGTGAACTTTGCAATCTTACTTCATTTTTTGATACAGCAGGTTCTTATTAGTTATCCATCTGATACATATTACTGTAGATATGTCAATCCCACTCTCCGAATTCATCACACAGCCACCACCAACCCCGCCACTTTCCCCCCTTGGTGGCCATACGTTACTTCTCCACATCTGTGTATCAATTCTGTCCTGTACACTGGTTCATCTGTACCGTTTCTCTAGGTTGAATATATGTGCTTTTATATACGATATCCGATTTTCTCTTTCTGACTGACTTCACTCTGTATGACAGTGTCTAAATCTATCCACGCCTGTACAAATGAACCAACATAGTTCCTTTTCGTGGCTGTATAATATTCCACGGTATATAGGTACCACATCTTCTTTATCCATTCGTCTTTGGGTGGCCATTTAAGTTGTTTCCATGACCTGGCTGCTGTAAATATTGCTGCACTGAACATTGGGGTGCCTGTGCCTTTTAGAATTATGCTCTTCTCTGGGCTTATGCCCTGGTGTGCGATGGCTGAGTCATATGTTATTTCTATTTTCAGTTTTTCAAGGAATCTCCTTGCTTCCCTCCCTAGTGGCTCTATCAATTTACCCTCCCACCAAGAGTGCAAGTGTGTTCTCTTTTCTCCACACCGTGCCCAGCAGTTTTTTTTCTTGATTTTCTGATGGTGACCGTTCTAAATGGTGTGAGGTGATACCTCAGTGTAGTTTTGATGTGCATCTCTATAATAATTAGTGATGTTGAGCAGGTTTTTATCTGCTTGTTGGCCACCTGTATGTCTTCTGTGGAGAATAGTCTGTTTAGGACTTCTGCCCATTTTTAGATTGGGTTGTTGGTTGTTTAATATCAAGCAGCATGTGCTGTTTACATATTTTTGAGATTGATCCTCAGACCGCTGATTTGTATGTAAATATTTTTCCCATTCTGTGGGTTGTGTGTTCTTCTTTCTCATAGTTTCCTGTGCTTAGCAAAATCTTTTAAGGTTACTGAGGTCCCACTTGTATATTTCTGTTTTTATTTCCAGGACTCTAGCAGGAGGATTACAAAAGATCTTCTTGTGTTTTATGTCCAACGACGTTCTTCCTAGGTTTTCCTCTACGAGTTTTAGAGTGTCCAGACTTAAGTTTGGGTCTCTGTTCCAATTTGTATTAATTTTTGTGTACGGTGTTTGGGAGTGTTCTAATCTTATTGTTTTACATGTCTCTGTCCAGTTTCCCCAGCACCACGTATTCAAGAGACAGTCTCTTCTCCATTGTGTATCCGTGCCCCCTTTGTCAGAGATTAGTTGAGCATAGGCGTGTGGCTTTATCTCTGGGCTTTCTATCCTGTTGCATTGATCTATATTTCCGTTTTGGTGCCAGTCCGATGCTGTCTTGCTTACTGTAGCTTTGTAGGACAGTGCGAAGTCACGGAGCCTGATTCCTCCAGCTCCTTTTTCTTTTTTCATCAAACTGCTTTGGCTACTTGGGGAGTTTTGTGTCTCCATACACATTTTAAGATTTTTTGTTCTGGTTTTGTAAAGAAATTGCCATTGGTAATTTGAGAGGGATTGCACTGAATATGTAGATTGCTTTGGGTAGTATAGTCATTTTCATAATATTGATTCTTCCTTTCCAAGAACATGGTATAGCTCTTCATGTGTTTGTATCATCCTCAGTTTCATTCATCAGTGTCTTATACTTTTCTGTATACAGGTTTTCTGTCTCCCTAGGTAGGTTTATTCCTAGGTATTTTATTCCTTTACTTGCAGGGGTAAATGGGAGTCCTTCCTTAATTTCTCTTTCTTTTTTTCTTCCTTAATGAATAGGAATGCAAGGGATTTCTGTGCATTAATTTTGTGTCCTGCAACGTTTCCAAATCCATGGATTAGCTCTACTAGTTTTACGGTGGCATCTTTAGGATTCTCTACGTATAGAATCATGTCATGTGCAAAGAGTGGCATTGTGACTTCTTCTTTTCCAGTTTGTCTTCCTTTTCTTTCCTTTGCTGCTCTGATTCCCGTGGCTAGAAGTTCCAAAACTATGTTGAATAATAGTGGTGAGAGTGGTCATCCTTGTCTTGTTCCTGATCTTAGAGGACATGCTTTCAGTTCTTCACCACTGAAAATGTTGGCTGCGGGTTTGTTGTATACGTCCTTGATTAAGTTGAGTGAGGTTCCCTCTAAGCCCACGTCCTGGAGGCTTTATATCACAAATGTGTGTTGACATTTGTCACAAGCTTTTCTGCATCGAGTGACTTGATCATATGCTTTTTCCTCTTCAATTTGTCAATAGGGGGAATCACATTGATTTGCGTGTATTGAAGAATCCTTGCATCCCTGGGAAAAATCCCACTTGATGGTGAGTTATGATACTTTTAACGTGGTGTTGGATTCTGTTGCTGCTATTTTGTTGAGCCGCTTTGCATCTCAGTTCATCAGTGATATCGGGATGTAACTCTCTTTCCTACTATCTTTGTCTGGTTTTCCCAACAGGGTGACGGTGACCTCACAGGAAGAGTTTCAGAGTGTTCCTTCCACGCCAATAGTTTGGAAGAGTTTGAGAAAGGTGGGTGTTAGCTCTTTTCTACGTGTTGGATAGAAATAACCTGTGAAGCCATGTGGTCCTGGACTTTTGTTTGTTGGACGATTTGTAATCAGAGTTTCAAGTTCATTACTCGTACTGGGTCTGCTCATATTTTCGATTTTTTCCTGCTTCAGCCGTGGAAGGTCGTACCTTCCTAAGAATTTGTCCATTTCTTCCAGATTGTCCATTTTGTTAGCATAGAGTTGATTGCAGTAGTCTCTTATGACGTTTTGTATTTCTGTGTTGTCCGTTGTAACTTCTTTTACCTTTCTAATTTTATTGATTTCAGTCCTCTCCCTCTTTATCTTGATGCATCTGGCTAAGGATTTATCCATATGGTTTATCTTCTCAAGGAACCAGCTTTTTGTTTTTTTGATCTTTGATATTGTTTTCTTTGTTGCTGTTTCAGTCATTTCTTTCTTCTTTTTCTACCTTTTTATTGACAGTCCCAACTACCTTCAGAGTTTGTTTTCTATGGAGTAAATGATTGGGTCACATGGACACAACTTCTTCCTTTGATCTTATTGGTTTGTGAACTTTGCAATCTTACTTCATTTTTTGATACAGCAGGTTCTTATTAGTTATCCATCTGATACATATTACTGTATATATGTCAATCCCACTCTCCGAATTCATCACACAGCCACCACCAACCCCGCCACTTTCCCCCCTTGGTGGCCATACGTTACTTCTCCACATCTGTGTATCAATTCTGTCCTGTACACTGGTTCATCTGTACCGTTTCTCTAGGTTGAATATATGTGCTTTTATATACGATATCCGATTTTCTCTTTCTGACTGACTTCACTCTGTATGACAGTGTCTAGATCTATCCACGCCTGTACAAATGAACCAACATAGTTCCTTTTCGTGGCTGTATAATATTCCACGGTATATAGGTACCACATCTTCTTTATCCATTCGTCTTTGGGTGGCCATTTAAGTTGTTTCCATGACCTGGCTGTTGTAAATGGTGCTGCACTGAACATTGGGGTGCCTGTGCCTTTTAGAATTATGCTCTTCTCTGGGCTTATGCCCTGGTGTGTGATGGCTGAGTCATATGTTATTTCTATTTTCAGTTTTTCAAGGAATCTCCTTGCTTCCCTCCCTAGTGGCTCTATCAATTTATACTCCCACCAAGAGTGCAAGTGTGTTCTCTTTTCTCCACACCATGCCCAGCAGTTTTTTTTGTTGATTTTCTGATGGTGACCGCTCTAAATGGTGTGAGGTGATACCTCAGTGTAGTTTTGATGTGCATCTCTATAATAATTAGTGATGTTGAGCAGGTTTTTATCTGCTTGTTGGCCACCTGTATGTCTTCTGTGGAGAATAGTCTGTTTAGGACTTCTGCCCATTTTTAGATTGGGTTGTTGGTTTTTTAAATATCAAGCAGCATGTGCTGTTTACATATTTTTGAGATTGATCCTCAGACCGCTGATTTGTATGTAAATATTTTTCCCATTCTGTGGGTTGTGTGTTCTTCTTTCTCATAGTTTCCTGTGCTTAGCAAAATCTTTTAAGTTTACTGAGGTCCCACTTGTATATTTCTGCTTTTATTTCCAGGACTCTAGCAGGAGGATTACAAAAGATCTTCTTGTGTTTTATGTCCAACAATGTTCTTCCTAGCTTTTCCTCTACGAGTTTTAGAGTGTCCAGACTTAAGTTTGGGTCTCTGTTCCAATTTGTATTAATTTTTGTGTACGGTGTTTGGGAGTGTTCTAATCTTATTGTTTTACATGTCTCTGTCCAGTTTCCCCAGCACCACGTATTCAAGAGACAGTCTCTTCTCCATTGTGTATCCGTGCCCCCTTTGTCAGAGATTAGTTGAGCATAGGCGTGTGGCTTTATCTCTGGGCTTTCTATCCTGTTGCATTGATCTATATTTCTGTTTTGGTGCCAGTCCGATGCTGTCTTGGTTACTGTAGCTTTGTAGAACAGTGCGAAGTCACGGAGCCCGATTCCTCCAGCTCCTTTTTTTTTTTTCATCAAACTGCTTTGGCCACTCGGGGAGTTTTGTGTCTCCATACACATTTTAAGATTTTTTGTTCTGGTTTTGTAAAACAATTGCCATTGGTAATTTGAGAGGGATTGCACTGAATATGTAGATTGCTTTGGGTAGTATAGTCATTTTCATAATATTGATTCTTTCTATCCAAGAACATGGTATAGCTCTTCATCTGTTTGTATCATCCTCAGTTTCATTCATCAGTGTCTTATACTTTTCTGTATACAGGTTTTCTGTCTCCCTAGGTAGGTTTATTCCTAGGTATTTTATTCCTTTACTTGCAGGGGTAAATGGGAGTCCTTCCTTAATTTCTCTTTCTTTTTTTCTTCCTTAATGAATAGGAATGCAAGGGATTTCTGTGCATTAATTTTGTGTCCTGCAACGTTTCCAAATCCATGGATTAGCTCTACTAGTTTTACGGTGGCATCTTTAGGATTCTCTACGTATAGAATCATGTCATGTGCAAAGAGTGGCATTGTGACTTCTTCTTTTCCAGTTTGTCTTCCTTTTCTTTCCTTTGCTGCTCTGATTCCCGTGGCTAGAAGTTCCAAAACTATGTTGAATAATAGTGGTGAGAGTGGTCATCCTTGTCTTGTTCCTGATCTTAGAGGACATGCTTTCAGTTCTTCACCACTGAAAATGTTGGCTGCGGGTTTGTTGTATACGTCCTTGATTAAGTTGAGTGAGGTTCCCTCTAAGCCCACGTCCTGGAGGCTTTATATCACAAATGTGTGTTGACATTTGTCACAAGCTTTTCTGCATCGAGTGACTTGATCATATGCTTTTTCCTCTTCAATTTGTCAATAGGGGGAATCACATTGATTTGCATGTATTGAAGAATCCTTGCATCCCTGGGAAAAATCCCACTTGATGGTGAGTTATGATACTTTTAACGTGGTGTTGGATTCTGTTGCTGCTATTTTGTTGAGCCGCTTTGCATCTGAGTTCATCAGTGATATCGGGATGTAACTCTCTTTCCTACTATCTTTGTCTGGTTTTCCCAACAGGGTGACGGTGACCTCACAGGAAGAGTTTCAGAGTGTTCCTTCCACGCCAATAGTTTGGAAGAGTTTGAGAAAGGTGGGTGTTAGCTCTTTTCTACGTGTTGGATAGAAATAACCTGTGAAGCCATGTGGTCCTGGACTTTTGTTTGTTGGACGATTTGTAATCAGAGTTTCAAGTTCATTACTCGTACTGGGTCTGTTCATATTTTCGATTTTTTCCTGCTTCAGCCGTGGAAGGTCGTACCTTCCTAAGAATTTGTCCATTTCTTCCAGATTGTCCATTTTGTTAGCATAGAGTTGATTGCAGTAGTCTCTTATGACGTTTTGTATTTCTGTGTTGTCCGTTGTAACTTCTTTTACCTTTCTAATTTTATTGATTTCAGTCCTCTCCCTCTTTATCTTGATTCATCTGGCTAAGGATTTATCCATATGGTTTATCTTCTCAAGGAACCAGCTTTTTGTTTTTTTGATCTTTGATATTGTTTTCTTTGTTGCTGTTTCAGTCATTTCTTTCTTCTTTTTCTACCTTTTTATTGACAGTCCCAACTACCTGCAGAGTTTGTTTTCTATGGAGTAAATGATTGGGTCACATGGACACAACTTCTTCCTTTGATCTTATTGGTTTGTGAACTTTGCAATCTTACTTCATTTTTTGATACAGCAGGTTCTTATTAGTTATCCATCTGATACATATTACTGTAGATATGTCAATCCCACTCTCCGAATTCATCACACAGCCACCACCAACCCCGCCACTTTCCCCCCTTGGTGGCCATACGTTACTTCTCCACATCTGTGTATCAATTCTGTCCTGTACACTGGTTCATCTGTACCGTTTCTCTAGGTTGAATATATGTGCTTTTATATACGATATCCGATTTTCTCTTTCTGACTGACTTCACTCTGTATGACAGTGTCTAAATCTATCCACGCCTGTACAAATGAACCAACATAGTTCCTTTTCGTGGCTGTATAATATTCCACGGTATATAGGTACCACATCTTCTTTATCCATTCGTCTTTGGGTGGCCATTTAAGTTGTTTCCATGACCTGGCTGCTGTAAATATTGCTGCACTGAACATTGGGGTGCCTGTGCCTTTTAGAATTATGCTCTTCTCTGGGCTTATGCCCTGGTGTGCGATGGCTGAGTCATATGTTATTTCTATTTTCAGTTTTTCAAGGAATCTCCTTGCTTCCCTCCCTAGTGGCTCTATCAATTTACCCTCCCACCAAGAGTGCAAGTGTGTTCTCTTTTCTCCACACCGTGCCCAGCAGTTTTTTTTCTTGATTTTCTGATGGTGACCGTTCTAAATGGTGTGAGGTGATACCTCAGTGTAGTTTTGATGTGCATCTCTATAATAATTAGTGATGTTGAGCAGGTTTTTATCTGCTTGTTGGCCACCTGTATGTCTTCTGTGGAGAATAGTCTGTTTAGGACTTCTGCCCATTTTTAGATTGGGTTGTTGGTTGTTTAATATCAAGCAGCATGTGCTGTTTACATATTTTTGAGATTGATCCTCAGACCGCTGATTTGTATGTAAATATTTTTCCCATTCTGTGGGTTGTGTGTTCTTCTTTCTCATAGTTTCCTGTGCTTAGCAAAATCTTTTAAGGTTACTGAGGTCCCACTTGTATATTTCTGTTTTTATTTCCAGGACTCTAGCAGGAGGATTACAAAAGATCTTCTTGTGTTTTATGTCCAACGACGTTCTTCCTAGGTTTTCCTCTACGAGTTTTAGAGTGTCCAGACTTAAGTTTGGGTCTCTGTTCCAATTTGTATTAATTTTTGTGTACGGTGTTTGGGAGTGTTCTAATCTTATTGTTTTACATGTCTCTGTCCAGTTTCCCCAGCACCACGTATTCAAGAGACAGTCTCTTCTCCATTGTGTATCCGTGCCCCCTTTGTCAGAGATTAGTTGAGCATAGGCGTGTGGCTTTATCTCTGGGCTTTCTATCCTGTTGCATTGATCTATATTTCCGTTTTGGTGCCAGTCCGATGCTGTCTTGCTTACTGTAGCTTTGTAGGACAGTGCGAAGTCACGGAGCCTGATTCCTCCAGCTCCTTTTTCTTTTTTCATCAAACTGCTTTGGCTACTTGGGGAGTTTTGTGTCTCCATACACATTTTAAGATTTTTTGTTCTGGTTTTGTAAAGAAATTGCCATTGGTAATTTGAGAGGGATTGCACTGAATATGTAGATTGCTTTGGGTAGTATAGTCATTTTCATAATATTGATTCTTCCTTTCCAAGAACATGGTATAGCTCTTCATGTGTTTGTATCATCCTCAGTTTCATTCATCAGTGTCTTATACTTTTCTGTATACAGGTTTTCTGTCTCCCTAGGTAGGTTTATTCCTAGGTATTTTATTCCTTTACTTGCAGGGGTAAATGGGAGTCCTTCCTTAATTTCTCTTTCTTTTTTTCTTCCTTAATGAATAGGAATGCAAGGGATTTCTGTGCATTAATTTTGTGTCCTGCAACGTTTCCAAATCCATGGATTAGCTCTACTAGTTTTACGGTGGCATCTTTAGGATTCTCTACGTATAGAATCATGTCATGTGCAAAGAGTGGCATTGTGACTTCTTCTTTTCCAGTTTGTCTTCCTTTTCTTTCCTTTGCTGCTCTGATTCCCGTGGCTAGAAGTTCCAAAACTATGTTGAATAATAGTGGTGAGAGTGGTCATCCTTGTCTTGTTCCTGATCTTAGAGGACATGCTTTCAGTTCTTCACCACTGAAAATGTTGGCTGCGGGTTTGTTGTATACGTCCTTGATTAAGTTGAGTGAGGTTCCCTCTAAGCCCACGTCCTGGAGGCTTTATATCACAAATGTGTGTTGACATTTGTCACAAGCTTTTCTGCATCGAGTGACTTGATCATATGCTTTTTCCTCTTCAATTTGTCAATAGGGGGAATCACATTGATTTGCGTGTATTGAAGAATCCTTGCATCCCTGGGAAAAATCCCACTTGATGGTGAGTTATGATACTTTTAACGTGGTGTTGGATTCTGTTGCTGCTATTTTGTTGAGCCGCTTTGCATCTCAGTTCATCAGTGATATCGGGATGTAACTCTCTTTCCTACTATCTTTGTCTGGTTTTCCCAACAGGGTGACGGTGACCTCACAGGAAGAGTTTCAGAGTGTTCCTTCCACGCCAATAGTTTGGAAGAGTTTGAGAAAGGTGGGTGTTAGCTCTTTTCTACGTGTTGGATAGAAATAACCTGTGAAGCCATGTGGTCCTGGACTTTTGTTTGTTGGACGATTTGTAATCAGAGTTTCAAGTTCATTACTCGTACTGGGTCTGCTCATATTTTCGATTTTTTCCTGCTTCAGCCGTGGAAGGTCGTACCTTCCTAAGAATTTGTCCATTTCTTCCAGATTGTCCATTTTGTTAGCATAGAGTTGATTGCAGTAGTCTCTTATGACGTTTTGTATTTCTGTGTTGTCCGTTGTAACTTCTTTTACCTTTCTAATTTTATTGATTTCAGTCCTCTCCCTCTTTATCTTGATGCATCTGGCTAAGGATTTATCCATATGGTTTATCTTCTCAAGGAACCAGCTTTTTGTTTTTTTGATCTTTGATATTGTTTTCTTTGTTGCTGTTTCAGTCATTTCTTTCTTCTTTTTCTACCTTTTTATTGACAGTCCCAACTACCTTCAGAGTTTGTTTTCTATGGAGTAAATGATTGGGTCACATGGACACAACTTCTTCCTTTGATCTTATTGGTTTGTGAACTTTGCAATCTTACTTCATTTTTTGATACAGCAGGTTCTTATTAGTTATCCATCTGATACATATTACTGTATATATGTCAATCCCACTCTCCGAATTCATCACACAGCCACCACCAACCCCGCCACTTTCCCCCCTTGGTGGCCATACGTTACTTCTCCACATCTGTGTATCAATTCTGTCCTGTACACTGGTTCATCTGTACCGTTTCTCTAGGTTGAATATATGTGCTTTTATATACGATATCCGATTTTCTCTTTCTGACTGACTTCACTCTGTATGACAGTGTCTAGATCTATCCACGCCTGTACAAATGAACCAACATAGTTCCTTTTCGTGGCTGTATAATATTCCACGGTATATAGGTACCACATCTTCTTTATCCATTCGTCTTTGGGTGGCCATTTAAGTTGTTTCCATGACCTGGCTGTTGTAAATGGTGCTGCACTGAACATTGGGGTGCCTGTGCCTTTTAGAATTATGCTCTTCTCTGGGCTTATGCCCTGGTGTGTGATGGCTGAGTCATATGTTATTTCTATTTTCAGTTTTTCAAGGAATCTCCTTGCTTCCCTCCCTAGTGGCTCTATCAATTTATACTCCCACCAAGAGTGCAAGTGTGTTCTCTTTTCTCCACACCATGCCCAGCAGTTTTTTTTGTTGATTTTCTGATGGTGACCGCTCTAAATGGTGTGAGGTGATACCTCAGTGTAGTTTTGATGTGCATCTCTATAATAATTAGTGATGTTGAGCAGGTTTTTATCTGCTTGTTGGCCACCTGTATGTCTTCTGTGGAGAATAGTCTGTTTAGGACTTCTGCCCATTTTTAGATTGGGTTGTTGGTTTTTTAAATATCAAGCAGCATGTGCTGTTTACATATTTTTGAGATTGATCCTCAGACCGCTGATTTGTATGTAAATATTTTTCCCATTCTGTGGGTTGTGTGTTCTTCTTTCTCATAGTTTCCTGTGCTTAGCAAAATCTTTTAAGTTTACTGAGGTCCCACTTGTATATTTCTGCTTTTATTTCCAGGACTCTAGCAGGAGGATTACAAAAGATCTTCTTGTGTTTTATGTCCAACAATGTTCTTCCTAGCTTTTCCTCTACGAGTTTTAGAGTGTCCAGACTTAAGTTTGGGTCTCTGTTCCAATTTGTATTAATTTTTGTGTACGGTGTTTGGGAGTGTTCTAATCTTATTGTTTTACATGTCTCTGTCCAGTTTCCCCAGCACCACGTATTCAAGAGACAGTCTCTTCTCCATTGTGTATCCGTGCCCCCTTTGTCAGAGATTAGTTGAGCATAGGCGTGTGGCTTTATCTCTGGGCTTTCTATCCTGTTGCATTGATCTATATTTCTGTTTTGGTGCCAGTCCGATGCTGTCTTGGTTACTGTAGCTTTGTAGTACAGTGCGAAGTCACGGAGCCCGATTCCTCCAGCTCCTTTTTTTTTTTTCATCAAACTGCTTTGGCCACTCGGGGAGTTTTGTGTCTCCATACACATTTTAAGATTTTTTGTTCTGGTTTTGTAAAACAATTGCCATTGGTAATTTGAGAGGGATTGCACTGAATATGTAGATTGCTTTGGGTAGTATAGTCATTTTCATAATATTGATTCTTTCTATCCAAGAACATGGTATAGCTCTTCATGTGTTTGTATCATCCTCAGTTTCATTCATCAGTGTCTTATACTTTTCTGTATACAGGTTTTCTGTCTCCCTAGGTAGGTTTATTCCTAGGTATTTTATTCCTTTACTTGCAGGGGTAAATGGGAGTCCTTCCTTAATTTCTCTTTCTTTTTTTCTTCCTTAATGAATAGGAATGCAAGGGATTTCTGTGCATTAATTTTGTGTCCTGCAACGTTTCCAAATCCATGGATTAGCTCTACTAGTTTTACGGTGGCATCTTTAGGATTCTCTACGTATAGAATCATGTCATGTGCAAAGAGTGGCATTGTGACTTCTTCTTTTCCAGTTTGTCTTCCTTTTCTTTCCTTTGCTGCTCTGATTCCCGTGGCTAGAAGTTCCAAAACTATGTTGAATAATAGTGGTGAGAGTGGTCATCCTTGTCTTGTTCCTGATCTTAGAGGACATGCTTTCAGTTCTTCACCACTGAAAATGTTGGCTGCGGGTTTGTTGTATACGTCCTTGATTAAGTTGAGTGAGGTTCCCTCTAAGCCCACGTCCTGGAGGCTTTATATCACAAATGTGTGTTGACATTTGTCACAAGCTTTTCTGCATCGAGTGACTTGATCATATGCTTTTTCCTCTTCAATTTGTCAATAGGGGGAATCACATTGATTTGCGTGTATTGAAGAATCCTTGCATCCCTGGGAAAAATCCCACTTGATGGTGAGTTATGATACTTTTAACGTGGTGTTGGATTCTGTTGCTGCTATTTTGTTGAGCCGCTTTGCATCTCAGTTCATCAGTGATATCGGGATGTAACTCTCTTTCCTACTATCTTTGTCTGGTTTTCCCAACAGGGTGACGGTGACCTCACAGGAAGAGTTTCAGAGTGTTCCTTCCACGCCAATAGTTTGGAAGAGTTTGAGAAAGGTGGGTGTTAGCTCTTTTCTACGTGTTGGATAGAAATAACCTGTGAAGCCATGTGGTCCTGGACTTTTGTTTGTTGGACGATTTGTAATCAGAGTTTCAAGTTCATTACTCGTACTGGGTCTGTTCATATTTTCGATTTTTTCCTGCTTCAGCCGTGGAAGGTCGTACCTTCCTAAGAATTTGTCCATTTCTTCCAGATTGTCCATTTTGTTAGCATAGAGTTGATTGCAGTAGTCTCTTATGACGTTTTGTATTTCTGTGTTGTCCGTTGTAACTTCTTTTACCTTTCTAATTTTATTGATTTCAGTCCTCTCCCTCTTTATCTTGATGCATCTGGCTAAGGATTTATCCATATGGTTTATCTTCTCAAGGAACCAGCTTTTTGTTTTTTTGATCTTTGATATTGTTTTCTTTGTTGCTGTTTCAGTCATTTCTTTCTTCTTTTTCTACCTTTTTATTGACAGTCCCAACTACCTGCAGAGTTTGTTTTCTATGGAGTAAATGATTGGGTCACATGGACACAACTTCTTCCTTTGATCTTATTGGTTTGTGAACTTTGCAATCTTACTTCATTTTTTGATACAGCAGGTTCTTATTAGTTATCCATCTGATACATATTACTGTATATATGTCAATCCCACTCTCCGAATTCATCACACAGCCACCACCAACCCCGCCACTTTCCCCCCTTGGTGGCCATACGTTACTTCTCCACATCTGTGTATCAATTCTGTCCTGTACACTGGTTCATCTGTACCGTTCCTCTAGGTTGAATGTATGTGCTTTTATATACGATATCCGATTTTCTCTTTCTGACTGACTTCACTCTGTATGACAGTGTCTAGATCTATCCACGCCTGTACAAATGAACCAACATAGTTCCTTTTCGTGGCTGTATAATATTCCACGGTATATAGGTACCACATCTTCTTTATCCATTCGTCTTTGGGTGGCCATTTAAGTTGTTTCCATGACCTGGCTGCTGTAAATATTGCTGCACTGAACATTGGGGTGCCTGTGCCTTTTAGAATTATGCTCTTCTCTGGGCTTATGCCCTGGTGTGCGATGGCTGAGTCATATGTTATTTCTATTTTCAGTTTTTCAAGGAATCTCCTTGCTTCCCTCCCTAGTGGCTCTATCAATTTACCCTCCCACCAAGAGTGCAAGTGTGTTCTCTTTTCTCCACACCGTGCCCAGCAGTTTTTTTTCTTGATTTTCTGATGGTGACCGTTCTAAATGGTGTGAGGTGATACCTCAGTGTAGTTTTGATGTGCATCTCTATAATAATTAGTGATGTTGAGCAGGTTTTTATCTGCTTGTTGGCCACCTGTATGTCTTCTGTGGAGAATAGTCTGTTTAGGACTTCTGCCCATTTTTAGATTGGGTTGTTGGTTGTTTAATATCAAGCAGCATGTGCTGTTTACATATTTTTGAGATTGATCCTCAGACCGCTGATTTGTATGTAAATATTTTTCCCATTCTGTGGGTTGTGTGTTCTTCTTTCTCATAGTTTCCTGTGCTTAGCAAAATCTTTTAAGGTTACTGAGGTCCCACTTGTATATTTCTGTTTTTATTTCCAGGACTCTAGCAGGAGGATTACAAAAGATCTTCTTGTGTTTTATGTCCAACGACGTTCTTCCTAGGTTTTCCTCTACGAGTTTTAGAGTGTCCAGACTTAAGTTTGGGTCTCTGTTCCAATTTGTATTAATTTTTGTGTACGGTGTTTGGGAGTGTTCTAATCTTATTGTTTTACATGTCTCTGTCCAGTTTCCCCAGCACCACGTATTCAAGAGACAGTCTCTTCTCCATTGTGTATCCGTGCCCCCTTTGTCAGAGATTAGTTGAGCATAGGCGTGTGGCTTTATCTCTGGGCTTTCTATCCTGTTGCATTGATCTATATTTCCGTTTTGGTGCCAGTCCGATGCTGTCTTGCTTACTGTAGCTTTGTAGGACAGTGCGAAGTCACGGAGCCTGATTCCTCCAGCTCCTTTTTCTTTTTTCATCAAACTGCTTTGGCTACTTGGGGAGTTTTGTGTCTCCATACACATTTTAAGATTTTTTGTTCTGGTTTTGTAAAGAAATTGCCATTGGTAATTTGAGAGGGATTGCACTGAATATGTAGATTGCTTTGGGTAGTATAGTCATTTTCATAATATTGATTCTTCCTTTCCAAGAACATGGTATAGCTCTTCATGTGTTTGTATCATCCTCAGTTTCATTCATCAGTGTCTTATACTTTTCTGTATACAGGTTTTCTGTCTCCCTAGGTAGGTTTATTCCTAGGTATTTTATTCCTTTACTTGCAGGGGTAAATGGGAGTCCTTCCTTAATTTCTCTTTCTTTTTTTCTTCCTTAATGAATAGGAATGCAAGGGATTTCTGTGCATTAATTTTGTGTCCTGCAACGTTTCCAAATCCATGGATTAGCTCTACTAGTTTTACGGTGGTATCTTTAGGATTCTCTACGTATAGAATCATGTCATGTGCAAAGAGTGGCATTGTGACGTCTTCTTTTCCAGTTTGTCTTCCTTTTCTTTCCTTTGCTGCTCTGATTCCCGTGGCTAGAAGTTCCAAAACTATGTTGAATAATAGTGGTGAGAGTGGTCATCCTTGTCTTGTTCCTGATCTTAGAGGACATGCTTTCAGTTCTTCACCACTGAAAATGTTTGCTGCGGGTTTGTTGTATACGTCCTTGATTAAGTTGAGTGAGGTTCCCTCTAAGCCCACGTCCTGGAGGCTTTATATCACAAATGTGTGTTGACATTTGTCACAAGCTTTTCTGCATCGAGTGACTTGATCATATGCTTTTTCCTCTTCAATTTGTCAATAGGGGGAATCACATTGATTTGCGTGTATTGAAGAATCCTTGCATCCCTGGGAAAAATCCCACTTGATGGTGAGTTATGATACTTTTAACGTGGTGTTGGATTCTGTTGCTGCTATTTTGTTGAGCCGCTTTGCATCTGAGTTCATCAGTGATATCGGGATGTAACTCTCTTTCCTACTATCTTTGTCTGGTTTTCCCAACAGGGTGACGGTGACCTCACAGGAAGAGTTTCAGAGTGTTCCTTCCACGCCAATAGTTTGGAAGAGTTTGAGAAAGGTGGGTGTTAGCTCTTTTCTACGTGTTGGATAGAAATAACCTGTGAAGCCATGTGGTCCTGGACTTTTGTTTGTTGGACGATTTGTAATCAGAGTTTCAAGTTCATTACTCGTACTGGGTCTGTTCATATTTTCGATTTTTTCCTGCTTCAGCCGTGGAAGGTCGTACCTTCCTAAGAATTTGTCCATTTCTTCCAGATTGTCCATTTTGTTAGCATAGAGTTGATTGCAGTAGTCTCTTATGACGTTTTGTATTTCTGTGTTGTCCGTTGTAACTTCTTTTACCTTTCTAATTTTATTGATTTCAGTCCTCTCCCTCTTTATCTTGATGCATCTGGCTAAGGATTTATCCATATGGTTTATCTTCTCAAGGAACCAGCTTTTTGTTTTTTTGATCTTTGATATTGTTTTCTTTGTTGCTGTTTCAGTCATTTCTTTCTTCTTTTTCTACCTTTTTATTGACAGTCCCAACTACCTGCAGAGTTTGTTTTCTATGGAGTAAATGATTGGGTCACATGGACACAACTTCTTCCTTTGATCTTATTGGTTTGTGAACTTTGCAATCTTACTTCATTTTTTGATACAGCAGGTTCTTATTAGTTATCCATCTGATACATATTACTGTATATATGTCAATCCCACTCTCCGAATTCATCACACAGCCACCACCAACCCCGCCACTTTCCCCCCTTGGTGGCCATACGTTACTTCTCCACATCTGTGTATCAATTCTGTCCTGTACACTGGTTCATCTGTACCGTTTCTCTAGGTTGAATGTATGTGCTTTTATATACGATATCCGATTTTCTCTTTCTGACTGACTTCACTCTGTATGACAGTGTCTAGATCTATCCACGCCTGTACAAATGAACCAACATAGTTCCTTTTCGTGGCTGTATAATATTCCACGGTATATAGGTACCACATCTTCTTTATCCATTCGTCTTTGGGTGGCCATTTAAGTTGTTTCCATGACCTGGCTGCTGTAAATATTGCTGCACTGAACATTGGGGTGCCTGTGCCTTTTAGAATTATGCTCTTCTCTGGGCTTATGCCCTGGTGTGCGATGGCTGAGTCATATGTTATTTCTATTTTCAGTTTTTCAAGGAATCTCCTTGCTTCCCTCCCTAGTGGCTCTATCAATTTACCCTCCCACCAAGAGTGCAAGTGTGTTCTCTTTTCTCCACACCATGCCCAGCAGTTTTTTTTCTTGATTTTCTGATGGTGACCGTTCTAAATGGTGTGAGGTGATACCTCAGTGTAGTTTTGATGTGCATCTCTATAATAATTAGTGATGTTGAGCAGGTTTTTATCTGCTTGTTGGCCACCTGTATGTCTTCTGTGGAGAATAGTCTGTTTAGGACTTCTGCCCATTTTTAGATTGGGTTGTTGGTTGTTTAATATCAAGCAGCATGTGCTGTTTACATATTTTTGAGATTGATCCTCAGACCGCTGATTTGTATGTAAATATTTTTCCCATTCTGTGGGTTGTGTGTTCTTCTTTCTCATAGTTTCCTGTGCTTAGCAAAATCTTTTAAGGTTACTGAGGTCCCACTTGTATATTTCTGTTTTTATTTCCAGGACTCTAGCAGGAGGATTACAAAAGATCTTCTTGTGTTTTATGTCCAACGACGTTCTTCCTAGGTTTTCCTCTACGAGTTTTAGAGTGTCCAGACTTAAGTTTGGGTCTCTGTTCCAATTTGTATTAATTTTTGTGTACGGTGTTTTGGAGTGTTCTAATCTTATTGTTTTACATGTCTCTGTCCAGTTTCCCCAGCACCACGTATTCAAGAGACAGTCTCTTCTCCATTGTGTATCTGTGCCCCCTTTGTCAGAGATTAGTTGAGCATAGGCGTGTGGCTTTATCTCTGGGCTTTCTATCCTGTTGCATTGATCTATATTTCCGTTTTGGTGCCAGTCCGATGCTGTCTTGCTTACTGTAGCTTTGTAGGACAGTGCGAAGTCACGGAGCCTGATTCCTCCAGCTCCTTTTTCTTTTTTCATCAAACTGCTTTGGCTACTTGGGGAGTTTTGTGTCTCCATACACATTTTAAGATTTTTTGTTCTGGTTTTGTAAAGAAATTGCCATTGGTAATTTGAGAGGGATTGCACTGAATATGTAGATTGCTTTGGGTAGTATAGTCATTTTCATAATATTGATTCTTCCTATCCAAGAACATGGTATAGCTCTTCATCTGTTCGTATCATCCTCAGTTTCATTCATCAGTGTCTTATACTTTTCTGTATACAGGTTTTCTGTCTCCCTAGGTAGGTGTATTCCTAGGTATTTTATTCCTTTACTTGCAGGGGTAAATTGGAGTCCTTCCTTAATTTCTCTTTCTTTTTTTCTTCCTTAATGAATAGGAATGCAAGGGATTTCTGTGCATTAATTTTGTGTCCTGCAACGTTTCCAAATCCATGGATTAGCTCTACTAGTTTTACGGTGGCATCTTTAGGATTCTCTACGTATAGAATCATGGCATGTGCAAAGAGTGGCATTGTGACTTCTTCTTTTCCAGTTTGTCTTCCTTTTCTTTCCTTTGCTGCTCTGATTCCCATGGCTAGAAGTTCCAAAACTATGTTGAATAATAGTGGTGAGAGTGGTCATCCTTGTCTTGTTCCTGATCTTAGAGGACATGCTTTCAGTTCTTCACCACTGAAAATGTTTGCTGCGGGTTTGTTGTATACGTCCTTGATTAAGTTGAGTGAGGTTCCCTCTAAGCCCACGTCCTGGAGGCTTTATATCACAAATGTGTGTTGACATTTGTCACAAGCTTTTCTGCATCGAGTGACTTGATCATATGCTTTTTCCTCTTCAATTTGTCAATAGGGGGAATCACATTGATTTGCGTGTATTGAAGAATCCTTGCATCCCTGGGAAAAATCCCACTTGATGGTGAGTTATGATACTTTTAACGTGGTGTTGGATTCTGTTGCTCCTATTTTGTTGAGCCGCTTTGCATCTCAGTTCATCAGTGATATCGGGATGTAACTCTCTTTCCTACTATCTTTGTCTGGTTTTCCCAACAGGGTGACGGTGACCTCACAGGAAGAGTTTCAGAGTGTTCCTTCCACGCCAATAGTTTGGAAGAGTTTGAGAAAGGTGGGTGTTAGCTCTTTTCTACGTGTTGGATAGAAATAACCTGTGAAGCCATGTGGTCCTGGACTTTTGTTTGTTGGACGATTTGTAATCAGAGTTTCAAGTTCATTACTCGTACTGGGTCTGTTCATATTTTCGATTTTTTCCTGCTTCAGCCGTGGAAGGTCGTACCTTCCTAAGAATTTGTCCATTTCTTCCAGATTGTCCATTTTGTTAGCATAGAGTTGATTGCAGTAGTCTCTTATGACGTTTTGTATTTCTGTGTTGTCCGTTGTAACTTCTTTTACCTTTCTAATTTTATTGATTTCAGTCCTCTCCCTCTTTATCTTGATGCATCTGGCTAAGGATTTATCCATATGGTTTATCTTCTCAAAGAACCAGCTTTTTGTTTTTCTGATCTTTGATATTGTTTTCTTTGTTGCTGTTTCAGTCATTTCTTTCTTCTTTTTCTACCTTTTTATTGACAGTCCCAACTACCTTCAGAGTTTGTTTTCTATGGAGTAAATGATTGGGTCACATGGACACAACTTCTTCCTTTGATCTTATTGGTTTGTGAACTTTGCAATCTTACTTCATTTTTTGATACAGCAGGTTCTTATTAGTTATCCATCTGATACATATTACTGTATATATGTCAATCCCACTCTCCGAATTCATCACACAGCCACCACCAACCCCGCCACTTTCCCCCCTTGGTGGCCATACGTTACTTCTCCACATCTGTGTATCAATTCTGTCCTGTACACTGGTTCATCTGTACCGTTCCTCTAGGTTGAATATATGTGCTTTTATATACGATATCCGATTTTCTCTTTCTGACTGACTTCACTCTGTATGACAGTGTCTAGATCTATCCACGCCTGTACAAATGAACCAACATAGTTCCTTTTCGTGGCTGTATAATATTCCACGGTATATAGGTACCACATCTTCTTTATCCATTCGTCTTTGGGTGGCCATTTAAGTTGTTTCCATGACCTGGCTGCTGTAAATATTGCTGCACTGAACATTGGGGTGCCTGTGCCTTTTAGAATTATGCTCTTCTCTGGGCTTATGCCCTGGTGTGCGATGGCTGAGTCATATGTTATTTCTATTTTCAGTTTTTCAAGGAATCTCCTTGCTTCCCTCCCTAGTGGCTCTATCAATTTACCCTCCCACCAAGAGTGCAAGTGTGTTCTCTTTTCTCCACACCATGCCCAGCAGTTTTTTTTCTTGATTTTCTGATGGTGACCGTTCTAAATGGTGTGAGGTGATACCTCAGTGTAGTTTTGATGTGCATCTCTATAATAATTAGTGATGTTGAGCAGGTTTTTATCTGCTTGTTGGCCACCTGTATGTCTTCTGTGGAGAATAGTCTGTTTAGGACTTCTGCCCATTTTTAGATTGGGTTGTTGGTTTTTTAAATATCAAGCAGCATGTGCTGTTTACATATTTTTGAGATTGATCCTCAGACCGCTGATTTGTATGTAAATATTTTTCCCATTCTGTGGGTTGTGTGTTCTTCTTTCTCATAGTTTCCTGTGCTTAGCAAAATCTTTTAAGTTTACTGAGGTCCCACTTGTATATTTCTGCTTTTATTTCCAGGACTCTAGCAGGAGGATTACAAAAGATCTTCTTGTGTTTTATGTCCAACAATGTTCTTCCTAGCTTTTCCTCTACGAGTTTTAGAGTGTCCAGTCTTAAGTTTGGGTCTCTGTTCCAATTTGTATTAATTTTTGTGTACGGTGTTTGGGAGTGTTCTAATCTTATTGTTTTACATGTCTCTGTCCAGTTTCCCCAGCACCACGTATTCAAGAGACAGTCTCTTCTCCATTGTGTATCCGTGCCCCCTTTGTCAGAGATTAGTTGAGCATAGGCGTGTGGCTTTATCTCTGGGCTTTCTATCCTGTTGCATTGATCTATATTTCTGTTTTGGTGCCAGTCCGATGCTGTCTTGGTTACTGTAGCTTTGTAGTACAGTGCGAAGTCACGGAGCCCGATTCCTCCAGCTCCTTTTTTTTTTTTCATCAAACTGCTTTGGCCACTCGGGGAGTTTTGTGTCTCCATACACATTTTAAGATTTTTTGTTCTGGTTTTGTAAAACAATTGCCATTGGTAATTTGAGAGGGATTGCACTGAATATGTAGATTGCTTTGGGTAGTATAGTCATTTTCATAATATTGATTCTTTCTATCCAAGAACATGGTATAGCTCTTCATGTGTTTGTATCATCCTCAGTTTCATTCATCAGTGTCTTATACTTTTCTGTATACAGGTTTTCTGTCTCCCTAGGTAGGTTTATTCCTAGGTATTTTATTCCTTTACTTGCAGGGGTAAATGGGAGTCCTTCCTTAATTTCTCTTTCTTTTTTTCTTCCTTAATGAATAGGAATGCAAGGGATTTCTGTGCATTAATTTTGTGTCCTGCAACGTTTCCAAATCCATGGATTAGCTCTACTAGTTTTACGGTGGCATCTTTAGGATTCTCTACGTATAGAATCATGTCATGTGCAAAGAGTGGCATTGTGACTTCTTCTTTTCCAGTTTGTCTTCCTTTTCTTTCCTTTGCTGCTCTGATTCCCGTGGCTAGAAGTTCCAAAACTATGTTGAATAATAGTGGTGAGAGTGGTCATCCTTGTCTTGTTCCTGATCTTAGAGGACATGCTTTCAGTTCTTCACCACTGAAAATGTTTGCTGCGGGTTTGTTGTATACGTCCTTGATTAAGTTGAGTGAGGTTCCCTCTAAGCCCACGTCCTGGAGGCTTTATATCACAAATGTGTGTTGACATTTGTCACAAGCTTTTCTGCATCGAGTGACTTGATCATATGCTTTTTCCTCTTCAATTTGTCAATAGGGGGAATCACATTGATTTGCGTGTATTGAAGAATCCTTGCATCCCTGGGAAAAATCCCACTTGATGGTGAGTTATGATACTTTTAACGTGGTGTTGGATTCTGTTGCTGCTATTTTGTTGAGCCGCTTTGCATCTGAGTTCATCAGTGATATCGGGATGTAACTCTCTTTCCTACTATCTTTGTCTGGTTTTCCCAACAGGGTGACGGTGACCTCACAGGAAGAGTTTCAGAGTGTTCCTTCCACGCCAATAGTTTGGAAGAGTTTGAGAAAGGTGGGTGTTAGCTCTTTTCTACGTGTTGGATAGAAATAACCTGTGAAGCCATGTGGTCCTGGACTTTTGTTTGTTGGACGATTTGTAATCAGAGTTTCAAGTTCATTACTCGTACTGGGTCTGTTCATATTTTCGATTTTTTCCTGCTTCAGCCGTGGAAGGTCGTACCTTCCTAAGAATTTGTCCATTTCTTCCAGATTGTCCATTTTGTTAGCATAGAGTTGATTGCAGTAGTCTCTTATGACGTTTTGTATTTCTGTGTTGTCCGTTGTAACTTCTTTTACCTTTCTAATTTTATTGATTTCAGTCCTCTCCCTCTTTATCTTGATTCATCTGGCTAAGGATTTATCCATATGGTTTATCTTCTCAAGGAACCAGCTTTTTGTTTTTTTGATCTTTGATATTGTTTTCTTTGTTGCTGTTTCAGTCATTTCTTTCTTCTTTTTCTACCTTTTTATTGACAGTCCCAACTACCTGCAGAGTTTGTTTTCTATGGAGTAAATGATTGGGTCACATGGACACAACTTCTTCCTTTGATCTTATTGGTTTGTGAACTTTGCAATCTTACTTCATTTTTTGATACAGCAGGTTCTTATTAGTTATCCATCTGATACATATTACTGTATATATGTCAATCCCACTCTCCGAATTCATCACACAGCCACCACCAACCCCGCCACTTTCCCCCCTTGGTGGCCATACGTTACTTCTCCACATCTGTGTATCAATTCTGTCCTGTACACTGGTTCATCTGTACCGTTTCTCTAGGTTGAATATATGTGCTTTTATATACGATATCCGATTTTCTCTTTCTGACTGACTTCACTCTGTATGACAGTGTCTAAATCTATCCACGCCTGTACAAATGAACCAACATAGTTCCTTTTCGTGGCTGTATAATATTCCACGGTATATAGGTACCACATCTTCTTTATCCATTCGTCTTTGGGTGGCCATTTAAGTTGTTTCCATGACCTGGCTGCTGTAAATATTGCTGCACTGAACATTGGGGTGCCTGTGCCTTTTAGAATTATGCTCTTCTCTGGGCTTATGCCCTGGTGTGCGATGGCTGAGTCATATGTTATTTCTATTTTCAGTTTTTCAAGGAATCTCCTTGCTTCCCTCCCTAGTGGCTCTATCAATTTACCCTCCCACCAAGAGTGCAAGTGTGTTCTCTTTTCTCCACACCATGCCCAGCAGTTTTTTTTCTTGATTTTCTGATGGTGACCGTTCTAAATGGTGTGAGGTGATACCTCAGTGTAGTTTTGATGTGCATCTCTATAATAATTAGTGATGTTGAGCAGGTTTTTATCTGCTTGTTGGCCACCTGTATGTCTTCTGTGGAGAATAGTCTGTTTAGGACTTCTGCCCATTTTTAGATTGGGTTGTTGGTTGTTTAATATCAAGCAGCATGTGCTGTTTACATATTTTTGAGATTGATCCTCAGACCGCTGATTTGTATGTAAATATTTTTCCCATTCTGTGGGTTGTGTGTTCTTCTTTCTCATAGTTTCCTGTGCTTAGCAAAATCTTTTAAGGTTACTGAGGTCCCACTTGTATATTTCTGTTTTTATTTCCAGGACTCTAGCAGGAGGATTACAAAAGATCTTCTTGTGTTTTATGTCCAACGACGTTCTTCCTAGGTTTTCCTCTACGAGTTTTAGAGTGTCCAGACTTAAGTTTGGGTCTCTGTTCCAATTTGTATTAATTTTTGTGTACGGTGTTTTGGAGTGTTCTAATCTTATTGTTTTACATGTCTCTGTCCAGTTTCCCCAGCACCACGTATTCAAGAGACAGTCTCTTCTCCATTGTGTATCTGTGCCCCCTTTGTCAGAGATTAGTTGAGCATAGGCGTGTGGCTTTATCTCTGGGCTTTCTATCCTGTTGCATTGATCTATATTTCCGTTTTGGTGCCAGTCCGATGCTGTCTTGCTTACTGTAGCTTTGTAGGACAGTGCGAAGTCACGGAGCCTGATTCCTCCAGCTCCTTTTTCTTTTTTCATCAAACTGCTTTGGCTACTTGGGGAGTTTTGTGTCTCCATACACATTTTAAGATTTTTTGTTCTGGTTTTGTAAAGAAATTGCCATTGGTAATTTGAGAGGGATTGCACTGAATATGTAGATTGCTTTGGGTAGTATAGTCATTTTCATAATATTGATTCTTCCTATCCAAGAACATGGTATAGCTCTTCATCTGTTCGTATCATCCTCAGTTTCATTCATCAGTGTCTTATACTTTTCTGTATACAGGTTTTCTGTCTCCCTAGGTAGGTGTATTCCTAGGTATTTTATTCCTTTACTTGCAGGGGTAAATTGGAGTCCTTCCTTAATTTCTCTTTCTTTTTTTCTTCCTTAATGAATAGGAATGCAAGGGATTTCTGTGCATTAATTTTGTGTCCTGCAACGTTTCCAAATCCATGGATTAGCTCTACTAGTTTTACGGTGGCATCTTTAGGATTCTCTACGTATAGAATCATGTCATGTGCAAAGAGTGGCATTGTGACTTCTTCTTTTCCAGTTTGTCTTCCTTTTCTTTCCTTTGCTGCTCTGATTCCCATGGCTAGAAGTTCCAAAACTATGTTGAATAATAGTGGTGAGAGTGGTCATCCTTGTCTTGTTCCTGATCTTAGAGGACATGCTTTCAGTTCTTCACCACTGAAAATGTTTGCTGCGGGTTTGTTGTATACGTCCTTGATTAAGTTGAGTGAGGTTCCCTCTAAGCCCACGTCCTGGAGGCTTTATATCACAAATGTGTGTTGACATTTGTCACAAGCTTTTCTGCATCGAGTGACTTGATCATATGCTTTTTCCTCTTCAATTTGTCAATAGGGGGAATCACATTGATTTGCGTGTATTGAAGAATCCTTGCATCCCTGGGAAAAATCCCACTTGATGGTGAGTTATGATACTTTTAACGTGGTGTTGGATTCTGTTGCTCCTATTTTGTTGAGCCGCTTTGCATCTCAGTTCATCAGTGATATCGGGATGTAACTCTCTTTCCTACTATCTTTGTCTGGTTTTCCCAACAGGGTGACGGTGACCTCACAGGAAGAGTTTCAGAGTGTTCCTTCCACGCCAATAGTTTGGAAGAGTTTGAGAAAGGTGGGTGTTAGCTCTTTTCTACGTGTTGGATAGAAATAACCTGTGAAGCCATCTGGTCCTGGACTTTTGTTTGTTGGACGATTTGTAATCAGAGTTTCAAGTTCATTACTCGTACTGGGTCTGTTCATATTTTCGATTTTTTCCTGCTTCAGCCGTGGAAGGTCGTACCTTCCTAAGAATTTGTCCATTTCTTCCAGATTGTCCATTTTGTTAGCATAGAGTTGATTGCAGTAGTCTCTTATGACGTTTTGTATTTCTGTGTTGTCCGTTGTAACTTCTTTTACCTTTCTAATTTTATTGATTTCAGTCCTCTCCCTCTTTATCTTGATGCATCTGGCTAAGGATTTATCCATATGGTTTATCTTCTCAAAGAACCAGCTTTTTGTTTTTCTGATCTTTGATATTGTTTTCTTTGTTGCTGTTTCAGTCATTTCTTTCTTCTTTTTCTACCTTTTTATTGACAGTCCCAACTACCTTCAGAGTTTGTTTTCTATGGAGTAAATGATTGGGTCACATGGACACAACTTCTTCCTTTGATCTTATTGGTTTGTGAACTTTGCAATCTTACTTCATTTTTTGATACAGCAGGTTCTTATTAGTTATCCATCTGATACATATTACTGTATATATGTCAATCCCACTCTCCGAATTCATCACACAGCCACCACCAACCCCGCCACTTTCCCCCCTTGGTGGCCATACGTTACTTCTCCACATCTGTGTATCAATTCTGTCCTGTACACTGGTTCATCTGTACCGTTCCTCTAGGTTGAATATATGTGCTTTTATATACGATATCCGATTTTCTCTTTCTGACTGACTTCACTCTGTATGACAGTGTCTAGATCTATCCACGCCTGTACAAATGAACCAACATAGTTCCTTTTCGTGGCTGTATAATATTCCACGGTATATAGGTACCACATCTTCTTTATCCATTCGTCTTTGGGTGGCCATTTAAGTTGTTTCCATGACCTGGCTGCTGTAAATATTGCTGCACTGAACATTGGGGTGCCTGTGCCTTTTAGAATTATGCTCTTCTCTGGGCTTATGCCCTGGTGTGCGATGGCTGAGTCATATGTTATTTCTATTTTCAGTTTTTCAAGGAATCTCCTTGCTTCCCTCCCTAGTGGCTCTATCAATTTACCCTCCCACCAAGAGTGCAAGTGTGTTCTCTTTTCTCCACACCATGCCCAGCAGTTTTTTTTCTTGATTTTCTGATGGTGACCGTTCTAAATGGTGTGAGGTGATACCTCAGTGTAGTTTTGATGTGCATCTCTATAATAATTAGTGATGTTGAGCAGGTTTTTATCTGCTTGTTGGCCACCTGTATGTCTTCTGTGGAGAATAGTCTGTTTAGGACTTCTGCCCATTTTTAGATTGGGTTGTTGGTTTTTTAAATATCAAGCAGCATGTGCTGTTTACATATTTTTGAGATTGATCCTCAGACCGCTGATTTGTATGTAAATATTTTTCCCATTCTGTGGGTTGTGTGTTCTTCTTTCTCATAGTTTCCTGTGCTTAGCAAAATCTTTTAAGTTTACTGAGGTCCCACTTGTATATTTCTGCTTTTATTTCCAGGACTCTAGCAGGAGGATTACAAAAGATCTTCTTGTGTTTTATGTCCAACAATGTTCTTCCTAGCTTTTCCTCTACGAGTTTTAGAGTGTCCAGTCTTAAGTTTGGGTCTCTGTTCCAATTTGTATTAATTTTTGTGTACGGTGTTTGGGAGTGTTCTAATCTTATTGTTTTACATGTCTCTGTCCAGTTTCCCCAGCACCACGTATTCAAGAGACAGTCTCTTCTCCATTGTGTATCCGTGCCCCCTTTGTCAGAGATTAGTTGAGCATAGGCGTGTGGCTTTATCTCTGGGCTTTCTATCCTGTTGCATTGATCTATATTTCTGTTTTGGTGCCAGTCCGATGCTGTCTTGGTTACTGTAGCTTTGTAGTACAGTGCGAAGTCACGGAGCCCGATTCCTCCAGCTCCTTTTTTTTTTTTCATCAAACTGCTTTGGCCACTCGGGGAGTTTTGTGTCTCCATACACATTTTAAGATTTTTTGTTCTGGTTTTGTAAAACAATTGCCATTGGTAATTTGAGAGGGATTGCACTGAATATGTAGATTGCTTTGGGTAGTATAGTCATTTTCATAATATTGATTCTTTCTATCCAAGAACATGGTATAGCTCTTCATGTGTTTGTATCATCCTCAGTTTCATTCATCAGTGTCTTATACTTTTCTGTATACAGGTTTTCTGTCTCCCTAGGTAGGTTTATTCCTAGGTATTTTATTCCTTTACTTGCAGGGGTAAATGGGAGTCCTTCCTTAATTTCTCTTTCTTTTTTTCTTCCTTAATGAATAGGAATGCAAGGGATTTCTGTGCATTAATTTTGTGTCCTGCAACGTTTCCAAATCCATGGATTAGCTCTACTAGTTTTACGGTGGCATCTTTAGGATTCTCTACGTATAGAATCATGTCATGTGCAAAGAGTGGCATTGTGACTTCTTCTTTTCCAGTTTGTCTTCCTTTTCTTTCCTTTGCTGCTCTGATTCCCGTGGCTAGAAGTTCCAAAACTATGTTGAATAATAGTGGTGAGAGTGGTCATCCTTGTCTTGTTCCTGATCTTAGAGGACATGCTTTCAGTTCTTCACCACTGAAAATGTTTGCTGCGGGTTTGTTGTATACGTCCTTGATTAAGTTGAGTGAGGTTCCCTCTAAGCCCACGTCCTGGAGGCTTTATATCACAAATGTGTGTTGACATTTGTCACAAGCTTTTCTGCATCGAGTGACTTGATCATATGCTTTTTCCTCTTCAATTTGTCAATAGGGGGAATCACATTGATTTGCGTGTATTGAAGAATCCTTGCATCCCTGGGAAAAATCCCACTTGATGGTGAGTTATGATACTTTTAACGTGGTGTTGGATTCTGTTGCTGCTATTTTGTTGAGCCGCTTTGCATCTGAGTTCATCAGTGATATCGGGATGTAACTCTCTTTCCTACTATCTTTGTCTGGTTTTCCCAACAGGGTGACGGTGACCTCACAGGAAGAGTTTCAGAGTGTTCCTTCCACGCCAATAGTTTGGAAGAGTTTGAGAAAGGTGGGTGTTAGCTCTTTTCTACGTGTTGGATAGAAATAACCTGTGAAGCCATGTGGTCCTGGACTTTTGTTTGTTGGACGATTTGTAATCAGAGTTTCAAGTTCATTACTCGTACTGGGTCTGTTCATATTTTCGATTTTTTCCTGCTTCAGCCGTGGAAGGTCGTACCTTCCTAAGAATTTGTCCATTTCTTCCAGATTGTCCATTTTGTTAGCATAGAGTTGATTGCAGTAGTCTCTTATGACGTTTTGTATTTCTGTGTTGTCCGTTGTAACTTCTTTTACCTTTCTAATTTTATTGATTTCAGTCCTCTCCCTCTTTATCTTGATTCATCTGGCTAAGGATTTATCCATATGGTTTATCTTCTCAAGGAACCAGCTTTTTGTTTTTTTGATCTTTGATATTGTTTTCTTTGTTGCTGTTTCAGTCATTTCTTTCTTCTTTTTCTACCTTTTTATTGACAGTCCCAACTACCTGCAGAGTTTGTTTTCTATGGAGTAAATGATTGGGTCACATGGACACAACTTCTTCCTTTGATCTTATTGGTTTGTGAACTTTGCAATCTTACTTCATTTTTTGATACAGCAGGTTCTTATTAGTTATCCATCTGATACATATTACTGTATATATGTCAATCCCACTCTCCGAATTCATCACACAGCCACCACCAACCCCGCCACTTTCCCCCCTTGGTGGCCATACGTTACTTCTCCACATCTGTGTATCAATTCTGTCCTGTACACTGGTTCATCTGTACCGTTTCTCTAGGTTGAATATATGTGCTTTTATATACGATATCCGATTTTCTCTTTCTGACTGACTTCACTCTGTATGACAGTGTCTAAATCTATCCACGCCTGTACAAATGAACCAACATAGTTCCTTTTCGTGGCTGTATAATATTCCACGGTATATAGGTACCACATCTTCTTTATCCATTCGTCTTTGGGTGGCCATTTAAGTTGTTTCCATGACCTGGCTGCTGTAAATATTGCTGCACTGAACATTGGGGTGCCTGTGCCTTTTAGAATTATGCTCTTCTCTGGGCTTATGCCCTGGTGTGCGATGGCTGAGTCATATGTTATTTCTATTTTCAGTTTTTCAAGGAATCTCCTTGCTTCCCTCCCTAGTGGCTCTATCAATTTACCCTCCCACCAAGAGTGCAAGTGTGTTCTCTTTTCTCCACACCATGCCCAGCAGTTTTTTTTCTTGATTTTCTGATGGTGACCGTTCTAAATGGTGTGAGGTGATACCTCAGTGTAGTTTTGATGTGCATCTCTATAATAATTAGTGATGTTGAGCAGGTTTTTATCTGCTTGTTGGCCACCTGTATGTCTTCTGTGGAGAATAGTCTGTTTAGGACTTCTGCCCATTTTTAGATTGGGTTGTTGGTTTTTTAAATATCAAGCAGCATGTGCTGTTTACATATTTTTGAGATTGATCCTCAGACCGCTGATTTGTATGTAAATATATTTCCCATTCTGTGGGTTGTGTGTTCTTCTTTCTCATAGTTTCCTGTGCTTAGCAAAATCTTTTAAGTTTACTGAGGTCCCACTTGTATATTTCTGCTTTTATTTCCAGGACTCTAGCAGGAGGATTACAAAAGATCTTCTTGTGTTTTATGTCCAACAATGTTCTTCCTAGCTTTTCCTCTACGAGTTTTAGAGTGTCCAGTCTTAAGTTTGGGTCTCTGTTCCAATTTGTATTAATTTTTGTGTACGGTGTTTGGGAGTGTTCTAATCTTATTGTTTTACATGTCTCTGTCCAGTTTCCCCAGCACCACGTATTCAAGAGACAGTCTCTTCTCCATTGTGTATCCGTGCCCCCTTTGTCAGAGATTAGTTGAGCATAGGCGTGTGGCTTTATCTCTGGGCTTTCTATCCTGTTGCATTGATCTATATTTCTGTTTTGGTGCCAGTCCGATGCTGTCTTGGTTACTGTAGCTTTGTAGTACAGTGCGAAGTCACGGAGCCCGATTCCTCCAGCTCCTTTTTTTTTTTTCATCAAACTGCTTTGGCCACTCGGGGAGTTTTGTGTCTCCATACACATTTTAAGATTTTTTGTTCTGGTTTTGTAAAACAATTGCCATTGGTAATTTGAGAGGGATTGCACTGAATATGTAGATTGCTTTGGGTAGTATAGTCATTTTCATAATATTGATTCTTTCTATCCAAGAACATGGTATAGCTCTTCATGTGTTTGTATCATCCTCAGTTTCATTCATCAGTGTCTTATACTTTTCTGTATACAGGTTTTCTGTCTCCCTAGGTAGGTTTATTCCTAGGTATTTTATTCCTTTACTTGCAGGGGTAAATGGGAGTCCTTCCTTAATTTCTCTTTCTTTTTTTCTTCCTTAATGAATAGGAATGCAAGGGATTTCTGTGCATTAATTTTGTGTCCTGCAACGTTTCCAAATCCATGGATTAGCTCTACTAGTTTTACGGTGGCATCTTTAGGATTCTCTACGTATAGAATCATGTCATGTGCAAAGAGTGGCATTGTGACTTCTTCTTTTCCAGTTTGTCTTCCTTTTCTTTCCTTTGCTGCTCTGATTCCCGTGGCTAGAAGTTCCAAAACTATGTTGAATAATAGTGGTGAGAGTGGTCATCCTTGTCTTGTTCCTGATCTTAGAGGACATGCTTTCAGTTCTTCACCACTGAAAATGTTTGCTGCGGGTTTGTTGTATACGTCCTTGATTAAGTTGAGTGAGGTTCCCTCTAAGCCCACGTCCTGGAGGCTTTATATCACAAATGTGTGTTGACATTTGTCACAAGCTTTTCTGCATCGAGTGACTTGATCATATGCTTTTTCCTCTTCAATTTGTCAATAGGGGGAATCACATTGATTTGCGTGTATTGAAGAATCCTTGCATCCCTGGGAAAAATCCCACTTGATGGTGAGTTATGATACTTTTAACGTGGTGTTGGATTCTGTTGCTGCTATTTTGTTGAGCCGCTTTGCATCTGAGTTCATCAGTGATATCGGGATGTAACTCTCTTTCCTACTATCTTTGTCTGGTTTTCCCAACAGGGTGACGGTGACCTCACAGGAAGAGTTTCAGAGTGTTCCTTCCACGCCAATAGTTTGGAAGAGTTTGAGAAAGGTGGGTGTTAGCTCTTTTCTACGTGTTGGATAGAAATAACCTGTGAAGCCATGTGGTCCTGGACTTTTGTTTGTTGGACGATTTGTAATCAGAGTTTCAAGTTCATTACTCGTACTGGGTCTGTTCATATTTTCGATTTTTTCCTGCTTCAGCCGTGGAAGGTCGTACCTTCCTAAGAATTTGTCCATTTCTTCCAGATTGTCCATTTTGTTAGCATAGAGTTGATTGCAGTAGTCTCTTATGACGTTTTGTATTTCTGTGTTGTCCGTTGTAACTTCTTTTACCTTTCTAATTTTATTGATTTCAGTCCTCTCCCTCTTTATCTTGATTCATCTGGCTAAGGATTTATCCATATGGTTTATCTTCTCAAGGAACCAGCTTTTTGTTTTTTTGATCTTTGATATTGTTTTCTTTGTTGCTGTTTCAGTCATTTCTTTCTTCTTTTTCTACCTTTTTATTGACAGTCCCAACTACCTGCAGAGTTTGTTTTCTATGGAGTAAATGATTGGGTCACATGGACACAACTTCTTCCTTTGATCTTATTGGTTTGTGAACTTTGCAATCTTACTTCATTTTTTGATACAGCAGGTTCTTATTAGTTATCCATCTGATACATATTACTGTATATATGTCAATCCCACTCTCCGAATTCATCACACAGCCACCACCAACCCCGCCACTTTCCCCCCTTGGTGGCCATACGTTACTTCTCCACATCTGTGTATCAATTCTGTCCTGTACACTGGTTCATCTGTACCGTTTCTCTAGGTTGAATATATGTGCTTTTATATACGATATCCGATTTTCTCTTTCTGACTGACTTCACTCTGTATGACAGTGTCTAAATCTATCCACGCCTGTACAAATGAACCAACATAGTTCCTTTTCGTGGCTGTATAATATTCCACGGTATATAGGTACCACATCTTCTTTATCCATTCGTCTTTGGGTGGCCATTTAAGTTGTTTCCATGACCTGGCTGCTGTAAATATTGCTGCACTGAACATTGGGGTGCCTGTGCCTTTTAGAATTATGCTCTTCTCTGGGCTTATGCCCTGGTGTGCGATGGCTGAGTCATATGTTATTTCTATTTTCAGTTTTTCAAGGAATCTCCTTGCTTCCCTCCCTAGTGGCTCTATCAATTTACCCTCCCACCAAGAGTGCAAGTGTGTTCTCTTTTCTCCACACCATGCCCAGCAGTTTTTTTTCTTGATTTTCTGATGGTGACCGTTCTAAATGGTGTGAGGTGATACCTCAGTGTAGTTTTGATGTGCATCTCTATAATAATTAGTGATGTTGAGCAGGTTTTTATCTGCTTGTTGGCCACCTGTATGTCTTCTGTGGAGAATAGTCTGTTTAGGACTTCTGCCCATTTTTAGATTGGGTTGTTGGTTTTTTAAATATCAAGCAGCATGTGCTGTTTACATATTTTTGAGATTGATCCTCAGACCGCTGATTTGTATGTAAATATATTTCCCATTCTGTGGGTTGTGTGTTCTTCTTTCTCATAGTTTCCTGTGCTTAGCAAAATCTTTTAAGTTTACTGAGGTCCCACTTGTATATTTCTGCTTTTATTTCCAGGACTCTAGCAGGAGGATTACAAAAGATCTTCTTGTGTTTTATGTCCAACAATGTTCTTCCTAGCTTTTCCTCTACGAGTTTTAGAGTGTCCAGTCTTAAGTTTGGGTCTCTGTTCCAATTTGTATTAATTTTTGTGTACGGTGTTTGGGAGTGTTCTAATCTTATTGTTTTACATGTCTCTGTCCAGTTTCCCCAGCACCACGTATTCAAGAGACAGTCTCTTCTCCATTGTGTATCCGTGCCCCCTTTGTCAGAGATTAGTTGAGCATAGGCGTGTGGCTTTATCTCTGGGCTTTCTATCCTGTTGCATTGATCTATATTTCTGTTTTGGTGCCAGTCCGATGCTGTCTTGGTTACTGTAGCTTTGTAGTACAGTGCGAAGTCACGGAGCCCGATTCCTCCAGCTCCTTTTTTTTTTTTCATCAAACTGCTTTGGCCACTCGGGGAGTTTTGTGTCTCCATACACATTTTAAGATTTTTTGTTCTGGTTTTGTAAAACAATTGCCATTGGTAATTTGAGAGGGATTGCACTGAATATGTAGATTGCTTTGGGTAGTATAGTCATTTTCATAATATTGATTCTTTCTATCCAAGAACATGGTATAGCTCTTCATGTGTTTGTATCATCCTCAGTTTCATTCATCAGTGTCTTATACTTTTCTGTATACAGGTTTTCTGTCTCCCTAGGTAGGTTTATTCCTAGGTATTTTATTCCTTTACTTGCAGGGGTAAATGGGAGTCCTTCCTTAATTTCTCTTTCTTTTTTTCTTCCTTAATGAATAGGAATGCAAGGGATTTCTGTGCATTAATTTTGTGTCCTGCAACGTTTCCAAATCCATGGATTAGCTCTACTAGTTTTACGGTGGCATCTTTAGGATTCTCTACGTATAGAATCATGTCATGTGCAAAGAGTGGCATTGTGACTTCTTCTTTTCCAGTTTGTCTTCCTTTTCTTTCCTTTGCTGCTCTGATTCCCGTGGCTAGAAGTTCCAAAACTATGTTGAATAATAGTGGTGAGAGTGGTCATCCTTGTCTTGTTCCTGATCTTAGAGGACATGCTTTCAGTTCTTCACCACTGAAAATGTTTGCTGCGGGTTTGTTGTATACGTCCTTGATTAAGTTGAGTGAGGTTCCCTCTAAGCCCACGTCCTGGAGGCTTTATATCACAAATGTGTGTTGACATTTGTCACAAGCTTTTCTGCATCGAGTGACTTGATCATATGCTTTTTCCTCTTCAATTTGTCAATAGGGGGAATCACATTGATTTGCGTGTATTGAAGAATCCTTGCATCCCTGGGAAAAATCCCACTTGATGGTGAGTTATGATACTTTTAACGTGGTGTTGGATTCTGTTGCTGCTATTTTGTTGAGCCGCTTTGCATCTGAGTTCATCAGTGATATCGGGATGTAACTCTCTTTCCTACTATCTTTGTCTGGTTTTCCCAACAGGGTGACGGTGACCTCACAGGAAGAGTTTCAGAGTGTTCCTTCCACGCCAATAGTTTGGAAGAGTTTGAGAAAGGTGGGTGTTAGCTCTTTTCTACGTGTTGGATAGAAATAACCTGTGAAGCCATGTGGTCCTGGACTTTTGTTTGTTGGACGATTTGTAATCAGAGTTTCAAGTTCATTACTCGTACTGGGTCTGTTCATATTTTCGATTTTTTCCTGCTTCAGCCGTGGAAGGTCGTACCTTCCTAAGAATTTGTCCATTTCTTCCAGATTGTCCATTTTGTTAGCATAGAGTTGATTGCAGTAGTCTCTTATGACGTTTTGTATTTCTGTGTTGTCCGTTGTAACTTCTTTTACCTTTCTAATTTTATTGATTTCAGTCCTCTCCCTCTTTATCTTGATTCATCTGGCTAAGGATTTATCCATATGGTTTATCTTCTCAAGGAACCAGCTTTTTGTTTTTTTGATCTTTGATATTGTTTTCTTTGTTGCTGTTTCAGTCATTTCTTTCTTCTTTTTCTACCTTTTTATTGACAGTCCCAACTACCTGCAGAGTTTGTTTTCTATGGAGTAAATGATTGGGTCACATGGACACAACTTCTTCCTTTGATCTTATTGGTTTGTGAACTTTGCAATCTTACTTCATTTTTTGATACAGCAGGTTCTTATTAGTTATCCATCTGATACATATTACTGTATATATGTCAATCCCACTCTCCGAATTCATCACACAGCCACCACCAACCCCGCCACTTTCCCCCCTTGGTGGCCATACGTTACTTCTCCACATCTGTGTATCAATTCTGTCCTGTACACTGGTTCATCTGTACCGTTTCTCTAGGTTGAATATATGTGCTTTTATATACGATATCCGATTTTCTCTTTCTGACTGACTTCACTCTGTATGACAGTGTCTAAATCTATCCACGCCTGTACAAATGAACCAACATAGTTCCTTTTCGTGGCTGTATAATATTCCACGGTATATAGGTACCACATCTTCTTTATCCATTCGTCTTTGGGTGGCCATTTAAGTTGTTTCCATGACCTGGCTGCTGTAAATATTGCTGCACTGAACATTGGGGTGCCTGTGCCTTTTAGAATTATGCTCTTCTCTGGGCTTATGCCCTGGTGTGCGATGGCTGAGTCATATGTTATTTCTATTTTCAGTTTTTCAAGGAATCTCCTTGCTTCCCTCCCTAGTGGCTCTATCAATTTACCCTCCCACCAAGAGTGCAAGTGTGTTCTCTTTTCTCCACACCATGCCCAGCAGTTTTTTTTCTTGATTTTCTGATGGTGACCGTTCTAAATGGTGTGAGGTGATACCTCAGTGTAGTTTTGATGTGCATCTCTATAATAATTAGTGATGTTGAGCAGGTTTTTATCTGCTTGTTGGCCACCTGTATGTCTTCTGTGGAGAATAGTCTGTTTAGGACTTCTGCCCATTTTTAGATTGGGTTGTTGGTTTTTTAAATATCAAGCAGCATGTGCTGTTTACATATTTTTGAGATTGATCCTCAGACCGCTGATTTGTATGTAAATATATTTCCCATTCTGTGGGTTGTGTGTTCTTCTTTCTCATAGTTTCCTGTGCTTAGCAAAATCTTTTAAGTTTACTGAGGTCCCACTTGTATATTTCTGCTTTTATTTCCAGGACTCTAGCAGGAGGATTACAAAAGATCTTCTTGTGTTTTATGTCCAACAATGTTCTTCCTAGCTTTTCCTCTACGAGTTTTAGAGTGTCCAGTCTTAAGTTTGGGTCTCTGTTCCAATTTGTATTAATTTTTGTGTACGGTGTTTGGGAGTGTTCTAATCTTATTGTTTTACATGTCTCTGTCCAGTTTCCCCAGCACCACGTATTCAAGAGACAGTCTCTTCTCCATTGTGTATCCGTGCCCCCTTTGTCAGAGATTAGTTGAGCATAGGCGTGTGGCTTTATCTCTGGGCTTTCTATCCTGTTGCATTGATCTATGTTTCTGTTTTGGTGCCAGTCCGATGCTGTCTTGGTTACTGTAGCTTTGTAGAACAGTGCGAAGTCACGGAGCCCGATTCCTCCAGCTCTTTTTTTTTTCATCAAACTGCTTTGGCCACTCGGGGAGTTTTGTGTCTCCATACACATTTTAAGATTTTTTGTTCTGGTTTTGTAAAACAATTGCCATTGGTAATTTGAGAGGGATTGCACTGAATATGTAGATTGCTTTGGGTAGTATAGTCATTTTCATAATATTGATTCTTTCTATCCAAGAACATGGTATAGCTCTTCATGTGTTTGTATCATCCTCAGTTTCATTCATCAGTGTCTTATACTTTTCTGTATACAGGTTTTCTGTCTCCCTAGGTAGGTTTATTCCTAGGTATTTTATTCCTTTACTTGCAGGGGTAAATGGGAGTCCTTCCTTAATTTCTCTTTCTTTTTTTCTTCCTTAATGAATAGGAATGCAAGGGATTTCTGTGCATTAATTTTGTGTCCTGCAACGTTTCCAAATCCATGGATTAGCTCTACTAGTTTTACGGTGGCATCTTTAGGATTCTCTACGTATAGAATCATGTCATGTGCAAAGAGTGGCATTGTGACTTCTTCTTTTCCAGTTTGTCTTCCTTTTCTTTCCTTTGCTGCTCTGATTCCCGTGGCTAGAAGTTCCAAAACTATGTTGAATAATAGTGGTGAGAGTGGTCATCCTTGTCTTGTTCCTGATCTTAGAGGACATGCTTTCAGTTCTTCACCACTGAAAATGTTTGCTGCGGGTTTGTTGTATACGTCCTTGATTAAGTTGAGTGAGGTTCCCTCTAAGCCCACGTCCTGGAGGCTTTATATCACAAATGTGTGTTGACATTTGTCACAAGCTTTTCTGCATCGAGTGACTTGATCATATGCTTTTTCCTCTTCAATTTGTCAATAGGGGGAATCACATTGATTTGCGTGTATTGAAGAATCCTTGCATCCCTGGGAAAAATCCCACTTGATGGTGAGTTATGATACTTTTAACGTGGTGTTGGATTCTGTTGCTGCTATTTTGTTGAGCCGCTTTGCATCTCAGTTCATCAGTGATATCGGGATGTAACTCTCTTTCCTACTATCTTTGTCTGGTTTTCCCAACAGGGTGACGGTGACCTCACAGGAAGAGTTTCAGAGTGTTCCTTCCACGCCAATAGTTTGGAAGAGTTTGAGAAAGGTGGGTGTTAGCTCTTTTCTACGTGTTGGATAGAAATAACCTGTGAAGCCATGTGGTCCTGGACTTTTGTTTGTTGGATGATTTGTAATCAGAGTTTCAAGTTCATTACTCGTACTGGGTCTGTTCATATTTTCGATTTTTTCCTGCTTCAGCCGTGGAAGGTCGTACCTTCCTAAGAATTTGTCCATTTCTTCCAGATTGTCCATTTTGTTAGCATAGAGTTGATTGCAGTAGTCTCTTATGACGTTTTGTATTTCTGTGTTGTCCGTTGTAACTTCTTTTACCTTTCTAATTTTATTGATTTCAGTCCTCTCCCTCTTTATCTTGATTCATCTGGCTAAGGATTTATCCATATGGTTTATCTTCTCAAGGAACCAGCTTTTTGTTTTTTTGATCTTTGATATTGTTTTCTTTGTTGCTGTTTCAGTCATTTCTTTCTTCTTTTTCTACCTTTTTATTGACAGTCCCAACTACCTGCAGAGTTTGTTTTCTATGGAGTAAATGATTGGGTCACATGGACACAACTTCTTCCTTTGATCTTATTGGTTTGTGAACTTTGCAATCTTACTTCATTTTTTGATACAGCAGGTTCTTATTAGTTATCCATCTGATACATATTACTGTAGATATGTCAATCCCGCTCTCCGAATTCATCACACAGCCACCACCAACCCCGCCACTTTCCCCCCTTGGTGGCCATACGTTACTTCTCCACATCTGTGTATCAATTCTGTCCTGTACACTGGTTCATCTGTACCGTTTCTCTAGGTTGAATATATGTGCTTTTATATACGATATCCGATTTTCTCTTTCTGACTGACTTCACTCTGTATGACAGTGTCTAGATCTATCCACGCCTGTACAAATGAACCAACATAGTTCCTTTTCGTGGCTGTATAATATTCCACGGTATATAGGTACCACATCTTCTTTATCCATTCGTCTTTGGGTGGCCATTTAAGTTGTTTCCATGACCTGGCTGCTGTAAATATTGCTGCACTGAACATTGGGGTGCCTGTGCCTTTTAGAATTATGCTCTTCTCTGGGCTTATGCCCTGGTGTGCGATGGCTGAGTCATATGTTATTTCTATTTTCAGTTTTTCAAGGAATCTCCTTGCTTCCCTCCCTAGTGGCTCTATCAATTTACCCTCCCACCAAGAGTGCAAGTGTGTTCTCTTTTCTCCACACCATGCCCAGCAGTTTTTTTTCTTGATTTTCTGATGGTGACCGTTCTAAATGGTGTGAGGTGATACCTCAGTGTAGTTTTGATGTGCATCTCTATAATAATTAGTGATGTTGAGCAGGTTTTTATCTGCTTGTTGGCCACCTGTATGTCTTCTGTGGAGAATAGTCTGTTTAGGACTTCTGCCCATTTTTAGATTGGGTTGTTGGTTGTTTAATATCAAGCAGCATGTGCTGTTTACATATTTTTGAGATTGATCCTCAGACCGCTGATTTGTATGTAAATATTTTTCCCATTCTGTGGGTTGTGTGTTCTTCTTTCTCATAGTTTCCTGTGCTTAGCAAAATCTTTTAAGGTTACTGAGGTCCCACTTGTATATTTCTGTTTTTATTTCCAGGACTCTAGCAGGAGGATTACAAAAGATCTTCTTGTGTTTTATGTCCAACGACGTTCTTCCTAGGTTTTCCTCTACGAGTTTTAGAGTGTCCAGACTTAAGTTTGGGTCTCTGTTCCAATTTGTATTAATTTTTGTGTACGGTGTTTTGGAGTGTTCTAATCTTATTGTTTTACATGTCTCTGTCCAGTTTCCCCAGCACCACGTATTCAAGAGACAGTCTCTTCTCCATTGTGTATCCGTGCCCCCTTTGTCAGAGATTAGTTGAGCATAGGTGTGTGGCTTTATCTCTGGGCTTTCTATCCTGTTGCATTGATCTATATTTCCGTTTTGGTGCCAGTCCGATGCTGTCTTGCTTACTGTAGCTTTGTAGGACAGTGCGAAGTCACGGAGCCTGATTCCTCCAGCTCCTTTTTCTTTTTTCATCAAACTGCTTTGGCTACTTGGGGAGTTTTGTGTCTCCATACACATTTTAAGATTTTTTGTTCTGGTTTTGTAAAGAAATTGCCATTGGTAATTTGAGAGGGATTGCACTGAATATGTAGATTGCTTTGGGTAGTATAGTCATTTTCATAATATTGATTCTTCCTTTCCAAGAACATGGTATAGCTCTTCATGTGTTTGTATCATCCTCAGTTTCATTCATCAGTGTCTTATACTTTTCTGTATACAGGTTTTCTGTCTCCCTAGGTAGGTTTATTCCTAGGTATTTTATTCCTTTACTTGCAGGGGTAAATGGGAGTCCTTCCTTAATTTCTCTTTCTTTTTTTCTTCCTTAATGAATAGGAATGCAAGGGATTTCTGTGCATTAATTTTGTGTCCTGCAACGTTTCCAAATCCATGGATTAGCTCTACTAGTTTTACGGTGGCATCTTTAGGATTCTCTACGTATAGAATCATGTCATGTGCAAAGAGTGGCATTGTGACTTCTTCTTTTCCAGTTTGTCTTCCTTTTCTTTCCTTTGCTGCTCTGATTCCCGTGGCTAGAAGTTCCAAAACTATGTTGAATAATAGTGGTGAGAGTGGTCATCCTTGTCTTGTTCCTGATCTTAGAGGACATGCTTTCAGTTCTTCACCACTGAAAATGTTTGCTGCGGGTTTGTTGTATACGTCCTTGATTAAGTTGAGTGAGGTTCCCTCTAAGCCCACGTCCTGGAGGCTTTATATCACAAATGTGTGTTGACATTTGTCACAAGCTTTTCTGCATCGAGTGACTTGATCATATGCTTTTTCCTCTTCAATTTGTCAATAGGGGGAATCACATTGATTTGCGTGTATTGAAGAATCCTTGCATCCCTGGGAAAAATCCCACTTGATGGTGAGTTATGATACTTTTAACGTGGTGTTGGATTCTGTTGCTGCTATTTTGTTGAGCCGCTTTGCATCTCAGTTCATCAGTGATATCGGGATGTAACTCTCTTTCCTACTATCTTTGTCTGGTTTTCCCAACAGGGTGACGGTGACCTCACAGGAAGAGTTTCAGAGTGTTCCTTCCACGCCAATAGTTTGGAAGAGTTTGAGAAAGGTGGGTGTTAGCTCTTTTCTACGTGTTGGATAGAAATAACCTGTGAAGCCATGTGGTCCTGGACTTTTGTTTGTTGGACGATTTGTAATCAGAGTTTCAAGTTCATTACTCGTACTGGGTCTGCTCATATTTTCGATTTTTTCCTGCTTCAGCCGTGGAAGGTCGTACCTTCCTAAGAATTTGTCCATTTCTTCCAGATTGTCCATTTTGTTAGCATAGAGTTGATTGCAGTAGTCTCTTATGACGTTTTGTATTTCTGTGTTGTCCATTGTAACTTCTTTTACCTTTCTAATTTTATTGATTTCAGTCCTCTCCCTCTTTATCTTGATGCATCTGGCTAAGGATTTATCCATATGGTTTATCTTCTCAAGGAACCAGCTTTTTGTTTTTTTGATCTTTGATATTGTTTTCTTTGTTGCTGTTTCAGTCATTTCTTTCTTCTTTTTCTACCTTTTTATTGACAGTCCCAACTACCTTCAGAGTTTGTTTTCTATGGAGTAAATGATTGGGTCACATGGACACAACTTCTTCCTTTGATCTTATTGGTTTGTGAACTTTGCAATCTTACTTCATTTTTTGATACAGCAGGTTCTTATTAGTTATCCATCTGATACATATTACTGTATATATGTCAATCCCACTCTCCGAATTCATCACACAGCCACCACCAACCCCGCCACTTTCCCCCCTTGGTGGCCATACGTTACTTCTCCACATCTGTGTATCAATTCTGTCCTGTACACTGGTTCATCTGTACCGTTCCTCTAGGTTGAATATATGTGCTTTTATATACGATATCCGATTTTCTCTTTCTGACTGACTTCACTCTGTATGACAGTGTCTAGATCTATCCACGCCTGTACAAATGAACCAACATAGTTCCTTTTCGTGGCTGTATAATATTCCACGGTATATAGGTACCACATCTTCTTTATCCATTCGTCTTTGGGTGGCCATTTAAGTTGTTTCCATGACCTGGCTGTTGTAAATGGTGCTGCACTGAACATTGGGGTGCCTGTGCCTTTTAGAATTATGCTCTTCTCTGGGCTTATGCCCTGGTGTGTGATGGCTGAGTCATATGTTATTTCTATTTTCAGTTTTTCAAGGAATCTCCTTGCTTCCCTCCCTAGTGGCTCTATCAATTTATACTCCCACCAAGAGTGCAAGTGTGTTCTCTTTTCTCCACACCGTGCCCAGCAGTTTTTTTTGTTGATTTTCTGATGGTGACCGCTCTAAATGGTGTGAGGTGATACCTCAGTGTAGTTTTGATGTGCATCTCTATAATAATTAGTGATGTTGAGCAGGTTTTTATCTGCTTGTTGGCCACCTGTATGTCTTCTGTGGAGAATAGTCTGTTTAGGACTTCTGCCCATTTTTAGATTGGGTTGTTGGTTTTTTAAATATCAAGCAGCATGTGCTGTTTACATATTTTTGAGATTGATCCTCAGACCGCTGATTTGTATGTAAATATTTTTCCCATTCTGTGGGTTGTGTGTTCTTCTTTCTCATAGTTTCCTGTGCTTAGCAAAATCTTTTAAGTTTACTGAGGTCCCACTTGTATATTTCTGCTTTTATTTCCAGGACTCTAGCAGGAGGATTACAAAAGATCTTCTTGTGTTTTATGTCCAACAATGTTCTTCCTAGCTTTTCCTCTACGAGTTTTAGAGTGTCCAGACTTAAGTTTGGGTCTCTGTTCCAATTTGTATTAATTTTTGTGTACGGTGTTTGGGAGTGTTCTAATCTTATTGTTTTACATGTCTCTGTCCAGTTTCCCCAGCACCACGTATTCAAGAGACAGTCTCTTCTCCATTGTGTATCCGTGCCCCCTTTGTCAGAGATTAGTTGAGCATAGGCGTGTGGCTTTATCTCTGGGCTTTCTATCCTGTTGCATTGATCTATATTTCTGTTTTGGTGCCAGTCCGATGCTGTCTTGGTTACTGTAGCTTTGTAGAACAGTGCGAAGTCACGGAGCCCGATTCCTCCAGCTCCTTTTTTTTTTTTCATCAAACTGCTTTGGCCACTCGGGGAGTTTTGTGTCTCCATACACATTTTAAGATTTTTTGTTCTGGTTTTGTAAAACAATTGCCATTGGTAATTTGAGAGGGATTGCACTGAATATGTAGATTGCTTTGGGTAGTATAGTCATTTTCATAATATTGATTCTTTCTATCCAAGAACATGGTATAGCTCTTCATGTGTTTGTATCATCCTCAGTTTCATTCATCAGTGTCTTATACTTTTCTGTATACAGGTTTTCTGTCTCCCTAGGTAGGTTTATTCCTAGGTATTTTATTCCTTTACTTGCAGGGGTAAATGGGAGTCCTTCCTTAATTTCTCTTTCTTTTTTTCTTCCTTAATGAATAGGAATGCAAGGGATTTCTGTGCATTAATTTTGTGTCCTGCAACGTTTCCAAATCCATGGATTAGCTCTACTAGTTTTACGGTGGCATCTTTAGGATTCTCTACGTATAGAATCATGTCATGTGCAAAGAGTGGCATTGTGACTTCTTCTTTTCCAGTTTGTCTTCCTTTTCTTTCCTTTGCTGCTCTGATTCCCGTGGCTAGAAGTTCCAAAACTATGTTGAATAATAGTGGTGAGAGTGGTCATCCTTGTCTTGTTCCTGATCTTAGAGGACATGCTTTCAGTTCTTCACCACTGAAAATGTTTGCTGCGGGTTTGTTGTATACGTCCTTGATTAAGTTGAGTGAGGTTCCCTCTAAGCCCACGTCCTGGAGGCTTTATATCACAAATGTGTGTTGACATTTGTCACAAGCTTTTCTGCATCGAGTGACTTGATCATATGCTTTTTCCTCTTCAATTTGTCAATAGGGGGAATCACATTGATTTGCGTGTATTGAAGAATCCTTGCATCCCTGGGAAAAATCCCACTTGATGGTGAGTTATGATACTTTTAACGTGGTGTTGGATTCTGTTGCTGCTATTTTGTTGAGCCGCTTTGCATCTGAGTTCATCAGTGATATCGGGATGTAACTCTCTTTCCTACTATCTTTGTCTGGTTTTCCCAACAGGGTGACGGTGACCTCACAGGAAGAGTTTCAGAGTGTTCCTTCCACGCCAATAGTTTGGAAGAGTTTGAGAAAGGTGGGTGTTAGCTCTTTTCTACGTGTTGGATAGAAATAACCTGTGAAGCCATGTGGTCCTGGACTTTTGTTTGTTGGACGATTTGTAATCAGAGTTTCAAGTTCATTACTCGTACTGGGTCTGTTCATATTTTCGATTTTTTCCTGCTTCAGCCGTGGAAGGTCGTACCTTCCTAAGAATTTGTCCATTTCTTCCAGATTGTCCATTTTGTTAGCATAGAGTTGATTGCAGTAGTCTCTTATGACGTTTTGTATTTCTGTGTTGTCCGTTGTAACTTCTTTTACCTTTCTAATTTTATTGATTTCAGTCCTCTCCCTCTTTATCTTGATTCATCTGGCTAAGGATTTATCCATATGGTTTATCTTCTCAAGGAACCAGCTTTTTGTTTTTTTGATCTTTGATATTGTTTTCTTTGTTGCTGTTTCAGTCATTTCTTTCTTCTTTTTCTACCTTTTTATTGACAGTCCCAACTACCTGCAGAGTTTGTTTTCTATGGAGTAAATGATTGGGTCACATGGACACAACTTCTTCCTTTGATCTTATTGGTTTGTGAACTTTGCAATCTTACTTCATTTTTTGATACAGCAGGTTCTTATTAGTTATCCATCTGATACATATTACTGTATATATGTCAATCCCACTCTCCGAATTCATCACACAGCCACCACCAACCCCGCCACTTTCCCCCCTTGGTGGCCATACGTTACTTCTCCACATCTGTGTATCAATTCTGTCCTGTACACTGGTTCATCTGTACCGTTCCTCTAGGTTGAATATATGTGCTTTTATATACGATATCCGATTTTCTCTTTCTGACTGACTTCACTCTGTATGACAGTGTCTAAATCTATCCACGCCTGTACAAATGAACCAACATAGTTCCTTTTCGTGGCTGTATAATATTCCACGGTATATAGGTACCACATCTTCTTTATCCATTCGTCTTTGGGTGGCCATTTAAGTTGTTTCCATGACCTGGCTGCTGTAAATATTGCTGCACTGAACATTGGGGTGCCTGTGCCTTTTAGAATTATGCTCTTCTCTGGGCTTATGCCCTGGTGTGCGATGGCTGAGTCATATGTTATTTCTATTTTCAGTTTTTCAAGGAATCTCCTTGCTTCCCTCCCTAGTGGCTCTATCAATTTACCCTCCCACCAAGAGTGCAAGTGTGTTCTCTTTTCTCCACACCGTGCCCAGCAGTTTTTTTTCTTGATTTTCTGATGGTGACCGTTCTAAATGGTGTGAGGTGATACCTCAGTGTAGTTTTGATGTGCATCTCTATAATAATTAGTGATGTTGAGCAGGTTTTTATCTGCTTGTTGGCCACCTGTATGTCTTCTGTGGAGAATAGTCTGTTTAGGACTTCTGCCCATTTTTAGATTGGGTTGTTGGTTGTTTAATATCAAGCAGCATGTGCTGTTTACATATTTTTGAGATTGATCCTCAGACCGCTGATTTGTATGTAAATATTTTTCCCATTCTGTGGGTTGTGTGTTCTTCTTTCTCATAGTTTCCTGTGCTTAGCAAAATCTTTTAAGGTTACTGAGGTCCCACTTGTATATTTCTGTTTTTATTTCCAGGACTCTAGCAGGAGGATTACAAAAGATCTTCTTGTGTTTTATGTCCAACGACGTTCTTCCTAGGTTTTCCTCTACGAGTTTTAGAGTGTCCAGACTTAAGTTTGGGTCTCTGTTCCAATTTGTATTAATTTTTGTGTACGGTGTTTGGGAGTGTTCTAATCTTATTGTTTTACATGTCTCTGTCCAGTTTCCCCAGCACCACGTATTCAAGAGACAGTCTCTTCTCCATTGTGTATCCGTGCCCCCTTTGTCAGAGATTAGTTGAGCATAGGCGTGTGGCTTTATCTCTGGGCTTTCTATCCTGTTGCATTGATCTATATTTCCGTTTTGGTGCCAGTCCGATGCTGTCTTGCTTACTGTAGCTTTGTAGGACAGTGCGAAGTCACGGAGCCTGATTCCTCCAGCTCCTTTTTCTTTTTTCATCAAACTGCTTTGGCTACTTGGGGAGTTTTGTGTCTCCATACACATTTTAAGATTTTTTGTTCTGGTTTTGTAAAGAAATTGCCATTGGTAATTTGAGAGGGATTGCACTGAATATGTAGATTGCTTTGGGTAGTATAGTCATTTTCATAATATTGATTCTTCCTTTCCAAGAACATGGTATAGCTCTTCATGTGTTTGTATCATCCTCAGTTTCATTCATCAGTGTCTTATACTTTTCTGTATACAGGTTTTCTGTCTCCCTAGGTAGGTTTATTCCTAGGTATTTTATTCCTTTACTTGCAGGGGTAAATGGGAGTCCTTCCTTAATTTCTCTTTCTTTTTTTCTTCCTTAATGAATAGGAATGCAAGGGATTTCTGTGCATTAATTTTGTGTCCTGCAACGTTTCCAAATCCATGGATTAGCTCTACTAGTTTTACGGTGGTATCTTTAGGATTCTCTACGTATAGAATCATGTCATGTGCAAAGAGTGGCATTGTGACGTCTTCTTTTCCAGTTTGTCTTCCTTTTCTTTCCTTTGCTGCTCTGATTCCCGTGGCTAGAAGTTCCAAAACTATGTTGAATAATAGTGGTGAGAGTGGTCATCCTTGTCTTGTTCCTGATCTTAGAGGACATGCTTTCAGTTCTTCACCACTGAAAATGTTTGCTGCGGGTTTGTTGTATACGTCCTTGATTAAGTTGAGTGAGGTTCCCTCTAAGCCCACGTCCTGGAGGCTTTATATCACAAATGTGTGTTGACATTTGTCACAAGCTTTTCTGCATCGAGTGACTTGATCATATGCTTTTTCCTCTTCAATTTGTCAATAGGGGGAATCACATTGATTTGCGTGTATTGAAGAATCCTTGCATCCCTGGGAAAAATCCCACTTGATGGTGAGTTATGATACTTTTAACGTGGTGTTGGATTCTGTTGCTGCTATTTTGTTGAGCCGCTTTGCATCTGAGTTCATCAGTGATATCGGGATGTAACTCTCTTTCCTACTATCTTTGTCTGGTTTTCCCAACAGGGTGACGGTGACCTCACAGGAAGAGTTTCAGAGTGTTCCTTCCACGCCAATAGTTTGGAAGAGTTTGAGAAAGGTGGGTGTTAGCTCTTTTCTACGTGTTGGATAGAAATAACCTGTGAAGCCATGTGGTCCTGGACTTTTGTTTGTTGGACGATTTGTAATCAGAGTTTCAAGTTCATTACTCGTACTGGGTCTGTTCATATTTTCGATTTTTTCCTGCTTCAGCCGTGGAAGGTCGTACCTTCCTAAGAATTTGTCCATTTCTTCCAGATTGTCCATTTTGTTAGCATAGAGTTGATTGCAGTAGTCTCTTATGACGTTTTGTATTTCTGTGTTGTCCGTTGTAACTTCTTTTACCTTTCTAATTTTATTGATTTCAGTCCTCTCCCTCTTTATCTTGATGCATCTGGCTAAGGATTTATCCATATGGTTTATCTTCTCAAGGAACCAGCTTTTTGTTTTTTTGATCTTTGATATTGTTTTCTTTGTTGCTGTTTCAGTCATTTCTTTCTTCTTTTTCTACCTTTTTATTGACAGTCCCAACTACCTGCAGAGTTTGTTTTCTATGGAGTAAATGATTGGGTCACATGGACACAACTTCTTCCTTTGATCTTATTGGTTTGTGAACTTTGCAATCTTACTTCATTTTTTGATACAGCAGGTTCTTATTAGTTATCCATCTGATACATATTACTGTATATATGTCAATCCCACTCTCCGAATTCATCACACAGCCACCACCAACCCCGCCACTTTCCCCCCTTGGTGGCCATACGTTACTTCTCCACATCTGTGTATCAATTCTGTCCTGTACACTGGTTCATCTGTACCGTTTCTCTAGGTTGAATGTATGTGCTTTTATATACGATATCCGATTTTCTCTTTCTGACTGACTTCACTCTGTATGACAGTGTCTAAATCTATCCACGCCTGTACAAATGAACCAACATAGTTCCTTTTCGTGGCTGTATAATATTCCACGGTATATAGGTACCACATCTTCTTTATCCATTCGTCTTTGGGTGGCCATTTAAGTTGTTTCCATGACCTGGCTGCTGTAAATATTGCTGCACTGAACATTGGGGTGCCTGTGCCTTTTAGAATTATGCTCTTCTCTGGGCTTATGCCCTGGTGTGCGATGGCTGAGTCATATGTTATTTCTATTTTCAGTTTTTCAAGGAATCTCCTTGCTTCCCTCCCTAGTGGCTCTATCAATTTACCCTCCCACCAAGAGTGCAAGTGTGTTCTCTTTTCTCCACACCATGCCCAGCAGTTTTTTTTCTTGATTTTCTGATGGTGACCGTTCTAAATGGTGTGAGGTGATACCTCAGTGTAGTTTTGATGTGCATCTCTATAATAATTAGTGATGTTGAGCAGGTTTTTATCTGCTTGTTGGCCACCTGTATGTCTTCTGTGGAGAATAGTCTGTTTAGGACTTCTGCCCATTTTTAGATTGGGTTGTTGGTTGTTTAATATCAAGCAGCATGTGCTGTTTACATATTTTTGAGATTGATCCTCAGACCGCTGATTTGTATGTAAATATTTTTCCCATTCTGTGGGTTGTGTGTTCTTCTTTCTCATAGTTTCCTGTGCTTAGCAAAATCTTTTAAGGTTACTGAGGTCCCACTTGTATATTTCTGTTTTTATTTCCAGGACTCTAGCAGGAGGATTACAAAAGATCTTCTTGTGTTTTATGTCCAACGACGTTCTTCCTAGGTTTTCCTCTACGAGTTTTAGAGTGTCCAGACTTAAGTTTGGGTCTCTGTTCCAATTTGTATTAATTTTTGTGTACGGTGTTTTGGAGTGTTCTAATCTTATTGTTTTACATGTCTCTGTCCAGTTTCCCCAGCACCACGTATTCAAGAGACAGTCTCTTCTCCATTGTGTATCTGTGCCCCCTTTGTCAGAGATTAGTTGAGCATAGGCGTGTGGCTTTATCTCTGGGCTTTCTATCCTGTTGCATTGATCTATATTTCCGTTTTGGTGCCAGTCCGATGCTGTCTTGCTTACTGTAGCTTTGTAGGACAGTGCGAAGTCACGGAGCCTGATTCCTCCAGCTCCTTTTTCTTTTTTCATCAAACTGCTTTGGCTACTTGGGGAGTTTTGTGTCTCCATACACATTTTAAGATTTTTTGTTCTGGTTTTGTAAAGAAATTGCCATTGGTAATTTGAGAGGGATTGCACTGAATATGTAGATTGCTTTGGGTAGTATAGTCATTTTCATAATATTGATTCTTCCTATCCAAGAACATGGTATAGCTCTTCATCTGTTCGTATCATCCTCAGTTTCATTCATCAGTGTCTTATACTTTTCTGTATACAGGTTTTCTGTCTCCCTAGGTAGGTGTATTCCTAGGTATTTTATTCCTTTACTTGCAGGGGTAAATGGGAGTCCTTCCTTAATTTCTCTTTCTTTTTTTCTTCCTTAATGAATAGGAATGCAAGGGATTTCTGTGCATTAATTTTGTGTCCTGCAACGTTTCCAAATCCATGGATTAGCTCTACTAGTTTTACGGTGGCATCTTTAGGATTCTCTACGTATAGAATCATGTCATGTGCAAAGAGTGGCCTTGTGACTTCTTCTTTTCCAGTTTGTCTTCCTTTTCTTTCCTTTGCTGCTCTGATTCCCATGGCTAGAAGTTCCAAAACTATGTTGAATAATAGTGGTGAGAGTGGTCATCCTTGTCTTGTTCCTGATCTTAGAGGACATGCTTTCAGTTCTTCACCACTGAAAATGTTTGCTGCGGGTTTGTTGTATACGTCCTTGATTAAGTTGAGTGAGGTTCCCTCTAAGCCCACGTCCTGGAGGCTTTATATCACAAATGTGTGTTGACATTTGTCACAAGCTTTTCTGCATCGAGTGACTTGATCATATGCTTTTTCCTCTTCAATTTGTCAATAGGGGGAATCACATTGATTTGCGTGTATTGAAGAATCCTTGCATCCCTGGGAAAAATCCCACTTGATGGTGAGTTATGATACTTTTAACGTGGTGTTGGATTCTGTTGCTCCTATTTTGTTGAGCCGCTTTGCATCTCAGTTCATCAGTGATATCGGGATGTAACTCTCTTTCCTACTATCTTTGTCTGGTTTTCCCAACAGGGTGACGGTGACCTCACAGGAAGAGTTTCAGAGTGTTCCTTCCACGCCAATAGTTTGGAAGAGTTTGAGAAAGGTGGGTGTTAGCTCTTTTCTACGTGTTGGATAGAAATAACCTGTGAAGCCATGTGGTCCTGGACTTTTGTTTGTTGGACGATTTGTAATCAGAGTTTCAAGTTCATTACTCGTACTGGGTCTGTTCATATTTTCGATTTTTTCCTGCTTCAGCCGTGGAAGGTCGTACCTTCCTAAGAATTTGTCCATTTCTTCCAGATTGTCCATTTTGTTAGCATAGAGTTGATTGCAGTAGTCTCTTATGACGTTTTGTATTTCTGTGTTGTCCGTTGTAACTTCTTTTACCTTTCTAATTTTATTGATTTCAGTCCTCTCCCTCTTTATCTTGATGCATCTGGCTAAGGATTTATCCATATGGTTTATCTTCTCAAAGAACCAGCTTTTTGTTTTTCTGATCTTTGATATTGTTTTCTTTGTTGCTGTTTCAGTCATTTCTTTCTTCTTTTTCTACCTTTTTATTGACAGTCCCAACTACCTTCAGAGTTTGTTTTCTATGGAGTAAATGATTGGGTCACATGGACACAACTTCTTCCTTTGATCTTATTGGTTTGTGAACTTTGCAATCTTACTTCATTTTTTGATACAGCAGGTTCTTATTAGTTATCCATCTGATACATATTACTGTATATATGTCAATCCCACTCTCCGAATTCATCACACAGCCACCACCAACCCCGCCACTTTCCCCCCTTGGTGGCCATACGTTACTTCTCCACATCTGTGTATCAATTCTGTCCTGTACACTGGTTCATCTGTACCGTTCCTCTAGGTTGAATATATGTGCTTTTATATACGATATCCGATTTTCTCTTTCTGACTGACTTCACTCTGTATGACAGTGTCTAGATCTATCCACGCCTGTACAAATGAACCAACATAGTTCCTTTTCGTGGCTGTATAATATTCCACGGTATATAGGTACCACATCTTCTTTATCCATTCGTCTTTGGGTGGCCATTTAAGTTGTTTCCATGACCTGGCTGCTGTAAATATTGCTGCACTGAACATTGGGGTGCCTGTGCCTTTTAGAATTATGCTCTTCTCTGGGCTTATGCCCTGGTGTGCGATGGCTGAGTCATATGTTATTTCTATTTTCAGTTTTTCAAGGAATCTCCTTGCTTCCCTCCCTAGTGGCTCTATCAATTTACCCTCCCACCAAGAGTGCAAGTGTGTTCTCTTTTCTCCACACCATGCCCAGCAGTTTTTTTTCTTGATTTTCTGATGGTGACCGTTCTAAATGGTGTGAGGTGATACCTCAGTGTAGTTTTGATGTGCATCTCTATAATAATTAGTGATGTTGAGCAGGTTTTTATCTGCTTGTTGGCCACCTGTATGTCTTCTGTGGAGAATAGTCTGTTTAGGACTTCTGCCCATTTTTAGATTGGGTTGTTGGTTTTTTAAATATCAAGCAGCATGTGCTGTTTACATATTTTTGAGATTGATCCTCAGACCGCTGATTTGTATGTAAATATATTTCCCATTCTGTGGGTTGTGTGTTCTTCTTTCTCATAGTTTCCTGTGCTTAGCAAAATCTTTTAAGTTTACTGAGGTCCCACTTGTATATTTCTGCTTTTATTTCCAGGACTCTAGCAGGAGGATTACAAAAGATCTTCTTGTGTTTTATGTCCAACAATGTTCTTCCTAGCTTTTCCTCTACGAGTTTTAGAGTGTCCAGTCTTAAGTTTGGGTCTCTGTTCCAATTTGTATTAATTTTTGTGTACGGTGTTTGGGAGTGTTCTAATCTTATTGTTTTACATGTCTCTGTCCAGTTTCCCCAGCACCACGTATTCAAGAGACAGTCTCTTCTCCATTGTGTATCCGTGCCCCCTTTGTCAGAGATTAGTTGAGCATAGGCGTGTGGCTTTATCTCTGGGCTTTCTATCCTGTTGCATTGATCTATATTTCTGTTTTGGTGCCAGTCCGATGCTGTCTTGGTTACTGTAGCTTTGTAGTACAGTGCGAAGTCACGGAGCCCGATTCCTCCAGCTCCTTTTTTTTTTTTCATCAAACTGCTTTGGCCACTCGGGGAGTTTTGTGTCTCCATACACATTTTAAGATTTTTTGTTCTGGTTTTGTAAAACAATTGCCATTGGTAATTTGAGAGGGATTGCACTGAATATGTAGATTGCTTTGGGTAGTATAGTCATTTTCATAATATTGATTCTTTCTATCCAAGAACGTGGTATAGCTCTTCATGTGTTTGTATCATCCTCAGTTTCATTCATCAGTGTCTTATACTTTTCTGTATACAGGTTTTCTGTCTCCCTAGGTAGGTTTATTCCTAGGTATTTTATTCCTTTACTTGCAGGGGTAAATGGGAGTCCTTCCTTAATTTCTCTTTCTTTTTTTCTTCCTTAATGAATAGGAATGCAAGGGATTTCTGTGCATTAATTTTGTGTCCTGCAACGTTTCCAAATCCATGGATTAGCTCTACTAGTTTTACGGTGGCATCTTTAGGATTCTCTACGTATAGAATCATGTCATGTGCAAAGAGTGGCATTGTGACTTCTTCTTTTCCAGTTTGTCTTCCTTTTCTTTCCTTTGCTGCTCTGATTCCCGTGGCTAGAAGTTCCAAAACTATGTTGAATAATAGTGGTGAGAGTGGTCATCCTTGTCTTGTTCCTGATCTTAGAGGACATGCTTTCAGTTCTTCACCACTGAAAATGTTTGCTGCGGGTTTGTTGTATACGTCCTTGATTAAGTTGAGTGAGGTTCCCTCTAAGCCCACGTCCTGGAGGCTTTATATCACAAATGTGTGTTGACATTTGTCACAAGCTTTTCTGCATCGAGTGACTTGATCATATGCTTTTTCCTCTTCAATTTGTCAATAGGGGGAATCACATTGATTTGCGTGTATTGAAGAATCCTTGCATCCCTGGGAAAAATCCCACTTGATGGTGAGTTATGATACTTTTAACGTGGTGTTGGATTCTGTTGCTGCTATTTTGTTGAGCCGCTTTGCATCTGAGTTCATCAGTGATATCGGGATGTAACTCTCTTTCCTACTATCTTTGTCTGGTTTTCCCAACAGGGTGACGGTGACCTCACAGGAAGAGTTTCAGAGTGTTCCTTCCACGCCAATAGTTTGGAAGAGTTTGAGAAAGGTGGGTGTTAGCTCTTTTCTACGTGTTGGATAGAAATAACCTGTGAAGCCATGTGGTCCTGGACTTTTGTTTGTTGGACGATTTGTAATCAGAGTTTCAAGTTCATTACTCGTACTGGGTCTGTTCATATTTTCGATTTTTTCCTGCTTCAGCCGTGGAAGGTCGTACCTTCCTAAGAATTTGTCCATTTCTTCCAGATTGTCCATTTTGTTAGCATAGAGTTGATTGCAGTAGTCTCTTATGACGTTTTGTATTTCTGTGTTGTCCGTTGTAACTTCTTTTACCTTTCTAATTTTATTGATTTCAGTCCTCTCCCTCTTTATCTTGATTCATCTGGCTAAGGATTTATCCATATGGTTTATCTTCTCAAGGAACCAGCTTTTTGTTTTTTTGATCTTTGATATTGTTTTCTTTGTTGCTGTTTCAGTCATTTCTTTCTTCTTTTTCTACCTTTTTATTGACAGTCCCAACTACCTGCAGAGTTTGTTTTCTATGGAGTAAATGATTGGGTCACATGGACACAACTTCTTCCTTTGATCTTATTGGTTTGTGAACTTTGCAATCTTACTTCATTTTTTGATACAGCAGGTTCTTATTAGTTATCCATCTGATACATATTACTGTATATATGTCAATCCCACTCTCCGAATTCATCACACAGCCACCACCAACCCCGCCACTTTCCCCCCTTGGTGGCCATACGTTACTTCTCCACATCTGTGTATCAATTCTGTCCTGTACACTGGTTCATCTGTACCGTTCCTCTAGGTTGAATATATGTGCTTTTATATACGATATCCGATTTTCTCTTTCTGACTGACTTCACTCTGTATGACAGTGTCTAGATCTATCCACGCCTGTACAAATGAACCAACATAGTTCCTTTTCGTGGCTGTATAATATTCCACGGTATATAGGTACCACATCTTCTTTATCCATTCGTCTTTGGGTGGCCATTTAAGTTGTTTCCATGACCTGGCTGCTGTAAATATTGCTGCACTGAACATTGGGGTGCCTGTGCCTTTTAGAATTATGCTCTTCTCTGGGCTTATGCCCTGGTGTGCGATGGCTGAGTCATATGTTATTTCTATTTTCAGTTTTTCAAGGAATCTCCTTGCTTCCCTCCCTAGTGGCTCTATCAATTTACCCTCCCACCAAGAGTGCAAGTGTGTTCTCTTTTCTCCACACCATGCCCAGCAGTTTTTTTTCTTGATTTTCTGATGGTGACCGTTCTAAATGGTGTGAGGTGATACCTCAGTGTAGTTTTGATGTGCATCTCTATAATAATTAGTGATGTTGAGCAGGTTTTTATCTGCTTGTTGGCCACCTGTATGTCTTCTGTGGAGAATAGTCTGTTTAGGACTTCTGCCCATTTTTAGATTGGGTTGTTGGTTTTTTAAATATCAAGCAGCATGTGCTGTTTACATATTTTTGAGATTGATCCTCAGACCGCTGATTTGTATGTAAATATATTTCCCATTCTGTGGGTTGTGTGTTCTTCTTTCTCATAGTTTCCTGTGCTTAGCAAAATCTTTTAAGTTTACTGAGGTCCCACTTGTATATTTCTGCTTTTATTTCCAGGACTCTAGCAGGAGGATTACAAAAGATCTTCTTGTGTTTTATGTCCAACAATGTTCTTCCTAGCTTTTCCTCTACGAGTTTTAGAGTGTCCAGTCTTAAGTTTGGGTCTCTGTTCCAATTTGTATTAATTTTTGTGTACGGTGTTTGGGAGTGTTCTAATCTTATTGTTTTACATGTCTCTGTCCAGTTTCCCCAGCACCACGTATTCAAGAGACAGTCTCTTCTCCATTGTGTATCCGTGCCCCCTTTGTCAGAGATTAGTTGAGCATAGGCGTGTGGCTTTATCTCTGGGCTTTCTATCCTGTTGCATTGATCTATATTTCTGTTTTGGTGCCAGTCCGATGCTGTCTTGGTTACTGTAGCTTTGTAGTACAGTGCGAAGTCACGGAGCCCGATTCCTCCAGCTCCTTTTTTTTTTTTCATCAAACTGCTTTGGCCACTCGGGGAGTTTTGTGTCTCCATACACATTTTAAGATTTTTTGTTCTGGTTTTGTAAAACAATTGCCATTGGTAATTTGAGAGGGATTGCACTGAATATGTAGATTGCTTTGGGTAGTATAGTCATTTTCATAATATTGATTCTTTCTATCCAAGAACGTGGTATAGCTCTTCATGTGTTTGTATCATCCTCAGTTTCATTCATCAGTGTCTTATACTTTTCTGTATACAGGTTTTCTGTCTCCCTAGGTAGGTTTATTCCTAGGTATTTTATTCCTTTACTTGCAGGGGTAAATGGGAGTCCTTCCTTAATTTCTCTTTCTTTTTTTCTTCCTTAATGAATAGGAATGCAAGGGATTTCTGTGCATTAATTTTGTGTCCTGCAACGTTTCCAAATCCATGGATTAGCTCTACTAGTTTTACGGTGGCATCTTTAGGATTCTCTACGTATAGAATCATGTCATGTGCAAAGAGTGGCATTGTGACTTCTTCTTTTCCAGTTTGTCTTCCTTTTCTTTCCTTTGCTGCTCTGATTCCCGTGGCTAGAAGTTCCAAAACTATGTTGAATAATAGTGGTGAGAGTGGTCATCCTTGTCTTGTTCCTGATCTTAGAGGACATGCTTTCAGTTCTTCACCACTGAAAATGTTTGCTGCGGGTTTGTTGTATACGTCCTTGATTAAGTTGAGTGAGGTTCCCTCTAAGCCCACGTCCTGGAGGCTTTATATCACAAATGTGTGTTGACATTTGTCACAAGCTTTTCTGCATCGAGTGACTTGATCATATGCTTTTTCCTCTTCAATTTGTCAATAGGGGGAATCACATTGATTTGCGTGTATTGAAGAATCCTTGCATCCCTGGGAAAAATCCCACTTGATGGTGAGTTATGATACTTTTAACGTGGTGTTGGATTCTGTTGCTGCTATTTTGTTGAGCCGCTTTGCATCTGAGTTCATCAGTGATATCGGGATGTAACTCTCTTTCCTACTATCTTTGTCTGGTTTTCCCAACAGGGTGACGGTGACCTCACAGGAAGAGTTTCAGAGTGTTCCTTCCACGCCAATAGTTTGGAAGAGTTTGAGAAAGGTGGGTGTTAGCTCTTTTCTACGTGTTGGATAGAAATAACCTGTGAAGCCATGTGGTCCTGGACTTTTGTTTGTTGGACGATTTGTAATCAGAGTTTCAAGTTCATTACTCGTACTGGGTCTGTTCATATTTTCGATTTTTTCCTGCTTCAGCCGTGGAAGGTCGTACCTTCCTAAGAATTTGTCCATTTCTTCCAGATTGTCCATTTTGTTAGCATAGAGTTGATTGCAGTAGTCTCTTATGACGTTTTGTATTTCTGTGTTGTCCGTTGTAACTTCTTTTACCTTTCTAATTTTATTGATTTCAGTCCTCTCCCTCTTTATCTTGATTCATCTGGCTAAGGATTTATCCATATGGTTTATCTTCTCAAGGAACCAGCTTTTTGTTTTTTTGATCTTTGATATTGTTTTCTTTGTTGCTGTTTCAGTCATTTCTTTCTTCTTTTTCTACCTTTTTATTGACAGTCCCAACTACCTGCAGAGTTTGTTTTCTATGGAGTAAATGATTGGGTCACATGGACACAACTTCTTCCTTTGATCTTATTGGTTTGTGAACTTTGCAATCTTACTTCATTTTTTGATACAGCAGGTTCTTATTAGTTATCCATCTGATACATATTACTGTATATATGTCAATCCCACTCTCCGAATTCATCACACAGCCACCACCAACCCCGCCACTTTCCCCCCTTGGTGGCCATACGTTACTTCTCCACATCTGTGTATCAATTCTGTCCTGTACACTGGTTCATCTGTACCGTTTCTCTAGGTTGAATATATGTGCTTTTATATACGATATCCGATTTTCTCTTTCTGACTGACTTCACTCTGTATGACAGTGTCTAGATCTATCCACGCCTGTACAAATGAACCAACATAGTTCCTTTTCGTGGCTGTATAATATTCCACGGTATATAGGTACCACATCTTCTTTATCCATTCGTCTTTGGGTGGCCATTTAAGTTGTTTCCATGACCTGGCTGCTGTAAATATTGCTGCACTGAACATTGGGGTGCCTGTGCCTTTTAGAATTATGCTCTTCTCTGGGCTTATGCCCTGGTGTGCGATGGCTGAGTCATATGTTATTTCTATTTTCAGTTTTTCAAGGAATCTCCTTGCTTCCCTCCCTAGTGGCTCTATCAATTTACCCTCCCACCAAGAGTGCAAGTGTGTTCTCTTTTCTCCACACCATGCCCAGCAGTTTTTTTTCTTGATTTTCTGATGGTGACCGTTCTAAATGGTGTGAGGTGATACCTCAGTGTAGTTTTGATGTGCATCTCTATAATAATTAGTGATGTTGAGCAGGTTTTTATCTGCTTGTTGGCCACCTGTATGTCTTCTGTGGAGAATAGTCTGTTTAGGACTTCTGCCCATTTTTAGATTGGGTTGTTGGTTTTTTAAATATCAAGCAGCATGTGCTGTTTACATATTTTTGAGATTGATCCTCAGACCGCTGATTTGTATGTAAATATATTTCCCATTCTGTGGGTTGTGTGTTCTTCTTTCTCATAGTTTCCTGTGCTTAGCAAAATCTTTTAAGTTTACTGAGGTCCCACTTGTATATTTCTGCTTTTATTTCCAGGACTCTAGCAGGAGGATTACAAAAGATCTTCTTGTGTTTTATGTCCAACAATGTTCTTCCTAGCTTTTCCTCTACGAGTTTTAGAGTGTCCAGTCTTAAGTTTGGGTCTCTGTTCCAATTTGTATTAATTTTTGTGTACGGTGTTTGGGAGTGTTCTAATCTTATTGTTTTACATGTCTCTGTCCAGTTTCCCCAGCACCACGTATTCAAGAGACAGTCTCTTCTCCATTGTGTATCCGTGCCCCCTTTGTCAGAGATTAGTTGAGCATAGGCGTGTGGCTTTATCTCTGGGCTTTCTATCCTGTTGCATTGATCTATATTTCTGTTTTGGTGCCAGTCCGATGCTGTCTTGGTTACTGTAGCTTTGTAGTACAGTGCGAAGTCACGGAGCCCGATTCCTCCAGCTCCTTTTTTTTTTTTCATCAAACTGCTTTGGCCACTCGGGGAGTTTTGTGTCTCCATACACATTTTAAGATTTTTTGTTCTGGTTTTGTAAAACAATTGCCATTGGTAATTTGAGAGGGATTGCACTGAATATGTAGATTGCTTTGGGTAGTATAGTCATTTTCATAATATTGATTCTTTCTATCCAAGAACATGGTATAGCTCTTCATGTGTTTGTATCATCCTCAGTTTCATTCATCAGTGTCTTATACTTTTCTGTATACAGGTTTTCTGTCTCCCTAGGTAGGTTTATTCCTAGGTATTTTATTCCTTTACTTGCAGGGGTAAATGGGAGTCCTTCCTTAATTTCTCTTTCTTTTTTTCTTCCTTAATGAATAGGAATGCAAGGGATTTCTGTGCATTAATTTTGTGTCCTGCAACGTTTCCAAATCCATGGATTAGCTCTACTAGTTTTACGGTGGCATCTTTAGGATTCTCTACGTATAGAATCATGTCATGTGCAAAGAGTGGCATTGTGACTTCTTCTTTTCCAGTTTGTCTTCCTTTTCTTTCCTTTGCTGCTCTGATTCCCGTGGCTAGAAGTTCCAAAACTATGTTGAATAATAGTGGTGAGAGTGGTCATCCTTGTCTTGTTCCTGATCTTAGAGGACATGCTTTCAGTTCTTCACCACTGAAAATGTTTGCTGCGGGTTTGTTGTATACGTCCTTGATTAAGTTGAGTGAGGTTCCCTCTAAGCCCACGTCCTGGAGGCTTTATATCACAAATGTGTGTTGACATTTGTCACAAGCTTTTCTGCATCGAGTGACTTGATCATATGCTTTTTCCTCTTCAATTTGTCAATAGGGGGAATCACATTGATTTGCGTGTATTGAAGAATCCTTGCATCCCTGGGAAAAATCCCACTTGATGGTGAGTTATGATACTTTTAACGTGGTGTTGGATTCTGTTGCTGCTATTTTGTTGAGCCGCTTTGCATCTGAGTTCATCAGTGATATCGGGATGTAACTCTCTTTCCTACTATCTTTGTCTGGTTTTCCCAACAGGGTGACGGTGACCTCACAGGAAGAGTTTCAGAGTGTTCCTTCCACGCCAATAGTTTGGAAGAGTTTGAGAAAGGTGGGTGTTAGCTCTTTTCTACGTGTTGGATAGAAATAACCTGTGAAGCCATGTGGTCCTGGACTTTTGTTTGTTGGACGATTTGTAATCAGAGTTTCAAGTTCATTACTCGTACTGGGTCTGTTCATATTTTCGATTTTTTCCTGCTTCAGCCGTGGAAGGTCGTACCTTCCTAAGAATTTGTCCATTTCTTCCAGATTGTCCATTTTGTTAGCATAGAGTTGATTGCAGTAGTCTCTTATGACGTTTTGTATTTCTGTGTTGTCCGTTGTAACTTCTTTTACCTTTCTAATTTTATTGATTTCAGTCCTCTCCCTCTTTATCTTGATTCATCTGGCTAAGGATTTATCCATATGGTTTATCTTCTCAAGGAACCAGCTTTTTGTTTTTTTGATCTTTGATATTGTTTTCTTTGTTGCTGTTTCAGTCATTTCTTTCTTCTTTTTCTACCTTTTTATTGACAGTCCCAACTACCTGCAGAGTTTGTTTTCTATGGAGTAAATGATTGGGTCACATGGACACAACTTCTTCCTTTGATCTTATTGGTTTGTGAACTTTGCAATCTTACTTCATTTTTTGATACAGCAGGTTCTTATTAGTTATCCATCTGATACATATTACTGTATATATGTCAATCCCACTCTCCGAATTCATCACACAGCCACCACCAACCCCGCCACTTTCCCCCCTTGGTGGCCATACGTTACTTCTCCACATCTGTGTATCAATTCTGTCCTGTACACTGGTTCATCTGTACCGTTTCTCTAGGTTGAATATATGTGCTTTTATATACGATATCCGATTTTCTCTTTCTGACTGACTTCACTCTGTATGACAGTGTCTAAATCTATCCACGCCTGTACAAATGAACCAACATAGTTCCTTTTCGTGGCTGTATAATATTCCACGGTATATAGGTACCACATCTTCTTTATCCATTCGTCTTTGGGTGGCCATTTAAGTTGTTTCCATGACCTGGCTGCTGTAAATATTGCTGCACTGAACATTGGGGTGCCTGTGCCTTTTAGAATTATGCTCTTCTCTGGGCTTATGCCCTGGTGTGCGATGGCTGAGTCATATGTTATTTCTATTTTCAGTTTTTCAAGGAATCTCCTTGCTTCCCTCCCTAGTGGCTCTATCAATTTACCCTCCCACCAAGAGTGCAAGTGTGTTCTCTTTTCTCCACACCATGCCCAGCAGTTTTTTTTCTTGATTTTCTGATGGTGACCGTTCTAAATGGTGTGAGGTGATACCTCAGTGTAGTTTTGATGTGCATCTCTATAATAATTAGTGATGTTGAGCAGGTTTTTATCTGCTTGTTGGCCACCTGTATGTCTTCTGTGGAGAATAGTCTGTTTAGGACTTCTGCCCATTTTTAGATTGGGTTGTTGGTTTTTTAAATATCAAGCAGCATGTGCTGTTTACATATTTTTGAGATTGATCCTCAGACCGCTGATTTGTATGTAAATATTTTTCCCATTCTGTGGGTTGTGTGTTCTTCTTTCTCATAGTTTCCTGTGCTTAGCAAAATCTTTTAAGTTTACTGAGGTCCCACTTGTATATTTCTGCTTTTATTTCCAGGACTCTAGCAGGAGGATTACAAAAGATCTTCTTGTGTTTTATGTCCAACAATGTTCTTCCTAGCTTTTCCTCTACGAGTTTTAGAGTGTCCAGTCTTAAGTTTGGGTCTCTGTTCCAATTTGTATTAATTTTTGTGTACGGTGTTTGGGAGTGTTCTAATCTTATTGTTTTACATGTCTCTGTCCAGTTTCCCCAGCACCACGTATTCAAGAGACAGTCTCTTCTCCATTGTGTATCCGTGCCCCCTTTGTCAGAGATTAGTTGAGCATAGGCGTGTGGCTTTATCTCTGGGCTTTCTATCCTGTTGCATTGATCTATATTTCTGTTTTGGTGCCAGTCCGATGCTGTCTTGGTTACTGTAGCTTTGTAGTACAGTGCGAAGTCACGGAGCCCGATTCCTCCAGCTCCTTTTTTTTTTTTTCATCAAACTGCTTTGGCCACTCGGGGAGTTTTGTGTCTCCATACACATTTTAAGATTTTTTGTTCTGGTTTTGTAAAACAATTGCCATTGGTAATTTGAGAGGGATTGCACTGAATATGTAGATTGCTTTGGGTAGTATAGTCATTTTCATAATATTGATTCTTTCTATCCAAGAACATGGTATAGCTCTTCATGTGTTTGTATCATCCTCAGTTTCATTCATCAGTGTCTTATACTTTTCTGTATACAGGTTTTCTGTCTCCCTAGGTAGGTGTATTCCTAGGTATTTTATTCCTTTACTTGCAGGGGTAAATGGGAGTCCTTCCTTAATTTTTCTTTCTTTTTTTCTTCCTTAATGAATAGGAATGCAAGGGATTTCTGTGCATTAATTTTGTGTCCTGCAACGTTTCCAAATCCATGGATTAGCTCTACTAGTTTTACGGTGGCATCTTTAGGATTCTCTACGTATAGAATCATGTCATGTGCAAAGAGTGGCATTGTGACTTCTTCTTTTCCAGTTTGTCTTCCTTTTCTTTCCTTTGCTGCTCTGATTCCCGTGGCTAGAAGTTCCAAAACTATGTTGAATAATAGTGGTGAGAGTGGTCATCCTTGTCTTGTTCCTGATCTTAGAGGACATGCTTTCAGTTCTTCACCACTGAAAATGTTTGCTGCGGGTTTGTTGTATACGTCCTTGATTAAGTTGAGTGAGGTTCCCTCTAAGCCCACGTCCTGGAGGCTTTATATCACAAATGTGTGTTGACATTTGTCACAAGCTTTTCTGCATCGAGTGACTTGATCATATGCTTTTTCCTCTTCAATTTGTCAATAGGGGGAATCACATTGATTTGCGTGTATTGAAGAATCCTTGCATCCCTGGGAAAAATCCCACTTGATGGTGAGTTATGATACTTTTAACGTGGTGTTGGATTCTGTTGCTGCTATTTTGTTGAGCCGCTTTGCATCTCAGTTCATCAGTGATATTGGGATGTAACTCTCTTTCCTACTATCTTTGTCTGGTTTTCCCAACAGGGTGACGGTGACCTCACAGGAAGAGTTTCAGAGTGTTCCTTCCACGCCAATAGTTTGGAAGAGTTTGAGAAAGGTGGGTGTTAGCTCTTTTCTACGTGTTGGATAGAAATAACCTGTGAAGCCATCTGGTCCTGGACTTTTGTTTGTTGGACGATTTGTAATCAGAGTTTCAAGTTCATTACTCGTACTGGGTCTGTTCATATTTTCGATTTTTTCCTGCTTCAGCCGTGGAAGGTCGTACCTTCCTAAGAATTTGTCCATTTCTTCCAGATTGTCCATTTTGTTAGCATAGAGTTGATTGCAGTAGTCTCTTATGACGTTTTGTATTTCTGTGTTGTCCGTTGTAACTTCTTTTACCTTTCTAATTTTATTGATTTCAGTCCTCTCCCTCTTTATCTTGATGCATCTGGCTAAGGATTTATCCATATGGTTTATCTTCTCAAGGAACCAGCTTTTTGTTTTTTTGATCTTTGATATTGTTTTCTTTGTTGCTGTTTCAGTCATTTCTTTCTTCTTTTTCTACCTTTTTATTGACAGTCCCAACTACCTGCAGAGTTTGTTTTCTATGGAGTAAATGATTGGGTCACATGGACACAACTTCTTCCTTTGATCTTATTGGTTTGTGAACTTTGCAATCTTACTTCATTTTTTGATACAGCAGGTTCTTATTAGTTATCCATCTGATACATATTACTGTATATATGTCAATCCCACTCTCCGAATTCATCACACAGCCACCACCAACCCCGCCACTTTCCCCCCTTGGTGGCCATACGTTACTTCTCCACATCTGTGTATCAATTCTGTCCTGTACACTGGTTCATCTGTACCGTTTCTCTAGGTTGAATATATGTGCTTTTATATACGATATCCGATTTTCTCTTTCTGACTGACTTCACTCTGTATGACAGTGTCTAGATCTATCCACGCCTGTACAAATGAACCAACATAGTTCCTTTTCGTGGCTGTATAATATTCCATGGTATATAGGTACCACATCTTCTTTATCCATTCGTCTTTGGGTGGCCATTTAAGTTGTTTCCATGACCTGGCTGCTGTAAATATTGCTGCACTGAACATTGGGGTGCCTGTGCCTTTTAGAATTATGCTCTTCTCTGGGCTTATGCCCTGGTGTGCGATGGCTGAGTCATATGTTATTTCTATTTTCAGTTTTTCAAGGAATCTCCTTGCTTCCCTCCCTAGTGGCTCTATCAATTTACCCTCCCACCAAGAGTGCAAGTGTGTTCTCTTTTCTCCACACCATGCCCAGCAGTTTTTTTTCTTGATTTTCTGATGGTGACCGTTCTAAATGGTGTGAGGTGATACCTCAGTGTAGTTTTGATGTGCATCTCTATAATAATTAGTGATGTTGAGCAGGTTTTTATCTGCTTGTTGGCCACCTGTATGTCTTCTGTGGAGAATAGTCTGTTTAGGACTTCTGCCCATTTTTAGATTGGGTTGTTGGTTGTTTAATATCAAGCAGCATGTGCTGTTTACATATTTTTGAGATTGATCCTCAGACCGCTGATTTGTATGTAAATATTTTTCCCATTCTGTGGGTTGTGTGTTCTTCTTTCTCATAGTTTCCTGTGCTTAGCAAAATCTTTTAAGGTTACTGAGGTCCCACTTGTATATTTCTGTTTTTATTTCCAGGACTCTAGCAGGAGGATTACAAAAGATCTTCTTGTGTTTTATGTCCAACGACGTTCTTCCTAGGTTTTCCTCTACGAGTTTTAGAGTGTCCAGACTTAAGTTTGGGTCTCTGTTCCAATTTGTATTAATTTTTGTGTACGGTGTTTTGGAGTGTTCTAATCTTATTGTTTTACATGTCTCTGTCCAGTTTCCCCAGCACCACGTATTCAAGAGACAGTCTCTTCTCCATTGTGTATCTGTGCCCCCTTTGTCAGAGATTAGTTGAGCATAGGCGTGTGGCTTTATCTCTGGGCTTTCTATCCTGTTGCATTGATCTATATTTCCGTTTTGGTGCCAGTCCGATGCTGTCTTGCTTACTGTAGCTTTGTAGGACAGTGCGAAGTCACGGAGCCTGATTCCTCCAGCTCCTTTTTCTTTTTTCATCAAACTGCTTTGGCTACTTGGGGAGTTTTGTGTCTCCATACACATTTTAAGATTTTTTGTTCTGGTTTTGTAAAGAAATTGCCATTGGTAATTTGAGAGGGATTGCACTGAATATGTAGATTGCTTTGGGTAGTATAGTCATTTTCATAATATTGATTCTTCCTATCCAAGAACATGGTATAGCTCTTCATCTGTTCGTATCATCCTCAGTTTCATTCATCAGTGTCTTATACTTTTCTGTATACAGGTTTTCTGTCTCCCTAGGTAGGTGTATTCCTAGGTCTTTTATTCCTTTACTTGCAGGGGTAAATTGGAGTCCTTCCTTAATTTCTCTTTCTTTTTTTCTTCCTTAATGAATAGGAATGCAAGGGATTTCTGTGCATTAATTTTGTGTCCTGCAACGTTTCCAAATCCATGGATTAGCTCTACTAGTTTTACGGTGGCATCTTTAGGATTCTCTACGTATAGAATCATGTCATGTGCAAAGAGTGGCATTGTGACTTCTTCTTTTCCAGTTTGTCTTCCTTTTCTTTCCTTTGCTGCTCTGATTCCCGTGGCTAGAAGTTCCAAAACTATGTTGAATAATAGTGGTGAGAGTGGTCATCCTTGTCTTGTTCCTGATCTTAGAGGACATGCTTTCAGTTCTTCACCACTGAAAATGTTTGCTGCGGGTTTGTTGTATACGTCCTTGATTAAGTTGAGTGAGGTTCCCTCTAAGCCCACGTCCTGGAGGCTTTATATCACAAATGTGTGTTGACATTTGTCACAAGCTTTTCTGCATCGAGTGACTTGATCATATGCTTTTTCCTCTTCAATTTGTCAATAGGGGGAATCACATTGATTTGCGTGTATTGAAGAATCCTTGCATCCCTGGGAAAAATCCCACTTGATGGTGAGTTATGATACTTTTAACGTGGTGTTGGATTCTGTTGCTGCTATTTTGTTGAGCCGCTTTGCATCTGAGTTCATCAGTGATATCGGGATGTAACTCTCTTTCCTACTATCTTTGTCTGGTTTTCCCAACAGGGTGACGGTGACCTCACAGGAAGAGTTTCAGAGTGTTCCTTCCACGCCAATAGTTTGGAAGAGTTTGAGAAAGGTGGGTGTTAGCTCTTTTCTACGTGTTGGATAGAAATAACCTGTGAAGCCATCTGGTCCTGGACTTTTGTTTGTTGGACGATTTGTAATCAGAGTTTCAAGTTCATTACTCGTACTGGGTCTGTTCATATTTTCGATTTTTTCCTGCTTCAGCCGTGGAAGGTCGTACCTTCCTAAGAATTTGTCCATTTCTTCCAGATTGTCCATTTTGTTAGCATAGAGTTGATTGCAGTAGTCTCTTATGACGTTTTGTATTTCTGTGTTGTCCGTTGTAACTTCTTTTACCTTTCTAATTTTATTGATTTCAGTCCTCTCCCTCTTTATCTTGATGCATCTGGCTAAGGATTTATCCATATGGTTTATCTTCTCAAGGAACCAGCTTTTTGTTTTTTTGATCTTTGATATTGTTTTCTTTGTTGCTGTTTCAGTCATTTCTTTCTTCTTTTTCTACCTTTTTATTGACAGTCCCAACTACCTGCAGAGTTTGTTTTCTATGGAGTAAATGATTGGGTCACATGGACACAACTTCTTCCTTTGATCTTATTGGTTTGTGAACTTTGCAATCTTACTTCATTTTTTGATACAGCAGGTTCTTATTAGTTATCCATCTGATACATATTACTGTATATATGTCAATCCCACTCTCCGAATTCATCACACAGCCACCACCAACCCCGCCACTTTCCCCCCTTGGTGGCCATACGTTACTTCTCCACATCTGTGTATCAATTCTGTCCTGTACACTGGTTCATCTGTACCGTTCCTCTAGGTTGAATATATGTGCTTTTATATACGATATCCGATTTTCTCTTTCTGACTGACTTCACTCTGTATGACAGTGTCTAGATCTATCCACGCCTGTACAAATGAACCAACATAGTTCCTTTTCGTGGCTGTATAATATTCCACGGTATATAGGTACCACATCTTCTTTATCCATTCGTCTTTGGGTGGCCATTTAAGTTGTTTCCATGACCTGGCTGTTGTAAATGGTGCTGCACTGAACATTGGGGTGCCTGTGCCTTTTAGAATTATGCTCTTCTCTGGGCTTATGCCCTGGTGTGTGATGGCTGAGTCATATGTTATTTCTATTTTCAGTTTTTCAAGGAATCTCCTTGCTTCCCTCCCTAGTGGCTCTATCAATTTACACTCCCACCAAGAGTGCAAGTGTGTTCTCTTTTCTCCACACCGTGCCCAGCAGTTTTTTTTGTTGATTTTCTGATGGTGACCGCTCTAAATGGTGTGAGGTGATACCTCAGTGTAGTTTTGATGTGCATCTCTATAATAATTAGTGATGTTGAGCAGGTTTTTATCTGCTTGTTGGCCACCTGTATGTCTTCTGTGGAGAATAGTCTGTTTAGGACTTCTGCCCATTTTTAGATTGGGTTGTTGGTTTTTTAAATATCAAGCAGCATGTGCTGTTTACATATTTTTGAGATTGATCCTCAGACCGCTGATTTGTATGTAAATATTTTTCCCATTCTGTGGGTTGTGTGTTCTTCTTTCTCATAGTTTCCTGTGCTTAGCAAAATCTTTTAAGTTTACTGAGGTCCCACTTGTATATTTCTGCTTTTATTTCCAGGACTCTAGCAGGAGGATTACAAAAGATCTTCTTGTGTTTTATGTCCAACAATGTTCTTCCTAGCTTTTCCTCTACGAGTTTTAGAGTGTCCAGACTTAAGTTTGGGTCTCTGTTCCAATTTGTATTAATTTTTGTGTACGGTGTTTGGGAGTGTTCTAATCTTATTGTTTTACATGTCTCTGTCCAGTTTCCCCAGCACCACGTATTCAAGAGACAGTCTCTTCTCCATTGTGTATCCGTGCCCCCTTTGTCAGAGATTAGTTGAGCATAGGCGTGTGGCTTTATCTCTGGGCTTTCTATCCTGTTGCATTGATCTATATTTCTGTTTTGGTGCCAGTCCGATGCTGTCTTGGTTACTGTAGCTTTGTAGAACAGTGCGAAGTCACGGAGCCCGATTCCTCCAGCTCTTTTTTTTTTCATCAAACTGCTTTGGCCACTCGGGGAGTTTTGTGTCTCCATACACATTTTAAGATTTTTTGTTCTGGTTTTGTAAAGAAATTGCCATTGGTAATTTGAGAGGGATTGCACTGAATATGTAGATTGCTTTGGGTAGTATAGTCATTTTCATAATATTGATTCTTCCTATCCAAGAACATGGTATAGCTCTTCATCTGTTCGTATCATCCTCAGTTTCATTCATCAGTGTCTTATACTTTTCTGTATACAGGTTTTCTGTCTCCCTAGGTAGGTGTATTCCTAGGTCTTTTATTCCTTTACTTGCAGGGGTAAATTGGAGTCCTTCCTTAATTTCTCTTTCTTTTTTTCTTCCTTAATGAATAGGAATGCAAGGGATTTCTGTGCATTAATTTTGTGTCCTGCAACGTTTCCAAATCCATGGATTAGCTCTACTAGTTTTACGGTGGCATCTTTAGGATTCTCTACGTATAGAATCATGTCATGTGCAAAGAGTGGCATTGTGACTTCTTCTTTTCCAGTTTGTCTTCCTTTTCTTTCCTTTGCTGCTCTGATTCCCGTGGCTAGAAGTTCCAAAACTATGTTGAATAATAGTGGTGAGAGTGGTCATCCTTGTCTTGTTCCTGATCTTAGAGGACATGCTTTCAGTTCTTCACCACTGAAAATGTTTGCTGCGGGTTTGTTGTATACGTCCTTGATTAAGTTGAGTGAGGTTCCCTCTAAGCCCACGTCCTGGAGGCTTTATATCACAAATGTGTGTTGACATTTGTCACAAGCTTTTCTGCATCGAGTGACTTGATCATATGCTTTTTCCTCTTCAATTTGTCAATAGGGGGAATCACATTGATTTGCGTGTATTGAAGAATCCTTGCATCCCTGGGAAAAATCCCACTTGATGGTGAGTTATGATACTTTTAACGTGGTGTTGGATTCTGTTGCTGCTATTTTGTTGAGCCGCTTTGCATCTCAGTTCATCAGTGATATCGGGATGTAACTCTCTTTCCTACTATCTTTGTCTGGTTTTCCCAACAGGGTGACGGTGACCTCACAGGAAGAGTTTCAGAGTGTTCCTTCCACGCCAATAGTTTGGAAGAGTTTGAGAAAGGTGGGTGTTAGCTCTTTTCTACGTGTTGGATAGAAATAACCTGTGAAGCCATGTGGTCCTGGACTTTTGTTTGTTGGACGATTTGTAATCAGAGTTTCAAGTTCATTACTCGTACTGGGTCTGTTCATATTTTCGATTTTTTCCTGCTTCAGCCGTGGAAGGTCGTACCTTCCTAAGAATTTGTCCATTTCTTCCAGATTGTCCATTTTGTTAGCATAGAGTTGATTGCAGTAGTCTCTTATGACGTTTTGTATTTCTGTGTTGTCCGTTGTAACTTCTTTTACCTTTCTAATTTTATTGATTTCAGTCCTCTCCCTCTTTATCTTGATTCATCTGGCTAAGGATTTATCCATATGGTTTATCTTCTCAAGGAACCAGCTTTTTGTTTTTTTGATCTTTGATATTGTTTTCTTTGTTGCTGTTTCAGTCATTTCTTTCTTCTTTTTCTACCTTTTTATTGACAGTCCCAACTACCTGCAGAGTTTGTTTTCTATGGAGTAAATGATTGGGTCACATGGACACAACTTCTTCCTTTGATCTTATTGGTTTGTGAACTTTGCAATCTTACTTCATTTTTTGATACAGCAGGTTCTTATTAGTTATCCATCTGATACATATTACTGTATATATGTCAATCCCACTCTCCGAATTCATCACACAGCCACCACCAACCCCGCCACTTTCCCCCCTTGGTGGCCATACGTTACTTCTCCACATCTGTGTATCAATTCTGTCCTGTACACTGGTTCATCTGTACCGTTTCTCTAGGTTGAATATATGTGCTTTTATATACGATATCCGATTTTCTCTTTCTGACTGACTTCACTCTGTATGACAGTGTCTAAATCTATCCACGCCTGTACAAATGAACCAACATAGTTCCTTTTCGTGGCTGTATAATATTCCACGGTATATAGGTACCACATCTTCTTTATCCATTCGTCTTTGGGTGGCCATTTAAGTTGTTTCCATGACCTGGCTGCTGTAAATATTGCTGCACTGAACATTGGGGTGCCTGTGCCTTTTAGAATTATGCTCTTCTCTGGGCTTATGCCCTGGTGTGCGATGGCTGAGTCATATGTTATTTCTATTTTCAGTTTTTCAAGGAATCTCCTTGCTTCCCTCCCTAGTGGCTCTATCAATTTACCCTCCCACCAAGAGTGCAAGTGTGTTCTCTTTTCTCCACACCATGCCCAGCAGTTTTTTTTCTTGATTTTCTGATGGTGACCGTTCTAAATGGTGTGAGGTGATACCTCAGTGTAGTTTTGATGTGCATCTCTATAATAATTAGTGATGTTGAGCAGGTTTTTATCTGCTTGTTGGCCACCTGTATGTCTTCTGTGGAGAACAGTCTGTTTAGGACTTCTGCCCATTTTTAGATTGGGTTGTTGGTTTTTTAAATATCAAGCAGCATGTGCTGTTTACATATTTTTGAGATTGATCCTCAGACCGCTGATTTGTATGTAAATATTTTTCCCATTCTGTGGGTTGTGTGTTCTTCTTTCTCATAGTTTCCTGTGCTTAGCAAAATCTTTTAAGTTTACTGAGGTCCCACTTGTATATTTCTGCTTTTATTTCCAGGACTCTAGCAGGAGGATTACAAAAGATCTTCTTGTGTTTTATGTCCAACAATGTTCTTCCTAGCTTTTCCTCTACGAGTTTTAGAGTGTCCAGTCTTAAGTTTGGGTCTCTGTTCCAATTTGTATTAATTTTTGTGTACGGTGTTTGGGAGTGTTCTAATCTTATTGTTTTACATGTCTCTGTCCAGTTTCCCCAGCACCACGTATTCAAGAGACAGTCTCTTCTCCATTGTGTATCCGTGCCCCCTTTGTCAGAGATTAGTTGAGCATAGGCGTGTGGCTTTATCTCTGGGCTTTCTATCCTGTTGCATTGATCTATATTTCTGTTTTGGTGCCAGTCCGATGCTGTCTTGGTTACTGTAGCTTTGTAGTACAGTGCGAAGTCACGGAGCCCGATTCCTCCAGCTCCTTTTTTTTTTTTTCATCAAACTGCTTTGGCCACTCGGGGAGTTTTGTGTCTCCATACACATTTTAAGATTTTTTGTTCTGGTTTTGTAAAACAATTGCCATTGGTAATTTGAGAGGGATTGCACTGAATATGTAGATTGCTTTGGGTAGTATAGTCATTTTCATAATATTGATTCTTTCTATCCAAGAACATGGTATAGCTCTTCATGTGTTTGTATCATCCTCAGTTTCATTCATCAGTGTCTTATACTTTTCTGTATACAGGTTTTCTGTCTCCCTAGGTAGGTGTATTCCTAGGTATTTTATTCCTTTACTTGCAGGGGTAAATGGGAGTCCTTCCTTAATTTTTCTTTCTTTTTTTCTTCCTTAATGAATAGGAATGCAAGGGATTTCTGTGCATTAATTTTGTGTCCTGCAACGTTTCCAAATCCATGGATTAGCTCTACTAGTTTTACGGTGGCATCTTTAGGATTCTCTACGTATAGAATCATGTCATGTGCAAAGAGTGGCATTGTGACTTCTTCTTTTCCAGTTTGTCTTCCTTTTCTTTCCTTTGCTGCTCTGATTCCCGTGGCTAGAAGTTCCAAAACTATGTTGAATAATAGTGGTGAGAGTGGTCATCCTTGTCTTGTTCCTGATCTTAGAGGACATGCTTTCAGTTCTTCACCACTGAAAATGTTTGCTGCGGGTTTGTTGTATACGTCCTTGATTAAGTTGAGTGAGGTTCCCTCTAAGCCCACGTCCTGGAGGCTTTATATCACAAATGTGTGTTGACATTTGTCACAAGCTTTTCTGCATCGAGTGACTTGATCATATGCTTTTTCCTCTTCAATTTGTCAATAGGGGGAATCACATTGATTTGCGTGTATTGAAGAATCCTTGCATCCCTGGGAAAAATCCCACTTGATGGTGAGTTATGATACTTTTAACGTGGTGTTGGATTCTGTTGCTGCTATTTTGTTGAGCCGCTTTGCATCTCAGTTCATCAGTGATATTGGGATGTAACTCTCTTTCCTACTATCTTTGTCTGGTTTTCCCAACAGGGTGACGGTGACCTCACAGGAAGAGTTTCAGAGTGTTCCTTCCACGCCAATAGTTTGGAAGAGTTTGAGAAAGGTGGGTGTTAGCTCTTTTCTACGTGTTGGATAGAAATAACCTGTGAAGCCATGTGGTCCTGGACTTTTGTTTGTTGGACGATTTGTAATCAGAGTTTCAAGTTCATTACTCGTACTGGGTCTGTTCATATTTTCGATTTTTTCCTGCTTCAGCCGTGGAAGGTCGTACCTTCCTAAGAATTTGTCCATTTCTTCCAGATTGTCCATTTTGTTAGCATAGAGTTGATTGCAGTAGTCTCTTATGACGTTTTGTATTTCTGTGTTGTCCGTTGTAACTTCTTTTACCTTTCTAATTTTATTGATTTCAGTCCTCTCCCTCTTTATCTTGATGCATCTGGCTAAGGATTTATCCATATGGTTTATCTTCTCAAGGAACCAGCTTTTTGTTTTTTTGATCTTTGATATTGTTTTCTTTGTTGCTGTTTCAGTCATTTCTTTCTTCTTTTTCTACCTTTTTATTGACAGTCCCAACTACCTGCAGAGTTTGTTTTCTATGGAGTAAATGATTGGGTCACATGGACACAACTTCTTCCTTTGATCTTATTGGTTTGTGAACTTTGCAATCTTACTTCATTTTTTGATACAGCAGGTTCTTATTAGTTATCCATCTGATACATATTACTGTATATATGTCAATCCCACTCTCCGAATTCATCACACAGCCACCACCAACCCCGCCACTTTCCCCCCTTGGTGGCCATACGTTACTTCTCCACATCTGTGTATCAATTCTGTCCTGTACACTGGTTCATCTGTACCGTTTCTCTAGGTTGAATATATGTGCTTTTATATACGATATCCGATTTTCTCTTTCTGACTGACTTCACTCTGTATGACAGTGTCTAGATCTATCCACGCCTGTACAAATGAACCAACATAGTTCCTTTTCGTGGCTGTATAATATTCCATGGTATATAGGTACCACATCTTCTTTATCCATTCGTCTTTGGGTGGCCATTTAAGTTGTTTCCATGACCTGGCTGCTGTAAATATTGCTGCACTGAACATTGGGGTGCCTGTGCCTTTTAGAATTATGCTCTTCTCTGGGCTTATGCCCTGGTGTGCGATGGCTGAGTCATATGTTATTTCTATTTTCAGTTTTTCAAGGAATCTCCTTGCTTCCCTCCCTAGTGGCTCTATCAATTTACCCTCCCACCAAGAGTGCAAGTGTGTTCTCTTTTCTCCACACCATGCCCAGCAGTTTTTTTTCTTGATTTTCTGATGGTGACCGTTCTAAATGGTGTGAGGTGATACCTCAGTGTAGTTTTGATGTGCATCTCTATAATAATTAGTGATGTTGAGCAGGTTTTTATCTGCTTGTTGGCCACCTGTATGTCTTCTGTGGAGAATAGTCTGTTTAGGACTTCTGCCCATTTTTAGATTGGGTTGTTGGTTGTTTAATATCAAGCAGCATGTGCTGTTTACATATTTTTGAGATTGATCCTCAGACCGCTGATTTGTATGTAAATATTTTTCCCATTCTGTGGGTTGTGTGTTCTTCTTTCTCATAGTTTCCTGTGCTTAGCAAAATCTTTTAAGGTTACTGAGGTCCCACTTGTATATTTCTGTTTTTATTTCCAGGACTCTAGCAGGAGGATTACAAAAGATCTTCTTGTGTTTTATGTCCAACGACGTTCTTCCTAGGTTTTCCTCTACGAGTTTTAGAGTGTCCAGACTTAAGTTTGGGTCTCTGTTCCAATTTGTATTAATTTTTGTGTACGGTGTTTTGGAGTGTTCTAATCTTATTGTTTTACATGTCTCTGTCCAGTTTCCCCAGCACCACGTATTCAAGAGACAGTCTCTTCTCCATTGTGTATCTGTGCCCCCTTTGTCAGAGATTAGTTGAGCATAGGCGTGTGGCTTTATCTCTGGGCTTTCTATCCTGTTGCATTGATCTATATTTCCGTTTTGGTGCCAGTCCGATGCTGTCTTGCTTACTGTAGCTTTGTAGGACAGTGCGAAGTCACGGAGCCTGATTCCTCCAGCTCCTTTTTCTTTTTTCATCAAACTGCTTTGGCTACTTGGGGAGTTTTGTGTCTCCATACACATTTTAAGATTTTTTGTTCTGGTTTTGTAAAGAAATTGCCATTGGTAATTTGAGAGGGATTGCACTGAATATGTAGATTGCTTTGGGTAGTATAGTCATTTTCATAATATTGATTCTTCCTATCCAAGAACATGGTATAGCTCTTCATCTGTTCGTATCATCCTCAGTTTCATTCATCAGTGTCTTATACTTTTCTGTATACAGGTTTTCTGTCTCCCTAGGTAGGTGTATTCCTAGGTCTTTTATTCCTTTACTTGCAGGGGTAAATTGGAGTCCTTCCTTAATTTCTCTTTCTTTTTTTCTTCCTTAATGAATAGGAATGCAAGGGATTTCTGTGCATTAATTTTGTGTCCTGCAACGTTTCCAAATCCATGGATTAGCTCTACTAGTTTTACGGTGGCATCTTTAGGATTCTCTACGTATAGAATCATGTCATGTGCAAAGAGTGGCATTGTGACTTCTTCTTTTCCAGTTTGTCTTCCTTTTCTTTCCTTTGCTGCTCTGATTCCCGTGGCTAGAAGTTCCAAAACTATGTTGAATAATAGTGGTGAGAGTGGTCATCCTTGTCTTGTTCCTGATCTTAGAGGACATGCTTTCAGTTCTTCACCACTGAAAATGTTTGCTGCGGGTTTGTTGTATACGTCCTTGATTAAGTTGAGTGAGGTTCCCTCTAAGCCCACGTCCTGGAGGCTTTATATCACAAATGTGTGTTGACATTTGTCACAAGCTTTTCTGCATCGAGTGACTTGATCATATGCTTTTTCCTCTTCAATTTGTCAATAGGGGGAATCACATTGATTTGCGTGTATTGAAGAATCCTTGCATCCCTGGGAAAAATCCCACTTGATGGTGAGTTATGATACTTTTAACGTGGTGTTGGATTCTGTTGCTGCTATTTTGTTGAGCCGCTTTGCATCTGAGTTCATCAGTGATATCGGGATGTAACTCTCTTTCCTACTATCTTTGTCTGGTTTTCCCAACAGGGTGACGGTGACCTCACAGGAAGAGTTTCAGAGTGTTCCTTCCACGCCAATAGTTTGGAAGAGTTTGAGAAAGGTGGGTGTTAGCTCTTTTCTACGTGTTGGATAGAAATAACCTGTGAAGCCATCTGGTCCTGGACTTTTGTTTGTTGGACGATTTGTAATCAGAGTTTCAAGTTCATTACTCGTACTGGGTCTGTTCATATTTTCGATTTTTTCCTGCTTCAGCCGTGGAAGGTCGTACCTTCCTAAGAATTTGTCCATTTCTTCCAGATTGTCCATTTTGTTAGCATAGAGTTGATTGCAGTAGTCTCTTATGACGTTTTGTATTTCTGTGTTGTCCGTTGTAACTTCTTTTACCTTTCTAATTTTATTGATTTCAGTCCTCTCCCTCTTTATCTTGATGCATCTGGCTAAGGATTTATCCATATGGTTTATCTTCTCAAGGAACCAGCTTTTTGTTTTTTTGATCTTTGATATTGTTTTCTTTGTTGCTGTTTCAGTCATTTCTTTCTTCTTTTTCTACCTTTTTATTGACAGTCCCAACTACCTGCAGAGTTTGTTTTCTATGGAGTAAATGATTGGGTCACATGGACACAACTTCTTCCTTTGATCTTATTGGTTTGTGAACTTTGCAATCTTACTTCATTTTTTGATACAGCAGGTTCTTATTAGTTATCCATCTGATACATATTACTGTATATATGTCAATCCCACTCTCCGAATTCATCACACAGCCACCACCAACCCCGCCACTTTCCCCCCTTGGTGGCCATACGTTACTTCTCCACATCTGTGTATCAATTCTGTCCTGTACACTGGTTCATCTGTACCGTTCCTCTAGGTTGAATATATGTGCTTTTATATACGATATCCGATTTTCTCTTTCTGACTGACTTCACTCTGTATGACAGTGTCTAGATCTATCCACGCCTGTACAAATGAACCAACATAGTTCCTTTTCGTGGCTGTATAATATTCCACGGTATATAGGTACCACATCTTCTTTATCCATTCGTCTTTGGGTGGCCATTTAAGTTGTTTCCATGACCTGGCTGTTGTAAATGGTGCTGCACTGAACATTGGGGTGCCTGTGCCTTTTAGAATTATGCTCTTCTCTGGGCTTATGCCCTGGTGTGTGATGGCTGAGTCATATGTTATTTCTATTTTCAGTTTTTCAAGGAATCTCCTTGCTTCCCTCCCTAGTGGCTCTATCAATTTACACTCCCACCAAGAGTGCAAGTGTGTTCTCTTTTCTCCACACCGTGCCCAGCAGTTTTTTTTGTTGATTTTCTGATGGTGACCGCTCTAAATGGTGTGAGGTGATACCTCAGTGTAGTTTTGATGTGCATCTCTATAATAATTAGTGATGTTGAGCAGGTTTTTATCTGCTTGTTGGCCACCTGTATGTCTTCTGTGGAGAATAGTCTGTTTAGGACTTCTGCCCATTTTTAGATTGGGTTGTTGGTTTTTTAAATATCAAGCAGCATGTGCTGTTTACATATTTTTGAGATTGATCCTCAGACCGCTGATTTGTATGTAAATATTTTTCCCATTCTGTGGGTTGTGTGTTCTTCTTTCTCATAGTTTCCTGTGCTTAGCAAAATCTTTTAAGTTTACTGAGGTCCCACTTGTATATTTCTGCTTTTATTTCCAGGACTCTAGCAGGAGGATTACAAAAGATCTTCTTGTGTTTTATGTCCAACAATGTTCTTCCTAGCTTTTCCTCTACGAGTTTTAGAGTGTCCAGACTTAAGTTTGGGTCTCTGTTCCAATTTGTATTAATTTTTGTGTACGGTGTTTGGGAGTGTTCTAATCTTATTGTTTTACATGTCTCTGTCCAGTTTCCCCAGCACCACGTATTCAAGAGACAGTCTCTTCTCCATTGTGTATCCGTGCCCCCTTTGTCAGAGATTAGTTGAGCATAGGCGTGTGGCTTTATCTCTGGGCTTTCTATCCTGTTGCATTGATCTATATTTCTGTTTTGGTGCCAGTCCGATGCTGTCTTGGTTACTGTAGCTTTGTAGAACAGTGCGAAGTCACGGAGCCCGATTCCTCCAGCTCTTTTTTTTTTCATCAAACTGCTTTGGCCACTCGGGGAGTTTTGTGTCTCCATACACATTTTAAGATTTTTTGTTCTGGTTTTGTAAAGAAATTGCCATTGGTAATTTGAGAGGGATTGCACTGAATATGTAGATTGCTTTGGGTAGTATAGTCATTTTCATAATATTGATTCTTCCTATCCAAGAACATGGTATAGCTCTTCATCTGTTCGTATCATCCTCAGTTTCATTCATCAGTGTCTTATACTTTTCTGTATACAGGTTTTCTGTCTCCCTAGGTAGGTGTATTCCTAGGTCTTTTATTCCTTTACTTGCAGGGGTAAATTGGAGTCCTTCCTTAATTTCTCTTTCTTTTTTTCTTCCTTAATGAATAGGAATGCAAGGGATTTCTGTGCATTAATTTTGTGTCCTGCAACGTTTCCAAATCCATGGATTAGCTCTACTAGTTTTACGGTGGCATCTTTAGGATTCTCTACGTATAGAATCATGTCATGTGCAAAGAGTGGCATTGTGACTTCTTCTTTTCCAGTTTGTCTTCCTTTTCTTTCCTTTGCTGCTCTGATTCCCGTGGCTAGAAGTTCCAAAACTATGTTGAATAATAGTGGTGAGAGTGGTCATCCTTGTCTTGTTCCTGATCTTAGAGGACATGCTTTCAGTTCTTCACCACTGAAAATGTTTGCTGCGGGTTTGTTGTATACGTCCTTGATTAAGTTGAGTGAGGTTCCCTCTAAGCCCACGTCCTGGAGGCTTTATATCACAAATGTGTGTTGACATTTGTCACAAGCTTTTCTGCATCGAGTGACTTGATCATATGCTTTTTCCTCTTCAATTTGTCAATAGGGGGAATCACATTGATTTGCGTGTATTGAAGAATCCTTGCATCCCTGGGAAAAATCCCACTTGATGGTGAGTTATGATACTTTTAACGTGGTGTTGGATTCTGTTGCTCCTATTTTGTTGAGCCGCTTTGCATCTCAGTTCATCAGTGATATCGGGATGTAACTCTCTTTCCTACTATCTTTGTCTGGTTTTCCCAACAGGGTGACGGTGACCTCACAGGAAGAGTTTCAGAGTGTTCCTTCCACGCCAATAGTTTGGAAGAGTTTGAGAAAGGTGGGTGTTAGCTCTTTTCTACGTGTTGGATAGAAATAACCTGTGAAGCCATGTGGTCCTGGACTTTTGTTTGTTGGACGATTTGTAATCAGAGTTTCAAGTTCATTACTCGTACTGGGTCTGTTCATATTTTCGATTTTTTCCTGCTTCAGCCGTGGAAGGTCGTACCTTCCTAAGAATTTGTCCATTTCTTCCAGATTGTCCATTTTGTTAGCATAGAGTTGATTGCAGTAGTCTCTTATGACGTTTTGTATTTCTGTGTTGTCCGTTGTAACTTCTTTTACCTTTCTAATTTTATTGATTTCAGTCCTCTCCCTCTTTATCTTGATTCATCTGGCTAAGGATTTATCCATATGGTTTATCTTCTCAAGGAACCAGCTTTTTGTTTTTTTGATCTTTGATATTGTTTTCTTTGTTGCTGTTTCAGTCATTTCTTTCTTCTTTTTCTACCTTTTTATTGACAGTCCCAACTACCTGCAGAGTTTGTTTTCTATGGAGTAAATGATTGGGTCACATGGACACAACTTCTTCCTTTGATCTTATTGGTTTGTGAACTTTGCAATCTTACTTCATTTTTTGATACAGCAGGTTCTTATTAGTTATCCATCTGATACATATTACTGTATATATGTCAATCCCACTCTCCGAATTCATCACACAGCCACCACCAACCCCGCCACTTTCCCCCCTTGGTGGCCATACGTTACTTCTCCACATCTGTGTATCAATTCTGTCCTGTACACTGGTTCATCTGTACCGTTTCTCTAGGTTGAATATATGTGCTTTTATATACGATATCCGATTTTCTCTTTCTGACTGACTTCACTCTGTATGACAGTGTCTAAATCTATCCACGCCTGTACAAATGAACCAACATAGTTCCTTTTCGTGGCTGTATAATATTCCACGGTATATAGGTACCACATCTTCTTTATCCATTCGTCTTTGGGTGGCCATTTAAGTTGTTTCCATGACCTGGCTGCTGTAAATATTGCTGCACTGAACATTGGGGTGCCTGTGCCTTTTAGAATTATGCTCTTCTCTGGGCTTATGCCCTGGTGTGCGATGGCTGAGTCATATGTTATTTCTATTTTCAGTTTTTCAAGGAATCTCCTTGCTTCCCTCCCTAGTGGCTCTATCAATTTACCCTCCCACCAAGAGTGCAAGTGTGTTCTCTTTTCTCCACACCATGCCCAGCAGTTTTTTTTCTTGATTTTCTGATGGTGACCGTTCTAAATGGTGTGAGGTGATACCTCAGTGTAGTTTTGATGTGCATCTCTATAATAATTAGTGATGTTGAGCAGGTTTTTATCTGCTTGTTGGCCACCTGTATGTCTTCTGTGGAGAATAGTCTGTTTAGGACTTCTGCCCATTTTTAGATTGGGTTGTTGGTTGTTTAATATCAAGCAGCATGTGCTGTTTACATATTTTTGAGATTGATCCTCAGACCGCTGATTTGTATGTAAATATTTTTCCCATTCTGTGGGTTGTGTGTTCTTCTTTCTCATAGTTTCCTGTGCTTAGCAAAATCTTTTAAGGTTACTGAGGTCCCACTTGTATATTTCTGTTTTTATTTCCAGGACTCTAGCAGGAGGATTACAAAAGATCTTCTTGTGTTTTATGTCCAACGACGTTCTTCCTAGGTTTTCCTCTACGAGTTTTAGAGTGTCCAGACTTAAGTTTGGGTCTCTGTTCCAATTTGTATTAATTTTTGTGTACGGTGTTTTGGAGTGTTCTAATCTTATTGTTTTACATGTCTCTGTCCAGTTTCCCCAGCACCACGTATTCAAGAGACAGTCTCTTCTCCATTGTGTATCTGTGCCCCCTTTGTCAGAGATTAGTTGAGCATAGGCGTGTGGCTTTATCTCTGGGCTTTCTATCCTGTTGCATTGATCTATATTTCCGTTTTGGTGCCAGTCCGATGCTGTCTTGCTTACTGTAGCTTTGTAGGACAGTGCGAAGTCACGGAGCCTGATTCCTCCAGCTCCTTTTTCTTTTTTCATCAAACTGCTTTGGCTACTTGGGGAGTTTTGTGTCTCCATACACATTTTAAGATTTTTTGTTCTGGTTTTGTAAAGAAATTGCCATTGGTAATTTGAGAGGGATTGCACTGAATATGTAGATTGCTTTGGGTAGTATAGTCATTTTCATAATATTGATTCTTCCTATCCAAGAACATGGTATAGCTCTTCATCTGTTCGTATCATCCTCAGTTTCATTCATCAGTGTCTTATACTTTTCTGTATACAGGTTTTCTGTCTCCCTAGGTAGGTGTATTCCTAGGTCTTTTATTCCTTTACTTGCAGGGGTAAATTGGAGTCCTTCCTTAATTTCTCTTTCTTTTTTTCTTCCTTAATGAATAGGAATGCAAGGGATTTCTGTGCATTAATTTTGTGTCCTGCAACGTTTCCAAATCCATGGATTAGCTCTACTAGTTTTACGGTGGCATCTTTAGGATTCTCTACGTATAGAATCATGTCATGTGCAAAGAGTGGCATTGTGACTTCTTCTTTTCCAGTTTGTCTTCCTTTTCTTTCCTTTGCTGCTCTGATTCCCATGGCTAGAAGTTCCAAAACTATGTTGAATAATAGTGGTGAGAGTGGTCATCCTTGTCTTGTTCCTGATCTTAGAGGACATGCTTTCAGTTCTTCACCACTGAAAATGTTTGCTGCGGGTTTGTTGTATACGTCCTTGATTAAGTTGAGTGAGGTTCCCTCTAAGCCCACGTCCTGGAGGCTTTATATCACAAATGTGTGTTGACATTTGTCACAAGCTTTTCTGCATCGAGTGACTTGATCATATGCTTTTTCCTCTTCAATTTGTCAATAGGGGGAATCACATTGATTTGCGTGTATTGAAGAATCCTTGCATCCCTGGGAAAAATCCCACTTGATGGTGAGTTATGATACTTTTAACGTGGTGTTGGATTCTGTTGCTCCTATTTTGTTGAGCCGCTTTGCATCTCAGTTCATCAGTGATATCGGGATGTAACTCTCTTTCCTACTATCTTTGTCTGGTTTTCCCAACAGGGTGACGGTGACCTCACAGGAAGAGTTTCAGAGTGTTCCTTCCACGCCAATAGTTTGGAAGAGTTTGAGAAAGGTGGGTGTTAGCTCTTTTCTACGTGTTGGATAGAAATAACCTGTGAAGCCATGTGGTCCTGGACTTTTGTTTGTTGGACGATTTGTAATCAGAGTTTCAAGTTCATTACTCGTACTGGGTCTGTTCATATTTTCGATTTTTTCCTGCTTCAGCCGTGGAAGGTCGTACCTTCCTAAGAATTTGTCCATTTCTTCCAGATTGTCCATTTTGTTAGCATAGAGTTGATTGCAGTAGTCTCTTATGACGTTTTGTATTTCTGTGTTGTCCGTTGTAACTTCTTTTACCTTTCTAATTTTATTGATTTCAGTCCTCTCCCTCTTTATCTTGATGCATCTGGCTAAGGATTTATCCATATGGTTTATCTTCTCAAGGAACCAGCTTTTTGTTTTTTTGATCTTTGATATTGTTTTCTTTGTTGCTGTTTCAGTCATTTCTTTCTTCTTTTTCTACCTTTTTATTGACAGTCCCAACTACCTGCAGAGTTTGTTTTCTATGGAGTAAATGATTGGGTCACATGGACACAACTTCTTCCTTTGATCTTATTGGTTTGTGAACTTTGCAATCTTACTTCATTTTTTGATACAGCAGGTTCTTATTAGTTATCCATCTGATACATATTACTGTATATATGTCAATCCCACTCTCCGAATTCATCACACAGCCACCACCAACCCCGCCACTTTCCCCCCTTGGTGGCCATACGTTACTTCTCCACATCTGTGTATCAATTCTGTCCTGTACACTGGTTCATCTGTACCGTTTCTCTAGGTTGAATATATGTGCTTTTATATACGATATCCGATTTTCTCTTTCTGACTGACTTCACTCTGTATGACAGTGTCTAGATCTATCCACGCCTGTACAAATGAACCAACATAGTTCCTTTTCGTGGCTGTATAATATTCCACGGTATATAGGTACCACATCTTCTTTATCCATTCGTCTTTGGGTGGCCATTTAAGTTGTTTCCATGACCTGGCTGCTGTAAATATTGCTGCACTGAACATTGGGGTGCCTGTGCCTTTTAGAATTATGCTCTTCTCTGGGCTTATGCCCTGGTGTGCGATGGCTGAGTCATATGTTATTTCTATTTTCAGTTTTTCAAGGAATCTCCTTGCTTCCCTCCCTAGTGGCTCTATCAATTTACCCTCCCACCAAGAGTGCAAGTGTGTTCTCTTTTCTCCACACCATGCCCAGCAGTTTTTTTTCTTGATTTTCTGATGGTGACCGTTCTAAATGGTGTGAGGTGATACCTCAGTGTAGTTTTGATGTGCATCTCTATAATAATTAGTGATGTTGAGCAGGTTTTTATCTGCTTGTTGGCCACCTGTATGTCTTCTGTGGAGAATAGTCTGTTTAGGACTTCTGCCCATTTTTAGATTGGGTTGTTGGTTTTTTAAATATCAAGCAGCATGTGCTGTTTACATATTTTTGAGATTGATCCTCAGACCGCTGATTTGTATGTAAATATTTTTCCCATTCTGTGGGTTGTGTGTTCTTCTTTCTCATAGTTTCCTGTGCTTAGCAAAATCTTTTAAGTTTACTGAGGTCCCACTTGTATATTTCTGCTTTTATTTCCAGGACTCTAGCAGGAGGATTACAAAAGATCTTCTTGTGTTTTATGTCCAACAATGTTCTTCCTAGCTTTTCCTCTACGAGTTTTAGAGTGTCCAGTCTTAAGTTTGGGTCTCTGTTCCAATTTGTATTAATTTTTGTGTACGGTGTTTGGGAGTGTTCTAATCTTATTGTTTTACATGTCTCTGTCCAGTTTCCCCAGCACCACGTATTCAAGAGACAGTCTCTTCTCCATTGTGTATCCGTGCCCCCTTTGTCAGAGATTAGTTGAGCATAGGCGTGTGGCTTTATCTCTGGGCTTTCTATCCTGTTGCATTGATCTATATTTCTGTTTTGGTGCCAGTCCGATGCTGTCTTGGTTACTGTAGCTTTGTAGTACAGTGCGAAGTCACGGAGCCCGATTCCTCCAGCTCCTTTTTTTTTTTTCATCAAACTGCTTTGGCCACTCGGGGAGTTTTGTGTCTCCATACACATTTTAAGATTTTTTGTTCTGGTTTTGTAAAACAATTGCCATTGGTAATTTGAGAGGGATTGCACTGAATATGTAGATTGCTTTGGGTAGTATAGTCATTTTCATAATATTGATTCTTTCTATCCAAGAACATGGTATAGCTCTTCATGTGTTTGTATCATCCTCAGTTTCATTCATCAGTGTCTTATACTTTTCTGTATACAGGTTTTCTGTCTCCCTAGGTAGGTTTATTCCTAGGTATTTTATTCCTTTACTTGCAGGGGTAAATGGGAGTCCTTCCTTAATTTCTCTTTCTTTTTTTCTTCCTTAATGAATAGGAATGCAAGGGATTTCTGTGCATTAATTTTGTGTCCTGCAACGTTTCCAAATCCATGGATTAGCTCTACTAGTTTTACGGTGGCATCTTTAGGATTCTCTACGTATAGAATCATGTCATGTGCAAAGAGTGGCATTGTGACTTCTTCTTTTCCAGTTTGTCTTCCTTTTCTTTCCTTTGCTGCTCTGATTCCCGTGGCTAGAAGTTCCAAAACTATGTTGAATAATAGTGGTGAGAGTGGTCATCCTTGTCTTGTTCCTGATCTTAGAGGACATGCTTTCAGTTCTTCACCACTGAAAATGTTTGCTGCGGGTTTGTTGTATACGTCCTTGATTAAGTTGAGTGAGGTTCCCTCTAAGCCCACGTCCTGGAGGCTTTATATCACAAATGTGTGTTGACATTTGTCACAAGCTTTTCTGCATCGAGTGACTTGATCATATGCTTTTTCCTCTTCAATTTGTCAATAGGGGGAATCACATTGATTTGCGTGTATTGAAGAATCCTTGCATCCCTGGGAAAAATCCCACTTGATGGTGAGTTATGATACTTTTAACGTGGTGTTGGATTCTGTTGCTGCTATTTTGTTGAGCCGCTTTGCATCTGAGTTCATCAGTGATATCGGGATGTAACTCTCTTTCCTACTATCTTTGTCTGGTTTTCCCAACAGGGTGACGGTGACCTCACAGGAAGAGTTTCAGAGTGTTCCTTCCACGCCAATAGTTTGGAAGAGTTTGAGAAAGGTGGGTGTTAGCTCTTTTCTACGTGTTGGATAGAAATAACCTGTGAAGCCATGTGGTCCTGGACTTTTGTTTGTTGGACGATTTGTAATCAGAGTTTCAAGTTCATTACTCGTACTGGGTCTGTTCATATTTTCGATTTTTTCCTGCTTCAGCCGTGGAAGGTCGTACCTTCCTAAGAATTTGTCCATTTCTTCCAGATTGTCCATTTTGTTAGCATAGAGTTGATTGCAGTAGTCTCTTATGACGTTTTGTATTTCTGTGTTGTCCGTTGTAACTTCTTTTACCTTTCTAATTTTATTGATTTCAGTCCTCTCCCTCTTTATCTTGATTCATCTGGCTAAGGATTTATCCATATGGTTTATCTTCTCAAGGAACCAGCTTTTTGTTTTTTTGATCTTTGATATTGTTTTCTTTGTTGCTGTTTCAGTCATTTCTTTCTTCTTTTTCTACCTTTTTATTGACAGTCCCAACTACCTGCAGAGTTTGTTTTCTATGGAGTAAATGATTGGGTCACATGGACACAACTTCTTCCTTTGATCTTATTGGTTTGTGAACTTTGCAATCTTACTTCATTTTTTGATACAGCAGGTTCTTATTAGTTATCCATCTGATACATATTACTGTATATATGTCAATCCCACTCTCCGAATTCATCACACAGCCACCACCAACCCCGCCACTTTCCCCCCTTGGTGGCCATACGTTACTTCTCCACATCTGTGTATCAATTCTGTCCTGTACACTGGTTCATCTGTACCGTTTCTCTAGGTTGAATATATGTGCTTTTATATACGATATCCGATTTTCTCTTTCTGACTGACTTCACTCTGTATGACAGTGTCTAAATCTATCCACGCCTGTACAAATGAACCAACATAGTTCCTTTTCGTGGCTGTATAATATTCCACGGTATATAGGTACCACATCTTCTTTATCCATTCGTCTTTGGGTGGCCATTTAAGTTGTTTCCATGACCTGGCTGCTGTAAATATTGCTGCACTGAACATTGGGGTGCCTGTGCCTTTTAGAATTATGCTCTTCTCTGGGCTTATGCCCTGGTGTGCGATGGCTGAGTCATATGTTATTTCTATTTTCAGTTTTTCAAGGAATCTCCTTGCTTCCCTCCCTAGTGGCTCTATCAATTTACCCTCCCACCAAGAGTGCAAGTGTGTTCTCTTTTCTCCACACCATGCCCAGCAGTTTTTTTTCTTGATTTTCTGATGGTGACCGTTCTAAATGGTGTGAGGTGATACCTCAGTGTAGTTTTGATGTGCATCTCTATAATAATTAGTGATGTTGAGCAGGTTTTTATCTGCTTGTTGGCCACCTGTATGTCTTCTGTGGAGAATAGTCTGTTTAGGACTTCTGCCCATTTTTAGATTGGGTTGTTGGTTTTTTAAATATCAAGCAGCATGTGCTGTTTACATATTTTTGAGATTGATCCTCAGACCGCTGATTTGTATGTAAATATATTTCCCATTCTGTGGGTTGTGTGTTCTTCTTTCTCATAGTTTCCTGTGCTTAGCAAAATCTTTTAAGTTTACTGAGGTCCCACTTGTATATTTCTGCTTTTATTTCCAGGACTCTAGCAGGAGGATTACAAAAGATCTTCTTGTGTTTTATGTCCAACAATGTTCTTCCTAGCTTTTCCTCTACGAGTTTTAGAGTGTCCAGTCTTAAGTTTGGGTCTCTGTTCCAATTTGTATTAATTTTTGTGTACGGTGTTTGGGAGTGTTCTAATCTTATTGTTTTACATGTCTCTGTCCAGTTTCCCCAGCACCACGTATTCAAGAGACAGTCTCTTCTCCATTGTGTATCCGTGCCCCCTTTGTCAGAGATTAGTTGAGCATAGGCGTGTGGCTTTATCTCTGGGCTTTCTATCCTGTTGCATTGATCTATATTTCCGTTTTGGTGCCAGTCCGATGCTGTCTTGCTTACTGTAGCTTTGTAGGACAGTGCGAAGTCACGGAGCCTGATTCCTCCAGCTCCTTTTTCTTTTTTCATCAAACTGCTTTGGCTACTTGGGGAGTTTTGTGTCTCCATACACATTTTAAGATTTTTTGTTCTGGTTTTGTAAAGAAATTGCCATTGGTAATTTGAGAGGGATTGCACTGAATATGTAGATTGCTTTGGGTAGTATAGTCATTTTCATAATATTGATTCTTCCTTTCCAAGAACATGGTATAGCTCTTCATGTGTTTGTATCATCCTCAGTTTCATTCATCAGTGTCTTATACTTTTCTGTATACAGGTTTTCTGTCTCCCTAGGTAGGTTTATTCCTAGGTATTTTATTCCTTTACTTGCAGGGGTAAATGGGAGTCCTTCCTTAATTTCTCTTTCTTTTTTTCTTCCTTAATGAATAGGAATGCAAGGGATTTCTGTGCATTAATTTTGTGTCCTGCAACGTTTCCAAATCCATGGATTAGCTCTACTAGTTTTACGGTGGCATCTTTAGGATTCTCTACGTATAGAATCATGTCATGTGCAAAGAGTGGCATTGTGACTTCTTCTTTTCCAGTTTGTCTTCCTTTTCTTTCCTTTGCTGCTCTGATTCCCGTGGCTAGAAGTTCCAAAACTATGTTGAATAATAGTGGTGAGAGTGGTCATCCTTGTCTTGTTCCTGATCTTAGAGGACATGCTTTCAGTTCTTCACCACTGAAAATGTTTGCTGCGGGTTTGTTGTATACGTCCTTGATTAAGTTGAGTGAGGTTCCCTCTAAGCCCACGTCCTGGAGGCTTTATATCACAAATGTGTGTTGACATTTGTCACAAGCTTTTCTGCATCGAGTGACTTGATCATATGCTTTTTCCTCTTCAATTTGTCAATAGGGGGAATCACATTGATTTGCGTGTATTGAAGAATCCTTGCATCCCTGGGAAAAATCCCACTTGATGGTGAGTTATGATACTTTTAACGTGGTGTTGGATTCTGTTGCTGCTATTTTGTTGAGCCGCTTTGCATCTCAGTTCATCAGTGATATCGGGATGTAACTCTCTTTCCTACTATCTTTGTCTGGTTTTCCCAACAGGGTGACGGTGACCTCACAGGAAGAGTTTCAGAGTGTTCCTTCCACGCCAATAGTTTGGAAGAGTTTGAGAAAGGTGGGTGTTAGCTCTTTTCTACGTGTTGGATAGAAATAACCTGTGAAGCCATGTGGTCCTGGACTTTTGTTTGTTGGACGATTTGTAATCAGAGTTTCAAGTTCATTACTCGTACTGGGTCTGCTCATATTTTCGATTTTTTCCTGCTTCAGCCGTGGAAGGTCGTACCTTCCTAAGAATTTGTCCATTTCTTCCAGATTGTCCATTTTGTTAGCATAGAGTTGATTGCAGTAGTCTCTTATGACGTTTTGTATTTCTGTGTTGTCCATTGTAACTTCTTTTACCTTTCTAATTTTATTGATTTCAGTCCTCTCCCTCTTTATCTTGATGCATCTGGCTAAGGATTTATCCATATGGTTTATCTTCTCAAGGAACCAGCTTTTTGTTTTTTTGATCTTTGATATTGTTTTCTTTGTTGCTGTTTCAGTCATTTCTTTCTTCTTTTTCTACCTTTTTATTGACAGTCCCAACTACCTGCAGAGTTTGTTTTCTATGGAGTAAATGATTGGGTCACATGGACACAACTTCTTCCTTTGATCTTATTGGTTTGTGAACTTTGCAATCTTACTTCATTTTTTGATACAGCAGGTTCTTATTAGTTATCCATCTGATACATATTACTGTAGATATGTCAATCCCACTCTCCGAATTCATCACACAGCCACCACCAACCCCGCCACTTTCCCCCCTTGGTGGCCATACGTTACTTCTCCACATCTGTGTATCAATTCTGTCCTGTACACTGGTTCATCTGTACCGTTTCTCTAGGTTGAATATATGTGCTTTTATATACGATATCCGATTTTCTCTTTCTGACTGACTTCACTCTGTATGACAGTGTCTAGATCTATCCACGCCTGTACAAATGAACCAACATAGTTCCTTTTCGTGGCTGTATAATATTCCACGGTATATAGGTACCACATCTTCTTTATCCATTCGTCTTTGGGTGGCCATTTAAGTTGTTTCCATGACCTGGCTGCTGTAAATATTGCTGCACTGAACATTGGGGTGCCTGTGCCTTTTAGAATTATGCTCTTCTCTGGGCTTATGCCCTGGTGTGCGATGGCTGAGTCATATGTTATTTCTATTTTCAGTTTTTCAAGGAATCTCCTTGCTTCCCTCCCTAGTGGCTCTATCAATTTACCCTCCCACCAAGAGTGCAAGTGTGTTCTCTTTTCTCCACACCGTGCCCAGCAGTTTTTTTTCTTGATTTTCTGATGGTGACCGTTCTAAATGGTGTGAGGTGATACCTCAGTGTAGTTTTGATGTGCATCTCTATAATAATTAGTGATGTTGAGCAGGTTTTTATCTGCTTGTTGGCCACCTGTATGTCTTCTGTGGAGAATAGTCTGTTTAGGACTTCTGCCCATTTTTAGATTGGGTTGTTGGTTGTTTAATATCAAGCAGCATGTGCTGTTTACATATTTTTGAGATTGATCCTCAGACCGCTGATTTGTATGTAAATATTTTTCCCATTCTGTGGGTTGTGTGTTCTTCTTTCTCATAGTTTCCTGTGCTTAGCAAAATCTTTTAAGGTTACTGAGGTCCCACTTGTATATTTCTGTTTTTATTTCCAGGACTCTAGCAGGAGGATTACAAAAGATCTTCTTGTGTTTTATGTCCAACGACGTTCTTCCTAGGTTTTCCTCTACGAGTTTTAGAGTGTCCAGACTTAAGTTTGGGTCTCTGTTCCAATTTGTATTAATTTTTGTGTACGGTGTTTTGGAGTGTTCTAATCTTATTGTTTTACATGTCTCTGTCCAGTTTCCCCAGCACCACGTATTCAAGAGACAGTCTCTTCTCCATTGTGTATCCGTGCCCCCTTTGTCAGAGATTAGTTGAGCATAGGTGTGTGGCTTTATCTCTGGGCTTTCTATCCTGTTGCATTGATCTATATTTCCGTTTTGGTGCCAGTCCGATGCTGTCTTGCTTACTGTAGCTTTGTAGGACAGTGCGAAGTCACGGAGCCTGATTCCTCCAGCTCCTTTTTCTTTTTTCATCAAACTGCTTTGGCTACTTGGGGAGTTTTGTGTCTCCATACACATTTTAAGATTTTTTGTTCTGGTTTTGTAAAGAAATTGCCATTGGTAATTTGAGAGGGATTGCACTGAATATGTAGATTGCTTTGGGTAGTATAGTCATTTTCATAATATTGATTCTTCCTTTCCAAGAACATGGTATAGCTCTTCATGTGTTTGTATCATCCTCAGTTTCATTCATCAGTGTCTTATACTTTTCTGTATACAGGTTTTCTGTCTCCCTAGGTAGGTTTATTCCTAGGTATTTTATTCCTTTACTTGCAGGGGTAAATGGGAGTCCTTCCTTAATTTCTCTTTCTTTTTTTCTTCCTTAATGAATAGGAATGCAAGGGATTTCTGTGCATTAATTTTGTGTCCTGCAACGTTTCCAAATCCATGGATTAGCTCTACTAGTTTTACGGTGGCATCTTTAGGATTCTCTACGTATAGAATCATGTCATGTGCAAAGAGTGGCATTGTGACTTCTTCTTTTCCAGTTTGTCTTCCTTTTCTTTCCTTTGCTGCTCTGATTCCCGTGGCTAGAAGTTCCAAAACTATGTTGAATAATAGTGGTGAGAGTGGTCATCCTTGTCTTGTTCCTGATCTTAGAGGACATGCTTTCAGTTCTTCACCACTGAAAATGTTTGCTGCGGGTTTGTTGTATACGTCCTTGATTAAGTTGAGTGAGGTTCCCTCTAAGCCCACGTCCTGGAGGCTTTATATCACAAATGTGTGTTGACATTTGTCACAAGCTTTTCTGCATCGAGTGACTTGATCATATGCTTTTTCCTCTTCAATTTGTCAATAGGGGGAATCACATTGATTTGCGTGTATTGAAGAATCCTTGCATCCCTGGGAAAAATCCCACTTGATGGTGAGTTATGATACTTTTAACGTGGTGTTGGATTCTGTTGCTGCTATTTTGTTGAGCCGCTTTGCATCTCAGTTCATCAGTGATATCGGGATGTAACTCTCTTTCCTACTATCTTTGTCTGGTTTTCCCAACAGGGTGACGGTGACCTCACAGGAAGAGTTTCAGAGTGTTCCTTCCACGCCAATAGTTTGGAAGAGTTTGAGAAAGGTGGGTGTTAGCTCTTTTCTACGTGTTGGATAGAAATAACCTGTGAAGCCATGTGGTCCTGGACTTTTGTTTGTTGGACGATTTGTAATCAGAGTTTCAAGTTCATTACTCGTACTGGGTCTGCTCATATTTTCGATTTTTTCCTGCTTCAGCCGTGGAAGGTCGTACCTTCCTAAGAATTTGTCCATTTCTTCCAGATTGTCCATTTTGTTAGCATAGAGTTGATTGCAGTAGTCTCTTATGACGTTTTGTATTTCTGTGTTGTCCATTGTAACTTCTTTTACCTTTCTAATTTTATTGATTTCAGTCCTCTCCCTCTTTATCTTGATGCATCTGGCTAAGGATTTATCCATATGGTTTATCTTCTCAAGGAACCAGCTTTTTGTTTTTTTGATCTTTGATATTGTTTTCTTTGTTGCTGTTTCAGTCATTTCTTTCTTCTTTTTCTACCTTTTTATTGACAGTCCCAACTACCTTCAGAGTTTGTTTTCTATGGAGTAAATGATTGGGTCACATGGACACAACTTCTTCCTTTGATCTTATTGGTTTGTGAACTTTGCAATCTTACTTCATTTTTTGATACAGCAGGTTCTTATTAGTTATCCATCTGATACATATTACTGTATATATGTCAATCCCACTCTCCGAATTCATCACACAGCCACCACCAACCCCGCCACTTTCCCCCCTTGGTGGCCATACGTTACTTCTCCACATCTGTGTATCAATTCTGTCCTGTACACTGGTTCATCTGTACCGTTCCTCTAGGTTGAATATATGTGCTTTTATATACGATATCCGATTTTCTCTTTCTGACTGACTTCACTCTGTATGACAGTGTCTAGATCTATCCACGCCTGTACAAATGAACCAACATAGTTCCTTTTCGTGGCTGTATAATATTCCACGGTATATAGGTACCACATCTTCTTTATCCATTCGTCTTTGGGTGGCCATTTAAGTTGTTTCCATGACCTGGCTGTTGTAAATGGTGCTGCACTGAACATTGGGGTGCCTGTGCCTTTTAGAATTATGCTCTTCTCTGGGCTTATGCCCTGGTGTGTGATGGCTGAGTCATATGTTATTTCTATTTTCAGTTTTTCAAGGAATCTCCTTGCTTCCCTCCCTAGTGGCTCTATCAATTTATACTCCCACCAAGAGTGCAAGTGTGTTCTCTTTTCTCCACACCGTGCCCAGCAGTTTTTTTTGTTGATTTTCTGATGGTGACCGCTCTAAATGGTGTGAGGTGATACCTCAGTGTAGTTTTGATGTGCATCTCTATAATAATTAGTGATGTTGAGCAGGTTTTTATCTGCTTGTTGGCCACCTGTATGTCTTCTGTGGAGAATAGTCTGTTTAGGACTTCTGCCCATTTTTAGATTGGGTTGTTGGTTTTTTAAATATCAAGCAGCATGTGCTGTTTACATATTTTTGAGATTGATCCTCAGACCGCTGATTTGTATGTAAATATTTTTCCCATTCTGTGGGTTGTGTGTTCTTCTTTCTCATAGTTTCCTGTGCTTAGCAAAATCTTTTAAGTTTACTGAGGTCCCACTTGTATATTTCTGCTTTTATTTCCAGGACTCTAGCAGGAGGATTACAAAAGATCTTCTTGTGTTTTATGTCCAACAATGTTCTTCCTAGCTTTTCCTCTACGAGTTTTAGAGTGTCCAGACTTAAGTTTGGGTCTCTGTTCCAATTTGTATTAATTTTTGTGTACGGTGTTTGGGAGTGTTCTAATCTTATTGTTTTACATGTCTCTGTCCAGTTTCCCCAGCACCACGTATTCAAGAGACAGTCTCTTCTCCATTGTGTATCCGTGCCCCCTTTGTCAGAGATTAGTTGAGCATAGGCGTGTGGCTTTATCTCTGGGCTTTCTATCCTGTTGCATTGATCTATATTTCTGTTTTGGTGCCAGTCCGATGCTGTCTTGGTTACTGTAGCTTTGTAGAACAGTGCGAAGTCACGGAGCCCGATTCCTCCAGCTCCTTTTTTTTTTTTCATCAAACTGCTTTGGCCACTCGGGGAGTTTTGTGTCTCCATACACATTTTAAGATTTTTTGTTCTGGTTTTGTAAAACAATTGCCATTGGTAATTTGAGAGGGATTGCACTGAATATGTAGATTGCTTTGGGTAGTATAGTCATTTTCATAATATTGATTCTTTCTATCCAAGAACATGGTATAGCTCTTCATGTGTTTGTATCATCCTCAGTTTCATTCATCAGTGTCTTATACTTTTCTGTATACAGGTTTTCTGTCTCCCTAGGTAGGTTTATTCCTAGGTATTTTATTCCTTTACTTGCAGGGGTAAATGGGAGTCCTTCCTTAATTTCTCTTTCTTTTTTTCTTCCTTAATGAATAGGAATGCAAGGGATTTCTGTGCATTAATTTTGTGTCCTGCAACGTTTCCAAATCCATGGATTAGCTCTACTAGTTTTACGGTGGCATCTTTAGGATTCTCTACGTATAGAATCATGTCATGTGCAAAGAGTGGCATTGTGACTTCTTCTTTTCCAGTTTGTCTTCCTTTTCTTTCCTTTGCTGCTCTGATTCCCGTGGCTAGAAGTTCCAAAACTATGTTGAATAATAGTGGTGAGAGTGGTCATCCTTGTCTTGTTCCTGATCTTAGAGGACATGCTTTCAGTTCTTCACCACTGAAAATGTTTGCTGCGGGTTTGTTGTATACGTCCTTGATTAAGTTGAGTGAGGTTCCCTCTAAGCCCACGTCCTGGAGGCTTTATATCACAAATGTGTGTTGACATTTGTCACAAGCTTTTCTGCATCGAGTGACTTGATCATATGCTTTTTCCTCTTCAATTTGTCAATAGGGGGAATCACATTGATTTGCGTGTATTGAAGAATCCTTGCATCCCTGGGAAAAATCCCACTTGATGGTGAGTTATGATACTTTTAACGTGGTGTTGGATTCTGTTGCTGCTATTTTGTTGAGCCGCTTTGCATCTGAGTTCATCAGTGATATCGGGATGTAACTCTCTTTCCTACTATCTTTGTCTGGTTTTCCCAACAGGGTGACGGTGACCTCACAGGAAGAGTTTCAGAGTGTTCCTTCCACGCCAATAGTTTGGAAGAGTTTGAGAAAGGTGGGTGTTAGCTCTTTTCTACGTGTTGGATAGAAATAACCTGTGAAGCCATGTGGTCCTGGACTTTTGTTTGTTGGACGATTTGTAATCAGAGTTTCAAGTTCATTACTCGTACTGGGTCTGTTCATATTTTCGATTTTTTCCTGCTTCAGCCGTGGAAGGTCGTACCTTCCTAAGAATTTGTCCATTTCTTCCAGATTGTCCATTTTGTTAGCATAGAGTTGATTGCAGTAGTCTCTTATGACGTTTTGTATTTCTGTGTTGTCCGTTGTAACTTCTTTTACCTTTCTAATTTTATTGATTTCAGTCCTCTCCCTCTTTATCTTGATTCATCTGGCTAAGGATTTATCCATATGGTTTATCTTCTCAAGGAACCAGCTTTTTGTTTTTTTGATCTTTGATATTGTTTTCTTTGTTGCTGTTTCAGTCATTTCTTTCTTCTTTTTCTACCTTTTTATTGACAGTCCCAACTACCTGCAGAGTTTGTTTTCTATGGAGTAAATGATTGGGTCACATGGACACAACTTCTTCCTTTGATCTTATTGGTTTGTGAACTTTGCAATCTTACTTCATTTTTTGATACAGCAGGTTCTTATTAGTTATCCATCTGATACATATTACTGTATATATGTCAATCCCACTCTCCGAATTCATCACACAGCCACCACCAACCCCGCCACTTTCCCCCCTTGGTGGCCATACGTTACTTCTCCACATCTGTGTATCAATTCTGTCCTGTACACTGGTTCATCTGTACCGTTCCTCTAGGTTGAATATATGTGCTTTTATATACGATATCCGATTTTCTCTTTCTGACTGACTTCACTCTGTATGACAGTGTCTAAATCTATCCACGCCTGTACAAATGAACCAACATAGTTCCTTTTCGTGGCTGTATAATATTCCACGGTATATAGGTACCACATCTTCTTTATCCATTCGTCTTTGGGTGGCCATTTAAGTTGTTTCCATGACCTGGCTGCTGTAAATATTGCTGCACTGAACATTGGGGTGCCTGTGCCTTTTAGAATTATGCTCTTCTCTGGGCTTATGCCCTGGTGTGCGATGGCTGAGTCATATGTTATTTCTATTTTCAGTTTTTCAAGGAATCTCCTTGCTTCCCTCCCTAGTGGCTCTATCAATTTACCCTCCCACCAAGAGTGCAAGTGTGTTCTCTTTTCTCCACACCGTGCCCAGCAGTTTTTTTTCTTGATTTTCTGATGGTGACCGTTCTAAATGGTGTGAGGTGATACCTCAGTGTAGTTTTGATGTGCATCTCTATAATAATTAGTGATGTTGAGCAGGTTTTTATCTGCTTGTTGGCCACCTGTATGTCTTCTGTGGAGAATAGTCTGTTTAGGACTTCTGCCCATTTTTAGATTGGGTTGTTGGTTGTTTAATATCAAGCAGCATGTGCTGTTTACATATTTTTGAGATTGATCCTCAGACCGCTGATTTGTATGTAAATATTTTTCCCATTCTGTGGGTTGTGTGTTCTTCTTTCTCATAGTTTCCTGTGCTTAGCAAAATCTTTTAAGGTTACTGAGGTCCCACTTGTATATTTCTGTTTTTATTTCCAGGACTCTAGCAGGAGGATTACAAAAGATCTTCTTGTGTTTTATGTCCAACGACGTTCTTCCTAGGTTTTCCTCTACGAGTTTTAGAGTGTCCAGACTTAAGTTTGGGTCTCTGTTCCAATTTGTATTAATTTTTGTGTACGGTGTTTGGGAGTGTTCTAATCTTATTGTTTTACATGTCTCTGTCCAGTTTCCCCAGCACCACGTATTCAAGAGACAGTCTCTTCTCCATTGTGTATCCGTGCCCCCTTTGTCAGAGATTAGTTGAGCATAGGCGTGTGGCTTTATCTCTGGGCTTTCTATCCTGTTGCATTGATCTATATTTCCGTTTTGGTGCCAGTCCGATGCTGTCTTGCTTACTGTAGCTTTGTAGGACAGTGCGAAGTCACGGAGCCTGATTCCTCCAGCTCCTTTTTCTTTTTTCATCAAACTGCTTTGGCTACTTGGGGAGTTTTGTGTCTCCATACACATTTTAAGATTTTTTGTTCTGGTTTTGTAAAGAAATTGCCATTGGTAATTTGAGAGGGATTGCACTGAATATGTAGATTGCTTTGGGTAGTATAGTCATTTTCATAATATTGATTCTTCCTTTCCAAGAACATGGTATAGCTCTTCATGTGTTTGTATCATCCTCAGTTTCATTCATCAGTGTCTTATACTTTTCTGTATACAGGTTTTCTGTCTCCCTAGGTAGGTTTATTCCTAGGTATTTTATTCCTTTACTTGCAGGGGTAAATGGGAGTCCTTCCTTAATTTCTCTTTCTTTTTTTCTTCCTTAATGAATAGGAATGCAAGGGATTTCTGTGCATTAATTTTGTGTCCTGCAACGTTTCCAAATCCATGGATTAGCTCTACTAGTTTTACGGTGGTATCTTTAGGATTCTCTACGTATAGAATCATGTCATGTGCAAAGAGTGGCATTGTGACGTCTTCTTTTCCAGTTTGTCTTCCTTTTCTTTCCTTTGCTGCTCTGATTCCCGTGGCTAGAAGTTCCAAAACTATGTTGAATAATGGTGAGAGTGGTCATCCTTGTCTTGTTCCTGATCTTAGAGGACATGCTTTCAGTTCTTCACCACTGAAAATGTTTGCTGCGGGTTTGTTGTATACGTCCTTGATTAAGTTGAGTGAGGTTCCCTCTAAGCCCACGTCCTGGAGGCTTTATATCACAAATGTGTGTTGACATTTGTCACAAGCTTTTCTGCATCGAGTGACTTGATCATATGCTTTTTCCTCTTCAATTTGTCAATAGGGGGAATCACATTGATTTGCGTGTATTGAAGAATCCTTGCATCCCTGGGAAAAATCCCACTTGATGGTGAGTTATGATACTTTTAACGTGGTGTTGGATTCTGTTGCTGCTATTTTGTTGAGCCGCTTTGCATCTGAGTTCATCAGTGATATCGGGATGTAACTCTCTTTCCTACTATCTTTGTCTGGTTTTCCCAACAGGGTGACGGTGACCTCACAGGAAGAGTTTCAGAGTGTTCCTTCCACGCCAATAGTTTGGAAGAGTTTGAGAAAGGTGGGTGTTAGCTCTTTTCTACGTGTTGGATAGAAATAACCTGTGAAGCCATGTGGTCCTGGACTTTTGTTTGTTGGACGATTTGTAATCAGAGTTTCAAGTTCATTACTCGTACTGGGTCTGTTCATATTTTCGATTTTTTCCTGCTTCAGCCGTGGAAGGTCGTACCTTCCTAAGAATTTGTCCATTTCTTCCAGATTGTCCATTTTGTTAGCATAGAGTTGATTGCAGTAGTCTCTTATGACGTTTTGTATTTCTGTGTTGTCCGTTGTAACTTCTTTTACCTTTCTAATTTTATTGATTTCAGTCCTCTCCCTCTTTATCTTGATGCATCTGGCTAAGGATTTATCCATATGGTTTATCTTCTCAAGGAACCAGCTTTTTGTTTTTTTGATCTTTGATATTGTTTTCTTTGTTGGTGTTTCAGTCATTTCTTTCTTCTTTTTCTACCTTTTTATTGACAGTCCCAACTACCTGCAGAGTTTGTTTTCTATGGAGTAAATGATTGGGTCACATGGACACAACTTCTTCCTTTGATCTTATTGGTTTGTGAACTTTGCAATCTTACTTCATTTTTTGATACAGCAGGTTCTTATTAGTTATCCATCTGATACATATTACTGTATATATGTCAATCCCACTCTCCGAATTCATCACACAGCCACCACCAACCCCGCCACTTTCCCCCCTTGGTGGCCATACGTTACTTCTCCACATCTGTGTATCAATTCTGTCCTGTACACTGGTTCATCTGTACCGTTTCTCTAGGTTGAATGTATGTGCTTTTATATACGATATCCGATTTTCTCTTTCTGACTGACTTCACTCTGTATGACAGTGTCTAAATCTATCCACGCCTGTACAAATGAACCAACATAGTTCCTTTTCGTGGCTGTATAATATTCCACGGTATATAGGTACCACATCTTCTTTATCCATTCGTCTTTGGGTGGCCATTTAAGTTGTTTCCATGACCTGGCTGCTGTAAATATTGCTGCACTGAACATTGGGGTGCCTGTGCCTTTTAGAATTATGCTCTTCTCTGGGCTTATGCCCTGGTGTGCGATGGCTGAGTCATATGTTATTTCTATTTTCAGTTTTTCAAGGAATCTCCTTGCTTCCCTCCCTAGTGGCTCTATCAATTTACCCTCCCACCAAGAGTGCAAGTGTGTTCTCTTTTCTCCACACCATGCCCAGCAGTTTTTTTTCTTGATTTTCTGATGGTGACCGTTCTAAATGGTGTGAGGTGATACCTCAGTGTAGTTTTGATGTGCATCTCTATAATAATTAGTGATGTTGAGCAGGTTTTTATCTGCTTGTTGGCCACCTGTATGTCTTCTGTGGAGAATAGTCTGTTTAGGACTTCTGCCCATTTTTAGATTGGGTTGTTGGTTGTTTAATATCAAGCAGCATGTGCTGTTTACATATTTTTGAGATTGATCCTCAGACCGCTGATTTGTATGTAAATATTTTTCCCATTCTGTGGGTTGTGTGTTCTTCTTTCTCATAGTTTCCTGTGCTTAGCAAAATCTTTTAAGGTTACTGAGGTCCCACTTGTATATTTCTGTTTTTATTTCCAGGACTCTAGCAGGAGGATTACAAAAGATCTTCTTGTGTTTTATGTCCAACGACGTTCTTCCTAGGTTTTCCTCTACGAGTTTTAGAGTGTCCAGACTTAAGTTTGGGTCTCTGTTCCAATTTGTATTAATTTTTGTGTACGGTGTTTTGGAGTGTTCTAATCTTATTGTTTTACATGTCTCTGTCCAGTTTCCCCAGCACCACGTATTCAAGAGACAGTCTCTTCTCCATTGTGTATCTGTGCCCCCTTTGTCAGAGATTAGTTGAGCATAGGCGTGTGGCTTTATCTCTGGGCTTTCTATCCTGTTGCATTGATCTATATTTCCGTTTTGGTGCCAGTCCGATGCTGTCTTGCTTACTGTAGCTTTGTAGGACAGTGCGAAGTCACGGAGCCTGATTCCTCCAGCTCCTTTTTCTTTTTTCATCAAACTGCTTTGGCTACTTGGGGAGTTTTGTGTCTCCATACACATTTTAAGATTTTTTGTTCTGGTTTTGTAAAGAAATTGCCATTGGTAATTTGAGAGGGATTGCACTGAATATGTAGATTGCTTTGGGTAGTATAGTCATTTTCATAATATTGATTCTTCCTATCCAAGAACATGGTATAGCTCTTCATCTGTTCGTATCATCCTCAGTTTCATTCATCAGTGTCTTATACTTTTCTGTATACAGGTTTTCTGTCTCCCTAGGTAGGTGTATTCCTAGGTATTTTATTCCTTTACTTGCAGGGGTAAATGGGAGTCCTTCCTTAATTTCTCTTTCTTTTTTTCTTCCTTAATGAATAGGAATGCAAGGGATTTCTGTGCATTAATTTTGTGTCCTGCAACGTTTCCAAATCCATGGATTAGCTCTACTAGTTTTACGGTGGCATCTTTAGGATTCTCTACGTATAGAATCATGTCATGTGCAAAGAGTGGCATTGTGACTTCTTCTTTTCCAGTTTGTCTTCCTTTTCTTTCCTTTGCTGCTCTGATTCCCATGGCTAGAAGTTCCAAAACTATGTTGAATAATAGTGGTGAGAGTGGTCATCCTTGTCTTGTTCCTGATCTTAGAGGACATGCTTTCAGTTCTTCACCACTGAAAATGTTTGCTGCGGGTTTGTTGTATACGTCCTTGATTAAGTTGAGTGAGGTTCCCTCTAAGCCCACGTCCTGGAGGCTTTATATCACAAATGTGTGTTGACATTTGTCACAAGCTTTTCTGCATCGAGTGACTTGATCATATGCTTTTTCCTCTTCAATTTGTCAATAGGGGGAATCACATTGATTTGCGTGTATTGAAGAATCCTTGCATCCCTGGGAAAAATCCCACTTGATGGTGAGTTATGATACTTTTAACGTGGTGTTGGATTCTGTTGCTGCTATTTTGTTGAGCCGCTTTGCATCTGAGTTCATCAGTGATATCGGGATGTAACTCTCTTTCCTACTATCTTTGTCTGGTTTTCCCAACAGGGTGACGGTGACCTCACAGGAAGAGTTTCAGAGTGTTCCTTCCACGCCAATAGTTTGGAAGAGTTTGAGAAAGGTGGGTGTTAGCTCTTTTCTACGTGTTGGATAGAAATAACCTGTGAAGCCATGTGGTCCTGGACTTTTGTTTGTTGGACGATTTGTAATCAGAGTTTCAAGTTCATTACTCGTACTGGGTCTGTTCATATTTTCGATTTTTTCCTGCTTCAGCCGTGGAAGGTCGTACCTTCCTAAGAATTTGTCCATTTCTTCCAGATTGTCCATTTTGTTAGCATAGAGTTGATTGCAGTAGTCTCTTATGACGTTTTGTATTTCTGTGTTGTCCGTTGTAACTTCTTTTACCTTTCTAATTTTATTGATTTCAGTCCTCTCCCTCTTTATCTTGATGCATCTGGCTAAGGATTTATCCATATGGTTTATCTTCTCAAGGAACCAGCTTTTTGTTTTTTTGATCTTTGATATTGTTTTCTTTGTTGCTGTTTCAGTCATTTCTTTCTTCTTTTTCTACCTTTTTATTGACAGTCCCAACTACCTGCAGAGTTTGTTTTCTATGGAGTAAATGATTGGGTCACATGGACACAACTTCTTCCTTTGATCTTATTGGTTTGTGAACTTTGCAATCTTACTTCATTTTTTGATACAGCAGGTTCTTATTAGTTATCCATCTGATACATATTACTGTATATATGTCAATCCCACTCTCCGAATTCATCACACAGCCACCACCAACCCCGCCACTTTCCCCCCTTGGTGGCCATACGTTACTTCTCCACATCTGTGTATCAATTCTGTCCTGTACACTGGTTCATCTGTACCGTTTCTCTAGGTTGAATGTATGTGCTTTTATATACGATATCCGATTTTCTCTTTCTGACTGACTTCACTCTGTATGACAGTGTCTAAATCTATCCACGCCTGTACAAATGAACCAACATAGTTCCTTTTCGTGGCTGTATAATATTCCACGGTATATAGGTACCACATCTTCTTTATCCATTCGTCTTTGGGTGGCCATTTAAGTTGTTTCCATGACCTGGCTGCTGTAAATATTGCTGCACTGAACATTGGGGTGCCTGTGCCTTTTAGAATTATGCTCTTCTCTGGGCTTATGCCCTGGTGTGCGATGGCTGAGTCATATGTTATTTCTATTTTCAGTTTTTCAAGGAATCTCCTTGCTTCCCTCCCTAGTGGCTCTATCAATTTACCCTCCCACCAAGAGTGCAAGTGTGTTCTCTTTTCTCCACACCATGCCCAGCAGTTTTTTTTCTTGATTTTCTGATGGTGACCGTTCTAAATGGTGTGAGGTGATACTTCAGTGTAGTTTTGATGTGCATCTCTATAATAATTAGTGATGTTGAGCAGGTTTTTATCTGCTTGTTGGCCACCTGTATGTCTTCTGTGGAGAATAGTCTGTTTAGGACTTCTGCCCATTTTTAGATTGGGTTGTTGGTTGTTTAATATCAAGCAGCATGTGCTGTTTACATATTTTTGAGATTGATCCTCAGACCGCTGATTTGTATGTAAATATTTTTCCCATTCTGTGGGTTGTGTGTTCTTCTTTCTCATAGTTTCCTGTGCTTAGCAAAATCTTTTAAGGTTACTGAGGTCCCACTTGTATATTTCTGTTTTTATTTCCAGGACTCTAGCAGGAGGATTACAAAAGATCTTCTTGTGTTTTATGTCCAACGACGTTCTTCCTAGGTTTTCCTCTACGAGTTTTAGAGTGTCCAGACTTAAGTTTGGGTCTCTGTTCCAATTTGTATTAATTTTTGTGTACGGTGTTTTGGAGTGTTCTAATCTTATTGTTTTACATGTCTCTGTCCAGTTTCCCCAGCACCACGTATTCAAGAGACAGTCTCTTCTCCATTGTGTATCTGTGCCCCCTTTGTCAGAGATTAGTTGAGCATAGGCGTGTGGCTTTATCTCTGGGCTTTCTATCCTGTTGCATTGATCTATATTTCCGTTTTGGTGCCAGTCCGATGCTGTCTTGCTTACTGTAGCTTTGTAGGACAGTGCGAAGTCACGGAGCCTGATTCCTCCAGCTCCTTTTTCTTTTTTCATCAAACTGCTTTGGCTACTTGGGGAGTTTTGTGTCTCCATACACATTTTAAGATTTTTTGTTCTGGTTTTGTAAAGAAATTGCCATTGGTAATTTGAGAGGGATTGCACTGAATATGTAGATTGCTTTGGGTAGTATAGTCATTTTCATAATATTGATTCTTCCTATCCAAGAACATGGTATAGCTCTTCATCTGTTCGTATCATCCTCAGTTTCATTCATCAGTGTCTTATACTTTTCTGTATACAGGTTTTCTGTCTCCCTAGGTAGGTGTATTCCTAGGTATTTTATTCCTTTACTTGCAGGGGTAAATGGGAGTCCTTCCTTAATTTCTCTTTCTTTTTTTCTTCCTTAATGAATAGGAATGCAAGGGATTTCTGTGCATTAATTTTGTGTCCTGCAACGTTTCCAAATCCATGGATTAGCTCTACTAGTTTTACGGTGGCATCTTTAGGATTCTCTACGTATAGAATCATGTCATGTGCAAAGAGTGGCATTGTGACTTCTTCTTTTCCAGTTTGTCTTCCTTTTCTTTCCTTTGCTGCTCTGATTCCCATGGCTAGAAGTTCCAAAACTATGTTGAATAATAGTGGTGAGAGTGGTCATCCTTGTCTTGTTCCTGATCTTAGAGGACATGCTTTCAGTTCTTCACCACTGAAAATGTTTGCTGCGGGTTTGTTGTATACGTCCTTGATTAAGTTGAGTGAGGTTCCCTCTAAGCCCACGTCCTGGAGGCTTTATATCACAAATGTGTGTTGACATTTGTCACAAGCTTTTCTGCATCGAGTGACTTGATCATATGCTTTTTCCTCTTCAATTTGTCAATAGGGGGAATCACATTGATTTGCGTGTATTGAAGAATCCTTGCATCCCTGGGAAAAATCCCACTTGATGGTGAGTTATGATACTTTTAACGTGGTGTTGGATTCTGTTGCTCCTATTTTGTTGAGCCGCTTTGCATCTCAGTTCATCAGTGATATCGGGATGTAACTCTCTTTCCTACTATCTTTGTCTGGTTTTCCCAACAGGGTGACGGTGACCTCACAGGAAGAGTTTCAGAGTGTTCCTTCCACGCCAATAGTTTGGAAGAGTTTGAGAAAGGTGGGTGTTAGCTCTTTTCTACGTGTTGGATAGAAATAACCTGTGAAGCCATCTGGTCCTGGACTTTTGTTTGTTGGACGATTTGTAATCAGAGTTTCAAGTTCATTACTCGTACTGGGTCTGTTCATATTTTCGATTTTTTCCTGCTTCAGCCGTGGAAGGTCGTACCTTCCTAAGAATTTGTCCATTTCTTCCAGATTGTCCATTTTGTTAGCATAGAGTTGATTGCAGTAGTCTCTTATGACGTTTTGTATTTCTGTGTTGTCCGTTGTAACTTCTTTTACCTTTCTAATTTTATTGATTTCAGTCCTCTCCCTCTTTATCTTGATGCATCTGGCTAAGGATTTATCCATATGGTTTATCTTCTCAAAGAACCAGCTTTTTGTTTTTCTGATCTTTGATATTGTTTTCTTTGTTGCTGTTTCAGTCATTTCTTTCTTCTTTTTCTACCTTTTTATTGACAGTCCCAACTACCTTCAGAGTTTGTTTTCTATGGAGTAAATGATTGGGTCACATGGACACAACTTCTTCCTTTGATCTTATTGGTTTGTGAACTTTGCAATCTTACTTCATTTTTTGATACAGCAGGTTCTTATTAGTTATCCATCTGATACATATTACTGTATATATGTCAATCCCACTCTCCGAATTCATCACACAGCCACCACCAACCCCGCCACTTTCCCCCCTTGGTGGCCATACGTTACTTCTCCACATCTGTGTATCAATTCTGTCCTGTACACTGGTTCATCTGTACCGTTCCTCTAGGTTGAATATATGTGCTTTTATATACGATATCCGATTTTCTCTTTCTGACTGACTTCACTCTGTATGACAGTGTCTAGATCTATCCACGCCTGTACAAATGAACCAACATAGTTCCTTTTCGTGGCTGTATAATATTCCACGGTATATAGGTACCACATCTTCTTTATCCATTCGTCTTTGGGTGGCCATTTAAGTTGTTTCCATGACCTGGCTGCTGTAAATATTGCTGCACTGAACATTGGGGTGCCTGTGCCTTTTAGAATTATGCTCTTCTCTGGGCTTATGCCCTGGTGTGCGATGGCTGAGTCATATGTTATTTCTATTTTCAGTTTTTCAAGGAATCTCCTTGCTTCCCTCCCTAGTGGCTCTATCAATTTACCCTCCCACCAAGAGTGCAAGTGTGTTCTCTTTTCTCCACACCATGCCCAGCAGTTTTTTTTCTTGATTTTCTGATGGTGACCGTTCTAAATGGTGTGAGGTGATACCTCAGTGTAGTTTTGATGTGCATCTCTATAATAATTAGTGATGTTGAGCAGGTTTTTATCTGCTTGTTGGCCACCTGTATGTCTTCTGTGGAGAATAGTCTGTTTAGGACTTCTGCCCATTTTTAGATTGGGTTGTTGGTTTTTTAAATATCAAGCAGCATGTGCTGTTTACATATTTTTGAGATTGATCCTCAGACCGCTGATTTGTATGTAAATATATTTCCCATTCTGTGGGTTGTGTGTTCTTCTTTCTCATAGTTTCCTGTGCTTAGCAAAATCTTTTAAGTTTACTGAGGTCCCACTTGTATATTTCTGCTTTTATTTCCAGGACTCTAGCAGGAGGATTACAAAAGATCTTCTTGTGTTTTATGTCCAACAATGTTCTTCCTAGCTTTTCCTCTACGAGTTTTAGAGTGTCCAGTCTTAAGTTTGGGTCTCTGTTCCAATTTGTATTAATTTTTGTGTACGGTGTTTGGGAGTGTTCTAATCTTATTGTTTTACATGTCTCTGTCCAGTTTCCCCAGCACCACGTATTCAAGAGACAGTCTCTTCTCCATTGTGTATCCGTGCCCCCTTTGTCAGAGATTAGTTGAGCATAGGCGTGTGGCTTTATCTCTGGGCTTTCTATCCTGTTGCATTGATCTATATTTCTGTTTTGGTGCCAGTCCGATGCTGTCTTGGTTACTGTAGCTTTGTAGTACAGTGCGAAGTCACGGAGCCCGATTCCTCCAGCTCCTTTTTTTTTTTTCATCAAACTGCTTTGGCCACTCGGGGAGTTTTGTGTCTCCATACACATTTTAAGATTTTTTGTTCTGGTTTTGTAAAACAATTGCCATTGGTAATTTGAGAGGGATTGCACTGAATATGTAGATTGCTTTGGGTAGTATAGTCATTTTCATAATATTGATTCTTTCTATCCAAGAACATGGTATAGCTCTTCATGTGTTTGTATCATCCTCAGTTTCATTCATCAGTGTCTTATACTTTTCTGTATACAGGTTTTCTGTCTCCCTAGGTAGGTTTATTCCTAGGTATTTTATTCCTTTACTTGCAGGGGTAAATGGGAGTCCTTCCTTAATTTCTCTTTCTTTTTTTCTTCCTTAATGAATAGGAATGCAAGGGATTTCTGTGCATTAATTTTGTGTCCTGCAACGTTTCCAAATCCATGGATTAGCTCTACTAGTTTTACGGTGGCATCTTTAGGATTCTCTACGTATAGAATCATGTCATGTGCAAAGAGTGGCATTGTGACTTCTTCTTTTCCAGTTTGTCTTCCTTTTCTTTCCTTTGCTGCTCTGATTCCCGTGGCTAGAAGTTCCAAAACTATGTTGAATAATAGTGGTGAGAGTGGTCATCCTTGTCTTGTTCCTGATCTTAGAGGACATGCTTTCAGTTCTTCACCACTGAAAATGTTTGCTGCGGGTTTGTTGTATACGTCCTTGATTAAGTTGAGTGAGGTTCCCTCTAAGCCCACGTCCTGGAGGCTTTATATCACAAATGTGTGTTGACATTTGTCACAAGCTTTTCTGCATCGAGTGACTTGATCATATGCTTTTTCCTCTTCAATTTGTCAATAGGGGGAATCACATTGATTTGCGTGTATTGAAGAATCCTTGCATCCCTGGGAAAAATCCCACTTGATGGTGAGTTATGATACTTTTAACGTGGTGTTGGATTCTGTTGCTGCTATTTTGTTGAGCCGCTTTGCATCTGAGTTCATCAGTGATATTGGGATGTAACTCTCTTTCCTACTATCTTTGTCTGGTTTTCCCAACAGGGTGATGGTGACCTCACAGGAAGAGTTTCAGAGTGTTCCTTCCACGCCAATAGTTTGGAAGAGTTTGAGAAAGGTGGGTGTTAGCTCTTTTCTACGTGTTGGATAGAAATAACCTGTGAAGCCATGTGGTCCTGGACTTTTGTTTGTTGGACGATTTGTAATCAGAGTTTCAAGTTCATTACTCGTACTGGGTCTGTTCATATTTTCGATTTTTTCCTGCTTCAGCCGTGGAAGGTCGTACCTTCCTAAGAATTTGTCCATTTCTTCCAGATTGTCCATTTTGTTAGCATAGAGTTGATTGCAGTAGTCTCTTATGACGTTTTGTATTTCTGTGTTGTCCGTTGTAACTTCTTTTACCTTTCTAATTTTATTGATTTCAGTCCTCTCCCTCTTTATCTTGATTCATCTGGCTAAGGATTTATCCATATGGTTTATCTTCTCAAGGAACCAGCTTTTTGTTTTTTTGATCTTTGATATTGTTTTCTTTGTTGCTGTTTCAGTCATTTCTTTCTTCTTTTTCTACCTTTTTATTGACAGTCCCAACTACCTGCAGAGTTTGTTTTCTATGGAGTAAATGATTGGGTCACATGGACACAACTTCTTCCTTTGATCTTATTGGTTTGTGAACTTTGCAATCTTACTTCATTTTTTGATACAGCAGGTTCTTATTAGTTATCCATCTGATACATATTACTGTATATATGTCAATCCCACTCTCCGAATTCATCACACAGCCACCACCAACCCCGCCACTTTCCCCCCTTGGTGGCCATACGTTACTTCTCCACATCTGTGTATCAATTCTGTCCTGTACACTGGTTCATCTGTACCGTTTCTCTAGGTTGAATATATGTGCTTTTATATACGATATCCGATTTTCTCTTTCTGACTGACTTCACTCTGTATGACAGTGTCTAGATCTATCCACGCCTGTACAAATGAACCAACATAGTTCCTTTTCGTGGCTGTATAATATTCCACGGTATATAGGTACCACATCTTCTTTATCCATTCGTCTTTGGGTGGCCATTTAAGTTGTTTCCATGACCTGGCTGCTGTAAATATTGCTGCACTGAACATTGGGGTGCCTGTGCCTTTTAGAATTATGCTCTTCTCTGGGCTTATGCCCTGGTGTGCGATGGCTGAGTCATATGTTATTTCTATTTTCAGTTTTTCAAGGAATCTCCTTGCTTCCCTCCCTAGTGGCTCTATCAATTTACCCTCCCACCAAGAGTGCAAGTGTGTTCTCTTTTCTCCACACCATGCCCAGCAGTTTTTTTTCTTGATTTTCTGATGGTGACCGTTCTAAATGGTGTGAGGTGATACCTCAGTGTAGTTTTGATGTGCATCTCTATAATAATTAGTGATGTTGAGCAGGTTTTTATCTGCTTGTTGGCCACCTGTATGTCTTCTGTGGAGAATAGTCTGTTTAGGACTTCTGCCCATTTTTAGATTGGGTTGTTGGTTTTTTAAATATCAAGCAGCATGTGCTGTTTACATATTTTTGAGATTGATCCTCAGACCGCTGATTTGTATGTAAATATATTTCCCATTCTGTGGGTTGTGTGTTCTTCTTTCTCATAGTTTCCTGTGCTTAGCAAAATCTTTTAAGTTTACTGAGGTCCCACTTGTATATTTCTGCTTTTATTTCCAGGACTCTAGCAGGAGGATTACAAAAGATCTTCTTGTGTTTTATGTCCAACAATGTTCTTCCTAGCTTTTCCTCTACGAGTTTTAGAGTGTCCAGTCTTAAGTTTGGGTCTCTGTTCCAATTTGTATTAATTTTTGTGTACGGTGTTTGGGAGTGTTCTAATCTTATTGTTTTACATGTCTCTGTCCAGTTTCCCCAGCACCACGTATTCAAGAGACAGTCTCTTCTCCATTGTGTATCCGTGCCCCCTTTGTCAGAGATTAGTTGAGCATAGGCGTGTGGCTTTATCTCTGGGCTTTCTATCCTGTTGCATTGATCTATATTTCTGTTTTGGTGCCAGTCCGATGCTGTCTTGGTTACTGTAGCTTTGTAGTACAGTGCGAAGTCACGGAGCCCGATTCCTCCAGCTCCTTTTTTTTTTTTCATCAAACTGCTTTGGCCACTCGGGGAGTTTTGTGTCTCCATACACATTTTAAGATTTTTTGTTCTGGTTTTGTAAAACAATTGCCATTGGTAATTTGAGAGGGATTGCACTGAATATGTAGATTGCTTTGGGTAGTATAGTCATTTTCATAATATTGATTCTTTCTATCCAAGAACATGGTATAGCTCTTCATGTGTTTGTATCATCCTCAGTTTCATTCATCAGTGTCTTATACTTTTCTGTATACAGGTTTTCTGTCTCCCTAGGTAGGTTTATTCCTAGGTATTTTATTCCTTTACTTGCAGGGGTAAATGGGAGTCCTTCCTTAATTTCTCTTTCTTTTTTTCTTCCTTAATGAATAGGAATGCAAGGGATTTCTGTGCATTAATTTTGTGTCCTGCAACGTTTCCAAATCCATGGATTAGCTCTACTAGTTTTACGGTGGCATCTTTAGGATTCTCTACTTATAGAATCATGTCATGTGCAAAGAGTGGCATTGTGACTTCTTCTTTTCCAGTTTGTCTTCCTTTTCTTTCCTTTGCTGCTCTGATTCCCGTGGCTAGAAGTTCCAAAACTATGTTGAATAATAGTGGTGAGAGTGGTCATCCTTGTCTTGTTCCTGATCTTAGAGGACATGCTTTCAGTTCTTCACCACTGAAAATGTTTGCTGCGGGTTTGTTGTATACGTCCTTGATTAAGTTGAGTGAGGTTCCCTCTAAGCCCACGTCCTGGAGGCTTTATATCACAAATGTGTGTTGACATTTGTCACAAGCTTTTCTGCATCGAGTGACTTGATCATATGCTTTTTCCTCTTCAATTTGTCAATAGGGGGAATCACATTGATTTGCGTGTATTGAAGAATCCTTGCATCCCTGGGAAAAATCCCACTTGATGGTGAGTTATGATACTTTTAACGTGGTGTTGGATTCTGTTGCTGCTATTTTGTTGAGCCGCTTTGCATCTGAGTTCATCAGTGATATCGGGATGTAACTCTCTTTCCTACTATCTTTGTCTGGTTTTCCCAACAGGGTGACGGTGACCTCACAGGAAGAGTTTCAGAGTGTTCCTTCCACGCCAATAGTTTGGAAGAGTTTGAGAAAGGTGGGTGTTAGCTCTTTTCTACGTGTTGGATAGAAATAACCTGTGAAGCCATGTGGTCCTGGACTTTTGTTTGTTGGACGATTTGTAATCAGAGTTTCAAGTTCATTACTCGTACTGGGTCTGTTCATATTTTCGATTTTTTCCTGCTTCAGCCGTGGAAGGTTGTACCTTCCTAAGAATTTGTCCATTTCTTCCAGATTGTCCATTTTGTTAGCATAGAGTTGATTGCAGTAGTCTCTTATGACGTTTTGTATTTCTGTGTTGTCCGTTGTAACTTCTTTTACCTTTCTAATTTTATTGATTTCAGTCCTCTCCCTCTTTATCTTGATTCATCTGGCTAAGGATTTATCCATATGGTTTATCTTCTCAAGGAACCAGCTTTTTGTTTTTTTGATCTTTGATATTGTTTTCTTTGTTGCTGTTTCAGTCATTTCTTTCTTCTTTTTCTACCTTTTTATTGACAGTCCCAACTACCTGCAGAGTTTGTTTTCTATGGAGTAAATGATTGGGTCACATGGACACAACTTCTTCCTTTGATCTTATTGGTTTGTGAACTTTGCAATCTTACTTCATTTTTTGATACAGCAGGTTCTTATTAGTTATCCATCTGATACATATTACTGTATATATGTCAATCCCACTCTCCGAATTCATCACACAGCCACCACCAACCCCGCCACTTTCCCCCCTTGGTGGCCATACGTTACTTCTCCACATCTGTGTATCAATTCTGTCCTGTACACTGGTTCATCTGTACCGTTTCTCTAGGTTGAATATATGTGCTTTTATATACGATATCCGATTTTCTCTTTCTGACTGACTTCACTCTGTATGACAGTGTCTAAATCTATCCACGCCTGTACAAATGAACCAACATAGTTCCTTTTCGTGGCTGTATAATATTCCACGGTATATAGGTACCACATCTTCTTTATCCATTCGTCTTTGGGTGGCCATTTAAGTTGTTTCCATGACCTGGCTGCTGTAAATATTGCTGCACTGAACATTGGGGTGCCTGTGCCTTTTAGAATTATGCTCTTCTCTGGGCTTATGCCCTGGTGTGCGATGGCTGAGTCATATGTTATTTCTATTTTCAGTTTTTCAAGGAATCTCCTTGCTTCCCTCCCTAGTGGCTCTATCAATTTACCCTCCCACCAAGAGTGCAAGTGTGTTCTCTTTTCTCCACACCATGCCCAGCAGTTTTTTTTCTTGATTTTCTGATGGTGACCGTTCTAAATGGTGTGAGGTGATACCTCAGTGTAGTTTTGATGTGCATCTCTATAATAATTAGTGATGTTGAGCAGGTTTTTATCTGCTTGTTGGCCACCTGTATGTCTTCTGTGGAGAATAGTCTGTTTAGGACTTCTGCCCATTTTTAGATTGGGTTGTTGGTTTTTTAAATATCAAGCAGCATGTGCTGTTTACATATTTTTGAGATTGATCCTCAGACCGCTGATTTGTATGTAAATATTTTTCCCATTCTGTGGGTTGTGTGTTCTTCTTTCTCATAGTTTCCTGTGCTTAGCAAAATCTTTTAAGTTTACTGAGGTCCCACTTGTATATTTCTGCTTTTATTTCCAGGACTCTAGCAGGAGGATTACAAAAGATCTTCTTGTGTTTTATGTCCAACAATGTTCTTCCTAGCTTTTCCTCTACGAGTTTTAGAGTGTCCAGTCTTAAGTTTGGGTCTCTGTTCCAATTTGTATTAATTTTTGTGTACGGTGTTTGGGAGTGTTCTAATCTTATTGTTTTACATGTCTCTGTCCAGTTTCCCCAGCACCACGTATTCAAGAGACAGTCTCTTCTCCATTGTGTATCCGTGCCCCCTTTGTCAGAGATTAGTTGAGCATAGGCGTGTGGCTTTATCTCTGGGCTTTCTATCCTGTTGCATTGATCTATATTTCTGTTTTGGTGCCAGTCCGATGCTGTCTTGGTTACTGTAGCTTTGTAGTACAGTGCGAAGTCACGGAGCCCGATTCCTCCAGCTCCTTTTTTTTTTTTCATCAAACTGCTTTGGCCACTCGGGGAGTTTTGTGTCTCCATACACATTTTAAGATTTTTTGTTCTGGTTTTGTAAAACAATTGCCATTGGTAATTTGAGAGGGATTGCACTGAATATGTAGATTGCTTTGGGTAGTATAGTCATTTTCATAATATTGATTCTTTCTATCCAAGAACATGGTATAGCTCTTCATGTGTTTGTATCATCCTCAGTTTCATTCATCAGTGTCTTATACTTTTCTGTATACAGGTTTTCTGTCTCCCTAGGTAGGTTTATTCCTAGGTATTTTATTCCTTTACTTGCAGGGGTAAATGGGAGTCCTTCCTTAATTTCTCTTTCTTTTTTTCTTCCTTAATGAATAGGAATGCAAGGGATTTCTGTGCATTAATTTTGTGTCCTGCAACGTTTCCAAATCCATGGATTAGCTCTACTAGTTTTACGGTGGCATCTTTAGGATTCTCTACGTATAGAATCATGTCATGTGCAAAGAGTGGCATTGTGACTTCTTCTTTTCCAGTTTGTCTTCCTTTTCTTTCCTTTGCTGCTCTGATTCCCGTGGCTAGAAGTTCCAAAACTATGTTGAATAATAGTGGTGAGAGTGGTCATCCTTGTCTTGTTCCTGATCTTAGAGGACATGCTTTCAGTTCTTCACCACTGAAAATGTTTGCTGCGGGTTTGTTGTATACGTCCTTGATTAAGTTGAGTGAGGTTCCCTCTAAGCCCACGTCCTGGAGGCTTTATATCACAAATGTGTGTTGACATTTGTCACAAGCTTTTCTGCATCGAGTGACTTGATCATATGCTTTTTCCTCTTCAATTTGTCAATAGGGGGAATCACATTGATTTGCGTGTATTGAAGAATCCTTGCATCCCTGGGAAAAATCCCACTTGATGGTGAGTTATGATACTTTTAACGTGGTGTTGGATTCTGTTGCTGCTATTTTGTTGAGCCGCTTTGCATCTGAGTTCATCAGTGATATCGGGATGTAACTCTCTTTCCTACTATCTTTGTCTGGTTTTCCCAACAGGGTGACGGTGACCTCACAGGAAGAGTTTCAGAGTGTTCCTTCCACGCCAATAGTTTGGAAGAGTTTGAGAAAGGTGGGTGTTAGCTCTTTTCTACGTGTTGGATAGAAATAACCTGTGAAGCCATGTGGTCCTGGACTTTTGTTTGTTGGACGATTTGTAATCAGAGTTTCAAGTTCATTACTCGTACTGGGTCTGTTCATATTTTCGATTTTTTCCTGCTTCAGCCGTGGAAGGTCGTACCTTCCTAAGAATTTGTCCATTTCTTCCAGATTGTCCATTTTGTTAGCATAGAGTTGATTGCAGTAGTCTCTTATGACGTTTTGTATTTCTGTGTTGTCCGTTGTAACTTCTTTTACCTTTCTAATTTTATTGATTTCAGTCCTCTCCCTCTTTATCTTGATTCATCTGGCTAAGGATTTATCCATATGGTTTATCTTCTCAAGGAACCAGCTTTTTGTTTTTTTGATCTTTGATATTGTTTTCTTTGTTGCTGTTTCAGTCATTTCTTTCTTCTTTTTCTACCTTTTTATTGACAGTCCCAACTACCTGCAGAGTTTGTTTTCTATGGAGTAAATGATTGGGTCACATGGACACAACTTCTTCCTTTGATCTTATTGGTTTGTGAACTTTGCAATCTTACTTCATTTTTTGATACAGCAGGTTCTTATTAGTTATCCATCTGATACATATTACTGTATATATGTCAATCCCACTCTCCGAATTCATCACACAGCCACCACCAACCCCGCCACTTTCCCCCCTTGGTGGCCATACGTTACTTCTCCACATCTGTGTATCAATTCTGTCCTGTACACTGGTTCATCTGTACCGTTTCTCTAGGTTGAATATATGTGCTTTTATATACGATATCCGATTTTCTCTTTCTGACTGACTTCACTCTGTATGACAGTGTCTAAATCTATCCACGCCTGTACAAATGAACCAACATAGTTCCTTTTCGTGGCTGTATAATATTCCACGGTATATAGGTACCACATCTTCTTTATCCATTCGTCTTTGGGTGGCCATTTAAGTTGTTTCCATGACCTGGCTGCTGTAAATATTGCTGCACTGAACATTGGGGTGCCTGTGCCTTTTAGAATTATGCTCTTCTCTGGGCTTATGCCCTGGTGTGCGATGGCTGAGTCATATGTTATTTCTATTTTCAGTTTTTCAAGGAATCTCCTTGCTTCCCTCCCTAGTGGCTCTATCAATTTACCCTCCCACCAAGAGTGCAAGTGTGTTCTCTTTTCTCCACACCATGCCCAGCAGTTTTTTTTCTTGATTTTCTGATGGTGACCGTTCTAAATGGTGTGAGGTGATACCTCAGTGTAGTTTTGATGTGCATCTCTATAATAATTAGTGATGTTGAGCAGGTTTTTATCTGCTTGTTGGCCACCTGTATGTCTTCTGTGGAGAATAGTCTGTTTAGGACTTCTGCCCATTTTTAGATTGGGTTGTTGGTTTTTTAAATATCAAGCAGCATGTGCTGTTTACATATTTTTGAGATTGATCCTCAGACCGCTGATTTGTATGTAAATATTTTTCCCATTCTGTGGGTTGTGTGTTCTTCTTTCTCATAGTTTCCTGTGCTTAGCAAAATCTTTTAAGTTTACTGAGGTCCCACTTGTATATTTCTGCTTTTATTTCCAGGACTCTAGCAGGAGGATTACAAAAGATCTTCTTGTGTTTTATGTCCAACAATGTTCTTCCTAGCTTTTCCTCTACGAGTTTTAGAGTGTCCAGTCTTAAGTTTGGGTCTCTGTTCCAATTTGTATTAATTTTTGTGTACGGTGTTTGGGAGTGTTCTAATCTTATTGTTTTACATGTCTCTGTCCAGTTTCCCCAGCACCACGTATTCAAGAGACAGTCTCTTCTCCATTGTGTATCCGTGCCCCCTTTGTCAGAGATTAGTTGAGCATAGGCGTGTGGCTTTATCTCTGGGCTTTCTATCCTGTTGCATTGATCTATATTTCTGTTTTGGTGCCAGTCCGATGCTGTCTTGGTTACTGTAGCTTTGTAGTACAGTGCGAAGTCACGGAGCCCGATTCCTCCAGCTCCTTTTTTTTTTTTTCATCAAACTGCTTTGGCCACTCGGGGAGTTTTGTGTCTCCATACACATTTTAAGATTTTTTGTTCTGGTTTTGTAAAACAATTGCCATTGGTAATTTGAGAGGGATTGCACTGAATATGTAGATTGCTTTGGGTAGTATAGTCATTTTCATAATATTGATTCTTTCTATCCAAGAACATGGTATAGCTCTTCATGTGTTTGTATCATCCTCAGTTTCATTCATCAGTGTCTTATACTTTTCTGTATACAGGTTTTCTGTCTCCCTAGGTAGGTGTATTCCTAGGTATTTTATTCCTTTACTTGCAGGGGTAAATGGGAGTCCTTCCTTAATTTTTCTTTCTTTTTTTCTTCCTTAATGAATAGGAATGCAAGGGATTTCTGTGCATTAATTTTGTGTCCTGCAACGTTTCCAAATCCATGGATTAGCTCTACTAGTTTTACGGTGGCATCTTTAGGATTCTCTACTTATAGAATCATGTCATGTGCAAAGAGTGGCATTGTGACTTCTTCTTTTCCAGTTTGTCTTCCTTTTCTTTCCTTTGCTGCTCTGATTCCCGTGGCTAGAAGTTCCAAAACTATGTTGAATAATAGTGGTGAGAGTGGTCATCCTTGTCTTGTTCCTGATCTTAGAGGACATGCTTTCAGTTCTTCACCACTGAAAATGTTTGCTGCGGGTTTGTTGTATACGTCCTTGATTAAGTTGAGTGAGGTTCCCTCTAAGCCCACGTCCTGGAGGCTTTATATCACAAATGTGTGTTGACATTTGTCACAAGCTTTTCTGCATCGAGTGACTTGATCATATGCTTTTTCCTCTTCAATTTGTCAATAGGGGGAATCACATTGATTTGCGTGTATTGAAGAATCCTTGCATCCCTGGGAAAAATCCCACTTGATGGTGAGTTATGATACTTTTAACGTGGTGTTGGATTCTGTTGCTGCTATTTTGTTGAGCCGCTTTGCATCTGAGTTCATCAGTGATATCGGGATGTAACTCTCTTTCCTACTATCTTTGTCTGGTTTTCCCAACAGGGTGACGGTGACCTCACAGGAAGAGTTTCAGAGTGTTCCTTCCACGCCAATAGTTTGGAAGAGTTTGAGAAAGGTGGGTGTTAGCTCTTTTCTACGTGTTGGATAGAAATAACCTGTGAAGCCATGTGGTCCTGGACTTTTGTTTGTTGGACGATTTGTAATCAGAGTTTCAAGTTCATTACTCGTACTGGGTCTGTTCATATTTTCGATTTTTTCCTGCTTCAGCCGTGGAAGGTCGTACCTTCCTAAGAATTTGTCCATTTCTTCCAGATTGTCCATTTTGTTAGCATAGAGTTGATTGCAGTAGTCTCTTATGACGTTTTGTATTTCTGTGTTGTCCGTTGTAACTTCTTTTACCTTTCTAATTTTATTGATTTCAGTCCTCTCCCTCTTTATCTTGATTCATCTGGCTAAGGATTTATCCATATGGTTTATCTTCTCAAGGAACCAGCTTTTTGTTTTTTTGATCTTTGATATTGTTTTCTTTGTTGCTGTTTCAGTCATTTCTTTCTTCTTTTTCTACCTTTTTATTGACAGTCCCAACTACCTGCAGAGTTTGTTTTCTATGGAGTAAATGATTGGGTCACATGGACACAACTTCTTCCTTTGATCTTATTGGTTTGTGAACTTTGCAATCTTACTTCATTTTTTGATACAGCAGGTTCTTATTAGTTATCCATCTGATACATATTACTGTATATATGTCAATCCCACTCTCCGAATTCATCACACAGCCACCACCAACCCCGCCACTTTCCCCCCTTGGTGGCCATACGTTACTTCTCCACATCTGTGTATCAATTCTGTCCTGTACACTGGTTCATCTGTACCGTTTCTCTAGGTTGAATATATGTGCTTTTATATACGATATCCGATTTTCTCTTTCTGACTGACTTCACTCTGTATGACAGTGTCTAAATCTATCCACGCCTGTACAAATGAACCAACATAGTTCCTTTTCGTGGCTGTATAATATTCCACGGTATATAGGTACCACATCTTCTTTATCCATTCGTCTTTGGGTGGCCATTTAAGTTGTTTCCATGACCTGGCTGCTGTAAATATTGCTGCACTGAACATTGGGGTGCCTGTGCCTTTTAGAATTATGCTCTTCTCTGGGCTTATGCCCTGGTGTGCGATGGCTGAGTCATATGTTATTTCTATTTTCAGTTTTTCAAGGAATCTCCTTGCTTCCCTCCCTAGTGGCTCTATCAATTTACCCTCCCACCAAGAGTGCAAGTGTGTTCTCTTTTCTCCACACCATGCCCAGCAGTTTTTTTTCTTGATTTTCTGATGGTGACCGTTCTAAATGGTGTGAGGTGATACCTCAGTGTAGTTTTGATGTGCATCTCTATAATAATTAGTGATGTTGAGCAGGTTTTTATCTGCTTGTTGGCCACCTGTATGTCTTCTGTGGAGAATAGTCTGTTTAGGACTTCTGCCCATTTTTAGATTGGGTTGTTGGTTTTTTAAATATCAAGCAGCATGTGCTGTTTACATATTTTTGAGATTGATCCTCAGACCGCTGATTTGTATGTAAATATTTTTCCCATTCTGTGGGTTGTGTGTTCTTCTTTCTCATAGTTTCCTGTGCTTAGCAAAATCTTTTAAGTTTACTGAGGTCCCACTTGTATATTTCTGCTTTTATTTCCAGGACTCTAGCAGGAGGATTACAAAAGATCTTCTTGTGTTTTATGTCCAACAATGTTCTTCCTAGCTTTTCCTCTACGAGTTTTAGAGTGTCCAGTCTTAAGTTTGGGTCTCTGTTCCAATTTGTATTAATTTTTGTGTACGGTGTTTGGGAGTGTTCTAATCTTATTGTTTTACATGTCTCTGTCCAGTTTCCCCAGCACCACGTATTCAAGAGACAGTCTCTTCTCCATTGTGTATCCGTGCCCCCTTTGTCAGAGATTAGTTGAGCATAGGCGTGTGGCTTTATCTCTGGGCTTTCTATCCTGTTGCATTGATCTATATTTCTGTTTTGGTGCCAGTCCGATGCTGTCTTGGTTACTGTAGCTTTGTAGTACAGTGCGAAGTCACGGAGCCCGATTCCTCCAGCTCCTTTTTTTTTTTTTCATCAAACTGCTTTGGCCACTCGGGGAGTTTTGTGTCTCCATACACATTTTAAGATTTTTTGTTCTGGTTTTGTAAAACAATTGCCATTGGTAATTTGAGAGGGATTGCACTGAATATGTAGATTGCTTTGGGTAGTATAGTCATTTTCATAATATTGATTCTTTCTATCCAAGAACATGGTATAGCTCTTCATGTGTTTGTATCATCCTCAGTTTCATTCATCAGTGTCTTATACTTTTCTGTATACAGGTTTTCTGTCTCCCTAGGTAGGTGTATTCCTAGGTATTTTATTCCTTTACTTGCAGGGGTAAATGGGAGTCCTTCCTTAATTTTTCTTTCTTTTTTTCTTCCTTAATGAATAGGAATGCAAGGGATTTCTGTGCATTAATTTTGTGTCCTGCAACGTTTCCAAATCCATGGATTAGCTCTACTAGTTTTACGGTGGCATCTTTAGGATTCTCTACGTATAGAATCATGTCATGTGCAAAGAGTGGCATTGTGACTTCTTCTTTTCCAGTTTGTCTTCCTTTTCTTTCCTTTGCTGCTCTGATTCCCGTGGCTAGAAGTTCCAAAACTATGTTGAATAATAGTGGTGAGAGTGGTCATCCTTGTCTTGTTCCTGATCTTAGAGGACATGCTTTCAGTTCTTCACCACTGAAAATGTTTGCTGCGGGTTTGTTGTATACGTCCTTGATTAAGTTGAGTGAGGTTCCCTCTAAGCCCACGTCCTGGAGGCTTTATATCACAAATGTGTGTTGACATTTGTCACAAGCTTTTCTGCATCGAGTGACTTGATCATATGCTTTTTCCTCTTCAATTTGTCAATAGGGGGAATCACATTGATTTGCGTGTATTGAAGAATCCTTGCATCCCTGGGAAAAATCCCACTTGATGGTGAGTTATGATACTTTTAACGTGGTGTTGGATTCTGTTGCTGCTATTTTGTTGAGCCGCTTTGCATCTGAGTTCATCAGTGATATTGGGATGTAACTCTCTTTCCTACTATCTTTGTCTGGTTTTCCCAACAGGGTGACGGTGACCTCACAGGAAGAGTTTCAGAGTGTTCCTTCCACGCCAATAGTTTGGAAGAGTTTGAGAAAGGTGGGTGTTAGCTCTTTTCTACGTGTTGGATAGAAATAACCTGTGAAGCCATGTGGTCCTGGACTTTTGTTTGTTGGACGATTTGTAATCAGAGTTTCAAGTTCATTACTCGTACTGGGTCTGTTCATATTTTCGATTTTTTCCTGCTTCAGCCGTGGAAGGTCGTACCTTCCTAAGAATTTGTCCATTTCTTCCAGATTGTCCATTTTGTTAGCATAGAGTTGATTGCAGTAGTCTCTTATGACGTTTTGTATTTCTGTGTTGTCCGTTGTAACTTCTTTTACCTTTCTAATTTTATTGATTTCAGTCCTCTCCCTCTTTATCTTGATGCATCTGGCTAAGGATTTATCCATATGGTTTATCTTCTCAAGGAACCAGCTTTTTGTTTTTTTGATCTTTGATATTGTTTTCTTTGTTGCTGTTTCAGTCATTTCTTTCTTCTTTTTCTACCTTTTTATTGACAGTCCCAACTACCTGCAGAGTTTGTTTTCTATGGAGTAAATGATTGGGTCACATGGACACAACTTCTTCCTTTGATCTTATTGGTTTGTGAACTTTGCAATCTTACTTCATTTTTTGATACAGCAGGTTCTTATTAGTTATCCATCTGATACATATTACTGTATATATGTCAATCCCACTCTCCGAATTCATCACACAGCCACCACCAACCCCGCCACTTTCCCCCCTTGGTGGCCATACGTTACTTCTCCACATCTGTGTATCAATTCTGTCCTGTACACTGGTTCATCTGTACCGTTTCTCTAGGTTGAATATATGTGCTTTTATATACGATATCCGATTTTCTCTTTCTGACTGACTTCACTCTGTATGACAGTGTCTAGATCTATCCACGCCTGTACAAATGAACCAACATAGTTCCTTTTCGTGGCTGTATAATATTCCATGGTATATAGGTACCACATCTTCTTTATCCATTCGTCTTTGGGTGGCCATTTAAGTTGTTTCCATGACCTGGCTGCTGTAAATATTGCTGCACTGAACATTGGGGTGCCTGTGCCTTTTAGAATTATGCTCTTCTCTGGGCTTATGCCCTGGTGTGCGATGGCTGAGTCATATGTTATTTCTATTTTCAGTTTTTCAAGGAATCTCCTTGCTTCCCTCCCTAGTGGCTCTATCAATTTACCCTCCCACCAAGAGTGCAAGTGTGTTCTCTTTTCTCCACACCATGCCCAGCAGTTTTTTTTCTTGATTTTCTGATGGTGACCGTTCTAAATGGTGTGAGGTGATACCTCAGTGTAGTTTTGATGTGCATCTCTATAATAATTAGTGATGTTGAGCAGGTTTTTATCTGCTTGTTGGCCACCTGTATGTCTTCTGTGGAGAATAGTCTGTTTAGGACTTCTGCCCATTTTTAGATTGGGTTGTTGGTTGTTTAATATCAAGCAGCATGTGCTGTTTACATATTTTTGAGATTGATCCTCAGACCGCTGATTTGTATGTAAATATTTTTCCCATTCTGTGGGTTGTGTGTTCTTCTTTCTCATAGTTTCCTGTGCTTAGCAAAATCTTTTAAGGTTACTGAGGTCCCACTTGTATATTTCTGTTTTTATTTCCAGGACTCTAGCAGGAGGATTACAAAAGATCTTCTTGTGTTTTATGTCCAACGACGTTCTTCCTAGGTTTTCCTCTACGAGTTTTAGAGTGTCCAGACTTAAGTTTGGGTCTCTGTTCCAATTTGTATTAATTTTTGTGTACGGTGTTTTGGAGTGTTCTAATCTTATTGTTTTACATGTCTCTGTCCAGTTTCCCCAGCACCACGTATTCAAGAGACAGTCTCTTCTCCATTGTGTATCTGTGCCCCCTTTGTCAGAGATTAGTTGAGCATAGGCGTGTGGCTTTATCTCTGGGCTTTCTATCCTGTTGCATTGATCTATATTTCCGTTTTGGTGCCAGTCCGATGCTGTCTTGCTTACTGTAGCTTTGTAGGACAGTGCGAAGTCACGGAGCCTGATTCCTCCAGCTCCTTTTTCTTTTTTCATCAAACTGCTTTGGCTACTTGGGGAGTTTTGTGTCTCCATACACATTTTAAGATTTTTTGTTCTGGTTTTGTAAAGAAATTGCCATTGGTAATTTGAGAGGGATTGCACTGAATATGTAGATTGCTTTGGGTAGTATAGTCATTTTCATAATATTGATTCTTCCTATCCAAGAACATGGTATAGCTCTTCATCTGTTCGTATCATCCTCAGTTTCATTCATCAGTGTCTTATACTTTTCTGTATACAGGTTTTCTGTCTCCCTAGGTAGGTGTATTCCTAGGTCTTTTATTCCTTTACTTGCAGGGGTAAATTGGAGTCCTTCCTTAATTTCTCTTTCTTTTTTTCTTCCTTAATGAATAGGAATGCAAGGGATTTCTGTGCATTAATTTTGTGTCCTGCAACGTTTCCAAATCCATGGATTAGCTCTACTAGTTTTACGGTGGCATCTTTAGGATTCTCTACGTATAGAATCATGTCATGTGCAAAGAGTGGCATTGTGACTTCTTCTTTTCCAGTTTGTCTTCCTTTTCTTTCCTTTGCTGCTCTGATTCCCGTGGCTAGAAGTTCCAAAACTATGTTGAATAATAGTGGTGAGAGTGGTCATCCTTGTCTTGTTCCTGATCTTAGAGGACATGCTTTCAGTTCTTCACCACTGAAAATGTTTGCTGCGGGTTTGTTGTATACGTCCTTGATTAAGTTGAGTGAGGTTCCCTCTAAGCCCACGTCCTGGAGGCTTTATATCACAAATGTGTGTTGACATTTGTCACAAGCTTTTCTGCATCGAGTGACTTGATCATATGCTTTTTCCTCTTCAATTTGTCAATAGGGGGAATCACATTGATTTGCGTGTATTGAAGAATCCTTGCATCCCTGGGAAAAATCCCACTTGATGGTGAGTTATGATACTTTTAACGTGGTGTTGGATTCTGTTGCTGCTATTTTGTTGAGCCGCTTTGCATCTGAGTTCATCAGTGATATCGGGATGTAACTCTCTTTCCTACTATCTTTGTCTGGTTTTCCCAACAGGGTGACGGTGACCTCACAGGAAGAGTTTCAGAGTGTTCCTTCCACGCCAATAGTTTGGAAGAGTTTGAGAAAGGTGGGTGTTAGCTCTTTTCTACGTGTTGGATAGAAATAACCTGTGAAGCCATCTGGTCCTGGACTTTTGTTTGTTGGACGATTTGTAATCAGAGTTTCAAGTTCATTACTCGTACTGGGTCTGTTCATATTTTCGATTTTTTCCTGCTTCAGCCGTGGAAGGTCGTACCTTCCTAAGAATTTGTCCATTTCTTCCAGATTGTCCATTTTGTTAGCATAGAGTTGATTGCAGTAGTCTCTTATGACGTTTTGTATTTCTGTGTTGTCCGTTGTAACTTCTTTTACCTTTCTAATTTTATTGATTTCAGTCCTCTCCCTCTTTATCTTGATGCATCTGGCTAAGGATTTATCCATATGGTTTATCTTCTCAAGGAACCAGCTTTTTGTTTTTTTGATCTTTGATATTGTTTTCTTTGTTGCTGTTTCAGTCATTTCTTTCTTCTTTTTCTACCTTTTTATTGACAGTCCCAACTACCTGCAGAGTTTGTTTTCTATGGAGTAAATGATTGGGTCACATGGACACAACTTCTTCCTTTGATCTTATTGGTTTGTGAACTTTGCAATCTTACTTCATTTTTTGATACAGCAGGTTCTTATTAGTTATCCATCTGATACATATTACTGTATATATGTCAATCCCACTCTCCGAATTCATCACACAGCCACCACCAACCCCGCCACTTTCCCCCCTTGGTGGCCATACGTTACTTCTCCACATCTGTGTATCAATTCTGTCCTGTACACTGGTTCATCTGTACCGTTCCTCTAGGTTGAATATATGTGCTTTTATATACGATATCCGATTTTCTCTTTCTGACTGACTTCACTCTGTATGACAGTGTCTAGATCTATCCACGCCTGTACAAATGAACCAACATAGTTCCTTTTCGTGGCTGTATAATATTCCACGGTATATAGGTACCACATCTTCTTTATCCATTCGTCTTTGGGTGGCCATTTAAGTTGTTTCCATGACCTGGCTGTTGTAAATGGTGCTGCACTGAACATTGGGGTGCCTGTGCCTTTTAGAATTATGCTCTTCTCTGGGCTTATGCCCTGGTGTGTGATGGCTGAGTCATATGTTATTTCTATTTTCAGTTTTTCAAGGAATCTCCTTGCTTCCCTCCCTAGTGGCTCTATCAATTTACACTCCCACCAAGAGTGCAAGTGTGTTCTCTTTTCTCCACACCGTGCCCAGCAGTTTTTTTTGTTGATTTTCTGATGGTGACCGCTCTAAATGGTGTGAGGTGATACCTCAGTGTAGTTTTGATGTGCATCTCTATAATAATTAGTGATGTTGAGCAGGTTTTTATCTGCTTGTTGGCCACCTGTATGTCTTCTGTGGAGAATAGTCTGTTTAGGACTTCTGCCCATTTTTAGATTGGGTTGTTGGTTTTTTAAATATCAAGCAGCATGTGCTGTTTACATATTTTTGAGATTGATCCTCAGACCGCTGATTTGTATGTAAATATTTTTCCCATTCTGTGGGTTGTGTGTTCTTCTTTCTCATAGTTTCCTGTGCTTAGCAAAATCTTTTAAGTTTACTGAGGTCCCACTTGTATATTTCTGCTTTTATTTCCAGGACTCTAGCAGGAGGATTACAAAAGATCTTCTTGTGTTTTATGTCCAACAATGTTCTTCCTAGCTTTTCCTCTACGAGTTTTAGAGTGTCCAGACTTAAGTTTGGGTCTCTGTTCCAATTTGTATTAATTTTTGTGTACGGTGTTTGGGAGTGTTCTAATCTTATTGTTTTACATGTCTCTGTCCAGTTTCCCCAGCACCACGTATTCAAGAGACAGTCTCTTCTCCATTGTGTATCCGTGCCCCCTTTGTCAGAGATTAGTTGAGCATAGGCGTGTGGCTTTATCTCTGGGCTTTCTATCCTGTTGCATTGATCTATATTTCTGTTTTGGTGCCAGTCCGATGCTGTCTTGGTTACTGTAGCTTTGTAGAACAGTGCGAAGTCACGGAGCCCGATTCCTCCAGCTCTTTTTTTTTTCATCAAACTGCTTTGGCCACTCGGGGAGTTTTGTGTCTCCATACACATTTTAAGATTTTTTGTTCTGGTTTTGTAAAGAAATTGCCATTGGTAATTTGAGAGGGATTGCACTGAATATGTAGATTGCTTTGGGTAGTATAGTCATTTTCATAATATTGATTCTTCCTATCCAAGAACATGGTATAGCTCTTCATCTGTTCGTATCATCCTCAGTTTCATTCATCAGTGTCTTATACTTTTCTGTATACAGGTTTTCTGTCTCCCTAGGTAGGTGTATTCCTAGGTCTTTTATTCCTTTACTTGCAGGGGTAAATTGGAGTCCTTCCTTAATTTCTCTTTCTTTTTTTCTTCCTTAATGAATAGGAATGCAAGGGATTTCTGTGCATTAATTTTGTGTCCTGCAACGTTTCCAAATCCATGGATTAGCTCTACTAGTTTTACGGTGGCATCTTTAGGATTCTCTACGTATAGAATCATGTCATGTGCAAAGAGTGGCATTGTGACTTCTTCTTTTCCAGTTTGTCTTCCTTTTCTTTCCTTTGCTGCTCTGATTCCCGTGGCTAGAAGTTCCAAAACTATGTTGAATAATAGTGGTGAGAGTGGTCATCCTTGTCTTGTTCCTGATCTTAGAGGACATGCTTTCAGTTCTTCACCACTGAAAATGTTTGCTGCGGGTTTGTTGTATACGTCCTTGATTAAGTTGAGTGAGGTTCCCTCTAAGCCCACGTCCTGGAGGCTTTATATCACAAATGTGTGTTGACATTTGTCACAAGCTTTTCTGCATCGAGTGACTTGATCATATGCTTTTTCCTCTTCAATTTGTCAATAGGGGGAATCACATTGATTTGCGTGTATTGAAGAATCCTTGCATCCCTGGGAAAAATCCCACTTGATGGTGAGTTATGATACTTTTAACGTGGTGTTGGATTCTGTTGCTGCTATTTTGTTGAGCCGCTTTGCATCTCAGTTCATCAGTGATATCGGGATGTAACTCTCTTTCCTACTATCTTTGTCTGGTTTTCCCAACAGGGTGACGGTGACCTCACAGGAAGAGTTTCAGAGTGTTCCTTCCACGCCAATAGTTTGGAAGAGTTTGAGAAAGGTGGGTGTTAGCTCTTTTCTACGTGTTGGATAGAAATAACCTGTGAAGCCATGTGGTCCTGGACTTTTGTTTGTTGGACGATTTGTAATCAGAGTTTCAAGTTCATTACTCGTACTGGGTCTGTTCATATTTTCGATTTTTTCCTGCTTCAGCCGTGGAAGGTCGTACCTTCCTAAGAATTTGTCCATTTCTTCCAGATTGTCCATTTTGTTAGCATAGAGTTGATTGCAGTAGTCTCTTATGACGTTTTGTATTTCTGTGTTGTCCGTTGTAACTTCTTTTACCTTTCTAATTTTATTGATTTCAGTCCTCTCCCTCTTTATCTTGATTCATCTGGCTAAGGATTTATCCATATGGTTTATCTTCTCAAGGAACCAGCTTTTTGTTTTTTTGATCTTTGATATTGTTTTCTTTGTTGCTGTTTCAGTCATTTCTTTCTTCTTTTTCTACCTTTTTATTGACAGTCCCAACTACCTGCAGAGTTTGTTTTCTATGGAGTAAATGATTGGGTCACATGGACACAACTTCTTCCTTTGATCTTATTGGTTTGTGAACTTTGCAATCTTACTTCATTTTTTGATACAGCAGGTTCTTATTAGTTATCCATCTGATACATATTACTGTATATATGTCAATCCCACTCTCCGAATTCATCACACAGCCACCACCAACCCCGCCACTTTCCCCCCTTGGTGGCCATACGTTACTTCTCCACATCTGTGTATCAATTCTGTCCTGTACACTGGTTCATCTGTACCGTTCCTCTAGGTTGAATATATGTGCTTTTATATACGATATCCGATTTTCTCTTTCTGACTGACTTCACTCTGTATGACAGTGTCTAGATCTATCCACGCCTGTACAAATGAACCAACATAGTTCCTTTTCGTGGCTGTATAATATTCCACGGTATATAGGTACCACATCTTCTTTATCCATTCGTCTTTGGGTGGCCATTTAAGTTGTTTCCATGACCTGGCTGTTGTAAATGGTGCTGCACTGAACATTGGGGTGCCTGTGCCTTTTAGAATTATGCTCTTCTCTGGGCTTATGCCCTGGTGTGTGATGGCTGAGTCATATGTTATTTCTATTTTCAGTTTTTCAAGGAATCTCCTTGCTTCCCTCCCTAGTGGCTCTATCAATTTACACTCCCACCAAGAGTGCAAGTGTGTTCTCTTTTCTCCACACCGTGCCCAGCAGTTTTTTTTGTTGATTTTCTGATGGTGACCGCTCTAAATGGTGTGAGGTGATACCTCAGTGTAGTTTTGATGTGCATCTCTATAATAATTAGTGATGTTGAGCAGGTTTTTATCTGCTTGTTGGCCACCTGTATGTCTTCTGTGGAGAATAGTCTGTTTAGGACTTCTGCCCATTTTTAGATTGGGTTGTTGGTTTTTTAAATATCAAGCAGCATGTGCTGTTTACATATTTTTGAGATTGATCCTCAGACCGCTGATTTGTATGTAAATATTTTTCCCATTCTGTGGGTTGTGTGTTCTTCTTTCTCATAGTTTCCTGTGCTTAGCAAAATCTTTTAAGTTTACTGAGGTCCCACTTGTATATTTCTGCTTTTATTTCCAGGACTCTAGCAGGAGGATTACAAAAGATCTTCTTGTGTTTTATGTCCAACAATGTTCTTCCTAGCTTTTCCTCTACGAGTTTTAGAGTGTCCAGACTTAAGTTTGGGTCTCTGTTCCAATTTGTATTAATTTTTGTGTACGGTGTTTGGGAGTGTTCTAATCTTATTGTTTTACATGTCTCTGTCCAGTTTCCCCAGCACCACGTATTCAAGAGACAGTCTCTTCTCCATTGTGTATCCGTGCCCCCTTTGTCAGAGATTAGTTGAGCATAGGCGTGTGGCTTTATCTCTGGGCTTTCTATCCTGTTGCATTGATCTATATTTCTGTTTTGGTGCCAGTCCGATGCTGTCTTGGTTACTGTAGCTTTGTAGAACAGTGCGAAGTCACGGAGCCCGATTCCTCCAGCTCTTTTTTTTTTCATCAAACTGCTTTGGCCACTCGGGGAGTTTTGTGTCTCCATACACATTTTAAGATTTTTTGTTCTGGTTTTGTAAAACAATTGCCATTGGTAATTTGAGAGGGATTGCACTGAATATGTAGATTGCTTTGGGTAGTATAGTCATTTTCATAATATTGATTCTTTCTATCCAAGAACATGGTATAGCTCTTCATGTGTTTGTATCATCCTCAGTTTCATTCATCAGTGTCTTATACTTTTCTGTATACAGGTTTTCTGTCTCCCTAGGTAGGTTTATTCCTAGGTATTTTATTCCTTTACTTGCAGGGGTAAATGGGAGTCCTTCCTTAATTTCTCTTTCTTTTTTTCTTCCTTAATGAATAGGAATGCAAGGGATTTCTGTGCATTAATTTTGTGTCCTGCAACGTTTCCAAATCCATGGATTAGCTCTACTAGTTTTACGGTGGCATCTTTAGGATTCTCTACGTATAGAATCATGTCATGTGCAAAGAGTGGCATTGTGACTTCTTCTTTTCCAGTTTGTCTTCCTTTTCTTTCCTTTGCTGCTCTGATTCCCGTGGCTAGAAGTTCCAAAACTATGTTGAATAATAGTGGTGAGAGTGGTCATCCTTGTCTTGTTCCTGATCTTAGAGGACATGCTTTCAGTTCTTCACCACTGAAAATGTTTGCTGCGGGTTTGTTGTATACGTCCTTGATTAAGTTGAGTGAGGTTCCCTCTAAGCCCACGTCCTGGAGGCTTTATATCACAAATGTGTGTTGACATTTGTCACAAGCTTTTCTGCATCGAGTGACTTGATCATATGCTTTTTCCTCTTCAATTTGTCAATAGGGGGAATCACATTGATTTGCGTGTATTGAAGAATCCTTGCATCCCTGGGAAAAATCCCACTTGATGGTGAGTTATGATACTTTTAACGTGGTGTTGGATTCTGTTGCTGCTATTTTGTTGAGCCGCTTTGCATCTCAGTTCATCAGTGATATCGGGATGTAACTCTCTTTCCTACTATCTTTGTCTGGTTTTCCCAACAGGGTGACGGTGACCTCACAGGAAGAGTTTCAGAGTGTTCCTTCCACGCCAATAGTTTGGAAGAGTTTGAGAAAGGTGGGTGTTAGCTCTTTTCTACGTGTTGGATAGAAATAACCTGTGAAGCCATGTGGTCCTGGACTTTTGTTTGTTGGACGATTTGTAATCAGAGTTTCAAGTTCATTACTCGTACTGGGTCTGTTCATATTTTCGATTTTTTCCTGCTTCAGCCGTGGAAGGTCGTACCTTCCTAAGAATTTGTCCATTTCTTCCAGATTGTCCATTTTGTTAGCATAGAGTTGATTGCAGTAGTCTCTTATGACGTTTTGTATTTCTGTGTTGTCCGTTGTAACTTCTTTTACCTTTCTAATTTTATTGATTTCAGTCCTCTCCCTCTTTATCTTGATTCATCTGGCTAAGGATTTATCCATATGGTTTATCTTCTCAAGGAACCAGCTTTTTGTTTTTTTGATCTTTGATATTGTTTTCTTTCTTGCTGTTTCAGTCATTTCTTTCTTCTTTTTCTACCTTTTTATTGACAGTCCCAACTACCTGCAGAGTTTGTTTTCTATGGAGTAAATGATTGGGTCACATGGACACAACTTCTTCCTTTGATCTTATTGGTTTGTGAACTTTGCAATCTTACTTCATTTTTTGATACAGCAGGTTCTTATTAGTTATCCATCTGATACATATTACTGTATATATGTCAATCCCACTCTCCGAATTCATCACACAGCCACCACCAACCCCGCCACTTTCCCCCCTTGGTGGCCATACGTTACTTCTCCACATCTGTGTATCAATTCTGTCCTGTACACTGGTTCATCTGTACCGTTTCTCTAGGTTGAATATATGTGCTTTTATATACGATATCCGATTTTCTCTTTCTGACTGACTTCACTCTGTATGACAGTGTCTAGATCTATCCACGCCTGTACAAATGAACCAACATAGTTCCTTTTCGTGGCTGTATAATATTCCACGGTATATAGGTACCACATCTTCTTTATCCATTCGTCTTTGGGTGGCCATTTAAGATGTTTCCATGACCTGGCTGTTGTAAATAGTGCTGCACTGAACATTGGGGTGCCGGTGCCGTTTAGAATTATGCTCTTCTCTGGGCTTATGCCCTGGTGTGCGATGGCTGAGTCATATGTTATTTCTATTTTCAGTTTTTCAAGGAATCTCCTTGCTTCCCTCCCTAGTGGCTCTATCAATTTACACTCCCACCAAGAGTACAAGTGTGTTCTCTTTTTTCCAAACCATGCCCAGCAGTTTTTTTTCTTGATTTTCTGATGGTGACCGTTCTAAATGGTGTGAGGTGATACCTCAGTGTAGTTTTGATGTGCATCTCTATAATAATTAGTGATGTTGAGCAGGTTTTTATCTGCTTGTTGGCCACCTGTATGTCTTCTGTGGAGAATAGTCTGTTTAGGACTTCTGCCCATTTTTAGATTGGGTTGTTGGTTGTTTAATATCAAGCAGCATGTGCTGTTTACATATTTTTGAGATTGATCCTCAGACCGCTGATTTGTATGTAAATATTTTTCCCATTCTGTGGGTTGTGTGTTCTTCTTTCTCATAGTTTCCTGTGCTTAGCAAAATCTTTTAAGGTTACTGAGGTCCCACTTGTATATTTCTGTTTTTATTTCCAGGACTCTAGCAGGAGGATTACAAAAGATCTTCTTGTGTTTTATGTCCAACGACGTTCTTCCTAGGTTTTCCTCTACGAGTTTTAGAGTGTCCAGACTTAAGTTTGGGTCTCTGTTCCAATTTGTATTAATTTTTGTGTACGGTGTTTGGGAGTGTTCTAATCTTATTGTTTTACATGTCTCTGTCCAGTTTCCCCAGCACCACGTATTCAAGAGACAGTCTCTTCTCCATTGTGTATCCGTGCCCCCTTTGTCAGAGATTAGTTGAGCATAGGCGTGTGGCTTTATCTCTGGGCTTTCTATCCTGTTGCATTGATCTATATTTCCGTTTTGGTGCCAGTCCGATGCTGTCTTGGTTACTGTAGCTTTGTAGTACAGTGCGAAGTCACGGAGCCCGATTCCTCCAGCTCCTTTTTTTTTTTTCATCAAACTGCTTTGGCCACTCGGGGAGTTTTGTGTCTCCATACACATTTTAAGATTTTTTGTTCTGGTTTTGTAAAGAAATTGCCATTGGTAATTTGAGAGGGATTGCACTGAATATGTAGATTGCTTTGGGTAGTATAGTCATTTTCATAATATTGATTCTTCCTATCCAAGAACATGGTATAGCTCTTCATCTGTTTGTATCATCCTCAGTTTCATTCATCAGTGTCTTATACTTTTCTGTATACAGGTTTTCTGTCTCCCTAGGTAGGTGTATTCCTAGGTCTTTTATTCCTTTACTTGCAGGGGTAAATTGGAGTCCTTCCTTAATTTCTCTTTCTTTTTTTCTTCCTTAATGAATAGGAATGCAAGGGATTTCTGTGCATTAATTTTGTGTCCTGCAACGTTTCCAAATCCATGGATTAGCTCTACTAGTTTTACGGTGGCATCTTTAGGATTCTCTACGTATAGAATCATGTCATGTGCAAAGAGTGGCATTGTGACTTCTTCTTTTCCAGTTTGTCTTCCTTTTCTTTCCTTTGCTGCTCTGATTCCCGTGGCTAGAAGTTCCAAAACTATGTTGAATAATAGTGGTGAGAGTGGTCATCCTTGTCTTGTTCCTGATCTTAGAGGACATGCTTTCAGTTCTTCACCACTGAAAATGTTTGCTGCGGGTTTGTTGTATACGTCCTTGATTAAGTTGAGTGAGGTTCCCTCTAAGCCCACGTCCTGGAGGCTTTATATCACAAATGTGTGTTGACATTTGTCACAAGCTTTTCTGCATCGAGTGACTTGATCATATGCTTTTTCCTCTTCAATTTGTCAATAGGGGGAATCACATTGATTTGCGTGTATTGAAGAATCCTTGCATCCCTGGGAAAAATCCCACTTGATGGTGAGTTATGATACTTTTAACGTGGTGTTGGATTCTGTTGCTGCTATTTTGTTGAGCCGCTTTGCATCTCAGTTCATCAGTGATATCGGGATGTAACTCTCTTTCCTACTATCTTTGTCTGGTTTTCCCAACAGGGTGACGGTGACCTCACAGGAAGAGTTTCAGAGTGTTCCTTCCACGCCAATAGTTTGGAAGAGTTTGAGAAAGGTGGGTGTTAGCTCTTTTCTACGTGTTGGATAGAAATAACCTGTGAAGCCATGTGGTCCTGGACTTTTGTTTGTTGGACGATTTGTAATCAGAGTTTCAAGTTCATTACTCGTACTGGGTCTGTTCATATTTTCGATTTTTTCCTGCTTCAGCCGTGGAAGGTCGTACCTTCCTAAGAATTTGTCCATTTCTTCCAGATTGTCCATTTTGTTAGCATAGAGTTGATTGCAGTAGTCTCTTATGACATTTTGTATTTCTGTGTTGTCTGTTGTAACTTCTTTTACCTTTCTAATTTTATTGATTTCAGTCCTCTCCCTCTTTATCTTGATTCATCTGGCTAAGGATTTATCCATATGGTTTATCTTCTCAAGGAACCAGCTTTTTGTTTTTTTGATCTTTGATATTGTTTTCTTTGTTGCTGTTTCAGTCATTTCTTTCTTCTTTTTCTACCTTTTTATTGACAGTCCCAACTACCTGCAGAGTTTGTTTTCTATGGAGTAAATGATTGGGTCACATGGACACAACTTCTTCCTTTGATCTTATTGGTTTGTGAACTTTGCAATCTTACTTCATTTTTTGATACAGCAGGTTCTTATTAGTTATCCATCTGATACATATTACTGTATATATGTCAATCCCACTCTCCGAATTCATCACACAGCCACCACCAACCCCGCCACTTTCCCCCCTTGGTGGCCATACGTTACTTCTCCACATCTGTGTATCAATTCTGTCCTGTACACTGGTTCATCTGTACCGTTCCTCTAGGTTGAATATATGTGCTTTTATATACGATATCCGATTTTCTCTTTCTGACTGACTTCACTCTGTATGACAGTGTCTAGATCTATCCACGCCTGTACAAATGAACCAACATAGTTCCTTTTCGTGGCTGTATAATATTCCACGGTATATAGGTACCACATCTTCTTTATCCATTCGTCTTTGGGTGGCCATTTAAGTTGTTTCCATGACCTGGCTGCTGTAAATATTGCTGCACTGAACATTGGGGTGCCTGTGCCTTTTAGAATTATGCTCTTCTCTGGGCTTATGCCCTGGTGTGCGATGGCTGAGTCATATGTTATTTCTATTTTCAGTTTTTCAAGGAATCTCCTTGCTTCCCTCCCTAGTGGCTCTATCAATTTACCCTCCCACCAAGAGTGCAAGTGTGTTCTCTTTTCTCCACACCATGCCCAGCAGTTTTTTTTCTTGATTTTCTGATGGTGACCGTTCTAAATGGTGTGAGGTGATACCTCAGTGTAGTTTTGATGTGCATCTCTATAATAATTAGTGATGTTGAGCAGGTTTTTATCTGCTTGTTGGCCACCTGTATGTCTTCTGTGGAGAATAGTCTGTTTAGGACTTCTGCCCATTTTTAGATTGGGTTGTTGGTTGTTTAATATCAAGCAGCATGTGCTGTTTACATATTTTTGAGATTGATCCTCAGACCGCTGATTTGTATGTAAATATTTTTCCCATTCTGTGGGTTGTGTGTTCTTCTTTCTCATAGTTTCCTGTGCTTAGCAAAATCTTTTAAGGTTACTGAGGTCCCACTTGTATATTTCTGCTTTTATTTCCAGGACTCTAGCAGGAGGATTACAAAAGATCTTCTTGTGTTTTATGTCCAACGACGTTCTTCCTAGGTTTTCCTCTACGAGTTTTAGAGTGTCCAGACTTAAGTTTGGGTCTCTGTTCCAATTTGTATTAATTTTTGTGTACGGTGTTTGGGAGTGTTCTAATCTTATTGTTTTACATGTCTCTGTCCAGTTTCCCCAGCACCACGTATTCAAGAGACAGTCTCTTCTCCATTGTGTATCTGTGCCCCCTTTGTCAGAGATTAGTTGAGCATAGGCGTGTGGCTTTATCTCTGGGCTTTCTATCCTGTTGCATTGATCTATATTTCCGTTTTGGTGCCAGTCCGATGCTGTCTTGCTTACTGTAGCTTTGTAGGACAGTGCGAAGTCACGGAGCCTGATTCCTCCAGCTCCTTTTTCTTTTTTCATCAAACTGCTTTGGCTACTTGGGGAGTTTTGTGTCTCCATACACATTTTAAGATTTTTTGTTCTGGTTTTGTAAAGAAATTGCCATTGGTAATTTGAGAGGGATTGCACTGAATATGTAGATTGCTTTGGGTAGTATAGTCATTTTCATAATATTGATTCTTCCTATCCAAGAACATGGTATAGCTCTTCATCTGTTCGTATCATCCTCAGTTTCATTCATCAGTGTCTTATACTTTTCTGTATACAGGTTTTCTGTCTCCCTAGGTAGGTGTATTCCTAGGTATTTTATTCCTTTACTTGCAGGGGTAAATTGGAGTCCTTCCTTAATTTCTCTTTCTTTTTTTCTTCCTTAATGAATAGGAATGCAAGGGATTTCTGTGCATTAATTTTGTGTCCTGCAACGTTTCCAAATCCATGGATTAGCTCTACTAGTTTTACGGTGGCATCTTTAGGATTCTCTACGTATAGAATCATGTCATGTGCAAAGAGTGGCATTGTGACTTCTTCTTTTCCAGTTTGTCTTCCTTTTCTTTCCTTTGCTGCTCTGATTCCCGTGGCTAGAAGTTCCAAAACTATGTTGAATAATAGTGGTGAGAGTGGTCATCCTTGTCTTGTTCCTGATCTTAGAGGACATGCTTTCAGTTCTTCACCACTGAAAATGTTGGCTGCGGGTTTGTTGTATACGTCCTTGATTAAGTTGAGTGAGGTTCCCTCTAAGCCCACGTCCTGGAGGCTTTATATCACAAATGTGTGTTGACATTTGTCACAAGCTTTTCTGCATCGAGTGACTTGATCATATGCTTTTTCCTCTTCAATTTGTCAATAGGGGGAATCACATTGATTTGCGTGTATTGAAGAATCCTTGCATCCCTGGGAAAAATCCCACTTGATGGTGAGTTATGATACTTTTAACGTGGTGTTGGATTCTGTTGCTGCTATTTTGTTGAGCCGCTTTGCATCTGAGTTCATCAGTGATATCGGGATGTAACTCTCTTTCCTACTATCTTTGTCTGGTTTTCCCAACAGGGTGACGGTGACCTCACAGGAAGAGTTTCAGAGTGTTCCTTCCACGCCAATAGTTTGGAAGAGTTTGAGAAAGGTGGGTGTTAGCTCTTTTCTACGTGTTGGATAGAAATAACCTGTGAAGCCATCTGGTCCTGGACTTTTGTTTGTTGGACGATTTGTAATCAGAGTTTCAAGTTCATTACTCGTACTGGGTCTGTTCATATTTTCGATTTTTTCCTGCTTCAGCCGTGGAAGGTCGTACCTTCCTAAGAATTTGTCCATTTCTTCCAGATTGTCCATTTTGTTAGCATAGAGTTGATTGCAGTAGTCTCTTATGACGTTTTGTATTTCTGTGTTGTCCGTTGTAACTTCTTTTACCTTTCTAATTTTATTGATTTCAGTCCTCTCCCTCTTTATCTTGATGCATCTGGCTAAGGATTTATCCATATGGTTTATCTTCTCAAAGAACCAGCTTTTTGTTTTTTTGATCTTTGATATTGTTTTCTTTGTTGCTGTTTCAGTCATTTCTTTCTTCTTTTTCTACCTTTTTATTGACAGTCCCAACTACCTGCAGAGTTTGTTTTCTATGGAGTAAATGATTGGGTCACATGGACACAACTTCTTCCTTTGATCTTATTGGTTTGTGAACTTTGCAATCTTACTTCATTTTTTGATACAGCAGGTTCTTATTAGTTATCCATCTGATACATATTACTGTATATATGTCAATCCCACTCTCCGAATTCATCACACAGCCACCACCAACCCCGCCACTTTCCCCCCTTGGTGGCCATACGTTACTTCTCCACATCTGTGTATCAATTCTGTCCTGTACACTGGTTCATCTGTACCGTTCCTCTAGGTTGAATATATGTGCTTTTATATACGATATCCGATTTTCTCTTTCTGACTGACTTCACTCTGTATGACAGTGTCTAGATCTATCCACGCCTGTACAAATGAACCAACATAGTTCCTTTTCGTGGCTGTATAATATTCCACGGTATATAGGTACCACATCTTCTTTATCCATTCGTCTTTGGGTGGCCATTTAAGTTGTTTCCATGACCTGGCTGTTGTAAATGGTGCTGCACTGAACATTGGGGTGCCTGTGCCTTTTAGAATTATGCTCTTCTCTGGGCTTATGCCCTGGTGTGTGATGGCTGAGTCATATGTTATTTCTATTTTCAGTTTTTCAAGGAATCTCCTTGCTTCCCTCCCTAGTGGCTCTATCAATTTACACTCCCACCAAGAGTGCAAGTGTGTTCTCTTTTCTCCACACCGTGCCCAGCAGTTTTTTTTCTTGATTTTCTGATGGTGACCGCTCTAAATGGTGTGAGGTGATACCTCAGTGTAGTTTTGATGTGCATCTCTATAATAATTAGTGATGTTGAGCAGGTTTTTATCTGCTTGTTGGCCACCTGTATGTCTTCTGTGGAGAATAGTCTGTTTAGGACTTCTGCCCATTTTTAGATTGGGTTGTTGGTTTTTTAAATATCAAGCAGCATGTGCTGTTTACATATTTTTGAGATTGATCCTCAGACCGCTGATTTGTATGTAAATATTTTTCCCATTCTGTGGGTTGTGTGTTCTTCTTTCTCATAGTTTCCTGTGCTTAGCAAAATCTTTTAAGTTTACTGAGGTCCCACTTGTATATTTCTGCTTTTATTTCCAGGACTCTAGCAGGAGGATTACAAAAGATCTTCTTGTGTTTTATGTCCAACAATGTTCTTCCTAGGTTTTCCTCTACGAGTTTTAGAGTGTCCAGACTTAAGTTTGGGTCTCTGTTCCAATTTGTATTAATTTTTGTGTACGGTGTTTGGGAGTGTTCTAATCTTATTGTTTTACATGTCTCTGTCCAGTTTCCCCAGCACCACGTATTCAAGAGACAGTCTCTTCTCCATTGTGTATCCGTGCCCCCTTTGTCAGAGATTAGTTGAGCATAGGCGTGTGGCTTTATCTCTGGGCTTTCTATCCTGTTGCATTGATCTATATTTCTGTTTTGGTGCCAGTCCGATGCTGTCTTGGTTACTGTAGCTTTGTAGAACAGTGCGAAGTCACGGAGCCCGATTCCTCCAGCTCTTTTTTTTTTCATCAAACTGCTTTGGCCACTCGGGGAGTTTTGTGTCTCCATACACATTTTAAGATTTTTTGTTCTGGTTTTGTAAAACAATTGCCATTGGTAATTTGAGAGGGATTGCACTGAATATGTAGATTGCTTTGGGTAGTATAGTCATTTTCATAATATTGATTCTTTCTATCCAAGAACATGGTATAGCTCTTCATGTGTTTGTATCATCCTCAGTTTCATTCATCAGTGTCTTATACTTTTCTGTATACAGGTTTTCTGTCTCCCTAGGTAGGTTTATTCCTAGGTATTTTATTCCTTTACTTGCAGGGGTAAATGGGAGTCCTTCCTTAATTTCTCTTTCTTTTTTTCTTCCTTAATGAATAGGAATGCAAGGGATTTCTGTGCATTAATTTTGTGTCCTGCAACGTTTCCAAATCCATGGATTAGCTCTACTAGTTTTACGGTGGCATCTTTAGGATTCTCTACGTATAGAATCATGTCATGTGCAAAGAGTGGCATTGTGACTTCTTCTTTTCCAGTTTGTCTTCCTTTTCTTTCCTTTGCTGCTCTGATTCCCGTGGCTAGAAGTTCCAAAACTATGTTGAATAATAGTGGTGAGAGTGGTCATCCTTGTCTTGTTCCTGATCTTAGAGGACATGCTTTCAGTTCTTCACCACTGAAAATGTTGGCTGCGGGTTTGTTGTATACGTCCTTGATTAAGTTGAGTGAGGTTCCCTCTAAGCCCACGTCCTGGAGGCTTTATATCACAAATGTGTGTTGACATTTGTCACAAGCTTTTCTGCATCGAGTGACTTGATCATATGCTTTTTCCTCTTCAATTTGTCAATAGGGGGAATCACATTGATTTGCGTGTATTGAAGAATCCTTGCATCCCTGGGAAAAATCCCACTTGATGGTGAGTTATGATACTTTTAACGTGGTGTTGGATTCTGTTGCTGCTATTTTGTTGAGCCGCTTTGCATCTCAGTTCATCAGTGATATCGGGATGTAACTCTCTTTCCTACTATCTTTGTCTGGTTTTCCCAACAGGGTGACGGTGACCTCACAGGAAGAGTTTCAGAGTGTTCCTTCCACGCCAATAGTTTGGAAGAGTTTGAGAAAGGTGGGTGTTAGCTCTTTTCTACGTGTTGGATAGAAATAACCTGTGAAGCCATGTGGTCCTGGACTTTTGTTTGTTGGACGATTTGTAATCAGAGTTTCAAGTTCATTACTCGTACTGGGTCTGTTCATATTTTCGATTTTTTCCTGCTTCAGCCGTGGAAGGTCGTACCTTCCTAAGAATTTGTCCATTTCTTCCAGATTGTCCATTTTGTTAGCATAGAGTTGATTGCAGTAGTCTCTTATGACGTTTTGTATTTCTGTGTTGTCCGTTGTAACTTCTTTTACCTTTCTAATTTTATTGATTTCAGTCCTCTCCCTCTTTATCTTGATGCATCTGGCTAAGGATTTATCCATATGGTTTATCTTCTCAAGGAACCAGCTTTTTGTTTTTTTGATCTTTGATATTGTTTTCTTTGTTGCTGTTTCAGTCATTTCTTTCTTCTTTTTCTACCTTTTTATTGACAGTCCCAACTACCTGCAGAGTTTGTTTTCTATGGAGTAAATGATTGGGTCACATGGACACAACTTCTTCCTTTGATCTTATTGGTTTGTGAACTTTGCAATCTTACTTCATTTTTTGATACAGCAGGTTCTTATTAGTTATCCATCTGATACATATTACTGTATATATGTCAATCCCACTCTCCGAATTCATCACACAGCCACCACCAACCCCGCCACTTTCCCCCCTTGGTGGCCATACGTTACTTCTCCACATCTGTGTATCAATTCTGTCCTGTACACTGGTTCATCTGTACCGTTTCTCTAGGTTGAATATATGTGCTTTTATATACGATATCCGATTTTCTCTTTCTGACTGACTTCACTCTGTATGACAGTGTCTAGATCTATCCACGCCTGTACAAATGAACCAACATAGTTCCTTTTCGTGGCTGTATAATATTCCACGGTATATAGGTACCACATCTTCTTTATCCATTCGTCTTTGGGTGGCCATTTAAGTTGTTTCCATGACCTGGCTGCTGTAAATATTGCTGCACCGAACATTGGGGTGCCTGTGCCTTTTAGAATTATGCTCTTCTCTGGGCTTATGCCCTGGTGTGCGATGGCTGAGTCATATGTTATTTCTATTTTCAGTTTTTCAAGGAATCTCCTTGCTTCCCTCCCTAGTGGCTCTATCAATTTACCCTCCCACCAAGAGTGCAAGTGTGTTCTCTTTTCTCCACACCATGCCCAGCAGTTTTTTTTCTTGATTTTCTGATGGTGACCGTTCTAAATGGTGTGAGGTGATACCTCAGTGTAGTTTTGATGTGCATCTCTATAATAATTAGTGATGTTGAGCAGGTTTTTATCTGCTTGTTGGCCACCTGTATGTCTTCTGTGGAGAATAGTCTGTTTAGGACTTCTGCCCATTTTTAGATTGGGTTGTTGGTTGTTTAATATCAAGCAGCATGTGCTGTTTACATATTTTTGAGATTGATCCTCAGACCGCTGATATGTATGTAAATATTTTTCCCATTCTGTGGGTTGTGTGTTCTTCTTTCTCATAGTTTCCTGTGCTTAGCAAAATCTTTTAAGGTTACTGAGGTCCCACTTGTATATTTCTGTTTTTATTTCCAGGACTCTAGCAGGAGGATTACAAAAGATCTTCTTGTGTTTTATGTCCAACGACGTTCTTCCTAGGTTTTCCTCTACGAGTTTTAGAGTGTCCAGACTTAAGTTTGGGTCTCTGTTCCAATTTGTATTAATTTTTGTGTACGGTGTTTGGGAGTGTTCTAATCTTATTGTTTTACATGTCTCTGTCCAGTTTCCCCAGCACCACGTATTCAAGAGACAGTCTCTTCTCCATTGTGTATCCGTGCCCCCTTTGTCAGAGATTAGTTGAGCATAGGCGTGTGGCTTTATCTCTGGGCTTTCTATCCTGTTGCATTGATCTATATTTCTGTTTTGGTGCCAGTCCGATGCTGTCTTGGTTACTGTAGCTTTGTAGTACAGTGCGAAGTCACGGAGCCCGATTCCTCCAGCTCCTTTTTTTTTTTTCATCAAACTGCTTTGGCCACTCGGGGAGTTTTGTGTCTCCATACACATTTTAAGATTTTTTGTTCTGGTTTTGTAAAGAAATTGCCATTGGTAATTTGAGAGGGATTGCACTGAATATGTAGATTGCTTTGGGTAGTATAGTCATTTTCATAATATTGATTCTTCCTATCCAAGAACATGGTATAGCTCTTCATCTGTTTGTATCATCCTCAGTTTCATTCATCAGTGTCTTATACTTTTCTGTATACAGGTTTTCTGTCTCCCTAGGTAGGTGTATTCCTAGGTCTTTTATTCCTTTACTTGCAGGGGTAAATTGGAGTCCTTCCTTAATTTCTCTTTCTTTTTTTCTTCCTTAATGAATAGGAATGCAAGGGATTTCTGTGCATTAATTTTGTGTCCTGCAACGTTTCCAAATCCATGGATTAGCTCTACTAGTTTTACGGTGGCATCTTTAGGATTCTCTACGTATAGAATCATGTCATGTGCAAAGAGTGGCATTGTGACTTCTTCTTTTCCAGTTTGTCTTCCTTTTCTTTCCTTTGCTGCTCTGATTCCCGTGGCTAGAAGTTCCAAAACTATGTTGAATAATAGTGGTGAGAGTGGTCATCCTTGTCTTGTTCCTGATCTTAGAGGACATGCTTTCAGTTCTTCACCACTGAAAATGTTGGCTGCGGGTTTGTTGTATACGTCCTTGATTAAGTTGAGTGAGGTTCCCTCTAAGCCCACGTCCTGGAGGCTTTATATCACAAATGTGTGTTGACATTTGTCACAAGCTTTTCTGCATCGAGTGACTTGATCATATGCTTTTTCCTCTTCAATTTGTCAATAGGGGGAATCACATTGATTTGCGTGTATTGAAGAATCCTTGCATCCCTGGGAAAAATCCCACTTGATGGTGAGTTATGATACTTTTAACGTGGTGTTGGATTCTGTTGCTGCTATTTTGTTGAGCCGCTTTGCATCTGAGTTCATCAGTGATATCGGGATGTAACTCTCTTTCCTACTATCTTTGTCTGGTTTTCCCAACAGGGTGACGGTGACCTCACAGGAAGAGTTTCAGAGTGTTCCTTCCACGCCAATAGTTTGGAAGAGTTTGAGAAAGGTGGGTGTTAGCTCTTTTCTACGTGTTGGATAGAAATAACCTGTGAAGCCATCTCGTCCTGGACTTTTGTTTGTTGGACGATTTGTAATCAGAGTTTCAAGTTCATTACTCGTACTGGGTCTGTTCATATTTTCGATTTTTTCCTGCTTCAGCCGTGGAAGGTCGTACCTTCCTAAGAATTTGTCCATTTCTTCCAGATTGTCCATTTTGTTAGCATAGAGTTGATTGCAGTAGTCTCTTATGACGTTTTGTATTTCTGTGTTGTCCGTTGTAACTTCTTTTACCTTTCTAATTTTATTGATTTCAGTCCTCTCCCTCTTTATCTTGATGCATCTGGCTAAGGATTTATCCATATGGTTTATCTTCTCAAGGAACCAGCTTTTTGTTTTTTTGATCTTTGATATTGTTTTCTTTGTTGCTGTTTCAGTCATTTCTTTCTTCTTTTTCTACCTTTTTATTGACAGTCCCAACTACCTGCAGAGTTTGTTTTCTATGGAGTAAATGATTGGGTCACATGGACACAACTTCTTCCTTTGATCTTATTGGTTTGTGAACTTTGCAATCTTACTTCATTTTTTGATACAGCAGGTTCTTATTAGTTATCCATCTGATACATATTACTGTATATATGTCAATCCCACTCTCCGAATTCATCACACAGCCACCACCAACCCCGCCACTTTCCCCCCTTGGTGGCCATACGTTACTTCTCCACATCTGTGTATCAATTCTGTCCTGTACACTGGTTCATCTGTACCGTTCCTCTAGGTTGAATATATGTGCTTTTATATACGATATCCGATTTTCTCTTTCTGACTGACTTCACTCTGTATGACAGTGTCTAGATCTATCCACGCCTGTACAAATGAACCAACATAGTTCCTTTTCGTGGCTGTATAATATTCCACGGTATATAGGTACCACATCTTCTTTATCCATTCGTCTTTGGGTGGCCATTTAAGTTGTTTCCATGACCTGGCTGTTGTAAATGGTGCTGCACTGAACATTGGGGTGCCTGTGCCTTTTAGAATTATGCTCTTCTCTGGGCTTATGCCCTGGTGTGTGATGGCTGAGTCATATGTTATTTCTATTTTCAGTTTTTCAAGGAATCTCCTTGCTTCCCTCCCTAGTGGCTCTATCAATTTACACTCCCACCAAGAGTGCAAGTGTGTTCTCTTTTCTCCACACCGTGCCCAGCAGTTTTTTTTGTTGATTTTCTGATGGTGACCGCTCTAAATGGTGTGAGGTGATACCTCAGTGTAGTTTTGATGTGCATCTCTATAATAATTAGTGATGTTGAGCAGGTTTTTATCTGCTTGTTGGCCACCTGTATGTCTTCTGTGGAGAATAGTCTGTTTAGGACTTCTGCCCATTTTTAGATTGGGTTGTTGGTTTTTTAAATATCAAGCAGCATGTGCTGTTTACATATTTTTGAGATTGATCCTCAGACCGCTGATTTGTATGTAAATATTTTTCCCATTCTGTGGGTTGTGTGTTCTTCTTTCTCATAGTTTCCTGTGCTTAGCAAAATCTTTTAAGTTTACTGAGGTCCCACTTGTATATTTCTGCTTTTATTTCCAGGACTCTAGCAGGAGGATTACAAAAGATCTTCTTGTGTTTTATGTCCAACAATGTTCTTCCTAGCTTTTCCTCTACGAGTTTTAGAGTGTCCAGACTTAAGTTTGGGTCTCTGTTCCAATTTGTATTAATTTTTGTGTACGGTGTTTGGGAGTGTTCTAATCTTATTGTTTTACATGTCTCTGTCCAGTTTCCCCAGCACCACGTATTCAAGAGACAGTCTCTTCTCCATTGTGTATCCGTGCCCCCTTTGTCAGAGATTAGTTGAGCATAGGCGTGTGGCTTTATCTCTGGGCTTTCTATCCTGTTGCATTGATCTATATTTCTGTTTTGGTGCCAGTCCGATGCTGTCTTGGTTACTGTAGCTTTGTAGAACAGTGCGAAGTCACGGAGCCCGATTCCTCCAGCTCTTTTTTTTTTCATCAAACTGCTTTGGCCACTCGGGGAGTTTTGTGTCTCCATACACATTTTAAGATTTTTTGTTCTGGTTTTGTAAAGAAATTGCCATTGGTAATTTGAGAGGGATTGCACTGAATATGTAGATTGCTTTGGGTAGTATAGTCATTTTCATAATATTGATTCTTCCTATCCAAGAACATGGTATAGCTCTTCATCTGTTCGTATCATCCTCAGTTTCATTCATCAGTGTCTTATACTTTTCTGTATACAGGTTTTCTGTCTCCCTAGGTAGGTGTATTCCTAGGTCTTTTATTCCTTTACTTGCAGGGGTAAATTGGAGTCCTTCCTTAATTTCTCTTTCTTTTTTTCTTCCTTAATGAATAGGAATGCAAGGGATTTCTGTGCATTAATTTTGTGTCCTGCAACGTTTCCAAATCCATGGATTAGCTCTACTAGTTTTACGGTGGCATCTTTAGGATTCTCTACGTATAGAATCATGTCATGTGCAAAGAGTGGCATTGTGACTTCTTCTTTTCCAGTTTGTCTTCCTTTTCTTTCCTTTGCTGCTCTGATTCCCGTGGCTAGAAGTTCCAAAACTATGTTGAATAATAGTGGTGAGAGTGGTCATCCTTGTCTTGTTCCTGATCTTAGAGGACATGCTTTCAGTTCTTCACCACTGAAAATGTTTGCTGCGGGTTTGTTGTATACGTCCTTGATTAAGTTGAGTGAGGTTCCCTCTAAGCCCACGTCCTGGAGGCTTTATATCACAAATGTGTGTTGACATTTGTCACAAGCTTTTCTGCATCGAGTGACTTGATCATATGCTTTTTCCTCTTCAATTTGTCAATAGGGGGAATCACATTGATTTGCGTGTATTGAAGAATCCTTGCATCCCTGGGAAAAATCCCACTTGATGGTGAGTTATGATACTTTTAACGTGGTGTTGGATTCTGTTGCTGCTATTTTGTTGAGCCGCTTTGCATCTCAGTTCATCAGTGATATCGGGATGTAACTCTCTTTCCTACTATCTTTGTCTGGTTTTCCCAACAGGGTGACGGTGACCTCACAGGAAGAGTTTCAGAGTGTTCCTTCCACGCCAATAGTTTGGAAGAGTTTGAGAAAGGTGGGTGTTAGCTCTTTTCTACGTGTTGGATAGAAATAACCTGTGAAGCCATGTGGTCCTGGACTTTTGTTTGTTGGACGATTTGTAATCAGAGTTTCAAGTTCATTACTCGTACTGGGTCTGTTCATATTTTCGATTTTTTCCTGCTTCAGCCGTGGAAGGTCGTACCTTCCTAAGAATTTGTCCATTTCTTCCAGATTGTCCATTTTGTTAGCATAGAGTTGATTGCAGTAGTCTCTTATGACGTTTTGTATTTCTGTGTTGTCCGTTGTAACTTCTTTTACCTTTCTAATTTTATTGATTTCAGTCCTCTCCCTCTTTATCTTGATTCATCTGGCTAAGGATTTATCCATATGGTTTATCTTCTCAAGGAACCAGCTTTTTGTTTTTTTGATCTTTGATATTGTTTTCTTTGTTGCTGTTTCAGTCATTTCTTTCTTCTTTTTCTACCTTTTTATTGACAGTCCCAACTACCTGCAGAGTTTGTTTTCTATGGAGTAAATGATTGGGTCACATGGACACAACTTCTTCCTTTGATCTTATTGGTTTGTGAACTTTGCAATCTTACTTCATTTTTTGATACAGCAGGTTCTTATTAGTTATCCATCTGATACATATTACTGTATATATGTCAATCCCACTCTCCGAATTCATCACACAGCCACCACCAACCCCGCCACTTTCCCCCCTTGGTGGCCATACGTTACTTCTCCACATCTGTGTATCAATTCTGTCCTGTACACTGGTTCATCTGTACCGTTCCTCTAGGTTGAATATATGTGCTTTTATATACGATATCCGATTTTCTCTTTCTGACTGACTTCACTCTGTATGACAGTGTCTAGATCTATCCACGCCTGTACAAATGAACCAACATAGTTCCTTTTCGTGGCTGTATAATATTCCACGGTATATAGGTACCACATCTTCTTTATCCATTCGTCTTTGGGTGGCCATTTAAGTTGTTTCCATGACCTGGCTGTTGTAAATGGTGCTGCACTGAACATTGGGGTGCCTGTGCCTTTTAGAATTATGCTCTTCTCTGGGCTTATGCCCTGGTGTGTGATGGCTGAGTCATATGTTATTTCTATTTTCAGTTTTTCAAGGAATCTCCTTGCTTCCCTCCCTAGTGGCTCTATCAATTTACACTCCCACCAAGAGTGCAAGTGTGTTCTCTTTTCTCCACACCGTGCCCAGCAGTTTTTTTTCTTGATTTTCTGATGGTGACCGCTCTAAATGGTGTGAGGTGATACCTCAGTGTAGTTTTGATGTGCATCTCTATAATAATTAGTGATGTTGAGCAGGTTTTTATCTGCTTGTTGGCCACCTGTATGTCTTCTGTGGAGAATAGTCTGTTTAGGACTTCTGCCCATTTTTAGATTGGGTTGTTGGTTTTTTAAATATCAAGCAGCATGTGCTGTTTACATATTTTTGAGATTGATCCTCAGACCGCTGATTTGTATGTAAATATTTTTCCCATTCTGTGGGTTGTGTGTTCTTCTTTCTCATAGTTTCCTGTGCTTAGCAAAATCTTTTAAGTTTACTGAGGTCCCACTTGTATATTTCTGCTTTTATTTCCAGGACTCTAGCAGGAGGATTACAAAAGATCTTCTTGTGTTTTATGTCCAACAATGTTCTTCCTAGCTTTTCCTCTACGAGTTTTAGAGTGTCCAGACTTAAGTTTGGGTCTCTGTTCCAATTTGTATTAATTTTTGTGTACGGTGTTTGGGAGTGTTCTAATCTTATTGTTTTACATGTCTCTGTCCAGTTTCCCCAGCACCACGTATTCAAGAGACAGTCTCTTCTCCATTGTGTATCCGTGCCCCCTTTGTCAGAGATTAGTTGAGCATAGGCGTGTGGCTTTATCTCTGGGCTTTCTATCCTGTTGCATTGATCTATATTTCTGTTTTGGTGCCAGTCCGATGCTGTCTTGGTTACTGTAGCTTTGTAGAACAGTGCGAAGTCACGGAGCCCGATTCCTCCAGCTCTTTTTTTTTTCATCAAACTGCTTTGGCCACTCGGGGAGTTTTGTGTCTCCATACACATTTTAAGATTTTTTGTTCTGGTTTTGTAAAACAATTGCCATTGGTAATTTGAGAGGGATTGCACTGAATATGTAGATTGCTTTGGGTAGTATAGTCATTTTCATAATATTGATTCTTTCTATCCAAGAACATGGTATAGCTCTTCATGTGTTTGTATCATCCTCAGTTTCATTCATCAGTGTCTTATACTTTTCTGTATACAGGTTTTCTGTCTCCCTAGGTAGGTTTATTCCTAGGTATTTTATTCCTTTACTTGCAGGGGTAAATGGGAGTCCTTCCTTAATTTCTCTTTCTTTTTTTCTTCCTTAATGAATAGGAATGCAAGGGATTTCTGTGCATTAATTTTGTGTCCTGCAACGTTTCCAAATCCATGGATTAGCTCTACTAGTTTTACGGTGGCATCTTTAGGATTCTCTACATATAGAATCATGTCATGTGCAAAGAGTGGCATTGTGACTTCTTCTTTTCCAGTTTGTCTTCCTTTTCTTTCCTTTGCTGCTCTGATTCCCGTGGCTAGAAGTTCCAAAACTATGTTGAATAATAGTGGTGAGAGTGGTCATCCTTGTCTTGTTCCTGATCTTAGAGGACATGCTTTCAGTTCTTCACCACTGAAAATGTTGGCTGCGGGTTTGTTGTATACGTCCTTGATTAAGTTGAGTGAGGTTCCCTCTAAGCCCACGTCCTGGAGGCTTTATATCACAAATGTGTGTTGACATTTGTCACAAGCTTTTCTGCATCGAGTGACTTGATCATATGCTTTTTCCTCTTCAATTTGTCAATAGGGGGAATCACATTGATTTGCGTGTATTGAAGAATCCTTGCATCCCTGGGAAAAATCCCACTTGATGGTGAGTTATGATACTTTTAACGTGGTGTTGGATTCTGTTGCTGCTATTTTGTTGAGCCGCTTTGCATCTGAGTTCATCAGTGATATCGGGATGTAACTCTCTTTCCTACTATCTTTGTCTGGTTTTCCCAACAGGGTGACGGTGACCTCACAGGAAGAGTTTCAGAGTGTTCCTTCCACGCCAATAGTTTGGAAGAGTTTGAGAAAGGTGGGTGTTAGCTCTTTTCTACGTGTTGGATAGAAATAACCTGTGAAGCCATGTGGTCCTGGACTTTTGTTTGTTGGACGATTTGTAATCAGAGTTTCAAGTTCATTACTCGTACTGGGTCTGTTCATATTTTCGATTTTTTCCTGCTTCAGCCGTGGAAGGTCGTACCTTCCTAAGAATTTGTCCATTTCTTCCAGATTGTCCATTTTGTTAGCATAGAGTTGATTGCAGTAGTCTCTTATGACGTTTTGTATTTCTGTGTTGTCCGTTGTAACTTCTTTTACCTTTCTAATTTTATTGATTTCAGTCCTCTCCCTCTTTATCTTGATGCATCTGGCTAAGGATTTATCCATATGGTTTATCTTCTCAAGGAACCAGCTTTTTGTTTTTTTGATCTTTGATATTGTTTTCTTTGTTGCTGTTTCAGTCATTTCTTTCTTCTTTTTCTACCTTTTTATTGACAGTCCCAACTACCTTCAGAGTTTGTTTTCTATGGAGTAAATGATTGGGTCACATGGACACAACTTCTTCCTTTGATCTTATTGGTTTGTGAACTTTGCAATCTTACTTCATTTTTTGATACAGCAGGTTCTTATTAGTTATCCATCTGATACATATTACTGTATATATGTCAATCCCACTCTCCGAATTCATCACACAGCCACCACCAACCCCGCCACTTTCCCCCCTTGGTGGCCATACGTTACTTCTCCACATCTGTGTATCAATTCTGTCCTGTACACTGGTTCATCTGTACCGTTTCTCTAGGTTGAATATATGTGCTTTTATATACGATATCCGATTTTCTCTTTCTGACTGACTTCACTCTGTATGACAGTGTCTAAATCTATCCACGCCTGTACAAATGAACCAACATAGTTCCTTTTCGTGGCTGTATAATATTCCACGGTATATAGGTACCACATCTTCTTTATCCATTCGTCTTTGGGTGGCCATTTAAGTTGTTTCCATGACCTGGCTGCTGTAAATATTGCTGCACCGAACATTGGGGTGCCTGTGCCTTTTAGAATTATGCTCTTCTCTGGGCTTATGCCCTGGTGTGCGATGGCTGAGTCATATGTTATTTCTATTTTCAGTTTTTCAAGGAATCTCCTTGCTTCCCTCCCTAGTGGCTCTATCAATTTACCCTCCCACCAAGAGTGCAAGTGTGTTCTCTTTTCTCCACACCATGCCCAGCAGTTTTTTTTCTTGATTTTCTGATGGTGACCGTTCTAAATGGTGTGAGGTGATACCTCAGTGTAGTTTTGATGTGCATCTCTATAATAATTAGTGATGTTGAGCAGGTTTTTATCTGCTTGTTGGCCACCTGTATGTCTTCTGTGGAGAATAGTCTGTTTAGGACTTCTGCCCATTTTTAGATTGGGTTGTTGGTTGTTTAATATCAAGCAGCATGTGCTGTTTACATATTTTTGAGATTGATCCTCAGACCGCTGATTTGTATGTAAATATTTTTCCCATTCTGTGGGTTGTGTGTTCTTCTTTCTCATAGTTTCCTGTGCTTAGCAAAATCTTTTAAGGTTACTGAGGTCCCACTTGTATATTTCTGTTTTTATTTCCAGGACTCTAGCAGGAGGATTACAAAAGATCTTCTTGTGTTTTATGTCCAACGACGTTCTTCCTAGGTTTTCCTCTACGAGTTTTAGAGTGTCCAGACTTAAGTTTGGGTCTCTGTTCCAATTTGTATTAATTTTTGTGTACGGTGTTTGGGAGTGTTCTAATCTTATTGTTTTACATGTCTCTGTCCAGTTTCCCCAGCACCACGTATTCAAGAGACAGTCTCTTCTCCATTGTGTATCTGTGCCCCCTTTGTCAGAGATTAGTTGAGCATAGGCGTGTGGCTTTATCTCTGGGCTTTCTATCCTGTTGCATTGATCTATATTTCCGTTTTGGTGCCAGTCCGATGCTGTCTTGCTTACTGTAGCTTTGTAGGACAGTGCGAAGTCACGGAGCCCGATTCCTCCAGCTCCTTTTTTTTTTTTCATCAAACTGCTTTGGCCACTCGGGGAGTTTTGTGTCTCCATACACATTTTAAGATTTTTTGTTCTGGTTTTGTAAAAAAATTGCCATTGGTAATTTGAGAGGGATTGCACTGAATATGTAGATTGCTTTGGGTAGTATAGTCATTTTCATAATATTGATTCTTCCTTTCCAAGAACATGGTATAGCTCTTCATCTGTTTGTATCATCCTCAGTTTCATTCATCAGTGTCTTATACTTTTCTGTATACAGGTTTTCTGTCTCCCTAGGTAGGTTTATTCCTAGGTATTTTATTCCTTTACTTGCAGGGGTAAATGGGAGTCCTTCCTTAATTTCTCTTTCTTTTTTTCTTCCTTAATGAATAGGAATGCAAGGGATTTCTGTGCATTAAATTTGTGTCCTGCAACGTTTCCAAATCCATGGATTAGCTCTACTAGTTTTACGGTGGCATCTTTAGGATTCTCTACGTATAGAATCATGTCATGTGCAAAGAGTGGCATTGTGACTTCTTCTTTTCCAGTTTGTCTTCCTTTTCTTTCCTATGCTGCTCTGATTCCCGTGGCTAGAAGTTCCAAAACTATGTTGAATAATAGTGGTGAGAGTGGTCATCCTTGTCTTGTTCCTGATCTTAGAGGACATGCTTTCAGTTCTTCACCACTGAAAATGTTGGCTGCGGGTTTGTTGTATACGTCCTTGATTAAGTTGAGTGAGGTTCCCTCTAAGCCCACGTCCTGGAGGCTTTATATCACAAATGTGTGTTGACATTTGTCACAAGCTTTTCTGCATCGAGTGACTTGATCATATGCTTTTTCCTCTTCAATTTGTCAATGGGGGAATCACATTGATTTGCGTGTATTGAAGAATCCTAGCATCCGTGGGAAACATCCCACTTGATGGAGAGGTATGATACTTTTAACGTGGTGTTGGATTCTGTTGCTGCTATTTTGTTGAGCCGCTTTGCATCTGAGTTCATCAGTGATATCGGGATGTAACTCTCTTTCCTACTATCTTTGTCTGGTTTTCCCAACAGGGTGACGGTGACCTCACAGGAAGAGTTTCAGAGTGTTCCTTCCACGCCAATAGTTTGGAAGAGTTTGAGAAAGGTGGGTGTTAGCTCTTTACTACGTGTTGGATAGAAATAACCTGTGAAGCCATCTGGTCCTGGACTTTTGTTTGTTGGACGATTTGTAATCAGAGTTTCAAGTTCATTACTCGTACTGGGTCTGTTCATATTTTCGATTTTTTCCTGCTTCAGCCTTGGAAGGTCGTACCTTCGTAAGAATTTGTCCATTTCCTCCTGATTGTCCATTTTGTTAGCATACAGTTGATTGCAGTAGTGTCTTACGACGTTTTGTATTTCTGTGTTGTCCGTTGTAACTTCTTTTACCTTTCTAATTTTATTGATTTCAGTCCTCTCCCTCTTTATCTTGATTCATCTGGCTAAGGATTTATCCATATGGTTTATCTTCTCAAAGAACCAGCTTTCTGTTTTTTTGATCTTTGATATTGTTTTCTTTCTTGCTGTTTCAGTCATTTCTTTCTTCTTTTTCTACCTTTTTATTGACAGTCCCAACTACCTGCAGAGTTTGTATTCTATGGAGTAAATGATTGGTTCACATGGACACAACTTCTTCCTTTGATCTTATTGGTTTGTGAACTTTGCAATCTTACTTCATTTTTTGATACAGCAGGTTCTTATTAGTTATCCGTCTTATACATATTACTGTATATATGTCAATCCCACTCTCCGAATTCATCACACAGCCACCACCAACCCCGCCACTTTCCCCCCTTGGTGGCCATACGTTACTTCTCCACATCTGTGTATCAATTCTGTCCTGTACACTGGTTCATCTGTACCGTTTCTCTAGGTTGAATATATGTGCTTTTATATACGATATCCGATTTTCTCTTTCTGACTGACTTCACTCTGTATGACAGTGTCTAGATCTATCCACGCCTGTACAAATGAACCAACATAGTTCCTTTTCGTGGCTGTATAATATTCCACGGTATATAGGTACCACATCTTCTTTATCCATTCGTCTTTGGGTGGCCATTTAAGATGTTTCCATGACCTGGCTGTTGTAAATAGTGCTGCACTGAACATTGGGGTGCCGGTGCCGTTTAGAATTATGCTCTTCTCTGGGCTTATGCCCTGGTGTGCGATGGCTGAGTCATATGTTATTTCTATTTTCAGTTTTTCAAGGAATCTCCTTGCTTCCCTCCCTAGTGGCTCTATCAATTTACCCTCCCACCAAGAGTGCAAGTGTGTTCTCTTTTCTCCACACCATGCCCAGCAGTTTTTTTTCTTGATTTTCTGATGGTGACCGTTCTAAATGGTGTGAGGTGATACCTCAGTGTAGTTTTGATGTGCATCTCTATAATAATTAGTGATGTTGAGCAGGTTTTTATCTGCTTGTTGGCCACCTGTATGTCTTCTGTGGAGAATAGTCTGTTTAGGACTTCTGCCCATTTTTAGATTGGGTTGTTGGTTGTTTAATATCAAGCAGCATGTGCTGTTTACATATTTTTGAGATTGATCCTCAGACCGCTGATTTGTATGTAAATATTTTTCCCATTCTGTGGGTTGTGTGTTCTTCTTTCTCATAGTTTCCTGTGCTTAGCAAAATCTTTTAAGGTTACTGAGGTCCCACTTGTATATTTCCGTTTTTATTTCCAGGACTCTAGCAGGAGGATTACAAAAGATCTTCTTGTGTTTTATGTCCAACGACGTTCTTCCTAGGTTTTCCTCTACGAGTTTTAGAGTGTCCAGACTTAAGTTTGGGTCTCTGTTCCAATTTGTATTAATTTTTGTGTACGGTGTTTGGGAGTGTTCTAATCTTATTGTTTTACATGTCTCTGTCCAGTTTCCCCAGCACCACGTATTCAAGAGACAGTCTCTTCTCCATTGTGTATCTGTGCCCCCTTTGTCAGAGATTAGTTGAGCATAGGCGTGTGGCTTTATCTCTGGGCTTTCTATCCTGTTGCATTGATCTATATTTCCGTTTTGGTGCCAGTCCGATGCTGTCTTGCTTACTGTAGCTTTGTAGGACAGTGCGAAGTCACGGAGCCCGATTCCTCCAGCTCCTTTTTTTTTTTTCATCAAACTGCTTTGGCCACTCGGGGAGTTTTGTGTCTCCATACACATTTTAAGATTTTTTGTTCTGGTTTTGTAAAAAAATTGCCATTGGTAATTTGAGAGGGATTGCACTGAATATGTAGATTGCTTTGGGTAGTATAGTCATTTTCATAATATTGATTCTTTCTATCCAAGAACATGGTATAGCTCTTCATGTGTTTGTATCATCCTCAGTTTCATTCATCAGTGTCTTATACTTTTCTGTATACAGGTTTTCTGTCTCCCTAGGTAGGTTTATTCCTAGGTATTTTATTCCTTTACTTGCAGGGGTAAATGGGAGTCCTTCCTTAATTTCTCTTTCTTTTTTTCTTCCTTAATGAATAGGAATGCAAGGGATTTCTGTGCATTAAATTTGTGTCCTGCAACGTTTCCAAATCCATGGATTAGCTCTACTAGTTTTACGGTGGCATCTTTAGGATTCTCTACGTATAGAATCATGTCATGTGCAAAGAGTGGCATTGTGACTTCTTCTTTTCCAGTTTGTCTTCCTTTTCTTTCCTTTGCTGCTCTGATTCCCGTGGCTAGAAGTTCCAAAACTATGTTGAATAATAGTGGTGAGAGTGGTCATCCTTGTCTTGTTCCTGATCTTAGAGGACATGCTTTCAGTTCTTCACCACTGAAAATGTTTGCTGCGGGTTTGTTGTATACGTCCTTGATTAAGTTGAGTGAGGTTCCCTCTAAGCCCACGTCCTGGAGGCTTTATATCACAAATGTGTGTTGACATTTGTCACAAGCTTTTCTGCATCGAGTGACTTGATCATATGCTTTTTCCTCTTCAATTTGTCAATGGGGGAATCACATTGATTTGCGTGTATTGAAGAATCCTAGCATCCGTGGGAAACATCCCACTTGATGGAGAGGTATGATACTTTTAACGTGGTGTTGGATTCTGTTGCTGCTATTTTGTTGAGCCGCTTTGCATCTGAGTTCATCAGTGATATCGGGATGTAACTCTCTTTCCTACTATCTTTGTCTGGTTTTCCCAACAGGGTGACGGTGACCTCACAGGAAGAGTTTCAGAGTGTTCCTTCCACGCCAATAGTTTGGAAGAGTTTGAGAAAAGTGGGTGTTAGCTCTTTACTACGTGTTGGATAGAAATAACCTGTGAAGCCATCTGGTCCTGGACTTTTGTTTGTTGGACGATTTGTAATCAGAGTTTCAAATTCATTTGTTGTAATGGATCTGTTCCTATTTTCTATTTTCTTTTGGACCTTATTAAAATTAAAAACTTTTTCTCTGTGCAAGAAACTGTCAAGAGCATGAGAATACAAGCCACAGACTTGGAGAAACTACTTGCAAAACACACGTCTGATAAAGGACTGTTATATAAAATACATGAAGAATTCTTAAACTCAGCAATAAGAAAACAACCTGATTTTAAAATGAGCCAAAGATTTGAATCGAAAGCTCATCAGATACCTCACAGATGGCAAATAAACATATAAAAAGATGTTCCACATTGTATGTCATTAGGGAAATGAAAATTAAAACAACTCTGAGATAACACTACTCCCCTAAATCCGAAAACACTGACACCACCAAATGCTGGCAAGGATGTGGAACAACGTGAACCATCATTCATTGCTGGTGGGAATGCAAAATAGTAAAGCCACTGTAGAAGAGAGTCTGGTGATTTCTTACAACACTACACATATTCTTATCATATGATCCAGCCATTGTACTACTTGGTACTTACCCAAATGAATTGAAACTGATGTCTACACAAAATCCTGCACACAGATCTTCATAGCAGGTTTATTGCCAAAACTTGGAAGCAACCAAGAGGTCCTTCAGTAGGTGAGTGCATAATAAGCTATGGTGCAACCAGACAGTGTATAGTATTCACCACCAGAAAGAAATAAGCTATCAAGCTGTGAAGAGTCATGGAGGAACTTTAAATGCGTATTACTAAATGAAAGAAGCCATCTGGAAAGGCTACACACTGTATGATTCCAATATTCTGGAAAAGATAAAACAATGGAGATAGTATTAAGAAGATCAGTGGATGCCAAGGGTGGGAGCAAGGGAGAGATGATAGTTTCACTACCCTAAACATACTGTGTGCTCTACGCTGTACCATACTACAATGGTGGATACATGTCATTATATATCTGACCAAACCCACAGAATGTTCAACACCAGGAGTAAATCCCAGGGTAAACTATGGTGATAATGAGATGTCTGTGTAGATTCATTGATGGTGACAAGTGTACAACTCTGGTGGGGGATACTGATAGTAGGGGAGGCTGTGTGTATGTGGAGGCCTGGGGTATATGGCAAATCTCTGTACCTTGTACTCAATTTTGCTGTGAATCTAAAATTACTCTAAAAAATCGTCTATTTAAAAGTGGGAAAAAAGCAGCAAAAACAAAACAAGAAATTACCCAGACTGAATCATGATGAAATAGAATCAGTAATCAAAGACCTCCCAACCAAAGTGCAGGACCAGATATCTTCCCAGGTGAATTCCACCAAAGATTTAAGGAAGAAATAACACAAATCCTTTCTAAAACACTGAAGAGAAGGCAAAACTTTCAAACTCATTTTATGTGGCCAGCATACTACCCTGATGCAAAAGCCAGACAGAGACAGCATAAGAAAACTACAAGCCAATATACCTATTCAACATAGTTATAAAAATCCTCCAGAAAATACTCGCAAGCCAAATTTGACAGTATATTAAAAGAATAATACACCCTGACCAAATGGGAGTTATCCCTGGGATGCAAGGATGGTTCAGTGTATGTGAATCAATAAATGTGTACATCACATTAACGCAATAAAGAGTAAAAGTCACATAATCATCTCAATAGATGCAAGCAAAGCATGTGACAAAATTCATCACCCTTTCTCATGATAGAAACTCTCAACAAACTAGGCATAGAAGGTATTTACCTCAACATAACAAAGGCCTTACATGACCAGCCCACAAGTAATATCATACTCAATGGTGAAAAACTTAAAAGTTTTCCTCTAAGATCAGGAATAAGACTAGGATGTCCACTAATAGCCACATCAATTCAACAGAGTATTGGAAGTTCCAGCCAGTGCAATTAGGCAAGTAAAAGATTTAAAAGGCATCCAAACTGGAAAAGAAGTAAATTACCTGTTTGCAGATGACATGATTTTATACGTAGAGAAGCCTATATAGACTCCACACATACACCAGAAATCCTGTTGAAACTAATAAATGAATTCAGTAAAGTGGAAGGATACAAAATCAACATATAAAAATAAACTGTATTTCTGAACACTAACAACAAACTATCCCCAAAAGAAAGTATTAAAAATTCTCATTTACAATAACATGAAAAAGAATAAAATACTTAGAAATAAACCTAACCAAGGAGGTAAAAGCATCTTATACTGAAAACTTAAAATATTGCTGAAAGAAATTAAAGATACAAATAAATCAAAGGATATCCATGTTCATGAATTAGAAGACTTAAAATTGTTAAAATGCCCACACTACCCAAAGTGGTCTATAGATTCAATTTAAACCCTATCAAAACCCCATGACAATTTTTTTTTCTACTGAAAAAGTAATCCTAAAATTCATACGGAAGCACAAAAGATCCAACTAGCCAAAGAAATCTTGAGGAAGAACAAAGCTGGAGGCATCATATTTCCTGATTTCAAAATATACTACAAAAGCCACATAGCACAGGGAGATCAGCTCGGTGCTTTGTGACCACCTGGAGGGGTGGGATAGGGAGGGTGGGAGGAAGGGAGACACAAGACGGAAGAGATATGGGAACATATGTATATGTATAACTGATTCACTTTGTTATAAAGCAGAAACTAACACACCATTGTAAAGCAATTACACTCCAATAAAGATGTTAAAAAAAATACAGTAATTAAAACAGTATGTTATTGGTATGAAAACAGATCACTGGAACAGAACTCAGAAATAAACCGACATATATATATATATATATATATATATATATATATATATATATATATATATAACCAACTAATCTTCAAAAAGGGCAACAAGAATACACCATGGTGTTGGGAAAACTGAGCATCTACATGCCAAAGAATGAAACTGGACACTTGCACAAAAATCAACTCAAAATGGATTCATGATTTAAACATAAAATTTCAAACTGTAAACTCCTAAAGTAATACATAGGGGGAAAGGTTTATGACATTGGTCTTGTCAATGAGTTTTTGGATTTGAAAACAAAAACACAAACAAAAAGCAAAAACACAAGTGACTACATCAAAGGAAATAAAAGACAACCTATTGAATGGGAGAAAATATTTGGAAGCCATATCTTCAGTAAGGGCTTAATATCCAATATATTCAAGTAACTCCTACATCTCAACAGCAGAAAAACAAATAACCTGATTAAAAAATGATTAAAGAACTTGAATAGACATTTTCCAAAGAAGACATACAAAATGGACATTAGCTCGCTAGCTAGTGCTAGCTTTGCAACTCCCAACCAGTGAGCTGGGGGACTGAATCACCTGTCCAAAATTCCCCAGCTAGCAGTGGCTGACAGTTTGGTTTGGAGATGGGCTAAAATGAAGTACTTTTTACTTAACAGTTAAAGCCCATATCCTCTAGTTCTTAATCCAGAGACATTTTCAAGGTAACATTTACTTTATCACCTGGGGGGTGGGGGTAGGGGTTAGTTGGGCTTGAAAAATCAATGGAAAAACTTTGCTCTAGCTGATATAAAAGGGCTTAACCATATTTTTGAGCATAAATTAAGATTTTGATTGTGTTTGAGTTTAAAAATACAAGTTTCAATTGAAAATATATTTTGTTGTTTTAGCCTAGAAGACTAAAAGAAACCAACAAAACAGTAAGTTTTCAAAAATCAAGATAAAACATGTTTTTAATTGAAGTATAATTGATGTACAATATTATGTGTTACAGGTGTACAGTATAATGATTCACAATTTTTAAAGGTTATACTCCATTCATAGTTATTTTAAAATATTGGCTCTACTCCCTGTGTTGTACAATATATCCTTATAGCTTATTTTATACATGTTTGTACCTTTTAATCCCCTTTTGCCCCTCCCCACTTCCCCCCTTCTCACTGGTAACCACTAGTGTGTTCTTTCTGTGAGCCTGTTTTTGTTATATTCCCTAGTTAAGTGATAACATACCGTATTTGTCTTTCTCTAACTCATTTCATTTAGTATAATGCCCTCCAAGTCCATCCATGTTGTTGCAAATGGCAAAATTTCATTCTTTTTAAGATAAAACATGTTTTAAGGCACCTTTTATGAACTAAAATTTATGTTTTCATTTGCTTCCAAGACCCTCAACTACTGATATAAAAAGTGGATATTAGTCATATCAATAACCATTCATACTTGGCATATATTTTTTCAAGAATTTTAGTCTCAACGTAACTCTTTGTAGTAGGCTCAGATATATTCCGATTATACAGATGAGAAACCCAAAGAAAGCAAACGTGGTTCAAATAACTTTCCTAAGCTCACAGCCGATAAATGTCACCCCCTATATTCAAATAGAGTGTAACTACAGAAGTCTCCTGGGCTTTGGTGCTACATAAACTCTGACATAGGATGTATACTTTATAGTGAAAGAATTGCACAAATCTTTCATTCATTAATACTCATCATTACGTTTTTATATATAATACTAGAGAAAAAAAGATAAGTAAAGAAGTTTATCATTGCAAAGTGGTCTGTAAGCTTAAAATTACAACTTTCAATATTTAATTAATAGAACAGGCAATTTTCCAGTCACTTTTAAGGAAGAAAATATTTAAGGTATTTTTCTTTGTAACTACTGTAGCAAGTTACTGTAGTTACTACAATTAATTTTGACACTACCATGATTTTGAGAATTACTCCATTAAAATAGGAATGAATGACAGAACTATCGTATGGCAACATGAAATGAAACAAAAATCCAATTTTGAAAAATATATATGACTTTTGACTTTGAGGAGACACTTCACTCATATTTATGAAACACTTCTAAGGGTTTGAGAACTTAAAAGTTTTTGTCAAAGAGCTGTTAACTTCTGGAAAATAATACATAAACGTTTATAGGCAGGACTACAACCGTGGAATTTGTTCATAGCATAAATGATTTTCGCATAAATGATTTTCACATGAACCTTAAAGTCATAAAGCTCATATTCTGGAAGCCTAATTTTAAAAAAGCTCTATTTAAATATTCTTGGCTTCCCTTGCTTGATTTAGGACTGCAGGGCAGCTCTGCTCCAAGTCAATAAAATAACAACATAAAGGAGCTCAGTTTTGTATTGTGCAAACCAGGTGCATAATTAAGTCTGTGCCTTGGTTGAGTTGTTTTGATCTTTCCCCACTGTCTTGTATGGACCCTGTGTGCCAACATCTGCCCATTATTCCCTGAACTCTGTCCTGACATTTAATGAACCTTCTCATCTTTTTAGCATTTTTCTGTATTTGACCAAAACATTCTTGATGCTTAAGTAAACATCGTCTTATTCTGAACCACCGCTACCACCTCCACTCCCAAATACACTGATACATACCTATAATGGAACAAGAAAAAAAAAGACTGAGGGTTTCTTCAGGACTGAGTTCTACTGATCTCTTCCTAATTTGGGGTTGGAGGAAATTTTGCAAAAAGAAAAGCTTCTTTAAAAGTACTTCATTTTAGCCCATCTCCAAACCAACTGGCATTCACTCTCAGAAGCGCACTCTTGGTTATTAGGAATAATACTTGTAGCTGATCATGTTAATTATGCTTAAAGGATAATTTAAACAGAGTTTTTGACAGGAGTGGCCATTGACTTAAAGAGAAAGAGCTCTTTGTCCTTGTGTTAGGAAGGAGAAAGCAGTTGCAGTTTCATTAAAATGAACAAGTCATCAGTTGGAGATAAGTAACAGAGAGGCTCACACTAAAATGAATTGAAGGTATCAGATATATATTAAGCAAAATGGTATTAAAATATTCATCCCAGCAGCTAGGGATACAGTCATATTTACTGTATCCCAGCAGCGGACCCTCAACTGGCCAGAATCTCTTCCAGAGCCTCCCTGAGGGCCAGGGCAGCTAAGCAGGGTCCCAACCCCACCCCCTGGCTCTTTTGGTCACCAGGAGGCAGTCTCCCTTCAGGGATGGCTCTGGAATTAGGGTGTGGAGGGACCGGGGCCTGCCTGCAGCTGGGCCCGTGCCTTGCCCTGTGCTCTCAACCCAACATGTACAGTTGGCGCTTGGTCACAAGACCCACATCTCTGCTTCTCTTCAGGGTTAAGCATTAAAAAAAAAAAAATCCCAGCAGGAGGGATATAGTTATGTTTACTATATCCAACGTATGGAAGATTTGTATAAACATATGGTAGACCAATTTACACTTATGGAAACTTTCTCCTCTCCCCTCCGTCCTTTCCTATGGGATAGAGTTAACAAAGCAATAGGAATCTGACATAGAATATAAGAGACTTGTATGTTCAAAGCAAACAAGTGTACGTTCAGACGCGGTTCTAGGCCCCACAGGAAAGATCAAGCGGCTATAGTGTTTGTAGGCTAGAGCATTATATATTCAAGAAAATCCTAATATTTTACCTTTAGTAAATAGCATTCATTATGCTTCTATTGGAGTTTCAGCATTCTAGGAATAGGTTCTCTTTAAACCAGGGTTAATCTGGCAGCCACAGAAACATAAGGGCTCTATGGATAGAATTCAAGTGACCCCTGATCTTGGAAGGAAAAACTGTTTTCATTAGGTTTAACTGAAATTGACCTTTTTCTTTTATCATGACTAATAAATCACAGTACTAGTAGTAACTATGATTTTGTAACCAGCAGAAGTCACAGATAGTATATCATATTGTATTTGTCACAGATCTCCTAAAATGTCTTTTATGGTTATAATGACTTAAAAATTACTAGTTATTAAGCCTGCCAATAGATATTGTTATTAAAAGCATTAATACAGAAATGTACATGCCCTTATATCACAAATTTAATATCTTGATTGCATTCCAAATGGTTCCATTATAATCCGATGCATTTAATTTTATGCACTTATCGAGTTATACTTAGTTATATAGTTATTCTGAGATAGCATATATACACATCACCGGAAGTCCAAGGAGCTTCTGACTTTTAAAAGGTTAAGGACCCCTACTTTAAATACCTCAAAAAATTCTAAGTTTCCAAAGAGTTGTAGGCAACCATATCTGACCACAGGCTAGATATGGCCCTTAATGCAAGAATTTGCTTAGTTTGAAATGCAAAACTGACAATGATTTGAAACCGAAATACAGTTCATGATGTATCAGAGATCTAAGCTTTAGCTACTTTGTCACCATCTGTGGAATTTACATGTTTCTAGGCATGTCAGAGAATTGGAAAATGCTTATAAGCAGCATTCGAAATGTATACGGGACTAAACAAAGGAGTAAAGTTACAGGTGGTGCTGGGAACTTAAAAAGTGTCAGCACATATCCAATGGACCTACACATACTTGCAAAAACGTATATACACACATCTAAGAATTTTAATCCCGCACTGATCTAAATGTGAATATCTGGCCATGTGCACAGGAACCATTCCTGGGTCAATTCCTAAAGCGATGTTTCATTTGCATCTAATTTTCACATATCTTTGACAGTTTAAACCATAAAATTGACATTTTAATCTTAAACTTCTATACATAAAATTGACACTACAATCTTAAAATTCACATTCTGTTCTGCTGAAATGGCAGTTTAAGTTGTCATGAAAATGAGAATTGGCTTTAAGTTTGGTTGGTTTTTTTGGTTTGTTTTTTTAATTAGTACATAGGTCATTTGAGGAAGTTTTTCTTACCAAAGGGTTTTAGCAAATTGTTTTCCAGTAAATTTGTTTCAATCTCAGTGACCGGTGGATATGACAGCACTCAGAGGGAATGATAGCAGTGCTCTGCATGGGCAATAGTACCCAGAAGAATTTTCCAAAGTTTTAGAGCAAAGTCACAGAGAAACTGGCTAAATATGATCATATTTGTCTTAGCCTAGGTTCACTGGAGAACAGAGCCCGTGCTGAAACTTTTTGGGGGAGTATGAAAAGCAAGAGCACAAGAAAAGTGAGACAGGGAAGAGGGAGGAGCAAATACTGAGGGTATCAAATGCCAATTCTAAAGAAGGCAAAGACGAAGAGACCAAGCAGAAAGCTGTGGCTCAGAGATTTCAGCAGGCAACAAGGCTTCACAAATTAAAATTGCTGTCAAAAGTATCAAGAACATGAGCCAGAACAAGAGGGGCCAAGGTCCAGAGGTGAGAGAATCTAGAAAAGTATATATAACACAGCCTCGATAAATTCTAAAACCTAAAGCACGGTAATTATAAATACAATCTTAAATAAGTATATTATAGTTCAACTGATGAAAATCAAATATAAAGACGAAATCTTGAAGGAGGCAGATGAGAAAGTACGCTACCTTCATATAATAAGATTGAAAGTTGATCTTTCCAACAGAAAATATGAAACAATGGAACGGCATTTTAAAAATAGAAACAACGGCTAATCTAGAAGTCCCTACCCATTTAAAAGCCTCCCAAAATGAAGATGAAATTTAGATTTTGATATAGAAAACAAGTGAGAGAGCTCATGACCAGCAGAACTGCCTTATAATATATGCAAAGGGACTTCTTCGGGCAGAAAAAACATCATCCTAGGTAGAAGCCTTTGTTCCTGGAAATTCAGGAACAAAGGAAGAAAATGGCAAAGGATTAAGAGATGTTTTTTAACATAAATTACTACAGAATATTATAAACAATGCTCATTATATCTTATGGCATTAAATAAGTGTAAAATTAAAATATATGACAATACTACAAAAGGTGAGAAGGCAATAAATATAGATAAAATGTTCAAACCTTCTAATATTGTCTGGAAAGTTAAAAAATACTAAATTACAGTCAACTGTAATAAGCTCCCAAAAAGATAATAGTAATAAAAGGATAACCTAACGAGCTGAAAGGAAGGGGCAATTGAATTAAAAAAGAAAAACTTGATCATTCCAAATGTGGGCAAAAAGGAGAGAAAAATGGACTAAATTATATCACTAATGAAAAACATTGTAAGAATGATTTCTTAAGTCCAGATCCAACCGTATCAGGAGAATGAGAAGATGAGCCACAGACCGGGGGGAAATATTTGCTAAAGACATACCTGATGAAAGACTGTTGTCCAAAATATACAAAGAACTCCTAAAATTCAACAATAAGACAACACACACAATTAAAACTTGGGCCAAAGACCTTAACAGATCCCCTCACCAAAGAAGATTCACAGGTGACATATAAAAATATGCCACACATCATATGTCATCAGGGAAATGCAAATTGAAACAACAATGAACTACCATTACACATCTATTAGAATGCCCAAAATCTGGAACACTGACACCACCAAATACTGGGGAGGATATGGAACAATAGGGAACACTCATTCATTGATGGCTGGTATAGAAAATGGTACAGCCACTTTGGAAGTCAGTTTGGCAGTTTCTTACAAAACCTAAACATAGTCTTACCATAAGATCCAGCAATTGCACACCTTGGTATTTACCCAAAGGAATTAAAAGCTTATGTCCATACAGAAACCTGCACGTGGATGTTTACAACAGTTCTATTCATAATCGTCAAAACTTAGAAGCAATCAAGATGTCCTTCAGTAGGTGAATGGATAAATAAATTGTGGTACATCCAGACAATAATATTACTCAGTGCTAAAAAGAAGTGACTTATTAAGACATGGAGGAACAATAAATTTATATTACTAAGTGGAAGAAACCAATCTGAAAAGTCTACATAGTTTATGACTGCGAGTATATGACATTCTGGAAAAAGCAAAACTGTAGAGACAGTAAAAAGATCAGTAGCTGCCAGGGGCTGGGGTAAGGGAGGGATGAATAGGTAGAGCACAGAGGATTTTTAGAGCAATGAAAATATGCTGTATGATACCATAATGATGGATACGTGTCATTATGCATTTGCTCAAACTCATATAATGTACAATACCAAGAGTGAACTATAATGTAAACTATGGACTTGTGTGATTATGATGTGCCATCATAGGTTCATCCTTGGTAAAAACTGTGTCATTCTGGTGAATGATGTTGATAATAAAGGAGGTTGTGCATGTTTGGGGGCAGGAGTTGTAAAGAAAATCTCTGTACCTTCTCCTCAATTTTGCTGTGTACCTAAAATTGCTGTGAAAAATAAAGGCTTAATTTAAATAAACAATTATACAAAAATTCAAGGTGAAAAGATTCAAGAAGATTGACTACTTAAACACTATCTAAAAGAAAATTGATGTAACAATATTTCGGTCAAAATAGACTTCAAGGCAAAACTCAAGACTAGAGGCAAAGAGGGACTTCTCATAACGATAAGAGAGCCAGTCTATCAGGAGATATGATTCTAAATTTAGATGAATCTAATAACAGTTTCAAAATAGGTAAGGCAAAACAGATAAAGAGAAATAAACCAATCAACAAACATGGTTCTTTAGAATCTCAAAAGTATGATGATTCAAAAAAGAAAAGGCACAAATTACCAGTATCAGAAATCACTGGCATATCACACATACCCAGTAGAGGTATTTCAAAATAAGAGAATGTTGTGAACAACTGTATATGATTAAATTTAAAATTTTAGATGTAATGAAATGTATAAATTCACTGAAAAACACAACTTGCCCAACTTGGCACAGGAAAAAACCCCAACATTCTGAAAAAAACAGTTGTATATACATATATAATGATTTATTTCTGTTAAAGTGAACCCATAATTTAAAATACTTTAAGAAAATATCAGGATGAGATAGCCTCTTCACTGCATTCTTCTAAATATTTCAGTAAGCAGTAACAAAAATCATACACAAACGTTCCCAAGGTCAGGGAGAGAATATGAATGAATCTCTTGTTTCATGAGGCCAGAATAACTATGATACGAAAATCTGACCAAAACATTACAAGAAAGAAATTTACAGGCCAATCTGAACATAGAAACAGAAATCCTCAACAAGACATTAGCAAATTAAATCCAGTAACATTTTAAAAGAATTATACATCACAAGTTGGTTTTATTTCAAAGAAGCAAGATTGTCTTAACGTAAGATCGGTCAATATAATTTACCACATTAACAGAATATAAGAGAAAAATATCTTTTCAGATACAAGAATTTTATAAAATTCAGCACCTAATAAAAATCTCTGAGCAAACCAAGAACAGAAGGAAATTTGTTTAATCTGATAAAAAGTATCGGGAATTCCCTGGTGCTCCAGCGGTTAAGGCTCTGCGCTTCCACTGCAGGGGGCACGGGTTCGATCCTTGGTCGGGGAACCAAGATCCCACATGCCGCGTGGCCAAAAAAAAAAAAAAAAAGTATCAAAAACAGCAACATCTGGGAACTTCCCTGGTGGTCCAGTGGTAAAGAATCTGCCTCCCAATGAGGGGACGTGGGTTCGATCCCTGGTCCAGGAACTAAGATCCCACATGCCCAGGGGCAACTAAGCCTGCGGGCCTCAACTAGAGAGCCCACCTGACGCAAACTACAGAGCCCACGTGCTCTGGAGCCCTCACACCACAACTCGAGAGAAGCCAGTGCGCCGCAATGAAAGATCCTGCATGCCGCAGTGAAAGATCCACACAGCCACAACTAAGACCCGACACAGCCAAAAATAAATAAAAGAGTTAAATAATAATTTTTAAAAATAGCCACATCTGTAATCTCATGCTTGCTTAAAAATAAATGCTTGCTTAAAATGCAGAGCCTGGAAGAGCTTTCCCATTATTTAAACTGGTAACTCATACCCCGGATGGAGATTAAGGAGGGTAACTGGGCTGATCACTTTGGGTAGGAAAAAATCACCCTGGAGAAACTAGAAACCTAAGCCTTTGTTATGCATAGGAGTGGGTTTGCACTTGGTCTCTGAGGGTAGGAAATCACAGTCAAGGAATTACCGTGATAACTGGTCCAGCACTGTGGACTTATACAGATATAACCAAAAAATCCTGCATTGGAATGCCTCTACAGTCAAGAACAAGGAGGAATTACAGAGAAAAATAAAAATCCAACTCAAGTACATAGTTAAAAATTATAAATCTTTCAAGGAAACTAAGCCATCATAAAAACTGAAAGGATGAATACTTTGAAGAAGTAGAGATAATAGATCTGAATGGCAGTTTAAGATAAGTGTTTGTTGTTAATGCATCACAAGTATAATAAATTACAATAAATTTAATAAAATGAAAAGTGTTTAAATTCAAAGAACCTAATTGCATATTAATAAATGGCTGGAGATATAAATTGTGCTACATTTGTGCAATGGGATTTTACACTGTGTTTAAATGAGGCAGCTCCATATATTATGAAATGAAACATTCTTTGAGATGTAGTTTGGGGATTTAAAAAAAGGTACGGGGGGGCGGGGGGGCTTCCCTGGTGGTGCAGTGGTTGAGAGGCCGCCTGCCGATGCAGGGGACACGGGTTCGTGCCCCAGTCCGGGAAGATCCCGCATGCCGCGGAGCAGCTAGGCCCGTGAGCCATGGCCGCTGAGCCTGCGCGTCCGGAGCCTGTGCTCTGCAACGGGAGAGGCCACAACAGTGAGAGGCCCACGTACCGCAAAAAAAAATTTAAAAATAAAAAAATTTAAAAAGGCACAGAGCAGTGTTTACAGTATGCCATCTTTTCTGAGAAAGAAATATGACTATACACACACACACACACACACACACATGAAAATTCGATCATATCTTTGGAAGAAAACATACGACACTCAGAATATTGTTTGCCACTCCAGAAAAGAACTGAGTGAGCAGGCAATAGGAGTGAGAGGAAAACCATTTGGACAGCTATTATATCCTTTGAATTTTACTTCTTATTTGTGTATCACCAAGTACCAAAACTTCAAAAATTCTTAAAAATTAAAATACAACGTAAAATATTGAGAGAAACGATGGTTACAAAACCAAGCAATGGCAGAGAAACATGGTAAAATACGAGTCCGCTTTTTAAAAATTTATTTAATTTATTTTTGGCTGCGTTGGGTCTTCGTTGCTGCATGCGGGCTTTCTCTAGTTGTGGAGAGCAGGGGCTACTCTTCGTTGCAGTGCACGGGCTTCTCATTGCAGTGGCTTCTTTGTTGCGGAGCACGGGCTCCAGGCACACTGGCTTCAGTAGTTGTGGCACTCGGGCTCAGTAGTTGTGGCGCATGGACTTAGCTGTTCCACGGCATGTGGGATCTTCCCAGACCAGGGCTTGAACCCGTGTCCCCTGCATTGGCAGGTGGATTCTTAACCACTGCACCACCAGGGAAACCCTACTGGTCAGCTTTTAATTTGTGTGTGCACGTGTGTTCAAATGGATTTCCTAGAATCATCCTTTAATAGTTGGTCTGAAAGGCTCTGAGTGGTGGTGTTTTGAGCTAGCTACTGCTCTTCCCTACTGGGAACTCTGAGAGCAAGGATAAGTACTGTCTCATATAAAATCGTAGCTAAGGGCTTCCCTGGTGGCGCAGTGGTTGAGAGTCCGCCTGCCGATGCAGGGGACACGGGTTCGTGCCCCGGTCCGGGAAGATCCCACATGGCGCTGAGCGGCTGGGCCCATGAGCCATGGCCGCTGAGCCTGCGCGTCGGGCTCCGCAACGAGACAGGCCACGACAGTGAGAGGCCCGCGTACAGCAAAAAAAACAAAAAACAAAACAAAACAAAAAACTGTAGCTAACCCTAGAGACAATGTATGCGGAATGCAGCAGTTTTTAAGCCTAACTCTCCCATTCCTCCCTTCATTAAAAAGGTAGCTGATAAACCATGTCTTTTCTCGTCAATTCTTTTATGTTTCCAGGGGCTTCGAGTCATCCTCAAAATTAATGTTAACAATTTGAGTTATTGCAGGCATAATTTCCAAACTCCTGCAAGTTTATACTGAGATGGCAGACTGAAAGATGTCAGGATTTCACATAGCATTTCTCCATGTTCCATGCACATTCCCCCCACCTTTCTCTTTTTTTTTCGTTGGCTGAAGCTGGTCTGGTTTCTTTCTTGTTGCCAGTTCCTTTCCCTATTCCTTCATAACTGCTGTCCAAAAGTCTAAGGATAATTACAAAATAGCTATAAAGAGAAAAATTATTAATGGGCCATTCTCAGGAATTAGTTTGAATGATGATGAATTTTGGTAGATGGAAGAAAGAAACTTCAGGTATTAGAACTGCTGCCCGTGAATTCTATGACACTTAGTTTTCATTTTTGAAACTGCTTAATGAGGCAACAGGTACAAAGTTTCAAGACATCAAACAGAGGAAGGTTGCATGCTGTTGGTGGGCATGTAAACTGGGACAGCCCCAATGGAAAAGAGTATAGCGTTTCCTCCAAAAGTTAAAAATAGAACTACCACATGCTCCAGGAATCCCACTTCTGGGTATATATCCAAAAGAATTTAGATCAGATTCATTGCACCATTATTCACAATAGCCAAGAGGTGGAAACAACCTAAATGTCCATTAGTAGATGAATGGACAAAGAAAATGGGGTGTATGCATACAATGGAATATTATTCAACATTTCAAAAAGAAGAAAATGCTACCATTTGTGATAACATGGATGGACCTGGAAGACATTACGATAAGTGAAGTACTGAATAGGACAGACACAGAAGGACAAATACTGCATGATTCCACTTATATGAGGAATCTAAAATCCATAGTCAAACTTACAGAAACAGAGAGTAGACTGATGGGTTGTGTAACCGAGCAGGGCCCTATGAGACTTTCCCAGAATAGACCCCCTCCTATGTCCTCCGCCTGCCTTTTGTTTGGGGAAAAACTTTAGTCTCCGAATAAAATTTAATCAGAGAAGTGAGAAAATGCAGAAAGAAAGGGAAACAGTCAAGCAAGATAAAGTAATAATTCTTTAGCCATGAAACAAAGTCTAGGACCTTTAGTTCTTCCCCAAGAACTACAGGTAATATTCTGAGCCATGTCCTCTGAGCTATTTTACAGATACTGAAACCCACCCCCCAAGGTGAAAGAAGTTAACGGTATGCTGCCCACAAGCACGGAGACCCCAGACCGGCTGGAACCAGAAGTCTGATGATGCTGAGTCCCCATTACCTCACCGTCAACCAGTCAGAAGAATGTCCACGAGCTGATCACGCCCTGCTCCTTGAGCACTGTAAGACTCCTCACTACCCGCTCCAGGGCAGGACACACAGTCTTGAGCGCATTAGCCTGCTGTGGCCCCCCTTTGCCTGGCAAAGCAGTAAAGCTATTTCTTTCTACTCCACCCAAAACTGTCTCTGAGATTTAATCCTGCATCGGTGTACAGAGGCCAAATTTCAGTAACAGTTGCCAGGGGCTGGGAGGAGAGGGGAAAGGGAGAGCTACTGTTTAACAGGTATAACCTTTCAGATTGATATACAGAGAAATAAGTTCTAGCGATCTGCTGTCCAACACACTGCATATAGTTAACAGTATTGTATTGTGGACTTAAAATTTTGTTAAAAGGGTAGATCTCATGTTTAGTGTTTGTAAGGACACTTTCTCTGGTAGTGGAGCCAACAGCTGTCAGATTAAAAAAGCAACTAAAAAGACACTATGGATATCAAAAGCTGCATTTCCAATTGCTAAAATCAGGGAAAATAGCTCCCCCTCCAAACTGGTGTATTTTCAAATGTGAAAGTCCATTATGTTTGGCGATCAGGAATTTCAAAGTCAGAGTAAAGGCTGATGTGCCACTGCATTATAAACCACAGTTTCCTTGAACAGATTGTTTTGGTAGGATTATGCCTACAGACTGCAATTCAGGTGTTAGCAGGGGGCTGACTCCTGTCAAGAAAAAAAGAGCTTGAGCAGAAAGTCCGCCACTGTCACTGCAGTCTGTGCTAGTCGATGTCACCTTCACTGGAGGCACTGCAGTCACTGACGAAAAAAGTTTTGACCTCAAATTATTCTATTCCTAAATATAATTATTACCATAGGAGAAAAAAGTTTTGGTAGTTATTCAATATCTACGTTTTCTTGTGAAGTTTTCCGAGGTAAGGATGTTTCACTTGTAAATTTAAGCTACAACAAAAAATAGCTAAATTTAACTAAGTGCTTGCTCTGTGGCAGACACTTTTCTGAATAGTCTATATGTACATTACTTCATTAACTGTTATTTTTAAATTTTTATTTCTTCCAGTTTCACTGAGATGTAACTGACATATATGGTACTATATAAGTTCAGTGTGTACAGCATAATGATTTGACTTCCATTTGTAACCACAGAACTAGCCCGAAACTGGCCCTATCCTGTTTCTAACAAGATACTGAACTGTTTCTCTGAGACAGCAGAACAACCGCAAGTCATGCAGCCGAAGCAGGCACAGACGAGAAAATTTTGACTTCGAACAACACACGGAACCCTTTCAGAAGGGAAGGGTCCATTGTCCAAGAAGATCCCATGCTGAAGCCCCTTCCCCATACTTTACCATATACGGCCAGTTTCCAAAGCCTTCCAATCGAAACTTGCACCCCAGCGCTTCCAAATACCTATCCTCCCCTAACTCATAAAAGTTTGATGGAACCCCCCCATCAGAGAAGCTCATTAGAGCCGTGCCCTCCTGTCTCCTTGCTGGTTGACCTTGCAATAGAGCTTTTTCTTTTCTCAAAAGCAGATGCTATAGTATTGGCTTCTACGCACGTCGGAAAGCGAGCCCTTTGCTCGGTAACACGTACGTCATGAAATGATTATCACAATAAGTTTACTGAACGTCTATTATATAGGTACAAAAATATTTTTCCTTGTGATGAGAATTCTTAGGATTTACTCTACTGACAACTTTCATATATAACATGAACAGTGCTAATTGTATTTATTATGTGGTGCTTCATTAACTTTTCATAACCCACAGGAGGTACTACTATTAGCATCATTTTACAGGGGACAAAACTGATCACAGGAGAAGTGAAGTAACTTGCCCAAAGTTACACAGTTAGTAGTAAACCAGGAACTGAATACCCATTACACAATCCCAAAATTGTAATTTTTCTAGAACAGCACACCACTTTGCCAAATACTTTTTCACCACTATATATTGCTGATTTCATGTAATTAAGTGAATTTCTTTTGACAGTGGGATGAAAATAAGATTAGAAGGATCAAGAAACACTATCTAAAATATTGAGACTACTTTATGAAATATATCCTAATCTTTATATATATTGGCTTGAGCTTTATTTGTATATTTATTTGTTGATTTTCCATCTTCTTCTCAAATATATAAGCCTTATAAAGAGAAAAAAACTGTTCTCCAAAGTCTCTCCATCACTTAGAACACAGACTAGCACGTGGTAAATGTAAACTGTTTGACGAATGAATGACTTAATGATGAGACAACATATTTACTATTATTTCCTTAATTTTTTCCTTCAGAAGTGTCTCTATTTATAGTTTTAAATTAATTTTTTATTGAAAATAGTTGATGTACCTTAATTTGTATTTTAATTCACATTGTATATAACATTTAATACTTTTTTCCCTCTCTCTACCAGATATTAGTATGCTATGAAAGTGCTTTAAATTTCATAAGCATTTCCTGAATCATAATAAAATGTTCAAAAACAGCACATGTTTCTCACAACTGTGAACTCTTCCCTCATCTGTCTGTTCCTGCTCTTATGTGCCCTTCCAGGAGCTCCACTTAGCAATTTTCAGAGTGAAGATCTGGAAATGGCAAAATTAATGAAAGCTAAGGGAGAACAAGAGACACGTGACATGATACTTGTTCTTAAGAAATTGTGAAAACATGTAGTAAAAGCACAGAGTAGAAGCCTGTAGTAGTGAGTGGAGAAGTTTCTAGCGAGGGTCAAGTTTAGGCTATCCAGGAAACTATAAACAGATTGTGAGGAGACCACTAAAAGGGCTCCTTGAAAATGGACTTCCCATCTTTGGCTACATATATTGGTAAATCGGACAGGCAATGCTATTTAGGCAGAAGCAGCCCAGGTCCATCTGACACTCAACAGCTATTGTGAGAGAATGGCGATTCTTACCTTGTGACCTCTGAGGTTTTCCAGTCGGTGTATTTGTCATTATTTTTCTGTTACCAAACAGCTAAGAAGTTGGGAGGGTAAAGGAATGGCTCTCCCAGGCATTCAGCTGTAAGACATGAGGGAATATCTCCCAGGCTGCCAGCCCTGGTAACACAGGTGTTAAGAATTCATTTCTGGTGCCTGTAAAGCCTACATTCTGGGGAGGAGGGGATGGGGAAACTCGTCAAGTGTCAGTAATTAGGGAACGCCATTGCTGCAGAGTTGGTGATGGCCATCTGGAGTTTCTCTAACCTTTCTCTTCAAGTTAAGAGTCAGCAGAGGCACAGCCATTAGACACTTAAAAAACATATTTTCACTATACCTTGTTGACCACACACCTGCACTATTATTAGGCTGTTAAAAAAATGATAAGGAGTGTAAAATGTTCTCCTACTTTGCCTAGCAGGAACAGAACTGTAAACAAAAATGCCTGACGAGTTTCAAGGTGACATGCCGTTTCCCAATCATCTCTTTCATGGCGCACTGTTTGCACTTAGGTACACCAAAGCAATGTAATTAAAGTGTCATTTCATTGCTTCACCTTTTAGGATCCAATCTATCTGGCAGGGTTTTTTTTAAAACCAGTAGTTTGAAGCTCAGATCTTTCCAACTCTCAGAACAGATGGCGCAGCCATATTAGCAGTGACACTATATATACACACCAAGTGAACTAGTGGTATTATCTGGTTAAGTGGCTGTCAGCATTTCCATTACAAACCCAGCTTTCAAGGGTCTATAATTCAGATACTTTAAATAACATCTGGCTGAAACTTGGTGTATACAAGTGATGAGTGTTGAGTAAAAATTAGTATAATTTTGTGAATGCCTGAATACTTCTGAAAGCTTGATCAATTGGGTCTTTTTTTAGTGACGACTTCCAGTTATCAGTATATTTGGGGATTTTTAGCACATGACAATCATTTATTCAGTCATTCATTCAGCAGATATTTATTTCCCATTTCCCATGTGCCAGGCCCTTTTCTAAGTGGTGGAGATCCTCTGGAGAATAAGCGGACAGAGTTCCTTCTTCCCAAAGGGCTTTTATATTCATGAAGAAATTGAAAATCAGCAAGTAAAATATACAAACAAATAAATCTCAAGCCAATATGTACAGCTAGGGATTAGAGTATGTTTCATAAAGTATTCTCAGTATTTTAAATAGTATATCTTGATCCTTCTAATCTTATTTTCATTCCACTGTCAAAAAAAGGAGCAATATTTCCTTTGATATTTATATTGTCTCGGTCAATCATAGTTAACAAAAATAAATGCAAAGCACACTTCAAAAGAATTTTAGTTGCCATGGTAGAACAGAATTTTTCTTACCTGACATCACAGATTTTAAATGGACCAAAAGATCCAAAAAACATAGAAACTGGGCTTTTCAAAGAAATCACGTTAGTTTTATGAATAACTACTGTATAACAGCTAGAGGGGAAGGGGAACCCAGGTTTTGTAGGGCTAGAGGCTTATACAATTTGGGAAGTCCCCTCTTATGAAAATGGATCTCCAGTAACAAATTTAAGTAAAAAAGTTAATATTTAGAATGAGAAAGGACATAAAAAGTTACAAATTGAAGAAAGCTCCCACATATCCCAACATCAAAAAACCCAGGGCCGGGCTCCCCTGGTGGTGCAGTGGTTGAGAGTCCGCCTGCCGATGCAGGGGACGTGGGTTCGTGCCCCGGTCCGGGAAGATCCCCCATGCCGCGGAGCGACTGGGCCCGTGAGCCATGGCCGCTAAGCCTGCGCGTCCGGAGCCTGTGCTCCGCAACGGGAGAGGCCACAACAGTGAGAGGCCCGCATAACGCAAAAAAAAAAAAAAAAAAAAAAACACCCCAGGGCCTGTAGAGAAACTCCAGTAAGTGACAGTCTCCGAAGCTTTAGCTTTACGTCCTTCACGGTAAATTAGTCACAGAGTAGAGGAATTGCCCTTAGCCAATATGGTGATTTGACACCAATCTTATAACCAAAGAATCTCAAAACAGCTGCAAGAGATGTAGAGAACAAACAAGGCGGGCAAGTGGTGGTGGTGGGGGATGGTGATGTGCTGAATTGGGAGATTGGGATTGACATGTATACACTGATGTGTATAAAACTGACGACTCATAAGAACCTGCTGTATAAAATAAATAAATTTTAAAAAAGCTGCAAGTTTGAAAGAAAATAGAAGACATGCTGAATACTGACTGAATTATAATAAATGAGAAGCAAACATTTAAGTAACATAAAAGAAACCAGAAGAAATTACACTTTTAAACTTCTACCTGGTGCCTAAGATTTTTTTTCCTTTAAACCACATAGCATTGTCTGAAAAGTTCTATTTTCAAGACTAGAGTACTGCTTTCTCTCTACTTGATAAATTAATGTCATGTAGCAAATATTTTCAATTCCAGCAACTGTGACTATTGGGCACCTAAGAGAGGGATCCTATGGCCATGTTTCATCTTGGTGAAAAAGAGCATTATAATAAGATAAAGGCCACCTGTCACATGAGTGATCATGGGTGGCCCCCAAATTTTACTTGTTAAGGAAAAAGGATGTAGAGGAAAGAGGGCAGGCTTGGGAGACGGACAGTTTTGATTCAAACCCAAGTTTTCATACATATTAGGTGAGAGTCCCGAGGTAAATTAATTTCTCTCTCAATCTCAGCTGTAATAATAATATCTCCATTGTAAGGATATTTTAAGGCTTAAATGAGATGCCTACGCCTAGAGAACCAAGCACAGAGTGGATAGTCAACAAATACTATCTTCACCTCCATCCACACTTGTAAGTAGCACTGAATGATGAACATGTGTAGTAAAGCAACATATGTTGTCTATAACCCCGTCTCCTTCCTGGTAACTCACAATCTTCTTTCTGGTAGTGTCCAGTCACCATCAGGTGATGTCCACTATGACACTCTCTCTCAGCACTGAATGATAATGTCTTCTATTATAAGAGCTTGCAGGGACTTACTCTATTCTCCTCTTCTAGAAAAAAGCATTACAAAGTTATTTATCATGCATACTATCCTATAGGTATAATGATCACAGTTCCTTTGTTCAAAGATATCCCATTAGCCAGCCAATTATGTTGGTGATCTGTTATTCTCCTTTACAGCCCAAATGCTCCCTGCTCTCCAATTCACATGAACCTTTAAGAATGCCATATGTTCAAATTGCTTCACTCTGTACTTAGTCCCTTTCCTCGCATTATCCCCATCTGTGTAACTGCATGCTTTGGGGAATGCATACTTGACTTTTCGTTGGTTTTATATCCAAGCTACTGCCCAGTTTATTTATATGTGCTTTCTTTAATTGCTTTCTTCGGGTATTTGTTTCATGTTTACTTGACTAAAAATCTTGGTTAAAACAGTCTGTTCTGAGAAAACGTGGAAAGTTTCTAAGTTGACCGTCTTACTCCTAGTTTGCACTTCTACGGACAAGATCATTTAATTCTCAGTATGGTTGATGAAACACATCCTGTCTTTGTTCCTGCATCACTGCAAAAATAGTTCTAAGTCTACATTTCCTACAGTTATCTCATCTTCTTTTTATTCATGCCATTTAGCTTAGGTGAGCAACAGACTTAAGGTCTTTTAATTAATTAAAATTTCATTAATTAAATATCATCAATAATGACATCATTTAAAGTCAAATAATAGCTATATGGTGGTGGGGTGTTACCAAAATGATGCAATCATTAATCTTATCATTTGAAAGGTTTCGATAACCCTTGAGAATATGATTGACTTGTCATTAATATCAGCACTGTTTCAGTATTTGCTTTAAGATTGATTTTGACTTTTTTTAAATTTATTTTTATTAATTAATTTATTTTTATTTTTGGCTGCGTTGGGTCTTTATTGCTGTGCGCGGGCTTTCGCTGGTTGCGGCGAGCTGGGGCTACTCTTCATTGCGGTGCGTGGGCTTCTCATTGTAGTGGCTTCTCTTGTTGCGAAGCATGGGCTCTAGGCACGTGCCACAACTAGGCTTCAGTAGTTGTCGCACGTGGGCTCAGTAGTTGCGGCACGCAGGCTCTAGAGCGCAGGCTCAGTAGTTGAGGCACATGGGCTTAGTTGCTCCACGGCATGTGGGATCCTCCTCGACCAGGGCTCAAACCCGTGTCCCCTGCATTGGCAGATGGATTCTTAACCAATGAGCCACCAGGGAAGCCCCTTGACTATGTCTTTAAATGGAAACATCCACATCATATTTCTATATACCTGAAGAACTGGCTGGTGTACATGGTAAAGACAGAATTATTTAAATGGTTACATTTCTTTGGATCAAAATTGTATTTTTGGTAAAGGGTTTTCTGAAGTCTGACAGGAGAACTTTTTGCCATTGTTCTACAATGGATGCAGTTTAATGTAAGACTTTTGTCCCCTGTCCCTACATTATGAAAGGAGTAAATGATTTCATGAATGATATTGGATTATCCTTCTGCAGTACATAGCATGTAATAAGAAAATATGGAAACATATTGTAAAGCTATCTGGGCCAAGTTTCTTCCTGTTTAGAGACAAAGGTTTTGCTATGTATCTCAGAATGCAGTGTTTCTAAGAGCAGAATATGGTGGACTTCAGAAAGGCATTCTAAAAGCCCAACACAAATTTTAACCTAATTTATGAGTCCTCTTACTAGTGGATAGATGTGAGGTTCACAGAAGAAATATTATTTTGCCCATGCTTCTGAAATTGGAGCTCCATAGACACATCTCAGGAACTGCCAAGTGAACACAAAGCCCAAGATTAAGTATAATGCATCTTCTGTGAATGTTGATTCTACATGAAATCTTGGGGGGAAGAAAAATCAAATAATTTAATTGTAAATAATTTCTTTTTAAATCAACACCTACGGATATATTACTGAATAGAATGTAAAGTCTTTCTGACTAGACATGAGACTTCAAAAATATTCCAGTCTGGGGCTTCCCTGATGGCGCAGTGGTTGAGAGTCTGCCTGCCGATGCAGGGGACACGGGTTCGTGCCCCGGTCCGGGAAGATCCCACATGCCGCGGAGCAGCTGGGCCCGTGAGCCATGGCCGCTGAGCCTGCGCGTCCGGAGCCTGTGCTCCGCAACGGGAGAGGCCACAACAGTGAGAGGCCCGTGTACCGCAAAAAAAAAAAAAAAAAAAAAAAAAAAAAAAAATTCCAGTCTGGTAGTGAGCTCCTATGTGTAATGACCTGTTGCTGCAGGGGGAACATGGCCATTCTCTGCTGCCCCTAGCGTTACCTTAACAGAAATGCTTTATAAAGTATACCCTTACATAATTTGAAGTACCATTCCATTGTCTCTCTTAGCAAAGACTATCCAGAAGGGTATTCCAAAGGTTAATATGTTTGTCCATAAAGAAATATTTGTTAATTCCTATCTATACACAATTAAGAAGACAAGTTGGGAAAACCACAGATACTATACACTGCCTTTCCATATTTTGTTCCCACCGTAGATGTTTGCCAGTAAAGGGCAGTGATCATAACACAGACATATTAAGGAAAAATAACATCATTTCAGACACATATAATTTTTATACCAATTTTATTTGATCCACATACTCAAACTGAGGTAGGACCAACTCATCATCACTGTACTTATTATGATAATGAAACAGTGAGTAATGGGTACCTGAACTGAGGTAATTCTGGAACAATATCCTGTATAGGTACTCATAAGGCAGTTGGACTAGGTTAAGAGGCTGAATACAAACTTCAGGTTATTAGCACTTTTTTAATATAAAATATTTTGTTTTTCTGGTAAAGTAAAATTACTTTCAAGAACACAAGATAATATTATTATGCAAACGAGCAGGACCCTACGGGGCCTTCCTGGGGCAGGCCCTTCCCCCATATCCTCTGCTCTGAGGTAGCCAGATAATAGTAACTCATGCATATTTCCTGAGTTTTTCAGATGCTAAAAACCACCACCAAATGGGAGAAATTAACTACTTTTTGATCATGAGCGCATAGCCCCAGACCTACTGGCGCCTAAGGACTGATAAGTTAACCGCCCTGTTACTTCAGCATCAACCAATCAGAATTGTGCATGACCTGATCACATACCCTGTGAGCCCCACCTCCCTCACCTGGACTTTAAAAATGCTTTCCTGAAACCCTTTGGGGAGTTGGGGGGAGGGTTTGGGCCTAAGCCACCCGTCTCCAGCTTGGCCCTGCAATAAGCCTTTCGCTGCTCCAAACTCCAACGTTTCGGTATTGTTTGGCTTCACTGTACGTCGGGCACACCAACTTGTGTACGCTAGCAATTACACAATAATCCTCATTCATTACAACCTCAGTCAATGGAAATTAATGATAATTTGACTAATGCTGTACTGAACTGAGCTTTTACACTATTTACCCAGATAGTAAAATTACCATGCAAGATTTCACAATGACTGACTCATATGAGGGAAGAAATGTCATATTTCACTGCCATAATGTCAAATAAGAAGCACACGCTAATTACACGATTAATTTGGTCCAATGAAATTATTATTTAGCATAAACCTCAAATTTTTCATCTAATGTGCGTAAGCTAGAGATGTAAGATTGCATTCCTAAAGGTGGTTATTTGTGTTAAGCTTTTCTCTAATTCACAATTCCATTTTCTAATTGGTCTAAAATATAGAAATCACATATATCAAAATACTCTGATATCTAAATCCAATCATAAGAGATTTGTTCTAATTTGTATCTAGTATTACTATAGTTATAGCCTCTGAGACTGACCATGAAATTGTAGCTTCCCATTGTCCAGATAACACTTACATATAATTCTGACTAATAAAAGGAAACTAGACAGAAACAGGCAAAAAAGAATATATTTCATAAATACTACTTTTTATTTAGATTTCTTATTATGGACTACATATATAAAATTCTTTCGTAAAAGCTGTTGGCATCAGTCCACTCACAGTACTCATTCTCTCTCCTCAGCCTCCTGCGCCTCCTCTTCCTCCTCTCTCCCTCCCTCCTTCTATCGACTTTAAAAGGGAAATAACTTTAAAGATACACATTGCTAAAAACAAATCAATGAGTAACTGAATAAAATGATCAAACGCTTAAGGTGCTTAAGAAAAAGAACAAAAAACAAAACTGCTTTGCCTTTTCTGGATTAGCGGGTCAACACATAATTCCAAGCCTCCTATAGGGGGAGCTGCCGCACTACTGAACTAGACCCCGGCCTTCAGTTAGGTATCTATAATTTTAAGCCTACCTTACATAAACAGAAAAGAAATACTAACGACTCATTAACATGTAATTGCAGAACACTGTTTTTTTCTTTCTTCACGATGTCACAGATGTCAACTGAATGTGTCTAAGGAAGTTGATACTACAATCTGTTGGTAAAACACAGTATTTTTTTGTTTTGTTTTGTATTTGGAAGAACATAGACCAGGTGACAAGGCAATGTATTAAATGTGGGCTGCATAATACACAAAAGGATAAGTTAACAAAAGAATAAAATGATACAATTTCAGAAAAGTGAGGGCCAAAGAAGTGACCCCTTCCGCCCCCCAATTCTTCTGCACTAATAGCAAGGGGAAATATCACAATACAATACAAATTTTAATAAATTTATGTCAGAACTTAATGACTGATACTTGGAAATGTGGTCTGGTAGCAAAGGGTTGAGTCAACATGGAGCGCAGGGAGGAAATAATTAAGATGAGATTTGTCAACTCTTTTTATTATATGTGCACCAAGCTATAACTCACTAAATTTAATTAAATTCTGATGGAAACCTCCGTGTCTTTATTTATTTACTCTTAGCTAAGGGTTATGAATACTAATTATTTTCAGTTATTGTTTTCAAGAGAATCTAACAATCTCAGTTAAAGTGTAAATCGGCTATTGGTAAAGAAATACTTTAAAATATTAGATGACTATGGGGCAAGACGGGAATAAAGACACAGACCTACTAGAGAATGGACTTGAGGATATGGGGAGGGGGAAGGGTAAGCTGGGACAAAGTGAGAGAGTGGCATGGAAATATATACACTACCAAACGTAAAATAGATAGCTAGTGGGAAGCAGCCGCATAGCACAGGGAGATCAGCTCGGTGCTTTGTGACCACCTAGAGGGGTGGGATAGGGAGGGTGGGAGGGAGGGAGATGCAAGAGGGAAGAGATATGGGAACATATGTATATGTATAACTGATTCACTTTGTTATAAAGCAGAAACTAACACACCATTGTAAAGCGATTATACTCCAATAAAGATGTTAAAAATATATATTAGATGACTATAATGTTATTGATGAGCTGAAATAATATGAAGATTTGAGGTGAAGTTCCTAAGGTTATAAAAAATATTAGTCAATAAAGACATTTAAAATCCAGCAAAGTTGTGCTTAAGCAATACAATTATCTTTTGTAAAATTAAGCACGTAAATGAAAAATATGGTATCTTTTAATGGTGAAATTTATGGAAATTGCTTTGTTATGTGCCTTTCCAATTTACCCAAAGAATTGTAAATTTCTTAGTAGATTGCTTATTTGAATTCAAGAAAAGTATTCAATATTATGACTGTTTTTTGATAATAGAGCTGGTTATATTACAAGAGTTTATTTATAATGCTTTATACCTGGTTGATTTATACAGACGATGAACAAACCATTTATAATATTTCTCTGAAGCTTTATTTTCCCTTTATAGTCACTAAATTCAATGCCTAAATCAAGCTCATAAATTATATAAATTATTGGTTAGTACAGTTACTATAGCTCTTTCCACATGCTCAAACCTTAATCATAACTTTTATAGTGTATAAACTGACAAAATGAAAGGGCTATGAGTTTTTTTTAACCTCAACTAGTTTTTAGCAATTAATTATTCTGAAATTTACTAATATGATAGAGAACAATAAATTTGCAAGTTTTTAGCAATGGCGCAGCATGATTCTTATTGAGAATCTGAAACGATATGATGTATACACAAAGAAAACTGAGTTCTTGACAAAAATATTGTCACAGAAAGGAAAAAAATACATTTTTATATTTTTCACAGGCTCAGAGTTTTACTGATATCAAAAAAATCTCACTGATTATTTCTCTGAAACTGGGATGTATCAGAAGAACTAGTGAAAGTTTGTAGGATAAAATGATTATTTTCATCTACAAGGCTGCTTTATACTTCCTTTCATCTTAGGAATTTCAAAGTCTTTTAGCATGTGAACTGACTTATTGAATAAATCGTGTATGCACTCAACCTGATTTGAAACAAAAGAAGAAAGTGAAATCTGGGGATAATCAATTAGTTAATTTGAAAAGTAATATTATTAATTTAACATTCACTGAGCATTATGCCTGGCACTGTAATAATCCATGGAAATAAATAGTCCAGTGAGATATATGCTTGTCCTCCAGTGCATAAGTCCAAATACATATAGAATCTAAATAGCTATATGGGAAGAGAAGGATCTGGATAGGGAGAGAAGAGAGCTATAAACTTTGTGGATCTGTATTTAAACAGATACGTAAGACTCAGAGGTCCTGGCAGAGAGACAAGGAAAAGGAAAGAGAGGAGTTCAGAGAGAACTTCTCAAAGGTAGTGAATATTGAAGTATACTATAAAAATGCAAACATGGGGCTTCCCTGGTGGCGCAGTGGTTGAGAGGCCGCCTGCCGATGCAGGGGACACAGGTTCGTGCCCCGGTCCGGGAAGATCCCACATGCCGCGGAGCAGCTGGGCCCGTGAGCCATGGCCGCTGAGCCTGCGCGTCCGGGGCCTGTGCTCCGCAACGGGAGAGGCCACAACAGTGAGAGGCCCGCGTACCGCCAAAAAAAAAAAAAAAAAAAAAAAAAAAACCTCAGGGTGATATAGAGGAAAACGTCAACTATCTCTTTATAATCTCTGATTTTATTAATTCAGTTACATATATTTAAATCTCATATATAAATGCTGTTTTAAAATATTTCTTTATTCTACTCACATTTAATGAAATAATTTTCTTAAGATGCTTCAAAGCCAACTCCAACATCAATGTCCTCCCATTACCTTGATCCCTTTTCTGCGTCCCCTAACACAGTGTTCTAGAACACATACCGCTTCAGTCTAAGTTATTTGAGACACAGCCCGTTTTTGATTGTGTGTTTGGTATTCTTACTGGAAATGTTAACTGAAGCCTGGAAATGTTAACTGAAGCCATGAGTACCTGTTTGCATATCATAGAGACTTAAATAAATTATCCTTTTGGCGTAATTTGTGATCCCCACAAAATAACTCCTTCTGACAATTCTTTTTAAAGTAATCTTGAAATGACTTGTTTTCAGTGACATTTAACACTTTAGATATTGATGTATGAGATACTATTTTCTATTTTTTTGGGAGGGGCGTGGGGGGAAACACTGCTAAATTAGTATTTCCTAGACTTAAGTAGTTGTTAAAAGTGCTCAGAGTGTGAAAGTTTGGGGGTAATATTAATTTCAGCTTTTTAGAAACTTTATTTGCTAATATGCAGCATGAACTTATAGGAAAAAATATAATAGGTGACATTTCTCTTTCTTAAAAGAATATAACCATTTTTTTAAATTTTATTTTATTTTTGTGGAGCATTTTATGAGAGTGAGGCTCTGTGGCACGTGTTACAAAAAAGAAAGCTGTGCTTTACTACTAGAGATACAAATTAGGGACTCCAAGCATTGTAAAGTGTGTAGACAGGACATAAAGTTGGAAAGGGCCTTGGAGCTCTTGCTAAGAATTTGGAACTGTGTGGAGCTGGTATTTAGGTACAGAGGGCAGTAGGGATGGGGTTAGGAAGAGTTAGATGATATATTCCAGAAATCACTGCATATGGTCATATTCAAGCAATATATAGGAGTTATATTAAATACGATTAGGTTGAATAATGCACTAGAAACATATGTCTAAATCTATCAAGTTTGAATCCTATCCTGAAACAATTTATGTATTTTGGCACATGCTAGCAGAATGCCTTACTTTTAAATATTCACACAATGCAATTGCCATTCTGGAATCGCAGATGAAGCCATTAGCTACACAATGGCATTCTGTGATTTTTTTTTTTGAGTATATATACATTTTAATATAGATAGCTGGCTTTTTAAAAACTCCATTTCCTTGAATTTTGGAAGGACTAACATGAATTTCAAAGGAGCTCTCCCAACTAAATTTGCTTAAGAAGATGAAATAAATGCTCTGCCCATGAATGCAGAGTTGCAGTATGGAATATTTAAGCACTTGAATGGGGAGAAAGAGTAATTAGGAGAGTGGCTTTTCATCTGCTCAAGTTCTGAGAATGTGTAAACCTTTAGCAGTATCTTATCCTTTCCCCTTTACTCCCATTTTTTCCCTCACATATTCTTAATTTCTTTTCCTATTTATTTTTCAAATCCAAAGTAGTGGTGAGTAGGAAAGAAGACATCACATCTAACTACCCCAGAACTCAAAGGGATTTCATTGTTAGGTTGTCTACATTACAGCCTCCAATTTTGTGCCATTGCAGATATACCCTGGAGATACTGTGGGTTTGGTTCTAGACCATCGCAATAAAGCCAATATCGCAATAAAAGAGGTTAAAAAATTTTTTGGCTTCCCGGTGCATATAAAGTAATGTTTACACCATATTGTAGTCTATAAGTGTGCAGTAGTATTATGTCTAAAAAACACATGTACATACTTTAATCAAAAATATTTTATTGCTAAAAAATGTAACCATCATCTGAGCCTTCATCAAGTCATAATCTTTATGTTGGTGGAGAGTTTGAAATATTGTGAGAATTACCAAAATATGACACAGAGACATAAATTGACATAAGACAGATTAACAGGAGAAAAATCACACAAAAGTTCAGTAACATGTATACATGGGAGAGACCCAGGAAAACTGAGTAACTTTTGGCGGAAGCCCTCACCTTAAATACCATCTTCAGCTAAAGACAAAAGAAGTGTGAGCAGGGGCAGGAGGTAGTGGTTTGGGACTTGAAACGGGAGGAAGGCAATTTGCCTGGGGATAAAAAGGCAAATGCTTGCTGGGCCCTGCAGAAACAAAGGGACACAGAGAGGAATTTTAACAGACAGACTTTGCTAGGTTGTTCCCTGTCTACACACCTATTGGGTTGGCCTTTTGTAAAATGTTGTGGACAAACCTGAACGAACTTTTTGGCCAACCCAATACTTATGCTATATTATATTATCTTATACCTATTATACTATAGTTATCTATGGCAATAGCTCCCTTCCTGGAACAGGTCCTCTATCTACATTCTTTATGCAGTTAGGGAGAAGGTCAAAGATTCTTCCTGAGTCTTTTGGGCCTTGATTGTTTTCAACTTGAAATAATTCACACCCCAAAAAGGCACCTCAGGGTGGCAAATTTTGCTCCCCTACAACAGTTATGAATCTCCTTTGACTAATCTCTTTAATGGGTCCTTAACACTCCTGAGCTGCAGCTGAGTTTTCAGTCCCTTACCTGAGTAGCCTCCTGCCCACTGACATATTCCTATTTTCATGTTTAGTGCAGTTACCTACCCAGTTTGTACATTTATACTTTTAGGGAGAAAAAACTCTCATTATGTGTTTTTATCCACTTTGCCATGGTTTACATGTATAGACTGAAACACAGTTTTTCACACAGTATGGAACATATGTGGGACACATTTTGAGTGGGAATTAGTGAAAAATGATTTGTAAGAAGACATATTCCAGTTCCTTTCTCTTCACTTCCCTGTAGTTTCCCACATGCGTGGAGAGGCCTTCTTTCTGAACCTGTGTAGCTCATGGGGGTCATTGGCTTCACAAAGAGGTCTTATGGCTTTTTCTTTGAGAGACAAACAATAAATGAATATAGCTGAAGTTCAACAGTTTTGTCCAGTTTTACTCACCAAAACTGGTATAACTCTCACCGTAAATACGATCTTCAGCTAAAGAGTAAAGAGGATGTTGGGGGTAGAAATTTGGCACTTGAAAGAGGAGGAAGGCAATTCACGTGGAAAAGCAAATGTTAGGTAAACATGTGTTTGCTGGGCCAGGCAGAGACAATGGGACACAGAGTGGACTCTGATCTTCAAGCGTTTTCCCCACCACACCTCCCCCTTTATTCTTTGCAGATATCTCTAATGACAGCTCTATTCCTGTAACAGGCCCTTTAAATTCTCCAGGCAGTTAGCAAGAAAGGTCAAAGTTTTTTCCTGAGTCTTTTGGGCCTTGACTGTTTTCAGCTCGAAATAATCCCCGTACCAGAGAGACATTTTTGGGGGTGGCAAATTTTTTCCCCTACAACCCCAAAATAAATAACTTGGAAGCATAGTCATCTAAAGCAATCCAAAAGATATGAAATGGATGTTAACTGAGTTTCAGAAAAATACTTTTGAAAAGGCTGCCTACACTATTAAGCCCTAAATGGACATATCCTTTTCGGCAATTACAAAGGAGCCAGAACACTAAAAGCTCTCTTCAAATATAAAGTATAGGATCTAGAAAATGCATCACTTTTATGTCATTTATATTTCATTTTTAATTTAAACCTCAATCAGTCTTCCTTTCCTAATTTGATCCATCCATTTCCCCCTCTCTACATTACAGTTCTCATTTAAAATATAATCCCTTTTTTATAATAGGTTTTCTATGAGTAAAATAACTTCAATTATAAGACTGAAGGAGGGAAGGTTGAAGTTAAATGCTTCGAATAATTCTGTATTAAGTATTTAAGAACAGTAAATCGAGGGTACTGACATGGCAGAGCACAGGAAAAAAAAAAATCAAAGGAGGAGAATTTTCTTTAAAATTTACTGACTCCCTGATGATTCCTGCAAAAGTTGTAACTTACGGGCTAGGACTCTACACTATCAGAACATCCAACTGAAAAATGAGTCATTTTATTATTTGCCTCATCTTAGGAGAATAATTCCTAGGAAGCTAACCAAACAACTGCCATGAATTATCTTCTTCAAAAAATTGACTCAAATAAAAGCGGCAGAAGTCCTTTCCCTTTCTCTTCACTGATCAGACACAAATATGCACATATATTTCTCACTTCTCACTGGTTTGCTTCCTCTACTGCTCATATTGCTAAAAGCATTTGGGCTTCTTTCTCTATAATATCTGATTTCATGCTGAGAGAGCCCCTATTGCTATCTAATAATACATAGAAAGGAATGTATATGGTATCATGATCCCTTAATATCACATTCTCTTAGAGGCTTATTTCTACTGGAAAGCACAAAGGAGAGAAATGTTTAAAAACAAAAGAAAAGACATACATGAGAAGACATAAAATTACCCCCTTTTATAACTTGACCAATAAAACGAGACTATAGTCTCTAAAGTATTAGAATGAGCATTTTCTCATTCTTTAACACTGTGTCAACTACAAATTGGCACTTGCCATCTACCTCTACAAGGATTAAATCAGGTGCCTCTGCAGCTGCTGACCTTCAACATCCCCTGAACGGAATTCAGGGTGGAGATCAGGAATGAGGCACTGGTGCTCTGAGCAAAACTAGCAGAACAGGTCTTCAGATAGTTAGATGTTTTCGAGCTGATTTTATGAGCCCAATTCTTGCATCTCCTCATATCTAGAAAAGCACTAAAATCCTTCATGGTGATGTCTGCTCCTCGTGACTAGCAGTAATCCTCATGAAATCTTCTGCAAAAATATGTACTTGATTGCATGTATTCCCCCTTCACCGAAATCATATATATATATTGACCTCCCCCCCCACCCCGGCTACTTCTTTGGAGCAGTTTCTCAGAGCTATCTGAAATGCTGTCTCCCGGGCTGCAGTCCTCATTTTGCCCCAAATAAAACTTAACTCGCAACTCTCACATTGTGCATTTTTTTTTAAGTTAAGAGCTGTCTGCACTAACTAACCCAAGTTGGAGGCAAACCTTGCTTCTCCAGGAAACAGGTTAGTTAAGTGTCTGCTCAGAAGACCCGTCCTATCTCCTTGTGTGGGTTCAAAGGGGAACGGTAGACTTTTAGGAGGAAAGGGTATGAGGAAGTCTACTCCGGCCTCAGAATTTTTAAGAATTTAGTTCTAGTGGATATCAAAAAGTATCACGTAGTATCTTAATTTTAATTTCCCTGGTACAGTTGACCACAATATACCTGTTTTCATCTCTGTTAAAAATACCTTTTAATCCATATTGTAGATTTACAGATTTACTTATAATATATTCTGATAAAAAGTTCTTAATATCAACATATTGATATTAACTATTCTTGTATAATTAATTTTTTATTGTATGGTTTAAAAAACTCTTCCTTACCCTTGAATCATAAAGGTAATTCTCCTATATTTTCGTCTAAGTATTTAAAATTTTCCTTCAACATTTAAGAAATTAATCCATCTAAATAGACTTGTGTGTGTGTGCGTGTGTGTGTCCGTGTGTATAATGTAGAGAATGTTTTTATTTCTTAGATGTAGCATCAATTGTCCCACTAATTTAAAAGACCATCTGTTCTCCACATCTTCCTTGGTACCTGTGCTATTCATTTACACACACACACAGACACACACACACAAACTCTCTAGTATCTTTGGCTTCTACATTCTGTTTCAAACAACAGTTTGCCCATAACTTTGCAAATCTACGCGGTCTTTATTGCTAAAAGCATATACTAGTGAGTTTGTTTGTTTTCAAGAATAAGTTGCCAACTCTTTAGTCTTTGCTCCTGCTTATAAATTTGTCAAACTCTTTTATGAAACATACTACAAATTTTATAAGCCTCACTTTGAATATATAAAACAATATGGAGGAGAACTGGCATCTGTATGACACATGGATTGTATCCATTTACTTGCTCTCTATTTTGTTTTTGAAACCAAAAAAAATCCTCACAAAATTCAGCCATCTTTTGATACACTTATTACTAGGTAACTTACATTTGGGATTGTAATAGTACCTTTTAAAAACATATTTTTGAGCTGTTGATCACACATGACTTTTTGATTGTTAATCATGTAACTAGTCAGCTTGCTATATTCCCTTATTTAATTAAAAAAATATATTCTCTGATTTTTGAGGTGTTTTATGTGGCTCTCTTGCTACAATTAATAGTATTCTTTCATTTCTAAATCACAAGCTCTTATTTCATTTTACTTGTGTTACCGTACTACCTAGGCCCCACTTAAAGTTTTAGGTTAAAGCAGTTATTGTGGGCATCTGTATCTTTTTTTTTTTCCTAAATGAAAGTAAGTGCTTCCACTATTTTATCATTAAGAACAATGTTGGCTTGTTATATTTGTCCAGATATTCTTTGTGGTACAAAATGGTTTGATCCTCCCTAATCCTATTTCTTATACTGTGGCACAAAGGAAAAGTACATTTCTCAACCTTCCTTATGGTCATGATGGGGTCCTATTATGGAGTTTTGACCACTGGGATATGGAAAAAAGTCAAGTACACAACTTCCAGAAACAAGTCATCATGACTTCCAGTCATAAACCACCATGGGATATCACCCACAGTGCTTCTGTCTGTCTATAAGACTGGAAGCAGGGGACATCAGGATGTTAGAGCCACAAAATAGAATGGGCACAGCACCACATGTCACTGTGTTTCAGGCTAGGTTCATCATCAAGCAGTCTGTGAGACCGAGATTAATGTGTAGAATGTTTATTAGACTATTCTTTTAAAAAAAATTTTATTGAAGTATAGTTGATTTACAATGTTGTGTTAGTTTCTGGTGTACAGAAAAGTGATTCAGTTATATACATATATATATATATCCTTTTTCATATTTTTTCCATTATTGCTTATAACAGGATATTGAATATAGTTCCCTATGCTATATAGTAGGACCTTATTATTTATCTATTTTATATATCGTAGTTCGTATCTGCTAATCCCAAAACCCCTCATTTATCCCTCCCCCACCCCCTTTCCCCTTTGGTAACCGTAAGTTAGTTTTCTATGTATTACATTATTCTTGAGGAAACATCTGTGGCCGGGAAAAAAAGAAGGACTGGGCAGGAAAAGTTGAGAACAGTACAGTCTCCCCAGGGACTTCAGCTGTCTCTGAACTGTACTGGCGTGAGGAGTCAGAGTCCAAGCGCCTTGAGAAGGGTGTCCGAGGGAGGGGAAGTGGCCGGGCAGGGGTGGTGGCAGGTCCTGAGCTGGCTGAGAGTGGCGTGAGTGCTCGTGAGCCATCTAGAGCGGGGGATCAGAGCCTATGTGAAGTGGGAAGTGCTTCCAGGTGGAGGAAGGTGTCCAGTGTGAGCTTTCCATGTTTGGAAGTGGTCCAGCACCGGGGCCAGGGCCCAGGCAGCGTGAGGAGGCAACCCACATGGGGGGAGAGCCCTGGGAGGGGTTTGGGAACAAGAGAAGGATGTTCACATGGAAGGAAAGTTTGGCACGGGGTTCCGACTCCAAGTGGGGTGAAGAGGACATTCGTGTGTATGTGCTCAGCATGGGAAGTCAGAGACTGAGTGGGGTGAGGAAGGTGTCAGTATGCTGAGAAGTCTGGTGTGTCAGAGTCTGACTACAGTGAAGAGGGCATCCACGGGGTATGGCCCAGTGAGGTACATCAAAGCAGGAGTAGAATGAGGAGGGCAACAATGTTAGGGGGGAGAACAGAGGCAGTGGTAGCAGATTGGTTATATCCAGGGGATTTTATCTCATAATAAATATGTTAAGAATAATGGGAGCCAGCATTATTCTCACTGGTGAAGAAGGAATTTATAAATATGGAAAGGGAGAAAACTAGAAAGGGTCCTACGACTTTATACACACACGCCTCGCAATGCATATGCATGTACAGGATATGCGCCTTGGGGCAGCAGCCCACACAGTAGCATCGAGCTATTGGCGCTCACATCTTGGCTTCTACGATACATACCAATCTCCAGGCTTTTGAAGATGGATGATTCTAGGGCTGGGGTAGAAAAGTACAATATGTACCTGAATACCCTCTTATGTCAGGAAACAAGGAAGTACTCAAACAGGAACATGTCAAAAATGGACTAGCTGAAAAGGCTCCTATTGACCAAGCCTGAGATTAGGATAAATAATGACAATAGTGGATGGTAGTCCATTTAATAAAACAGGAAACCTGACTGCATACTGATATAAATGAATAAATAAATAAACTCAGAGTTTGAGGCCAAACAAGGTATTTACGTAGTTTGGCAGCACCTTCTCCACGAGATACTTACTAATGAAAAAGAGGCAAGTGTAACTTTACAGAGCCTGAAAGATGACTTTTTACTCAAGAGAACAGAGTGAGCATCGTCAGTTATGAGTCAAAGCAATACTGTTCAACAGGAAGCTTTGAGAATAACAGGGCATCACTTGATAACGAATATACTTGTGAGGAAACGCCAAACCCAAATTAAAGAAAATTCTATAAAGTGACCTGTAATCCTCAGAATTGTCAAGGTCATGATAGTCATAAAGAACTCTTTCAGACTGATGGAAACTAAGGAAATATAATAAATTAATCTAATATCTTATTCTGAGTTGGACCCTTTTGTTATAAAGAACATCACTGGGACAATTATAACATGAATGGGATACTTCCCTACAACACTTACGTAGAAATAGAAAATAAACCTTTGGAAGAGTTAGTACATCAGGTTACCACCCACTCTCTCATAGGTTCAGAAATAAAAACATTATTTGTTCTTTTAGCTTTTCTGCAAGTTTGAGATTATTTAAGAATATTTATACAAGATCAATATATCATTGGCAGACATGGTATGTGCCTGAAATGTAGTATGTAAGCAAGAAACATTTGTGAAGTGATTTAATAAACGAATTGAAAGAGAATGAAAAATAAAGGATTTTTTATTAAAATGAATTTATATGCCTAGAAAACAAATAAGCTGGAAGATATGCACTGCACTTTTGAAAAGAGTGAAAATAACGTGTTCAATATATAACAGGTTATAGCAAACTTTTCAAAAATGCATTTGTTGGGTATATTTCAAACTATTTATATATGTAACCTGTATTTTTGAGATTACAAAGCCCTGAAAAGAAAAATATGATCAAAATAACAGGCATGAATCAGTGTTTATCACCCTCAATCCCCATTCATTTCTGGAAAATCCTAACATCGGTAAGTGTTTCAAAATGGTTCCAGAAGTACCTAGAGGGTGACTCATGTGTCTCTTTGGCCAAAAGGTGGCAGCAGCGATTATCTTACTATGATGCTTTAATTCTCTATCCCTAGCTTTCCTCTTTCCGTTGACGCTAATAGGCAGCAACAATTTTGTCATTTTCCCCAGAAGTCACTACTGTTGTTCACGCCTGCCAAAGGCAGTGTTTCAGTGCTTGGGGCCTGCTGAGGCTTCCATCGTGTTGGCTAATACCTGGTATTGAGAGTGATTATGTCTGAGATGAGAGTATTATCTCCTGTCATTGGCAAAGCCACTAACATGCCAATACCACCCTTCGGAAGACATCACTCACTTCATTTCTTCAGGAGAATCAAAAACTGCTATAACAACACATCTGCTTCTTGTGTTAATTCCATTTTAGTTTTTCATTTGTTCTCTGATTACTAGGACTTATGCAAGGTCTCAACAGTTCAAGAGGCTGGAAAGGAGCATGATCGAAGTGTCATGTTAATTTCTCTTTGTAATGTCTCTCCTTGCCTTAAGTTCATCATGTATGTCTTTTTCCTCTCTTATTGTATTGCCTCCCCAAAAGCTGATTGATAAGCCTACCTATCCTTTAGATATGCACAGATATGAGTAGACCTAAGAGTGATTAAATCTTTGACTCAGGCATCACCCTAAGTACTCATGAATGCCCTTCTAGTTCATATACAAATGCTAGCACGTGTGCAGTATATTACACAGTTTTTCAGAAAGGCAGACCAAACCCCCCATTAGTCTGCATTGCACTGCAAGTTCATTACCCTCGTTTATACTGTTAAAGGCATTAGTAGTGTTAAATAAAACCTGTACTGAACTCCAAGGACATCTTGGAAATTCCATGAAATATGTGGCCTGTTATCTCAAAACTTTCTTCTAAAATCTCATTTCCATTTTCTAAAATTACCATGAATACATATACAGAAAACATCATACCATGTAATATTATATAATTATGATGTGTAGTTGTATATATATATAGTCTATAAAGTAGTAAAACCAGATTATCTATATTAAAATTATGAACAATTAAAAGCTTTTAATCTTTCTAAATTAAATCAATTTAATAGCTCTTTAAAATTATTGTTTATTGAGAAAAATAAATTTAGCTCCTTTATGTTAAAGAAAATAAGCATCACATATATGTACAAAACAACTGAAAATTAGGATATTGAAATCACAAATTTTAGTATCCTTCAACATATTGAACTAATGTGGATTTGACAAAGAACGGTTTGTACTGCTTCAGTAAACAGCACGATCACGGAAGAAGTTTTATCTTTTAAGGAAGCAAGTTAGTAGTAATTAAAAATGTACATTAGATGAATAATTCAGTTCCTTTCAAGAGAGGGTCTTCATCTAAGGTATCTAAGACTTCATCTAAGGTATCTAAGACTTGCTTAGATACCAATGTATAATTTAAATTACTTTGGGATTTTCAAATAAGGCAGGATAAATAGTATACACTCTCATCCTAAAATAAAAAGCAAAACTCATACAGGTTCAGGAAGGGAAGCTATTCCAGAGAAAAAGATTAACATTAAATATGGGGAAAGATGAATGATAATTTCAAGGTTTCCAAGAGAATACATACAATAGCAGCTACTCAACAAGATGACAGGGGCATTAAAGCAGTAATTATTTTTGTGACATCATCTTTTTTAAATGAGAATTTCATTTTGTTAATTTTAGCTTTTTTTTAAAATGTCCTTTGCCCCTTTGGTTTACATTCTTATTAAATGATTTATTTTTTATCTTAATGGAGTAAATGGATTATAAATAATAATCTACATATATATGTTATTCTTAAAATTAATAATGTTAATTTAAGGAGGGCAAATCCAAAAATAATAAAAATATATTAAAATCAGGAGAATTAAGTTTTTAAAAATGAGCTCTTAAATTTCTGCTGTATTATATGACACCAGACTATGGGCTGCCCCTGGGAATAGAGGGTAGATGGACATTCAGTAAGCTCTTAGTTATTTCTTAAGCATTTCCGCTTTGTCCATTAAGGCATTTATATCCTCATCCATTCTGTTCCCAAATGGTTTTATGCTCCATTGCATTATATATTAATAATTATGCAGTTAGGACCTTCTCATGTGTAGATTATTTTCTCTTTCCCTTTAAAGTTTAAGTCAAGTAGGTTTTCAATGTTCAGGCATCTGCATAAAAGTTTTTTTCCTCTCATTCCCAGTGAATTGAGTTAACATTCCTGTTTTAAGATGTAAGAAGATTAGCTAAGAACTCTCTACACCTCTCCTTGTAAATACAAAGAAATTGGAGGGTCTGGGGAATGTATTTTGGGTTATTGAAACTCTGCCTGGCATACCAGTTAGTTTGATTATAGCATATAAAGAACTGCAAAGAATGAAACAAATACACTGGACTAATTAGTATTACAAAACTTCTCCGGGCAAAAGGTAGGTGGTTACAACAATGAGATCATTTTTTTTTTTCTTGTCACACCTGCAACTGGGAATGCTGTGGTGGAAGGGAAAATAAATAGGCGGAAGAGAAAAGGTCAGGTCCAGAATAAAAAATCATTTTGAAAGCTTTGTCTCTGAGATTTACTTGATCTGGGAACTAGCTTCTTCTGTGTACAATGGAGGCTACCTGTCAATAAGATATCCTAATATCCTGTTTACCAAATGGTCTTCATCTTTAACATACCTGATTTCTGGAGTCTAGGATTCATGACTAGGTGTGGGGCCCAATGGAGGTGAGCAGGAGGGGTTCCAGATCCTAATCACAAAGTTCCTCCCTGGCCATGATTTCTACATGAGTTTTACTGGGGTTAACAGGTGGAGAGAAGAAGCTGCTCTTAATATGTTATTGTTATAACTCTGTGGTAAGAAGGCTTGTCTCTATGCCTAACGTTTACTCAGAAGAGCTGGGAATGGGAGAATATGCTAATCTGCAAAATATTCTCTGAAAATGATCCCCTGGCTTTATTGAAGTGTCACGTGAGGATGTACATTCATTTCTGTGCACATAATTTTTCCTCCTGCCTTATTTCCTTTACCATAGTAAAATACACATAACATAAAATTTACCATTTCAACCATTTTTAAGCGTATAATTCAGTGGCATTAAGTTCATTCACAATGTTGTGCAACCATCACCAGTATCCATTCCCAGAACTCTTTTATCCTCCTGAACAGAAACTCCATATCCATTAAACAATCCCCATTCCCTCTTCCTAGCAGCCCCTGGCAACCAACTTCTGTCTCTATGAATTGGCCTACCCTAGACACCTCCTATAAGTGGAATCATGCAATAATTGTTCTTTTGTGTCTAGCTTCTCTCACTTAGCATACTGTTTTTAACTTTCATCCATGTTGTAGCATGTGTCAGAACTGTATTCCTTTTTTAGGCTGAATATTACATTGCATATATGTATTGAACAAGTGTGTGTATGTATATACATACACACACACTCACATATATATACACACACACATATGCATATATATACACACACACATATGCATATATATATACACACACACACACCATTTTGTTTATCCATTCACATGTCGATGGACATTTGGGTTGTTTTCACCTTTTCGCTATTGTGTATAATGCTGCTATGAACATTGGTGTACAAATATCTGTTGGAGTTCCTGCTTTCAATACTTTTGGGTATATGCCTAAAAGTGCAGTTTCTGGATCATATGGTAATTCTATGTTTCACTTTTTGAGCAACTAACATACTGTTTTCCCTGGTGGCTGCACCATTTTATATTTCCATCAGCAATGGCCAAGGGTTCCAAATTCTCCACATCCTGAATAACACTTGTTAAACTTTCATTTCTTGATAAACAGCCATCTTAATGTATATGAAATGATGCGTATACAGTTTTTGACCTTTCTCACAGTTTATAGGGTTTATAGAATTCTAATGCTGAGGAATGCATTCCTTTCTTTTTTCTTTCTCATAAATGGCCTCATGAAACATCTATCGGGTTGGCCAAAAAGTTCATTCGGGTTTTTCCAAACTTTTTGGCCAACCCAATACTATTTCTTGAATATCCACTTTACTAATATTTGATAATTGACTGTTACCTAATTTGCGGGTATTACCTTGAGGATAGTGACGTAACTCAAGATAATTATCAAACATTTATTTAAATAGGAAAGTTTGTTCTATTCAAAAGTCACGTAAGAGTGAATTTAAGAACTATGAAGGAAATCATAGAAAGGCAGATTAATAAGAAGCCAAGGAGAAATATCCAACACTATGACTTTGTACCTAATACTTTAATGTCAGAATTACTAAAAGAATAAATGTGATATTAAATTTATGCTTGGTACTATAATAATAAAAATAGTTTAGATTTTTCCTTTTCCACTAGATTAACACAAAAATCTCCATTTTACTTGTATTTCGATTTCGATTCATTGTGTTGAGGACGAAGCTGAAGCCAAAATAGAGGTTTTAGAAACAGGCTAAAAAGGAAGCTCAAAGATTAGGAGGAATGAGGGCTACATTGCCCCATGGTGGAAGGAAATGCACGGGGGTAACATCAATGGAAACGGGGAGTCTGGAAGTTCTATTTCCAAATAAATGATCTCAAAGGTAAGTATTTCTACCCACTGCTTCCCACTGGCCCTTCTGAGGGTAAAGGGAAAAGGGAACCAGGCGGGATGTGGGGCATATATTCACATACAAAAATCAGGTAATAGACTATAATCATGGAATGCAACCACTAGAGCATCTTCTTCCCAACTCTCCCCCAAACCCGTGTTCTTCCTAAGAGCCGCAATATTAGCAACTGTGATTAAAAGCCTTCTCCTTATTTATAAAAATAAAAGTGATATATTTAAAAGCACATTGTAAATGTTAAAGTTCTGTGCAAATATAAGGTATTATTAGTATATTTTAAAAGCTAGTATTTTCTATGTAAGGTATTAGAAAAAATACAGAGCTTTTTAAGTGTGACAGAAGTTATAAGAAGAAGGAATGATCATATTTGTGAGGAAAGTGAGCAATCTGCTTCAGGATTAGTGCTCAGCTTTCAAAACAAGGGAGTATATAATTGAAAAAAATGGATATATAGCATTAATGGATTTAATGCGCTTTTCTAACTTTAGAAATTAATTTATATGAACATACATTAAATATGATCATACATTTTAATGATAAGTGATTAATTTCTAATGTTAAAATATTTTACCTTAATATTTAAATCCCTTATTTATGTATACAATAATATCTAGTTTGCTAAAAATGAAACAAAGCTCACTAGATTGATTAGGCATCCTCTCCCAAGTCTACTTTAATTTTCCAAGTAATTTAAACTAAAGTCAGTTTGGAAATAGTATGTTGCCATAAAATGCTGATTGAAATTGGCTACTGGCGACTGTTTCTCAAACTGTGTCTCCCTGTGGGATAGGAAAAGGCAGCAATTGATTTTCTGTTGGCTTTGCTACTTGGTAGCAATTGGAAAATAGGCGGGGAGCTAATGAAGTTACAGATGCTTTAGACTTGTCATTCTGAGCATTCACTGAGGAGACCAAACAGCTCAGAGGAGGAAATCTTGCTTTTATAATGGCTGGTCTCTTGAAAAGTATATACATAAACACTTGATTAGTTAAGAGCCCCAGGTGACCTTTCTTTGCACTACTTTAACTACAGAAACATTAATTATAAAACTTCTGGAAAGAATCCATTTTGTGTATTTCATCTTCTCATCATATCTCAAGGAACTATGATAACTGAGTCCAATAAAATAGCTAGAAAAATAAATGCATAATATTAGCAGGAGAGTGCAGAAAATAGATCAGTGGAACAGAGCTAAGAGGTAAGACCAGACACATATTTATGCGAAAGTTAAGTGTGTGATAGAGATGCTATTTGAAACCAGGAGGAAAAAAACAGAAGTTTGCTTCAAAGGTGAGTCACTATGATATCCACTTGCAGAAAAGGAAAGTAAATTAAACAAAGTGGATCTGTAACACTACTCATAAAAATAAAATTTGAGACACATTATTAAAGACTTAATATAAAGAAAAAGTAAAACAAACTGTTTAAGTGTTAGAAGAAAAAGACCATGTTTAGGATCTTGGGCTAGGAATGACTTCCTTAGCAGGAAAGAAAAATAATTTTTAAAAGGAAGTCATACAGATTTGACTATACTAAATTTGTCTATTTGTATGGCAAATGACAGCACAAAGTTCAGTATCCAGTGTAGAATTATAGGATAATATTTGCAAAATATACGACAGACATAGGATTAGTATAATGATATGCCAATTTATTACTATAACTCATCAAAAATAAAACAACCAAACTGAAAGGTGGACAGGGACTTCCCTGGCGGTCCAGTGGTTAACACTCCGAGCTTCCACTGCAGGGGCATGGGTTTGACCCCTAGTGGGGGAACTAAGATCCTGCATGCCGCATGGTGCAGCCAAAGGAAAAAAAAAAAGGAAGAAAAGTGGAGAAATTTACAAGAAGCAATTCACAGAATTGTGGTTGTAGCTGATGCCAGATGTGAGGGAAATTTTATGCAGATGGAAATGAGCCAGTAGATGGAAAGATTATTGATTCAGGAGAGAAAGAGGAGTCTTGCCAAGGCGAAGTGCTCGACTCAGTGGAGAAGGGATAGGGTTCATTAGTGGAGAAGTTGGCCTAATCTAGGTACACTGACAGTCCCTCCAGAGATTCTAGAGCAAATAGACACAGATAAAGGTAAGTGGGTAGATGTGGTGGTGGAAACTTGTATTTTCTTCTGATTGCTTTATTTTTTTCAGTGAAATGGAATACATCAGCAGGTGAGGGTGATCATGGAAAAGAGGTGTTGGCAATGTGAGGAGAAAGAAAAGAATTATAAACTAGACCCCTAGAAGAGAGTGGACAGGGAAGTGTAGTGGGATTGCTGAACAGCAGTAGGATCCCATAAAGTGAGTGACAATGAATTTAAGTGGGTCTAAATGCCATGGTACGTGCTCTGCTCCAGCTATATTTAACTGTGTGCGTGCCCTCAAGGACGAGGTAGAAAAGGGGATTTAATTAGCTGTAGGATGTTCAAGAAGGTATGACTTAGAAAACGGCAAGACATTTGAGGATCTACACAAGGAAGGAATAATAATGATTGCATATAGAATTTAAGTTGAATTAAAAAAGGAAGTGAGAACAAGAGAGACATGAGAGACATAAAAAAGATTATAGACTCAACCAATTGAAGGTACAGTGGTGGTTGGCTTGAGAGAGTAAGCTGAAAGAGATGGCAAGTGGTAATTGAATGGTGGGAGGCTTGAACTGGGATTCCAAAGAGGTTGTATTTACCGGCAGTAACGAATTCTATGGCCATTAGTTTATGGTTATGGTATGATGGAAGAAAAATTATTGGATAAAAGAAAAGTCAGGGGCTAATAAACAAACTGTGTATTGGAATCAGCTATCAGCTGTATAACCGGAGTAGTATACCAGAAAATGTCAATGAACCAGGAGCAAAATAACATATTAGTAAAATAACAGGTATGAGCCTAAGGAACTGTGCATGGCTGCAATAAGGAGTAATGGGTATTATACTCTCATGACATGAGATTCAAATATTGGGATTCTTTATGGAAGAGAGAAGGAGACTGGCATGGAAGCAGCAATGAAGAGCAAGCCTACCTGTAGACAAGAGGAGTGTAAGAAAGAAGAAAACAGCCACCACTTATGAGGGTTCCAGGGAAAGCAGTATTTTGAGGACGAATTCCTAGTTATAGTTTGAGATAGAAGAAGAAAACTTTGTTTAAAGTTTGAGAATATAGGGGATTTTCCGATAATTGATCTTGGGGTGCACTGGGTAAGAAGAAATAATTTCAGTCGGTGGGGAGGAACATGTTTTGCCACCACCCCTCTGAAATTCATTCTTCACTCTTCTTTTCTCTGTTGTTTACCCCAGGAATCTGACTCCTATGGACTCCATCACCTTTCTGGTCAACATTTGTTTGGGTTTGGACAAAAGGTGGCACCGTTAGACCTCACGGGACATTTGGTCCTTTCCAAAACTTCCAACAGACATTTGGTCCATGCCAAAAGGTCCCTGAAATTTGGTCCTTGCCAAAATTTCCATGAGCTTATTTGGTCCATGTCAAATGGTTTTGGACAGGGCCAAATATCAAGGACCTTTTGTTGTGGACCAAATGTTTTATGGATGTTTTGGACAGGACCAAATGGTCCTGCAACTATCAAGGACATTTTGGCATGGATCAAGTGTCTTATGAATGACATGTCTTGTGCGTCAAATGTCTTATGGACATTTTGGACAGACCCAAACATCTGCTAACCCTGTTAGGAGATTGGATGGTGGGAGGAAAGAGGATAGGGATATCCATATTTTTCTTCCCCACTCTCTCCCTGTTTCAGACCATTCTTCTGATAATGTCTGCTCCTCTTCATCACTATTGCCTCTTAACCTCCTTCACTGCTTCAGCTTTCACTAAGCTCCTCAGACATTCTTTTCTCCCATTATCCTTATGGTAATGATTTCTTTTTGTTGTTTGTCTCTGGGTATATCAACTTCTTGTTGGTTGCTTTAACTCTTCTCAGGCCTCTGTAAATTGCTCTTTCATCACATCTCTTCAGGTGAACCATCTGAGTGGCATTCTATTTCATGATAGGACACTGACTAATTCAGGATGTGATGTAGGGTCACAACAAAGCTGTGTGTAGATTCCAGTTACCAGGATGACCAGACATTGCTATGGGGACTTCCAAGAAAGAGATAGAGTGTATGGAGGGATCATTGCTGACTTTCCCAAGGCAGAAAAAGCTGTGATTTGTTAAAGGGAATAAGAAGTGGGGGATTAGTGCCAAGAGCGTGCAGAATTCCAGGTCTCTAACTGACTCCTGCTGATGGAAAGAAACATACAGTCCTGCAGGGGATGGTCTTGATGCCAAGAGTGTGGGTTCTTTACTGACTTGTTGATTAACATCCAGAAGATGAAAAATTAAAATAGTACACAGCCTAAGACCACAAAAATAAAATGCATGAAAACAGAAGGCAAATATTAAGTCATTAAATGAATGGACGTTAAGGGACTTAATGTGTATTACACACATATGAATGGAGACAAATATTTTTGAGTCTGGAGGTAAGTATAGAGCTTCACTGGAGAAAAGGTATAGTTACGTAACATATTTTAGTGCCAATAGCACTTTCTAAATAGCTTTTCTGATATTATGAAAAATAAAGTCCTAATCTGGACCTATATTTTCAAGCAATATTTGTAAAAGTAAAATTCTGAATGAAAAGCTATTCGACGATTCATTAAAACTCTGCCATAGTGGTATATGAATTACAGATCAGGGAGCATAGACACAGAAGTTACAAATCCAAACTAGAGAAGATAAGGGTAGGGCCCTGACTCTAGTCTGTCTATCTGTTTCAACCCATAGGCTAGGGGTAATTTATTCTTTGGGACGAATTCTGAGTCTGGGAAGAAATTCTAATGTTAATGAGATGAATTTCCACTTGAAATGTATGAAGATTTATCTTTTTTCTTAAATAGCTACAAAGTCAAGTGTATTTCTTGCAGCTTGTGTGTAAGAATTGTTACTCAGATCTAGTTTCTAGATTCTGCCCATTCAGAGTTTCTATTTCTACCTTTGCTACACGACAATGTACCCGAGTTGCAGCTCATTGGTCATTATTCCCTTAGCCTAATGTCTCTAGACTCTGCTACTCCATCCCTTAGATCCTGGATTTAATGACCCTAGACTGTTTCCTCATGACTGTAGTAACATTTTTTATCTGTCTTCTGATCCTCCTCATGTACAGTACTTTTGAGAAACATTCTACCTCTCTCCTCTTTTTCCTTTCCACATATTTAACCCAACTCATAGCGTCTAGCTCTCCTGGTGAGTAGTTGCCTCTGTTGTCTTACTAGTCAAGCCTGCAAATAACATAAAGCAATAAAGTTTTCTATGGTTTTCAAAGATATATTGATATCTCCCAATTGGGCACATATAGAATTGAGTTTTCCACAGTCAGGTGATTTAATGTAATAAATGTACATTGTTTATGGATATATTGACCACCATGAAGGACAAAGAAGTTTCATGTGGATAATTGCTGGTGTGGAATCAGCTACAGGAAGAAATGTACCTGATACTGACAATGATTATTTGGATAACTGAATAAAATCTTATTCCATCCTCCCTATATTCTCCTAGGAATATAATACGTGTGTCTGAGAGCAGAAGCATACACCAGAGGTTTATTTCTAAAGGTACTATATATTGTGCTTCAAGTTCTGCCTAGTAGAGGCACATATAATTTTGATTAGAAATATTGAATTCCCTTGAAGAGGGTAAACAATGAGTACAAGGGGAAAATGTAACAACAAAGAGGTAAAGTTGATACAAGAAAAATCAGAACTTTTGGATGAGAAAATCACTCTCCCTAAGTTGAATATGGAAAAAAATAACTCTGGAATTTTATTTCTGCCATACATAACCATTGAATTGAATTGAATCCAATTCTAACCTGTGACTCCCTTTCACTCACCTTTTCCTACCTCTTTTCAAATGTCCTCTACCAATGAGGATTTTTGCAGAACTAATCAAAAACAGTAATTCTGAAAAAAAATTCAATTCCTCTCTACACAGAAGAAGGGGTATACATATAATGCTCACATGCATATCTACCTATAAATCTTCTCCAACAGCCTTTCTGCTCACTCCCAGAAAGCCAACATTTATCAGTTAGGCATATCCCGTTACTGACTAGCTTAGATCTACTGTTGACTCTAATGATATTCCCATTCGCCATGTTCATTGTACTTAAATAGCAGCTCATATTCGGAACTGTACTCGGATCTCTTTAGTCTTCATCACTCTACTGGTTTAATTCTTTCCCAGGACATTCAAAGGTTCTAATTACTATGGGATCCATAAGGTCACCCCCAACTCCACTGTATTTCAGTATCTATCCATTCTTGTTTGAATTAAGATGATATCACAAGTTCCACCCTTGGTAGGGTAGTTATCCCACTCAAAGCCCATAGACAGACAGTGAAAGAGCATGCTGCTTCACAGAGTATAGATGAAGAACATGTTTAGTGGTAGAAATGTCAGATGAATGCTCTATCTTCTTTCTGACCTTGCGGGAGATAAATTGCACATAAGTTAAAAATGAAATGTCCTGGAAAATGTCAGTCAGGATTTATCTGCAGGGAACAGAATCCACTCAAGATAAAGTGAGAAAGGAATTTTTTATAGGAAATTCAATGCCTCATAGTATCCTTGATTTTAGAAACAGAACGTAATCTGAGTGCGGTAGACTGGTTAATTGTTGCCAGCTCTGCTCCATGTTATAGGACTGTACACCCAAACTCTCTGTCATGTGACACTGAAGTGTCTACCAGTAGAGCAGGCAGAGTATATGTCCCCATCCCATCCACTTTGCAACTATGCCAGTTCTGCGTAGATGTTTTAAGAATAATCTTTTATTTCCACTAACTCTCTCATGCCCCTGCTGTCCATTGTGAGAAGAGCATGACCTAGGAAACTGCTGCTACTTCGGTCTGGATCTCAGAATGATAGACCTATGAAGCATTATTGAGCCTGATCTGCAGCCTGAAATAGAGCTGCCAAAGCCAACACAAACCCATGAGAAAGAAATGTTGTAGACAATTGAAATTTTGAGCAAAAGTTGACTACTAAATTGTAGTTTACAGAATGGATCTGAAAGTCACACCACAGAACTGAGTCAACAAGGGAAAGCTCCCAGAATCTACCACATAACATTTCACTAAACCCTGCTGACCAGAATTTATTTGTGTCAACGATAAGCTGCAACGGATCATTCTGGGAGCTCATTTGCCCTGTTAATTTCATAAGGCTGTAAAAGAAGAGAATGACCCTAAACATCAATTAGTTATAATTCAATAAAAGAGTTTATTTTTAAAATCAGTTAAGAAAAGATAGATGTATTTTTTTTAAAGGCAAAACATATGAATGAGAAATTGAAAAGAAGAAATACAGTCAACAAATTTTAGTAGTGATGAAAGAAATATAATGTAAATAACAGGATAGCATTTGTTTGCAAATTCTGGGGAATACATATCTAGATCTAGATATGGAGATAATATCGCCATATCACCAGATTAGAGATAATAAAAGTTATGAATGATCACCTGTATAAGTATAGATAACCTTAAAAAAGATGAAACAGACATTTGCCAAGAAATCTTTAAAATGAAACAGTGCCAGTGGAATGGTATTTAACAACAACAAAAAAATTTCTTTAGTGCAGTTCAGCAATATATGTCACAAGCTTAGAAAGTAATCAGAGCCTTAACCAAGTAGTTACATTTCTAGGAATTTGTCTTAAAGGAATAATGAGAATTATGAATATTAGTTCTTATAAAAGAATGCTCAGTACAAGACAAATTATAGCACTGGCTATTTTCTAACACCACTAAATATCCAACAAGAGAAGACTGGTAGAACAAATTATTCTTCATCCATTCGATTGAATACTATCAGGAGTTTGCAAAATAAAGTTATAAAAACATGCATGTTTTGTAAACCACAATACCAGTATTTGAATCAGTGCTCTAGTACTTATTATTGGTATGTTCAGGAGCAAGTTACTTATTCTTTTAAAGATTTAGTTTTCTTGTATCTAAAATAAAGATAATATCACCCACCTCAAATTTTTACTGTGCAGATTACTGAGATGCACCTGAAAATTACTTATACTAGAACCTGGCCTTCAGTATACTGTGGTTATTATTAACACTATGAAACTATTAACATCATAATATAGGAAAATATTTTGTGACATATAAAGTGTGCAAAACCCATGTTATGAATCAGTACATGTAGTATGATTCCAATTTTGCGGGAAATATATGGGAAAAAAACACAAGGAAGAAAAAAGATAAGCTGGAAATGAAATATTTTTTTGTTATGACTTTATTCTTTCTCTCTCTCTCTCTCTCCCACATTGGATGTGTCAATGTGGAAGACACTTTCTTTGACTCATGGTTCTAAACCAGGTTTATATAAACCTACCAAATACGAACCTTACAACTTTTCCATTTTTATCCCTCTCACAAGTTTAATGGGCTTTGTTAGTTTTCCAAGATGACTACTGATTTATTTCATTGTCAGAAAAAAATTATAATTTATTAGTGCCAACAAACAGGTTATATAGCTAGTGACCTAGGCAATAATTTTGCTACTGTATATATACAAATACATGCTGTCATCAAACAGATCAAAATAATATATAAGAATCTTTCAAACAATAGGGTAAACATCTTATTCATGAAGAGGAGATTCAAGGAGCAAGGACTTTAAGGTCTGTTCATAAAAGATTCTACATTTACAACTCCACATACCCTGTTAACATTGAAAAAACAATGGACAAAGCAAAAAGCAATATTCCAAAGGGACTTGAGAAAGACAAGGCAAAATTTGCAGAAGGGAAATTAAAATCAGAAAAGAGGAAAATGTACCTTGGTACACCATGATGCCAGACTTATTTGGAGAGAGTTAGCTGATCACTGTGGTTAATCTACTGAAACTAAGCAAGGTGACAAATGCCACAATCACATTGAGGTTGTCCTGAGATATAAGGCAAACTCTGCTCAATATTCATGGCAACACGTCAGTTCACGATGCCAGCCAGCTCAGGAAGGTGGTAGAAACCTCCCTGCCCTTGACAAACACACACTTACCCACGCATATATACTCACATTCTTATTCTTTAACTCATGGTTCTAAACCAGGCTTATACAAACCTACCAAATACGAACCTTACACCTTTTCCATTTTTATTCCTCTCACAAGTTTGATGGGCATACTCTCCTTAATATGGAAGACACTTAGAGTGTTTCTGCTATTTCCTGGAATTTCTGGTTCCAGGAAAACTGGGTAAAGATCAGACAATTAACCACTTTATTCTTTTAGGGAACTCCAAATCCAAGGAATGGGAGATAGAATTATATAATAACCCATTAAGTCTATCATGTTTCTCCCTCTAAAAATAGCCAATAAGAATTTGCTTTCCCATATTAATGTTATATTCACTTTTACTGTTCTCTAATTTTTCTTATTCTTTTCTCTTTTGCCCCCAGAATCCACTTAACTGGCAGAATTAGTCCCTTTTTATTTTCTGGCTTTCAGGTCATATTCTACGAGCAAGTTGAACACATATAATCACTAGGCTAGCATTGTGAATGTAGGGAAATATTTCTTCCAGAAGGCAGATTTTAATTATGATTCTACTTAAACGATATCAGTAACATGGTAAAATTTACATTCACTATTCTTCTCTAAAATAATAGGGACTTCATGATTTTTTTTGCTTAAATCTATTTTATTATTTCCTTTGAAAGATGTATTTAAAATATTCAAATGCTACTGATAACCCCTACCCAAAATAATTATATTACCTTGTTGAAAATTACTATTAATATTTAATCCAGAGTAGATGAGTTACTATGATCATGACTAAATCTCACTTTTTAAAATTCATAACTTCCACTCACCAGGCATTCAAGAACAAGCAGTGCTATACGCACTCTCCAAGATAGGCTTATCAAGCATTGAATCAAAGCCTTCCCTCCTCCTTCTAAATTAACTGAATTTAATACCACCAGAGGTCAGAAATAATCGATTTCGACTAAAGCTAAAATGTCACAGTTTCTCTGTTAACAATCATTTGCAGGCTGTGTTATTGAAAGCAGTACCCATAGTATTGAAAGCAATGTCATCTTTACACGTACCCACTCTTCATCAATACAGAGACCAAGAGTTAAGAGTAATTTTGACAATAGTTAACTGATGTAGAACCAAGAACTCTTCTGAGCATCCCCCAACTCATTTAATTCCCTCCACAGTCCTGTGAGTAGGTAATACTGTTATCTTCATTACACAGACAAGGAAACTCAGACTCTAAGTTTAACTGAATTTCTCAAGATCACCTAGGTGATGATAGAGGGGGTATATCAAATGCTTTCTCCTACGTAATATCTATATACAAGCTTCTATGTACTTTACATGCAACAGACAAGCTTGAAGTCATAAGGAAACAGAGAGAAGGCTAAATATAGTGACCAACTGTCCTGTTTGCCCAGGTCTGAGGGGTTTCCTGGGATGTGCAACCTTCAGTGCTAAAACCAGGCAGGTCCTGAGCACACTGGGAAAAAGTGGTCACCCTAAAATAAGCTAATAAATGTGAGGTCAGCAAAATGATGCTTGACTCATAGTAAGTACTATACTTAATTAACTAATAATCCACCTGGAAAACAAATCTCAAAACTTGAAAGCAACATTTTTTAGTTCACAGTTGTGTGGATCAGTAATTTAGGTGGGCTCAGCAGGACAGTCCTGCTGGTCTCATCAGTGCTCACTCATGTGACTGAAGGTATCTGGGCTTGCACACATGTCTGGTGGTAGGTTCTGTCTGTTTGTCTGTGCTGCCTGTTGCCCGGGATGATAGGGGTAACGGGGAGTATATACCCAGCAAGCTAGCTTGAGCCAGTTCATGTGAATAGTCACAAGATTCCCCAAAGCAGTACGATAATACACTCAATATTGTCTCACAATTCTCTCATAAAGCCTTAGTCAGTTCATTCTCCCACTCCCTAAAGATCTTTTCACACCGTCTTATCCCTCATGAAATATCACTCCTTGTTCTCTCTCTCAGGTTACTAATCTATATGAGAAAAATGGAAGCGATCAGAATAAAATCTCTCCTTCTATCAAACTTCTCACTGTAATACTGGTAGAATATTGGCCTTAATATTGCTAGAATGGTTGGACTGTCTATGCATCTAATGCCAATACTTTCTCTTGTTGTATTGAACGTACTCAACTCTTTCCTACCAAAAACGTTTACTCTAGCCATGGATTGGAAAACTCAGTACCATTACTGATAGGGAGGAAGAAATTTCCCTCTATCCTTCTAGATTCTTCTGGCTCGTCTAAGAATTCAATTGACATGACACAGATTAACAGCAGAGAAGCGAACAAAAATTTAATAACATATCTACATGGGAAAGACGCAGGAGAACTGAGTAACTCACTAAAATAGTTGAAACCCTCACCTTAAATACCAACTTCAGCTAAAGACAAAAGAAGATGTTGGGGGTAATGGTTTGGGGCTTCAAAGGGGAGGAAGGCAAATCACATGGAGATGGAAAAACAAATGTTTGGTAAACAAATTTTTACTGCGCCAGGCAGAGACAATGGGACACTGAGTAGACTGTTTTCTACACCTTGCAGGTTTCCTTCACCCACACCTCTGTGCAGATTCTTTACAGATACCTCTGGTGATTATTCTAGGAATAGGCCCTTTATCTAAAATCTTTTAGGCAGTTAAGGGAGGCTAGAAGTGCACTGTGCTTTGCCAAATTAACATCAGAAAAATTCAGGGTGATTCTCCTATAAGAGATTAATTTCTTATCTTATAAAATGGAGCAGACACAATGGTGTAGTACCAAAGACTTAAGGTTCACATAGACCTGTGTCTAAATCTCAGCTCTGTTATTGGTTTGCTGTACATCTTTGGAAAAGTATCTTTAATCTTGTTGAAGTTCATTTTACCTATATGCAAAAATGGGGATAATTACATCGAATTCATAAGGAGCTATGAGGCGCAAATTAAAAGATACATATCACAGCATATCGCATATAGTGGACAAATGGGTTTATAGCGATAATTTTATTATTTGTAATCATTCCATCTACCAATTTTCCCTATTGGCGTAGTCAACATACATGATTTAAAAATTAGTTTCCCTCCTTAGGGATTTTCAGCAGCCCTTTATTCCAGTGAGAAATGTTTATCTATCTATCTATCTCCTATCTATTAATTGACTCTTTAGCTAAACATAATTTAAAAAGTGATCTTTAATATACTTAAAATATGAGTATTTCTACTGAATATTGATTGCAGTGCACACAGAGATTCCTCATATGAGGTGTTACTATCAAGTAACAAGACAGATTTCAAATAATAAAACAGATTTCTGCGTGTAGTTGGAGAATTAATCTTAACATTTTAGGAACATGGTTTGTATAACATGGAGAGATAATTCTGCTACCCTAAATCCTACTGGGGAACTATAAAGTAATTCTAATGTATTTTTTAGAGTCTGAATGTATGAAATTCTACATTTATAGATGACTTAATTTTTGATTCTCTCATTTATGCAAGGGATTTGTGTGATAAATTTTTATCAGGCTCTATTTCATAAACCAAAGCATTAAAGGTTTGGAATTTATTTTAACAATTATCTATTCTATATTGAGGAATCTTTGGGGAGTGAGTCTGTTTACAAGTTATACATGTTGTGGAAAGAAGCTGGCAAATTTGTTTGCTGCCTTAAGACTCACTGACAGGCTCCATTCTACAAATAATGAACTATTCACATGTTTTCTCCCCAGGCTTCTCTATCCCAAAGCCCTCTGTTCTGGGATTTCCAAAGAGTTCAGTAGCTGTCCAATAGCCAACGCTCCTGCATTAGGCTGGGTATTCCAGAAGCAGACCTGAGGCAACGACTCATGTAAAAATGATTTGTAAAAAAATTTCTGTGAAATTAGTTAGGGGAGTGGGAAAGAAGCACTGGGCTGGGGAGGGGCCTAAGCTGGACACAGTATCAAGTGAAGCCCCGTGGAAGGTAACTGCCTGAATCCTACAGAGGAGCCTGAGCAACAGTGTTCGTCACACTTGAGAGTAAGGGAGCTGCAGCATCTCTACTCCACATACCAGTCAGTTGTGGGTTACATATCTCCTGGCAGGGAAGGGAAAGGGGGATGGTAAATTTCCAGGTAGTTCTGACCCTCCATACACCCAAGCAAAGCAGGTTTGGCAGCTTGAGGACAGTCCTTAAAACAAAGAGATACAGGTGCTGATGGTTGGGAGTGAAGGCATGTGGTAGACATAACAAGGGTAAAGGGTGCAAAAATGATAAAATCATCCTAGGGAACATGTGCAAAGCACTGACACCATCTGCTACTATACCTCAATTATTTGCTTAAAAAATCCTGATTTATTTTGGAGAGTGCCAATGTATATAGCCCCAGTTAATCAGGGGCTGGATCACAGTTGGTCTATGTTTATGGTACTTCTGTTTCCTTTGCCTTTGATTGATCAAAGTGTGAGCATGAGTCCCTTTTCTGGTAAATGGAAAATCTACTCTCAGCCTCTGAGAACGTGGTTTCTTCCTGAAAATGTATAATGTTTCCTTCCTTGTTTTCTGCTTTTGATGCTGCCACTTGAGACTGATGCTTGGAGCTACTGCAGTCATCAAACTTCTGTCAGTGAAGGATGGAAGGAGTGTGGGTAGCAAAAGACACTGTGGAACCACAGAATCAACTGAGAGACTGCCAACCTCTGGACTTCTGGTCAAATAAATAATAAATGCTTTTTGACTTAAGTCAGAAGTGTTCAGTCTAGAGTATGTGTACCTCTGGCTCAGGCAAAGACTTCCCCACAATAGAAAGCATGAATTATACAAAGATACTGATTTCCAGGTCTTCAACTTCCATAGTCTTTCCAAAAATGGATCGAAAAAAAAGCACGACTTCTTTTCCTCTTCCCCTTTCACAATCTCCTTTGGCCCTTGTAAAATAAAGAAAAACCTCCACTCTATCCCCATTGTCCCAGGTGGTAAAAACATCCAGGGTACTAAACAAAGAGACAATTTGCTATAATATTGGTTTGGGAAAGTGAGGGACTCTAATTACTAGACAGCAAATCATTTTGTGAGGCAAGTGGTTTTCCCTTTGCTGGTATCTAAGGAATTGAAGGGGAATCTAATCAACCTGTCAGCTAATAGATCATTAAAATACTCTTTGACGGTGGATCATTCGGTATTTTTGCATATAACTTAGGAGTTCAAAGAACTGAATCGCTAAAACAAAACTTCTATTTCTCTTTTTTTTTTTTAGGAAGGTAAAATATTTTTCTTTTTTAATTGAAGTATAGTTAATTTACAATGTTGTGTTAGTTTCAAGTTGTACAGCAAAGTGATTCTGTTATATATATATATATATGTAATATACATACATATATTTTTTCAGATTCTTTTCCATTATAGTTTATTACAAGATGTTGAGTATAGTTCCCTGTACTATACAGTAGATCCCTGTTGTTGAAAATTTCTATTTCTTTACTTATTCTTGTGAACAAGTTCTGTCGACACTCTCTATTACAAAATTTTTAAAGTGAGGATAAAGTCTATGTTCAACCCTGACTCATTGCAGCAATAACTTAGGGCCATTCAGGATTACATAAATTATGAAAAAGAAAAGAAAATCCCCATCCATCTCATTAATACACAAAAATTCCAATAAATTATTTTTCATATTTAATAATTATTTCTCAAAATTCTGTCATGTTTATATTATTTTGATCAATTTTGTATTAATAGCATGATGACAACTCCATCCGATCAAAAACTTAATAGAGCTTTTTATCATAGCAAGTTAAAAATATAATACTTCAAAATATACATATATTAGTCATTAGAATATGACAGTATAATAAATAAAGGAATTATAAGCAGAAATTATATCTCATTAGGACAAATTTTGTGGAAGAAATTGAATGGAAATGCTAAGTCAAATTAAAAAAGGAATGGGGTAACATTTCCAGCTATTAAGAAAGAACTATTTGTTTATGTTTAAGCAGATCATAATGGACATCAAGATAATACGTTATTTACATTTCATTGGAAATATTAATACCTAAAATGTGACACAGCAATTTCATTTTAAAATATCAATATTTACAATTCACATAAATTATTTCCTTTGAAATTCTTTTAATACTACAACTTGGACATGATACTTAGAAAGAAACGTGAGTGGAAGTACCTAAGTTCACAAAACACTTTTCTGAGGTATGAGGTCAAAGGTATTTAGAAACCAATGGTTTAAGACACATATTGTATGTTCTCACTTATTTGCAGAATCTAAAAAAAAAAAGCTAAATTCATAGAAATAGAGTAGAATGGAGAGTAGAAACACAAAGTAAAATTGTTCTCCATGCACAGATGTTAAATATAAATGGGAGCAAATTCTTCAGGAATTTGTTTCAAGACACCTTTCTCTGTCAACATAATTTTTCTGCATTTACTTAATTCTTTATAATAGCTGCATATCAACTATGTAGTCTTATTGAATCAAAATGAACCTAGAAACTTCTGGAGTGAAGCACATTTACTTTACTGTAAATTTGAAATCAATGCAAATTATAATGTAATAAATACTCTTGTATTTTTCCATAAATATATCTATAGGATAGCTTATTAAATATATGATCGTAGGGTTGATCCATCAGCATTTCAAAATCTTGGTTGATCCTGCCAATTGTCTCAGCAGTGTTCACTTCAATCAATGTGGTGTGAGAGAGCTAGTCTCTATTTCTTTACGTCATTTTAAATGATCAAACAAATCTATGGTGATCTAAGGGTCAAAATAATCTTGTTTTTGCATTAACTTGTATTTTACTGATTTCTAGTGAGGGGAGCACTAGTGACTGTTTATTGGCTATTTGCATTTGTCATTTTACAATTTGCATTGTACTAACCTTTTCCCACAAATGTATTGCCTTTTCCTTACTGATTTAAAGACATTTTGAGACTTTGGTCAATTGTGACCATGTCTTTCTTGTATATATTACAAGTATTTTCTTCCAATCATTTTCTTGTCCTTTAATTTCATTAATTTTATCTTTTTTGTGCAAACACTTATTTATATTATTTTCATAAAGTTAAATCTGTTTAGCTCCATGAACTCTTTCTTTCTTTCTTCCTTTCTTTCTTTTTCTTTACTCTGGGTTGTCATTTTTCTAAGTAGGCCAAGTATTTGTACAATGTTATAAAAATACATACTTTCTTGGGCAGAAGAACTGAACTGACATTTTTCCAAAGAAGAAATGCGGATGGCTAACAGACACGTGGAAAGATGCTCAACATCACTAACCATCAGGGAAATGCAAAAGAAAACCCAATTAGATATTACCTCACACATGTCAGAATGGCTATTATCGAAAAGTCTACAATTAACAAATGTTGGTGAGGATATGAAGAAAAAGGAACCCTTGTACACTATTGGTGGGAATGTAAATTAGTGCAGCCACCATGGAAAATGGTATGGAGGGGTCTCAAAAAACTAAAAATAGAACTACCACATGACCCAGCAATTCCACTTGAGTATATATCCGAAACAAAAAACAAAAACACTAATTCAAAAAGATACATGCAACTCAATGTTCACAGCAGCATTATTTACAATGTCCAAAACATGGAAACAACCTAAGTGTCCATCAACAGATGAATGGATAAAGAAGCTGTGGTATATATATATAACAGAATACTACTCCATCATAAAAGCAATTATACTCCAATAAAGATGTTAAAAAAAAAAGAATGAAATTTTGCCATTTGCAGCAACATGGATAGACTTGGAGGGCATTATGCTAAGTGAAGTAAGATAAATACTGTACATCACTTACGTGTGGAATCTAAAAAATACAACAAACTAGTGAATATAACAAAAAAGAAGCAGACTCACAGATACAGAGAATAAACTAGTGCTTACAAGTAGGGAGAGGGGGAGGGGCAATGTAGGGGTGAACCAGTGAACGGTACAAACGACTGGGTGTAAGATAGGCTCAAGGATGTATTGTATGACACGGGGAATATTAGCCAATATTTTGAAATAACTATAAATGGAAAGCAACCTTTAACAACTGTATAAAATTTTTAAAAATTAAAAATTAAAATTCAAAAAATACATGTTTTCTTTAACTTCTGTATTACTTATTGATTTTTTTAAAAAAGTTCAGTTAAACGATGTTTTTTTCTTCAAACATCACTTAATCTATTTTAATATAACATTTCCCTATTTGCTTGAAATGCATCTTTATCATAAATGTAATTCTTATCTATACACAAGTCATTTTTGGAATTCTCTCTTCTGCTTTATCAACTTTTGCTTCTTCCTCCACTAATTCTACCTTGTTTCAATTCTTCAGTTTTATTTCACATTTTGGTTTAAAATAAGGCTAGTTTCCTTTATTGTTCTTTTAAACGCATTTCTCGACACACCTCATGTTTCTTCTCTACTGTCATATGAGCTTTGAAGTCACTTGCTAGATTAGAATAGAATCACCTTGATATGTCATATTGAGATTACACTAAAATCATAGGTGAACTTAGAGAAAATGGATATCTTTATAAAATTGATAACTTTTATTGAAACAATTATAAATTTCAAAAATATGAACAAGATGAAAAAATATAGGACCGATGAGTTAATCTTTCACACTTTCCCCAATTATGTACATTGCTAATTTCTCCCTCCTGTCATGGCCGCTGGATAGTTTGGAATAAGCTTACATCAGGACTGACCTTATTTCAGTGTAACTATGAAGAAACAAAAACAAAAATGAGAAACCCATAGGCACCTGCCTGAAGGTATAAGGATGTAAGCTGTTGACTCCAGCTGGGTTAACTTCAAGCCAGAGTAAATAAAATGTTGCAGAATCTTCTAAACTGTCTACTTTGAGTGTCTACAGCCCTCTTGGCTCTTGAGTGCAGCTCCAGTATGTCAGTGATTTAAGGTCCTCCTATCTTAATTCTCTTCAACTCCCACTTTCCAAAGCTCGCTCTCTTCTTTGTCAAAGTCAATATTTTCTTGTATATATTAAGTGACCTTTATATTTTGAGATAATTGTAGAGTCACATGCAGTTGTAGGAAACCATACAGAAAGAGCCTGTGCATCCTTCACCCAGTTACCCCCAAAGGTAATATCCTGCGAAATGATAGCACAATATCACAGCCAGGAAATTGACAGTGAAACAATATACTGATCTTGTTCAAATTTCCCCAGTTTTACTTAAGTGTGTGTGTGTGTGTGTGTGTGTGTGTATCTCTTTTTTCTACTTCAGATGTAATTAACTATGGTACAGCAAGCATATGAGTATTTTTTCTTAATTACAGAATCACAATTTAACAGTTTTGCTGTAGATGTGATGTACTGCATGGCCCAGGATGATTTGTAACAGAGTTTAAATGTATTTAATGTATTAATAATATTAATGTATTGTGGAAATTAAACCATAGACCATGAATTCATGACATGTGAACTCTAATGGATCAAGAAAGATATTTCTATTTGTGCGAAAGGGGCTGGTTTCTCATCCATTGATTTTAATTTATTAGTATGCAATCTAGGTGATCGGCTTTCCAAATGAGTTTTTGCCTTCACATTTTTCCAGTGAGACATTTATAATTAATGCTACAGAAAAATTACACTGGGGTAATATTTATTCAATCCTTGTCAATAGAAAACAAAAGCATAAATCTAACACTAGATGGAAAAAACAGAACACAAGATTGCATTAGAATAAATAGGGTAAATGTTGAGTAAGTTACTTAAAACTGCATTTTTCTTTGATGAAATTCCATTTCGGTGGCATGCCTATCTTTGTTTAAATTGTTTCATCTTGTCATAACTATTCGTTATTTATACACTGCCATTTGTGCTTAAAAATAAAGTGCTTAAAAGGGTAAGCTCTAATGTGTATTCCTTATTTTAAAATCATTCTGTGGGCTTTCCCTTTCCTAATTATGCTCGGCTCATCTACAATAGGGAAGAATGTTCGGTCGCAAAAATATTCAAACAGAATTCAAAGAGGGTCCTCTTCAAGACCAAATAGAAATGGAATCGATGAGCACTTCATAACTAGGAAAGACATGTTCTTCCTTTGCTTCTTTATCTTTTATGGTTTACCGTTGCTATTGTTGTTGTTATTATTATCTGGAATGGCTGTCAATTTCTTTTTGTTTTGGGATATTTTTTCCCCTGGGCTATATGAAAGGCTTGGGTTCTCTTAAATTGTGGCACATAGCTGGGCACAGCTTATTCTGATTTTTAGCAGCTATTTGACTGACAAAATCGAGCAAAGATCAAAGAATCATATAGGTCGATGGGTTAGCTTGGTTGCCAAGCTGAAAGTGAAACAGAGGAGCCCATGCCATCTGGGGTTCAGAGTATATTGTCTGGATTGACTTTTGCCAGGCCCGAGAGGGCTGTTTATTTTTTGCTGCTGTTAAATTTGGAAGATAGCCAGTAGAGAAATAACCACCAGCATCCTCATCATTCTTACCATTTTGTTCACCACAAAGTCTGTTGTGGAACAAAGCAAAGTGAAAGAGGAAGCCATAAAGAAATTATGATTAACATTTTCTTGAACATAGCTTCTCTATCCAGAAATATGTCTGTTAAGTCAAACATTTTATTTTATGCCATTGAAGATTTAGTGTTAATTACTATTATATTGGTATGAGAATACTTCAACTTTATAAACTTTAGTTTTCACATCTATAAACAAAGGATGAGAATAACATATACTTCATATAAGCTGAAAATATGAAGATGATTTTACTAGATTGAGAAAGTAGACTGAGAAAAGAATTCCAGGTAGAGGGAACAATATTAGCAAATGCACACAAGCATAAATATGCGTATTAAGCATGATCCAAAGTCTGTCTGAGCAGAGTACAGTGTTATGAAATCATCATGAAAAATAATGTGATGTTAGATAATGAAAGGCTTTGGATGCTTTGAAAAATGATTTAGGTATTAACATCTTCAAAGACATTTTCAGGACTTCCTTTACCTACTCTTTTTTGTGCCTTTGACTTTATCCTCTTCCTAGCTTTTGTGACACAATCTTGTGCTCGCTTTCCCCTTAATGTTCCCTTCTCTCAAGGCCCCTAATGCTCCTTATGCAGTGAGAATTTTAGATCTGTTTCTTTAGAAATCTTAAGTTAGGAAATTGAATTCACAAAGGCAAATGAGGTTAGTCACGAGACTCAAGTTGAGCAAATGCCTGGCTAGGTGTTAGCCTAAGTGAGGCAGAGTTGGACAACAGAAGAGCTCTTTCTTGATGATTCTGTAGGGTAAAATTAAGGGTTCTGAGTCTTAGAGGTGTTTCCATAGCCTACCTCTGAGTACTGAACTTCTGGAGGGGGTTTTCCCTCTTGTTACAATGCTGTATCTCTCTCTGTAGCTCACATCCAGGGGCCATACCTACTATTGCTGACTAATACGACCAAGTTGCTGGGCTGAATTGACTGCTAGTGAGGAAGGGAGGGACAACAGCAGACATAAATAGTAATGACCAGGTTGAGGGCTACAATGAAGGAAATACATTCAATTCTATACACACCTCTCAGTTGGATAGACAGCAGAAAAAATGAAAATGCCTTCATCAATTGGCCTATAGAAATGACTGGCATTTCTCAAGGAGTAAGTCATCTGTTGCTCTGAGTCAATTCTGAGTGCTACAGAGAGAAAGTCCACTGCCCTCTTGTCCCACATACATTCAGAAGAGCAAAAATAATAATGGAGAATAATGGAGAAGAGAACTGGTATATTCCAGTTCACATACAATATTAAAAAGTTTGAAGCTGAGAGGATAAAGGCTCAGAATAAAGGTAGAGACTTCAACGACCAGAGCAAAGATCTCACTTTATGCCCAGTGCATCCTGCATCCTTATAAGGGTGTCTCAAATAAAGATTCATTTATTTTTGGCATGGGGAGAGCATGGTTCTCTGCTTCAGACAGATGGGTGGAATAACTAGGCCAGAATCTATATGCTCCTAAGCCCACATAATCATGTAAGCATCAGCGTTCACTCAACAATAAATGTTTATTAAGCATCTACTCTGAGCCACGTTACTTTTTCTGGTGTTGGTGACATAGTTGTAAACACAGCATGGTCCTTGCCCTCATGGAACTTATATTCTAATAGAAGATAAGATCAATAATTAAATGACCAGATGAATATGCACTGTTTCAACATAATTAATAATGTCAGGTAGTGACCAGTACCATCAAGTAATTTAGGAAATAAGATGCAATAGCTATAAATAGACATTGCTCTTAAAGTGAACCCATATTCAGAAAACCACTTGCAGGATTTAGGTCAGGAAGAAACACACTTAATGTGAGTTGCCAACTTCTTTAAGAGAAAGAAGATGGGGAATAGCAAGCATTTCTGTGGAGCATAGCTTTTCCCTCTCCTTCTCTACAAGGGCAGCTGGGATACTTCCGGAACAAGTACGGTCTTATTAGAGTTGAAAAAGGAGACTAATTCTCTTAAGGTGTTTTTAAAATATTTTTACATAAAGGATTTACTCATTTTGGAAGAACTCACATTAATAGTTCAAATGCTTCTGTTCAGGAGAATGATTATAAATTTTAGGCTTTCTGAATTCCTAGACTGAACTCAGAGTCAGCAGAGATGCATCTTCAGCCAAGGAAAGAAAACCGAGTCAGTGCAGAACTGTTCCTGAATAATACCGGTTTTTGGTTTCAGCGCTTCAATATTTCATAAGGGCTATTTCCCCACAGTCAAATCGCTCCCCTTCACCAACTCTGAATTGATATATTTAATCTGATTATGACACTCTCGGTTAGACGCTCACAATGATGAGTTATTTCTCACTTAGCCTGTATTCTGATGTTTTTCCTTTTTCCTATGGCTGAGGTTCTTGTCTGATTTTTTCCACATCTCCTACCCCATCTCCTGGGTTGTTTATTTTAGCGTAGCTAGGGCCAGGCTTTGCAAGAGCGACGTGAGGAATGAGGCCCAGAAGGTCACCCAAGAACATAAGGTGCATCTTTATTAGAAACCATCACACTCTGCTGTGTATTTCTCTCTTAAATTCTTCATCTAATTCCTTATAAAAGTATTTAATGAATATCTATGAGTGCCACATAGGGTGCTAGAACTGTGAAGGTCATTTATTTCCTTGTGAAAGTCATTCTCAGTTGGCAAAATAATTTCATGTAGTTAAGCCCAAAGGGTAAACATTCATTGCAAATAATTATACAAAATACCAGGAAACAACCACTCAAGATGATGCACATTTGCTCTCTACCTAGAAGTGATAAAATACCAAACTTCAAGAATCACAGAAGACCAGAGATTAAACATACACTACAGGTATGCAGGAGCAATTTGAAAACAAACTTTACGCCTGATAGACGGTGTGGCCTGTTTCTCAGCTATAGATGATAGGGCCAATTAAAAAACAATATACTTGATATCAGTGATAACAAATTGTCAAGACTTTACTGAGAATTGCTTTACCAGCAACTAGGCACAGTGATAAATCATCATTACCCATCACTAATACTACTCAACACTAGTAAGCTTCCTGAGAACTCTGTGAAATTTTTGCTCCATAATTAGCCCTCATTAAAAGGTTGCAGGGTTTTTTTTTTTCCTCAGAATGATCAGCGATGGCACAAATGCAGCTAAGAACAGCTGTGATACAGGTGTTTTATGTTCAGTTTCTTGGGTGTAGTTCATCACTCATGAAGTGATTCAATAATTTTTTTCACTCTATTCATTCTGTTGCAAAAAATGGAGAAATAGGCTTAAAATGATCATTTCTAAGTTATTAGAGGAAATATCAAAGGAACAGACAAGTTTCTGTCACTAGTATAATAAAGTGTGTATTTTAGTGTTTTAAAACAAATAAAGTTTTGCATTAAAATTTTAAACACTCCATTATGTCACACCAAAAGGGACAAGAGATGCCTTGACAGGGCTCCTACTGGTCAATTTGGGATCTAAACATCTAAAAAAAAATACATATTAATGATAATGGTTTATATTATATTGAAAAAAAATCACTGAGTCCACAGTAATACTCAAAAACAAAAAGGACATAAGGGAAAGCTGTTTGTTATAGAAAAACACTAGCTAATACAGTTGTATGTAACGATACAATTAGAAATCCACCAATGACCTTGGCAACCACTAATACAACTATTGATTAGGTGAGAACCATCCACAGATGCTAAAACCATTAGGTGAAATGTTTTAGGAGGACAGGACATTAATATGGTCTCATAGTATGAAGCCACAGTTGCTATTACTTACAATGGATAAAAATACCTCTACAACAAAGAGAGCTAGAGAACACCATCTTAATTCAGTCTTCAAACTAGGATACCCATCATGGGACAAACTGACATTACGTGTTTTCTGAAACACTTTAAGAAGTGCACATTTATAGAATTCTTATAAAACAATATTTAACATGCATTTAATCATGAGTAAACATTTGGATAAATCAAAATGTGGGGCATTCTACAAGACAATTGACCTGGTCTCTTCAAAATATCACTGTCATAAAAGACAGAAAGTGTTGGTGGGAATTTTCTCGATTAAAATAAGTTAAAGACTCATGACAATCAAATGTAGTAAATGATCCTTGACTGGATCCTGGGCCAGAAACAAAAATCTGTAAGAGTATCTGGGGAAGTTTGGAGAAATTTGAATACGAACTGTATGTTGACTAAATTACTCTATGATTGTTAAACTGCTTGGGAGGGATACTAGTTTGGGCATTATGTAGGAGAATGTCCATATTCTTAAGAGACACAGGATAAAGTATTTCTGATGTAATTGCATCATATTTACAACTTCGTTTCAAATGGTTCAGTAAAGATGATGATATAGATATAGGACTAGTTATAGCAAATGTGGGAAAATGTTTTTAAATAGTCACCTTTTGATGAAAGATTTTTATTATTATGCTACTCTCAGATTATCTTAGCTGCATGGTTACAAAATGCAGTCTTAAGATAGATCTGCCATTTTCCATACCATAAGTAGATTATACAGTGAAAAAGACAGACAATTTCATTTTGTCTTTAAATGTCAATGAAGGGACATTTAGCCACTGGCACAGTGGCTAAGAATCCACCTGCCAGTGCAGGGGACACGGGTTCGAGCCCTGGTCCAGGAAGATCCCACATGCCGTGGAGCAACTAAGTCCGTGCGCCACAACTGCTGAGCCTCCACTCTAGAACCCACGAGCCACAACTACTGAAGCCTGCGAGCCACAACCACTGAAGCCCACGCTCTGCAACGAGAAGCTCCCGCAATGAGAAACCTGTGCACCACAAGGAAGAGTAGCCCCCGCTCACCGCAACAAAGACCCAACGCAGCCAAAAATAAATTAATTAATTTTTAAAAATGTCAGTGAAAAAATTGGCCATGCACAGCACTCCATACTATTAAAAAAAAGAGGGGTGTGGAAAGGGTTTTAGAAAGAAAAGGAGAGATAGTATAGCAAATTTTCAGAAGTGAAAGGAACACTGGAGAAAAGGAAAAGAAAGAAACTTGTACTGACTGTCCTCATGTTTTTATGTTCCATGAAGACAGGCATTTTGTATGTTTTATTCACTGCTTTATCTCAACTGTCTAGAATGGTGCTACCACAAATTAGGTGTTAAATAATAGATGTGTGAAAGGATGTGGGGTTGTACCAGCTACCTTTATACATTTAAAATTATACAATGGTGGGGGGGGCAAGGAAGAGAGGGATGTACTGGGAGTTTGGGGTTATTAGATGCAAACTATTGCATTTAGAATGCATAAACAACAAGGTCCTACTGTATAGCACAGGGAACTGTATCTAATCTTCTGGGATAAACCATAATGGAAAAGAATATTAAAAAAAAGAACGTATATATGGGTATAACTGAGTCACTTTGCAGTATAGCAGAAATGAGCACAACACTGTAAATGAACTACACTTCAATTTCAAAAATAGAGAACAAAAAAAAAGTCATACAACAAATCTGAGAGACGGAGACAATGAGTGAGTGAGAGAGAGAGAGAGAGAGAGAGAGAGAGAGAGAGAGCGAGCGCTCCAGAGAGCAAGAACCCCTATTTTGCATAGGACAGAATGGAGAGTCAACTAACTGCTGGGAAAAGACAGGTGCAATGGCATGAGTCTAGCTCTATTCAACCCCACAGCCCATACATCAAGTCCACAGCCCCTCGTAACATCATCTAGTCCTTTCCTTTCAGTCTATAAGAAAGGAAGCACAGAAGTAGGACCCCATCTGTACTAAGGCAGTAGAGCTCATTCATTGCAGAACCAAGACAATGCCCTATATTCTTTACCCTAGTCTACACAGGAGATACAATTCTACTTGTCTTTGCTAATAAGGGAAATGCCATATCATCGAGAAAACTGTTCTGGCTTTAGAGTTAGATGTTCCTGGGTTCAAATCTTAATGCTGCTCCTATTGCCACATCATTGTCAGTAAGTATGTGATAAGTAATTACTTTATACTTTTCATGCTTTTACTCAAGAACCCAAGCTAAAGGAGGGGTCTTCTGAAGTGTTTTCATGATCACCAAGGCAGAGGCTGAGGTGAGTCACAGTGCCTCACGCTGATACACACCACCTTGGCCCACTCTCATTAAGCAGAACTTCAACAGTGATATGGTCATCCATCATAAAGGAGATGTGGGAGGATCGTTTCCACAGGGGCCTCAGAAGAGAGGGAACCAGACACCGACAATCATTTGCCATATGTGACACAACGGTCACCTGATGAGAATTTGCAGAAGATTTATGCAGAAAATCTAACGAGGAAAATCCAGAGGAATATTACTTTACAGTAAGAATATTTTGTACTTTGTAACTTTCTGAAGTGCCTTTATTCAGATAATTTGAAGAATATGAGTAGACAAATATTGATGGGTTCTTCCTTTACCTCAAAGGATTTACCCCAACACTGACATGATTTTTAAATAAATGATCATTTAGGAAATACAAAGTAGTATAATAGTCATAAGTCTTTCAATCCTCACAACAAAGCTGTAAAGTTGGGATGCCCATCTGAACAAATAAGAGCTGGATGAATGCAATAACCTTCCCTCTTATCTGCCTCCACTCTGCCACATCTGCTGTCTACCATCCACACATTGGAGAGAAATCCTGTAAAAACGCCAGTCCAATCAAGTCTCTGCTCACTATACTGCACAGGCTACCCAACTCTGAATAAAAGCCAAGGTCACAGCATCTACAAGTCACAATACATTCTATTTCCCTAATCCCCACACTAACCTCTACTTTCATCTCCTAATTATTACTGCTTTCTCCTCTTCACTCACTCCGCGGCAGCCACCTTTGATGTCCTTGCTGTTCCTCAAACAAAATAACTCCTTTTTCTGTTCCTTTGCATTTACTATTATTTCCACATGAAACGATAGTCCCCTACACCAAGGGTTCTCAAACTTTAGCTACATTAACAGCACAGGGAGGGCTTGTTAAAATACATACTGCTGGCATATACCCTGAGAAAACCATAATTCAAAAAGAGTCATGTACCAAAATGTTCATTGCAGCTCTATTTACAATAGCCCAGAGATGGAAACAACCTAAGTGTCCACCATCGGATGAATGGATAAAGAAGATGTGGCACATATATACAATGGAATATTACTCAGCCATAAAAAGAAACGAAATTGAGCTATTTGTAATGAGGTGGATAGACCTAGAGCCTGTCATACAGAGTGAAGTAAGTCAGAAAGAGAGAGACAAATACCGTATGCTAACACATATATATGGAATTTAAGAAAAAAAAATTGTCATGAAGAACCTAGGGGTAAAACAGGAATAAAGACACAGACCTACTAGAGAATGGACTTGAGGATATGGGGAGGGGGAAGGGTAAACTGTGACAAAGCGAGAGAGAGGCATGGTCATATATACACTACCAAACGTAACGTAGATAGCTAGTGGGAAGCAGCCGCATAGCACAGGGAGATCAACTCGGTGCTTTGTGACCGCCTGGAGGGTTGGGATAGGGAGGGTGGGTGGGAGGGAGGGAGGGAGACGCAAGAGGGAAGAGATATGGGAACATATGTATATATATAACTGATTCATTTTGTTGTAAAGCAGAAACTAACACACTACTGTAAAGCAATTATACTCCAATAGAGATGTTAAAAAAAAAATACATACTGTTGGATCCCACTCCCAGAGTTTCTGATTCATTAGGTCTAACATTGGATGCAATGATTTGCATTCCCAGCAAGTTACCAAGTCATGCTGATGTTGCTGGTTCGGGGATTTTGATAACTACCTCTCTATACAGCCACTTGTGTCACACTTGATTGATATTCACTAGTTTATGCTTATCAGGAGACATTCTCTGACATCCTATATTAAAAAAAGAACACACAGTCCTCATCAGTTTTTATCATCTTGTTCTCTTCTGTTCTTCTTCACAGAATTTATCATCTGACGTCATATAATTTATTAACTTTCCTATACTTTTCCTCTTTCTCATTTACACCCATCAGAATTCAAGCTCCATGAAAGGAGGGACTTTGTACATTTTGTACACCACTATATCCCAAAGCCTAAGTCAACATCTGACATACAGAAGGTGCTCAATTAACTATTGGTTGAGTCAGTGACTCAGCAGAAAATTTGGGAGACAATTCCCAAAGAAATCTAGAAGAAACTTTTGCTCAAAAAAGAAAATATAAAGACAAGGTAAAGCTCAAAATGATGAGCTTGAAATGAAAATGAAATGAAATTTAAAATGAAAGATGACTATCATCTATGAAATTTTTTAAATGCCTTTGAGTACAATTATTTTAAGGGAACAGGGAAGATTGTTATCTCCGTTGTATACAGATTTTGAAGAGGTTTATACACGGAGCCCATTTAATTATGGGGATCAAGAAAATGGTTGTAATAATTGTTAAAGAGACTGAATAAAAGAAGCTCCTATATTTCTAAATAATCTAAGTGTCAACTGCATTCACTGAATTGGAAGAGGCATTACAGCAGGGGAGGAGGAAAAGGGTTTTCCACTTTCCTCATCAGCCACTGAGTTGTTTAAATCTATATTTTAATCATAAAGTGTGTTAATACAGTGCACGCCTATCATACTTGCAAAACATGTATGAGCTATGATCACCACCTTGATACATAACAAAACTTCCCAAATGTAACACACTTCCCACAAGACAAGAATGATCACACAATTCTTAACAGGTTCCATCTAGTCCAACTACATGAAAAAGTCACATTTTATTGTTTAATGAAAATTTTTAGTTTACAATAATTTTAGGTTTTCAGAAAAGTTGCAAAGACAGTTCAGAGAATTCTCATACACTCCACACCTAGTTTTCCCTATTATTAACTTCACTGTTATTAACTGAAGTCCACACTTTATTCACATTTCCTTAGTTTTTACCAGGTGTCCTTCTGATGTTCCAGAATCCCATTCAAGTTACAATATTACATTTAGTCCTTATGTCTCCTTAGGCTCTCTCAGCCTGTGCCAGTTTATTAGACTTCGTTTTTGATGACCTTGGCAGTTTTGAGGAGTTCTCATCAGGTATTTTGCAGAATATCACTCAATTTGGTTTTGTCTGATGTGTTTCTCATGATTAGCTGGAGTTATGGGTTTTAGGAGGAAGACCTCAGAGGTAAATTACCATTCTAGCCACATCATATGAAAGGGTCATGCTGTCATCATGCCTTAGCATTGTTGATGTTAACCTTAATTAACTGGCTGAGATAGTGTTTATCAGGTGTCCCCATTATAAAGTCACTTTTTTCCCCCCATGCATACTCTACTTTTTGGAAGGAAGTCATTATGTAAGGGGTTGGAAGTTGTGTGCCACCTCCTTAAGAGGGAAAAAAATCTATAAAAAGTATTTGGAATTTCTCTATACGGGATATTTGTCTGTTCTCTCCCATTAATTTATTTCAGTATGGTCTCATGGATTTTTGAAATACTTTGAGTTAAAATGCCATACTACATTGTTCATTCTGTTGTTCAAACTGTTTCTGTTTTGGCCATTGGGAGCTCTTTCAGTACTTTGACGTTACCACAGTGTTGTGGTTTTTGTTTTTGTTTTTAGCATTTCCTTATATTCTGGCACTACAAGATGCTCTAGGCTCATCTATTATTTTTCCTGTTCCATTCCTAGAATCAGCCATTTCTCTAAGAAGCTCTGGTTCCTTTTCTTGGGAGATGATATTAGAAATCAAGATTTGGGCATTGAGTATGCTCATTGCTCCAGAAGACTCGTTATTTTCAGGCCCTCTCAGCTGACAAAGCAAGAAAATATGTGTGTGTACTAAAACACGTATAATACATGTCCATATCTATAAATATTTCCACATGTACCATTTGTATCTCTAACAAACTAAACATGAGTTCATACTAATAGACAAATTCTTAGATAATCACAACCTTCCGAGACTAAACCAGGAAGAAATAGAAAACATAAACAGACCAATCACAAGCACTGAAATTGAGACTGTGATTAAAAATCTTCCAACAAACAAAAGCCCAGGACTAGATGGCTTCACAGGCGAATTCTATCAAACATTTAGAGAAGAGCTAACACCTATCCTTCTCAAACTCTTCCAAAATATAGCAGAGGGAGGAACACTCCCAAACTCATTCTACGAGGCCACCATCACTCTGATACCAAAACCAGATGAAGATGTCGCAAAGAAAGAAAACTACAGGCCAATATCACTGATGAACAGAGATGCAAAAATCCTCAATACTAGCAAACAGAATCCAACAGCACATTAAAAGGATCGTACACTATGATCAAGTGGGGTTTATCACAGGAATACAAGGATTCTTCAATATACGCAAATCAATCAATGTGATACACCATATTAAAAAATTGAAGGAGAAAAACCATATGGTGATCTCAATAGATGCAGAGAAAGCTTTTGACAAAATTCAACACCCATTTATGATAAAAACCCTCCAGAAAGTAGGCTTAGAGGGAACTTTCCTCAACATAATAAAGGCCATATATGACAAACCCACAGCCAACATCATCCTCAATGGTGAAAAACTGATATCATTTCCACTAAGATCAGGAAAAAGACAAGGTTGTCCACTCGCACCACTCTTATTCAACATAGTTTTGGAAGTTTTAGCCATAGCAATCAGAAAAGAAAAAGAAATAAAAGGAATCCAAATCAGAAAACAAGAAGTAAAGCTATCACTGTTTGCAGATGACATGATACTCTATGTAGAGAATCCTAAAGATGCTACCACAAAACTACTAGAGCTAATCAATAAATTTGGTAAAGTAGCAGGATACAAAATTAATGCACAGAAATCTCTGGCATTCCTATACACTAATGATGAAAAATCTGAAAGTGAAATTAAGAAAACACTCCCATTTACCACTGCAACAAAAAAAATAAAGTATCTAGGAATAAACCTACCTAAGGAGACAAAAGACCTGTATGCAGAAAATTATAAGACACTGATGAAAGAAATTAAAGATGATACAAAACGATGGAGAGATATACCATGCTCTTGGATTGGAAGAATCAACATTGTGAAAATGACTCTACTACCCAAAGCAATCTACAGATTCAATGCAATCCCTATCAAACTACCCATGGCATTTTTCACAGAACTAGAACAAAAAATTTCACAATTTGTATGGAAACATAAAAGACCCCAAACAGCCAAAGCAATCTTGAGAAAGAAAAACGGAGCTGGAGGAATCAGGCTCCCTGACTTCAGACTATACTACAAAGCTACAGTAATCAAGACAGTATGGTACTGGCACAAAAACAGAAATATAGATTAATGGAACAGGATAGAAAGCCCAGAGATAAACCCACGCACATATGGTCACCTTATCTTTGATAAAGGAGGCAACGATATACAGTGGAGAAAAGACAGCCTCTTCAATAACTGGTGCTGGGAAAACTGGACAGCTACATGTAAAAGAATGAAATTAGAACACTGCCTAACACCATAAACAAAAATAAACTCAAAATGGATTAAAGACCTAAATGTAAGGCCAGACACCATCAAACTCTTAGAAGAAAACATAGGCAGAACACTCTCTGACATAAATCACAGCAAGATCCTTTTTGACCCACCTCCTAGAGAAATGGACATAAAAACAAAAATAAACAAATGGGACCTAATGAAACTTCAAAGCTTTTGCACAGCAAAGGAAACTATAAACAAGATGAAAAGACAACCCTCAGAATGGGAGAAAATATTTGCAAATGAAGCAACTGACAAAGGATTAATCTCCAAAATCAAAGACAAGGCAGTGGAACTCAACCAGAGTAGTAAAAAGAAAAAAAGAATTTTAACAAGTGATGATAGCTTAAGGAACTTATGGAACAATACTAATTGAACGAAGATTTGCATCATAGGGCTCCCAGAAGGAGGAGAAAGAGACAAAGGAGCAGAAATCTTATGTGAAGAAATAATGACTGAAAACTTCTTAAACCTGGGGAAGGAAACAGACATCCAGATCCAGGAAGCCCAGACAGTTCCAAATAAGAGGAACCCAGAGAGACCCACACCAAGACACATTATAATTAAAATGTCAAAAGATAAAGAGAAGGAGAGAACATTAAAAGCAGGAAGAGAAAAGTAACTTGTTATATACAAGAGAACCCCTTTAAGACTAGCAGCAGATTCTTCAGCAGAAACTTTGCAGGCCAGAAGGAGTGGCCTGATTATTAAAAGTGATGAAAGAAAGAACTTCCAATCAAGAATACTCTACCTAGTAAGGTATCATTCAATAGAGAAGAGGAGATGAAAAGTTTTCCAGACAAGCAGAAGCTAAAGGATTTCATCACCTCCTAACTGGTCTTGCAAGAAATGTTAAACAGATTTCTTTGAGTTGACAAGAAAGGGCGCTAACTAGTAACCTATGAAAGAATAAATCTCACTGGAAAGGCAAATATATAGTTAAGGTAGTGAATTAATCACTTTTAAAGCTAGTAGAAAGGATAAAAGACAAAAGTAGTAAAAATAGCTATGTTTACAATAATTAATTAAGGAATACACAAGGTAAAATGTGACATCGATTGTTTGCATACAAGTATGTATGCTTACTTTAGCCTTAAATTTAATTGTTTAAATTTAGACATTTGAAAGTGTGGTTTAAATGGGCTAAAGGATACAGAAATGTTATTTAACCGCAAAGTCTAGATTAAGATCCTGACGTAGAAGTGTGGTGGTACTGGATTGCACTGAATACTTTTCATTACATGCCGCTCTCTGACATGCTGTTTTTTCTTCTAATCCAATCAGTTTCCTAAGTAAGGGCTTTGAAATAAACTTATTTCTTAACATAATTCACTTAAGTTGGGGGCTTTGAAATAAGTGAATTATGATCAAGTAGTGATTCTCCCCACTCTCATACAGAAGGCCTTAATAATTTAAATCTAATAAATCTTATATTTTTCAGAAAATATGAGCATTGTTAATCTTACTTAAAATTAGCCCATATTTTATTCTAAAAGTAAGACTGAGCTCCACAGCACTAACACAAATATATTACAACTAACATTCTAATCTAATGAACAGAACCATTTTGTGGTTCTATTACTTCCAAACATAAAGATTTAATTTTTTTGTATGGTTAAATATAGACCCTTAGAGTGTTCCTTGGATAATTCCTTATATTCTAATTCATTATCAAACTATCACAACTGACTGTGTTGTGGAACTTACGAAGTTTAAAACTGTACTTTTAATCTCTACTGTGTTTAATAAGCATTTATTGAGCAATTATTATGTTCAGAGTGTTACAGATCATCTTTGCCTTTAAGGGGTCACATTATATTTGGATTAACAGCACACTTGTAAGTACAGAGAAAAATAAAGAACAATACGGGGAGAAGGTGCCAAAAGCCAAGAGTACATCAGGTCGTATGTTCTAAAGCAACTCAGAGGAAGGAGATAACCATGCTTCATAGAAGAAAGGAGCATCCTATTTTGCCCTTAAATACAGTTAACTTTACCAGTGCTTTCTATGTAATGAACATTGTGCAAAGCTATCCACCACTTTTTATTACCTTGAGAGAAATACAGAAAAACAGAGATTGGACATGACTCTTATAGCCAAATGTGAGGTAAGTAGCAGACTAGAAAAGCAGTCTATCAAGAGCATGATTTTCAAATAACAGACCAGTAAAAATAAAGATCAAACAAAATTGTATACAGGAAAGCTCAGTATGGTACATAAACACGGATCTAGTTGTCAGGGACATTGGGGTTCGATCTGAACATCCATTTGTTGTTCAGATATACCACAGGGGAAAACTATTTCACCTTACGTTTCTCATTGCCCTCGTGTGTTACGTTTTCAGCTCTAAAATACCACGGTTCAACAGTAAATCACTAGAGGTTTTGATTGGGGAGAGGGACGTGAAAAAGAAATGGCAAACATATATGGTGGAGGAGGGAGTCTGGAGGGAAAGAGAACAATTAGTAGAAAATTGTAATACGTCATGCTTAAAGAACAGTTTAGCTTATGATGGTGTGCTTTATTTAATATCCTGTTAACGTACGTTTTCTTCAATGGACATTTTCTGATGCTGTTTACGATTTGAGATACATAAAGTTCATATTTTAGTTTGTCTCTTCAGTTTCACAACTCTGTATTTTTAAACAAGTTGACCTTAATTTTAATTGTGAAATATCTTTGTTCTCCTTTATAATAGCCTAGCCTACTTTCCATCCAACGGATACTTACAGTTGAATTTTAGATCACTGTAGTTTTATTATTTTGCCTACTTCTTTGAAACCACCCTATACTTTTAAATACAATCCCATTTTTTTCTATTTCTTTTTTTATTGTTTCTAGGTTTTCACAATGATAACGTGAATAAAGAACTACGTATGAATTACATACAAAACAGACATTGCTTAACAAATATGTATCAATGTGCCCGAATTTTGGTTTTGCTTCATAAACTGTTTAAAATGGTTATAATTTATACTTCACTACTAATTATTAATTTTTTTTGAATTTTTATTTTTTATACAGTATTCTCATTAGTTATCCATTTTATACATATTTGTGTATATATGTCAATCCCAATCTTCTTTTTTTTTTGCGGTACGCGGGCCTCTCACTGCTGTGGCCTCTCCCATTGCGGAGCACAGGCTCCGGACGCCCAGGCTCAGCGGCCATGGCTCACGGGCCCAGCCGCTCCGCGGCATGTGGGATCCTCCCGGACCGGGGCACGAACCCGCGTCCCCTGCATCGGCAGGCGGACTCTCAACCACTGCGCCACCAGGGAAGCCCAATCCCAATCTTCTTAATTTCCCTAATGAATTCCTTTGAACTGATTTCTTTGTTTTAACTTTGAACTGATTTCTTTGTTTTAACTTTATTCATTCCAGATAATAAAATACCATCTGTTTCTTATCATTTTATTAAAGATGCTTTGTATTTAAAATCACCAAACAATCCTTCCCTGTTTATGATGATTCTGTGCATTAAAAAAAAAAAAAATTCCAGTTATTCCCCAGAAGGTAGAGCATTTTGTGAATTCATAACTCAGAAAACATATAGAAAATTAAGCCCCACTTAAGTCACTTGTTTTCTATCTAGTGTTTAGGCTGTTAAGTTGGTAAATAATCTGTCCTCTATTTCTACAACAGGGGTAAGTAACTTTTTTTTTCTGGGAAGGAATAAAGAGGAAGCATTTTAGGTTTTGTGAGCTATATGGTCTCTGTTGCAACTACTCGATCCTGCCATTGTAGAATGAAAGCAGCCACAGACAATACACAGAATGGGTGTGGGTGTAGGTCCAATAATACTTTAGTCTGTCACCTTTTTAAAATAGATTTGGTCCACAATTTGCCGATCCCTATTCTACAATATCAAATATTTCATAATTTTTTCTGTAAATATTATTTCCTGTTTCAAAATAAAATGAGAAAATGTTTACCCATGAAATTATTTTTATATTATAAACGTGAACATTGTATTACTAGTATAATTTAGCACTCTCATATATCAGACATTCTTGCAAAACATGAAGTCATTGCTTGATTTGAAAAAGATTTATTTAATTTTTTACACAATGACAGTTTTACTGTCTAAATGATCAAAATGATAAATATCACTCCTTAGTTTTAGGAGTGAACAAGAAAAAATAAATTTTTTCAGGAGTTGTAAGGCTGAAATTCCACAACTGATTTTGATTGCCTTTCCCTCTAGCATAAACGGGAATGGGAAAGGCTCTGGATCACTTACATGTATATTTCACAAGCCTGGGTGTAGTGGTAGAAACAAACAGAGGTAGTATCTGTACTGGTGAGAGATCATTTTGAGGAAAATGCAGAAGTACAGTCAAGCAAGTTCAAATAAACAAAGAATTCATCATAAAAATATAGGAGAATCACACTGAACAGAAAAGTGCAGAAACTATAACTGAGCCTCATGGCGAATATAAAATCATCAAAGATGTATCCTCTCAATTTCTCTTTCTGACCACAGCTTTCCATCTGTGCTTCTTTATTACATCTGTTCCACTGCCCTCTCTGAAGACTGTTCATGTCTGAAAAGTTTTTAATGTTTGCTCCTTCATACATTTGACATGTACACATTTTCTGGCTTGTCAGATTGTGGATCTTACTTTACCAGATCTTTCCGTGTGGGTGTTCACTGTCTCCCAGCTACAATGACTAGCCCTTAATCAGAGATTCTGATTGCCCGCTGGCTGGCAATGGATTGCCTGGCTTTGAGTTAGTTTCTCCCGGTTCAAAACAGTTATAATCAGAAAGGGTAGCATCATGTGACCTGATGCCAAAATCAAAGCCATTCTAGTTTAAATAAATTTCCTGAGTAGAAGCTGAGGGCAATGAAGGAAAATATACTGACATCTCTACTATACCCTGAGAAATAAGATTCCCACAGTTGGGGGAGTTACTATTCTTGAAATTAAAAGAACTCTTTTAATAGTAGGGTTCATAAGAAAGAACGATTCTTGAACATTAGTCGACAGCTGAGAGACCTGTGTGCTGGGTGGATAAGCACATGATCGTTAAACTTTCCCAGAATGATCACAGACCTAGGGGATGAGAGGGAAGTTGTGATCCAGGGTCAAAATCTTGATTTGAGAGGATGGCGAGGTGCTTAGTAGGTGACAACAAGGAGCAGGCTTTCTTCTGAGAAGATGACATAACGGTGGGGAAGTGACATCGAGGAGAGTGTTGGGGACTGTGAAAAAATAAGTAGCCTACACTTCAGTTTTAAGAGGAAGAGTACCTTAGAGGAGACCTAAGTACATCCAAAGAATCTTCTAGTCATAATAAAGTGGTTTCAGTCCTCTGTAGCTCTTTTTCTTGGACAAACTATCTCATTTCCTGCAAATGCTTTCCCCAACTTACTCATCCTCACTACTACACACACACACTGTATAAAATAAACAACAGGGACCTACTGTATAGCACAGGGAACTATGTTCAATATCCTGTAATAATCTTTAATGGAAAAGAGTCTGAAAAAAACATGTATGTATAAATAAAACCAACACAACATTGTAAATCAACTCTACTTCAATTTTTAAAAATCCTCAAATTTGGACAGAAATAGACAGAAATAGAGATTATAGACAATTTGTGTAAATCAAAAGAATATCCAAACTGGTAACAGGAATAATGTTAAATTCTTGAACGCTGTACCCCCCAAATCAAGTTATTGAAATAGATCATCAGAATCTGTGTTTTCAAATTCTAGCTACAATTACAGCAATTGAGAGGAAGACATATGGACTGAAGCTGATAAGACTGTTGAAGCTATTACTAATACTGAATTAACAGAATATTTTGGATGCTGACAAAAATCCTCAGAACCAGAATAAGGTCAAGAATGAAGTGCTAATTTTTTGATCCAAAGACCAGGTCTTATTTTCCATGACTTCTCCTTTGCCATAAAACAATGTTCAGTTTCCCTTATTCTTGATGCTCTCTCCCACAAATTTCATAGACCACAAGTCTTTGAAGTTTCCCCCATCTCTCTGACTTAGCTCATTAATGGCTTCCTCTGCCTCGTTCTTTTTTAGAATATAGTCATCTCTTGGTATCTACGGGGGATTGCTTCCAGGGCAGCCATAGATAGCAAAATCTGCAGATGGTCAAGTCCCTTATATAAAATGGTATAGTATTCCATATAAACTATGCACATCATCCCGTATAGTTTAAATCACCTCTAGATTATTTATAATACTTAATACAATGTAAATGTTTTGTAAATAGTTGCTGGCACATGGAAAATTCAAGTTTTGCTCTTTGGAAATTTCTGGATTTTTTTCCCCAAATATTTTCAATCCATGGTTGGTTGAATCTGCAGATACAGGGGGCTGACTGTATTTGCTTTCCCCAGATCCCATGCTTTGTATTTCTTTCCCTCCATCCTTGTTCTCTGAAACAATATCATTGATCATTATGATTTCTTTTCTCTTCTATAGGCTAATAACTCATAAGTCTTTATTTCTAGGCACGATCTTGGTTCTCAATGCCAGAAATATTTAAGTTGTTATTTACTTGCCACTTTTTACCCATTAGAAACCAGAATACTACACTCAATACACTGAATACTAAACTCATTTTTTTGCTCCTATTCTTCTTAGGTTCTGTATCCTGTTTACTGAACTCAGCTTTGTCTCTGTCAATCAAGTCAGAACTCTCAGAGCAACTCTAGACCTCTCCAGCTCTTCCAATGCCACATGTATCCTTGCCAGTTTCCCCTCCTTTAATAGCTGTCAAATCTTCTCCCTGTCTTTACGCTATAGTCACAGCCTAGATCATCAGTCTTGTATCACCTAGAACAGGGATGTCCAATAGAAATATAATGCAAGCCACATTCATAATTTTAAAAAAATTTTGGTAGCCACATTAAACAAGTTATAAAGGAAACAGATGAAATTACTTTTAATAGTACATTTTGTTTAACTCAATATATTCAAAATATTATCATTTTCAAAACACAGTCAGTATCAAAGATTATTAACAGGATATTTTACATTCTCTATTTAAATTGTTTCATTGACATCCAGTGTATATTTTACACTGGTCCGCACATATATCTCAATTCTGACTGAGGCATTTCAAGTACTCAGCATCCAAATGTGGCTGGTGGCTACCATATGGATAGCATATCTAAACTATTGGAATTGCTTCTCCACCTCCAGGCCCATCCTCCACAATACTACTACTGGAGGGACATTTCTAACACGCAAATCTGATCTTTATACTTTTATGTTTCATATATTTATCCATGGCTTATAGGACAAAGTCAAACCTTCTTTTCCTGTCTCCCATAATCCTCTATATTCCCATACCTTTGTTCTTTCCTCATTTGTTAAGTCCTGACTCATGTTGCCATCGAGTTTACTGATCTTCAATCTAGTGACGTTGTATCTCTCTGCAGTTCTTCAAATATTCTTGCTGTTCCCTTTCTCTAGGAGGTTTTATCTTCTTCCTCCTCTTTTCTAAGAACTTCTACTTAACCTACTCATTTATAAAATTATATTCTGTGAAGCCTTCCATGAGCTCTGACTATACTCCTGTGCCTAGCAACTCTCACTGTGTTTCTCCATAGTACCTTAATCATTGCTGAAAAAGACCACTTAGAATACTATAGAAAAGTACTTTTTTGGCATGTGCCGTTCGTCTAGGCTTTGAAACTCTTGAGGGCTGAGAGGGTGCCTTAGTTGTCTTTGTACCCCCAGGGTACACAACAGAAGATCGATAAATCTGGGCAGAATAACGAAAAACTTTAAGGACATTCTGAGAAATACCTCACCAATTATGAAATCATAGGATTCACAAGTAGCCCGCGATATACCAGTCTCTCAATTTGTGTATTGCATATGGCTTCCCCATTTTCAGGACACAATTCACAACCACAGACTTATTCTGAATTAAATGAGAATGAAGACATGGAGATTCATGGTCTCCCACCAGAATTCTGGAGCCTACTCTAATCCTCACAGGGTACTACACACCCTCTAGAAAGCACACACACAGTTACCAACTAAAACATACACAAGTACACACAGTTACATTCTATCCAGGCCCTGCTCTGAACATTCCCTACAAACTTTCTCCTGTCTGCCAGCAGCTGCTAAAGACATAAGGCCTCCAACCACCTGTCTCAGAATTGCACAGTCATGTTAACTGGGGTTAGAGAGAGCAGTGTGGGTGAGTTTAGAATATGAATGTCATTTGTGCAATATGCAGATCATCTTTCCAGGGATGGGTGATCAGGCAAGAGTAAAGCCTCCAGTGAGATATTCATCCAGGTATGTCTACACGTTTAAAAAATTCATACAGAGCCCACATAAAGACTAGTAGCCAGAGGGAGAATTCAGCATGCAGGAAGTCTTCTGGGCATGATCCATTCTGTCTCCACTGCTACAATAATATAACAAACAGCCACAAAACTTCAGTGTCAAACAAATATTAACATGAGTTCAGCTCAGGAGTCTGCAGGGATAATCTGATCTGGACTCAACATATCTTGACGGAACTTGTCCCTCTGTCTGTGATAAGCTGCGAGTTGGCTAGGAAGCTCTGCTGACCTTGGTTGGGATCATCAGCATTTCTGGAGGTTGGATGGCTGTTGAATCATCTTAGGAGAGCCTTGGCTGGGATGACGGGACAACTCGTTTTAGCTTCCTGTGTCTCATCCCGCAACAAGCTAGCCCAGGCAAGACCTTCTCATGATGATGACAGAGGACAGAAAACAGCAAGCAGAAAAACACGAATGCCTTCCAAAAATCTTCTTGCAACGTACTTGCGAACATACTTTTGACTAAAGCAAACACGTGGCCAAGCCCAGCGCCAGAGTTGGAGAATACTACAGGGCATGGGTAGGAGGAGGAGTGAATCAATGCAGCCATTAATGCACTAATTCCAACACACAGGAAAGTATATATATAACCAGACCAACTTGATGGTTGGAAGACAGTTTACTGAAAGTGTACCTGAATTTTTTTGTGTGGAATATGTATTTTAATTTTGATGTTTAAACTTAAAAAATTGTTGGTCCTTCAGGAGGTAACATGGTTCCGCTTTGAGTTGTATCAGCAATGCCCAGACAGAGTAAATGGTCCTGTAAATCTTGGAATACAGAGGAAGTTTAGGCCCAGGCACTACAGTGGAGAAGCCAGGGAAGGAGGTAAGCTGATGAAGCCCTCATTGTGAGCTGAGGCTAAAGTGTGACATCGGTGGTGGTGAGATGTCCCACTCAACCCCTGACTACCTACTCTGATGCCTTTCAGCTCTACTTTAGTAAGCTATGGAATCTTTATTTTGACAGCTCTGAAAAACGAAAAACACTAGCTATTTCCAAGATGAGGAAACATTCATATTTTCTGGATTTTGGTGTATCAATGGAATGTGCCTCTGCTGAACGAAAACATAACCCAAATACCACTTCTGCAATTTTCAGAGTAATGTATCTGGAGAAAACGCATCCAGACTCAATAGTAATTTATCCTGAACTTAACTTTGCATGTTTTCCTTTGTAACAGTGTAGATTCTGTGACTGAACATTAATCGAACTTTCACTGAAAGGATTATAACTGGAAATAGGAAAACTAATGACTTGGTGGGTTTTTTCTCCTCATGGTTATCAGCAGGCAGACACTCTTGTGGTCTCCTGGACTGCTATACTGGTGCAGATGCTAATGATCTAAATCCAACAGATGCTCAGAAGCACAGCTCAAGTTAAAATGTGCAACCAGCAGAAATGAAAAACATCGTGGGCTGTTAAGACACACGCAAAGAGAACTCTTCCTATGATTAGAGATAATTACCAATGTTAGGAGATCAAAAGCAGTTCTTTTTGGTCCTCGAAAAGCTAAGTATAAACTGTAAACAGACACCAGCAGGTACACTAAATTTACAAGATGCATAATTTCTTGAGAAGGGGCTGAGACACTTCATAGCTATTTGTCTCCTTAGCATTTCGTGTACACTTTTCAAAGTATACCTTAAATAAATCATTTGCTGCATACAGTTTCTAGCAGCATAATTTATTTTTCCTGGATATAGACATTCATTCCCTGTAGTAAAAAAAAAAAAAAAAAAAAGAACAGAACCACAGTGAACATCTACAAAATGAAAACAACTTTCCTCTATAAACATGTCCCCAATGGATTGCTTCACATGAGGGTCTAACTTTTAAAATAAAATTTGCATTTTAGGGACTTCCCTGGTGGTCCAGTGGTTAAGACTCCACACTCCCAACGGAGGGGGCACGGGTTCGATCCTTGGTCAGGGAACTGAGATCCCACATGCCACACAGCATGGCCAAAAAAAAAAAAAAAAAAAACCATAAAAATTTACATTTTAGCATAACAGTAGAAACATGAAACTACCAAAAAGGGATAGAGCACAACCTCTATTTTGCACTCCTATCTAAGCCCTGTCTTAATTTAACTGAGTTATTTAATTTCCAGATATTTTAAATGTTTTAAATCTACTTCCCAATTTTATATCTAGTACAAAGAACTCATACAGTTCTTTTTGAATTTTATTTATTTTTGTATACAGCAGGTTCTTATTAGTTATCCATTTTATACATATTAATGTATACATGTCAATCCCAATCTCCAAATTCATACCACCCCCACCACCACCACTCCCCCCTGCCACTTTCCCCCCTTGGTGCCCATACGTTTGTTCTCCACATTTGTGTCTCTACACTAATAAAATATTTAATAACTTGGGCTTTAGCTGTCATTGAAACTTTGCAAATGGAAAGTTTTGCAAACTAAATATATATATATATATCTCTTCATTTTCCTTTCTCATAGAATAAAGCATCTTTATTTGTTTTGTACCCATAGTAAGGCAGATGAGATAATTCTTAGAACATTCAGGATTACTCCTGGAACTGTTCTCCTCAAACTATGTGGTCTGCATGGGAAGAGATTCATATTTTTTTTTTAACATCTTTATTGGAGTATAATTGCTTTACAATGGTGTGTTAGTTTCTGCTTTATAACAAAGTGAATCAGTTATACTTATAGATCTATCCCCATATCTCTTCCCTCTTGCACCTCCCTCCCTCCCACCCTCCCTATCTCACCCCTCTAGGTGGTCACAAAGAACCGAGGTGATGTCCCTGTGCTATGCCACTGCTTCCCACTAGCTATCTATTTTACATTTGGTAGTGTATATATGTCCGTGCCACTCTCTCACTTTGTAAGAGATTCATATTTAAAAGAGAATTGGAGTACTCAAGGAAAGGGAGAAATAAGTACCAGGCAGGTAATCAAGAATATCTTGCAGGTAACTTGGATTTTGTTTGTTTGTAATCAGACTCAAAGGAGCTTTGTAAGCAACTATATATTCTCCTCAAATGTAATTTATGGCCTCCCCATTTCCTATAGGATAATTGCTCAACTTCCTAGTATAAAATCCAGTCTTTCTCCAATAACGCCCTGGCCTGCATTTTAAAATTCCTCCTCTTTCCACACATCCTCTGGTGACACTGGATTATTCATTGCCCATCAAGCATATTTAGTTTTCTGACTCCGAAAACTTTCCTGTGAATCTGTCCTCTTCTCCTTACCCCCTCTATTTAGAGACCACCTTAGGGGCCAAATCAGAGGTCAACTATTTGGGGAAACTCTACCTAAACTCCACAGGTATACTTAAAGACAGTCGTATCTGTCTTCCCAGAACACTGTAAATTGAACTTTATCAATTTTAACCTTGACTTGTATCCCATTATCTGCATATCCATTCTTCCAGCTAGATGTTAAGATGTTTATGCTACTTCCAGCTTGTGTAGGCCCCAACACAGCGTCTTGTTCACAAGTGTTCCATAATCCATGATGATATTAAGAATTTAAATGCTTGTTTAGAGCAGAGGGTAAGTAAACTGTAGCCCAAGGGAAGATCACGTATTTCTGTAACTAAAGTTTTATTGGAACACACTCATTCATTTATGTACTTTTGTTACGACAAAAACCATATGGTCTGCAAACCTAAAATATCTATTCTCTATCTCTTTATGGGAAAATCTTGCTGACACCTGGGGTTTGGAACAATCTAGACTAGTACAGTCATGGGAATAAATAGTATATACTTGGGTGTACAGTGTGTTAACTTAGTCTAGGCACTATTTAATACACCGAGTGCCAAATTAATAAGTAATACATTGTGATGGCCAGTTTTATGTGTCAACTTGACTAGGATACAGTCGCTTGGTATTCATTCAAACACTTATAAATATTTCTGCAAAGTTATTTTGTAGCAGTAATTAAAGTCCATAATAAGGTGATGTTAAGTAAAGGAGATTATGCTTGACCTCTAGGTAGCCCTAATTCAATTTGTTGAAAGGCCTTAAGAGAAGAGCCAAAATTTAAGAAAAAATTTCCAGGCAACCTTTTTCAGGTGGCCTGTCAGACAGATTTCAGACTGAACTAGCCAGCACCACAACTGCATAAGCCAATTGCTTGCAATAAATCCCTTAATATGTATCTCTTATTGGTTATATTTCTTTGGTTGAACCTTGACAGATAACGTGTACCTTTGTGACCTAAAGAAGTTAAACTCCTTTACTGGAATGAGCTTTATTTTTAATAACAGGAAAGATGTATTGAAACATGTTTAAACCTTTATATAGGAGGCTTGAGTAGTATTATCAATATTGTCTTGACCTGATAGAAAGACATTAAGATCTTTTTTCACTTGGCCACCTATTTCAATCCATTATGCAAGTCTCATTTCTTTTATTTGAATGTGGGCAATGTTAACTTATTACTAATGAAAAATTATTTAAGTCTTAAAATCCTATATATTCCTCCTAACTGTGACATCCAAAAGATATACTACTTTTCATTGGTGACAAAGGTTACTTCCTATTTTATTAGTACTGCCTGAATGCTCAGGTGGGGGGATGAGTGGGAGTCAAGCCAAATCTAAAGAGGGAAAAAATACAAAAACTCATTTTTATTTCTGTAATCTTTTGTTTGGATACATCAGTATTGTACTTACTTTTATGTGTAAAGAATTTGACTTTGCTTATTAAATAACCTTCCTTTATCATTGAGAGCAAAGACCTGAAATATTGTTCTTTCAAGACTTCTACTTTGCAAGTAAGTTCCCCTCATCCTCTGACTCTCCACAGAATTCAATATTCACAGTATTCATAGAGCACTATTCTCTCCTGCAGAATCCAAAATATAACATTGCAGGGATATGGGCTATGGTATTAGACCAAAGATCTATTTGACAAATAAAGTGACAGTTTCTAAACATAAAAATTTTGTATTTATTTTCCAGGCAAAATAAATTTGAATCTATGGTTTTATTTTTAAAGAAGGGTATCCAATGTGTTTGAAATTAACTGCATCATTCTTCATCTTATACGAAATATCATTGAATTAGCCGTCAAATTTCCTGGGACCTCAGCTTGATTTCTAAAATTATTGCCTGTAAGACTGGGCCAGTTACTTAACATTCACATATCTGATTCTCCTATGTGTAAATCAGGATGATACATTTTTTTGTTTCTCTCCACAGTGTTATTTTCAGAATCAAAAGAAATAATCAAGGTAAAGTTGCTTTGAGAACTGTAATGCAAAGGTAATGTTATTTTGAGGGGCACTGTCAAAGAACCTTTTGAGAATGTGATAAAAACTATGGGCATTTTTCAAAATGCCCATATTACCATACACAGGAAATTTTGCTCATGAGCATAGTATGTTCACAATCCACTAGAACCCTATCCTACAGCCAGTCCATGGAACCTTATTTAGAACTCCTCCTTAAAAGTGCTATGCTGATTTAATAGAGTATTATTTTATATAGATATACAATATTATAAGATATCTGAAATAAATGAAATAAATGTTACATATTTGTTTTCTCCAGTATTATTAATTTTATTTTTGACAGATTTCTTTACCATATTATTCAACTGCTAACTATCAATTTTTTTCCCACCACTTACCCTTTGGGTAGGTGATAAGCATATTGCCTGCTACAGTGTAATAAGCAACTAGAGAGTAAAACACTAGTCCAAGACAAAGGTGCCATATGAGAATGGTCTTTTAAGCTTTACAAACTAAAGGGGAAGAAGAGAAACGCGTATCACATTGCACATAGATTCAAAGTAGTTTTTAATAGGTTTTTGCTTTGGGGACAAAAATCATTTTTATTTGGAAGTAGCCAATCTACCATTAGTTGTTTCAAGTCAAGGTCCTCTTTTGATCTAAATACGTACCATTAAGCCTACAACATATTCAACCTTAACTACCCTGTTTATTTGAACTTTTATTGAGAGGCAACTGGAAAACCTTTCAAAATACAGGCAAGGCAGATGAAAAAACTCACATAAGAAAGAATAATGAAAAGCAATACTTCCTATTATAGCCATAAAGTCCACAGTTATATTTCTTTTTTTAGCAGAACTTCCCAAAATGATTAACGTGAGCGCAATACTCCTCTATGATATTCTGCTTGTCTGTTCCTGTGTTGAGTACCACTGAAACTGAGAGGATTTTGCTGTAGGCACTCAATCCTTCAGTCAACACACGATCACAGACACACACACATATACTCATCTAGAATTTTTTTTTATGGGTTAGGTTGGAGGGCTCAGGAGAGGAGATTGGAAAGATAGGCAAGCGCAGAAAATGAAGGTCCCTGGGTATGGGTATACAAAGGAACTCGGATCATGTCCTGAAGGAATGGTTCTCCACTGAAGAGCTTTCAGCACGGGTTGTCAATTTTTTTTTTTTTTGAGATATAGGTGACATACATTATTATTTAGTTTCAGGTGTACTACATAGTGATTTGACATTTACATACATTACAATATTATTGACCATATTCTTTACACTGTACATTAAATACACAAGGCTTATTTTTACAATTGGAGGCTTGTACCTCTTAATCCCCTTTATCTATTTTGCTCCCCCCATCCCCTTACCATCTGAAAACTCCTATTTATTCTCTATGAATCTGTTTTCATTTTTTGTTTTTAAAATGCCACATATAAGTAAGATGATACAGTATATATCTTTGTCTGACTTATTTCAGTTAGCATAATACCCTGTAGATCCATCCATGTTGTTGCAAATGGCAAGATTCCTTTCTTTCTTTTTTCACTTTTTATTGCATATATATACCACACCTACTATACCCATTCATCTATTGATGTACACTTAGGTTACTTTCCTATCTTGGATACTGTAAATGATGCTGCAATGAACTTTAGGGTATATATATATATATATATATATATTCAAATTAGTGTTTTTATTTTCTTCAGATAAATACCCAAAGTGAAATAGCTGGATCATATACTAGTTTTATTTTGATTTTTTTGAGGAAACTCCATACTGTTTTCCATAGTGGCTTCACCAACTTACAATCCCACCAATAGTGCACAAGGGTAGCATCTTTAGGATTTTCTTTCTATAGTATTATGTCACCTGCAAACAGTGACAGTTTTACTTCGATTCTAATTTGTATTTCTTTTATGTCTTTTTCTTTTCTGATTGCTGAGGTCTCTCTCTTTTTTTTTTAAATTCATTTTTTCCCCTCTGTTCACTTTGACTAATTTCCACTACTTTGTCTTGTAGATCACTGATCTGTTCCTTCCTATCTTCTAATCTACTGTGCATCACTTCTAGTGTGTGTGTGTATATATATATATTTTTTTAACTGAAATAGAGACTGAGTTTACTTAGACAACACAGTAAATATCTTCTGCATGGCTTTGTATATCAGATTGCCCTAGACTTAGCAGATAACTTCTGAAATTGGAAATACTTGATAAGTCTACACACGCATCCACAGGTTGGAGTGGGGACATCCCACGTGTAGTTATACAGATGAACACATACAGGTGAGATTCTTAGCCCTAGGTCATAGGATATTGATTTTGAGTAAAACTCTTATTTAAACGCTTTCTCCCTTACTTCTAGTATATTTTTTATTTCAGTTATTATAATCTTCATCTCTGTATCTTCTTTATATTTTCTAACTCTTTGTTAAGAACTTCTAATTTCTCATCCTGTTCATCCAATCTTCTCCCAAGTTCTTTCAACATCTTTATGATCATCAACTTAAAGTATTTATCAGACAGATTGCTTATCTCTACTTCATTTAGCTCTTTTTCTGAGGTTATGTCTTGTTCCTTCATTTGGAACATATTCCTCTGTCTCATTCTTTTGCACAATTCTCAGTGTTTATTTCTATGTGATTTTCAAAGTCAGATGTTCTGGGAGCTTGTCTTCCTAGTGCAGGATCCTCAGGCTGGGGAGCCCAATGTAGGGCTCAGAGCCTTTGGGGAGGACTGTTATGATTGTGATATTGCTCCCATTCATGGGTCACCATCCCTGGGGTGTGGGTCCGGACCATACTGTGCCTCCACCTGTCCCACCCTTCTTGTGGTTCCTTCTTTATGTGTTTAGTTGTAGAAAAGCTTTACTGCCCGTCTTCAGGTCATTTTCATAGAGAGTTGCTCTGTAAATAACTGTAATTTTGGTGCGTTGGTTGAAAGAGGTGAGTTCAGGGTCCTCTTTCTAATCCACCATTTGGTCACGTATTCTAATCTAGAATTTTGATGCAAAGCATTCAAAAATAGAAAACTGTGATAAAAAAATATCCAGTTCCTTCAGGTATGATTTATATTCACTGGCTAAGTTTTGCACTTCTAATAATAGTGCCGGCCAAGAACACTGTTCTTCAGACCAGGAATAGCAAATTGCTCCTACTGCTCAAGACAAATATACATTACAATTTTCAATTCTCTAAATCTTTTTTTAAGATTTTAAGCATAGCCCAATGGATAATTTTCTCCTTATTTTCTCATTTTTATTACATAAAATGGAAAAACAAAATAGGAAGAAAGTATTAGAAGAAAATATCTTCTTAAACATAAATAATGGTTTAGAAAAGACAGAATAATTATTCAGTTTTACTATTTTCTTATAATTCACCTGAAGTGGCCTATATTCTATTGGTATATATAATATAATGAATATTTTGATACGGTGGTAGGCTTATGATACCAAGTAATAGATCTAGTACTGTAATAGGTGCTGACAAACCTGTGGCAAGTCCAATTCAGATTATGGTATTTAAATACTAATGCAAATTCTTAGATACTATTACTAACTAAAACCACTTATTTCCCTCTCCCACCTCATTTGGACATTTTTGAGCAAAATACAGATACTTTTTCAAGAAACAAAGTTCCTAAATATTTATAGAATGTCATGCATGGGGCATAATTTCTGATTCTTCTCTTCTACTGCTATAGAAAGCAAAATTGCATGATATAATGTTGATAAATGAAATTTCTTTTTATCTGATTACCTAGCTTTTTTTTTTCTTTTTAAACTTCTGTTTTTGGTGACTACTCATCACTTCTGAAAGATGCTTGGGAATTTTTAAGAAAATATGGCGTAACAGTAGAAGACAGAGTTCACAATCCCAACAGTGCTAGGTAAAGTTCCACTCCAAATGTACTTATGTCCTCAGGCGACCTACACGCAGAGGAGGGGCCAAATCCAAAGCTGAGCCCCTGGGAACTGTGAGAACAAAGAAGAGAAAGGGAAGTCCCTCCCAGCAGCCTCAGAAGCAGCGGATTAAAACTCCACAATAAACTTGATGTACCCTGCATCTGTGGAATACATGAATAGACCACAAATCATCCCAAATTGAGGAGATGGACTTTGAGAGCAAAATTTATTTTTTCCCTGTTTCCTCTTTTTGTGAGTGTGTATGTGTATGCTTCTGTGTGAGATTTTGTCTGTATAGCTTTGATTTCACCATTTGTCCTAGGGTTCTATCGGTCCATTTTTATTATTATTACTTTTTTACTTTTCGAAAAAATTTTTTTCTTAATAATCATTTTTTCTTTTAATAACCATATTTTATTTTATCTTACTTTATTCTATTTTCTTTTATCCTCTTCCTTCCTTCCTTCCTTCCTTTCTACTTTTTCTCCCTTTTATTCTGAGCTGTGTGGATGAAAGGCTCTTGGTGCTGCAGCCAGGAGTCAGTGCTGTGCCTCTGAGGTGGGAGAGCCAACTTCAGGACACTGGTCCACAAAAGACCTCCCAGCTCCACATAATATCAAATGGCAAAAATCTCCCAGAGATCTACATCTCAACACCAACAGCCAGCTTCACTCAACGACCAGCAAGCTACAGTGCTGGACGCCCTATGCCAAACAACTAGCAAGACAGGAACACAACCCCACCCATTAGCACAGAGGCTGCCGAAAATCATATTAAGTCCACAGACACCCCAAAACACACCACCAGATGTGGACCTGCCCACCAGAAAGATAAGATCCAGCCTCATCCACCAGAACACAGGCACTAGTCCCCTCCACCAGGAAGCCTACACAAGCCACTGAACCAACTTTAGCCACTGGGGACAGACACCAAAAACAATGGGAACTACAAACCTGCAGCCTGGAAAAAGGAGACCCCAAACACAGTAAGATAAGCAAAATGAAAAGACAGGAAATCACACAGCAGATGAAGGAGCAACATAAAAACCCACCAGACCTAACAAATGAAGAGGAAATAGGCAGTCTACCTAAAAAAGAATTCAGAATAATGATAGTAAAGATGGTCCAAAATCTTGGAAATAGAATAGACAAAATGCAAGAAACATTTAACAAGGACCTAGAAGAACTAAAAATGAAACAAGCAACGATGAACAACTCAATAAATGAAATTAAAAATACTCTAGAAGGGATCAATAGCAGAATAACTGAGGGAGAAGAATGGATAAGTGACCTGGAAGATAAAATAGTGGAAATAACTACTGCAGAGCAGAATAAAGAAAAAAGAATGAAAAGAATTGAGTAGAGTCTCAGAGACTTCTGGGACAACATTAAACGCACCAACATTCGAATTATAGGGGTTCCAGAAGAAGAAGAGAAAAAGGGACTGAGAAAATATTTGAAGAGATTATAGTTGAAAACTTCCCTAATATGGGAAAGGAAATAGTTAATCAAGTCCAGGAATCAGAGAGTCCCATACAGGATAAATCCAAGAAGAAACACGCCAAGACACATATTATTCAAACTGTCAAAAATTAAATACAAAGAAAACATATTAAAAGCAGCAAGGGAAAAACAACAAATAACACACAAGGGAATCCCCATAAGGTGAACAGCTGATCTTTCAGCAGAAACCCTGTAAGCAGAAGGTACTGGTGGGACATATTTAAAGTGATGAAGGAGAAAAACCTACAACCAAGATTACTCTACCCAGCAAGGATCACATTCAGATTTGATGGAGAAATTAAAACCTATACAGACAAGCAAAAGCTAAGAGATTTCACCACCACCAAACTAGCTTTACAACAAATGCTAAAGGATCTTCTCTAGGAAAGAAACACAAGAGTAGGAAAAGACCTACAATAACAAACTCAAAACAATTAAGAAACTGGGAATAGGAACATACATATCGATAATTACCTTGGATATAAATGGACTAAATGCTCCCACCAAAAGACACAGACTGGCTGAATGGATACAAAAACAAGACCCATATATATGCTGTCTACAAGAGACCCACTTCAGACCTAGGGACACATACAGACTGAAAGTGAGGGGATGGAAAAAGATTTTCCATGCAAATGGAAACCAAAAGAAAGCTGGAGTAGCAATTCTCATATCAGACAAAATAGACTTTAGAATAAAGACTATTACAAGAGACAAAAGAGGACACTACATAATGATCAAGGGATCCATCCAAGAAGAAGATATAACAATTGTAAATATTTATGCACCCAACATAGGAGTACCTCAATACATAAGGCAAATACTAACAACCATAAAAGGGGAATTCGACAGTAACACATTCATAGTAGGGGACTTTAACACCCCACTTTCACCAATGGACACATCATCCAAAATGAAAATAAATAATGAAACACAAGCTTTAAATGATACATAAAACAACATGGACTTAATTGATATTTATAGGACATTCCACCCAAAAACAACAAAATACACGTTTTTCTCAAGTGCTCATGGAACTTTCTCCAGGATAGATCATATCTTGGGTCACAAATCAAGCCTTGGTAAATTTAAGAAAATTGAAATCGTTTCAAGTATCTTTTCTGACCACAATGCTATGAGACTAGATATTAATTACAGGAAAAGATCTGTAAAAAAAATACAAACACATGAAAGCTAAACAACACACTACTTAATAACGAAGTGATCACTGAAGAAATCAAAGAGGAAATCAAAAAATACCTAGAAACAAATGACAATGGAGACACGACGACCCAAAACCTATGGGATGCAGCAAAAGCAGTTCTAAGAGGGAAGTTTATAGCAATACAATCCTACATTAAGAAACAGGAAACATCTCAAATAAACAACCTAACCTTGCACCTAAAGCAATTAAAGAAAGAAGAACAAAAAAAACCCCAAAGTTAGCAGAAGGAAAGAAATCATAAAGATCAGATCAGAAATAAATGAAAAAGAAATGAAGGAAACGATAGCAAAGATCAATAAAACTAAAAGCCGGTTTTTTGAGAAGATAAACAAAATTGATAAACCATTGGACAGACTAATGAAGAAAAAAAGGGAGAAGACTCAAATCAATAGAATTGGAAATGAAAAAGGACAAGTAACAACTGACACTGCCGAAATACAAAAGATCATGAGAGATTACTACAAGCACCTCTATGCCAATAGAATGGACAACCTGGAAGAAATGAACAGATTCTTAGAAATGCACAACCTGACAAGACTGAATCAGGAAGAAATAGAAAATATGAACAGACCAGTCACAAGCACTGAAATTGAAACTGTGATTAAATGTCTTCCAACAAACAAAAGCCCAGGACCAGATGGCTTCACAGGCGAATTCTATCAAACATTTAAAGAAGAGCTAACACCTATCCTTCTCAAACTCTTCCAAAATATAGCAGAGGGAGGAACACTCCAAAACTCATTCTACGATGCCACCATCAGCCTGATACCAAAACCAGACAGGGATATCACAAAGAAAGAAAACTACAGGCCAATATCACTGATGAACAGAGATGCAAAAATCCTCAACAAAATACTAGCAAACAGAATCCAACAGCACATTAAAAGGATCATACACCATGATCAAGTGGGGTTTATTCCAGGAATGCAAGGATTCTTCAATATATGCAAATCAATCAATGTGATACACCATATTAACAATTTGAAGGAGAAAAACCATATGGTCACCTCAATAGATGCAGAGAAAGCTTTCGACAAAATTCAACACCCATTTATGATAAAAACCCTCCAGAAAGTAGGCATAGAGGGAACTTACATCAACATCATAAAGGCCATATATGACAAATCCACAGCTAACATCGTCCTCAATGTTGAAAAACTGAAAGCATTTCCACTAAGATCAGGAACAAGACAAGGTTGCCCACTCTCCTCACTCTTATTCAACATAGTTTTGGAAGTCTTAGCCACAGCAATCAGAGAAGAAAAGGAAATAAAAGGAATCCAAATCTAAAAAGAAGAAGTAAACCTGTCACTGTTTGCAAATCACATGATACTGTACATAGATTTTCCTAAAGATTCCATCAGAAAACTACTAGAGCTAATCAATGAATTTGATAAAGTAGCAGGATACAAAATTAATGCACAGAAATCTCTGGCATTCCTATACACTAATGACGAAAAATCTGAAAGTGAAATCAAGGAAACACTCCCATTTACCACTGCAACAAAAACAATAAAGTATCTAGGAATAAACCTACCTAAGGAGACAAAAGACCTGTATGCAGAAAATTATAAGACACTGATGAAAGAAATTAAAGATGATACAAATAGACGGACAGATATACCATGTTCTTGGATTGGAAGAATCAACATTGTGAAAATGACTCTACTACCCAAAGCAATCTACAGATTCAATGCAATCCCTATCAAACTACCACTGGCATTTTTCACAGAAATAGAACAAAAAATTTCACAATTTGTATGGAAACACAAAAGACCCCGAATAGCCAAAGCAATCTTGAGAACGAAAAACGGAGCTGGAGGAATCAGGCTCCCAGACTTCACACTATACTACAAAGCTACAGTAATCAGGATAGTATGGTACGGGCACAAAAACAGAAATATAGATCAATGGAACAAGATAGAAAGCCCAGAGATAAACCCACACACATATGGTCACCTTATCTTTACTAAAACAGGCAGGAATGTACAGTGGGGAAAGGACAGCCTCTTCAATAAGTGGTGCTGGGAGAACTGGATAGGCACATGTAGAAGTATAAGATTAGAACACTACCTAACACCATACACAAAAATAAGCTCAAAATGGATTAAAGACCTAAATGTAAGGCCAGACACTATCAAACTCTTAGAGGAAAACATAGGCAGAATACTCTATGACATACATCACAGCAAGATCCTTTTTGACCCACCTCCTAGAGAAATGGAAATAAAAACAAAAATAAACAAATGGGACCTAAAGAAACTTCAAAGCTTTTGCACAGCAAAGGAAACCATTAACAGGACCAAAAGACAACCCTCAGAATGGAAGAAAATATTTGCAAATGGAGCAACTGACAAAGCATTAATCTCCAAAATTTACAAGCAGCTCATGCAGCTCAATATCAAAAAAACAAACAACCCAATCCAAAAATGGACAGAAGACCTAGATAGACATTTCTCCAAAGAAGATATACAGACTGCCAACAAACACATGAAAGAATGCTCAACTTCATTAATCATTAGAGAAATGCAAATCAAAACTACAATGAGATATCATCTCACACCAGTCAGAATGGCCGTCATCAAAAGATCTAGAAACAATAAATGCTGGAGACGGTGTGGAGAAAAGGGAACCCTCTTGCACTGTTGGTGGGAATGTAAATTGATACAGCCACTGTGGAGAACAGTATGGAGGTTCCTTAAAAACTAAAAATAGAATTACCATATGACCCAGCAATCCCACTACTGGGCATATACCAAAAGAAAACCATAATTTGAAAAAACACATGCACCCCAATATTCACTGCAGCACTATTTACAACAGCCAGGTCATGGAAGCAGCCTAAATGCCCATCGACAGTCGTAGGGATAAAGAAGATGTGGTACATATAGACAATGGAATATTACTCAGCCATAAAAAGGAACAAAATTGAGTCATTTGTTGAGACGTGGATGGATCTAGAGACTGTCTTACAGAGTGAAGTAAGTCAGAAAGAGAAAAACAGATATCGTATATTAATGCATGTACGTGGAACCTAGAAAAATGGTACATATGAACTGGTTTGCAGGGCAGAAATTGAGACACAGATGTAGAGAACAAACGTATGGACACCAAGGGGGGAAACCTGCGGCGGGGTGGGGATGGTGGTGTGCTGAATTGGGCGATTGCGTTTGACATGTATACACTTATGTGTATAAAATTGATGACTAATAAGAACATGCTGTATAAAAAAAATAATAAAAATCAAAAATTAGAAAATAACTAAAAATAAAAACACAAAAGAAACAAAGAATAAAACCTGAATATTAGAAGTATTAATAAAAGAAAACTTTCCCAGAGTTAGGATTTAGAAAAGACTTGTTGTTATGTAAATTACCCTAATTTTATTTCTTAAAATACACACATTTAATTATCATTTACCATCAATTTCCTCAAATCATTTAAAAATTTTTCATAGCTGTTCTCTATAGATCAGCTCTTTCTTAATTCATTCAATTTCTCTATAACCTTCACTTAAAAACTGGTAAAATGGGGAACTTTCTTATATTCCAAGCTTCTTACGCATTTTAACAATAGCACAATTATTAGTAAAATCTATAAATATAAAGGCCATATGTAATAAAGAGTTGACTGATCCCATTTCATGCAATTTGAGCAAAATGACTGAATTTTGACTTGACAACTCATGCAGTCTAATATATTTAATTCTTTATGATGGTTCTGTTGATATTGCCTTTACAAATGAGATCAACATTTTCTTTAAATATTTTACAAATAAGGGAAAGATATAAGCATAGTGACTTCACACTCTGTCACTGTGCTATTTTTTCTCATTTAAAACATATTCCTTCCACAGAATGGATAAGAAACTACCCTCATGATAAGGTTTAAGTAGCTCTTCTACTCTTCAAAAAGATCTCAATGACCAGTCCCCCAATCCTGAAATTTCATTATTAGAATCAGGTACTACTAATTCTTCTTCTTGTTTAAAGTAAAGTTAATCCACAGACATTATGACCTTAAGTATAAAAATGATTTGGTAGACAGGTATTTTATTGGAGTAGATTTTGTTAGAGGTAAAAGAGAAAAAAAGATGGCTTCAGAGATCAGAGAAATCAAGAAAAACTAATAAAGGGGGAAATAAGTCATTGAAAGACATTCACCAGGTTCACAAGCTTGCCTGCAGCTAGTTAGTTTTGATACTTAAAAAACAATATATATATATACACGTGTGTGTGTGTGTATGTATATATAGACTATGAGTGGCCTACGTTAATAGGGATAAAGCTAGGAAATTGAAGACTGTCAAACAACAACAAATATAAAGGTAGGTCAAATGTTTTTTGTAGCTATTGCAGGAAAGATATTTTCCATTAAATAGGAATGATAAAGATAAAGATTTAGGGCATTAATAGAGAAACATCATTTTTGATGGCCAGTATCTGGCCACACTTGACCTTTCTGTAGGAATTAATTGTAGTAGCCCAGGATTCACACATATTCAACTGTGATAAAAAGTAGTTAATATGATAATTCAATTGGACATACATGTCTTAAAAACGGTTACCCTCAATTTAGCTGTCAGCACTCTCCATAAAGAGACTCTGCAATTTTCCTTAACTAGAAATGAATTAAATGATTAAAAAATAAGTGCTGGGTCTTCCCTGGTGGCGCAGTGGTTGGGAGTCCGCCTGCCGATGCAGGGGACACGGGTTCATGCCCTGGTCCGGGAAGATCCCACATGCCGCAGAGCGGCTGGGCCTGTGAGCCATGGCCGCTGATCCTGCGCATCCGGAGCCTGTGCTCCGGGACGGGAGAGGCCACAACAGTGAGGACCCGCATACCGCAAAAAGCAACAACAACAACAACAACAAAGTGCTGAAATGAGCTCAGGACAGAAATAATAACCTTGATTCTTATTTTCCTTAGAAATGTTATTTATATACAAAATGAAAAATAGATGCTATATAAGATTTATTAATTAGGTGCTTGAGCAACTTTTCCAGTTCTCTTGCCTTGTTTGTCTTTAATTTACAAAATACTTTTCATTAAACATATTTATTTTTTCTTGAATAGAGTCAAGTAGTTTAATAAAGACATCATTACCTCTGCATACTCTCCAACTCCCACAGAGACAGAAAATGTAAAATCTAAAATAAATTCTATGGCTATGAAACAAGTAGCTTAATTGAAGTACATTAATTTTGGTCTGCTTTCAAAAGTAAAAGTTATTTCAGTTAACAGATGGGGAAAAGTCTGGAGGTCTTAAACCTAATACTACCCTAATAAACTCAGCATAAGGTTCTTATTTCTCTAACATAAAGCGACTTAATGCAAATGAGGATACACAGTAAATATTACTTAGCGCTCATTATGAAGTGTTAAATCCATCATCACAGCATGTGGCTCAGGACCTACGAGTTTAATCTACCGAGTAACATAACATTGGTGTATTAATATGTACTCTCTACGAATCTAAAGTGTATTTCATTTGTTAAAACCTGTAATTTTTAAGTACTTTCTAACTAGCATCCTGTAAACAGAATGATTAAGATTAATTACAATTCTCTGACTTTTAAATAAGAATATTTTATTGTGTCTTGGTACCAGCACTGAAAGACCAGATGAACTTAATGTCCATCATTAGCAAGGACAATAAGAAACTTTATGAAACATGCTTATGTTTGTAATTTTATTTACCTTTCCCCTTAATAATTATCAACTGATAAAACTCTTGTATATTTTTGTCCCAACTTGAAAAATGTAAGCTTATAAATCACAGATCCATTAATCAATTATTAAAATGAATAAAAGATAAACTAATATTTTAAAAACTTTCATATAATTAAAATAATTTGAAATAATAATATTCAAATAATTTTATTAATTGGTAATTACATTTGTCTGGTACATGTACCTGTACACACACCCCTATATTTATGTCTCTCTCTCTATATATAGATACTCTCTCCCTCTCTCTATATATATATAGAGAGAGAGAGAGGGAGAATGAATGAATTAGAGCAAAGCTGTTCCCAGTGACTGTAAAATAAGAGAATCTAGCATATAACATATCAGTTTTCCTTTCATTAACTGTCCACAGAAATGGAAACTATTTCAAATGAATTTTTATATATCATTTTCATAATGACTTCTATCTTGATCTAAGTTACCTGCGCAGATAGTGTTTCAGTTCTCCTTTGCTTATATCAACGAAATTAGCCATCTTTTAACAAAAGGTATGAAAAAAAATGTATTATGTAGCTGTAGACAAAAAAGGAAAAATGTAGTAGTCATTTTTGACTGATTGATGATCCTATTCGTATGAAGAATGTCATTAGGTGTTGAAGACTGTCGAAACTCCTCATATGAAAAACAAGGATGTACCCAGACTCATTTTTAAAACCTAAGAACCTTCTCATGCTTCTCCTATTCTCACCCATCATGGCCTTGTGAGCAAAGTTTTCTCTTTTCCCCAATGTTGTTGCATCACAGGTGGTAACTCCTCTCTCATTAGTTAATTTCCTGCTTCCCCACTCAAATCAGACCCATACTCTGTAGGACAATTCTGAAACAGAACTTTCCTCCTGCTTTGCTTTAATTCACCTCAATTAAGGTTAGTCAGAAACATAACCTTAAAACATCCCTATAAATGGCTAATGCCATTAGAATGCAATTGGAATTACATGATTTTAAAGTATATTTGAAAGTAAGAATTTGTGTAATCTAACATCACTACTTTTCACATAAACACAATGAGGCTCTGAGAGTCTAAATGACATGCCAGACTGGTGCCCATTCCAAGTGTCCAGTTAGCTCTCACCAATATTGCACCATATTAATAACTAATTTTGTCACTATTAGTTGGGTATTCTGTTACATGTGTCCAAAAGCGTGCTAATTGATACAACCACTACTTGAATAGAAGTATATAGGGCTTGCCGTAGCTACCTGGAATATGAAGTCAACTATCCTGTCAAGACTCAACCAAAATACCTAAATGTTAAAGATTATTTTAACTTTGGTTTCCATATTATCATCAGGATCTTATGTATTTATGCAAAAGCTGTCCTATCAAAACTTAAATTACTGATTTGTCTAATAGCCAACATGTGATGCATAGTCCCTATAAAGTGCTAGGTCTTCCAATATAAAGAATACTTTATCACCAATGCTACCTTCGTTTGCATGAATATTCTTAAGTTCTAAGAGATAGCAAAGTGTAATAGAAAGCAAAAATGTTTAATAATATATATTTCATTTACTGGCACTATGAAATGAACAATGGCAGCGTGGAAAAGCAAAACTTAAAACATCAGTGACATAATTAATAGTGATGTAATTAATCACACCATAAAAATGTTGAAAATAAATTTTCAGAATACAACCAGATATTCCCACTGAAGTTTAGCAACTGTTCCAAATTTTCAGGATGTTAAATTATCTGGGTCCTATAAAATTTCTTAAAAGTTTTTTATAGCATAATGTCAGTCAAAGGGTACAAACTTTCAGTTTCAAGATGAGTAAGTTCCAGGGATCTAATGTATAGCGTGATGACTATAATTAACAATACTACACTGTATGCCTGAAATTTGCAGTGAAGATCTTAAATGTTCTCACCATAACAACAAAATGGTAATTATGTGAAAAGGAGGATGTGTTAAAGAACTTTACTGTGGTAAACATTTCTCAATATACATGTGTATCAAATATCGTCACTTTGTACACCTTAAACTTATACCATGTTATATGTTGATTATATCTCAATAAACCTAGAAAACATTCTGTTTTTTTATAAAATCATTCTTCTAAATGTCACGACATTCCAAAGTTTTTCTTCTATTTATGAATTGTGTAGGATTGTATTAATCACCCATACTTGTAAGTTACCTTTTAAGAAATAACTCCATTATAATAGAGATTATCAACAAATTTTTTAATTAATTAATTTATTTTTGGCTCTGTGTTGCACTGCGCAGGCTTCTCATTGCGGTGGCTTCTCTTGTTGCGGAGCACGGGCTCTAGGTGCGCGGGCTCAGTCGTTGTGGCTCATGGGCTTAGTTGCTCCGCGGCATGTGGGATCTTCCCCGACCAGGGCTCAAACCCATGTCCCCTGCATTGGCAGGCGGAGTCTTAACCACTGCACCACCAGGGAAGTCCCTCAACAAATTTTTTTAATTTAATTTTTGAACTTTAGATTCAGGGAATTCTGTTAATCCTATTTATCAGATTAGCAGGCTGTGCAAGGTCCCCACTCTTGGCTTATTTCACTTTTTTAATATGACTTGATGTTTGTCCATTTATCCTAATTTCCCCTCTTACTTCCTCCCTCCATATAGCACCACCAAGGGTACTCACTAGAATGAGTTATATTCTAACATATGTACACTTGAATAACATATTATTGTTTATGCATTTTAATAATCACATTATAATATTATTTTGTATTTCTTACTGTGTGTCACATTTTCTTAATATGCCCAATTTTATGATTTATTCTTGGGCTCTATGTATAGCTAATTAATTGTTCCTTAATTCTGCATAGTATTCACAGAGTTTATTAGAGTTTTAAAAATAGTCCACTTTTACTCGTCTTACTTTTCGAGAATACCTATTATTTACTCACTGACTGCAACATACAAATTTTCTAAAAGAATAAATATAGGCCTTCACCAGTCATTTTTATAAAGATTTTATAAGAAAATCATTAGGAAACAAAAGCCAGCAATGTAACATAATGAAAACAGAGTCTTGATGGTGATTCTTCAATGTTCCTTTTCAGCGCCTCCAGTCCAAAGAGCACAGGACTGGGTGTTAGCGCCTGTGGATTTAATCCAAAAACTGCCCTACAGAAGCTCTGATCTTTCATTAGTCACTTAATGTCTCTAGACTTTTTTTCCCCACTAATAAGATTTGTAGTTAGATTATATCATGTTAAACTTTTAGGTTCTAAAATTCTAAGCTACTCTCAATTGTTTAGAATACGTAGAAAATAGAAATTTTGTCTAATAAGAGTTTAAACATGAAAGGCACGGGATTTGCATTGTGCTCAAGATGCTGGCACTGGTATTCTTCCTCATAGGAATATGCAAAACATAATCCTCTTGGATTTCAGGAATAATCAAACCTGTATCTATACACTTAATTGTATTAACCTTGTTGAAAATGTTAAATAGTAACACATATAGAGTTAATCTTAGAAGAACAACATCTGTTAGCAACTGATAAATTTGTGAAACAATTATTTCTGAGAATGATACAGGTAATCTTCTCTTGTTGAAAATAAACTTTGGAGCACAGTAAGTCTAAGTTCAAACCCCAATGTTGTCACTTAAAAATTATTTGACTTCTGACAGATTATTAAATAGCTAAGTATACTAGAACCTGTGAAGTGAAGGTAACGGAACTGTTTTGTGTAAATTGTTATTTGTTTGTTGTTAAACAATATACCATGAATCACTGGTAGGCAGGAGTGACATTTACTTTTCTTTTCATCCTTTCATTTGAGAATAATGTCTACAAAGATACTTAGTCCATTTTCTCCAAAAATTGAGTAAATTATTGAATCTTAATGAATCTATTTCATGTCTTTATAAATGTACATTTTTAAAATACAAGGAATCTTACTCTATTGAGAATAAGAACTGTTTGGCAGCTAGGCACTCAATTAACATTATTTCCACTTTCCCAATGCATATAGAAATGAATCATGAACAATGATCAAGTCATACTGTGAATAAAGTGTGGCATTACCTGTTCATTCGCTTGAACTTTTATTAAAAGAACATTTTACATCAGATACTGATCCAGTAAATGATCTAGTATTTTGTTTGAACATTTGGAAATTTTGTTTATCTTCAGGCAGATAAAGCATCTTGGTGGTTAAATATTTTTTTCACTTGGACATTTTTAAAACCTGTAGAAAAGACCTACAGCTTTTGTCCAGAAATAAATAAAACCCATTATAGGTTAATAAAATGAACTAACTTGACCTGTAAAATTGGTATTATTAAATTCTTTATTTTATCAAAGAGCACACATAGTTTAACAAATTAAATGTGACTACAGTTTAAAATAAAATACAATGATTTCACTTATATGTGGAATCTAAAAAACAAAACAAATGGACCAATAAAACAAAACAGAAAAAGACGCAGATACAGAGAAGAAACTGATGGTTGCCAAAGTGGAGAGGGGCAGGGGTAAAATAGGTGAAGGGGATTAAGAGGCACAAACTTCCAGGTATAAAATAAGTAAGTCACAGAGATGTAATATACAGAGTAGGGAATATAGTCAATAATGTTGTAATAACTTTGTATGTTGACAGATGGTTACTAGACTTATCATGGCAATTTGTAATGTATATAAATGTCAAATCACTACGTTGTACACCTGGAACTGATATAATATTGTATGTCAACTATACTTCAATTTCAAAAAAAATAGAATAACAGTGTCCCATCCCTCACCAATCTCCCAATTCCTCTGTTCTAAAGGCAAATACTTTTGCATCTTTTGGCTGCTTAATCTGGAATTTTATATCTCCATATTTCCACGTGATGTGCATATGGCCATTTTAATTCAAATATTATTACCAAACTTCAAGTTTCAGCATAAATACAGTTGCCACTTAGTTCTAAATCTTCCCTGAAAACCATACAGATGAATTCGGAGAAAACACACACACATGCATGCACACATACACGTAACACGAGGGAGGCTGCTATTGTTTTCATCTGTAAGTGATAGAATAGCTCTTCACATTGTCATTCGTGTGTTTTCCTTCTTTCAAATACCCATTATCGCTACAGCACAAATTTTAATTACATTAGTATTTAGAGTAACTATTATCATGCTTTAATCTGGACGGGTGCTCTTTACGCCTACTGCACACTTATAACCCTGTAATTTCCCTTCCTGACCAATCTGGAAACTCCCTTTGAGTCCTTCCTGTGTTGTGGCTCCTGTTTTCTGAAGGCGATTTCTTCCCCTTTCCTTACTTACTGGCTTGTGATGCTGGAGGTCATACTTTACTAAGTTACTTTTTTAAAAGGTATACTTTTGAGATTTTTGACTGTCTGAAAAGTATTTTTATTTTCATCTCATGTGCTTGATTAATTATATTTTTTAACATATTGCTCCAATGTCTCTTTGTTCTTGTGTCATTGTTGAGGTGGCCAAAGCTATTCTGATTACAGATCCTTTGCATGTGACATTCATTTTTCTTCTGGGAAATCTTATGGGAACTTCTTTTTGGCTCTAGTATTCTGAAATTTCACCATTATGTTATTTGGAGGGAGTCTGTTTTCATCTACTGTGCTAGGCACTCAGTGGATTCTTGTGACCTGGAAATTCACATACTTGAGTTCTGGGAAATTTTCTTGAAATATTTGCTTATTTCTTTCCATGGATTTTTGTTTTCTCTTTCTAGGATGCTTATTATTCAACCATTAGGCTTCCTGGAACAATCTGCTAATTTCCTAATTTCTTTCCTTTTGAAGATTTACAGAATTTTATCTTCCAATCTATTCACTGAGATTTTCATTTCTCCTAATTATGTAGTGTCAGAGTCCTTTGAGGAGAAAGAAATTCTCTCCTTTTTTGAAAGGAGAGAATTTAGTAGAAAAAAAATTACCTAGCCAATAAACTTATAGCCAATTTGTTGTTTGTTGACTAGGTAACTGAAAGGTTAATCCCACTACTGAGCATATATATCCAGACAAAACTATAATTTAAAAAGATATATGCACCCCTATGTTCATAGCAGCACTATTCACAATAGCCAAGACATGGAAACAACCTAAATGTCCATCAACAGATGAATGGATAAAGAAGATGTGGTACATACAATGGAATATTACTCAGCCATAAAAAAAATTAATGGCATTTGCAGCAACATGGATGCAACTAGAGATTTTCATGCTAAGTAAAGTAAGTCAGAAAGAGAAATACCATATATCACCTATATGTGGAATCTAAAATATGACACAAATGAATGTATCTGTGAAACAAACAGAATCACAGAAATAGAGAATAGAATAGTGGTTGCCAAGGGGTGGGGGGTGGAAGAAGGATGGATTGGAAGTTTGGGATTAGCAGAGGCAAACTGGTATATATAGAATGGATAAACAACAAGGTCTTACAGTATAGCACAGGGAACTATATTCAAAATCCTGTGATATTGGAACCATAATGGAAAACAATGTGAAAAAGAATGTATATATAACTGAGTCACTTTGCTGTACAGCAGTAATTAATACAACACTGTCAGTCAACTATACTTCAATTAAAATTAATTAATTTAATTAAATTTTAAAAAGAAAGCTCACAAAATTAGTGATGGCAGGAAGTGGCCACCACCCTAGTGCTAAAGGAACAAAGGTAAGAGGTTGAAATAATTAAAACCTAGAAATATACAAGAGGGGTGTCCTGGAACTGATTTCTGAGAAGATACTAGTACATTGGTGCTGGTGTCTCTGAATTCAGAGGAAGGGCCTTCTGGGCCTGTGACCGTGACATCTGAGGAGGGGCTCCAGTAGACGAGCACTGATATCTCTGATGTGGGAGGGCATGATGAAGCTAGTTTTGCCAATGTTGGAAAAAAAGCTGCCAACCGTACTTACCTAGACGTTGCTATTAGAAGAAAGCGATGCTGCTGGGGTGGAGAAGCATTTTGGGGAAGCAAATGGGAATAAGTCCTCTGTCCTTGCCCCAGCCTCACAGCCTCCCTCTCACCGCCCCCTACCCTAGTGACAAAGTCTAACCTGGAACAGCTGGTAAAGCAGAAACAGCGTTTACAGAGTCCCTGTTCCACCATCACAAAGCAGAGTATAGAAGGATGGGTTTGGAAGTGAGAAACAGTAACTCTTTTATTGTTTTTGAAGATTTCATTTTTTATAACATTCTGACCAAATATCATGAATGTGGCATTTTCTCTCTGTAGGTACTGAAATTTTCTTCTCCCTATATAGTGTCTGTTGCTCTAAGTTATAGTTCCTGTTTTTTTTCTTTGCTGTTTTTGTTTTATTTTTTGTCTTCCTCCACTTCTGACTTTTTTCTTTCCAGTTATCATATTCTATGTGTGAAACTTGCCAGGAATACTTGGGCATCTGCCTACACTTATAATTGAGAGACTAAAACTCTAAGTATGTGGAAGAAACTTAGCAAATTTAAGCTTATCTTAGATCCTTATGAATAGGGATTTCTTAGGGAAATCCTGGTGGCAGTATCTCTCCTTTTGAGCAGGTCAGTTTCCCAGAAGACTCTCTCCTTTTGAGCAGGTCAATTTCCCAAAGGACTTTCTCAGTCTCTGGCCTGAATGTAACACTCTGCCACTGAACCCAGAAAGGCAGATTTCTGTAATCTAATTATTCCGATAAATCAATTACTGCCCATCCACCTGCTTTACAGATTTTTCTTTTTTCTGTTTTACTCTCATTTTTTCAAGCTATGGTCATGAGTGCTTATCATGAAAATCTACTCAATGTATTAATATTGTAATAATGACAGTAGTCCAGTGAAAGACTCCATGCTAACATAGATGATGGGTTGTTATATTTGAGCTGTTTATTAACAATATCCACAAAAATGATTTTTAAATGAAGTGCTAATTAATTGAGGCTAGAAAATTTATGCTAATAGAATCACTGGAAGTTTTCCTTACTATCCTTTTTCAGACACATTGCACCTCAATGGTCTTTACAAAATAAACTCTGAAAACATTTTTAAACTTTTAGGATAACAAAGTATATAATCCCACTTAATTCTCTTCAACTTTAAGTACAGGTTGCCTGAAATAGTTATTTCATATGAATGAGAGTTTTGTAAAATGCTCAGCACAGAATCCTGCAATGTGTAATGCTAGAGGATTTATCTTACCTACAACTTTATTTAAAAGGAAGGAAAGAAAGAATAACACCCTCTAGAATCACTTCACTCTCCAATTCTATACTGCTGTAAAGAGACGGTTTTATCAGAGTTTCTGTGTGTACTGCGAAAATCTCTGTGCATCAAGCGGATTAGGAAAATAAATGGTCAGATCTTATCTCAAGGAAATTGTCATTAACCAAGACTGATACCTTAATAATACTAGAGATGTAATTATAGTTTAATTTGGAATTGAATTTCGATCGGTTCTTCTGTAAAGAATGAGTTATTATCAAGCAATACTAGAACCTCAAAATCTTATTTGTATTTGTTTTCAAATCAATAAAATGTGATTTCAGCTTATCAAGACTTCAATATTAGATTTTTTTGAGATTAGCTAGAGACGAATGTAATTGGAAAGTAGTATTTGTAGTATTAAATGAACATGCATCTGTATTTGATGACTCAGATTAATGTAGATTCAGTGTGAAAATATTATGAGCTTCATTTATTGGCTTGTATGTTCTTCATATACAGCCAGATTGCATATTTGAAAGTTCCCTGCTATATCAAAGAAACAACCTAGTTATTTTAAGTAGACATAATACCTAAACTATAGTCATATACAAGGCACACAAATAGTTTACTATAATAATACACATAATAGATACTGTTTATTAGTCAATGTATATCAGACACCTGCTATGACCTTTTGACAAAATTCAACACCCATTTATGATAAAAACTCTCCAGAAAGTGGGCATAGAGGGAACCTACCTCAACATAATAAAGGCCATATACGAAAAACCCACAGCAAACAGCATTCTCAATGGCGAAAAACTGAAAGCATTTCCTCTAAGATCAGGAACAAGACAAGGATGTCCACTCTCACCACTATTATTAAACATAGTTTTGGAAGTTCTAGCCATGGCAATCAGAGGAGAAAAAGAAACAAAAGGAACACAACTTGGAAAAGAAGAACTAAAACTGTCACTGTTTGCAGATGACATGATACTATACATAGAGAATCGTAAAAATGCCACTAGAAAACTACTAGAGCTAATCAATGAATTTGGTAACGTTGCAGGACACAAAATTAATGCACAGAAATCTCTTGCATTCGTATATGCTAATGATGAAAAATGTGAAAGAGAAATTAAGGAAACACTCCCATTTACCACTGCAACAAAAAGAATAAAATACCTAGGAATAAACCTATGTAGGGAGACAAAAGACCTGTATTTCTTATAGAACACTATAAGACACTGATGAAAGACATTAAAGATGATACCAGCAGATGGAGGGATATACCATGTTCTTGGATTGGAAGGATCAATATTGTGAAAATGACTATACTACCCAAAGCAACCTACAGATTCAATGCAATCCATATCAAATTACCAATGGCATTTTTTAGAGAACTAGAAAAATCTTAATTTGTATGGAGACACAAAAGATCCCAAATAGACAAAGCAGTCTTGAGGGAAAAAGACGGAGCTGGAGGAATCAGACTCCCTGTCGCCAGACTATACTACAAAGCTACAGAAGTCAAGACAATATGGTACTGGCACAAAAAGAGAAACATAGATCAAGGGAGCAAGATAGAAAGTCCCGAGATAAACCCACACACCTATGGTCAACTAATCTATGACAAAGGAGGCAAGGATATACAATGGAGAAAAGACAGTCTCTTCAATAAGTGGTGCTGGGAAAACTGGATAGCTACATGTAAAAGAATGAAATTAGATCATTCCCTAACACCAAGCACAAAAATAAACTCAAAATGGATTAGAGAATTAAATGTAAGACTGGACACTATAAAACTCTCAGAGGAAAACTTAGGAAGAACACTTTTTGACATGAATCACAGCAAGATCTTTTTTGATCCACCTCCATAGTAATGGAAATAAAAACAAAAATAAACAAATGGGACCTGATGAAACTTCAAAGCTTTTGCACAGCAAAGGAAACCATAAACAAGACCAAAAGACAACCCTCAGAATGGGAGAAAATATTTGCAAATGAAGCAATTGACAAAGGATTAATCTCCAAAATTTACAAGCAGCTCATGCAGCTCAATAACAAAAAAACAAACAATCCAATCCAAAAATGGGCAGAAGACCTAAACAGACATTTCTCCAAAGAAGACATACAGATGGCCAAGAAGCACATGAAAAACTGCTCAACATCACTAATTATTAGAGAAATGCAAATCAACACTACAATGAGGTATCACCTCACACCAGTTAGAATGGGCATCATCAGAAAATCTACAAACAACAAATGCTGGAGAGGGTGTGGAGAAAAGGGAACCCTCTTGCACTGTTGGTGGGAATGTAAATTGATACAGCCACTATGGAGAACAGTATGGAGGTCCCTTAAAAAACTAAAAATAGAATTACCATATGATCCAGCAATCCCACTACTGGGCATATACCCACAGAAAACCATAATTCAAAAAGACACATGCACCCCAATGTCCATTGCAGCACTATTTACAATAGCCAAGTCATGGAAGCAACCTAAATGCCCATCGACAGACGAATGGATAAAGAAGATGTGGTACATCTTGGAATACAATGGAATATTACTCAGCCATAAAAAGGAACAAAATTGGGTCATTTGTTGAGACATGGATGCTTCTAGAGACTGTCATACAGAGTGAAGTAAGTCAGAAAGAGAGAAACAAACATCATATATTACCGCATGTATGTGGAACCTAGAAAATGGTACATATGAACCGGTTGGCAGGGCAGAAGTTGAGACACAGATGTTGAGAACAAAGGTATGGACACCAAGGCAGGAAAACTGTGGAGGGGTGGGGATGGTGGTGTGATGAATTGGGCGACTGGGATTGACATGTATACACTGATGTGTACAAAATTGATGACTAATAAGAATCTACTGTATAAAAAAGTAAATAATTAAAAATTTAAGGAAAAAAATTCTCTTTTGTTCTTTAATCTAGCTCAAATGGGGTGTTCTTCCTTGCAATCAAGGAGTCTTCTGCATTATTTACCTGAAAGTGACTGTACAGGATTTTGATACAGGGAAAGGGAAACATTTTTCAGCTTGAGTATCAACCTCTTAAATTGGTAGTAGTTGAGAAGTAATATGAATGATGACTTATTGTCTAATTTACTTTATTTTCTGAAAAAATAGCATGTGAAAACCTCAAGAAAGGAGTCGTAATCTTGTTTCTTAACTGGATCCCCATCAGCAGCTAAAAGGCTGTGACACTCACTAGAAGGTAATGTCAGCTTAATATGTATTGATTAATGGTTTTGTAATTTTCAAAGTGCCTGTATTGTTCCAAATCTTGTTAGGATTTTACACAACATTGATATGACTTCTTTCTGTAAAAAAAGAACATACTTAGTACTTATTGGTGACCTTCCAATTTTTTTTTTTTTTTTTGCCAAACTGAAACCATGGCAACCTGTAGATGCAGCATGTCATTTTTTCTCTCCTGAGTTAAAGGAATTTCAATCTTCTTAGACTAACCTTTCAGATAAAAATTGTTTTACTACAGATATATAGCAGGAGCATATTTTCCTAAAACTTGAAATAGCTCCAAATATATTATTTTGCATACTTTAATAGTATCTAAACTAATTAAATACGTAAAAAAAAGTGACTCTTTTCATTTTTTTCAACAGTTTTCAAAATATGTTTTCCAAAAAAACCTGCAATTTCTTTAACATGGCATGTTTTCTCTTTCCTTGATTAACTATGAGCAGTAAAAATAGGACTAACTGACTAAATTCTCTAGCATGGGTCATGATCCAGTTTAACTGCAATCTGAACCTGAGAATACTTGATGCAGATTACATGTGAGCACGCAGCACCTTCTTAGTTGTGCTAAAGCTGAGAAGGCATTTTATTTAGTTTAGGTATAAAACCAATCTATGGGAACTGGGCTTCCCTGGTGGCACAGGGGTTAAGAATCCGCCTGCCAGTGCAGGGGGCATGGGTTCGAGCCCTGGTCCGCAAAGATCCCACATGCAGCAGAGCAACTAAGCCCATGCGCCACAACTACTGAGCCTGGGCTCTAGAGCCCACGAGCCACAACTACTGAGCCCACGTGCAGCAACTACCGAGAGCCCCTGCTCTACAACAAGAGATGCAACTGCCATGAGAAGCCCGCGCACCGCAACGAAGAGAGGCCTCCGCTCACCGCAACTAGAGAAAAGCCCGCACGTGGCAACGAAGACCCAACGCGGCCAAAAATAATTAAAAATCTATAGGAACTACTTTCAGAATAATATTTGTAATACAATAATAATAATAATCAAAAAAGCAGCATTATGATGTTTTAGATAGAGCCTCTGGCTGGGAATCAAGATATCTGGGATGTGGATATATTTTGGCTGTCCATTCAAGATGGATTTCAGAGGGCTTGCTGTATGACAGCCACTGCACCACACACTGGGGTAATAAAAGAGTGAACTAACCCCGAAAGTCCTCAACTCTCATAGAGTCTAATGTGAAAGACAGAAAGTGATGATGGCTACGAGGGATGATATTTGGGTACAATGAGAGAATAAAAGGGGTATAAGATATTGTGGGATATATGATGCCCCCACAGCTGCCGCCCTGCCCCCACCACATGCCAAAAAAAAAAAAAAAAAAAGATGCCCACATCCTAGCTGCTGGACTCTGTGCCTATGTTAACTTATAGGCAAAAGAGACTCTACAAATGTGATTAAGGATCTTGAGACGAGGAGACTATCCTGGATTATCTAGGTGGGCCCAGTATAATCATAAGGGTCCTTTTAAGACAGATAAAGAAGGGTCTGGAGGGCTTCCCTGGTGGCATAGTGGTTAAGAATCCACCTGCCAATCCAGCAGACACACGGGTTCGAGCCCTGGTCTGGGAAGATCCCACATGCTGCGGAGCAACTAAGCCCGCACGCACAACTACTGAGCCTGCACTCTAGAGGTCACGAGCCACAACTACTGAAGCCTGCACACTTAGAGCCTGTGCTCAGCAACAAGAGAAGCCACCACAATGAGAAGCCATCGCACCACAACGAAGAGTAGCCCCCGCTTGCCGCAACTAGAGAAAGCCCGCGCACAGCAACAAAGACCCAACGCAGCCAAAAATAAATCCATTAAAAATAAAAGAAGGGTCAGAGCCACAGAAAGATGTGATGATGGGAGGAGAGGTCAGGAAAGGAGAAAAACTGCTACAAACATGGCTTTGAAAGTGGTGAAGGAGCCACGAACCAATGAATCTAAGCGGCCTCTAGGAACTAGAAAAGGTAAGGAAACATTCTCCCCTAGATCCTCCAGAAGGAACATGGGCCTGCTGACGCTGCATTTTCAGCCCAGCGAGAGCCCCTCTTGGACTTCTGACCCACAGAACTGGAAGAAAAGAGTGTTATTTTCTTCCAAATTACTTGCAGTAATTTGTTACAGCAGCAATAGGAAACTACCCCTGGAAAGCTCTTTCTGAACTAAAAATTAATCTTAGATATGATTCTGTGACTAATTCTAAATGTAGACAATTGATTTTAAGTCAATATTTTCCCTAATTACAACATTAACAAAGACACAAAGAGTGAAAGTACATATACATAATAACATTCTAAATATTCCCTTCCTGCTTCTCAGTGATTCACTTTGATGTGTTCCTTTGGTTTTTCATTTTTCCTCCACATGTGGCCATCTTGTTGATGTCTGTTCACATTCAGTGTAACTTCCAATATTCATAGTTCTTGAAATCTATCTGATTTCTCTTTCACCCTCTCTTGCCCCCATCCCAAGCCTCTAAATATATCTGCATGCATACACACACACTCCCAAACACATAAGGCTTTTCAATTCAGAAAAATTATAGCAAGAACCCCCAGCATTGTATTGGTAAGGATTTGTACTTTGTTCTAGAATTTAAACAGATTTTTCTTCCCTTTTCTCCTTCGTATTCGCTGAGTGGAATAAGATCCAACAATGTAAAAAGAAAAAATGGAAATATCATACATAGTGCTTAAGTACTATGTACCTGGGGACACTCAGTGTATTCTTAAAATTATATTCTATAATTACTGCACAGTAAATGCCAGACTTCAGAACTGAACCCTTGGTAAATTGCCTTGACTGTTACCTACTTAAATTTTTTAAAATTTTATTTTAGGTACTGATAAATCTCTTGGCCCTGACAGGATTTCAATCACATGCTCAGGATCTGAATGTGAAAAATCTCAAAAATGATTTAGGCAATGTGGCCGATCCACAAACAAACAAGAATTAGTAACACTGTCCATCAGATAAGTCCATTCATAGAGATGCTCATGTGTGTGAAACAGAATGTTAAAATCACCATTTCCCCCCAAAAAGCAACTTTACAATGTATTATGTATAAAATCCACATGGCCTTAGAGAAATCTTCTACATAGAGAGCATTCTGGAGTATCTCATTCAGACAAAAAACTTCCTTCAGACACATGGATTTTAAAGAATTTATGTCTGAAAGTAAGTAAATAAGTTATGTGATTCTCTCCTCTTCAGCAATACAAGCAATCTGAGTTATTGTTTTTCTTTCAATTTACTAAAATGCTAACAAAAGTTTCAATGATCCCTTGAAAGTAGGAGATACAGGTTTTGCAATTTAAGAAAAAATAACTGAGGGCTCTGTGAATCCTTCCAATATAATTGTCTCCTCCTCTTTTTTTATTTATTTATTTAATTTTTGGCTAGACTCTTTGCCCGTTTATTGTTGTCCCATTCTCTTGAGACAAACCAGAACAAAATACTATTCAACATCTTAAAGTTTGGGGAAGCCTGTTTGGTGTTCACAATACAGATTTAACTCCTTATCTGTGGTGAAACCTGTTAATTTGCAACACAGAGAGAAATCAAGAGTTTATTACGCCATACTGCAAATATCTGGTTACAAAAAGACAAAATAATCATTAAGACAAAAATTATTTTTGCTGTTTGAAATGATTAGGGATTTGCTGTCACTTAGATCATTTTGATTTTTCCTGATGGGATATTTTAGACAACTGAAGTTTAATCGGTTTTTTGCAGAAACTAATATACACATTTACAAACCCAGATCATTGGTAAAATCTGTGATTTGTTGAAAGTACTGCTGACTCTGGAGCAACACAGGTTTGAACTGTCTGGGTCCACTTATAAATGGGTTTTTTTCCCCAACAAATATTGGAAAATGTTTTGGATATAGGTGACAATTTGAAAAAATTCACAGACAAACCATGTAGCCTAGAAATATCTCAACTTACGTAAGTCAAGAATGCATACAATATATGTAGATACTAGTCTATTTTATCATTTACTACCATAAAATATATGCAAATCATTAAAGATTAAAATTCATCAAAACTTATGTATACACACACTTACAGAACATGCACAGCACCATTCACAGTCGAGAGAAATGTGAACAAATGTAAAGATGCAGTATTACATCATAACTGCACAGTACATATTGTTCTACTGTAATAACTCCCTATGTGTCTCCTGTTGCTATTACACTGAGTTCAAGGGTCCAGAGTATCTGCTTAAAACGACATGTGACACTAATTATGTCCTGGGATGATGTGTGTTTATCCCTCCTAAACTGTGTATTTCAGTAAACAGTGATCCCCTGTGGTTCTTGGGTATTTCTCGTGTTTAGTATGATACCATAAACCCTGAGTAACACCATGGGACCCCTACAAAGTGCCATTAGTGCTGCTGGAAATGCTCCCAAGAAGCAAAGGAAAGTCATGACATTACAAGAAAATTTCAATTGCTTGATTTGTATCGTAGATTGAAGTTTGTAGCTGCAGGTGCCACCATTTCAAGATGAATGAATCCAGCATAAGGACCACTGTGGGAGGGAGGGAGGGAGGGAGGGAGGGAGAGAGGGAGGGAAGGAAGGAAGGAAGGAAGGAAGGAAGGAAGGAAGGAAGGAAGGAAGGAAGGAAGGAAGGAAGGAAGAGAAAAATTCATGAAGCTGGACCTGCAGCTATACCTTGCACTTTTTGCAAAAAAATATCTTTTTATCTCATATTGAAAATGCAGCTTTTATGTGTGCAGCATTGCTTATAAGCAAGGCCTACCCATAGACTCTAATATGATTGGAGAAAAACAAAGTCATTACTGTATATGACAACCTAAAGCAAAAGGATGGTGAAGGATTTAAAGGTGGAGAATTTAATGCCAGCAAAGGATGGTCTGATAATCTGAGAAAGAGGTTTGGCTTTAAAAATGTCAAGATAACAGGAGAAGCAGCTTCTGCCGACCAAGAGTGCCCAGATGCTATTAAGAAAATCATTGAGGAGAAAGATCTACCTGAACAGGTTTTTGTTGTTGTTGTTGTTGTTGTTGTTGTTGTTGTTTTTGCGGTACGTGGGCCTCTCACCGTTGTGGCCTCTCCCATTGCGGAGCACAGGCTCTGGACGCGCAGGCTCGGCGGCCATGGCTCACGGGCCCAGCCGCTCCGCGGCACGTGGGATCTTCCCAGACTGGGGCACGAACCTGTGTCCCCTGCATCGGCAGGCGGACTCTCAACCATCCGCGCCACCAGGGAAGCCCCCTGAACAGGTTTTTAATGCAGATGAAAGTGCCCTGTTCTGGGGGGAAAAAAAAATGCCACAAAGGATATTTATTAGTAAGGAAGAGAACCTAGTGCCTGGATTTAAGGCAGGAAGGGATGGACTAACCACTGTTTTGTGCAAATACAGTTGGGTTTATGATCAGGACTGCCCTTATCTATAGAGCTGATAACCCCCCAGGCTTGGAGGGAAAAGATAAACACCAGCTGCCAATCTTTTGGTTGTACAACGAGAAGACCTGGACAACAAAAACCCTTTTTTTGCATTGGTCCCATCAATGCTTTGTCCCTGAAGTCAGGAAGTACTTTGCCAGTAAGGGACTGCCTTTTAAAGTTCTTTTGATATTGGACAATGCCCTTGGCTACCCAGAAGCCCCCGAGTTCAATACCAAAGGTGTCAAAGTGGTCTACTTGTCCCCAAACAACATCTCTAATTCAGCTTGTAGATCAGGGAGTCATAAGGACCTTTAAAGCTCATTGCACATGGTACTCTATGGAAAAGACTGTCAACACTCTATGGAAAAGACTGTCAACAACAACATAGAAGAGAACGCCGCTAGAACAACACAAAAGTCTGGAAGGATTATACCGCTGAAGATGCCATTGTTGTTATAGAAAAAGCTGTGAAAGCCATCACGCTCAAAACAACAGATTCCTGAAGAAAACTGTGTCCAGATGTTGTGCATGACTTCACAGGATTTACAACAAAGCCAACTGAGGAAATCATGAAAGAGACTTTGGATATGGCAAAAAAGGTGGGGGGTGAAGGGTTCCAAGAGATGATCTTGGAGAAATCCAAGAGCTAATAGGCACTACAGCAGAGGAATTAACAGAACACAACTTGGGATGGAGATGAGTGGTTCCGATCCAGAGCCAGACAGTGAGAAACAGGACTAGAAAAAGCAGTGCCAGAAAACAAATTGACATTAGACAGTCTGGCAGGAGGGTTATGATTACTCAGGACTGCTTTTGACTTCTTGTATGACATGGACCCTTCTATGATACGGGCAGTGAAACTAAAGCAAATGGTGGAAGGAGGATCTGTCCCATACAGAAACCTCTTTAGAGAAACGAAAAAGTAAAATTGTCGGACAGAAATTATAACGTATTTCCATGAAGTTACACCGAGTGTGCCTGCTTCTCCTGCCTCCCCTTCCACCTCCTCTACCTCTTCCATCTTTGCCTCCCGAGACAGCAAGATCAACCCCTCCTCTTCTTCGTCCTCCTCAGCCTACTCAACATGAAGATGATGAGGATGAAGACCTTTATGATGATCCACTTCCATGCAGTGAGTAGTAAATAATCATCACGCCATACAGTTAATAATCTTATCTGTTGGGTATGTTGTAAGTGTTTTCGTGTGAAAATCTAATAACTGTATGGCAAGAACTGTATGAGATGTCTTTGTGTCATCGTCATCACCTTCATCATCATCAGAGTATTCATCATGTAGAACATTGTATGCAAGACTTGTATTGAAGTGGATAGCCTACCATTACATAGGCAGAAGGTGAGTGATATTTAACATAAAATTAAGTGTGTTAGTTTTCGTACTGTTTTATAATTTGCTTTCAAAGAATTGTATTACTGTACAGTATGCCTCTTCTGATTGGAGAAACTGCATATCAGCCTATCATCACAGGTAAGTGGTTTTTTAAAAAATGCAACGATGTTTCCAATTCTGTATTATGATTATGACTGTAATACTGTATGCCATAAAAATTTTATAATGATTCATTCATTAATGTATAGGCTAGGCTGCCATGAAGTAATTGTATCAATTACACTAGCCTACCAGAACGCAATCATACTGCCACATCTTCATTTTCAATACATGATTAGTTATACCTGTAAATATGAATTTTTTGTATTATCTTTTCATTTTTGATGTCTAGTGTTAATTATACTCATAATAGCTAGAGTATTTTGTATCACATAAGACAACATGGATGGAGGTACTGACGATACATCTTATAAACAGGACGTAAACTTACAGGATTGATAAGTAGAGTACAATACTATAAATGTATTTTCCTTCCTTATGATTTTCTTAATAACATTTTCTTTTCTCTACCTTATTGTAAGAATACCGTATGCAATACATGTAACCTGTTTATGTTATTAGTAAAGCCTCCCGTCAACAGCAGGCTATTTGTAGTTAGGTTTTGAGGGAGTAAAAAGTTTTCAACTGCCCGGGGGCTGGTGGGGGGGGAGGGGCGGGGGGAGTGCAGAGTCACATTGTTCAAGAGCCAACTGTGCTGCTGTACACAAAGAGAAAGTAAAAGGACCAGTTTTGGCCAATCATGTCTTTAAGTTAAATGTTAAAACATATGTTGAAAAGGCTGCTGTCCCTAAATAGGATAAACTGTGAAGCACTGATTTGAAAAATATGCCATGTTTTTTCCTTTTATAAAAAGAGCACTTTAAAAGTTAAATTAAAAGACATGGAAAGGCCCTGTGACTTACCACTGATATTTTCTAGGAGGAGCTGATGATTCACTGCAAGATGTTAAAGAGATGCCAGATACGCTTACAAACTATTTTTTCAAATGTTGATTTGTGGCAGTTTTCCATAGACTGATTCTTAATTTGAATCCTACTTTCCATTTTTTAAAGCTAATAAAAATATTTTGTATTGCATCTGTCTTCTACTGGCAATAGTGCCAGTTTGTACCAATTTTTGGCATATTTTCCCTCTTAATTGCCTTTCCATGTTATACAGCATTTCAAATAAAAGTAAATGGTGATTAAACACTTTATCCCCCTGAAAAAAGGGTATTTGAAACCTTACTGAAATGGAAGCAATCCTTGCAAACTCTACTAAAATATGAAAAAAATAACTTTCATTCCTAAAATGCCCAGTAGTAAATTATTTCCAGTATCTGTGATTAGAGTTTTCCTTAACTAAAAGCAACTCTTAATTCATTAATTCATTTCTACAAGTGTTCATCTTTGTGACATCAGCTCTACCTAATACTCATTATATCTCACTCCAAAAGATAGATTCATGAAGTCAAAGTAGCGCGGTTCTTGGATATTACATATTTATCTTATAACTACTAATATGTAAATTCTATTTTATTGTTTCAAAAAGTTACCTTTTTTTTCAGCCTACCAATATGAATTCTTACTTTTCCACTGTTTATAAAAGGTAAATTATTACCCTTAGCTGATTATCCAAGTACTCATAAAACTCTTTATGTTACAAAAACTAGACTCGATGAATATAACAATTTATGTTCAGGAGGCAAATAGCCTTTTTGTTTTGCTATAAGAAGAAATAGCTAAGAAATGGTTCCCCAGTCTAGTATTTATTTCATGTCATAGATTTAAATTAACTGCTGGTTCTGAACTCATTGCCACGTTTTTAAATCAATAAGGGAAGAATCAGAAGGTCAAAGCAAATGTTTTTAAGAATAGAAGATAGGTTCAAAGATTCATTACCAGGATCTAAGTTTTCTACTAATGTAAGGATATTGTAATCAGAAAGAACTATATTATCTTGGCAGCCTGGGGCCCTAATGGAGCTGTAAATGGCAGGTTTCTGATCCTAAATATCTGAAGAACAGGCAAGTGTCCACAGGCATGCCATCGTGGTGCATTTGTCTTAATATGGATTTGGCAACACATGGACTTGTCCTGTTTTATCTACAAAACTCCTTTTTATCATTTTCTTTCCACATTCCTAACCTAATAAAGTTTTCTTACTCAGTTGGACAAAGCTTTAGTCCATTTCACAAGGTCTAGATGTAGCTTGAGAAATGCTTAACATGTATCTTACAGGCTTTGGCAACTAAAGTAGACAAGTAGAGTAACTGAATAGATGTACTTCTAAATTTTTCCCTTCCAGGGACTTCAAAATCTTGTTAAATATTCTTAGAATATTCCAAAAATGACATCATAGGCCATAAGTAAAACCCATTTCCAAACATGGATTTTAATCAAACTTTTAAATTTAAAAAATCAAAATATTTGAGGGAAAACACTTTTCCAAAAATATTTTGGGGGCTTCCCTGGTGGCGCAGTGGTTGAGAGTCCGCCTGCCGATGTAGGGGACACGGGTTCGTGCCCCAGTCCGGGAAAATCCCACATGCCGCGGAGCGGCTGGGCCCGTGAGCCATGACTGCTGAGCCTGCGCGTCCGGAGCCTGTGCTCCGCAACGGGAGAGGCCACAACAGTGAGAGGCCCGCGTACCGAAAAAAAAATATATATATTTTTTTTTTTTGGAAGAAGAAATTAAAATAGAAATTTTACACAGTTATGCATAAATCACAATAAAAAGTGAAAAAAAATTAACTCCAAGAAGTTAGAAAAGCAATGATCAAATAAAACCAAGAAAATTAAAAGAGATAATATAAAAATATAATTAGATATGAATTTATTAGAAAACAGAGAGACATCACATTTTTGAAAAATACAAGAACCTTTTTTAAATAAATTAATAGATCCACAATTGGCAAACTTTTTCTGTACAGGGCCATAGAGTAAATATTTTAAGCTCTGCAGGCCATACCACATAGCTATTCAAAGCTGTCACTGTAGCACGAACACAGAGGAAATATGTAAATGAATGGGTGTGGCCGTGTTCCAATAAATTGTTTACAGAAACAAGCAACAGGCAGGATTTGGTCTGTATGCCTTAGTTGGCTGACTTCTGGATTAGACTGAGTGTTCTCAACAAGAATGACTATTAGTTTTCTAGGATGACAAAAGCCTTTAGGACATGAACAACTATCCAATATTCCTTGACTATTCAGAGGAAACAAGGCAAAAGAAAACAACAAATGTACTTATTTTAATTATCAAAACAAATGGGTATATATCATAGAATGTTGCAAAATGTACATGGATTTGTTGATAAAACATGAGTCTAAAGGAAAACTTTATCCTTCTTGCAGAAACCCAGGAAGCTGAATTCACTAGGTGTGTTAGGAACAGGCATTAGAAAAGCTCAAGAACAACTGATAACAGTCTCTAGCAAAACTAAACCCACAAAACAGAAAACGCAGATATACAGTATTAGGAGAAAGACGTAGCAACCTGTACATAAAACTGGTGTAGAAGTTCACATGTTTTATAAAAGAAAAAATATATGTCTTATGTGTAAGCAAAAAGCACTATGATCAGGTAGGGTTTATTCTATTCATGTAATAATTATTCAATATTTAAATGTTTTTATTTGCAAATAACCCTTTGTTTTAAAATCAATAACCAATAAAAACATTTTCTGAGATGACAAAAATAATAAAAGAGGAATAAAACAAATGAGAAATGTACACAGGAATATGAATAAAAATTTAAAACTACTGAAAGACAAAAGAAGGTTTGGTAAAACGGAGACACATCATGATCTTTTTTAGAAAGATTCAACATTGTTTAAAAAAAATTTATCTCCAATCAATATCTAAATTCCGATTGTAATTAAATTACATTAGAATTTGGAACTTGGAAAACTGATTCTGAACTTAATCTGAAAGAATACAAATGACATTAGCCTAGATTTATGAAAGGATTCGCTGATCAGTAGCAAGGACTGTGGGTAGCAGACCGTCTCCAGCTCTAAGCACCTTCAGAGGTCAACTCAGCTTGAGCTGAGCCTACTCTTCTTATTTATCCCCAGAAAATAAGCTCAGATTAATATGTCACTCCCCACCACTGCCACATTGGTCTTTTTGCAGCTCACATCTACTCTGTATAAGAGCTCTTGAATGATGAGTTGAAAGAAGAAAAACCTGGGCTTGCTCTGCTGATGTCAGCTCAGAATATGGGACAGTTCTGAAAAGGGATAATGGCTCTATTTCAGGCACTCCCTAACACCATACACAAAAATAAGCTCAAAATGGATTAAAGACCTAAATGTAAGGCCAGAAACTATCAAACTTGTAGAGGAAAACAGAGGCAGAACACTCTATGACATACATCACAGCAAGATCCTTTTTGACCCACCTCCTAGAGAAATGGAAATAAAAACAAAAATAAACAAATGGGACCTAATGAAACTTAAAAGCTTTTGCACAGCAAAGGAAACCATAAACAAGACCAAAAGACAACCCTCAGAATGGGAGAAAATATTTGCAAATGAAGCAACTGACAAAGGATTAATCTCCAAAATTTACAAGCAGCTCATGCAGCTCAATAACAAAAAAACAAACACCCCAATCCAAAAATGGGCAGAAGACCTAAATAGATATTTCTCCAAAGAAGATATACAGATTCCCAACAAACACATGAAAGAATGCTCAACATCATTAATCATTAGAGAAATGCACATCAAAACTACAATGAGATATCATCTCACACCAGTCAGAATGGCCATCGTCAAAAAATCTAGAAACAATAAATGCTGGAGAGGGTGTGGAGAAAAGGGAACACTCTTGCACTGCTGGTGGGAATGTGAATTGGTACAGCCACTATGGAGAACAGTATGGAGGTTCCTTAAAAAGCCACAAATAGAACTACCACATGACCCAGCAATCCCACTACTGGGCATATACCCTGAGAAAACCATAATTCAAAAAGAGTCATGTACTAAAATGTTCATTGCAGCTCTATTTACAATAGCCAGGAGATGGAAGCAACCTAAGTGTCCATCATCAGATGAATGGATAAAGAAGATGTGGCACATATATACAATGGAGTATTACTCAGCCATAAAAAGAAACGAAATTGAGTTATTTGCAGTGAGGTGGATGGACCTAGAGTCTGTCATACAGAGTGAAGTAAGTCAGAAAGAGAAAGACAAATACCGTATGCTAACACATATATATGGAATTTAAGGGAAAAAAATATCATGAAGAACCTAGGGGTAAGACAGGAATATAGACACAGACCTACTAGAGAATGGACTTGAGGATATGGGGAGGGGAGAGGGAAGGGTAAGCTGGGACGAAGTGAGAGAGTGGCATGGACATATATACACTACCAAATGTAAAATAGATAGCTAGTGGGAAGCAGCCGCATAGCACAGGGAGATCAGCTCCGTGCTTTGTGACCACCTAGAGGGGTGGGATAGGGAGGGTGGCAGGGAGGGAGACACAAGAGGGAAGAGATATGGGAACATATGTATATGTATAACTAATTCACTTTGATATAAAGCAGAAACTAACACACCATTGTAAAGCAATTATACTCCAATAAAGATGTTTAAAAATAAATAAATAAATAACACACGCCTCAGTGGATGACTTAAGAATCAGAGACAGTGTGGGTGAAAGTGCCTGGTATACTCCCAAGCATTGTAACCATAAGAAATCATGATACATTTTCAAGCTAATAATGAGAATTATTAACCTTGACTACATGGTTCACCTTATGTCCAGGTTTATAATATTCATAAAGAGCATCCACTTGATGGTTTTGTTTTTTTAAAAAAGCTAAGATCTTTTTGGATCCTAAGTCCACAATTTCTAAGGATTCCAAAAGCAGGCAGCCATGGCTAGAAATATGACAAAAATGATAAATTGTTCCGGAAAGAAACACAAAAAGACTTACAAAGTTTGTCGTGCATTTATAAAGGTTATTATTTCAAGAAAGCAGGGCAATCCAATCGTTTCTATTCATACTCAGTTTAGGTCACTATTTGTCAGGGCCTAAATGCTTAGCACCAAGTGAATGGGCAGAGCAAAAATTCTGAGAGATTTCTAAAGTACATGTTGAGAGCATATCATTGCATACTTAAAAGGTTTCTAAATAAACAGACTGTAATTAGTTTCCCACCTTTGAGAAGTTTCATTTCTTAGACCAGAATTAGTAAAATGGAAAAGTTACGTTTTTAATAACCTATCAGTCAAAGAAACCCATAGAATCAATATAAGCAAACATGCAGAAGAAAACTGAGTGACCAAATACTGGGGTTTAAAGGCTCTGCTGGTGCCAGAAATGCCTTATAGACATCATAGGGCTTGTTGATTTATCACCTTTTTGATTCATTGAGTTAACTACGGTGGTATGCAGAATTATAATTAGTTATAAGCCCTATTACTGTTACATCAAAGACATGCTCTTTGAACAGCTTAAAAAAGGCACTCTGACAAACAGAGACGTCAATAAATCCATAAATAAAAATTTTTAATGCTGCATACATCATCAGAAACTACATCCATTTGCTCTTCCAGAACATGCTATTTTAAGCATATCTATACATTTTAATAACCCAAAAAGCTCACTAAATATCAAGTCCTTAAAATCATTTTCAGCAATTACAATAATATCTAAAAGCCACTAGCTAATGAACATCTATGTGTCAGGTTACGTATAAACACTATCGGAAACCAAAACATTATTTAATGCCAGTAATAACCCTACTTTTTTCAACCAAAAGAAAACTGAGACTTCAGTTTCAAGTCTCTCCAGAGACACGCGACTAAAAGTAATTGAAACATACCCTGCCCCCTACTCTCCATAACACCACCACAGCCTTGTTCTGAGCCTACCCATCCCAGGAGAAGTGGGTGTGGAAAACTACCACCTTTTCAGAAAATAAACTTCACCACCAAAACTACCAGGAAGGTCATCACTAGGCACTCTCAATATACTTACATGTAATCAGTAAGAAGAAACTCAAGACCCCTACTTTATTTCCCATCACCAGGAACTCATCCCATATATTCTGGGCACCCTCTAATTTTACACCATTATCACCGCTTTCCAACATTCAACGTCGTTTCACTCTGTTCTCTGGAAAATCCCATCTTTCCTGAATGTTCTTCCTCTAACTGAAAGCACACATTCCTCTTAGGACACTGTTCCCCATGTAGTCTTCTCAAGAGTTTGTTACCTTACCACTGTGCCTAGAAGTAGGGTCAATGTCTTCCTTGTTTGTTATTGCCACTTCCAGGCAATGGTACTGTTACTCCCTATCTCTGGAAATTTCAACTTTAAACGTAAATACTATTGACATATCACTTGCTATTATTATTATCATCATCACATGCACCCGGGTCCCCTCTCATTATTTAACACATTCAGCAGCTGGCTCACTTTCATTCTAAAACTACTTCTTTCATAATTCCTGGTGATCTTTATTTCCCAATCAATGCCCACGTACTTGGACTTCTCTCATTAGTATGAATGAATTGGCTGCGCTCCTGGTTAAGGCTAACTCATCTCTTTTATTCTGCAGTTCTCTTAACTTCATATTATTCCTTTTTAACTCTATGAGATAATTCTGAACGCAGTGGAATATGCTATAATATCACCTAACTACTGGCTAAATTTTTCTGCTTTCTTTGCAGTACATATCCTCAAAAAATTGTCTATACTCGCCACTTGTACTTCCTTTCCTTTGACTCTTTCTTGGTTTCATGCCACAGAAGAGTGGGGGTTGCTATAACAAAAACTTCTTTTTGCCAAGGTCACAAACAACCTCAGTATTAACAAATTTATTGGCCAACTCTCAGTTCTTAAATTACTAGGTTTATTGACAGCATTTGACACCGTTTTTTCCTCATTTTTTTTTTCCACTTCAAGGACACCTCTCACTCTGGGTTCTTCTCCAACCCTCTGCCTACTTTTAGTCACCTTCAGCAATTCTTCCTTACCTTCCCATCCTCTAGTGATGGAGGGTCTTAGTGTTGCCTTCTGATTACTTCTGTGTCTGTGGTAGGTCATCTCAGACAGACTCAAGTTAACTTCCCAATTCATATATCCTCTGAATGTCAGACTCATTTATTTAACTACCCACTTGACATCTGTGTTTGAATGTCTAATAGACATTTCAACCCTGTTAGGTTAAAAACTGAATTCCCTGTCTCCCCCACTTGCCAAACCTGTTCTTCCCATTCCTGTCATTTCTCTCAGAATAGAAACAAAATGCTCCCCTTGATCTACAAGGTTCTACACGATCTGGTCCTCTGAGACTCCCCTGACATTTTATTCTACTTCTCTCCCTTCACTCACTCAACTGCAGCCAACTGGCCTTCTTGCTAATCGCACAAATAAGCCCAAGGAAAAAATCAGCCCCTGACATCCAAGCACTCACCACCAGGCCTCAGTGCAATTACAAGGTGTCCTGATGCCAACAATTAGGTCTTGGTATTATGGTAACTGGTGTGATAGGCACAAGCTAGGCCATGTTGTTCCCCTGATGATTTCAGTGGCACTATATAAAGTACCAGAAATGTGGCCAACACTCAATAGACATTTGCTGAATAAAGGGATTAAGTGAATTAAATATATTAAAAACAAAGTCATAGTTGTGGTACCTGGATTGTCCAAATTGGGATAAGCCATACTAGATATGCTTATGCATGTTTATAATAAATTTCTCCTAATAATAATTATGTACCTCATTTGGTTTGCTTAAACTTCTTCTCACTTAATCCTTTAAAATTTGCTCCTCTTTATTTTACCTTCTAGAGGTACCTTAGCTAACCACTCATTCGACTTTGTTTTTATGACAGTAAGGGAGTTTGATTTTGTTCTTAGGATATGTTTCTCTCAATATATCACCTTTATTCATCCAAGTCTAAATTGTTGGCTACTATTAGTTACCTATTTGCAGCAGTAGCTCTGGATAAAAACTGAATACAGGGCTTCACTGTGATTTTGTTGATAGGATGAATTTTTCTTTCTCCCAGGCTGTCACATTAGCCTCATCTCCTATGTATTAAATGTGACTTTCCAAACTTCTTATTTAGAGATATATGTAGGTAAACAATGAAGAATTTGCCTACTATTTACCCCTTGAGGGGACCCCTGTTAGGGAATACTCTATGTGGAGCATATGGAATCATGCTAACAATGTTTTTGCTTATTAATTGTCTCGAGTTTTTATTTTTGAAATATATGAAGACGTGCTGAAGCTATATTTTAACTCGTGCGACTAATTTATCTACTTAAATATTAAATATTCACAAAATTACAGTAATGTTAGTTAAATCACAGTGACTCAAATATTCACATTATATCACAATATAGATCTTACTAGCCCTGGGTATGAAGAAAGCAAATGTATAATATTCATTAAGTAAGCTACAATTATAATTTTGAAGGTAGTTTTTTTAAAAACATTGAATTAATCTGTTTGCAGGGTAAGATTTCAGTGGAGAAATATTTTTATTTAAATTGTTTTTATTTAATTCATATCTTGTAAGGATATATCATCATTTTAAGTACAGAATACCCATAACTGCTTTTTTAAAACATCATGTTCAGGAAAAAAATCTGTACTTATTTGCTTGTATCTAATGTGGCTACATTGTGGGTTTGTTTATGGAATATATACTGTGAAGTACAGAATTTCTTATTAGTATTTTTGTATTAAAGAGACGTGCTGAAGAATACGTATCTTGGACCTATCAATTAATGGTACTGTAGCTAGGTTTTTCATCTCTGTTGGATTCTTTAAAACCTCTTATAGAGTCCCCTTGCAACTCTCATGAATAGCTACTTTTTTTCAGTCCTAGAAGAGGAAGCATGATTCTTTAAAGTTTTTAAAAGTATCTCAATCTGATAAAGGACACATATGAAATATTTACAACTAACATCTTTCTTACTTAATCATGCTACATTGAACATTCTTTACTAAACTCGGAAAAAGAACAAGAAAATCTGCTCTTACCGTTTTCATTTAACACTGTACTGGAAGTCACATCAAGTTGTAGTAGGGCAAGAAAATTAAATAAAAGCTGTAACATTTGTCAAACAATAAGCAAAATTGTCACAAACAACTTACTCGTCTACATATAATGCCCTAAAGAGTCTAAAAAATCCTATGCGAGTTAAAAAGTGGATTTTACCCACGTAATATGTAGGATACGCAATTTATATACAAACATCAATTTTATTTCCATATGAAAGAAAAACCGTGGAAAATGAAAGAACCATTCTATTTAAAATGGCATAAAATGTAAATATTGAGAATAAATTTAACAAAGGATATATCACTCCTCTACACTTCCAAGATAAAGAAAAACTAAATAAATGTAATCTATACCAAGTTTATATATCTGAATACTCAGTATTACTAAGATGTGCTTTCCCTCTAAATTGATCTATAGATGCAGCACAATCCCAACTAATATCTCAGTGGGCTTTACTGAAATATGGAAATGCAAACGACCTAGCATAGCCAAAACAATTTTGAAAAGAACAAAGTTGCTGGACTTATACGACATGATTTCAAGACTTACTATAAAGTTTCAGTCAAGGCAGTGTGGTACTTATATGAGGTTATACTATTAGATCAATAGAACAACATCAAGTCCAGAAATATACACATATATAGATGAACTGATTTTGACAAAAGTGTCAATGCAATTCAACCAGGAAAAAATCTCTTCAACAAATGATGATGCAACAACTGAATATCCATCAAGGAAAACACAAGCCTCAACCTCTACTCACACACAAAAATGAACTCAACATGACATATGGACATAAAGGTAAAAAAAAAAACTCAGATCTCTACAGTCTTAAGGCCAATATAGACAGAAAATAAATGCACTAAACGAAAAAGAAATGTTTGCAACACACATATCTCACAAAGACCTTGTATCCAGAGTGTATTAAAGACTCTTACAACTCGAAAGTCTCTTTTGTGAACAGACTCTTCACAAAATAAGTATATTAAAGAAAATTTTTTTTTTTAATAATAAGGCAATTTCCTTACCTGAATCACAGCAGAAACATTCTGGAAATGAAGCATGCTCATCTCCTAAACCCATTTAGAAATACCTGGGAATAAATACATGAAAGTAAAACATAAAAAAAACAACCATAAAACAATAAAGACAAAAATAAAAATAACACTCGTTCTTTGATACAAAAAACATTATTGCAATCAATGAATATTATTTGTAATAAACTACTAAGACATTCCCTTATTTCCTTCCAAAGAACATTAGGGACAGGGGAAGTTTCAGTTCAAATATAAAGTCAGCCAGAACTACCCTCTTATCACACACGTTTCATCTGGTCCCTTCACACTCACTACCAATCAATTTACTTTTACATTTAAACATCCATTTTCAGACTTGACATTTTGGGTTGGCATTTTGGGGAAGGATTCCTTAGGAGATAATATCAAAGAGTACTTAAGATAATTTTATCTAACTTTTTAATCTAACTTCATCACACATTGACTCTCAAATATAGAATAACTAAATTTAATTATTAAAATTTTTGATCCTCAACGCACATGACTGAAACAAGAGCCATATAGCTACTTAATGCAAATATTTCTAAGACCTTTCTAAAAGTTACAAATTTCAAATATTAAATAATATTTGGACACCTACATTGAATATGCAGTGTCTTAGAACAGCTATTAATATATTTTAATATATTAATAGTTTATTGATATATTTTCACAACTGATATAGTAATAAAAGATCGGATATACTGAATGGAAACAAGATTATAAATGTTATGCATATATTCATATTTCCATATCCTTAAATTTATGACTGAATATAAAAGGACTGAAATAAGAAATGAAGGGGTTACAGTGTTGTGAGCACTGTCAACTGCTTAAACAAACTTTCTACCAGAAAAAAGCCCATCAATGAGGAGAAATTACCGGTAATATAATCCAAGTTAAGGAGGACAGGACCAATAGGAGCGAAGAAAAGGTAAGTTTCAAATAAAATTTAAGGAGTGGAACAGAGGAAGCAGATCCCAGAATATATGAAGCAGGATTTATTGTTAATTCATGAAAACAGTAGAAGAACAAACACTAGGATGATGAAGTTAGGAAGGATATCCTGGCCAGTTTACTCTTGTAAAGCACAGGAAAAGACATTTGATTTCAAAATACCAAACAAAAAAATGGATCCTTGTTAAAACTCCATACAAAATTAGGTTATTAAAAAAAATAAAGAACAAAATAATGTATAGACACTCAAGGTACAAAAGAAATGCGTGCCCACAAAGTAGATTTTTAAAAAGCAACTTACATTTCACTCAAAAACTATTTTTTCAGCTTTACTGACATAAAACTGACATAACATTGTGTAAGTTTAAGGTATACAGTGTGATGATCTGATACAGGTATATACTGTGAAATGTTTACCATAATAAGGTTAACATATTTATCACCATACACGATCACCTTTTTTTTATGGTGAGAACATTTTAGAGCTACTCTTAGCAACATTCAACTATAGTCACCAGGCTGTACATTAGATACCCCAAAATTATTTATCCTACAACAGGACATTTGTACCCTTAGATAAACATCTCCTCATTACCCCTGCCCCCAGTCTCTAACATCCACCATTCTATCATCTGTTTCTATGACTTTAGCTTTTTTTCTAGATTCTACATATGAGTGAGATCATACAGGATTCGTCTTTCTCTGACTTATTTCTCTTACCATAATGTCCTCAAGGTCCATCTGTGTTGTTGCAAATGGCAGGATTATCTTTTTTCAATAAATATTATTTCACTGTATATATACACCACATTTTCCTTATCCATTCACTGGTACATGAATACTTAGATCATTTCCATATCTTGGCTATGGAGAATAAAGCTGCAATGAACATGGGGTGCCCATATCTCTTCCAGCTTATAATTTCATTTCCTTTCAGTATACGCTCAGAAGTGGGATTGCTGGATCAAACAGTAGTTCTATTTGTAGTTTTTTGAGGAACCTCCACACTGGCTTTAACAATTTACATTCCCACCAACAGTGCACAAGGGTTCCCTTTTCTCTACATCCTTGCCAGCATTTGTTTTCTCTTGTGTTTTCGACAGTAGCCATTCTAACAGGTGTGAGGTGATATGTCATTGTAGTTTTGATTCTCAATTTCCTGATAATTAATGATGTTGAGCATCTTTTGAAATACCTTGTCACGAATTTGAAGAACTTAGTAATGAGGTGACTGGAGAAAAGGAAGATTTGGAAAAAGAAACATCAAGACTCAGAAAAGAATTATAAATAAATCAAAAATATTTCAGATTTGAAAACTAAACTGGAAGGAAAAACCAATAAACACAGGAATGCTGTCTTATGGAAACAAGATGAAAAGAAGGGACTTTTTATCATAAGGAATTGGAGATAATAAAAAAATAGAGGAAGAAAATCAAAGAAATGTGATGAAGAACCAATACACACAACATAAATGGAAAAACTGACCAAAGCTATCAACACTGACACATTTGAGTGGAAGTATTGGACTATAAGAAAAAAGAGGAGTATTCAGGCAAAAATTCAAAGTCACATATAAGGGAAAGATAATTTGTTGTCAGATTTTCCCACAGAGTATATATACTTAATGCCAGAAGGCAATGGAAATGTCTAGTTATTACACGTTAGTAAAGAAAACCTTAGCTAAGAATTTTGTATCCAGTCAATAAATATTTAAGTGTTAAGGCCAGGGCCAGAGACAATCTTTTCAACAATCAAGAACTCAGCAAATATTTTTCCCATGAGACTTTATCTAGCAAAGTTCCAGAGAATTAACTTTAGACATTTCAAAGGACTGGAGAGAGCAGTAGTGAGAATTAAGTATTACCTGTACTTAAGACCATAGGTTGGTTATAAGGGTAACAATATAATATGCAATGGCCAATATGTTCTGAAAATACAGATGTTCTCAACTAAAATGGAGAGAGGGTCCAGTGGGTAAGACTCCGTGCTCCCAATGCAGGGGGCCCAGGCTCAGTCCCTGGTCAGGGAACTAGAGCCTGCATGCATGCCACAACTAAGAGTTTGCACGCCCCAACTAAGAAGTCTGCATGCTGCAACTAAAGATGCCACATGCTACAATGAAGATCCCGCGTGCCACAACCAAGACCTGGCACGGCCTAAATTAATTAATTAATTAAAATAAAATAAAATAAAATGGAGAGATGGGGGGAGTACATGAAAAGTAAAATAAACTTATAGATTGCCTAATAAGCATTAAATAAAAGAAAAATGACTTTCAAATCTGATGCTAAGAGAAAGGGAAGAGATGGAAAAGAAGGTATTAATTAGCTAAAACTAATTTCATAGTTGGGAACCAATAAAGTATAGCCAAATAAAAAGGAGGCCAAGGAGACTAAATATATAAAAAACGTGAGAGAGAGAGAGAGAGAGAGAGAGAGAAACATATCAAGAAGTATAAATGGGCTGAATTTACCCAATCAAAAATATATGTTTTCACACTAACGATGCTAAACCCAATAATATGCTGTATGTAAAAGATAAACTTAAAACAAATAAATTCAGAAAATTAAAAAAATTTAAAAGATGTGCATAAACGGAATGCAGAGTTCAGGAGGTTCTAAATTTTCAGTTTCCCTTTAGCTATTTGGCATTGTATAATATCATAAAAGAAAAACATAAAACTTTAATAGGGAAATACATTAAAACAAGGAAAAATGCAATGATCCATTTAACTTCGTCAAAATATATTCAATAAGCCTATTTTAAGACTGCTGGCCATATATTTCCAGGATTACATTACTTCTAACACAGAGATATAGAGTTCTTGAAATACAGTCTTATCATTAGTACATTCTAGATTCTCTCTTTTTAATGGTAATAAAAGGGGCCACATACTACTTATTTTGATTCAAAAGCATTCTAGGACAAACCTTTCATTATAATCACAGCATCCATTCATGCTCAGAACAGCAGTTAGTAATTGCTGAACTGTCATTGAGATAGGGTTAGAAAAGAGACAACTAGAAATTACAAACATTATGGGAAGTAATAACACGATATTTAAGAAGTTTATTTTAAAGACAGTCCTTTGAAAATGAATTTACCTGTTTGATATGCCTTTAACAAACTGCAGAACACATCACTAAAATTCAAGTATTGTTGAGAAGTAATAATTAATGTTTCTTTCTTAATCGTGATGTCTTAATAATGCCATCTATCAACAATCTTTCATCAAAATATTTTTGAGAAGGCTTAAGAGCAGTAGGAACCTATTCTCATTGACCTGTTTATTTTTAATAAAATCATAACGTTTCCTCAAATCTCTTTCCATTAACTGTAACGTTTCACTTGTATTACAATTATGATTTCAATCACAGTGTCTTGAAATTCTCAACATGACTGAAGTGTTGCTCTGTTTTAATTTACATCATATCAAGGCTTGTAAAGTGCCTCATCACTGGGGGGAGGTTACTGTACCCTGAAGTTCTCTCTCCCTCTAGGTTTAGCCTTTGTTTGACTTCACCTCTTCTGGTGTCTTTTTATTTTTTAAATTTTCAGCCCTTGTATCTCCGACCAAAATGAGCCCTCTGAAAACTTTTCTGTGACTCACTACTCCTTTTCAGCAGATGGCACTGTTATTTAGGCTAAATAATTTGTCAACAGGGCAAGGTAATTATTTTCCCGAGATTTTTTTTCTAGAATAGGGCATCTATGTGTATAAAAATAACACTGACGCGTGCTAAAAAAAGGAGAATGAGCCAAAGAAACTCCGCATGAAGCATGGCTATACCAAAATCATGAAAATATTTAAAATATCACAAAATACCCAAGTGAACTCAAACTGAAATGTTCAATTGCCATTTTTGTATTTCTATTTTTGCTAAAATCAAGGGTGGGGCTTCCCTGGTGGCGCAGTGGTTGAGAGTCCGCCTGCCGATGCAGGGGACACGGGTTTGTGCCCCGGTCCGGGAAGATCCCACATGCCGCAGAGCGGCTGGGCCCGTGAGCCATGGCCGCTGAGCCTGTGCTCCGCAACGGGAGAGGCCACAACACTGAGAGGCCCGCGTACCGCAAAAAAAAAAAAAAAAAAAAAAAAAAAAAAAAAAAAGGGTGATTTGGTTCAAGAGCTAAAAACCAAAGGCTCTCTTTTGCTCCTACTAAGCTTAGACGATCAATAAATTGGCCTTATATAATTTATATTGTTAAATTTTTTCAGATATCTAATTTTCTATAAATGGATAACAGAGGCCAGATTCTATTGGAGTTGGGATTTGAGAGGGGATCAGGGTGAAGATACCAAGCCAATCACTTATTAGCCAAGTGAAACAGGATTTTGTGGGTCTCAGTTTTACCCATAAAACAGAAATAATACTGAAGATACAGGGTAAAAGAAGAGATAAAACAAGCAAACAAAAGGAGAAGAGATAATGTGCGTGATTTTTTCTTTTGGCCATGCCTTGCAGCATGCAGTATCTTAGTTCCCGACCAGAGATCGAACCTGTGCCCCCTTGCAGTGGAAGTGCAGAGTCCTAACCACTGGACTGTCATGGAATTCTCAATGTGCATAATTATTATTTACCTACCAGCTCAAATAAGCAAAACGAGGTAAAAAGAAACTCCTGAAGGAACACGATCAAAAGGAATATTCTTTTCTCTAACAAAAGAGGTGATTTCCACACACATTTCTTTTATCTTTTTTATGAGAGTTATATTTATGTATTTCTTTTTATTATTTTTATTATCTTTGGCTGTGTTGGGTCTTCGTTACTTCGTGCGGGCTTTCTCTATTTGTGGCGAGCGGGGGCTACTCTTCGTTGCGGTGCGTGGGCTTCTCATTACGGTGGCTTCTCTTGTTGTGGAGCATGGGCTCTAGGCATGCAGGTTTCAGTAGTTGTGGCATGTGGGCTCACTAGTTGTGGCTCGTGGGCTCTAGAGCACAGGCTCAGTAGTTGTGGCTCACAGGCTTAGTTGCTCCACGGCATGTGGGATCTTCCTGGACCAGGGCTCAAACCCGTGTCTCCTGCATTGGCAGGCAGATTCGTAACCACTGAGCTACCAGGGAAGCCCCCCCGCACACATTTCAATGGATGCATTGCCATTACATCTCAGAACACCAACAGTGGCCTTATAGGTTTCACTTTTGCATCTAGTAGCTGATTCTACCTAAGCCAGAAGGTCACACCACTTTTTGCACTTGCCAGGGCGAGGTTATTCGTAACCACATAATACAACTTTGCATGTATACAGTGATCATCACGCAACAGTCTCAAGGACTTTGAACCATATTCTTAAAGCTTTGTTTTTATAAACAAAAGGATCTCAGGTCTCTCCTAGCACCTCGTTATCCAAATCCTGACTATGCAGGTAGTTTATGTGTTTGCTTCAACTACCAACAGATAGAATCTAGCATGTATTGATTGCAACCTCTCAAATTAAAAAAAAAACAAAAACAAAAACTATCAAATAAATGTTTAGTAACCAATATAGTATTGACAGATTATTCTCCCCCGGGAGAATAATGAGAGGGGCCTTATGATGCCACTGGCAGCACTGCATTCCAACTCACCCACCTTCATCACCTCCTCCAATTACAAGTTTGGGGAAATACAAGCATCCTCTGATTACACATGGGGATCCCCTAGAGGGGATTCTCACATCAACCACATTAAAAATATCTTCCTTGGGGCTTCCCTGGTGGTGCAGTGGTTAAGAATCTGCCTGCCAATGCAGGGGACACGGGTTCAAGCCCTCGTCCAGGAACATCCCACATGCCGCGGAGCAACTGAGCCCGTGCGCCACAACTACTGAGCCTGTGCTCTAGAGCCCACAAGCTACAACTACTGAAGCCCACAGGCCTAGAGCCCATGATCCACAGCAAGAGATGACACCGCAGTGAGAAGCCCACGCACCGCAACGAAGAGTAACCCCCGCTCGCCGCAACTAGAGAAAGCCTGCGCACAGCAAGAGTCAATGCAGCCAAAAATAAAATAAATAAAATTTAAAAAAAGAATCTTCCTCTCTTTCAAATGCCTAGAAAAGGGTTTTCAGATTCCTTAAAGATGATCAATATAATCCTACACTAGAGCAAACAGCAAATATACCCTGGAATTGCAGGTATTCCCATAGCAAAGGGTGGAATTGGTTGGAAAGAAATTGCTTCCTTGGGAAACGGGAAGTGATATCTGGTCTGGTGAGAAACATTTAAAAACCCTTTCTTTTTTATGGCCAAGGAATATTTCAGTGTGTCTGTGTGTGTGTGTGTGTGTGTATGTATATATATACATATATACACCACATCTTTATCCATTCATCTTGGCCCAAAAAAAGAATGAAATATTGCCATTTGCAGCAACATAGATGGATCCAAAAAATACCATACTAAGTGAAGTAAATCATACAGAGAAAGACAAATATCAAGTGATATCACTTATATGTGGAATCTGAAAAATAATGCAAATGAACTTATTTACAAAACAGAAATAGAGTCACAGAGATAGAAAAAAAACATAGGTTACCAAAGGGGGAAGAAGGGGAGAGGAATAAATTGGGAGTATGGGATTAACAGATACTACTATATATATAAAGTAGGTAAACAACAAGGACCCACTGTATAGCACAGGGAACTATATTCAATATCTTATAATAAATCATAATGGAAAATATGAAAAATAGATAACTGAATTACTTTGCTGTACACCTGAAACTAACAATATTGTAAATCAACTATAATTCAATTTTTTTTAATTAAATAAATATATAAATAAATAACCCTTTCCCCTAGAGATGGTGGTAAGTATGTAGTAGTTCCTGAGCAGTGGATTTCAGATACAAGGCACGTCAGCACACCACTGAGGTGGTCTATAATTCTTTACATGTCTTAAGAATTGCAGAAAAGGTGGATGTAAAATAAATCAGGGAGTTGTCTACAACAGGAACATGAAGGAAGCTTGTCTGACTTTTGAGTTTTGAAAAAGATCCTTAGGTGACTGTGACACAAACTTTAGCAGGAACTTGAAAGAAGATGTAAAAATGTAAAGTCAAGCCATAAATATGGCTGCCATAATCTAGGTGAGGTTAAGTGCAAGGTCAGGAATTTTGCTATTTAGGGGTAAAGGTATGTGTAAACTGTGTAGATCAATCACCAAAATTACTTTTATATTCATTTAATTTATAGGAATCTGTAGTAAGAGTAATTGTCATTATTTCAGAGAGTTCCAGGAATGCTAGAATAAGAGATTATAACAAACAAGCAATATTCTATGAAACAAATTACCAATAGTATGACTGCTACCTATATAAAATTTAAACAAATGAATGGACTGATTCCATCCATACACAAATGGGAGTCCATGATTTTTAGCTTTATTTCTCCTGGCCCTCAGGGTCATTTTGGGCACTACTGCTGTTCCTCACAGATGAGTAGATGAAAAGAGTATTTCTAAAAAATACAATATAGTGGTGCTTTTCTTTTTTGATCTTTGATGGAATTGGATTTGTTTCGTGGTTCAGCAGCCTTCAGTGTCTTATTAAGAAATATGTTCTCTAACACGCTACGAATGCCATCCCCATAATACTCTTGTCAGTGGCAGGGTTGGCCCAAATATGAGAAGTCTTTCTACAGAAGGTGAATAAAATTGGTCTCAAAAACCTACACTTCTCATGCTAGCCTCAAACAAAGGGAACATTTTATTAGTTTCAAATAGAAAAATAAAACATATTCACCTTCTATGGAATATAAATCTCAGTCTAAAGCATGGATTCTAAAAGTGTGGTGGTCCAGGAACCCCTGGCCTTCCCTGAAACCCTCCCAGGGGTCTGCAAGCAAATCTATTTTCATAATAATTATGTCATTTGCTTTTTTCAGTCTCATTCTCTTTCAGGTATGACAATCAAGTTGCCCAGTGGTTCTGTGACACATGATGCTGCAACAGACACAGAAATGTATATGAGAAATCAAGTGCCTTCTATTAAGCCACGTGGTTCGAGACGGCTGCTTAGGAAGCTCCTGAACTCACCTCCTTCCCCGAATACGGAAGGATTTTCTCTTGAAAGAGACCTGTAAACTAGCTGAGCATCACATCAGGCAAAGGAGAAAAAAAGCCACATTGAAGCGAGTAAGAGGCTGAGAACCAATCTTACTATAACACACCCCCTTCCATCCTGGGGAGCAACCCATAATAGGGAGGGAACTCGCAAACCTGGACCTTCACACACCTGAGGAGTAAAGTGTTCATACCCTATATTGGGCACCCCAACTTTTAAGACCCGCACCTGAGAGACGAGCCCCCAGAATATCTGGCTTTCAAAAACACTGGGGGTCACCTCCACGAGACCCAAAGAGCTGTAGGGATCTAAGAGCTCTTAAAGGGCCTGCACCTGGACCCACACACCCCAGGGTCCAGCGTAGAAGCAGCCATTTGAAAATGTGGAAAAGATTCATTTCCTAATCTCAAGGCTTCACCAGAGGGGCAGGGGCCTGCTGGGACACTCTTTGGCGAGGGAGGCTGTGGGGTGTCATTTTCATGCTCTTACTCTGCGAAAGCCAGTGGGCACCATTTTTTCCCCTAACAAAATAATTCCAGATATTTAAGAGATTTTCAGACATGTAAAACAATGCCATATTTAGCACTATTTTTTTACTATCAAGATATATTTTTAAATAAAATTATATCTACAGGTAATGGGTTTATTATTGCTATTTTTAAAATGATATGTTTCACAGTCTTTTCAGTTTTAATTTCTAATGTGATAAATATCAATAGGTTTAATCCACATCAACACTAGCCTTTGGGGATCCTCCTTAACGTTTTAAGAGTTTAAATGGTTTTCCTGAGGCCAAAGAGTGAGGACTGATCATCTAAAGACTTGATTATCTGTTCTTTATCTCAAAACTTTGACCTTTGTTATTTTTGTAACAGTTCAAAAATTTTGACCTTCTTTTAAATAAAACAAATACGTAATTCTATTATTTTCAGAATGTGCCTTAAAAGATCTGGTCCAAAGTGAAGGCACATACGGCAGTAAGTTCAACTCTTTTGGCAATTTGCAATGATGGGTGAAATACTGAGAAATGAAGAGCAGCATTTCTGTCAGAGAAAAAGTGTTACATATGTTTATGCATTACCCTTAACCATTTCTTACAGCATATCACAATTTAATATATACTGACTATTTTTTAAATCTTAATTTTTTAATCAATAATTTTAATCTTAATACTTTAAACAATATGTAATTTAAAAATAATCTGAACACAGAAGTATTTTTCCTGCATGTATTTCTCACTTGAGGGTTATGAAGGAGCCACCAAATGGCAAATACAAAGCAACTTACCAAAATTATTTCATAGGATGGTCAAACAAAACTCCCTATCTGGCGTTAAAGAATTGTGATATACTTCTCTTTCTTTTAAAAAGAATTATTTGAGAGAGTCAGAAGGAGGCTAATTTTTACCACCAAGCACTGACAAGACATCTAAATCTTGTGCTGAAATTGCTGCTCCAGGCTTGGACTACTGAGAACTATCTGCCAATCAAGCTAAATTGTGTGGTGACTTGTCAATCCTTGTCCACAAGCAATTAGAAGAAAATGACCTACAGCACTTCCATTTGCACAGAGAGAATTTAAAGGCCTGTCTCGAAGGTGAAAGGCTATTGCATTAACCCACTGCTGACAGAGAAAGAAGACCCTCTTGATGGGACTTCGGCCCATAAATAACACAGTCCTGGCAATAAACAGTAGTAATTGTTCCTTACAACTAAAAAGGAATTAGGGCAGAGATACTAAATCTAAAGCAACAGGCCTACATTACAGTAACTTGCTTTACATTGTTTTTGTGTTTTCTCTCTTAAAATAACATTTTGGTAGGCCTCCCAGATTATGTAAACTTTTTGTCTTGTCTATGACTTCGGTACTTTAGTGTTATGGTAAAATAAAGCTAACTAATTGTTTGATAAGCGAAAATTTGTCTCTCTTGTATATTCTTTTTTCTTTTAATGTTTTTTTATTGTGGTAAAAGTCAAATATAAAACATACTATTTTAACCATATTTAACTGTACATATTTATTTTAACCATATTTAACTTACTTCGGTGGCACTAACTACATTCACATTGTTGTGCAACACTTACCATCATCCGTCTCCCGAATTTTCCACCTTCCTAAACTGAAATTCTGTCCCCATTAAACACTAACTCCCCATTCCCCCCCCACTCCCCCTCAACCCCCGGCCCCTGGCATCTACCAATGTACTTTCTGACTCTATGAATTTGACTATTCTAGGTAGCTCGCAGAAGTGGAATCAAACAGTATTTGTCTGCACTTAATACATACTGGAATGCATTTTTAAGGTTAACTTAATATATGTCCTACAAACAGATTGTACCTTCTTATTTTCCCCGTGTTATACAGCAGGTTCTCATTAGTTATCTATTTTCTATATAGTAGTGTATATATGTCAATCCCAATCTCCCAATTTATCCCACCACCCCCCTCTCGCCTCTTGGTGTCCATACGTTTGTTCTCCACATCTGTCTCTATTTCTGCTTTGCAAATAGGTTCATCTGCACTATTTTTCTAGATTGCACATATATGCATTAACATGATATTTGTTTTTCTCTAACCTACTTCACTCTATGACAGTCTCTAGGTCTATCCACATCTCTGCAAATGGCACAATTTCATTACCTTTAATGGCTGGGTAATATTCCATTGTATATATGTACCACATCTTCTTTATCCATTCGTCTGTTGGTGGGCATTTAGGTTGCTTCCATGTCCTGGCTATTGTAAACAGTGCTGCAATGAACATAGGGCTGCATGTACCTTTTTGAATTATGGTTTTCTCCAGGTATATGCCCAGGAATGGGATTGCTGGGTCATATGGTAATTCTATTTTTAGTTTTTTTAAGGAACCTCCATACTGTTCTCCACAGCGGCTGTATCAATTTACATTCCCACCAACAGTGCAAAAGGGTTCCTTTTCTCCACACCCTGTCCAGCATTTATTGTTTCTAGATTTTTTGATGATGGCCATTCTGACTGGTGTGAGGTAATACCTCATTGTAGTTTTGATTTGAATTTCTCTACTAATTAATGACATTGAGCATCTTTTAATGTGCCTCTTGGCCATCTGTATGTCTTCTTCGAAGAAATGTCTATTTAGATCTTCCGTCCATTTTTTGATTGGGTTGTTTGTTTTTTAAATATTGAGCTGCATGAGCTGTTTGTATATTTTGGAGATTAATCCTTTGTCAGTTGCTTTGTTTGAAAATATTTTCACCCATTCTTAGGGTTATCTTTTCATCTTGTTTATGGTTTCCTTTGCCAAGCAAAAGCTTTTACGTTTAACTAGGTCCCATTTGTTTATGTTTTTATTTTCATTTCCCTAGGAAGTGGGTCAAAAGTGATAAGCAAGGATGTCCACTCTCACCACTATTATTCAACATAGTTTTGGAAGTCCTAGCTATGGCATCAGAGAAGATAGAGAAATAAAAGGAATCCAAATTGGAAAAGAAGTAGAACTATCACTGTTTGCAGATGACATGAAACCATAGATAGAAAATCCTAAACATGCCACCAGAAAACTACTGGTGCTAATCAATGAATTTGGTAAAGTTGCAGGATGCAAAATTAATACAGAGAAATCTCTTGCATTCCTATACACTAGCAAAGAAAGATCAGAAAGAGAAATTAAGGCAACAATCCCATTTATCATTGCAACAAAAAGAATAAAATACCTAGGAATAAACCTACCTAAGGAGGCAAAAGACCTGTCTTCAGAAAACTATAAGATACTGATGAAAGAAATCAAAGATGACACAAACAAATGGAGAGATATACCATGTTCTTGGATTGGAAGCATTAATATTGTGAAAGTGACTATACTCCCCAAAGCAATCCACAGATTCAATGCAAACCCTATCAAATTACCAATGGCGTTTTTCACAGAATTAGAACAAAAAATTTTACATATTATACTACAAAGCTACAGTAATCAAGTAATCAAGACAGTATGGTACTAACACAAAAACAGAAATATATAGCACATGAAAAGCTGCTCAACATCACTAATTATTCAAGAAATGCAAATCAAAACTACAATGAGGTATCACCTCACACCAGTTAGAATGGGCATCGTCAGAAAATCTACAAACAACAAATGCTGGAGAGGGTGTGGAGAAAAGGGAACCCTCTTGCACTGTTGGTGGGAATGTACATTGATACAGCCACTATGGAGAACAGTATGGAGGTTCCTTAAAAAACTAAAAATAGAATTACCCTATGTTCTAGCAATCCCACTACTGGGCATATACCCAGAGAAAAGCATAATTCAAAAAGACACATGCACCCCAATGTTCATTGCAGCACTATTTACAATAACCAGGTCATGGAACCAACCTAAATGTCCATCAACAAATGAATAGATAAAGAAGATAGAGCACATATATACAATCAAATATTACTCAGCCATAAAAAGAAATGAAATTGAGTTATTTGTAGTGAGGTGGATGGACCTAGAGTCTGTCATACAGAGTGAAGTCAGAAAGAGGAAAAGAAATATCGTATATTAACGCATATATGTGGAACCTAGAAAAATGGTACAGATGAACCAGTTTGCAGGGCAGAAATAGAGACACCGCTGTAGAGAACAAACGTATGGACACAAAGTGGGGAAAGAGGGGGGGGGTGATGGTGTGACGAATTGGGAGATTGGGATTGACATATATACACTAATATGTATAAAATAGGTAACTAATAAGAATCTGCTTATAAAAAATTAAAATTCAAAAAAGTGTATAGAGCATACACAAGTATTTTGTGAGAATGTGAATTCATTTTTCTAAGCATTTTACTTCTCAAGCATTGGCAGTCAAGATATAAAGAGGTTTATGGGTACAGATAAGTGCAGTTAATCTCCTGGTGCAGGGAAAATTCCATGTCAGCTTTGGACTATAACAGTGGTCATACAGGGGCATGAAATGAGTTTTCCTCAGAAGACAATAAATCTTCTTTTTGTGCGGGGTGTATGCGTGTATATGTGTGTGTATGTATCTATGTATAGAAATCTTAATTCATACATTCACTTTTACATGCCCATCTTACTTCTTCCAGTTCTCCCGAGTCTGTGCTCATGACCACACATATTTCCAGGTTATTCCTGATTTAAATCAAAATAATGTTTAGAATATATTAATAACCCAAAATACCTCTCCCTTCCCTCTGCCCCTGCCTCCCTCGTTCCATCCTTCCCCCACTCTTATCCCTCCCTTTCTATCTATAACACTTGATACATAATTCTCACTATATATAACTATATATATGCCATGAGGGAGCCATTATACTGTGAGATACCAGTTAGATTTTTACTTGATATTTTCATAATTTTTCCAATGCCAACAAATGTTGTATCACAAGCCTTGTTGTTTTTTTGTTTTTTTGAAATTTGTCTGCATCTACATTTTCTGCCTTAGATTTTAGTCTGTGGTGTGGCCTGTGTTCATTCAAGGTGCTCAGTGCCCAGCACTGTACCATGGACACTTGGCTCCTTATTAAAACATGTTGTAATAGAACACTAACTAGTGACCTAAGAAGAGGATTAAAATAATCTATCATTTGGGCTTAAAACCCATCTCTGAGGCCTTCCAGCATTATAGCCTTTAGCAAATAAACACAAAATCTCAATTTTCTTATCTATAGCTTTTCTACCTTAGAGGCATTTTTCTGGAATTAATAATGTGTGAATCACTTTTACATCCACAGATGAAAAGCCCTCTCTAAATGCTATGGATCGGTTAATTATACCATAGGGGACATTCGGGTTTATATTGTAAAGCATGCATATTTATAGCTCTTTTATTTTAATGCAGGTTATTTTTACTACTGAGGATGCCTGGTATTTTCTTGTTAATAACTTTGAAAGATATAAATACTATACTGTAGCAGTTAAACCCAAAGGTCAAACGTGCTTGATGCATGAAAGGGGTGCATATATTATCAAACCTTTTTAATCACAGAGTATACATCATTGGTGTTTGCACCCTGTTTAACCCATGAATGGAGAGATTCATTTTAGTATAGAACTCACTATGGGCCTCATTTGTCTATAACATCTTGATATGTAGCCTTGCACGGTCATTAAGAAGTGGTGTTGAATAAATAGTGTTTTTTTCCTGTTTTCTTCAACCCCATTTTATAGTCTTTGTGAAAAAGATGGTTTCAACCATCTGTTTTTCCATCTGATCCACATGTAATAATATACCCATTACATGGAAGCTGATAATACATATAAAAATAAAGTACAGTTCTATTCCTATAGGACCTCAATCTACCGGAGCAGTCAGGAGATAAACAGATTACTTCAATACAACTAGTTCTGTAATAGTGGCTTGAACACAAAACTGTAAGTTCTCACAGAAGGGAGAAACTTCCTTCTTTTGGTGTCTAGGAGAATTTCAAAGAGGAAATGATATGTGACCTTTAGAGTGTGGACCATGAACATGAAAATGGAATCACGTACGTCAAAAGGATCAAAAATGGAAGCCACCACCCCCACCCCCAATGCAACAAACTTTTGTCCCAGCCATCCTGAGACCACCTGCAACTTGCTGTTTTAACTCCCTAGAGACCACAGCATAGCAACCAAGCTGCTGCTGGCAAATGCCTGAATGCTCGCCAGCACTTACTGTAGTTCTGCAAAGATAACCTATATCACTTCTCTGGAATGTCTTTGTCTGTTGCCTTTAGAAACCCCCATCACTTTCTGTTGCCCTCAGAGCATATTTGGGTTGCTCCTCAAATCAGTGCCTCCTGAATTAAAATTCCCAAGACTCCATATAAACTCTGGTTCTTATTTGCAGCCTTCTGCATATCTTGGTCGACAAAATACCATTTATCTAGTTATTTAAGGAAAAGAGGAATCACATAGTAGAATTTCAAAAAAATCTACCCAGGACTGTGTTTAAACAGAGAGGAAGGTCGTCCAGTTAGTTGGATCTGAGGGCTATCATCCTATTTTACCATCCCACACACATTCCCCTCTTTACACCTGACATGTGACTCTGGGACTCACACACGTGTACTATACTTCGGCAGTAATGGTGATTGCACACCATGGGTGTTTTCTCTCCCTCCCCCAACCACCCTTGTTGCTAAGTGTGTCTATTTAACTAAACTCTGCCCAAAGGCAAGTCTGTGAGAGGGGAGAGAAGGGTCTCTGAGAAGGACTGAGAGTCAGAGTCAGGACTGGTAACGAAACAAAAACCCTTATCTACTTAACACTGTACAGATGTGACACCTATTTGGCCTGAGTATCACCAGGCAGTAACATTCCTGAGAATGAAAAGCCAGTACTCTAGTGTGGAGGAAAATCATTTTGGCAAAAGCCTACTTAATGACATTGCTAACCATCTCAAGTTATCCTGGAGATTCTTCTCTCCAGACTTTTTGGTAAGATAAGTACTGCACTTGATGTCAAAACTCTGCTAATGGATACATTATTTTTATATATATATATCTGTATCTATATATATATATCTATGGCCATTTACTAGACGATTTTATGTTAATAAATGGTTTGATATATTTTAGAGTGTATACTTCAACATACAGTATCTAGAAATGTTAATAGCTAGTATTTTAAAAGAATATTTTCTTAGATGTATTTATAGATTCTAAAGAAGTAACACATGGGGGGACTTCCGGGAAGATGGCGGAAGAGTAAGACGCGGAGATCACCTTCCTCCCCACAGATACACCAGAAATACATCTACGCGTGGAACAACTCCTACGGAGCACCTACTGAACGCTGGCAGAAGACCTCAGACCTCCCAAAAGGCAAGGAACCCCCCACGTACCTGGTTAGGGCAAAAGAAAAAACTAAACAGAGACAAACGGATAGGGACGGGTCCTGCACCAGCGGGAGAGAGCTGTGAAGGAGGAAAAGTGTCCACACACTAGGAAGCCCCTTCGCGGGTGGAGACTTCGGGAGGCGGAGTGGGGGAGCTTGGGAGCCGCGGAGGAGAGCACAGCAACAGGGGTGCGGAGGGCAAAGCGGACAGATTCCAGCGCAGAGGATCGGGCCGACCGGAACTCACCAGCCGAGAGGCTTTTCTGCTCGCCCGCCGGGGCGGGCGGGACTGGGAGCTGAGGCTCCGGCTTTTGTTGGAGCGCCGGGAGAGGACTGAGGTTGGCGGCGTGAACACAGCCTGCAGGGCGTTAGTGCACCGCGGCTAGCCGGGAGAGAGTCCGGGGAAAAGTCTGGACCTGCCGAAGAGGCAAGAGACTTTTACGTCCCTCTTTGTTTCCTGGTGCACGAGGAGAGGGGATTAAGAACGCTGCTTGAGAGAGCTCCAGGGACGGGCGCGAGCCGCGGCTAAAAGTGCGGAGCCCAGAGACAGACATGAGACGCTAAGGCCGCTGCTGCCGCCACCAGGAGGCCTGTGTGCGAACACAGGTCACTAGCCACACGCCCTTCCGGGGAGCCTGTGCAGCCCGCCACTGCCAGGGTCCCGGGATCCAGGGACAACTCGCCCGGGAGATCGCACGGCGCGCCTCAGGCTGCAACCTCACGCCGGCCTCTGCCGCTGCAGGCCCGCCCCACACTCCGTGACCCTCCCTACCCCCCGGCCTGAGTGAGCCAGAGCCTCCGAATCAGCGGCTCATTTAACCCCGTCCTGTCTGAGCAAAGAACAGACGCCCTCCGGCGACCTACACGCACAGGCGGGGCCAAATCCAAAGCTGAGCCCCTGGGAGCTGTGAGAACAAAGAAGAGAAAGGGAAATCTCTCCCAGCAGCCTCAGAAGCAGCGGATTAAAGCTCCACAATCAACTTGATATACCCTGCATCTGTGGAATACCTGAATAGTCAACGAATCATCCCAAATTAAGGAGCCCTGTGGATGAAAGGCTCTTGGTGCTGCAGCCAGGAGTCAGTGCTGTGCCTCTGAGGTGGGAGAGCCAACTTCAGGACACTGGTCCACAAGAGGCCTCCCAGCTGCACATAATATCAAACAGCAAAAATCTCCGAGAGATCTCCATCTCAACGCCAGCACCCAGCTTCACTCAACGACCAGCAAGCTACAGTGCTGGACATCCTATGCCAAACAACTAGCAAGACAGGAACACAACCCCACCCATTAGCAGAGAGGCTGCCCAAAATCATAATAAGTCTACAGACACCCCAAAACACACCACCAGACGTGGACCTGCCCACCAGAAAGACAAGATCCAGCCTCATCCACCAGAACACAGGCACTAGTACCCTCCACCAGGAAGCCGACACAACCCACTGAACCAACCTTAGCCACTGGGGACAGACACAAAAAACAACAGGAACTACGAACCTTCAGCCTGCAAAGAAGGAGACCACAAACACAGTAAGATAAGCAAAATGAAAAGACAGAAAAACACACAGCAGATGAAGGAGCAAGATAAAAACCCACCAGACCTAACAAATGAAGAGGAAATAGGCAGTCTACCTGAAAAAGAATTCAGAATAATGATAGTAAGGTTGATCCGAAATCTTGGAGATAGAATGGACAATAGAATGGACAAAATGCAAGAATCAGTTAACAAGGACCTAGAAGAACTAAAGATGAAACAAGCAACGATGAACAACACAATAAATGAAATTAAAAGTACTCTAGATGGGATCAATAGCAGAATAACTGAGGCAGAAGAACGGATAAGTGACCTGGAAGATAAAATAGTGGAAATAACTACTGCAGAGCAGAATAAAGAAAAAAGAATGAAAAGAACTGAGGACAGTCTCAGAGACCTCTGGGACAACATTAAACGCACCAACATTCGAATTATAGGGGTTCCAGAAGAAGAAGAGAAAAAGAAAGGGACTGAGAAAATATTTGAAGAGATTATAGTTGAAAACTTCCCTAATATGGGAAAGGAAATAGTTAATCAAGTCCAGGAAGCACAGAGAGTCCCATACAGGATAAATCCAAGGAGAAATACGCCAAGACACATATTAATCAAACTGTCAAAAATTAAATACAAAGAAAACATATTAAAAGCAGCAAGGGAAAAACAACAAATAACACACAAGGGAATCCCCATAAGGTTAACAGCTGATCTTTCAGCAGAAACTCTGCAAGCCAGAAGGGAGTGGCAGGACATATTGAAAGTGTTGAAGGAGAAAAACCTGCAACCAAGATTACTCTACCCAGCAAGGATCTCATTCAGATTTGATGGAGAAATTAAAACCTTTACAGACAAGCAAAAGCTGAGAGAGTTCAGCACCACCAAACCAGCTCTACAACAACTGCTAAAGGAACTTCTCTAGGCAAGAAACACAAAAGAAGGAAAAGACCTACAATAACAAACCCCAAACAATTAAGAAAATGGGAATGGGAACACACATATCGATAATTACCTTAAATGTAAATGGACTAAATGCTCCCACCAAAAGACACAGATTGGCTGAATGGATACAAAAACAAGACCCATATATTTGCTGTCTACAAGAGACCCACTTCAGACCTAGAGACACATACAGACTGAAAGTAAGGGGATGGAAAAAGGTATTTCATGCAAATGGAAACCAAAAGAAAGCTGGAGTAGCAATTCTCATATAAGTTATATATATATATATATATATATGTAGTTTGCTTGAGTGCAGTGTTTTTTGTTTTCTGTACTGAATTCATTAGCATGGGTCGGTATAAAATTTAGCATAGGTCAATATGTAATTTGTAAACTAATAAGGTCTTAAAAGTGAGGAATTAAGTCTTTTAAATTTAATTATTTATTGTAAAGAGCAGAATAGCATACATAAACAGGTGCCTAAGGAAAACTTGTATGCTAATATGGAACTCTCATGAACACCTTTTTTTTTTCTTCTAACGGTATGATAGTAGGCCATTTGATTATTTTTATGGCTTTAACTTTACAACAATGAAATATTCGTAAATTTTAAAAAGTATTTTTCTTTATTTGATGCGGGTGGGATACTGGAGAAATGAAAGGTCAAACATCTATTGAGGAATCCATACTTGTCTATATATTGTGTACTTTTATTTCAAGAACTGATTTAAAATTCCTAAAAGGATGCTATAATAAGTTATTATGCCATTTTACAGACTGAATTAAGTGAATTTCAGGGAGGTATGAAACTTGCCTAAGGCTATCCAGCTACCAAGCGGTAGAAGTGAGAATTAAATCCAGGTATACCTATAAAAAAAAAATTAAAAAAAAAAAAAGAAGGCGAGGGCAGCACCAGGGTATGGGGTTGTTAGTTTTATAGGGGTGAGTAATTTCATACGCTGATGAGTGGGAGGAGTATTCCAGCTATTTTGGGGAAGGGGTGGGGATTTCTAGGAATTGAGCCACCGCCCACTTTTTGACCTTTATGGTCATCCTTGGAACTGTCGTGGCACCTGTGGGTGTGTCGCTTAGCTTGCTGATGTGTTACAATGAGTGTATACTGAGGCTCAAGGTCTAGTGGAAGTAGACTCGTCCGCCATCTTGGACCTATTTTGTTCTAATCAGTTTATGTTGTGTCCTCGGGCTATGTAATTCTTTTAAAGGTTGTGCCCTGCCCCCTTTCCTCCTGTTTCATATTGAATATATAATATTTACCAGAAAAAAAAAATCAATATAAATTTTATTATTTCACCTATCTTTCCTTCTATAGAACTATTTTAACAAATATAATTTATTCTTTATTTAATGATTAGATTAGATTAGCTTCTCCAAAAAGCAGCCCTTGAGACAAGGATTTCAGTGTGAGTACTTCATCTGAGAGATGATTCCAAGAATTACTGGTGGGAGAATGGAAAATAGAGACAGAAAAAGAAAGTCAGTTTAGGGTGTGTAATTGAGCAGATGTGTACTGTAAGCAACTGAGGTTTGATTCTTCTGGAGACTTTTAAAAATTGGTAATAGGACTTAAAGTTCTAAGAGTATTTAAGAATCCTGAGGGACCATTGTAACATTTGCTACAATGATTGAGGATATTTTAATATTATTCAGTTTCTTTGTACTTAATAATAGCAATTATTCAATAAATCAGTTGATTTAGAAACTTCAGAAAGGTTAATTTTCTACTGAACACAGACCATACTTTGAAAGTTCCTGTATTTTTAGGAATGTATGTGTTAGTGAATGGGAGTTGCATGAATGCATTTCGTATTGTTTTGTTTTCCGATAAAGAGTGTGTCATAGAAAAAGAAAGTGGCAAAAACTGTTATTTCAGCGTTCTGATCATTCAACTTTTAAGAGTACTTTGACTGTATTATACTTGCTGTCCTAAACTTTTATCCAAAAACTGCCAAGTGAAAACTGCTTTTTCATTTCCAATAATTTGCGAATGACCGTTGTCTCTTATATAATGTTCCACGAGAAAATATTTTAGCATATGGCCAGGAAAGTAACATATCCCTTTGGTAATTAATACATGTATTCCTTTCCATTAAAAAAAAAAAAAAAAAAAAAAAGAAGTAACACATGGTTATTGTTCTTAGTAAATTTGATTAGCTCATGTACTAATTGTGGCAACCAGAAAGGATGTGATTGCAAAAGACAACTCACACGACTGAAATGGCAAGGCTTATGAACATACAGTTTATTCTGAGCAAAGGATATGATATAGAAACAGCATCAAAGCCAGGCTGTGTACCACAGCCAAAGACTGCCTCACAGTAGGATCTGAAGAGGCCAGGTTCAAGCACCAATTATCCTCCCTCTGTAATGGCTGTACCAAGACAGCATTTCCCTCAGGAACCACTGATATGTATACAGGACACCGTGAAATCGGGGAGCCCAAAGGGAGTCTCAGCTTGGGTTTCTTATACAATTCTGTTCACTTAGACATATTCTTGCTATGTAACCAGCTTGTGTCAGAGCCCTCTGGGAGGGGTGGGGTGGGGATTCCCCTAAACCAGGTGTAAACCATCAATCTCTATGTAATCAGAAAATAATGCTGAAAAGCTGGTATAAAATGCCCCATATTACCTCTTGAACCCATGGTTACAAAACAACACTATTAATCAGTATGTTTCATGTTTTGACCATTGGTCAGGGTTGGGCAGGTACAGGTCTCACTTTAGCAAGACAACACAGGCCAATTTCAGGCCTACTAGAATTAACACAGCAGAGATGTAACAAAACTCCACAATTCATACTTCTACATTAAACAAATTATTTGTGCAACAGTGTATGTATCTGTAAGCAACAGATTATCGTAAGTTATCTGAAAATTCTCTGAAAACCAAAGGTAATAATTTCTTGAAAAGAAAACATTTTAGATATGAAGAACTAAACAAATATGAGACGCTATGTTTTACTGCTACTGCTTGGTACGCTAGAGCTGTTCTCAAACACTTTGGTCTCAGGACCTCTTTGCAGTCTTAAATATTATTGAAGACCCTCAAAGAGTGTTTTTGTTTGTTGGGGAGGGGGTATATTTATTAATATTTACCCAATTAGAAATTAAAACAAATTAAAGATAATTTTTAAAGAATGATATTTGACAAAATATAAAACATTTACTCAGAAGAGTGGTACTGTTTCACATTTTTGCAAATCTTTTAAATGTCTAGCCTAATAGACAACAGGTGCGTTCTCATACATTCTACTTTAAATCTGTTGTGATGTTACTTTGGTAGAAGTACACATATGAACAAAATATGGCCTCTCATAGAGAAGTATTTGGAAAAGGGGGGCTATTTTAATAGCCTTTTAAGATAATTTTGGATATTCTTTACAAGTGATAGTTTCATAAGAGTTACAATGCAGAATAAAACTATCAATGGACTTTTTGTACTCTGTTACATTAAAATCCATTGATATATCTTACACATTTAATGTATCTTTTATGCGCCTGCAATTTTGTAACATCGAACATTGATCCCTGGAGAATTTTGGTTCACTGACATTTCATTATACAATATAAAAATCATCTTAATACCACCAGTATTGTCATTGCTGTACGCGGGCCTCTCACTGTTGTGGCCTCTCCCGTTGCGGAGCACAGGCTCCGGACGCGCAGGCTCCGCGGCCATGACTCACGGGGCCAGTAGCTCCGCGGCATGTTGGATCTTCTCGGACCGGGGCACGAACTCGTGTCCCCTGCATCGGCAGGCGGACTCTCAACCACTGCGCCACCAGGGAAGCCCCAGAAAAGTCTTTAAGTACTGAGAAGGTGTCACGCTTATGGAAGCATTTACAAGTTTTACAAAATTCTAATTTTTGCATGAAATTTCAAAATTTTTCTTTGGCAACAAATATGTCAATCATTTTCCTTGAAGTGGCAGTCTCACTTTTAATTATTTTCAGACATTATCTTCCAACTGCCCAAGTCTGAATAACCAGTTCTTTTCTGTCAGGAGTTCTTTCAAAATAAAATAAAAATAATGTTCCATGAGGGCTTCCCTGGTGGCGCAGTGGTTGAGAGTCCGCCTGCCGATGCAGGGGACGCGGGTTCGTGCCCCAGTCCGGGAAGATCCCACATGCCGCGGAGCGGCTGGGCCCGTGAGCGATGGCCGCTGGGCCTGCGCGTCCGGAGCCTGTGCTCCGCAACGGGAGAGGCCACAGCAGTGAGAGGCCCGCGTACCGCATAAAAAAATAAAATAAAATAAAAAATAATAATAATGTTCCATGAAAAACAAAACATCTACTTCAGCTAAAACAACTGCACAAATCCCTTGAGACAATATTTACTTTAGCATACAGCAGAAATGCTTTCTCCGTACATCCCAGGTCAACAGACAAAATGCTAAAAGATGTGCAGCAGAGATTTTGGAAACTTAGTATTTTTTTCCCCGCTTTTCCCAGAATATTTTTAAGTGAACCCAGCATTTTTTTTTAAATAGTGGGCATATATTTTGGTGCCACGTCTTGACTTGTTCTAAGGTGACAGCTCTTCAATCCTGTTGCTTTTGTAACTTTGGCGCAAATATTAACACAGTGAAAAAGAAAAATAATTTTTCCGTATAATTATTGATTTCCTTACGTTCACAGACCACCTGAAAATGGTCTCATTGATGCCGAGGCTTCGGCAGAACATATTTTGAGGGCCAAAGGAGAAGTCTAAACACAGACTGAATATATGGATTCAAGTTCTATGTCTGCAATTTTCTAGCTATATTGTTGGGAAAAAAGAATGAGCCATTCGTGGGATCTTTTTTTCCCAAAGTTAACAGCTTATATTTGTAAGGACAAAATGAGGTAATGTAAAGGAATGTTTTACGTAAAGTAATAAATGCTATGAAAATATATTTTAGTTACCACCACCACTGGTGAACACATAAAACAGTTAATAGCATCCCTTTAACATTTAGGTATGCCAGTGCTGTGTACTGGCAATACAATGTTACATGATGTCTTCACGTAAAAAGACTTTTAAGCAATTCAAGTTGAAAGGATCACGAAAATCCATTTACCTCAATTCTGTTGATGTATTAGTAGCTGTAACATTTTAAATATCAGGAAGATACAGATGGTCCATTACCAGAAATAAAACATTACTCTCAGAATATCACTGTACACGTAGAACTGGTAACACCATAACAGATCATAAGAGCCTACCTTGGAGAAGAATCATGGAGCCCCTTCCAATCTGGTTTTCCTTTCTCCTTCTGTCTTATGGTGCTCCGGCCAGTTTGCTCGTCTACCTCTCACTAAGACCCCTGCGTTTCAGCTCACTTCCTTTGGTTTTCTGCTTGGTAGAGAAGCATTCCCGTCTTCTGGGTCTTTTCTCAAAGGACCAACAACTGCTATATCAAGGCTTCTCAAAGCCTTAAGTGCATAAGAATCACTTGAAGAGACTTTTAAACCAATTACTCCTGAGAGCCCACCCTTTGAGACTCTGACTCAGTAGGTGGGGCTCAGGTGTTTGTAAAACATCCCAGGTGATAATCATGTTACTAATCTCAGGACCCCACTTTAAGTAGACAAACTTTTACTAACACAAACCACCTTAAAAATAAACTTCGGGTATGTTATTGTAGGGGAGAAAAATTTGCCACCGCAAAATGCATCTCTTTAGCATGCGGATTATTTGGAGCTGAAAACAATCAAGGTCCAAAAGACTCCCCGAAAATCTTTGACCTTCCCCCTAATTGCCTAAAAGAATGCAGATAGAGGATCTAGGAAGGGAGCCATCACAATAGATAACTATAGCATAATAAGAAGTAGGTGTGATAGCAAAGAGTTAAAATTTCTCTCAGTGTCCCACTTTCTCTGCAGGGCCCAGCAAACATTTGTTTACCAAACATTTATTTTCTATCTCCATGTCAATTGCCTTCCTCCCCTTTGAAATGCCAAACCACTACCCCCAACATCCTCTTTCGTTTTTACCTAAAGATGGTACAGAAGGTGATGGCTTCCACCATTTTGATGTAAGTTACTCAGTTCTTCTGGGTATCTCCCATGTATACATACTATTAAACTTTTGTTTGATTTTCTCCTGTTAATCTCTCTCGTGTCAATTTAATTCTTAGAGCAGCCAGAGGAACCTAGAAGGGTAGAGGAAAATTTCTTCCTCCCTGACACAATCATGCCATCAGAGTCATGGTCTCTTTTTTTTTTTTCTGTCTTACCAAGATAACTAGGCAGGTAGGGCAGGGAAGCAGGGAAAATCGGCATGCTGGATATTTAAAAAAACAAAACAAAAAAACCCCACAAACAAGCAAAAGAAAAGTAAATGCAAGAAAGTAAACAGTTTCTTAATGACGACATTGAATTGGCAGTTTAAATTTAGCTTAAATTTAAGTGAATTAAGGTATGCATGTTAAAAGAAACAGCTGATGGTATTTAATTTTCCCTTTCTCTTATTTTAAAGGCAGTTTCTGTTGACTTTTTTTTTCCTCATGGAATTTTTGTTCCTTATTTGTCTTATAGGTTGCATACTTTAGGACTTGAATTTTCCTTTGGAAATTACCTTTTTGACTTCATGTGAAGTAATTAATTCTTCTTTAATAATAAACCATTTGCAGAAACGTGTTAGCCTAGAAGAAAACTAAAGTTTCTATATCTGTTAAAGGGCAGAAATCAAAGATCCCTAAAAAATGTCTGTCAGGGAGAAGTTGAGTGTATCAATTCTTCTAACGGCCATTTATTTTGGAATGAAGTCTTAGGGGAATTAGCTATGAATGTTCACAATAGTCTGTTAAGTCATATTGGAGGGAAAAACCCAAATGGCTATTTGCTGATTATTTTTGAAAATTTAACGCCCAAACTGGTAACTGAAAGTAACTTTCCAGTAGAAAAACTATTCCAAATACTTAGCCCATCTTGCAGAGAACTTTTAGAGAATACAGCACAATTGCTAAACACATCCATGAATGAGATACATACATGCAAGGCGGGTGGTGGTGGGATAGAGGGGTACAGAAAGTTTACTCTGTAAATATGTTTTAATGATGAGGTGGATGCTTGAAACTGCTTCAAAGTCAGTAATGTTTTGAACACTAGGACGTAGTTCTACGCTTAAATTGTGCAAATATTAAAGACCATGTTTAAAGGTAATGGACCAGATCAACCATTCTCTTTCCATGTTTGAGAAAATTTCCCTGAATTACTCCTTTTAGGGCTTTAGTAGCCAAAGTTATTTCATCTAGTTCAATCATTATAGCATTTAGAAGGTGTCTAGATCTCATTTTGTTTATCATGGCATTGTATATGAATGAAACTTCCAGAATAAAGAACTATTAAACAAATTGGCTTTATTAGGTGATTCATGTATCAGACAACATACTATCTAGCAACTAGAAGGCACTTTGAGGGGATGTACAAAATGGAAGGTTTTTACAGGAAGAAAAGTGGGGCAAGGGAGCTATTAGTAAGAGAAAAGAAATTTTTTAGGCCAGGACAACGTTGGAGGCAGGGGGAGGGTGGGTGGTGGAAGGAATGGCGAGGGTTTTATCATGTAGATTGCCTCTTCTTCCACTGGGGGAATAGAGAGGGTCTACGTGACAGATCAACTTTTTGAAGCTGATCAGAAAATTCTTAGATTGGTTGATTAAGATTACCTATCTACAGAAAGTCAAAACTGCAATTAAGTCTTGATTTACTATTGAAACCCAGCAGGACCCTGTCGGGGCTTCCCGAGTACAAAGCCTTTCCCTGTCCCTGTTTTCTTATTTACAGGATAAAGGCTTCAGCCTCCCAGACCTTCCCGGGGTACCAAAGAGGAGATTCAAACAGTTGCTAATCAAGGAAGGGAGGGAATGCAGAAACAAAGAAGCAGTGAGAAACAATAGTGCAGCCTTTAAAGCAGGATCCTAGTACCTCAAGGAATATATACATATCAATATTTTTGAGTCCTTCTGCAGGAACTAAGGCTCCCACCCAGGTGGAGGATGGTAACTTCAGGCTGAGCACAGGATTCCTGGAGCACCGCCCTGTTACACCCTGCAGCCCTTACCCCAAATTTTGCCTATGAAAACTTCTCCCCCAAAACCACTGGGGAGTTTGGGGATTTTGAGCATGAGCCACCCGTTTCTCCTTGCTTGGCCCTGAAATAAAACTTTCTCTAATCCAAACTCCGACATTTCGGTTTGTTTGGCTTCACTGTGCGTCAGGCGCAAGAACTTGTGTTCGCTAACACTGTCATGGTGGGTAAATGACTCTACTTGGGGCCTGTTATTTCTTTTCTAACAGACCTTTAAATGCCTAAATGCTGTACCTTTGTTATTTCTTCTCCCTGAATGGGAGATCAGCAAATGCATACACAACATTGTAAATCAACTATAATCCAATTTAAAAAAAAAAAAAAAGCAAATGCTTTTCAGAAGGGAGACACATGAGCTTAATCTTGGATTAATTGGCATAACTCAGATGAAGGAGGGAGGATATCCTGAAGCACAGAGATCATGGAGAATATGTTACAATCTTCAGCTCATTCTTAACACAGTATAGAGATCCATGGGGATCTTATTAAGATCTATGTTAAATCATGTCATTTCTCAAACATGCTGATAGCTTCCCATATTACTAAAGACAAAGTACTTACGATTCCTTTAAGGCACTATATGATCTAGCCCCCTTTTATTTCACTTTCCCTTTGTTCCCTTTGCTTGAGCCACAGGCCTGATTACTCCTCAAACAGGCCATTGAAACTACCTGCTCAGTACTGTTAAAAAACAAAATTCAGCTGAGTAAATTTTAAAGCTCTAATTGACTTTACTGAATGGTTCGTGAATTGGGCAGCACTCCACCTGAGGAGTAGAGGGGAGCTCCAAAGCGCTACAGAAAGGGAAAGGTTTTTAAAGACAAGGTAGTCATAAATGAAAAAAAATCATTTCAGGCTCAGATCATTCAACCAACCTATGGGGTACAGAAGGGGATCTATGGGGCAGATGACCTCATCTTCCTTTGGGGGACGGAGAAGGCCCTTGTGATAAGTTACCTCATTGGTGCTGATCAGAAAATTCCTGACTGACCGGTTAAGACTACATTTCTGGGGGACGTTGACCTTCAATTAGGTTAGTGGTGTGGCCTAGCATAAGTGACTCCATTTTGGGCCTGTGATTGGTTTTTTCATTTTGTTTTGCTTTTAAACAGTACCACTGCTTTTGCTGGTGGGCGTAGGAAAAATAATTTTTCCTCTACCTTTCTAGGTTATTGGCTGAGACACCCATGTAGTAAAAGACAGATTAACAGAAGAAAAACAAACAGAAGTTTCATAGCATGTATACCTCCTGTATACATGGGATATGCCAGGAAAACTATAAACTAGTTACAAAAGGTCACAAATTATATGATTTCCTTTATAGGAAATGCCCAGAATACGCAAACCCATAAGAACAGAAAGTAGATTAGTGTTTGTCAAGGGCCTGGGGGGGTGGGTGGTTGGAGGGTGGAGGGAATGGACAGTGATGATGAAAATGTTTAGGAATTAGCAGTGATGATTGCACAGTTTGTGAATATACTAAAAACCACTGAACTGTACACTTTAAAATGGTGAATATTTTGTATGGTATGTGAATTTTATCTTAATTTTTTAAAAAGATTCAAAACCACAAGCCAGGGTGTGAACAGTTAACCACTATTCTATACTGCCAGCTGCGTTATTATGTAGTATTTCTAAACTCTGCTGAATTGCTTACTACTTTCAATTGTTTTTCTAGGTTAGTGATTCCCTGACTAGCTTTTGCAATACCAGGGATATCTCTAATGACCAATGGGTGTCAGAATTATCAGCTCCCAATATTTTTCATTTAAGAATTATAAGACTGTTAAAAAATATTTGACTCCTATATTGCAAAATACCTTTAGGAAGTACAGGAGGAAGTGGTATGACCAAAAAAATTAAAAAATAAAACAGCGGGACCTTCAAGATGGCAGAGGAGTAAGACGTGGAGATCACCTCCCTTCTCACAAATACATCAAAAATACATCTGCAGAGGGTGGGAGGGAGGGAGACGCAAGAGGGAAGACATATGGGAACATATGTTTATGTATGACTGATTCACTTTGTTATAGAGCAGAAACTAACACACCATTGTAAAGCAATTATACCCCAATAAAGATGTTAAAAAAAAAAAATACATCTGCATGTGGAACAACTCCTACAGAACACCTACTGAATGCTGGCAGAAGACCTCAGACTTCCCAAAAGGCAAGAAACTCCCCATGTGCCTGGGTAGGGCAAAGAAAAAAGAAAAAGCAGAGACAGAAGAATAGGGACGAGACCTGCACCTCTGGGAGGGAGCTGTGAAGGAGGAAAAGTTTCCACACACTAGGAAGCCCCTTCACTGGTGGAGATGGGGGACGGGCAGGGGGGAAGCTTCAGAGCCATGGAGGAGAGCGCAACAACAGGGGTGCTGAGGGCAAAGCGGAGAGATTAGCACACAGAGGATCAGTGCCAACCAGCACTCACCAGCCTGAAAGGCTTGTCTGCTAATGCCCCGGGGCAGGTAGGGGCTGGGAGCTGAGGCTCAGTCTTCCGAGGTCAAATCCCAGGGAGAGGACTGTGGTTGGCTGCTGAACAGAGTCTGAAGGGGGCTAGTGCGCCACAGTTAGCCAGGAGGGAGTCCGGGAAAACGCCTGGACCTGCCTAAGAGGAAAGAGACCATTGTTTCCTGGTGCGCAAGGAGAGGGGATTCAGAGCACCGCCTAAACGAGCTCCAGAGACAGGCACAAGCTGCGGCCATCAGCACGGACACAAGAGATGGGCATAAAATGCTAACACTACTGCTACAGACACAAAGAATCCTGTGTGCAAGCACAGGTCACTACCCACTCCTCCCCTCCTGGGGGCCTATGCAGCCCGTCACTGCCAGGGTCCCAGAACTAGAACAAAAAATTTCACAATTTGTATGGAAATACAAAAGAACCCGAATAGCCAAAGCAATCTTGAGAAAGAAAAATAGAGCTGGAGGAATCAGGCTCCCTGACTTCAGACTCTACTACAAAGATGCAGTAATCAAGACAGTATGGTACTGGCATAAAACAGAAATATAGATCAATGGAACAGGATAGAAAGCCCAGAGATAAACCCATGCACATATGGTCACGTTATCTTTGATAATGGAGTCAAGAGTATACAAATGGAGGAAAGACAGCCTCTTCAATAAGTGGTGCTGGGAAAACTGGACAGCTACATGAAAAAGAATGAAATTAGAACACTCCCTAACACCATACACAAAAATAGACTCAGAATGGATTAAAGACCTAAATGTAAGGCCAGACACTATCAAACTCTTAGAGGAAAACATAGGCAGAATACTCTATGACATAAATCACAGCAAGATCCTTTTTGACCCACCTCCTAGAGAAATGGAAATAAAAACAAAAATAAACAAATGGGACCTAATGAAACTTCAAAGCTTTTGCACAGCAAAGGAAACCATAAAGAATACGAAAAGACAACCCTCAGAATGGGAGAAAATACTTGCAAATGAAGCGACTGACATAGGATTAATCTCCAAAATATACATGCAGCTCAATATCAGAAAACAAACAACCCAATCCAAAAATGGGCAGAAGACCTAAACAGATATTTCTCCTATGAAGATATACAGATTGCCAACAAAAACATGAAAGGATGCTCAACATCACTAACCATTAGAGTAATGCAAATCAAAACTACAATGAAGTATCACCTCACACTGGTCAGAATGGCCATCATCAAAAAATCTACACACAGTAAATGCGGGAGAGGGTGTGGAGAAAAGGGAACCCTCTTGCACTGTTGGTGGGAATGTAAATTGATACAGCCACTATGGAGAACAGTATGGAGGTTCTGTAAAAAACTAAAAATAGCACTACCATATGACCCAGCAATCCCACTACTAGGCATATACCCTGAGAAAACCATAATTCAAAAAGAGTCATGTACCACAGTGTTCATTGCAGCACTATATACAATAGCCAGGACACGGAGGCAACCTAAGTGTCTATCGACAGATGAATGGATAAAGAAGATGTGGCCCATGTATACAATGGAATATTACTCAGCCATAAAAAGAAACGAAATTGAGTTATTTGTAGTGAGGTGGATGGACCTAGAGACTGTCATACAGAGTGAAGTAAGTCAGAAACAGAAAAACAAATACCGTATGCTAACACATATATATGGAATCTAAAAAACAAAGGAAAAATGGTTTTGAAGAACTTAGGGGCTGTACAGGAATTAAGATGCAGATGTAGAGAATGGACTTGAGGACACGGGGAGCGGGAATGGTAAGCTCGGGCAAAGTAAGAGAGTGGCATGGACATATATACACCTCCAAATGAAAAATAGATAGCTAGTGGGAAGCAGACACAGCACAGGGAGATCAGCTCGGTGCTTTGTGACCACCTAGAGGGGTGGGATAGGGAGGGTGGGAGGGAGGGAGACACAAGAGGGAGGAGATATGGGGATATATGTATATGTATAGCTGATTCACTTGGTTATAAAGCAGAAACTAATACACCATTTTAAAGCAATTATACTCCAATAAACATGTTAAAAGAAATAAGTAAAATGCTTAAAAAAATAAAATAATCGCAGTGCTACAACTTCAAAAAAATTATTTATGTAATTCTCTATGCTCTACTATTTTTATAATATATAATTTATACACATACACATATACATATATATGTATATATACATATATCTCAGGTAAAAATGTTATTGTTTTTTTCTGCTTTTTGAACTTAGAAATTCACATTTTCATATTGATACATTTAGCATTTTCAATAGTGACCCACTGGCCAATCATTTCAATATAATTTGTTTAGATCTCAGTTTCCCAAATAGGGATTGAATCCGGGTCACAGTGGTGAAAGCCTGGAATCCTAACCACTAAGCCACCAGAGAACACCCCCCACACCCCCAGTTTTGAATTTTTATAAGCTCATGAAACATTAAGTCACCAGCATTGAAGAGAGGTGACGTAATTTTTCTGATATTCTTTACCATGTTTTTCTAGGCTCATTTGCTGTCTCCTACTCCTCTCCTAGACCTCCTCCAAATACTGGAGTGCCCCACAATTCATTTCTGTGACCTCTTATATTTTCACTCTAGTTTTATAATTTTGATGATCTTATATAGTCACACATCCTTAAATTTATCTATATGCTGATTACTATTAAATGTATGATTCCAGCCCATTCCTCTCTTCTGACCTCTGGACTTCTATATCTACCAGACTATTCAATATTCACTTGTGTCTCTGCTGGATATCTCAAGCACAGAATGTCCAAGACTGAGATTCTATTTTTTCTCCCCATTCCTGCACCCCTTTCAGTTTTAACTAGGTTAGTTAATGACAGCTATATCCTTACGCTTCTTCAGTCAGAATATTTGATGTCATCTTTGACTCCTCTCATTCTCTTACAACCCATATCCATCCTGTCACAATGTATCATCTCTACCTTCAAAGTACACACAGAATGTGACTGCTTTTCAGGGTTATTGTATAGTACAATTCCAGGAAGCATGTTAATATGCATGCCATGTTGAAACTGAGCAGGACCCTGTGGTGCTCCTGGGCACAGAAGCCTTTCCTTGTCCCCCATTCCTTGTTTGCTGGGAGTAGACTCCATCCTCCATGACCTTCCCTGAGTCCCAAAGGGCAGATTCGAACAGTTGCTAATCAGGGAGGGGATGCAGAGAAAAGGGAGGAGCGGCCAAAAACAACAGTGCAGGCTTGGGGCAGGGTCCTGGTTCCACCTCAAGGGATACACAGAACAATATCTTTAAGCTCTTTTGCAGAACTAAAACCCCCAACAAATGGAAGATGTTAGCATTCTTCATTCCAGAGAGGACAACCTGAGGCCACATTAAAGGAACCAGAGAAGCTCATCAAGAGACTAACTGAGACCAGATTAAAGGAATCAGAGAAGGTCATCAAGAGACTACCTGAGACCAGATTAAAGAAGTGCAGGCCCTGCACACACCCTAATCCTTATAAGCAACCCCACCCTTGAACCATTGCTATAAAACTCCTCACCAAATCCTCCCAGGTTAGGACACACAGTTTTTGAGAGGCTAGCCCACTGTGCCCCCTTTGCCTGGGAAAGCAATAAACCTATTCTTTTCTATTTCACCCAAAACTCTATCTCTGAGATTTGGTTCGGCACCTGTGCACAGAGGCCAAGTTTTTGGCATCGATGTGAATGTTGCCCCCTAAAACAGTACAGTGCATAACCACTCACATAGATTGCAAAGTTAATATACCCCTGCTACTGTGAAATATGATGTCTGTGTTCACCACTTCCACTGATATGACCCTGATCCAAGCAACCATAAATTTTTGCCTGGAATACTATAATAACTTTGTAAAAGGCCCTCTTGAATCCACTGATAAAATATACATCTCATCCTGTCATTCTTATGCCCAGAACCTTCTAGATTCCCATCGCAATCACAGTAACAGCCATATATTTATACAAGGTCTAGCCCTCCTCTCATCACCCCTTTTAACTTTATCTCCTACTACTCTTCCACTTGCTCACTCTGTTCTAGTCATCAGTTTCTTTCTTGTTTCCTGAATAAGCCTGTCATGATCTTGTGCTATTTCATTCTGAAATAATCTCACCCCAAACATCTGCATAGTTTCCTATCCCAGTTTCTTTGAGTCTTATATGCAACATGTCACTTTCTCAATAGGCCCTTGTTTCACATCCTATCTAAAATCTCAGCACCTTTTTCCCTTTACAGTTATTGTTAGTAATTATTACCCTCTAACATATTATATATTTCATTTCTTTATTTTCTCTCTTACTTCTTAAGATGTAATTTCCACGAGTGCAGATATTTTGCCTCTTTTGGTCACTCACATTTCCATAGTATCTAGAAAAGTGTCTGGCACATAGTTACTGTTTGAAAACCATATGTTGAGTTAAACAATATTTAAAACTTTGTAAATATAACTGAGTTTCTATTAAATGTAACCACAAGGAATCCAAAATGATATAACCATCAACTTACTGACCTGTGATAAAGTGATTTAAGAATAAAATGGGTGTTCAGCTTCTCTTGACTCTTGGCAAGAACACTGTCAATGTAGCTGGAAAAACATCACCTATAAAAATAGTATACAAATACATTAGAATGACCATTCCACCACCATATAGGTTCTTCTCTATCTTCCCTCATTGATTTCATTATTCCATAGATGTTTTTGGTATTTACTAGAGAGTCACAGGAAATATGTGTATCATAAAAAGAAAAGAGTCCCATACTTATATGGTTTAAATATAAATTTTATTGGGAAAACTTATAGGGAGAAAGTCTACAGTGAACAAAATCTTCTGTTTTATTATTCTGGATCTGGCTTAGCTAGATGTACCAGGAAAAGTGATCCAAAAGAGAAAACCCCACCCACCATGTTGCTTGATGTATTTATAGGAAAAGTACATGAGGGACAGTTTATCTAGTCAATTACATAATAATGGAAGTTTCTTCTTTTTTTTAATGGAAGTATAACTGACTTACACTATTATATTAGTTCCAGGTATACAACGTAGTAATTTGATATTTTTATACATCACAAAATGATCTTGTTTGAAGAAGCCTGTCAAATAGAAGTCTTGGAGGAGATGTACCCACCCTTGCACCAGCAGTTTGTGTAAAGCAAAAGATAGAGCCATACAGATTTTTAAAAGTGGGCACCTACCAGTTTGAGAACTTGGATAAATGTGAGCCTTAGTTGAAATTTTATTTCCATTTCACAATGGAACTTTCTGGGACTTATCTCAATACATGGGATCTTAATTGACAGAACCTGTGGCCAGTTGGAAATGTTGGGTCGGTTAGTAAAAAATTTTCCTTCAGTGAGATGATCTGTTTCTATTGGGTTCACTAAGATGCAAGGCACTTCACCTCAAAAATCATGTAACAGGACAGTTTATTAAACATGTACATGAAAGTGCATGTTACAATGACTGGTTTATGATGGACAGTCAGTAATTATTCATTGACTCTAAATGTGAAACAAAAGAAGCGGGGTTGTTGATGAGAATGTAGCCAGGACTATTCTACACGCTTAGTGCATCATATTTCATTTATTTCTCACATCAACTCTGTGATGTACCTCCTATTATTCTCATCCCCACTTCACATATGATGAATTTGAGGCTCAGAAAATTGTCTCAAATCACACAGTTTTTAAGAAAAGGATTATAAACCAAATCCTGGCATGTTTCTTCCATTCTACACTCTTAACCACCAAGCATATTGCCTCCCAATTTCCTTCCATAAATTGTTCAGTAAGATAATATGAAGAAGGGGCAAATAAATCTTTCTTTCTTTCTTTCCATGGTAAAAAAAAAAATCTACAATAATATTGAGTTTTGTGCAAAAAGGGAAGTAGTTTCTTGTGTTTCATATTTGTACTATCCCATGCTATTAGTATAATGAAAATAGTGAAGAAATAAGGATCTGCTTCTGTGACTGTAGTAACTTAATTAAAAGCAAAGTCATTTAAATTTTCTTTCCCCTTTCTATCAAAGGAGTTAGTTGTCCACTTCACTTCTCAGGGCTACGGATATTAATGAATGAATGGCTGTAATAGGGTTGGAAAGTTTAGAGGAAAGAGTGTACAAGAATGAATCATAAATTGTATGGTTCAGATTTCCATTCTTAGATTCAAAACCCTTTAACAAGGTGAACGAGCACTGATAAAAAGCACATAGAACAGGAAAATGTTATGTCTGAACACAGGGAGGAAAGTATAGGCTTAAAAATGGAAGTTGTCAGTGTCTCTGGAAAGACATAATTGTGTTTGGGAAGATTTTAAAGGTTAATAAAATGTTTATCTCCTACTTTTGTCTTTTGGGGAATAAATGTAAATTATTGACATGATAGTTACAGAATATATCATGGTGTCCTATGGGGTCATTAATTCAATATTCTCCATATCTAAATTAACAAAGAGAATTATATTTCTACTTATGCTTGTAGATTTGCTGTGAGAGAAGTTGATCTGGATAGGAGTTATTCGCATCACATGTCTGTTTCTTTGCAATTATATGTTTCATGTTTCTAGGCCTGATTAGTCACTTGAACATCATCCTGATCATATACCAGGTACCTAATTATTGTTTAGCAGTAGCCATAAAATACACATGAATCCTTGTCAAGAGTCCTTTGAGCATTTTTTAGATTGCCCTTTTAGTTGTTTTTTTTCTGTGTCTCCCTACTATCTTTGGAAATCAAATAAAAACTTAGCAACTCAAATGTATTTTGAAAAACAAATAAAAAAATACAAGTTTAGCTGTCTAGAGTTTCCAATTCACCAATGTGATTGTGGCAGGCAGGATAATGCCCCCCAAAGATTTCCATATCCTGATCCCTGGAACCTGTGAATATGTTAGTTTACACAGCAAAGGAGAATCAAAGTTGTAGATGGAATTAAGGTTACTAATCACATGACCTTGAAAGGGGAAGATTATCCTAGATTACCTGGGTGGATTCAGTAGAATCACAATGGTTTTTACAGGTGCAAAGGGAGGCAGGAGAAGAGAGCAGAGAAGGGGATTTGATGGGATAAGAGGCTAGAGTGATGTGACTGTTGACTGAAGATAGAAGAAGGCCATGAGTCAAGGAATTCAAGTAGCCTCTAGAAGCTGGAAAAAGCACGAAAACAGATGGTCCACTAGAGCTTCCAGAAAAGAACGCAATCCTGCCAATTTCACGATTTTAGCCCATTAAGACCCTTTTTGGAATTCTGACCTTCAGAACTGTAAAGTAATAATTTTATGTTGTTTTCATCCATTGTTTGTGATAATTTATTACAGTAGCAATGGTAACCAAATACAGTAGTTTAAATTTTTCCAATGCTAAAATCAAATAAAAATAGAATGTTTTAATTGACTTCAGTTACATTGAAAAATGCAATACAAGCACACCTCAGAGATATTGCAGGCTCAGTTCCAGACCACCGCAGTAAAGCAAATATTACAACAAAGTGAGTCATAAGAATCTTATGGTTTCCCAGTGCATGTAAAAGTTATGTTTACACTATGCTGTAGTCTATTAAGTGTGCAAAAGCATTATGCCTAAAAAACAATGCATATACCTTAATTAAAAATTACTTTATTGCTCACAAATGCTAACCATCATCTGAATCTTCAGTGAGTTGTAGTAGTAACATCAAAGATTACTAATCACAGATTACCATAACAAATATAATAATAACGAAGAAGTTTGATATATGGGGAGAATTACCAAAATGTGACACAGAGACATGAAGTAAGCAAATTTTGCTAGAAAAATGGTACCAACAGACGTGCTCCATGCAGGGTTGCCACAAACCTTCAATTGGTAAAAAAAAAATGCATTATCTGTGAAGTGCAATAAAGTGAAGCGCAATAAAACAAGGTAGGCCTTTAATTGCTAACTTTGGACTTTATCACTGGTTAATAATTAGTTATTTTAAATACACTGGTAATTGGATTTAAGTAAATTTTATTCTTTCAGTATTCTTTTAAAAACCCATCTATATACATATTTATTCATGAATTGATGAGGCTGCCTGCCATTATCTAAAAGTATTAGGATTAAAATGGATATAAAGTAACCAGAGAACACAGGAAAGGTAAAAATATAGTTTATATGAGAATATGCATATTTAAATATGCAGAGGAAAGAATGAAAGACGTAGTGATGATGTAAACTAAGATACGTTTTTATAGGTTTATGGAGTTATGGAAAACTATAGTTTTAAATTTTGGCATTTTCTTAATTGCTACAAAGAATAATCATTGGTTTTTATGAGAGTAAGGAGATAGATGGTTTTTTTTAATTTTAAAATTTATTCTTATTTATTTTTAATTGTGGTAAAATAAATATAACATTTATCATTTTAATCATTTTTAAGTGTATATAGTTCAGTGGCATTAAATACACTTACATTGTTGTAAGTCAACAATCACCATATCCATCACCATAGCTTTTTTTATCTTATAAAACCAAAACTCTGTACCCATTAAACAATAACTTCATTCCTTGCTTTCCCTAACCCCTGGAAACCACCATTCTACTTTCTGTCTCTATTAACTACTCCAGGTACCTCATATAAGTGGAATCATATAGCATTTACCCTCTCATGACTGTCTTATTTCACTTGGCATAATGTTTTCAAGGTTCACCCATGTTGTAGCTTGTGTCAGAATGTCCTCCGTTTTTAAAGCAGAAACATATTCCATTGTGCAAATATGCCACATTTTGTTGATTCATCTGTTGACAAATACATGGTTGTATATCAATTATATCTCAATAAAGCTGAAAAAAATTAAATAACCAGAAATAAGACAAAATAATTTAGACTTAATATAATTTTCATCTTCTAGATCTTTGGCAAAAACTTTGTGTATATTCATAGACATTCTTTCTCAGGAAAGTCAATATACTCCTTATTTTAAGGTAATAAAATGAAACTCTGAATGAAAACTATTTTCTTACAGGAACTAATGTTTTTAATGTTAAGACTTTCCTTCCTTCCTCCCTTCTCTTTCTTTTTCTTCTTCCCTACCTTCTTTCCTTTCTTTCTTCTTTCCTTCCCTCTTTTATTTCTTCCTCCTTTCCTTCTCTTTTTTCTTCCTCTCATTCCAGTTTACACTAAAGTAGTGAACTGCTCACTTTTCAAAGTCCAGCCTTGAAGTATCCTCATTTTGGGGGTGAGACACCTTTAATCTAACAGCCCACATTAGGTAATATCCTAATATTGTTTCCTAGTTGCATTTTAAACTGGAGGTATTAGCAAAATAAATAAAATCTCTAAAATATATTAAGTGCCCATATGTACATGGAATTTAATAGACTCAACTAGAAAACTAATAGAGAAATACTCTATCCACATCTAAAAAAAATAACCATGTGAGGATTTCTTTATAATGATGTAGGGGAGAAAAATTTTCCACCCTAAAATGTCTCTTTGGCATGTGGATTATTTTGAGCTGAAAAAAATCAAGGCCCAAAAGATTCCCAAAGAAGCTGACCTTCCCCCAACTGCCTAAAAGAATTTAGATAGAGGGCCTGTTCCCAGAATAGAAAGATCACCAACCAAAAATATGGGTGAAGTGTGGTGCCAAAGACTGGACAGGGCCTAGAGATTAGAGTCCATCAGTGTCTTATTGTCTCTATATGGGCCGGCGAACATTTGCTTACCAAATATTTGCTTTTCTATCTCCCTGTGAATTGCCTCCCTACTCTTTCAAGTCCCAAAACATTACCCCCAACATCCTCTTCTGTCTTTGACTGAAGATGGTATTGGCAAGTTACTCGGTTCTCCTGGGTCTCTCCCATGTATACACATTAAACTTTTATTTCTCCTATTAATCTATCTCAAGTTAATTTAATTCTTAGATCGGCCAGAGGAACCTAGAAGGGTAGAGGGAAATTTTTTCCTCCTCGACAATGCTCACTTAGAATATTGGTAATAACATTATAAGATTCAGAGAAGTTATCACATTGCATCTTATCTAAGGATAATTAGGTAGCAGGCCAGTGTTAATCCTTTAATGAATGACACATTAGGTGATACAGGAAAATCCCTCTATTAAATGTTGTGTGGAGGTAGTGGGGTAATCCTAACTATAAGGCAGTTGCTGATAGGATACTTACAATACTTGCATACTATATACTTTGACTACTTAATTAAAAGCTATACATAGTGTATGCAAATAATACATTCCCAAGAGTAAGTATGCAGTAGAAATACAAAATGATGAAGAACTTCCTATTAAATTGACCAGAAATTGATGTAGGTGCTTTCATTTGCTTTATTCAGTATTAAAATCTTGACTTTTTTGTGATTGATTTGTTTTAAGGTTAACTGTTCCATACACAGCAGGTATTCCATAAATAATGTTGACTGACAGATGGTTAAATGTTAGAATGTGCTTCATCCTTACAGGTAAATAGACACCTGGTGATTGATTATGGTCAAATATTCTTTAAGATAAATTTTGTGTGTGTTTCAGAATAATTACTTGCTAAGTTTAATTCTGAATTTAGAATGGTTTATAACTATCATTAATTAGTCTGATTTCGTTTTTATTATGGGGTTGAATCCAAACTGGTTAAAATGTTTTAGTGCCACACTATTTACTGTTCAAAATTCTATTTTTAAAACTTTAAAGATATACAAGGTAGTTTTTCTTCTACTATTGTTGTAGTAAATTCCAGGAGAGTAACTCTAAAAAGACTGCTGCTTAATCATCAATGAGAAAATCAGCAGATTCTCTGTTCATTTCTTTTAACTCATGAAGCTAAGTTATATGAAGTCCGTTCCCTCACAAGGTACGATAGTGTTCGATAACTTTAACCATGATTTTTCCCAACAGGGCAATAACTCTTTCAGGATCCTACTCTTTAAAGCACTAGGGACCTATTAACTCCATATTGTGAAGATAATTCATGCACATGTAAATGTCCTCATTTAAATGTTTCACCTCATTTCTTCCAGTATGTAGAGTTCAGAGGACTTAGGTTCTTTGCAAATAAATTCATGCCAGAACCCCAGGTATGGTTATCCAAATGAACAAATATATCGGACAGAAAAGGTTAAAATAGGTGACTTGAATCACCCCATAACACACCTTAAGCATGTATTTTTTTATAATATTCAATGGCATCTTTATTCAGACATTTTCACAATCTACATCTGAGTGTTTGTAGGTTAAAAACTACATCGAGGGCTTCCCTGGTGGCGCAGTGGCTGAGAGTCCGCCTGCCGATGCAGGGGACACGGGTTCGTGCCCCGGTCCGGGAAGATCCCACATGCCGCGGAGCGGCTGGGCCCGTGAGCCATGGCCGCTGAGCCTGTGCGTCCGGAGCCTGTGCTCCACAACGGGAGAGGCTGCAGCAGTGAGAGGCCCGCGTACCACAAAAAAAAAAAAAAAAAACTACATCGAGATAATATTTTATTTTAATCCACTGATTTAATAATATTTTATCTGAGTACTTCTCCAAACTAAATGGTCAGGTCATGTCAGCTCCCAAACTGATATTAGAATAATATTAAAACAAAGCATAGAAAATTAAGTAAAATAATCAAAAGGCTATACTTGTGATCTGGAAAATAGTAATAGGTAACATGTCAGACATGCTTACATGGTGGTGTCCTGAATATCACTGAATGAGGATTTGTTAAGATAATACATGACACATTCTGATACATTCTTTTTGTCCCCTTCAACTAATGACACATGTTGTTGTTGGAAAGACAATTAACTAAAACTTTCCCTGAAATTCCCTTTCATGACACCAGATGGTGCTTCCAATTATGAATTGGTTCTAAATAAAGAATTCTTTGGAAATGCTATAGAATAATAGCACTAAAGGAAAATTTTAGAAGATCCAGCCACTTCTCTCCTCCCACCCCCACATTAACAAATGAAGAAGTTCTAAAAAGTTAAATGGCAAGTAACATTACCAATGTCCCCCAGGTTTTTGATGACCGATTTGGGCAGGAACCTAAGGATCCTGACACCCAGTTGTTTGAATTAGTTTTCATTATTTTGTGCTAAAGATCCTGTTTCTGCACTCATAGCTACAGGTGACTGTTTACACAATATGTAATAGGGAATTGCTCTATGTAGATGTGTGTGTGTGGACATGTGCACTTGTGTCTAATTAAAAAAAAACTCAAGTCATTTCCTTCCATTGTTATATCAACCTCATGTTAACCAATTCAACAATATTTTATAAAAACCTTATATCTTCTCAAAGGATTTTTTTTCTAAGTTGGGCCACATAAATAGCTCTATTTCCAGGTAACACTATTTTGTAGAATTCTATTTACCAAAAGAATTTAGCTAGAATGTGTAAATCATTTATTCCATATTTACTGATAAATATATCATACTTTAAAAAATATTTCCAGTAAGAACTTAGGAATTGTCATACAAGGTTTGGACTACTCTGTATACTACCCAAACTCTATGCTGTCTCAATGAACACATCCAATAGGGATCTTAGAGGAAATATGAGAGGAGGCATGATTTTTCCCCTGACGTCATTTTAAAAAGTAAAAGATGTAGCTTTAAACACAGTAGCTCACCATTCTCCAATAATAGGTCTCTCTAACATGGACTTATCAATGTTTTTTGTTTTTTTCATCTGCACAGCCTCTTGTAATATTAGAGAAAGTTCTCACTGCCATTTTTCAAAAAGATGATGGATCAGTTTTTCTCAGTCACAAGCCTTAGGAAGTGTCTGACTAGCATAAGCAAAAATTTGAAAGAGAGTGCAGCAGGGTCACAAATCAATGAATAAAACCATATGACATTATAAAATATAGGTAGGGAGACCCAGTTCCAAGGAGGGTGGTAAGAAGGAAATAGGGAATCTGGGTCTAGGAGGCAGCCCCAAATAGTACAGTTTCTAATATAATCCTATGTTTGCAGGCTGGTACTTTTTAAGTGTAAGAGCATGAGTGAATTGAATTAAACTAGGATGCATTGATATGTATCCTTAATTAAAATTATGATATGTATTGTTTATCTACTATTTATCATGGCATCATCAATTCCCTATAAATATTTAACAATTCTCTGCAATTTGTCAGATATCGTGTCTCTTTTATCTCATTGTATGGATGGATCCCTAAAATACATTACATGTCAATGATTTAACAAATATATTGATAATACACAAATGGGCAGAGGACCTGAATAGACATTTTTCCAAAGAAGACGTGAAAAATGGCCCATGGGCACATAAAATGATGCTCAACATCGCTAATCAGGGAAATGCAAATAGAACCACAGTGAGATATCACCCCATACCTGTTAGAATGGCCAGTATCCAAAAGATAGCAAATAACAAGTGCTGGTGATGATGTGGAGAAAAGGGAACCCTGATGCACTGTTGGTGGGAATATAAATTGGTGCAGCCACCATGGAAAACAGTATGGAGATTCCTCAAAAAATTAAAAATAGAACTACCATATGATCCAGCACTTTCACTCCTGGGTATTAATACAAAGAAAAAAAACTAATTAGAAAAGATATACACACTCCTATGCTCATTGCATTATTATTTATAATAGCCAAGATATGGCAGTAATCTAAGTGCCCAGCAATAGATGAATGGATAAAGAAGATCTGGTATATGTATATCTCATTGTATATACTTTACTCAGCCATGAAGAAGAATGAAATCTTCCCATTTGCAACACTATGGGTGGACCTAGAGGGTATTATGCTAAGTGAAATAAGTCAGATAGAGAAAGACAAATACTGTATGATTTCATTTATATGTGGAATGTAAAATATAATTCAAATGAACAAACATATCCAAACAGAAACAGAGTTATAGATACAGAGAACAATCAGGTGGTTGCCAGAGGGGATGGAGGTTGGGGGGAGGAAAGAAATAGGTGAGGGAGATTAAGAGATCCAAACTTCCAGTTGCAAAATAAATGAGTCAAGGGGATGAAATGTACAGTGTGGGGAATATAGTCAGTAACTATGTAATATCTTTATATAGTGACATATTGTAACTAGACTTATAGTGGTGATCATTTTGAAATGTATAGAGATATCGGATCACTATGTTCTGTAACAGGAACTAATATAGTGTTGTAGGTCAAGAGATCAGATTTGTGGTTTCCAGAAGAAGGGGGTTGGTTGGGGAAGGGGAATTGGATGAAGGTAGTCAAAAGGTACAAACTTCCAGTATAAGATACATAAGTACTAGGGATGTAATGTATTGATACAACATGATAAATAATTAACACCGCTGTATGTTATATATAAAAGTTGTTAAGAGAGTAAATCCTTCGAGTTCTCATCACAAGAAAAAAATTTTTTTTCTTTTTCTTTTATTTTGTATCTATAGGAGATGGATTTTCACTAAAGTTATTGTGGTAATCATTTCATGATGTATGTAAGTCAAATCATTATGCTGTACGCAAACTTATACAGTGCTGTATGTCAATTATATCTCAATAAAACTAGAAGAAAAAAGAAAGATCACACACAGGCACTGACATCTTTGCAAGGCAGAACACACACGTATTGCAACAATTCTTATAGATTGCCTATGACTGTGAGCTTAAATTGAAACACTTGTTTTGAAAATAACTCATTTAGCATCACATTAATAGTCATATTATAAAAAGGATGATGTACAAATAATTTTCAGTAAAGGGCATTCTTGTGTCATTAGGGAAGTGCTCTTTTTAAGTGTCAAACCATTACAGTTGGAAACTGTCACTAAGAAGGTAGCCATCTGTCATTATTTATTGTCAACAGGAACATTCATTGACATTGCTTAAGTGAACTCTGCTAGCATTTCTCACTCTTGTTTAGTTATTACGTCTACAATTGGCCATTTGCATAAAAGCCCACTGACATAAGTCTAACAGAATTTTAAAATTAGGTTTTATTTCACGCACTATTTGGATTTCTTTTAAAGAAAAAAAGGAAGCAAGAGCTACAAAAAGTAATTTTTTTCCCATCGAGAATATTGCCTAGTTTATGACCATGAATATCAGTAGATGACAAGTCAATAAGCTTTACCATTTGCAGCTTCTAAAATTTATCACTAAATCTGAGAAAAATCTGTGTGTATTATTTCAGGATATAGTGCCAGCAAGAAATAGTCTATCTTAGGAATAATGCTAGCAACTAGAGAAAAGGGGGAATGTTATGTGATTATGAGAGTACTATTTAACTTTAATATGGAAAACAGAATGCTTAGGATGACCATGAAATATTCAATTAGTTCCTTTTAATTATAGGATCCAAAATGGTTCATTTCTTTGCCTTGACCATTTGTCTTTTTTCATTTGGAGGTCATTTGCCCTTCATTCTATTTATCTTTTCCCAATTTTATATCCTTAAGATAAATTTTAGAAATATAACAAATTGCCCTTTAAATAGTTGGCCTTGTCAAACTGATAGGCAGGAAGTGGGAAAAAAATTGCTCACTTCTAAAGGTCCATTTACCTATTAATGACAGGGTAGGTTACTATATTTTCTGTATATGAATTACTTCATCCAAGGTGGAGAGCCTGGCAGAGACAAATGGGATGAAAGGTAGGCTTTCCAAATGCCACTTTAAAAACCTTATGACTTATTTTCCATTTGTTAGAGAAATGGTTTCGAAATATGTAACTTTTATTTTACAGAGAGCTTGGAGGGAGGCAAAACTGCAGAACCAGTAAGCATCCTTCCTGGGGTTACTTACGCATGGAACATTACTGGGAAACCTGTTCCATTATTTATTACCTGTGAGATTTGGGGCAAGACATTTCATGTTCCTGAACCTTAGTTTTCTAATCTAAAAAGAGGGGTTAAAAATAACTACTTAGTAATGTTTTTTGAGGATGAGCTATATAAAGTACTTAGAGTAGCTCACACAGTTGGCATTAAATAATTGGTAGCTAATAATGTTATTATTATTACTAGTGATACAAATATTGGGTGTTTATAAATTGCAGTTATCCAATGGACAATATTGTATATAGTCAAGAGTTTGCATTTAGTTTTGTTTTTTGTTATGAAGCTTATCATTCTATGAATTACAAGAAAAGTTTATATATTTGTCTTTATGCTTTGTAATTGATTTTATATTTGCATAACCATTTTTGTTAACTGATCCATTACCATATATTTAGGGATCGCTCACTGTTTCTAACATCACCCTTCTTGGGCACAGGACACATGACTTAACAAACTGTCAGTCACTGGTGTGTTTTTCCTGTTCACATCAACATGGCAAATATCTTACCCCCTCCTCCCCTCCCCCCAAAAACATTCAGGCGAGAGAAAAAAACCCAGCTAGACTGTAAGTGGTCTCCCAACATTCACTACGAATCCTGACTAATCACTATTTTCCAATGTAGACAAGATTATTGGATTTTGTCACCTACTGCTTATATCCCTTCAGTGATTCTCACTGATTTTAGGAACATGAGCAAACCCTTGAGGCCAAGACTCTACTTGTCTTCTCACTGACAAAGTGCCAGCCATATTGTATTTCTTCCCATTCCTCAAAAATCTTCAAGCTCCCTCCTGCCACAGGGATTTTTCACATGCTGTTCCCTCTAATTGAAATGCTCTTCTAAGTTTGTCTTCATCTAGCTCACTCATATTCATGAGTGATTCATATTCATCCTTTGATACTGACTTAAACATTATTTCCCCCAGCGAAACCATCACGGATCACTTACTACATTCAACTCCAGAACATTTCCATCTCATACGATCACATTCCTTTCCTTCAGCAAAAAAAGACATATAACAATGAGATTTCCATTAAATAAGATATGTGTGCGTGGACTTTAAAATTTCCAAGTATCTAAACTTTTAGACAGGAGCTCTATATCTGGGACAGTATATCAAGATATATATATTTAAGTATAATCAGCATCTGTTCTGCTTTTGAAAACAAAAATCTATCCTTAAGAATATTTCTGTTACCATACCACCCAGCAATTCTATCCCTAGGTATCTACCCAAGGTAAATGAAAGCATATGTTCACCAAGATTTGTACAATAATATTCACAGCAACTTTATTCATAATGGCCCCAAACTGAGAACAACTTAAATGTCCATCAACTGGTGAATGGAAATAAAAAGTGGCATATCAATACGATAGAGTACTATTCAGCAATAAAAGGGAACGAGCATTGATACATGCAACAACGTGGATGAAGCTCAAAAACATTATGCTAAGTCCAAAAATCCAAACACAAGAGACTATATATTGTAAGATTCCATTTATATGAAATGTCCAGAAGTGGCAAACTTATAGAAACAGAAAGTAGATTAGTGGTCACCTGGACCTAGGGGTGATGAGGATTAACTGTAAATGGGCATGAGGGATCTTGTTGGAAGGATTAGAATGTTCTAAAACCAGTTTATGGTGATGGCTGCATCATTCGGGAAAGTTACTAAAAATCATTGAATAGTTACAAATATGAAAAATTCAAGTTAGGGGAAAATAATAAGAGTAATGCAATGCATGCAAAGCATTTCGCACAACATCAGGCGTAGAGTAAAAAGGTCATTAAACCTTGGCTAATGTTTGTTTTTTTTTTTAACATCTTTATTGGAGTATAATTGCTTTACAATGGTGTGTTAGTTTCTGCTTTATAACAAAGTGAATCAGTTATACATACACATATGTTCCCATATCTCTTCCCTCTTGCGTCTCCCTCCCTCCCACCCTCCCTATCCCACCCCTCTAGGTGGTTACAAAGCACAGAGCTGATCTCCCTGTGCTATGCGGCTGCTTCCCAGTAGCTAGCTATTTTTCATTTGGAGGTGTATATATGTCCATGCCACTCTCTCACTTTGTCACTAATGGTATTTTTTAAAGACAATTCCACTGTTCATATGTGCATAACAGCTTTGCCACTAAATGTCAAGATCTGATGAAAACAAATGTTCCCTCTTCAAAGCTGACTGTCTCTATTTACTTACTCCTTATAAACCATAGCTGTGGGAGAAATAAAGAATTAGCCATTGTGATTATCTTGGAGAGAAGGCAAGACATGTCCTCATTTAGCCATGATACAAAACAGTACATTTTTTTAAAATAAAATTTTTAATTGAAATATAGCTAATTTACAATTTCATGTTAGTTTCAGGTGTACAGTACTGTGAGATATATATATACACTCCTTTTCAGGTTCTTTTCCCTTATGGGTTATTACAAAATATTGAGTATAGTTCCCTGGGCTATACAGTAGGTCCTTGTTGGTTATCTATTTTATATATAGTAGTGTGTATATGTTAATCCCAACTTCCTAATTTTCCCTCCCTCACCCCTCTTTCCCCTTTGGTAACCATAAGTTTATTTTCTATGTCTGTGAGTCTATTTCTGTTTACAAAACAGTATTTGATTGACACCAGGATAGTGGTTATGCTTTTTATTATTAATTTTTACTTATTAAATGCACCAGCTAAGACTAAATTGGAGCAACATTATAATTGAACTAAGCCCTCTAATGCGAGCAACATTATAAATGAACTAAGCCCTCTAATATGCACATACCTATGTACGTACATTAATTCATTCATACATATACAACTGCGTTCACTCATTAACCATATGCAAGACCCTCTCAATAAAACCTTTCACAATTATTAATGACTCTAACATCAATGGAGATAATTCTTTAGCAAGTCTGGCCTCTCAGTTTCTGGACCTTCTTTCCTTCCGTGTGCTTTTCCTTAGCCACCATTCCATGATCACACTTAGTCATTAATAATATATGCTTGCTCATCCTTAAATAATATGAGCTTCAAACATTTCACTCTCTAAAGATTACTCCCTCTAGTACCTTGACTGCAACAACTCTTTGACCTTATAAGAACCAACAATCTATGAATGTTACCAGGTTTTCACATGCTTCCCACTCCTCTAAGTGTACTATAATAACCTTACTTTCAACCTTATTCAGATTAGATTCCACAATACAAAATTATGATAGCTGCCTTACATGCACCCTCAATCTAATCCTTTCCCACTTTTTTTTTCCAATTACACTTGCCCGAAATCTTGAGTTGCAACAGCTTGAGGTAGGATCTGAAATATAATAATGTTGGTGGAGGTTTGGAATGGACTGGAAGTCATTACCAAAATAAGTAGAGGAATTATGATTACAGTACCACAAAAATATCTGACTCAACTGCTACAGTGATTGGGAAATAGTATATGAGATGAGTTAGAAAAATCAAACACAGAGAAGACCTAAATTTCTAAATTATTTTTGAATTCTGCGATATATAATTTAACTTATAAGTTAAACTTAAAAGTTATTTTTTACTGTTGAGTAACTTAAGAAATACAAACACGTTACCAAGAGTCAGCAAATCAAGGATAGAAACCTAAAGTTTAGTCTCAAATGTACACTGTTAAAGAACATAGTATTATAATCATTTTGATTTCTTCTTGCTTTCCCACAGGAGTAAGACAATATTGGTTTCAAGCTCTAACGTGTATTATCTAAAAGAGTGTCAGTACAGTTACCATAAAAGCATTTTGCTAAAATTTGAGACTAGCTAAGTATATTTGTTTCTGGACATGTAGTATAAAGCCAACAGTGAGTTAGTTCCATCTACTTTAGGCTTGTGCTGCATAATGAGTGTCATTTGGTGACAGCTTAATTCTGTTGTGCTGATTATCTCAAACCTGAATGTTATGGCAATGCAGATACACTCTCTCATTTACCTTTATATGCCTGATAGAATGTATAATTACAGTTGGGATTAGCCTAATCCATTCTCTACGTACGTAATGAGCTGAAGTAACATTAAACTCAAAATGGAAAGGAATTTAGCATATTTTAACTCTTCTTCACTCTGGCATGATTTTATTTTTATAGATTCACTTAGCTTGATCCATTACCACCCTCCCTTTCATTCTGGTACACGTTCTAAATTCATTCATTTCATAATCTCATGAGTTGAAGTCAATGGCATTTTACCTGGAAATAAAAATGTTATGATTATTAAACCACAAGAAGGCAACTGGTAATTTGAATTTCAGTATTTGCATTACAATGCGTATGTAGAGAGAACATTTTGATAATAATGATTTATCTGTAGATGAAATAGTTTCTCTAAAGGAGATTGAATTTTAAAAGTCTGAGATGGTTGAAACAGGTTACCTTTACTACTGATATCAAAACAACATATTACTCTATGAAGTCCATAGTAAAATTCATATAATAAAGAAGAAATAAATAATGTACTTAAGATGGGTTTCTCTTTTTTTTCTGGTGCACCCATCTCTTACAGAATATGGTTCTGATAGATAAAAAGAAAATCAGAAACTGGTCACTTAGGAAGCATTCAAGTTCTAGAAGCAAACCAATTAATGTTTATTTAATGAACATATATATAATGTGTAAAGTGATCATCTAAGCATGGAGCAAATGACACTAAAACATATAATAGTTCCTGTTTCAAATAAGTTTTGAGCTAGTTGTTCAGATAATACATACAGAAATTTCAAGGTAATATAATGGATAATGCAGAGAACTTGAACAGACAAAAAAGAAGGAAAGTATTATATAATAAATGAATAATCAATACATTCAGCTAGATTTAAAGCTAGATTTGACTACACAGAAATAAATACTAGTCACTGTTGTTTCACTTCAGGTAATGGTTGAGTACCTTCTTTCAGAATCACCTTCCTGCAGAAAACCATTATCAACTCTGGTGTAAAAGCTACTTGAAGGCACTAAAGAATGGCCAAAATTAAACAAAAACTGGAGGAAAGGGAAATGCTTTGAGTAAAATTCCTGAGTAATAAGACTTCTTGCCTGAGGGCACTTCCCAATTCGTGTGAGGCTGCTAGAAGGAAAGGAGTCTTACTGGCTTTAGGAGTCAGAAGAGTTTGGTGTATATCAACACAGCTGAAAAGTGATGGGGATATCTGGAAGGAGGGAGCCACAGAAGGGGCAGTCCTCAAATATAGATATAAAGTTGGAGAGCATACAACAGCTAAAAGGTTGAAAGAACTAAACAGTTTCAGCGGCTGCCCATCACGGAGTTAGGGGTTAAGATGTGGTCTGGGCTGGTATAGAGTTGGGATTCAGTTGATTCAAGTTAACTTCCAGCTAGAAGAAGAATAAGAGAGAGATATCAGAATCCAGAATCTCTACAATATCTCATCCACAATGTGCACTAAATAATAAAATTTTGCTAATTTTGTGTAGAAACAGAGAAATAGGACTCAAGAGAAAAAGCCCAAAATGTACCAAAAACCTACAGCTAACATTATACTTAATTCAGAAATATGGAATGCTTTTCCCCTAAGATTGAGTAGAAGACAGAGTCTGCTGTCTATTCAATTTGAACTGAAGTTACTAGTTAGTGGAGGAAAAAAAAAAAAGAGAGAGAAAAGAAATAGCAGAAAGACTAGAAAAGAAGTAAAACTGTATTTAATCACAGATGACATGATTATTTATGTAGAAAACCCTAAGGAATCCATTTAAAAACTACAAAAAATAAGTGATTTTTAACAAGGTCATGGGCTAGGGGATTGATATACAAATATAATTTGTACTTCTATACACTAGCAATAAAAAAGAAAAACATACATTTATAATAACCTGGAAATACTTAAAATCCTGATAAATGAATTTAATAAAAGACATTCAAGATCTCACCCATAAAAACAACAAAACATTGAAAACAAACATAACGAAGGCTTGAATAAATGAAGAAATAGCCTGTCTATGGGATTTGAAGAGACTTAATATTGTCAACTTGTTAATTCTCTCCAAATTGACATATAGATTAAATTCAGTCTGAATAATAATCCAAGCAGGATATTTTTTACATAAATATGTTGAATCTAAAATGTACATGAAGATGCAGAGGATTTAAAATAAACTTTAAAAAGTATAACTACACTGGAGGACTTATACCACCCTATAGTAATCATTGCATAATGAAAGACAATAGTTCAATGCAATAGAACAGATAGTGCACAAATAGACCCTCACTTATATAGCTGAATGATATATGACCAAGGCACTCACATGTACACACGTATCAATATAAAAAGGAAAGTCTTTCTAACAAACAATGCTGGAATAACTTGAATATGGAAAATAAACCCTGATCTTTACCTAACAACCTCTACAAAAATTAATATAAGATAGATCACAGACCTAACTATAAAAAGCTAAACAAATAAAACTTCATAAAGAAAACATCGGAGAATATCTTCACTAACTTAGAGTAGGCAAAGTTTTCTTAGCAAAGACATAGAAAAAAAAACCTAATAGATTAAAAAATATACTTCGGCTTTCAACAAAATTAAAAATTTTGCTTATCAAAATACAACTAAGAAAATTAATTGGTAAACCACAGACCTGGAGAAATTATTTGCAAATTGCATGTGTGACAAAGTATTAGTGTCAAGAATGTATAAAGTGTATAAGTCAAAGAAAGTTTTCTTGCTTTTAGTACCAGAAAATTCCCTCAAATGTTAATAAAAACATACAATATTTCTAATTTTTTGAGGATCCTATATACTGTTTTCCAAAGTTGCTGAACCAATTTACATTCCCACCAACAGTGCACAAGGATTCTCTTTTCTCCACATCCTTGCCAACATTTATCTCGTCTTTTTAAATTTTTTTATTGAGGTATAGTTGATTTACAATTTTATATAAGTTTCAGGTGTACAACATAGTGGCTCACAATTTTTAAGGATCACACTCCATTTATTTTATTAGTTTTTAAAATTAATTATTTATTTTTGGCTGCACTGGGTCTTTGTCGCTGTGCACGGGCTTTCTCTAGTTGCAGCGAGCGGGGGCTACACTTCGTTGTGGTGTGCAGCCTTCTCATTGCTGTGGCTTTTCTTGTTGCAGAGTATGGGCTCTAGGCGCTCGGGCTTCAGTAGTTGTGGCATGTGGGCTCAGTAGTTGTGGCTCACAGGCTCTAGAACGCAGACTCAGTAGCTGTGGCACACGGGCTTAACTGCTCCACGGCATATGGGATCTTCCTGGAACAGGGCTCGAACCCATGTCTCCTGCATTGGCAGGTGGATTCTTAACCACTGCGCCACCAGGGAAGTCCCAATCATACTCCATTTACAGTTGTTATAAAATATTGGCTATATTCCCTGTGTTGTACAATATATCCTTGTGGCTTATTTTATACACAGTAGTTTGTACCTCTTAATCTCCTACCCCTATCTTGCCCCTCCCCCTTCCCCCTTCCCACTGGTAACCACTAGTTTATTGTCTATATCTGTGAGTCTGTTTCTTTTCTGTTATATTCAATAGTTTGTTTTGATTTTTAGATTTCACATATAAGTGATAACATACAGTATTTGTCTTTGTCTGACTTATTTCACTAAGCATAATACCCTCCAAGTCTAATCTCTTGTCTTCTTCTTTTTTTAAATTTTATTTATTTATATTTATTTTTTTAATTTATTTTTATTCATTTATTATTTATTTTTGGTTTCATTGGGTCTTTATTGCTGTGCATGGGCTTTCTCTAGTTGCGGCGAGTGGGGGCTACGCTTCATTGTGGTGCGTGGGCTTCTCACTGCAGTGGCTTCTCTTGTTGTGGAGCACGGGCTCTAGATGCGCGGGCTTCAGTAGTTGTGGCACACGGGATCTAGAGCGCAGGCTCAGTAGTTGTGGTGCATGGGCTTAGTTGCTCCGCGGCATGTGGGATCTTCCCGGACCAGGGCTCGAACCCGTGTCCCCTGCATTGGCAGACAGGTTCTTAACCACTGTGCCACCAGGGAAGCCCTCTCTTGTCTTCTTAATGATAGCCATTCTAACAGGTGTGAGGTGACAGCTCATTGTGGTCTTGATTTTCATTTCCTGATGACTAGTGATGTTGAGAATCTTTTCATGTACCCATGGGTCATTTGGATGTCTTCTTTTTTTTTTTTTTTTTTGCGGTATGCGGGCCTCTCACTGTTGTGGCCTCTCCCATTGCGGAGTACAGGCTCCGGACGCGCAGGCTCAGCGGCCATGGCTCACGGGCCCAGCCGCTCTGCCACATGTGGGATCTTCCCAGACCGGGGCATGAACCCGTGTCCCCTGCATCGGCAGGCGGACTCTCAACCACTGCGCCACCAGGGAAGCCCTGGATGTCTTCTTTAGAAAAATGTCTATTCAGTTCCTCTACATATTTTTAAATTGAATTTTGGGGGTTTTGTTATTGGGTTGTGTGAGTTCTTTATACATTTTGGATATCAATCCCTTATCCAATACATGGCTTCAGAAATCCCACTTCTGGGTATATATACAAAGGAAATGAAAACAGGACATCAAAAAAGTAAGTGCACTCACATGTTCATTGCAGCATTACTCACAACAGCCAAGATATGAAAACAACCTAAGCATACCTGAATGGAAGAAAGGGTAATGAAGATATATATAGTGGAATATTGTTCAGGTTTAAAAAGGAAGGAAATCCTGCCATTTGTGACAACATGGCTGGACCTTGAGGGTATTATGCTAAGTAAGTTGTCAGAGAAAGACAAATACTGTATGATATCATTTATGTAGAATCTTAAAAAAAAGTGAATTCATAAAGACAGAGAGCAGAATGGTGGCTACCAGGGGCTGAGGGATATTGGGGAGATGTTTAGGGATACAAAGGTGCAACTGGTAAATGTCTTGAGGATCTTAATAATCTGCACAGTGATTATGGTCAATGATACTGTATTATAAACTTCAAAATTGCTAAGAGATTAGATCTTGTTCTCACAATAAAAAATAAATGGCAATTATGTGACAGGATGGCGTTAGCTAATGCTACAGTGGTAATCATACTACAATATATAAGTGTGTCAAATCAACACGATGTACACCTTAAACTTACAAAATGTTATATGCCAATTATATCTCAATAAAGATACACACATACATATATACAAACATATATACCATTATACACTAACAAGTAAGTGCCTCTCCTAGTGTTGCTGAGGTAGATCTTATATTCGTTTATCAAAATATCCTCTATTTTTCACACTGATTTGAAATGAAGTATTGCCAGTTTGTTAAAGAAAAATATGCTTAAGATAGTATAGAAGCAAGATTACTAAAGCATGAACAGAACTAAAGGGTAGCACTAAAATTATTAAATAACCAAATAAAAAATGAAGAAACAAGGTTTCCTTATTGGTGCTCATAAATACCTCTATAAGTTGTTAACAATAAGAGACAAAGCCAGTTAGAGACAGACTCATGTACTAATTGTGATGAAAACATAATATATGTTTTAATTATTTACCATGGTCTCTTTTGTATAATGCAATTTTGCTAATAGAATAAATAAAGTTGTCTTCATTCCAAAGGGCATTTTGAAATTTGCTATTAAAAAACACAAGGAAAAAATTCCTTCTTGATTAAGATTTGGTGTGTTCCCCAACATTCTGTTTTCAACTTTTTTGCTTTCCATTGGCATAGACTCATTTGATAAGCTCATATCCTCAGGGTACTCAGATCAAATCTCTTCCATGATTTCCAAATCTGGCTATCTCCAAACTCACTGCTAAGAATTCTGAATCAAACTTGACATCCACGTGGCGGGTTTATCAAATTCTTTATTTCAGGAAGACATAAATCAGACTCTTCAATATTCATTCCATTACAGTGACCTTAGAAAAACAGTTTTTCTTTTTAGTATCTATAATCACTCATTCTAGATCTCCTAGACTTCCTGTGTGCCTACTGAGTACTTTGGGGTGTGTACTGTGTACAATCTGGTCAGATCCAGATTGCCTAATTTGTTATTCTTATCATAACTTCTCATTATGTTCCTACATTTATTCATTAAACAAATATTATTGAAGGCCTAATATGTTCCCAGGGCACGTCTTCATGGAGCTGGCATTCTAACTGAATGGCAGTAAATATAATAAAGTACAGTGCTGTCCTATAGAACTTTCTGCAATTATGGAAATGTCCTGGAATATCTGCATTGTACAATATAGTAGACAGTATTCACACGTGGCTACAGAGCACTGAGAACACGGCTAGTGCTGCTAAATAAATATTTTAGAAATTTTATTTACACTTAATTCATTAAAATTGATTTCTTTTTTTTTTTTTTTTTTTTGCGGTACGCGGGTCTCTCACTGTTGTGGCCTCTCCCATTGCAGAGCACAGGCTCCGGACGCTCAGGCTCAGCGGCCATGGCTCACGGACCCAGCCGCTCCGCGGCATGTGGGATCTTCCCGGACCGGGGCACGAACCTGTGTCCCCTGCATCGGCAGGCAGACTCTCAACCACTGCGCCACCAGGAAAGCCCTAAAATTGATATTTTAATGGCCACATGTGGTTAGTGGAACTATACTGAACCATGCAGAATATTAAGTTGATAAGTCTTATGAAGAAAGAGGAAAATGAAACAAGAACAGGATAAGGGGAGTGAAATAGGGAGGTGGTTCAAAGAGAGATTAGAATTGTAAATGAGTGTGACTCATAGAGGTGGCAACTGACACAACAAAGTTCTGAAAGAGGGAGAGAGTTGGCCATGATTATATCTGGAGGGAAAACAAGAGGTGAAATCTGCATCCCTCTCTCTTCAACTCACTGAATCTAGGTTTTCCTCAAAACAAATTCTTTCTTACCCATTTTATTTTCAAAATCACAATCCCTTCAACTATATGAAGACATCTTGTCTACAATTTCGATTACTTCCTACTAAATTTCCAAATGATATATTTGCTGGTCAATTTATTTATTACATTATTCAAAAAAATCATTTTTTTTATTTAAGTCTTTCTCCTCTCCAAAGAGATAGCCTATAGGTGATGGATGTGGGAAAAAAGTGTTAAAAATATATTAAAATAAGAACCATTCTCTATCTAAAAGAAGGTCACGACAAAGTTAAATATCAGATAACAGATAATGTGGAATTTTAGAAATTTGGACAATTTGAATACTGAATTTTGAGCAATGAATGTGACTTCAAAATTCCTAAAACTTGTAGCAAAAATGTGATGGAAAGTTATATAGTTTAATCTCGTGGAAGAAAGGAAAACATAGTTGTTAGTTTCCTTAAGTGAGGAAATACTTACCTCTAGGAAGAAAAAAAGTGACTATATGACTCTTTTTGTAGGTGGTACAGAATAATGTTGTCAATCTCTGTAAATATCTAGCTATAGTGAAAGGAATATTTTTGCTTAATTTATAATTGTACATATAGCGTATGAATATATATTCTTGGTAAATATTTTAAATCTCCCAAAGAAGGCTAAAAGTCCCCTCTGACTACCTTTTCTGGACAGTTTTCCTTACTCTTCTGCATGCCCATTCCTCCTTTCCTGGAGCTCATCAGTATTACAAGATTGATATCTAACATATTGGTACTTGAGCCATGTATGTGCATAAACATCTATGTACATACTCATAGAAATTCATAGTATTTTTGTGTATTTTCCAAACATTATATTATTTTTCAACTTGTTTTGTCTCTAAGCAATATTTCTGGACGTTCTGTCGGTGTCATACATTTTGGCCATTTATTCTAATTACTGCATGGCACTCCATGAGATGGATACACCACAGTGAACTGAGCTATACTATTTTTGACGGACTGGTAAGTAGTTTTTATTATGAACAATATTGAAATGAACATCCATGTATAGAATCCTCTTCATGTTCATGCACATTTTTCTTTCTGAAATACAGAAACTTAGAATTTCTGCATCATTTTATTTCTAATATATTCTGTCAAGTTACCTTTCAAATTGTTTGAACTTAGGTAAACACACAACAGGATTATAGGAGCACACCCTTTCCCTGGAATCTGTATATTGAGCCCTTATCAATACACACATTTTCCAATTTCTGAATGACTGCCAATCTAATGGTTGAGAAAACCTCATTGTTACTTTTAATTTGCCCTTTTGTGATGACTAATGGGATTGACTCTCACTTCACATATTTTTTAATAACTTAAATTACCTTTTCTTTGATTCTCTTTTTCTTATTCTTTGCCTGTACCTCCATTCACTTGCTTCTGTTTTCCTTAAATAATATAGAATCTAAATATATATATTTAGAAATATATGTATAGAATCTAAATAAATATATATACTTCTTCTCTTCCTCTTGAATTATTCAAAATTGTTTAGATTTTCTTTTTTCATGTATATGGTTAATTTTAATGAAGTTACATTTCTTGACCTTCTTCAAGTTTTTTTTTTTTTTTTTTTTTTTTGCAGTACGCGGGCCTCTCACTGCTGTGGCCTCTCCCGTTGCGGAGCACAGGCTCCGGACGCGCAGGATCAGCGGCCATGGCTCACGGGCCCAGCCGCTCCGCGGCATGTGGGATCATCCCGGACCAGGGCACAAACCCGTGTCCCCTGCATCGGCAGGCGGACTCTCAACCACTGCGCCATCAGGGAAGACCTTCTTCAAGTTTTTTGCTGTTTGTGTCAGCTTAAAAATATATTTTTGTAACCTAAGATCATAAACATATTCATATATGTTTTCTACTAACCTTTGTGTTTCATTTTGAATTAGTTTTTCTAAAGGGAAAAGTATCAAACATTTCTTTCACAACAGTCAACTGCCCTAGACTCTGAAATAGCCTATGCTTTCTCTCAGTTTAAAATGTCACTTTTTCTCATATAATAATGATTACATACATGGATCTATTTCTGAACTCTATTTCACTCCATTTACTACTTTGTCTAGTCCTATACCAGCATCACACTATAGCCTTCAGTTTCAGTTTCTTATTACTGTCTTAACAAATTACCACAAATTTAGTAGCTTCATACGACACAAATTTATTTTCTGACAGTTCTCGGTCAGCAGTCCGACCTGGGTCTTACTGGGCTAAAATCATGGTGACAGCAGGGCTACATTCCTTCCTGCAGACTCTAGGGGAGAATCCTTTTCCTCCTCTTTGAGTTATTGGCAGAATTCAGTTCCCGGCATATATATTCATTTGTTTTAAAAGCAAACAAAGTAAACAGTGTGAAAAATTGTATGCTTGAAACAAAAAAATGTTAAGCATTGAAAAATATATTAACATCTGTAGAAAATATGTAAGAGGGTGTAAAATTGCAATTCCTCCAAGAAAAAATACCTATACTTATTAAGAGAACACTATTCAAATTTATTAGAAATGATAAGAATATAAAATTAAATGTGTTATCTTTTTAAACGTGTGGATTATGAAATCATAAGAATAAATAATACTATGGGCTGGTGTGGATAGAGTCACTGAAGTATTCCTCTTTACTGTCAGTGGCTGTGGAACTACATAGAATGTGCCTTAAAACTATTTTTTAATGCATTATGAGCTTTAATTAAACTAACCACCATTTGATAACATCATTTCTCTTCTTAGATTGTATCGTAAATAAATAATAGGAGTTGCAGGCCATGTATATACACATGAACACAAACTCAAGTGTACTTCAATAAGAAAACAGTTCACTATGGATAGACTGATATAACAGAATATAAATTAGATGTTACAATATTTATAATGTGCATAATATTTCTCATTTTCTTCATTTCTGAGATCTTTGATCTTGAGCAAATTATTTTTCTCAGTTTCCTCATATGTAAATGAGATTAGTAACACATACCTTAGAGATTTGTTATATAGATTACAAATGCTTATAACAATACTTGTCACAGAACAGGCCCCTGAACAATGTTATCTAGTATTTATTCTTATACACTGAAATAGCACAAGTACTTGGGGAGGCAGTTTATAAGTCCTTAATCCTTGTACTAGAAAAACCACTGTCATTCTTAGAACTTTTGTTGCCTAAGAGCATGTATACCAGCAAACATAAATAATCTAAATAATCTATAGTATAGACCAGTCCTTCTCAAACTTCACCTGGGGATCTTGTTAAATTGCAGATTCTGATTCTCTAGCTCTGGTTTGGAATCTACATTTCTAATAAACTCCTGGGTAATGATGATTTGGCTGGTCCATGAAACACACTTTGAGTAATAAGAGTATAGACTAGTGGTCAGCAAACAAAGGCCTCCAGGCCAAATCCAGTCTGCTATTTTTGTAATTTTGTAAATAAAGTTTTATTGGAACACATTCTGCACTTATCCATTTCCATACTGTCTATGGATGCTTTCATGAGATGCAAAGGCAGAGTTGAGTAGTTGTAACAAAGATCACACAGCCCACAAAACCTGAAATATTCATACCCTGGCTCTGAACAGAGAGTTTGCTGACCCCTGGTATAGACAACATGCTTTATTAGTAGAACAGAATAACAAAATTGTATTTCCAACATTTTAAAAATACAAAAGCAGGAATTAATGAATATTAAAGTTAAACTCTAGAGAAGTGATAAGAAGTTAAGAACTTTCAAATATTGGACAGCTTTTGCTTGTCTGTAAAGCTGTTGCTTTCTCCATCGAATCTGAATGAGATCCTTGCGGGCTAGAGTAATCTTGGTTGTAGGTTCTTCCCTTTCATCACTTTAAATATATCATGCAACTCCCTTCTGGCTTCTAGAGTTTCTGCTGAGAAATCAGCTGTTAACCTTATGGGACTTCCCTCGTATGTTTATTTGTTGTTTTCCCCTTGTTGCTTTTAATAATTTTTCTTTGTTTTTAATTTTTGTCAATTTCATTACTATGTGTTTTGGCATGTTTCTCCTTGGGTTTATCCTGCCTGGGGCTCTCTACACGTCCTGGCCTTGGGTGGCTATTTCCTTTCCCATATTAGGGAAATTTTCAACTATAATCTCTTCAAATATTTTCTCTGGTCCTTTCTCTCTATCTTCTCCTTCTTGGATGCCTATAATGTGAATGTTGGTGAGTTTAATGTTGTCCCAGAGGTCTTTTAGGCTGTCTTCATTTCTTTTCATTCCTTTTTCTTTATTCTGTCCTGTGGCAGTGAATTCCACCATTCTGTCTTCCAGGTCACTTATCCGTTCTTCTGCCTCAGTTATTCTGCTATTGATTCTTTTTAGAGTAGTTTTCATTTTAGTTATTGTATTGTTCATTTCTGTTTGTTTGTTCATTCATTAATTCTTCTAGGTCTTTGTTAAATATTTCTTGCATCTTCTCGATCTTTGCCCCATTCTTTTTCTGAGGTCCTGGATCATCTTCACTATCATTATTCTGAATTCCTTTTCTGGAAGTTGCCTATCTCCACTTCATTTAGTTGTTTTTCTGGGGTTTTATCTTGTTCCTTCATCTGGTACATAGTTCTCTGCCTTTTCATTTTGTCTATTTTTTGTGAATGTGGTTTTAATTCCACAGGCTGCAGCATTGTAGTTCTTCTGGCTTCTGCTGTCTGCCCTCCCTAGAAAACTGAAGAGCTGGAGCTGGTGTGCACTCTGCTCAGCTGCTGAGGTGCAGCTGTTTGCTATCTCCTGTCCCCAGCTACACTGAACTAAAAAGCACAGCTCTGCTTTGTAGGCCTATATTTTTGACTGGAGCCTGGTTTCTGCCTGAAATGTATCCAATGATTTCCATCTCAGTTTTCAGGACTGTGTACTTGGTCCTTTGTTCTTTGTGCATAGGTTCCTTTGTCTGACATGCAGCAAGCCAAATGCCAAGGCAGAATTTTGCAGCAGAGAAAAGGTGTACTCCCCTACATTTAGTTCTAATGTCAGTTAACCTATATTCAATTTCCAAGAACCCTTTCTTATCCTATGATTATTTCATTAAAATACTTTATTCTTCTTTCATTTATAATATTACAATGAGGCTACTAATTATATAAAATTTGAACTCATTTTACATCCTCTGTTTTTTTTTTTTTTTTTGCGGTACGCGGGCCTCTCACTGTTGTGGCCTCTCCCGTTGTGGAGCACAGGCTCTGGATGCGCAGGCCCAGCAGCCATGGCTCATGGGCCCAGCTGCTCCACGGCATGTGGGATCTTCCCGGACTGGGGCACGAACCCGTGTCCCCTGCATCAGCAGGTGGACTCTCAACCACTGTGCCACCAGGGAAGCCCCTCTGTATCATTTTTGTTTTTACTAATTTTACCTTTAGGGGTTTTTTGTTGTTGTTGTTGCTGTTTTTAAGATGCTAGTCTTTCACCTTACAGGCTTTTTTCAAATGTGTAATCGTCTGTGATTGAAAAGATGACTGTGTGTGTATAAAGAGGTTTATTTACTGATAGAATTCACGATGCAGTGATTGGGTGATGACTTTTAAATTGGGGAATCCTCAAAGTTTAGAAGCTGGAAGTCTTATCTCTATGGTTACTGAATATCCTTAGAATATAATTCTTCAGAATCGTGCCTGGAGTTCCTAGGTTAAAAGGTTTACAAAGCTGGACAGGGGGTGGGTGATGAAGATTTTTTTGGCTTCACTCTACAGACTGCCAATGACTGCCACTATGTTTAGCCTCCTATCTTTCCCTGCCCAATCCTGCCAGACAGGAATGCCTCCTAAACCTGAATCAGGAGACTCTTCCCATCAGTTGTTCCAGTAAATAACTCTAAGTTTCCTAACTGGGAGAATGGTAGCCATATGCCGAGGGTCAGAGGGAGAGAATTAATGTCAAGTTAATCTGCTCAGGAGACAAATTTTAATTATGTAACTTATTTCAAATAGAAGGAAATTACCATTTTAAATCCTTAACTTTGTTTGACATTATATTTTAAATGTGTTTTACACTCATTTTAAAAATTAATTTAAATGAGTTTAAATTTTCTTTGCCATATTACAATTATTTTCTGTACTAAAATTCTGATTATACAGAGCATGATTATGAAATTATGGAGCTAATTATAACACCATCTCTTTACTGTGTGATCCTTAAAAACTTCCTTTGGCATTTACAGAAACACTATATTTTGTGTTTTTATTTACAATGACTATTAAATCAATTAACTTTTTAGTCACTTTTTGTTTCAGATATACATATATTGAGTTATTGGTGCCACAGTCATTTTTTAAAATTAATTAATTTTATTTATTTTTGACTGCATTGGGTCTTCGTTGCTGCGCGCAGGCTTTCTCTAGTTGCGGCGAGCGGGGGCTACTCTTCATTGCGGTGCGCGGGCCTCTCATTGCGGTGGCTTCTCCTGCTGCACAGCATGGGCTCTAGGGCGTGCAGGCTTCAGTAGTTGTGGCTCGTGGGCTCAGTAGTTGTGGCTCGCGGGCTCTAGAGCACAGGCTCAGTAGTTGTGGTGCACGGGCTTTGTTGCTCTGTGGCGTGTGGGATCTTCCCGGACCAGGGTTCGAACCTGTGTCCTCTGCATTGGCAGGCGGATTCTTAAGCCCACTGCCACAGTCTTTTGAAGGTATTATAAAGTAACTGAAACCAGAAAGTTTCTAAAAGCCCAATCTGATATTCTATTGCCCCTAACCTTGTTATGTTAGTCACCAGGGATTCTGTATTCTGGATCTTAAGTGAAGTGCTGAATAATAATAATATCTTAAAGTATCATACCAGATTAAATAACATTAATCAAAGAAAATAAAAAATGATAAAGACACTGATCTTGTTACAAAGAGCACCATAAGTATTCAATCACTGTTTTGAAAGAGTTGATAAGGCAGTAAAATGAAGAACGACATTTTAAAACCTGTAGTTTTCTTCATCTGAGAGGTTCGCACATAGTGCAACAGGATATAATAATCTCTGCTGGGTGTAGAATGGTACACAGAGATGGGTGGGAAATATAGGAGGCGTAAAAGTAGGTGCAAAATAATTCCCTATACTAATGTTGAGCAAAACATGGCAGAATTAGGGGTGGGCTTTGTGCCGGCTGTTCCAGTTTGAGGCAGCCCTTTAAGTTCATATCCATTTTTCTTGTCCTTTATTTTTGGTTTTCCTTCTGAGTTGCCTCAGATTTCACTTCACCATTTAATAATTTCTAAAATTCTGTAGATAATTCAATCATCAAATGAAGAAAAAATTAAGTATTTTGAAGTTTAATGTAACAACTAGAGTTAAAAAATGAATTGCATTCGATTCAACAGAGGTTTGGCATAGGATGGGCCACAACTGTCCTAGTTTTAAAATTAAAAGTTCCATGTTCCAGGAAGTCCTCAGTCCTTATAGAAGCAGAATAATTGGTCATCCTAGTTTGGAGTATAATGTGACCAAAAAAAAAAAAAAGTGAAAAGAATGGTACAACAAAGCATGTGACAAGGCTAATAAATATTATATAGATGAGAAGTATCATGGAAGTCATCAAGTTAGAATTAAAATATCAATAGCTTACTTTACCCTGTATTCTACTTTCTTTCCCAAACAATCCTGGAAGAGAATCACTGGGCTTATTTTGTAGACAAAGAAACTAATGACCAAAATCACATAGGTAGTCATTATCAGAGCTACCAGCTGTGTAGCTCAGGTGGGTTGCAGTTTTCTTTTTTTTTGGCCGCACCACCCACCTCGTGGGATCTTACTTCCCCAACCAGGTATGGAACCCATGACCCCTGTAATGGAAGCACAGAGTCCTAACCACTGGACCGCCAGGGAATTCCCCTACATTTCTAATGTCATTCTCATTTCTTTACTTGTCTAACCAGTGGTTCCCAAATTGGAATCGCCTTTGGGTCATATAAAAATAATGACTCCTGTCTCCCATACTGAAACTTTCCAATCTAATCAATCTTGGATAACACCAGGGCATCAGAATATTTAAAAGCTTTCCAGATAATTCTAATATGAGCAAATCTGGGGAACCCACTGCTCTAACATAATAGTGTGCAACTAGCTGCACACTAGGATCACCTGGAGAAATTTAAAATCTAACAATACCATGACTGTGTCCCTGACCAATTACATCAGTTTCTGAAGTTGGTGTCTAGGCATCCGTATTTTTAAAAACCTCCCTGGATGATTCCAGTGTGTACCAAGGATTGAGAACCACTGTACGATAAGTTTGTGGATGATTTATTTCTCTCAAAACAAGAAATAGCACTTTCTTTGTCCTGCCGTATACCTTTCCCAAAACACCCCCAATTCCATGGAGAGAGTGCTTTTGTGCCCATTCCCATAGTGGGGCTCAGATTCTCAGAAATTTACCATTCAATACTCTATTCAAATTTACTCAATAGTAGTTTTTAACTCTTAGTGATCTCTGCCTTTGAGTACCCCACCTGGTCAAAAAGCTTCATAGGTTTTCACCATCAAGATCTAAACTGACAAAAGTAATTTTGTTCAAGGAGGGGTAGACTTTCCAGATTCAATTTGGTGATTTTATAAAGAAATATATTTAGATTAAACTAATGGAGCTTACTTCTCAGAAGCTTTGATTGCTTAGGAATAAGTTGGAAGTAGCACTAAATGTTAAAAAAACATCTACATGGACTTTGATGTTGCGTGTCTATAAGAGTTATGAATTACCAACTTTTAGACCCTTATTCAGCAGTGAGAGGAAACATAATTGGCAGAAAATAATTGTCTCAATCCTAGGGCTTATTACTTTGAACTCTTTATGCTCTCAGTGTGTGTGTGTGTGTGTGTGTGTGTGTGTGTGTGTGTGTGTGTGTGTGTTTTCCTACCATCAAACTCCTAAGTAAGACTTCTCTGTAACTTAGTTTTTGAAAGTCTCAATTTACTCCAAAATGAAGGAAGAAAAATTTAATTCAAGTTACTTACCATCTTTCTCCTGTTCCCATTACTAAGTTTGGGTAGCTTTATTATTTTTAGTTCTATCATTGATTTTGTTATAATTTTGTTTCTTTTTCTGCAGTATCCTTTCAGTCTTCATGGTTCTTTCTGAGATGTAGACCTACGATGATTGTCACTTTCACCTATGCCTGAACTACACTGCATTTGTTCCATTTATTTTATGGATTAGGGTTTAGTTGTCTCATTGATCCACTAAAAATAAAAATAAAAATGGGACTTCCCTGGCAGTCCAATGGCTAAGACTCTGTGCTTCCACTGCAGGGGGAATGGGTCATGCATGCCATGTGGTGCAGCCAAAAAAAAAGAAGAAGAAAGAAAAATGGAGTTTGCACTTTCATTTCTAGTTCCCCTTGTTGCTCATGGATAATTTCAAAAGATAAGAAGAAGGAATCCTGGTTTTACACCACCACCTTCAATCCAGAATTTCCAATCACTGTAATTTTCAACAATCTACTAAAATCTCATTTTCTTTGTTACATAAATTTTAGACAACAACTATTGATGCTTAGTTACATAAGTGGAGGTAATGATGTCTCAATAAAATCCCCATCTCTCCCATCCCCACCTCTTTCTTTTTTTTTTTTTTTTTAACATCTTTATTGGAGTATAATTGCTTTACAATGGTATGTCAGTTTCAGCTTCACAACAAAATGAATCAGTTATATATATACATACATTCCCATATCTCTTCCCGCTTGCGTCTCCCTCCCTCCCACCCTCCCTATCCCACCCCTCCAGGCGGTCACAAAGCACCGAGCTGATCTCCCTGTGCTATGCGGCTGCTTCCCACTAGCTATCTACCTTACGTTTGGTAGTGTATATATGTCCATGCCTCTCTCTCGCTTTGTCACCGTTTACCCTTCCCCCTCCCCATAGCCTCAAGTCCATTCTCTAGTAAGTCTGTGTCTTTATTCCTGTTTCACCCCTAGGTTTTTCATGACATTTTTTTTTTCTTAAATTCCATATATATGTGTTAGCATACGGTATTTGTCTCTCTCTTTCTGACTTACTTCACTCTGTATGACAGACTCTAGGTCTATCCACCTCATTACAAATAGCTCAGTTTCGTCTCTTTTTATGGCTGAGTAATATTCCATTGTATATATGTGCCACATCTTCTTTATCCACTCATCCGATGATGGACACTTAGGTTGTTTCCATCTCTGGGCTATTGTAAATAGAGCTGCAATGAACATTTTGGTACATGACTCTTTTTGAATTTTGGTTTTCTCAGGGTATATGCCCAGTAGTGGGATTGCTGGGTCATATGGTAGTTCTATTTGTAGCTTTTTAAGGAACCTCCATACTGTTCTCCACAGTGGCTGTATCAATTTACATTCCCACCAACAGTGTAAGAGGGTTCCCTTTTCTCCACACCCTCTCCAGCATTTATTGTTTCTAGATTTTTTGATGATGGCCATTCTGACTGGTGTGAGATGATATCTCATTGTAGTTTTGATTTGCATTTCTCTAATGATTAGTGATGTTGAGCATTCTTTCATGTGTTTGTTGGCACTCTGTATATCTTCTTTGGAGAAATGTCTATTTAGGTCTTCTGCCCATTTTTGGATTGGGTTGTTTGTTTTTTTGTTATTAAGCTGCATGAGCTGCTTATAAATTTTGGAGATTAATCCTTTGTCAGTTGCTTCATTTGCAAATATTTTCTCCCATTCTGAGGGTTGTCTTTTGGTCTTCTTTATGGTTTCCTTTGCTGCGCAAAAGCTTTTAAGTTTCATTAGGTCCCATTTGTTTACTTTTGTTTTTATTTCCATTTCTCTAGGAGGTGGGTCAAAAAGGACCTTGCTGTGATTTATGTCATAGAGTGTTCTGCCTATGTTTTCCTCTAAGAGTTGGATAGTTTCTGGCCTTACATTTAGGTCTTTAATCCATTTTGAGCTTATTTTTGTGTATGGTGTTAGGGAGTGATCTAATCTCATACTTTTACATGTAGCTGTCCAGTTTTCCCAGCACCACTTATTGAAGAGGCTGTCCTTTCTCCACTGTACATTTCTGCCTCCTTTGTCAAAGATAAGGTGACCATATGTGCGTGGGTTTATCTCTGGGCTTTCTATCCTGTTCCATTGATCTATATTTCTGTTTTTGTGCCAGTACCATACTGTCTTGATTACTGTAGCTTTGTAGTATAGTCTGAAGTCAGGAAGCCTGATTCCTCCAGTTCCATTTTTCGTTCTCAAGATTGCTTTGGCTATTCGGGGTCTTTTGTGTTTCCATACAAATTGTGAAATTTTTTGTTCTAGTTCTGTGAAAAATGCCAGTGCCCACCTCTATCCTTCATGAAGAATACTTAACTAGTTGTAGGGCAATATAAGTATCACTTATATAGACCCCGATATTTGAAAAATAATTGAATAACTGAGAACATAGTTAAGATGGAAGTGGAGGATGGGAGTTAGGCATGTTTTCTTTTTTCTCTGAATATGGAAGTGAGTTAAGGAAGGAAGAGATGAGGAAAAAAGTGAGGGAAGTAAGAAGAAACTTTGATGTGTCAATGTAATAGGTAACCTTCTCTTTGGGGCTCTGATTGCTGCCACATACCTTCAGTGATTCCCAAGGGAGCTGTGGGAACTGAGATTAGCAAGTGCCTCTTGTAGACAACTATCTAAGCAGAAGCAGCAGCCCCATTCTGTCACGGCCTTTGCCAGAGTTCTACCACCTCAAATCTGGCCTCTTTGGCTTCTCGCTGCTATTTCCTTCATCCTTGGAAAGTAGCGACAAGTTCACAGCAGTTACAGTGGTACCAAAACAACCTCTGAAGACTCATGTGGTCTAGTTCCAGCTGTCATGTTTCTCATCAATTTTCAATTCTAGCTTTCTAACTTGAGGTTCTCAAGACACATAAAAAGTCCTTTATGATACTGAATCCTTTACTTTAACAATTGAGCACTTATCATATACAAGGAACTCGATGTACAAGGAATTCAAAAGGAAAAAATAAAATTAGGGCAGGCACATGTCCTGCCTTCAAGAAGGCTGTAGTTTCATACTTTTTAACAGGCCTCATTGTGTCTAATGAAAGGTTAAAAAAATTGATTGAAATTCCACTGTAAGTGCCTAATTGGGCAAAGTGATACACAAAGATACTTGCCACTTGCTCCTCACCCCCCAAAAATTTTTACATCATTGAGCCTGTGATTATTATTATAGTAAGAACACACAACAAAGCCAATAAATTATGACTTTATGCCTACATTCTGGGCTGAGTTTTAGTATAATATTCCTTACGACTTAGCCACTGCAAATGCCAACTCTATCATTTAAATTTAATGAGGAGTACCGATCATTCAGTATGCAATTCGAAAATGCACGCAAATCTTTTACATTCATCTTATAGAACAGGGTACATATCTAGCACACTAAATTCACATTGGTTTAAATTATTTAATGTTTTTTAGAGGTAATACAGTTATAATCTCACCATCATTGAACTGCTGTATTTGTGAAAATAAGATTATTTTTACTGAAGATGTTTGCAAATGTAATATACTAGCTCTTTCAGAATAGCAAAAGAATGTGACACAGTGCAGTTTCATCTATTTTATACTTCATTCATTCATCAATTTTTTCATTTGTAATTTTATAAATAATCAAGAATAATAACTGTCATTTTTCAGTACTTCCTGAACTCTATACATTATGCAGCAGACTTGTATTCAGTATATCATTACAAGCTTTTAATAATGATGTGACGCTAGTTTTACTATCATTCTCACCTATAAAAGAGGAAGATAAGACTCAGAGAGATTAACATATTCACGGTCCTACAGCTATTGAGATTCCACACTAGGTCCTTTTTTCTTTATATAATTATGCCTGCCATGTTGTTGTAACCTTGTTCGGTAATTGAAATGCTAAAGAGATAGATAAATCAATCAATAAATTACCCTCATTCTTGGATTTCTGAGTTGGTACTATAAACTTATGTTATTTTTCAGTTTAAGATAGAAAACAAGACAATAAAATATTCAGGAAAATAATGAAGTGCTGGAGGGAAAAGGTAATCACATGATTTTCAACACTATGCTATCAAAATATGTGAAGTTAATATTAAACTCAAGAGAATGCTTTCAATGTTTAAAAGATCTAGTTATACTCTATTCTATGTAAATTCTTTTCAGGAATTTTAAAATGATTGAAACCTCCCACCTTGTTTTACAAAGCATACAAAAATCCTCATAACAAATCCTGTAAAAGATAATTCAGAATAGTAAAGTGTGAACCAATGTCACTTAGAAATAATAATGTAGAAATTCTCAAAGTACTAAGACATGAAAAACAGAAGCATATTTTGAAGGTCATTGTCATCAAGTATAAGTCATTTCTTGAATTACAAATAATTTTTCAGCATCTTTTGAAACTTATTTGTCTTCTAACATAATAATATAAAAAGTTACCTTAATATAGTTTTGATGTCTAAAGTCTTAATTCATGAAAATATTAATTATATAATTTATATAATTCAAATATTATAACTATATTAAAGGAATTTGTACATTATTATAAAGAAGAGAATATATTTCTCTCAAAACATGCTGAAAATTTATTTGCCAAAGTCCAACATAGATATCCCAAACTTACTTTTTCCTTATTATGTTAAAAATTATCCATTGCCAAGTTATTACTCAGATTCTAATTAGTGTAGATATGTTATAGTAATTTTCATTATATAGGGAGGAAAATGATTCTCACACTTAGTATTATTAAGTAACTCTTTTTTGTTTCCAGAAGTCCAAGTAAATCCAGTTAGATTTGACAAGGGAGAACAATTATGGTCATTGAAGATGTAGGGGTATATTATAATTTTCATATGATGTGACAGCCTCACAGGAGAATGACCTAATATCTAATTATCAGACTACTCAATAATATGTATATTGATTTAATTAATGTTTTTCTACATATCAGCAATTTCAATTATATAAACACTCATCATTTTCCTAATAGTTATACATATGTTATAATAAATATATGATATCTATGAAGAAAGTAAGAACATTTTATTGAACACAAAATTCTTAAATAAAGGGTACCTAGAATATTTTGATAGGAAAAAAGCTATATTTTAATGTCAATTGTTTATAATGATCTCTTCTTTTAGTATAATTCAAATAAAACTCTGCAAGGGACTTTTAGAACCTTATAACGTTCACGTAAAATTAAAAATACATAAGAATGGAAAATAAAATATTTAAAATAAAGTGATAGGATACTTTCACTAATACATATGTGAAAATATTCTATAAACATACAGTATACAAATCAAGTACTAGAGGGGCCAGTAAACTCAAGTAAGTAAAGAGGAATCATTGGAAAACTAGGAATAAATAATGAAATTTGTATTAAACATGTGACATCTTTCCCATGGGCAAAAGTTGGGATTTTCAATAAATGATAATTTATACATATTTAGAAAAATATAAAGTCAGATTTTTGCCTCATGTTTATAGACACAATCAGAGATGATCCACAGGCTTCCATAACCAGATCATCCACCTACCATCTTCTGTACCTGTATCTTTTGCTTTTCTTCCTTTTGGTGTAGATAAATTTCAAAGACTCCTACATAAAGGCAATTTATGCACTAGAATCTGTTCACCTTTGCCCACTTAAGGGCTTCACTCAAACAAATTTTCCATCCCCCTCCTGTGTCATTATTTTCCCCTCACTACTGATATTATCATTTCCATTGGCCTACCAACATCCTGTCATAGCTACCATCTTAAATAAATAAAATTCTTTTCATCAAATTTCCCTCTAGTTGCTGTTCATAACACATGCTCTTCCTCTATATTCTTTTACTGATTCCTTCCATCTCCCTCTCTAACTTAAATTACCTCCGATTCAATCCATACCCCTCTTATATTCTCTATCTACAGTTAACCCACTGATGATCTCAACCACTATCTCTGCTTTAGATACCAATTTTATGATGGCAATTCCCAAATATTGAGATAGGACATTAAACATACAGTTATCATATGACCACAATGAGATACCACTTCACATCCACTAAGATGGCTATAATAAACAGAAAATAACAAGTGTTGGTGAGGATACGGAGAATTTGGAACCCTCAAGCTTTCCTGGTGGGGATACAAAATGGTGCAGCTTCTGTATAAAACAGTATAGCAGTTCCTCAAAAAGGTAAAAATAGAATTACCATATGATCCAGCAATTCCATTCCTGTATAGTTTTGGTATATATCCAAAATAATTGAAAAGAAGTGTTCAAATAAAAACTTGCACATGATGTTTAAAACAGTATTATTAATAATAGCCAAATCATGGAAGCAACTCAATATCTATCAAATGATGAATGGATAAATAAAATGTAGCATATCCATACAACGGAATAGTATTCAACCATAAAATGGAATGAAGATCTGAGCCATGCTATGACATGGATGAAACTCAAAAACACTATGCTAAGTGAAACAAACCAGTTACAAAAGATCACATATACAATTCAATGTTTATGAAACATCCAAATAGGAAAATCTAGGTCTTAATAGCTAAGGTGATAGGGCATGATAGCTAAAGGGTATAGGGGTAACTTTGAGGTGATTAAAATGTTCTAAAACTGTGTCCATGTGATAGGACGGCTACAAATATCTGTGAATACACTAAAAATACGGACTTGTACACCTTAAATAGGTGAGCTGTATAGTATGTAGATTAATTCTCAATAAAGCTGTAATTTAAAAAGAAACAGGTGAAGCAAAACGATGATGATAAAGGTCAGAATAGCTGATGCCTCTTTGAGTGGGGGTAGTCTTGTACTCACTGCAAAGAGATACATTTCTATAGTGGTTAAAAAGTTGTGTATATTTGTCAAGTCTCACCTACAAAAAGTTTATTTGAACAAAGGCAAGTGATATGAATTTAAAAATCACTAAAATAAGTAAAGTATGATATAGATGAAGAAATATTGAATATGTATCTCACTAGTATTCAAAGATAAACCAATTTAAATAAGTTATATTCTTTGTCAATCAAATTGAATAAAACATATACATTCATTATTTTGAGGAGCAAGGGTTCATAGGATCTACTATTTCTGTGAATCGTGATAACCCTTTGGAGGACTGTTTAAAGTATATAGCAAAAACCTAAAAAATGTGTTTTCATTTTAGCCTCAACATTCCAATTTCAGTTGTGTATCCATCCTAACAGATTACTAGCTAAAATTTTTAAAGATCCAAGTAAAATATCATTTGTTGCATTACTTCTAAAAGTAATGAAACTGGATAGTCTACCAATGAATCTAAGAATTGATTAATAAATTAAGAAAAATATAATGGCCACATTATGATTATGTTCTAAAATAATACTTATCATCGACCTACACTCTCAATAAAATCTTAAGTAAAAATTGTTATGTTCCAAATGACTACCTACATCATAAACCCATTTTTGCTTAATCATTATATATAGATATTAATAATAATTCACAAAACAAAAAATTGAAAGATGTATACCAAATATTTATTGTATTTTGCTTATTTGCTATTTTATAATGAATATTTACTATCTGCATAAAATACAAAACAACGTGTGCTCAACAGTGTCAAATTCAGCAGACGGAGTCACAAGAATAAATATTTTTAAAATATCACAGGTTTTGTAAATGAGAATGTCTTGGGTAACATTAGGGGTCACATTACCAGTTTCAGAGAAAAAAGAAGGGGAAGAAGCCAGATTCTGATGGGTTGAAAATTTTTGAGAATAAGTAGAAACAGAAAAGCTAGACAAGTCTTTTAGGAAGTCTGTATGAAGAAAGAAAGATTATATGGCAGCTAGATGGGGTCAAAATTCAAGAAATATTTAAGTTGCTAGACACCTCAGCATGTGTTGTGACAGTGATGAAGAACAAGTAAAGAGACTGAAGAGACCAGAGAATGGTGACCATCACTGAAATAAGATTCCAAGGAAGGAGGGTGTCATAGCTACAGATGGAATGAGTGGCCTTGATCAGAGTGAGAGATATCTCATCCTCAAATGTGATTCAATGTAGTAAGAAAAGGTGGATGCAGGTGTCTTTAGGTTTGGGAAGAAAATTATGGTAGCAATTTTCTCAATGGTATAAATGTAAACTAGGTTATCCCCTGAGAATTAGATGCCCAACAGAGGGCTACAGAAGAGGGGTGATTAGGAATAGTCACTGAAAGGACAGGGATGGGATTAGGAGCTGCATACAGACAAGCACATAGATTCTTGGGAAAATTCTGGAGGGCTGAGATAAAGTTGGAATCTTTGGGTTTGTCATGGTACTACTAATCCTCATGTATACATGATTTTTATTAAAGCCACTCAGCCACCCACGTGAAATGAATGAAAAGGCAAACTGTGATAGGTCCAGGGTATGAGAGGACACAGGGTCAATAACAAGAATTATTGTATATCGTTTCAGGTGGGAAATAGTCCTGGCTGAGCAGGGCTGTGGCCCTGAGATGGAATGGCCTGAGTAGGATTATGCTAACAGTGGCAAGTCCTGAGCCCCAGAACTAAGATATTAGATGCATTGTCTTCATAGGCATTTAACTGTTCTTAAATTTTACCAGAAAGTTGTTTTGGAGAGGAAATCTACCAGCCAGAACTCAGATCATCTGGGAAGCAAATGATGATGTAATGAGGGTATCAGCCCAAAAGAAATAGGAGTTTTTATAAGAGAGTGCAAAGAATGCTCCAAAAACAGCTTGGAAAGCCAAACTTCTATTCTCAGAAGGTTTGGCGATATGAACAGTGGGATAGAAAAATACGATCAGGGATCACATTACTTTATCTTGCTAAAACATTTAAAATGTGTAAATAAGTGCATCTGTGCACTTGCGTGTGGACACAGATGTTACAGAACCAGAAAACTGTTTCTACTAAATATTATATTCGTTTCAGCTTACATAAATGTATTGATTTTAAAATTTGATTTCTTAACACCACTGAATCATACTTTTTGTATATTTTAAGTTATTTTTAAATCAAATAATTTGAATTTTGAATTATCAGCCTATAAGCTTCATTCGTGATAAAAATATATCACAGGGAATTCCCTAGCGGTCCAGTAGTTAGGACTCTGCACTCTCACTGCCAGGGGCTTGCGTTGGATTCCCGGTCGGGGAACTAAGCTCCTGCAAGCCACACAGTGTGGCCAAAATATAAAAAAAAAAATTTTTAATCACAAAAATTATATATGCAATACATATCATTATATAATAATTTACTACATATAAGTATTATTATATATTCTATATAATTATATATACAATCACTACTATATAATTATTGCTTAAATATATTTATTTGTTAATGTGTGTATTATTAACTTTCCATTTCTTTAAAAACAAGTTCTACTTTAGATCATTTGTGATAATACTTTTCATCTTTACATTTCAAGATCAATGCCAAATTGATCTTGACGGCTCAAGACGGCTCTTTTGGTAGCCGTCTCCTTTTTAAGTGTGATTTAATTAAATCAATACTCTGGTTTAATTTGGTCATCGGGAAGAGTTACATTGAAACTAATACCAATTTTCAGTTTGCAAAAAAGAAGAAAAATATATTATGCAACATTTATTATTTCATCTATCCATAATTTAAGTGGGAAAGTTTAATCTACAATCTACATTTCTCTACCACAACTTCAAATAATTCCAAAAGAATACAAAGTATGCATTTTGGTGAATGATATCACAATATATTTATGTATTGCATTTGCTGTTGTAAATTTTCTTTGGCTTTTTAATGATGCATAGAAATGAGCCTCAGTGTTTAAGGATGCAACACACTGGAAATAGTTTTAGGGAACAAATAATTAGCCTTTTGGAAGTGTGTGTTCATTTCCCGCAGCAATCTGTTCCTTCATCTCCTCCTCCTTCCTGTTTTGAAGGCAATCGTGTGTGTTACGTGCACCATCTGCAGCCTCACTGACAGGTGCAGGGTCAGTATTATCCCTCCAAGCATGGAGTTTAGTGCAAGCTGGAAATTTCACCAAGGCAATTTAGGAGGTTTTGAAACCAACCAAACACTGACAGCCTATTTTACCAGTATATATGAGCATTTGTTAGAAATGCCTGCAATTGTACTTTCAAGACCACAGATACTTAGATTTATCTGATTTGGGACATCATCCAGAAATAGGTCTATGCCAATAATGCACCTTTTTACTACATGTAGATTAGAATTAATATAAAAAGAAAATTTAGCAACATGTTATAGATTTAGTAATACAAATTGTTTGGTTAGATTAATATGAACACATTTGGCATCATTCTAATAAGGTCCCTTTAGTCTTTGCTCCACTGGGATTCTGTGCCCTGACAAGTTAGGACAGGAAGAGTCCCTGTGAACCTATTTAGAGTTGTCAATAGCTAAGGAGATATAGTTGGAGTCCCAAATGGGAAACCTGCCATTCCCTTTGGCGTCATGTCATACATAAATACTAACTTCTCTAACTCAGGTACATTATTAATGAAATTAACATTTGTGAGTTAGTCTAGGTGATTAACCATCATTTTTAACATCAATTCAGTTAATCTCAGCAATATTCTTGAGATTTCATATACTTCCTAATCTGCAGGTTTATCCCCTCTCTAGTATGTAGGATTCATCCTGAACTTCCACAAGGTTACTATCTTGGTAAATTTGTCTTGATTCAGGATTCTTCTTCAATTTTAAAAAATCACCAGCACTTAGTAATCATACTGAAAATAGATGCATGTTTTAGGGCCAGTCATATATTAACCATTTTTTTTGAGATGGGGCATTAAAATATATGTGAGACAGTTTATTATTTTAAAATTAGAAACCTTGCCTATACAAAACCTGAAATAATTTATGCCCATTAAAAGGGAGCAGGCATGATAAATTAAGTTAGAGCCATGTCATAGAATACTAGCCATTAAATTGGTAAATAATCTCTGATACACGAGGATACAGAAGATGTCTGGAAGTATATATGAGAAAAAATTAATAGTTAGTGCCCTTAGCACAGAGGGCTGGGTTGGAAAAAAATTGAACTTCCATGGCATAACTGTATTCCCATGACCAGCAATGTGCTTCCACGTAGACCGATTTGTGCCTGATACCACCTATTCTCAAAAGGTGGCTTGGTCTGCAGGGAATAAAGGAAAAAAGATTTCAAAATCCTTTAAAAAACGTTTCATTTCATCATATTAAAACAATGATATAATGAAATTAGGGGGGATAGCTTTGCCTTGGGATTCTACCACTCAAAATGTGCTGGTCAAGATTTCTCCCCTGGATATTGTTTTGCTGAGTTCTATCAGTATTTCTTGTGTTACTTCAGCTTTTCTGTGCATTCACTGCAAACCAACTCCCTTTTATTAATATGTTCTTTCTCTAGATATATAATGAATGTTATCTTACCTGGAACGCTGCAATAAATATTCTGTTCAAGTTTCAATATTCATTTATTTTTACTTCCTATATATTTTCTATTACTACTACAGTAATATGCTATTAATATACATTAATGGATTTTCCTTCACTTTCTTATCAAGGGGACTTTAGCCTTATCTTGAACACCAATCTTCTTTTAGATGATTTTAAAACTACTTTTCTATCTATGTACTTTCATGCTAATTAGTATCTGTTGCACTACTCCCTGAATCAGTTCAAGTTTACTTTTTCATGTAACACAGAGGGACTTTACTGACCTTTATCATTTCATATGAAGTCAGAGTTCATCAAATAATTCTAGGGGAAACTTGACCTCAGCGATGTGTGCTCGCAGGTAGTCCATTAATTCTAAATCATGTATATATGATGTAAGCAATATTGTGATTTTTTTCATTCTTTCAGAAAGTCTAGTTTTGGTTCTAGGGTGGACAGGTTGAAAGGCCTAGAGAAGAAAGCAATCTGCATTCTCATTTCTCTACCTCATTTTCCAGTGTTTCATGGGAGCATGTTTCACCATAATTTTTCTCTGGTTTCTCTCTAGGTGTAAAAACTAAAATCAAGTCAAATATTTACAGATGACTGCAAATAACCACTGCCAGGAAACTTGGTTTGGGGATGTGATTTGTTAAACAGCCTGCCATACTATGATTTTTTTAACCAACAAATCTCATCAGAAGTCTTGCCAATAGTTCTCATACAAATTTACATTTGTACCTGAAATACAATTCCTTTCTCCACCATGGACCATAAAATGAAAATGCATAACTATCTTAAAGAATACCTTGAAATAGGAAGAAGGCATTTTGAGATCTCTTTCCCTCAAATTTGAATATGATGTTGCCCTTTTATTCATAAATAAAATCAGCATTTTAGATTCATGTTAAAGTTTGTTTTTTGTTTTTGCTGTATTTGTAATTTAAGGCTATATCTACTTAACCAAAATTGTTTGAAGTAAAAAAACAGTAAAAAAAAATATCACTTGATATTATGTAGAAAAAGAGTAGATTTGGCTAAAGATCACTTTGGGTCTGCTTTTAGTCAAACTATGTAGGCACATATCTTAACTGTGATTTTAAAATAATGCTTTCCTATTCTAAACCATGATTCTACTAATAATATAATAACAATAACAACAACAACAATAATAATAGCTAACTTTTCTTGAGCACTATGCTACGAGGTTTTTGCATTCTTTACCTTATTTTCACTTAATAACCAAATGTGGTATTATTTCCCTGTGCTGATGGAAGTAGAGATGGAAGGAGAGTAAGTCATGGAAAAACAAAGAATTTTTTTTTAACTTTTTATTTTATATTGGAGTATAGCCAATTAACAATGTTGTGACAGTTTCAGGTGCACAGCAAAGGGACTCAGCCATACATATACATGTATACACATGTATCTGTTCTCCAGAATTTTTGAGGGTTCTCTTAACATAGCACTTTTCAACCTATGTTGTCTCAGGGATGCTTTATAAACCTAAAGTTATTGAGGATCCCGAAGAGCTTTTGTTTATATGGGTTATATCTATCAATATTCATCATATTAGAAATTAAAACATAAATTTTAAATATATACTCATTACTTCATTTAAAATGAAACTAATAAGCACTTTACATATTAACCGAAAAATTACATATACCTTCACAAAGAATTTAGTAAAAAGAATGGCAATTTTTTTTTTTACAGTTTTGTAAATCTTTTGAATTAGCAGCTTAATATAGGCTAGCTGAGTTCTCATATCTGCTTCTGTGTCCAATTTGTTGCAACATCTCATTTCATGTAGGCTTTGGAAAGCTCCACACTACACTCATGAGGGAATGAGGGTGAAAAGGCAAATAACATCTTAATATTACTATGAATATAGTTTCCACCCCACAGATACCTGAAAGGCTCTCAGTGGGCCTCAGTTTCCCACAGTAAACATGGAGACTGCTGACTGAATAGATTAGATAATGAATCATTCTCAGCTTCATGCTTTAGTTCGTGAATGGATTCGTGAATGTTCCCTATCCTAAACCCTAGGTCGCTCCATGATGCTGTTGTTTGATAACTATCTGGAATCAGGAATGATATGAGGGGCTTGTTAATGAGGACTAGGTAGGATGGGAAAAACTGTATTTGTGATTTTATGTATAACATGTGTATACAGTTCAGGAATCTGAAATTTGGCCTACACTGTTATTCTTATTTCACTGTCTTTATAAAATCCTTACGGAGAAGTACTCTGGCATGACGATGATGATGACGATGATGATGATGATGATGATGATGTGTTCACAACATGATACATATAGAATCATCTTTTATCATTCTACAGCATAAATACTAGGATAAGTTAAACTAATTGTGTTAGGTAATTTGTTGTTCACTAAATAAGAGATAAACTTACCAAATTCAGACTTATATGTAATGATGCTCCCATTCATTAATTCATTTCTTCATTTAATTCATATTTATTTGGTATGTAATTCATGCCAAGTACTGTTATAAGTACAGTACATATACTAAGTGAATTAAAGAAAGAGAGTATGTGTGTATATAACAACTTAAAGCCAAGTTCATATTTCTAAAGTCTAAAATCTTTTAATAAAGCAAGATCATTGAATTTTGCTCTTTTTAGCAATAAAAAAGGAACCACTTTACAGTATGATATAAGGGGCATTATAATCTTGAGAAACTTCTTGGATATTATTCTAAACATTGTGGGTTATATGGAGAGAACAGGAGTAATCTAAAATTTAGGCTTTTAAAAGGTCAGTGTGGCGATTTTGTAGAGAATGGGTTATAGAGGGACAAGAATTGAATGCAGGAAGACCAGTTAGAAAGCTATTGCAATTGTTCAGACAAGAGCTAATTGGGATTGAAACTATGGTTGTTGTAATACAGCTTATAAGAAGTGACACATTCAGAGGAGATTTTAAAGTAGACCTAGCCAAATATGTTGACAAATTCTATGTAGTGGGTAAGGAATAAAGAGAAATTAAGGAGGACTTCCAAATTAAGAACTACTCCTAAATAACCAGGAACATACATATTGGTGGATTTGCATATCAAGAAGTTAGAGTTGTATTTGGTACATATTAACTTTAAATTGCCTATTAGATAACTGTGTAGCATAACTGTCTATAAGACCAAATTGAACATTTGCACTTAATTGATGAGTTTCTATTTGTTATTAACATAACGTATACTAAAAACTTATAAATTCAAGCTAAGCACTCCAATTGTATTATTAAAACTAAATTAACTCTTCATTAACTTTCAAAATTTCTAATGTGCATAGGACACTAGTAAGCTATTTTCCATTAGCTATTACCAAAAGACATGAATTTGGTAAATGAATCTAGGGTATGCCAGACATCCACATATGCAAATGTTCCTTTCTTCCCTTTTAAAATTTTCAGTATAACTTTTTGAGATTTTTTTGAATTCAAATTTTGTCATATATTTGGTAATACGTCTCACATATACACTAATATGTATAAAATAGATAACTAATGAGAACCTGCTGTATAGCACAGGTAACTCTACTCAATGCACTGTGGTGACCTAAATGGGAAGGAAATCTAAAAAGCGCGGATATATGTATACATATAGCTGATTCACTTTGCTGTACAGTATAAACTAACAAAACATTGTAAAGCAACTATACCCCAATAAAAAAAATTAAAAAGACACTAATACAACATTGTAAATCAAGTATACTCCAATAAAAATTAATTTTAAAAAATGTCATTTCTATATTTAAATTTAAAATTAAATCTATGGAGATTTAGTTTACATGCAATACAATTAATCAGTTTTATCTGTGCAATTCAGTGAGTTTTAACATGTATTTAGTTATGAGATGACCACCGAAATCATGATATAGACCATCTCCATCAGCCCAACATATTCTATTGTGATCATGTGAAGTCAATCCCCTCCTCAAACCAGTGGTCTCTGGTACCTACTAATACACTTTCTGTAACTATAATTTTGTCTTTTCTAGAAGTACCTATACATGGAATCCAACAAGATGCTTTTAACTTTCATTCATTTTGTTGTACATAACAGTTCATTACATTTTATTGTTCAATAGCATAGAAATACCAAATTGAAAGTATCAGAATGTTTTTATACATTTTTTGACTGTTAAGAATAAAGCTGCCATGAACATTCAAGTACAAGTCTCTGGGTAGACATGTTTTCATTCTCTTAAGTAAATATTTAGGAGTGGGATTGCTGAATCACTATTAAATCTATATTTAACTTTATACGAAACTGTTAAACTGTTTTCTAAAGTTGTTGTACCATTTTACATTCACATCAGCAAAGTCTGAAAGGTCCAGCTGCTGTATGTTTACCAAAACTTACTATTATCAGATTTTAAAATTCCAGTCATCTTAATGTATGTGTAATGATAATGAACTGTGTTTTTAATTTGCTTTTTTTCTGATGAGCGGAGACCTTCAAATTGAAATGAAAAGAGGCTAACCAGCAGCACAAAACCACATGAAAATGTAAAACTCCTCAGTAAAGGTAAATATATAGACAACTATGGAATCCTGTAGTATAGTTATATAGCTATGTAAATCACTTTAAAATTCAGTATAGAAATTTTTTTTAAAAATGCAAAAAAAGTAACTATAAATCTGTGTTAATGGATATGTGATATAAAACAGGTAATCTGTGTCACCAATAACATAAACTGGGAGAGAGGGGTATGAACATTTAAAGGAGTTTTTATAGTGGTTTAAATTAAGATGTTATCTCTTTAAAATATATTGTTATAACTTTAATATGTTTTATGTAATTGCAATGGTAACCAAGAAGAAAATATGTTTAGAATATACACAAAGGGACATGAGAAGGGAATTAAAACTTAACACTACAAAAACATCAGTGAAATACAGAAGAAATAGACAGCAACACAATAATAATAGGAGAATTCCATACCCCACTTTTAGTTATGTATAGAACAACCATACTAAAAATCAATAAGGCAACAGAGGATTTGAACAACACCATAGACCAACTGGACCTAACAAACACGTATGGAATATTCCACCTAACAACAGCAGAATGAGCATTCTTGGCAAGTGCACATGGAACATTTCCCAAGATATCTTGAGACAAATGAAAACAAAACAAAACAAAGCTTATGGGATTCAACAAAAGCAGTACTATGAGGGAAGTTTATAGTTATAAATGCTTACCAAAAAGAAAAAAAAGGAAGAAAGATTTCAAGTCAACAATCCAAATCTATACCTCGAGGAAGTAGAAAAAGATGAACAATCTATATCCAAAGTTAGCAGAAGAAAGGAAACAATAAATATTAGAGCAGAGATAAAATAGAGACTATAAACACAGTAGAAAAACTAAATGAAGCCAAGAGTTTTTTTTTTAAAGATCAACAAAATTGACCCTATTCTGACTAACCCTTAGAATAACAAAGAAAAAAAAGAGAAAAACTCAAATAACTAAAATTAGAAATGAAAGAGGGGAAATTACCACTGATACCACACAGATACAGAGGAGTGTAAGATAGTATGAATAATTATATGTCCAAAATTGGATAACCCAGAAGAAACTGACAAATTCCTAGAAATGTACAACCTACCAAGACTGAATCATGAAAAAATAAAAAGTCTGAACAAATCTATAACTACTAAGGAGATTGAACCAGTCATCAAAACACCCAACAAAGAAAAGCCCAGGATCACGTGGTTTAACTGGAGAATTCTACCAAACATTTAAGGAAGAATTAGCACCAGTTCTCCTCAAACTCTTCCAAAGAATTGAAGAGGACAGAGTACTCCTGAACCCATTCTATGAGGCTATCATTACCCTGATAGGAAAACCAAAGACACAGTAAGAAAGGAAAACTACAGACCAATATCCCTGATTAATATTGACTCAAAAATCCTCAAAACAAAAAAACAATCTAGCAAACCAAATTCAATAACACATTAAAAGAATCATGCACCACAGTTAAGTGGGATCTGTCCTTGAGATGCAAGGATAGTTCAACATATGTAACTCAATCAATGTAATGCACCACATTAACAGAGTCAAGGACAAAAACCACAAGGTCATCTCAACTGCTGCAGAAAAGAAGTTGACAAAATTCAATACCTTTTCATGATAAGACCTCTCAACAAAGCAGGACAGAAAGAAATCACCTCAACATAATAAAAGTGGTATATGAAAAGCCCACAGCTAACATCATACTCAATGGTGAAAGACTGAAAACTTTTCTTCTAGATCAGAAAAAGGACAAGGATATCCACCCTCACCACGTGTATGTTCTAGTCAGAGCAATTAGACAAGAAAAAGAAATAAAAAGCATGCAACTTGGAAAAGAAGTAAAATGATCTCTGTTCACAGATGACATGATCTTATATCTAGAAAGCCCTAAAAAGATTGCACCAAAAAACTATTTAACTAATAAACATTTTCAGCAATTTCAGGATACAAAATCAATATAAAAATTAGTCTCAGGTCTATACACCAAGAATGAACAAGCTGAAAAAAAAACTAAGAAAAAAATTCCACTTACAATAGCATCAAAAAGAATAAAATTCTTAGAAATAAACTTAAGGAGCCAAAAGATTTGTATACTGATAACTATAAAACTTTGCTAAATGAAATCAAAGAACATATAAATAAATGAGTAGATATCCCATATTCATCAGTTACAAGACAATATTGTTAAAATCTGTATTATCCATACTACCCAAGGCAATCTATTTATTTAATGCAATCTGTATCAAAATGCCAATCATATTTTTTGCAGAAATAGTAAAAAAAAAAATCCTAAAATTCATGTGGAATCTCAAGGCCTTCTGATTAGTTAAAACAATCTTGAGAAAGAAAACCAAAGTTGAAGGCCTTACACTTCCTGATTTTAAAGCATATTACAAAGCTATCAATATAATAATCAAATCAATGTCATACAGGCATACAGACAGATATATAGACCAATGGAAAAGAATAGAGAGACCAGAAATAAATCCTTGGATATATGGTCAAAATATCTTCTACCATGTTGCTGAGACCACACAATGAGGAAAAGACAGTCTCTTCAATAAATGGTGTTAGGAAAACTGGATTTCCACATGCAAAAAAATGAAATTGGACCCTTAATTTACACCACGTACAAAAATTAACTCAAAATGGATTAAACACCTTAATGTAAAATCTAAAACTGTAAAGTTCCTAGAAGAAAATATAAGGAAAAACTTCAGGTCATTGGATTTGGTAATGATTTCTTAGATATGACACCAAAGCAGAGCCTACAAAAGCAAAAATAGACAAATGGGAGTAAATCACACTTATTCAATAAAAACTTCCATGAACCAAAGCAAATGATCAACAGGATAAAAAGACAACTTGCAGATCGGGAGAAAATATTTACTTTAATCATGATCTGATAAGTGGTTAATATCCAGAATATATAAGGAACTCATACAACTCAACAACAATGACAACAACAAAACAACATGATTAAAAAATAGGTAAAGAACTCTCCAAAGGGGACTTCCCTGGTGGTCCAGTGGTTAAGAATCAGCCTTCCAATGCAGGGGATGCAGGTTCAATCCCTGGCTGGGGAGCTAAGATCCCATATGCCATGGGGCAACTAAGCCCACATACCACAACTACTGAGCCCACGCTCTAGAGCTCATGTGCCATGACTAGAATGCCCATGTGCTTCAACTATTGAGCCCATGTGCTCTGGAGCCCATGAGCCACACCTAGAGAGAAGCCCGCATGCTGCAACAAAAGAGCCCGTGTGCCGCAACTAAGACCTGACACAGCCACATTAAAAAAAAAAAAAAGAACTCTCCAAAGAAGATAGACACAAGTGGCCAAAAACATACAAAAAGATGCTCAACATCACTAATCACAAGAGAAATGCAAATCAGAATCACTATGAGGTATCTCTTCACACACACTAGGATGGCCACTATCAAAAGGACAGGAAATAATAAATATTGACAAGGATGTGGAGAGATTGGGATCTTTATACTCTACTGGTGGGAGTGTAAAATGGTGCAACCATTGTGGAAAACATGATGGAGGGTCCTCAAAATATTAATAATAGAATTACTATGTGATCCAGCAACCACACTTCTTGATCTATATTTAAAAGAATTGAAAGCAGGATCTCAATTATTTGCACATCCACGTTCACTGCATCATTATTCACAATAGCCAAGAGATGAAAGCAACACAAATGCCCATTAAAGGAAGAATGGATAATGTGATATGTATATATCATATCAATGTATATCTGATATATACATATAATGGAATATTATGCAGCCTTAAAAAGGAAATTCTGTCACATTCTAAAATATGGATGAACCCAGAGGACATTATGCTAAGATAAATAAGCCAGTCACAAAAGGACAAATACTGCATGATTCCACTCACATGAGTATCTAAAGTAGCAAAATCATAAAAAGAGAAAGTAGAGAGGTGGTTGCCAAGAGCTGAGGGGATGGGGAATTAATGTTTAATGGGTATAGAGTTTCAGTGTTGCAAGATGAAAAAGTTCTAGGAATCTACTGCATAACATAATGAATATACTTAACGCTACAGAAGTATACGCTTAGAAATGGTTAAGATGGTAAATTTAGTGTTATGTGTTTTTTAGTATGATAAGTAAAAAAACAAGTCTGCAAAGTTTAAAAACAAGGCCAAAAATGGGAAAAGATAATTCTAACATACATAATGAAGTATAATTTTGATCTAGAACATATGATGAATTTCTGCCAAACAATAAGAATAAAACAGTGTGTCTCCAAGAAAAATATAACAAAAGTTTTTAGCAGACATTTCCTAGAAGAGAAAACATGACCAGTAAGTATATGAAAATATGTTCAATTCTGTTAGTGATCAGGTAATGAAAATTTTAAAAAAAACTACTATAAGATATAATTTTATAAGATTGTAAAACCTTAATGAACGTTTGGCAGTATCTCGCATTGCCAAAAATATTGTTCATCAGAAACTCTCAAAAATTGGTATACACACCTTTAAAATGGTTTAAATATCTGCTATTCCAATTTTATGCATCTATAACCTACATAAATGTTTGAACATTTGCACAAAGGAAAAAACAAACATTTTCATAGTAGCATAGTTTTTGTTTGTTTGTTTGTTTGTTTTTGCGGTACGTGGGCCTCTAACTCTTGTGGCCTCTCCCGTTGCGGAGCACAGGCTCCGGACGTGCAGGCTCAGTGGCCATGGCTCACGGGCCCAGCTGCTCCGCGGCATGTGGGATCCTCCCGGACCGGGGCACGAACCCGTGTCCCCTGCATCGGCAGGCGGACTCTCAACCACTGCGCCCCCAGGGAAGCCCCAGTAGCATAGTTTATAATAGCAGGCAACGTACAACAGTCCAGATGATCAGCACCAGTAGAATGGATAAGCATGCTGTGGTACATTCATTGGATTGAATACTATGTGAAAATGAATGAGAAACACTAACAAATCAAAAAGAATGAATATATTATTGAATTTAAAAGAAAGTTACAGAAAAAGAATTATGTTACTCCATACGTGTAAAGGTTAAAAACTTGCAAAGATTTTAACACCTTATAAAACTGTGAAATAAAACAAATTACCCATGGAAAATTTTGGATAGTAGTTTTCTCCAGAGAATAGGAAGTATCCACAGGGGCATTTCAAAAATATTGATTATATTCTCTGATATTGATCAATGGGATTACAAAAATATTGATCAGTTTCACTTTCTAAAGCTTTATGGTAGAGATCAAGCAATCAATCTGTGTATATAATAGTTTTTCTAGAAATTGATGAATTTTAATATATTTTCTAAATCTCATTAGTATATAGAGCACTACTACTGAGCATTCAGGGAACACCTCAGAGAAAGAGTTGGCAGATGGGTGTTCAGTTGCTCTGCAGCTGAGGAACCTCCACATTCAAATCTGTCTTATCACCCAACATTAAAATTCAGCTAGTTTCCCCTCACCAGCACCTCGCAACTATGGTGGATTCCTCTTCCTCCTTTCTACCAGGTATGAGAACAGCCATGGGTCTCTTTTCAGCTAAGAAGACCTTTTCATTCTCTGGAGCTTGGTTCATATAAGTTTCTTTGTGTCTTTAGTTTCTGGTTCTTAGGGTGAGGGCAATACTCTTGTGACTTTGTATACTCAGACTTGAATCAAAATGAAAATCCTTTCATTTTGAAATTTTAAACCTATAAATCTTTATCCCTTAACAATCAGATATTTAAGAGGCAGGTATTTAAATATACCCCTTTTATACTTGCTCTGGAAAGTTTCTATTATGTTGTTTGTCTGGATTTTTATTTCTAGGTTGAAATTATAGACATCATTTTTATCCCTTTGGGGAATTAGCTTTTATTTACTTTTAAGACTACAAAGTCTAGTAACGGATTATAACATTCTTACATCGCGTACATATTGAAGTGTATTACTGGGTTTGTTTCTTCTATAATTTTTCCAAGTGTATCTATAATATCTTTCTTTTCTTGGCAAACATTCTGACATCATTTTTGAAAATTATTTTTTATTATGTCCTCACATTTGAGTGACTATGAGGCTCAATATTGCATTCTTGATCTAAACATATTTTTCTTTATTTTATAACATTCTTTCATTTTTGTGTTCAATTTTGCTGTTGATAATTCTGATATAATGGTTCATCCTTATTCTTCTGTAGATTATTTTCTTCTTACTCTAGAATCATTTAAAATTTGTATCTATTATTGGTGTTAGTGAATATTATTATAATGTGTGTAGGCGTGGATTTTTTTTTCCCCTTAGCTCTCAAGAAATACTGTAAATCTAAAGTTCTGGTCTGTGTTTTTCTTAAATTCTGCGAAACCTTTAAACATTATTTCTTCAAACATTACCTTTTCTCTTTTCCTTTTAGTTTTCTTTTTGCAACTCACAATGCTACCGTACTTCACTCTCAGCTTTACTTTTATAATTTGACTTATCTTCCCTTTCAGGTTGCCATCTAGATTTCATCAACCACATCTTTAAACTCATTAAGTAATTCTTCAGATAGATCTATCTTACTATTTATCCAACTATTATATTCTTATTTTAAATATTGTAAATTTTACATCAAATGTTTCTACCTGGTTCTTATTGAAGTTTCATTGTTAATGATTTTTATTGCTTATATCATCTCAACTATTTAAGTATACCTAAACTTTTGGTGCTTCTGTTCCGTTCCATATGATACCTGTTGTTTAGTTAGTTGCCTTTCTTTTGAGGTGACTGTACTTTGGGTGTCTAATATACTTGGTTTGAGAGCGCATGTTCCCTGGTAGTGTCAGCCATTCTGCTTGGTATTGGAATAAAGTCAAAGTCAAGGTCTTGGGCAGTTCCTCAGAGTGAATTTAAAGAGAGGCAGAATATATGGTACCGTAGAAGCACTGTATGTCATTCCCAGTTGCTGCCACTCAACAAAATAACCCCTCTGGCCAGGATTTCACTTTCAACTCTTCAGAAAAAGCAGCGCTGGCTAGAGATGGTCTCCCTAGGTGATCATTCACTGGCCTTTAGGCTTGTAGTGTAAAGGCACAGAGAAATGGACTCGCTCAACTGTCTAGTTAGCCCATGTCTGTTATTTTGAACTCATCCTCGCAGGACTTTTGTTCCATACTGTTATTTTCTACACTGGTAGTCTACTCTGTTGCTGCAGAATTCTTTGCTAAGGGGCTGGTGGCTGTTGTCCCAGAGTAAAAGCGAGAGGTAAAAACAGAAGTTAACATACTCCTTTCATTATTTTCTGGTATTGCTGTCTCAGGCTGCTCTCTGCCCCAAGCTGCAGCACACCTGCTCAACGCACACTCCATCAAGGGAGCCTATGACTCTCCAGGTGTTTCCCAATTTTTTGTTGTTTTTTTTGCTCGAATCAATGCTACCTTTTAATCTGTGCAGTGTCCTTAGAGTTGATTTTGGGGATGAGATGTGTGGCAGACACACTCTGAGGTGAACCCCCAATGAGTCACACTCATATATAATCCTCTTGAGTACAGGCAGAATCTGTGACTTGATTCTAACCAGTAGAATATGACAAAGGTGATAGGGTGCCACTCCCATGATGGTGTTTTGTTATGCATGAATCTGTCATAGCAGATGAGAGACAGACAAATACAGAGACAGAGATTCTCCTGGTGGCTTTGAAGAAGCAAAGAGCCATTTTGTGAACTGCCTGTGAAAGGGGCCATGTGGCAGAGAACTGTGGCTGTCCTCCAGTAGGCAGCCAGGGACCGCAGTCACACAGCCATAAGCGAATTAATTCTGTCAACAGCCTGAATAAGCTTGAAAGCAGATTCTTCTCTAGTCAAGCGTCCCATAAGACTCTAGCTAGCCAACATCTTGATTGCAGTGTGAGTACAGGACCCTGCCAAGCCATGCCCAGACTCTTGGCCCATAGAAACTGCAAGACAATAAAATTGTGTTGCTTTAAGCCACTATCTCTGTGGTAATCTGTTTTGCAACAGCAGAAAACTAATACAGTAGGAAATAGCTTGAATTAGTTCTAGAACTTGATAGGAACCAGAGCTTGGGGTAGGTGGGGAAATAAATGTATATACTTTTATCATCTCACAGTGAGGAGTGGGAATCACTTAGAAGGTAGAATTGCCATGGTTAAATAAAGGTCATCTACCGCAAATTTTTTTAGGATCACAAATAATATTTTTAGATCTATTATTTCTTTTAATTCAAGTGAATAGCTATGCTCTATTATAGATTGTTAAGGATGACTATCAATATTTTTTGTTTCACTTCCCTGTAAAATGTCAATAAAATGGATTAACTTCAATGTTATTCATACTAATGTTCAATAAATTCATACTCATTCTTTCAACAGGAAATTTCCCCAACTGTCACATAAATTTATGATACATGGGGAATCATGATTTTTATTGAAGTTTACTATCTTTAAAATAAAACTAATTTAAGATTCATGAAGAAGTAATATATCAGCCTAATAGAATCCTGTCATAGTGTATCAGAACCGATTACAATGTTGGCATTGTAGTTACTTTGCCCATAATTCTCTTTTAAAAGCTATCCTTAGGAGAAGCAGCTCAATTGAGTCTTTCAGAGCATACCTTATGAAAGGGTACAAAATGAGTGGATTGAAGTACATGTGACCTTCCCAAAGGTCATTTCCTGATAAACTGATGACAAAATGGGATTTACTCTTCCTGATAGTCTTCAATTTCCTGGGAAGCTGCATAGATATTGATTCTTTTTGCTTCATTAATATCCACTGATTATATCACAGAATTTGTACTGATTAGAATTATTGGGGCCGAAGGCAGGCCACCCCAAAATATGCCTCAATGGCATACTGATTATTTTGAGTTAAAGTTACTTAAGAAATGGCCAATGCAAGAGGGGCACTCTGACCCTCCTTTCTGTTTCCCTGAAAGCGGGAAATAAATCTCCCATGTGAAAGGTGCACTCCCTGTAACTGGAGGTAGAAGGACACCCTTATCCCAGAGACAGGGAATTCAGGGCTGAGAAGCTTGTATACACAAACTTGCTACTTCCTTACTAATGGACTACCCAAGCCCAAACTTTGCTTAAATTCCTTTCTAATTAAGCCCCCAATCCTAAATTTCTTTGTCCTGTCAATTCCTCTCAAATTTATTGTTTCTTTGTCTCAAAAGTATAAAAGCTGCCTGCTTTGACCACTTCATAGGAGTCCTATTTCTATGAGACCTCTGTACTCACAAATTAAATTTGTTTCTTTTTCTCCTGTTAATCTGTCTTGTCTTAACTTTATTATTAGTTCAGCCTCAAGAACTCAAGAGTGGTAGAGGGAGAAATTTCCCCCTCCCCAACAGAATATAACAAGTATCTGCTGAAACTTACAACATTTTCTTTCCTGCTCAGACCCACCTCCACAATGACCATTTCATACCCACCAATTCTACCATTTTTGCCTGCATCTTTATGTTTTATTAACTAATTTTGAAATACTGATGATGACCAAGTAAAGGCACTGTTCACAACACACATTCCTCTTACAGCACTCAGCTATTCCGAGTATCAACTTTTATAAGCCTTGGTTCTCAGGATATCAAGGAAATTTGCATTTACAGATGTAAATATTCAGTCTGTATCATCACAGAAACGTAACTGTTTCGGTTTTCTTTTGTACAATAGATGAATAAATATAATTATTTATAATTATTTTCCCTCATCCTTAGGAGGGTTTGGAAGATTAAGTAAATCCTTATTACCGCAAAAAGGAGAGAAAATAATTTTAGTTGCTAATGATTCAGTCTTTGAGATCAAATGCCATCCTAATTTATTATGTAAGGGAAATAGGGGAACAAAAATAAGAGGAAATGGGGATGAAGGAATAGAGAGCGTATGTGGGATAGAGGAAGACTTCAAAGAAGAGGAACTAGTGTTGGTTATGAGAAGTAGGTGCAAAAGCTTAGTTATTGATTCTGAGGTAGCTGCAGAAAACGCATTGGGGCTTACTCTCTGGGAAGATGTGGAGGAGTAGAAATAAGATGGAATATCTCATGAAGCAGAGTTTAATACATAATATCTGTGCAGAAGCTGATTCTTCACCTGTGAACCACCAATTCTTTCCTTGAATAAAACTCATGTCACTTTCTCAAGCTTGTTGATCCTCCTTCCAAAGACAAATTTGCTCTGATTTCAATCAGTATCTTACCTACTGAATGGCCCAGAAGGAGATTCTTGGCAGCGCTGGAAAGCTTTACTTAGCTTAATGTCCTGAGACACTGGTATTGCACAATGGGAGACTCTAGATGTTTGCTATGATGAACTTTTAGTAAGAATTGGGATCACCTGCATCAACATAGTTTAAGTTAAGACTGAGAACTGAGGCCATAACTAAGAACGTCCCATCAGCCTTGTGTTTCCTTTGCTGACTTTGGTGAAAGAAGAAAAAGTCAGAAGTTTATTCTCTACTTTAGTGGGGATGTTTTGACCTGTTACATTTGACTCAACTCCAAGAAACTAATTCCACTTTGCTATGTTGAAAAGACATCTTGGGTTAAATGACTCATGCCCATTTCCCTGCATCAGAGTACAAATAAAGAACATTATCACTATAGTGAATTCACTATAGTTTCATTTTTACATCTAAGTGATGTGCTACTTACAGACCTTCTGACAACTCTAAACATGAGCATAGTTTTGTAAATAAGTTTTAGGCAAACTGATGGATGTCGTATACTTGCTCTACATATATAAAAATGTCATCGCCTCTTATGACCTCATCCCTCCCCAAGTTTTCCTCCCAAAACATTACATAGTTCTGTTTCTGTACAATTTTTCCCCACGAACTAGCTTAACCTAAGAATAACAATTATTGCTAATGGCACATCCGTTGGTAGAGAAGCTGAGGATGATACAGTCTTCAGATCCTAGCTGCTTTTTGACAATTTTAGAGAATAGCAGAATTGTTGTAGGCTTCACTTCACCACTGCAATTAATATGACTCCCATACCCTGGATTTGAGAAGCAAACTGGGACGTACTTTGCCTTGGCCTGGGTCTAGGTACTACCAAAATATGATAATAATTCACAGTATTTTACCTTGATCAATATAGTATTAATTCCAAAATTTTGGACTCTCATTATTTCCACAAGATTGAATACACCAAGGATAGATAATCAGTTTTTTGTGGGTTTATATATACAAGTTTAAGAATAGTGATATACAAAATATTTAACAGCCAGTGTGGCACAGGCAACAACCAGTCATTATGGATACCTGTGTGGTTGTATAGGTGAATACTAGCTGAATACCGGTTCTAAGCATAAATCTAAATTACCGGAGGCAACTGCAGAGAAAATGCGAAGGAGAGGAGAAACACATAACGTGGCTTTTTGGACATAGATACGGGAGACAAAAGCAGTCTCAAAAATGTTTGAAAACTAGAATTTTAGCAAATTCAAAATATGCAGCACAGCTACTTTCTTCTCTGTTACACAACTCTGATTTTCTTTTATATGTAACCTAGTATAGGGTGGTAAAGTGACTTAGAATGTTGATACACTGTTTTAATAAATTACTTGGGAATGTTATATATTCACTTAAAATTAATAATACACTATGTTTACTTTAAACTAAAAATATTTTAAGCTGTCTTAGTTGGAAAATGTGAAAAAAATATAGCACTAGTTAATACATAGCAATTTACTTTCATTAAGGTAGTTGTGCTATTATTAATTGATTACAAACGTTTGGCTGATTAAGTTACTTGATTAGAAAACTGGTAAAGGTATTTTTTTCCCCTAGTATAGTTGTTTTGGGACAGTTTACCTTAGTGCAGTAAAACAGGTGACGTGATTGATTTGTTGTATGTCATATATAATCTTATCTGTATTAGTATTATGTAAAACCAAGTTAGATAAAGTTAAGGCTTTATTTAAAAAATAAATAATGTAAAAGATTGTTGAGTCCTCTAAATCCACTAAAAATATACAGTGAACTTAATCAGGATTTCTGTTTATATACTATATTAGCTTCCTACTGCTGTTGTAATAAAGTACCACAAAGTTAGGAGCTTACAACAACACAAATGTAACACATATATATGGAATCTAAGAAAAAAAAAAAAAGGTCATGAAGTACCTAGGGGTAAGATGGGAATAAAGATACAGACCTACTAGAGCATGGACTTGAGGATATGGGGAGGGGGAAGGGTAAGCTGGGACAAAGTGAGAGAGTGGCATGGACATATATACACTACCAAATGTAAAATAGATAGCTAGTGGGAAGAAGCCGCATAGCACAGGGAGATCAGCTCGGTGGTTTGTGACTACCTAGAGGGGTGGGATAGGGAGGGTGGGAGGGAGGGAGGGAGACGCAAGAGGGAAGAGAGGGGCTTCTCTGGTGGCGCAGTGGTTGGGAGTCCGCCTGCCGATGCAGGGGACACGGGTTCGTGCCCCGGTCCGGGAAGATCCCACATGCCGCGGAGCGGCTGGGCCCGTGAGCCATGGCCGCTGAGCCTGTGCTCCGCAACGGGAGAGGCCACAACAGTGAGAGGCCCGCGTACCACAAAAAAAAAAGAAAAAAAAAAAAAAAGAGGGAAGAGATATGGGGACATACGTATAACTTATTCACTTTGTTATAAATCAGAAACTAACACACCATTGTAAAGCAATTATACTCCAATAAAAATGTTAAAAAGAAAAACCAACACAAATGTATTATCTTACAGTTCTGGAGGTCAGAAGCCTAAAATGGGTCTTATATCTGGGTATCAACCAGGCTGCTTTCCTTCTGGGAACTCTAGGGGAGAATCATTCCCTTGCTTTTCCAGCTACTACAGGTTACCTGAATTCCTTGGCTCATGGTCCCTTCCTCCATCCTCAAATCTAGCAACTTAACATATTCAAATCTCTCTCTGACAGTGACTCTCCTGCTTTCATTTTACATTTAGGAGTCTTGTGATTATATTGGCCCATCCAGACAATATGGTTATAACCTCCTCATCTCAAGATCTTTAACTAAATTACATCTGCAAAATCCCTTTTGCCATTTATGGTCACATATTCATAGGTTCCAGGGATTAGGATTTCTTTATCTTTGGGGAACATTATTCTGCCTAACACATAGCAACTAATTAAAATGATTAACATATTCTAACTTTTGCTTAAAGCAGGTCCAAAAGTAAATCTACCTGACAAGCTTTTTTTTTTTTCTTCTAAAATTAAATTACCTGCATATAACTTGGAGGTACTAAACAATTTGAAAATAAATTAGGGGCTTCCCTAGTGGCACAGTGGTTAAGAATCCACCTGCCAATGTAGGGGATGCAGGTTCAAGCCCTGGCCTGGGAAGATCCCAAATTCCACAAAGCAAATAAGCCCATGTGCCACAACTACTGAACCTGCGTTCTAGAGCCCGCGAGCCACAACTACTGAGCCCAAGTGCCACAGCTACTGAAACCCATGTGCCTAGAGCCCGTGCTCCACAACAAGAGAAGCCACTGCAATGAGAAGCCCGCACACCACAATGAAGAGTAGTCCCTGCTCGCCGCAACTAGAGAAAGCCCGCACGCAGCAACGAAGACACAATGCAGTCAAAAAATAAAATAAATTTATAAAAATAAATTAAAAAAACAAATTATTTATATATCTCACACGGTGAAGTTTCTCATCTTTAGTCAAGACCAGTAAGATCAGAGATTATAAAAATTTTTTTAAATCAGCAAATTTTTGAATCAGTGTTTAGAAGCCAATTATTATTATATATTTTCATGTGCTTTATCAAACATTTTAGATACTGGAAAGAAAACCCTCAATAACAGGAGGGAAACTGAAAAATTCACAAATATGTGAAAATTAAATGACACACTCCTAAATAACCAATGGGTCAAGGAAGAAATCAAAAAGGAAATCAGAGAGTATCTTGGGATAAACAAAAATTAAAATACAACATACCAAAACTTATGGGATACAGCAAAAGCAGTTCCAAGAGGGAGGTCTACAGCATTAAATTCCTCCAATAATAAAAAGAAAATCTCAAACACCCCAAGTCTACCCCTCAAGGAATTCGAAAAAGGAGAACTAAGCCCAAAGTTAGTAAAAGGAAGAAAATAGTAAATATGAGAGCAGAAATAAATGAAATAGAGACTAGAAAGAAAACAGAAAAAACAATCAAAGAAACTAAGAGTTTGGGGTTTGTTTGTTTGTTTGTTTTTAAGATAAACAAAACTGATTGAACTTTAGCTAGGCTAACCAAGAAAAAAAGAGAGGACTCAAAAAAAAAAAAAAAGCAAAAACCCCCCAAATTCTAAATGAAGAGGAGACATTTATCCAACTGACACCAAAAGATTACAAAGGATTGTAAGAGTCTACTGTGAACAATTATATGCCAATAAACTAGATAAACTAGAAGAAATGGAAAAGTTCATAGAAACATAAAACCTAGCAAGATCTTAAAAAATCTTAACAGAGCAATAATAACCAAGGAGTTTGAAACGCTGGGGGAAAATTTCCTTGACATGGGTCTTGGCAATGATTGTTTTTGGACAGGACACCCAAAGCACAGGCAACAAAAGCAAAAGTAAACAAGTGGGACTACATCAAACCAAAAAGCTTCTGCACAGCAAAGGAAATCATCAACAAAATGAAAGGCAACCTACTGAATGGGAGAAAATATTTGCAAATCATATAACTGATTAAGAGTTAATATCCAAATATACAACTCGTTAGCAGGAAAACAAACAATCCAATTAAAAAATGGGCAGAGGACCTGAATAGACATTTTTCCAAAGAAGACATACAGATGCCCAACAGGCACATGAAAAGATTCTCAATATCACTAATCAGGGAAATGCAAATCAAAACCACAACGAGATATCACCCACACCTGTTAGAATGGCTATTATCAAAAAGACAAGAAACAACAAGTATTGGCAAGAATGTGGAGAAAAAGGAACCTTCCTGCACTGTTGGTGGGGATGCAAATTGGTGCAGCCACTATGGAAAACAGTACGGAGGTTCCTCAAAAAATTAACAATAGAACTACCATACCATCTAGTAATCCTACCTCTGGGTATATATGTGAAGGAAATAAAATCAGTATCTCAAAGATATCTGCACCTCCATGTTCAGTAAAGCACTATTCCAAGACATTGAAACAACCTAAGTTATCATGGATGGAAGAATGGTTGTACACACACACACACACACACACACACACACACACACACACACACACAATGGAGTATTATTCAGCTTAAAAAAGAATGAATTCTTGCCATTGGTGATAACATGGATGGACCTGAACAGTGTTATGCTAAGTGAAATAAGGCAGACGGAGAAAGACCAACACTGAAATGTGAAATCTAAAAAAAAACTGTCAAACGCATAGAAACAGAAAGTAGAATGGTGGTTGCCAGGTGCTGGGGGGTGGAGGAAATTGAAAGATGTTGGTCAAAGTGTACAAACTTCCAGTTATAAGATAAATAAGTTCTGAGGATTAACTGTACAGCATGGTGACTATAGTGTATTATCTACTTGAAAGTTGCTAAGAGAGTAGATCTTATATGTTCTCATCATACAGAAAAAAATTGTAATTCTGTGAGGTGATGAATGTGTTGACTAACCTTATTGTGGCAATCATTTCACAATATATGTGTATCAAATCATCATGTTGTACACCTTAAACTTACATAATATTATATTTCAATTATATCTCAATAATGGTGGGGGTAAAAAGCCACTCTACTAGGATACATTCATTGACATTGTCAAGCAATATTTTAGAATGAGAAGAAATATGGACTTAGAAAAATATTGAATGATTGTTGCTATAATTATTCTATGTATTTTAAAATGTACTTTTCTAGGAATATTGTTGCTCAGGGATTCTTTCCAACACATATGTCAAAGCAGAGACCTGAGGGTGACAAGAAGGCAAAACCATTTAATATTAAAATTAATATTGGACTGCTGACTTCTGAAACTCTTCCTGAGAGTAAGAAAAATAAACCCCTAACTTGTTTAAATAAATGTCATTTCTGGACCTTGTTACCAGCACCTGAATATAGTTCCAATTGCTACAGTTCTAAAAGTCTTTCTTAATTCAAAATTATTGTGCATTGGAGTAACTGATTTAATATCTTGAGGCAGGAAAAACTAAATAATGAACTGGAAGACTTTGTTGCCAGAAAAGAAAGATGCCTTTAAAGCAGATCTACAGTAGGGCTAAAAGATCAAAGCTGTGCCCTATAAAAGCTCCCACTGGCCAAGTTGTGAAACACTGAAAAATCAAAAAGAGAGTAATAATTACAATTATTTGGAACTTGTTTCATCTGTGAAAAGCCTTGGGTCCATAATGATACTTGCCAATGGAAAAGTTAATTTAAAATGTACACAAGGGCTTCCCTGGTGGCACAGTGGTTAAGAGTCCGCCTGCCGATGCAGGGGACACGGGTTCGTGCCCCGGTCCAGGAAGATCCCACATGCTGCGGAGCGGCTGGGCCGGTGAGCCATGGCTGCTGAGCCTGTGCGTCCGGAGCCTGTGCGTCCGGAGCCTGTGCTCCGCAACAGGAGAGGCCACAACAGTAAGAGGCCCGCGTACCGCAAAAAAGAAAAAAAAAAAAATGTACACAAGTTAATTATAAATATAAAAGAAGATGACTAACAGAAGAATATGCTTAAATACAATGGCAACCTATTCAGAATTTCTTAGTTTTAAAATTTTCTTTTCATTTTAGTTATGGCTTGCTACATAGATTATATCTCCATTAAGTAAGGAAAACTGGCTATTAGGAACTGTAGGAAAGATACATAATTCTCTGAAGTTAGGCACTGTATTAAAATCAGGACAAATAAGCAGCACTGGTGTTCTGACACAACGACCTGTCAAATGAGGGTACAGCGATGAGTTCCAAGATGATAAGTTAGCTGAAAATCCAGAGACAGGAACTGATCACATAGACACAATGTGTGCTTTTCTTGGAGCAGACACATTTAGATAAACTAATATCTAATAATAAATTCCTGTAAGGTATTATGAAGTAACTTCTAAACTGAGGAAGAATACTCTCAGATCAAAACTTGTTGGGCACGTAAGTAGAGGGAGACACACAATTTGAGATCAGGTGTGGATTGGGAAATTCCAATTGAATTAGCAATGAATATTAACTCTACAAGGGACCCAGCCAGTAAATTTTGGCTTAGGTGTGAATCCCTTTCAAAGATAAAATTATAGTCCATGTCTTGGCCAGAATTAGCAACTGTGGTTGATCTGACATTGCACTGTTTCTCTTGGGGATCTACTAGTATTTCTGTAATCTCAAATAGAATTACACATGTATAGAATTAATAAAGAAATAGGACAAGTCTTCAATGTTGATATTTTAATATTGGTTTCAGTGTATAAATAGTAATAAGTTTTATTATCATAGTAGAAACTTATATATGATGAATGTATTAGAAAATTGAGAATCTTTGACATACTGGACTTACTGTATAGATACATTTAAGAGTATGTGACTAAGTCTGTAATCAACATTTAAATGTGTAGCAATACTTAGTGTATTTATTTTAATATTATTTGTGCCAGAATATTTAAATATTTTTAATCAATTCATGGAAATATAACTTTATTGAGTATCAGAAAATAGTGGTAAATATTCCTCTCCATACACAAATGACCTTCTGTTAGCAACATTCCCTGCAACACTGTGTAAGGTCCATAATATTCTCTAAAGGCCAAACTCCATAAGAAATGATCACTTCCAGAACAATGTACACACAGAATTACTAGTTAGTAGCCATTCATATTCAAATTTGAAATAATGATGATGAAACCAGCATCAGTTGTACAAATAACACACACTCAAAACAAAGGAAAACTACACCATGAAAAAAAGCATTCTAAAAAGTATTTTCATCATCTTAAAGAAATAAGTGGTAGGGACCTACAAGATGGTGGAGGAGGAAGACATGGAGATCACCTTCCTCCCCACAAATACATCAAAAATACTCCTACAAGTGGAACAACTCCTACAGAACACCTATGGAACACTGGCAGAAGACCTCAGACCTCCCAAAAGGCAAGAAACTCCCCACGTACGTGGGTAAAGCAAAAGAAGAAAGAAAACACAGAAACAAAAGAAGAGGGATGGGACCTGCACCAGTGGGAGGGAGCTGTGAAGGAGGAAAGGTTTCCACACACTAGGAACCCCTTCACCGGTGAGACCGTGGGCTCCAGGAAGCCAAGGAAGAATAAAAAACAATTTAGAGATTAAAGACAAATTAGAATCAACACAAATGGAAGAGGCACTTGAATGAAAACCTAATGAATAACGTGGCTAGCAGGCATGAGATTATTACCAAAACAAAACTGAAAAGATCAGACCTGAAGAATAATAAAGGATTATCAAAATGATAAATATGGAATAAAAATTAAACTTAAAAAGTATTTAAATGTAAAACAGAAGTTTTCAATGATATAAAGATTTTAATACGTACACCAAAAGGGCACATTGTCTCTAGACAAACTGAAATGAAATCCTTAATGCCAAGGCATATTGTGGTAAACCACTGAACATTAAATGTATTAAAACTATATAAATGGACTTTGGCAGAGGCAGAGCAAGTCGTGTAGAAGGTGATGGAAAGTACAGTTGACTCTTGAAAAATGGGGGCGGGTTAGGGGCAACCTCCCATCGTTGACCACCCCCCCTCCCCAGTCAAAAATCCACCTATAACTTTATGATCAGCCTTCCATATACTGGTTCTGCATCCTTGGGTTCAACCAACTGCGGATGGGGTATTACCGTATTTCTTGAAAACCATCTTCATGTAAGTGGTCCCGTTTAGTTCAAACTCATGTTGTTCAAGGGTCAACTGTACATTGACTTCAACCTTCTACCAATCAACATTCAACTTAAGATTATGCAGTAACGTTATGCCATAGTGAGGGAGAAACCATGTTTCAAGAATTTTATACCCAGCTAAGTTTTTCTTCAAGTGAAAACACAACAGAAAATACTCTGAGGCAAGCAGTGCGCTGGGCAGTCCCGCAGCTCCGTCTCTTGCTACAATAGTGTTTGGACAGAACAGACCCAGGGGTGCCCCTCGCTACCGCCTCCGACCACCTCCAACCTGTGTTCCACTCACAACCTTCAGAACCAGCCGCTCAGCTGTTCTCGGCCACCGAGACCACCAACACCATATTTTGAGCTTAACTCCGTATGACCGATCCACCACGAGCTCCCAGATTCGTCAGAATGATTCCGTCGAGGTGGAGGCCGCCGTCAACCGCCTGGTCAACATGCATCTGCCGGCCTCCCGCACCTACCTCTCTCTGCGCTCCTATTTCCACCACCACTACGCGGCTCTGGAGGGCCTGGGCCACTTTTTCCGCGAAGTGCCCGAGGGGAAGCGTGAGGACGCCCAGCGCCTCTTGAAAATGCAAAAGCAGCGCGGCAGTCGCGCCCTCTTCCAGGACGTGCAGAAGCGTCTCAGGATGAGTGGGGTGAAACCCAGGACGCTGTGGAAGCCGCCGTGCTCGCAGAGGAGAACCTGAACCAGGCCCTTGTGGACCTGCACGGCCTGGGCTCTGCCCGCACAGACCCCCGCCTCTGTGACTTCCCGGAGAGCCGCCTCCTAGATGAGCAGGTGAAACTCATCCAGAAGATGCACGCCCACCTGACCAACCTCCGCAGGCCGGCTGGTCCCCAGGGGGGGCTGGGCGAGGCCCTCGTCGAAAGGCTCGCCCTCCAGCACGAGTAGGAGCGTCCAGAGCCCAGCGGCCTTTGAGGAGCCCCTGTGGTGTCAGGGCTTCTGCCTAAAGCCCCGCTCTGCAGCCACTAAGCAGCTTTTAACCACCCTGGAGCTCTCTCCCAAGCCTTGGACCAAATGAAAACAATAAAGCTTTTTGCAGCAATAAAAGAAAGAAAAGAAAGTACTCTAAGGCATATAATACCCAGATAATACAGCTTCCCTCTTATAGATTAAACTCACAAATACTATCTGATCATGAAATACAACTAATTAGTTGTGGAATGACGTAAACGATGATAAGCAATGAATCAATTTAAATTTACTGAATTGATCCTATTGTAAGTTTAGAGTTCGAAAACAGTGCATAAATGTGATAAAACTTGACAATAGTAAAATTATTATAAGTGAATAAAAGCTGAGGCTGGAGAAGGTAAAGTTGGAATAAGTGGCTGAGTGCCAATTTTCTCAAATTTCCCAGAAAGGTGTCAAAATGTATCACGTAGATTTGAAACATAAACATGTATTGACACCAAAATGGCTCCAAATTCTTTGTTTTTCAAAGTCTATTTTTACATTTAGTCGTATCACTTAGATTTTTCAAATAAACATTTATGTGAAGTGCTGCTATTCCATGTTTCCCTTCAGTTTATTTTGTTTTCACAAAAGTAAATTACTTTCTAATTTAAAAAGAGCACATAGAGTATGATTCTATTTTTGTAAAATGAGTAGAATTTTTGAGTATTTGAATCTTTATAAATGAACATGTTTCCATTTTTAATAAACCATACTGTCATTATTTTTTATTAAAGATACTTTAAAACATTTACATTTACAGATGTCTTGTAAGGACTACCAGACACCAAGGAGACACAAATAAAATGACAGGGTTGGATATGGCGAATCATAGTGTATCGTTTGTAATTTAGAAGCCTGCATTAGGAATCACATTATACTAATGGAGACCTCACCAATATTCGTCATTCTTTCATATTGCATTCACATAGATCAGACCTAACTGATTCTTAAGGAATAAGTGAGCAGTTGTGCTCTGCAACCACCAAGCTTCCAATAAAGGAAGTCCAATTAAAAGCTCATTTCTGTAATTGAGCAGAGATGTAACCAAGCTTAAAGAGAAGCAGACGAACAAGATGCATGCAGTTTATTTAGGGGAATGGGCATAATGATTCTGAACTTTAATAATTTTAAAATGATATCTATGTTTCCATAAAGTGCATTAAATTTCTCCTCTGTTGTCTTCAAGATCAATAGCTAAAATAAAACCACCATGCCAGCATATTGGGAACAACTAAAATTCAAAATATGAATAAGGTTTAGAAGCATGCAGGTTTACAGACCAAAAACAGTCTTTTAAGCTCCTTGCTTCCAAAATGGTTATAAAGCACACATGCACAGGAAAGGTGTATGTTACCTTCATGCTCCACAGATTAGGATATCCAAACCCTAAACAAATGTAGAATTTTCTAGCACTCCTTAGTGAGATTATATCTAAATGAAATCACTGTTACTGTTTATTTAACTGAATTCTACATCTTTACTGAAGTTACCTTTCAATTTTTTTTTAAAAAAAACTGGTTTGATTTTGACGGAAACTGTAATATGCTTAATTTACTGAAAAGGTTATATTTCTTAATAACACAATTGAAATCAATGCTATCAGGGGGACAGTAGTATTCATTTTGCCACAATATTGTGGGAATGAAACTAAACACATCTAGCGTATTTATATACCAAGTAATATTCTGCATATTATTTCTTATAAACCTTTCAATAAAAAAGCTCATATTGTCTTTCTAGTGAAAATTGGAAATGTTTATCCAAACTAAATCAACAAACAAAATCTATTAAGCTTATTTTGTTTTAAGATATTATTGTGCTACCTTACACAACCAAGAATAGGAAATACAAATTACATACTACACTTTTGAAATGCAAAGTCTGACTCCTTAAGGAAGTGTTTTAAAATTATTGCATGCTAATTTCAAAGGGACATTTTTTCCCAAATTTTTGTATTTATAATTAATCAAAATACTTCAATCATTTTTTGTTTGGAGGAAGGGAGTTCAAAATGTGTAGAAAAAATATATTACTTCCTTTTCCTAAATCCTAAAAGTAGTTATTTGTATATCCAGTCCAGTTAGAAAAATCAGTAGATAGTAATACTTCAGAAGTGCTCGTTTAGAGCTTCATGAAAATTCCCCTAATAAAAGTCACATTCTCTGTGGTCTAACATCTTATCCTTATAATTAATCTTCACCTTCAACCCAGAGCATGAAAAGATTATATAGACATCTGTCCTGTTTTCTTTATCTCTACTGCTACAAAATATTTTAAAATTACATCTGTTTGTCATAGTTCCAGTGTGAAAAACTTAAATTTCCACAGATGAACTTAAATTGCTTCAATGGCACTACAAAAAACTAAGAATTAATAAAGTGCAAAATAGAAATAAATTGTTTCTTTGCTCCCTCACTAAAACCTTTAAGGTTTGGTGTTGAAAGCTTTATAAATTTATGCTCTTGACAAAAGAAAATTAAGAAAGGGTATTGTGGAATTCTAAGTAATGTTTATTCTTAATTGCTTGTTATACAAGCCAATGGTAGACATATATCTTACCAGAAATGTCATAAAGCATAATTTCATTACTATTTTCATATATGTGAAAGCAACTAAGGGAGGAGAAAAGTACGGTTGATTCTTGCCAAATAAGTTTAAGGGTATGGTAAATAAATGGGAAATTATAAATATATTGGATTTTTTCTCTGACTTCTGTATACATTTAGTTGCAGAATGAAAAATTAAGATTCAAAATTTTCATAACATTTCACAGTGGGAAAGCAAGAAGTATGTGTTGAATGAAGTAATGAACATAAAGCGAGTAGATGTAAGAAATTTTAATTTTATAATATTCATATGGAATATTCTGCTGGGCATTGTACAAACTCAGCACATTATCACAAATTTTCAGCCTAGATGATTATTCTTAAGGATGCTCTCCATCTGCCTTTCTAATGTTCTCAACCCTGTTCTCCCTCCTTTTCTTTCAATACTCTTCAGCATCCTGGCCTTAAAACAACTGGCAAACCTTGACTTAACCTTCGCTTCAGTGAACGTCCTGGTCTTTCTCAACTACACTGTTTTTTCTCTTTAGCTCAGTGTGGAATTCTAAATTAACCTTTTGACACATACTGTCTCTATAGTCACTTTCCCAACCGAATTGGACCCACCCTCTTGGGGAGTTCTTGGGTATACACCAATTTTATATATAATATAATGTAATATAATATAATATAGCATAATATAATATAATATAATATGTAATCAAAATGTTGACCAAAGATCGTTTTTAAAAAACTGAAATAGTATTCATCTCACTTGGACTATAACGGCAATAGCACATGTAATACATTTTAGCAAGATGCCATCAAATAAAAAGTCTTAACTTCAATTTTACTAAAATAAAAAGGGCACCACTCTATAAGAGCAACTTTTACTGGGTTCATACAGTGTTGTAAATTTCTGAACTATTTCTTGTTTGTAATGCATCCCTTTGTAAAAATTCCCTGTAAAAAGGAATATCTGCTTTTTATGTTAGCTAATCTCACATACAGATGAATATCTGTTGAGGTGATAAAATCAAGGTGTCTCAAGTCCTTGACTGTTGTTTAACCTCAAATCATATTTAAATGAAGAAGGTATTGACATGTGCTTTTTATCCAACTATCAGGTCATGATAAGCAGAGAGATGCAACACACAGTTTCTCCTCAAGGAGAGACTCGTTGCCCCATTTACTCTCAGCTCCTTTAGGTATCATTTCAGCTGCCTTACTCAAGGTCATGCCTCTCAGGCAGCCCAGATCCAATGACTGCTCAAGATGGGAGTAGAAATGCCCACTCTTTTGATCCCATGAGGGACAATTCTGAAGGACCAGTCTTATTCCAGACCTTCCCCCATAGGATGGACTGAGATTCCTGATGGGCCTGCCTCAAAACTGACTTCTCCCTCCTCCCACTTCTGCTTTCTTCTCCTCCCTTCCCCTGCTTTTGAACCCAGTGACACTCCAGCATAAAAAACCTGCAAACTAAACTGTGTTTCAGAGTTGGCTTCCCAGGGAACCCAACCTATGATACATCTATTCACAGTGTGCTGTACAAGTAATGTAACTTGTTTTTTAAATCTACTACATTGCAGCTGAGTACCTGTAAATAATTGTATAGGCATTTTTAAATGTCATAGACGTTCTCTGCAACTGACAAGACAGATATTTTCTAAAAATAACTTGAGCAAAGACTTCAACTGATGTCTTATGTAAAAAATTATCAGATTGCTCTGATTAGGGTACTATGTAATAATAGTGTAGTCAAACTGCTTTAGAAAACTAGTGCATTTAACCTCTAATAAATGAATAATCAGGGAACCTCTAGCCTGTAGTTCACAGTGGTAATTCAAAGACAAAAACTGAGGGATTCTAGGTTATGTGAATTGAAGTGAGGATTTTGAAGTATTTTGACCCAAACAACTATCATATATCTAATTACTGTTGGGTTTGCTCTTCACAAAATTTGCTAATTATTAAGAAATTATATATGTATTTTTCCAAGACAAATTTCTTCCCAAAATATTTAGAACTCCTTGCTATTCAGCAGGAAACTTTTAAAGGAAATAGACTTTAACAGTAAGCTTCCCACAAATTATAGTGACTTCTGCTTACCAGACATGTAAATAGCTTGAAAGTCGTAAACTCCCATCCTCACAAAAAGCTGAACAAACTGAAAATCAACAACTTATCTGAGATCCATTAGAGAACTGAGGTCACAGGGCAATCCACTGGTCCAAAAAGAGAGATGAAACAGAGAACCTGAGCTTCCCAGGAGCAGAAGCCACAGCTGGAGATTTGTAGGAACACTTAAAAGGGTAATTGAATAATTGTGGACTGAGTGTGTACTAATTTGAGAGAGAAAAACTCCTGTGGGCCTGTCCTTAGTGGGGGCTTCTACACTTTTACCAGCAGGTATTGAATTTTACCACCATGTTATCTGAGTGAAGATTAGATAAAAATCTCATGCATCCATGAGTTGGAAAAAAGTAGGGAGGGAAAAGTAACCACTTTGAATAAAAGCTATAGCGTTTGCTCTCATTAACAGAAGACTGTCCTCAAGGGAAATGATTTTACCAGAGCCTAACCGATGTGAGTGTTAACAAAGCCTAACTCGGGTAGGGGAAGAGACATATCGAACTCCAGGCCCCTCTAGCCTTCCATGTGGGGGAAGGGAAAAACCCAAATCCAGTCCATTCTAGCCATCCTGTAATGTTTGAAAAAGCTGAGAAGTACGTGTGAATGTCACAGTCCAGGGCCACAGGCCCCCTAAAACACTGAGACCTAACACAGGACTATAGAACACTTCCCCTCTGCCCCCTTACTTACCACCACATCAACAGGGCTCCTGAATAAATAAGAACTCTCTAGGAAAACTTAAATACAACAGGGGAGACCAAAACAAGGACACCAGAGAAAATTTTTGCCTCTGACACCAACATTATAGCAAATAATAAACACAGCCTAACACACAGCCAGATGAACATAAAACCTCACACAAAAGACCTATTTACCTTAGTTCTTTTTGCCCACCACATCTTTCAACAACAAGAGCAAAGCACGGCAAAAGGTGAAAAACACAGTGTGAAGAAACAAACCAAGAATCAGAACCAGACTCAGATATAGCAGAGATGCTGGAATTATCAGACTGGAAATCTAAAATAAAAAGAAACGAAACTGAGCTATTTGTAATGAGGTGGATGGACCTAGAGTCTGTCATACAGAGTGAAGTAAGTCAGAAAGAGAAAGACAAATACCGTATGCTAACACATATACATGGAATTTAAGAAAAAAAAAGTGTCATGAAGAACCTAGGGGTAAGACAGGAATAAAGACACAGACCTACTAGAGAATGGACTTGAGGATATGGGGAGGGGGAAGGGTAAGCTGTGACAAAGCGAGAGAGTGGCATGGACATATATACACTACCAAACATAAAATAGATAGCTAGTGGGAAGCAGCCGCATAGCACAGGGAGATCAGCTCCATGCTTTGTGACCACCTAGAGGGGTGGGATTGGCAGGGTGGGAGGGAGGGAGACGCAAGAGAGAAGAGATATGGGAACATATGTATATGTATACTGATTCACTTTGTTATAAAGCAGAAACTAACACACCATTGTAAAGCAATTATACCCCAATAAAGACGTAAAAAAATATATATATATATATAAAATAACTAAGTCTAATATACTAGGGGCTCCAATGGAAAAAGTGGACAACATGCAAGAACGGGCAATGTAAGCAGAGAGATGGAAATGTTAGGGAACCGCTGACCGAAACCACCCTCCCTGGCCAGACAAGATAATAACCACTTGCATGAGTTCTCTTACAACAGGAGGTCCTCGTAAGGTATGCAGAACTAACAAGCTACCACCAACTGGAAGAATTCGGGAAAGGTCAAAAGGAGAGAGGAGATGCCAGTCCATATGTCCTACCAACATCCCAGAATCCTTCTTGCTGGAATCCATCTCGGCTGAGCCATGCAAGTGCCACCAGGAAGGACCGTGAGTCAGAGTGATTGGCCAGACACAACCTGGAAACTAACCGCATTACTATAAAACCCGAGACTGTGAGCCACGTGGCAGAGCAGTTCTCCTGGGTTCCCTTACCCTTCTGCTCTCCTCCCAGGCCCCCCTTCCCAATAAAGTCTCTTGCTTTGTCAGCACGTGCATCTCCTCGGACAATTCATTTCCGAGTGTTAGACAAGAGCTCATTCTCAGGCCCTGGAAGGGGTCCCCTTTTCTGCAACAGACACTCTAAGAAAGAATCAAAAGGAAATGCTAGAAATCAAAACCACTTAAATAAAAAATGAATGCCTTTGATGGGCTGATCAGTAAACTGAACACAGCTAAAGAAAGAAAAAATGAGGTTTAGAGGAAGCCAATAAGAACTTCCAAAACTGAAAAGCAAAGAGAAGAAATGGAACAGATAACCAAGAACTGTGGGATAATTACAGAAGGTATAACATACCTGGAATGGGAATACCAGAAGAAGAAGAAAGAAAGGAACAGAGTTTCTGTTTGGGATGAAGAAAAAAAATTTGAGATAGGAGTGATATAATTAATGTCACTGAATTATAAACTTAAAATGCTTAAAAAATAACCAATTTTACATTCTTTGTATTTTACTACAATTAAGAAAAACAGTAAAGGAGTAATAAAGGCTTACACAGACAAACATAAATTAAGAGAAAATTTGTTGCCAGTAGACTTGCCTTGCAAGAAATTTTAAAGAAGTTCTTCAGAGAGAAGGAAAGTGATATATGTCAGAGACTTAGAGCATTAGAGAAGGGATAAATGAAAGTAAAATAAAATCTTTTATTTTTCTTATTCTTAATTGATCTAATAGATAATAGTTTGCTCAAAATAATAATAACAACAATGTATTCAGTGACTATAGGTTAAAGATAAGTGGAATGAGTGACAACAGTGTTACAAGGATGAGAGAGACGAATTCGGGATATATTGTTATAAGGTACCCACACTATCTATGAAGCAGTATAATGTTATTTGAACATAGACTTATATTAGTTGTATATTGCCAACTCCAAGGCAAACACTAAAATAAAAAAAAAGAATAATTGATATGCTAAGAGGAGAGAAAATGAAATTATGTAAAATGCTCAATTAAAGCCAAAGAAGGAAGAAAAAGAAAGGCAAAAAAATAAAAATAAAAAAAGAGACAAATGAAGAAAAAGGGCAACAGATACAAAAACAGTTAAAATGTCATTGATATTAATCCAACTCTATCAATAATTAATTTAAATATGAATAGTCTAAATACACCAATTAAAAGATACAGACTATCTGAATGGATAAAAATACAAGACCCAACTGCACATCATTCACAAGAAAGTTACTGTAAATGTAAAGACACAGATTGATTAAAAAAAGAAAGAAAGAAAAGTAAAGGGATGGAGAAATATGTACCATGCTGACACTAATCAAAAGAAAGTTGATTAGGTGTGTTAATTTCAGATAAAGCCAACTTCAGAGCAAGAAAAATGATATGGAATAAAGAGGGACATCACATAATGATAAAGGGGACAATTCTCCAAGAAGACATAACAATCCCATAAACTGTGGTTACTAGATCAGTCTTGTAGCTCAATGTTATGTCATACTAAGCCCCAGAATCTGATTAATTGTATTCAGTGTGTCCCAGCAGTGGAGAGAGGCTATATTAAAAATCTCCTCTTTTAGGTATAGACATAAAATTATTTAATGATGAACATGCAGAACACTTATCTTCCATTTTAAAACATTTTGGTGCACTACTTTTAACAAATATTTTTGACCCACACCTCCACGACTGACAGAACACCCTCTATTAACAGCTAGGCTAGCCAGGTTTATGAAACACCATTTGGCCTATTTCAGAAAATGTAGATTATTAGTAAGTATATTTAAAGTCAATGCTACCGAGTTTGCTTCTCTACCCACATGTAGAGTACACTGCCATTATTCAGTCTTCTCTAAACCTTCTCTTTTTGTGTCCTAACATCATCTCCACCTAAGAGAATAAAACCCTAACTAGGTTCTGGTACCAATTCCAATGTCAGGGAGGGTAACCTGCAACAACAAGCAACTCTTGGGACATCAGCTGGGTATCCTACAATTCAACTCAGTTCTGACACTATCTACCCAGAAATGATGTCCGATTCCACAGGTTAAGGATTCTGTCCCACAAGACACCACAGCTCCACCCTGCCCTTCCCCATCACCACCCTGGCTGACTTCCAACACCAGTCACAAGGCCAGGTTGTTACCTGTGCTTCTAACCAACTGGCTATAAATCAGAGAGGTTCCTAAGATGCCCTCAAGGGGTTCAATTAATTTGCTAGAGCAGTTCACAGAATTCAGAGAAACATTTTACTTAATAGGTCACTGATTTATTATAAAAGGATATAATTTAGGAACATCTAGATGGAAGAGATGCATAGGGCAAGGTATGCAGACAGGGCATGGAGCTCCCATGCCCTCTCCAGCCTATCACTCCCCCCCACCCTCCCAATCTCTACAGGTTCACCAACCAGGAAACTCTCCAAACCCAGTCCTTTTGGGTTTTGGTGGAGGTTTCATTACTTAGGCATGATTAATTAAACCACTGGTCATTGGCAATTTATTCAACCTCCAGCTCCCCCCTCTCCTCCCCACACTACCCCTTCCCCCTCTCCCGAGGTTGGGGGGTGGGACTGAAAGTTCCAACCTTCTAATCACTTGGTTGGTTCCCCTGGCAAACAGCCACCAACCTTAGGTGGGTCCAAAAGTCACCTCATTAACATAAAAAAGACACCTCAATTACTCTCACCATTCAGGAAATTCCAAGAGTTTTAGGAGCTCTGTGTCAGAAACAGGGATGAAGACCAAATATATATTTCTTACTTAAGTCACAAAGTTCTTTTGCCTAAGTTTATTGGGACCAACACTGCACACCTAACAACAATCTTAAGAAACTGAAAATGATCAAAATCACCACCAAATAACAAAGCTCAGTGAAATCAGACTGCCTGCCTTACTTATATGATTTGGGGCAGGTAATTTAATTTTGAGGATCCTTGTTTTCCTTGTGAGAAAAATGCAGAAAATAAAGGGTTATTGTTATAAGGATTAAAGGATATAGTGTAGCTAGTTGCTTAGTATACGCAATAAATTTTGAATAAAGATTAAGTCTATAAAATGCAAATCAAAAACAGATATTTGGGGCTATAGAAGTATAGTTACTTTGCTCAAATTCTTTTTCATACAAACTAAGAGTTCAACATTTATTAATAGCAAGTATATGTCAGGCATTGGGCTGGTTTGGAGAAAAAAATATATGGTAGAATTTGGCGAGCTGTTCAAAAATAATCCAAGTTCTTTTTTTTTCACAAACCCCTGGAGTTAAGTTTCAGTCACCTGGTGGAGTTCAGGCCTATAGAATGTGAGCAGATTTGATATGTGGCGCTTGCAGTCCTGACAATTTGCTACCCGCTATGTATGTTACGTTTTGCCTCTAGGCTTGCTGCAGAAGGCTCACAGGAGAACTCCAAGGCTCTAGAAGTGGTGCATTCACTGAATGAATGGAAAATCTCATTCTGAATCCCTCTTTTGAAAAGCTTTCCACCAAACAGACAATTTATCTGTGACAAAAGAAGAGATACAACTCCATGTGGTAAGCCGCTGAGATCTGGGGGTTGTTGGTTATAACAGAAAATCCCACTTTGAATGAGACAAAAATAAGGCATGTCATCTTTACTTGAGGTCCTTACTATTTTAATGGTAGAGAGAACATACACATACATTTTATCATTACTTGTTCTTATCTTCCTTCCCCATAAGAGAATTTCTTACTTCTGGAAACAGACATAAACACTTCTGTTTTGCTTTTTAAATTAAACTATCAGTTTTTTTTCTTTTCTGACTGTTGTAAGATACTTGAGCCATATCCTACATCCTTAGTACCTAGTACAGTCCTAGGGCCTGACAGGGACTTAATAAATATTTGATGAACAAATGAATGAGTGAATTCCACGTGGAATCTAAATCTATCAAACAAGTAAGCATGTAACAAATCCTCCTTAGAATGACAGTGATGTGGTAACATTTAAAAGACATTTCATTTTGTGAAATTTCCAAATTCTTACGTTGCAAGAATGCTTATTTCCTTAAAATTTAACATGTGTGACAATATAAAATTCAGGTATTTTTCCTGTTGTCATTGTTACTTTCATCTCATTGAAATGTAATATTAAAAAATATACCTCAAGTTCTACATACAGAGGAAGCAGATAAAAAATGATAAATGAGTTATTTTATAAAGAAGGAAACATATTTCAATATAGAACATATAACTATGATTCGATTATTCCTAGAGGTATAAATGAATTGATTTTATATTCCAGTGTAGAGGAGCAAAATTTGCCACACCAAAATATGTCCATTTGACATGTGGATTAATTTATGCTGATTATTTTTAAGAAACAGAAGAATCAGGAAGGTTTTCTTGTTACCTCTCCCTTAACTGCCTAAAGAATTTAGATACAGGACCTGTTCCCCTGTCACCAGAGATATCTACAAAGAATACATGGTAGGTGTGGTGCAGGAAACCTACAGGGCCTACAGATCAGAGTCCACTCAGTGTCCCACTGTCTCTGCCTGGCCCAGCAAACACTGGTTTACAAAACCTTTGCTTTTCCATCTCCATGTGAATTGCCTTCCTCATCTGTGAAGTCCCAAACCACTACCCCCAATATCCTCTTTTATCTTTAGCTGAAGATGCTATTTAAGGTGAAGGTCTCAGCCATTTTGGCAAGTTACTCAGTCTTCCTGGGTCTCTCCCATGTATACATGTTATTAAACTTTTGTTTGACTTTCTCCTGTTAATCTGTCTCATATTAATTTAATTTTTAGACCAGCCATAAGAACCTAGAAGGGCACAAAAAAATTTCTTTCTCCCCAATACCAGGTATAAATTCCAACAATTTATCAAAAGACAAAATAAATAGCTTGATATAAAATGACATTTCTAAATTTATGCTTCCCTCATTACTTATTTTAAACTGTTACTTCAGTAACTATACACAATTATATGCAATCATCTTTGTTTTTTTAAATAAACTAATTGTGGTATTATTTGCTTAGGTATTGCAGGAAATTTTCTCCTATTTCCTTCCGGTGTTTACTAAATATTAGCAAGCATAAAAGAAAAAAACCTACACACTTGCATTCTTCCTCATTTCATCCATTTTTAAGAAAAAGAAATCTGATAAACTTAACAGAATTTATTAGCAAATATTTTATCTATTCACATCATAAACTTGATTGTTCAATTAATGGAACATAGATGTATAGAGTAAAATATCAGGAATTCCATGACAAACCAAAGAGAACATGAAGTGATTGGTCATGATCACGACACAAAAACCAATGAGTTCACCAATGGCTGGAATCAAAAATGCCATTTTGAAAGGCTATAAAGTATGTAAAGGACTATTTTTCATTATAAATAGTTTCCTGCAATTCATATAGGGAATTAAAGTATGAATGAAGATATTTTCATTAAATAAAGATATTTTAGTTAAAATATTTTAGTTAGAGGACAGTTTAGTCTCAATTTCATATTGATTTGGGGTTGAATAGGTTTATTTAAAGAGTTTCCATATAATTAATTTACTATGTTTCTTTATATTTTTGTTAATTTTAACTGAATAATTTCTAAATAATGTTAACTGTTAAGTTTATATATTCTCAGTTTTACTGTGTTTCAAATGTCTGAAATTGGATAAACACAATGATAGATTTTCTTATAAACACAAATAATAAGTGAAAGTCTATATGCCTCAGTTTTCTCATATGTAAAATGGGGCATTATTGATTCATAAATTGATTAAGAGAATTAAATAAAATGTGTGTAAAACAATTAACACAGTATCTGGCATATGGTGTTTAATAATATTTTAATAAGTGTTAGTAATTATGATTTCATTTCAGTTGCAATTGCAAATTGAAGAAAATTGAGGAAAGGTACTATAAGATTCAAACAAAAACAAATTATATATAATGAGGTAAAGGAGATTCACATGCTAGATACTTAAAAATTCAAACTATGTCTCCTTCCTCTCATTCCTCAAGTTTGGAGTGGAGTTATCATTAGTTTCACACTAATGATCATCAAGAATTAAATACACTGCTCTCCTGTGAATATAAATCTTTGAAAACCTTGGTTTTTCTCTGCAACTCTGTTCAAGAATTTGATTTAAACTTTAGTGACACGAAAGAGAGACTATTGAAATGATGTCTGAAATTAAGTTATACAAAATATTGCTGTTAGATAGAGTTTGTACGGAGTTTGAGAGAGTATTCTCCCTGAAACAATATGAGACAAGGGTAAAATATTTGGAGACAAGAAATGCTTCCTCCACGTATGTATTTTTCCTACTGCAAGGAATCTAAATTGGTAGAATCTGTAGCTCAGGTGCTGCTTTCTGTGTGAAGAGTGTGTTATCAAGGCAAATGTGAAACCCAGTTTAGAGTTCTTTGCCATTACATATTTACAAATACAGCACTCTGGGCAACAATTCAGACTGCTACTGTGTAGATATTTTGCTGTTGATTTCTGGCGGTGGATTGGGAACTACCAATAGTAGTTGTATAAATTTGTATAAGTTGTATAAGTTTGTATAAACATATATAAATCTATTCCACCATTATTGTGGAGAAATAACTTTTTATCTCTACTTTAAAACCCTCTTCTGTTCTGTTTAATTGTGTTCTTTAGAGTTATGTCCTGCAGAAAGAGACTAAGTTACAGAGGAACTGTAGAAGTCAGTGTTATATAAAATATCAGAATTGCATCAAGGGACAAAGAGGCAGGCAGGGGAGATAAATTAATCTTCTGATTTAAAAAAAGAATAACCAGGAGGTGAATATGCTGGCATGGGGAGTAAATAAGTCTGTTTGAAATTTTTATTTTTGCTTTTGGTTATGAATTTTAAAAATAAAGAGGAGAAAAAGGAGGAGGAGGAATGACCTGTGACTCCCAGATTTTGTTCATAAGAGATGAATTTTAACCATTTCTGACTTTGCTCCCATACTCTGAACCATTATTCTTGTAGCTATACAAATAAATAAAATATAGTATATAATATATTTAATAAATATATAATTTAACATTATAAATATATTATTTATATATTAAACTATTTCTAATTCATGTATATTATTTAATATATTTTATTAATATATTAATATTATTGAATTAATATTAATATATTATTTCATATCAAATGCTAAGGTGAAATAACCTGCATATTGACCTTACCAAAGCAAAACTATAAAGGGAAGCATATCTCCACTGTTATATTTTGAGCTCAGCAAATCTCAAGAAAGTAAGGACAATTGTGTAAAAAATGTACTGGTGACTTGATAAACAATTTGATACTGTGCATACCCTAAAACCCAGCATTTTCACTCCTAGGTGCATAAGAGACAAGAATATTTATAGCAACACTGTTTGTAGTACAAACAACTCAGAACACAACAAATATAACGCTAACGAAAAAGTTTGAAATATTGTGAGAATTACCAAAATATGGCACAGAGACATGAAGTGAGCAAATACTGTAGGAAAAGTGGCACCAATAGACTTGCCTAATGCAGGGTTGCCACAGACCTTCAATTTGTAAAAAGTGCATTATCTGCAAAACACAATAAAGTGAAGTGCAAGAAAATAAGTCATGCCTGAATAGGACATTAAGAATAATAAACAACAACCACACAAACACATGGAAAGATATACTGTGTTCTTGAATTGGAAGAAACAATATTACTAAAATGACCATACTACCCAAGGCAATCTACAGATTCAATGCAATCCTTATCAAATTACCAATGGCATTTTTCACAGAACTAGAATAAAAAATTTTAATTTGTATGGAAACACAAAAGGCTTCTAATAGCCAAAACAATCTTGAGAAAGAAGAACAGAGCTGTAGTATACCCTGACTTCAGGCTATACTACAAAGCTACAGTAATCAAAAGAGAATGGTCCTGGCACAAAAACAGACATAAAGATCAATGGAACAGGCTAGAAAGCCCATAAATAAACCCACACACTTAGAGTCAATCTACAACAAAGGAGGCAAAAATATACAATGAAGAAATGACAGTCTCTTCAATAAGTGGTGCTGGGAAAACCGGACTGCTACATGTAAAAAAACAAAATTAGAAATTCTCTAACACCATACACAAAAATAAACTCAAAATGGATTAAAGATCTAAAAGTAAGACTGGATACCACAAAACTCCTAGAGGAAAACATAGGTGGGATACTCTGACATAAATCACAGCAATATTTTTTTGGATCCACCTCCTAGAGTAATGGAAACAAAAGAAAAAATAAACAAATGGGACCTAATTAAAATTAAAAGCTTTTGCACAGCAAAGGAAACCATAAACAAGATGAAAAGACAACCTGTGGAATGCGAGAACATATTGCAAACAAGGCAACTGACAAGGGCTTAATTTCCAAAATATACAAACAGCTTATACAGCTCAATATAAAAAACAAATCCAATCAAGAAATGTGTGGAAGACTTAAACAGACACTTCTCCAAAGAAAATATACAGATGGCCAATAGGCACATGAAAACGTGCTGCACATCACTAATTATTAGAGAAACGTAAATCAAAATTACAATGTGATTACAATCACCTCACACTGGTCAGAATGGCCATCATCAAAAAGTCTACAAATAATAAAGCTGGAGAGGGTATGGAGAAAAGGGAACCCTCCTACACTGTTGGTGGGAATATAATTTGCTGCAGCCACTATGGAGAACAGTATGGAGGTTCACTAAAACACTAAAATTAGAACTACCATATAATGCAGCAATCTCACTCCTGGGCATATATCTGGAAAAGACGAAAACTCTAGTTCTAAAAGATACATGCACCCCAATGTTCATAGCAGCACTATTTACAATAGCCAAGACATGGAAGCAACCTAAACAATCACTGACAGATGAATGGATAAAGAAGATGTGGGGTGTGTGTGTATGTGTGTGTGTGTATGTGTGTGTAAATATATATATATATATATATATATATATATATATATATATATATGAAATGGAATATTACTCAGCCATAAAAAAGAACGAACTAATGCCATTTGCAGCAGCATGGATGGACCTAGAGATTATCAAACTAAGTGAGGTAAGTCAGACAGAGAAATATAAATATCATATGATATCACTTATATGTGGAATCTAAAGAAGTGATACAAAGGAACTTATTTATAAAGCAGAAATAGACTCACATAGAAAACAAACTATGGTTACCAAAGGGGGAAGGGGGGGAAGGGATGAATTGTGAATGTGGGACTAACATACACACTATTGTATATAAAATAGATAACCAACAAGGGCCTACTGTATAGCACAGGGAAATATATTCAATATTTGTAATAACCTGAAAAAGAATATATATATGTGTGTGTGTGTGTATATATATATATATATATATATATATATATATATATATGACTGAATCACTTTGTTATACACCTGAAACATTGTAAATCAACTATACTTCACTTAAAAAATAATAAGACTACACAAAACAGAACAAACAACAGTGCATGATAGTAGATATTTCATAAGGAGAGGGAGGAAAATACAGTTGTACAAGTATGTATGGGGGGGGTTGTTATTACCTTTCATAATGTTTTGTTTCTTAAACTGGGTAATTAATATATGTATTTGTTATTTTAATCTTTATAAATATTCTGTATGTGTTAATTTTAAAAAACCTCTCCATAGAACACTAATCATTAAAATTATTTGTGCTTAGGAGGAAAAGGGTGACAGGTAATAGATACACTCTCATTGATTTAGTTTCCTATTGTTGCATACAAAAACTAGAAGTTTAAACAACCATTTTATTTGCTCAGAATATATTAGGTCATGAATTCGGAGCTCAGCTATGTTGTTCTTCTACTCTAGTAACTCGGCTGCAATCAACTGGTGATGGGACAGGGCTGGAAGTACATAAATGCTTCACTCACATGTCTGGCATCTTCATGCTCCTCCATGTGGCTTCCCTCTCTCCCTTCATGTGGCTAGTTTGAGGTTCCTCACAAGCATTGTTGCCTTAGTGTAGTTGTATGTCTTTGATATGTTTTTTTCCCCCGCTCAGGAGGGAGCATTCTAAGATGTGCAGTTTGCATTTACAGATTTCCTTTCTTCCTTTCTTCCTTCCTTCCTTCCTTCCTTTCTTTTTCTTTCTTTTCTCAGTAGATTACAGATTTATTATAAAAGGATACTAAAGTATATGAACCAACAGCCAGATAAAGAATACATAGGGCAAGGTTCCGAACAAAGCAGTTTCTATCTTTGTGGAGCTTGGGGGTCAGCATGATGGTATGTGGTACCCAACATGGAAGCTCTCTGAAAAGGACTGTGGTTACAGATGTATAGATGTGGTTACTTAATGCTTAATATTACAAGTTACACTTTGTCTCTTCTTCCACATTCTATTGCAGAGTCCAGATTCAAGAGGAAGTGAAATAGCCTCCACATATAGAAGGTGCATTGGCAGGTGGATTCTTAACAACTGCGCCATCAGGGAAGTCCACAAGTAGGGTTTTTAAACTTAATTTTGGCTTTCATATTCAGATTATTGTTTTTATATAACAATTAATTCATATCCTTATCTTTGAATAATGACTTCTAGAAAATAAATATGATTTTCTATCCAAATGTTGTGATTAAATAGATGATATATTTTTGCGTTAGAGAGTTTAGAAAATTTCATTTAGTAAAAATTAAAACAAATCATACTGCCATCTTATCACTTAACTGTTTCTTCTTTGGCCAGAAATTCTTTGTGACTTATTTTGACCAATAGAATTGAAATGGGAATTCTGAATACAGATCTTAAAAGGCCCTGAGAATGTCCACTTTCACCTTCTTGGAATTCTTTCTCAGTTATGTGAGGTAGCCCAGGCTAGTCTGCTTTAGACATGTGGGCCTGCTGACATCCAGCATGAATTGTCAGAAATGTGAGTATAGACCATCAAGATAGCATCAAACAACAAAATGACTGCAGCCATTTGAAAAACAATAGAAAAGAGCAGCAGAAAAACTGCAGTTGAATCCACGCCTTACTGCTGACCTTCAGAATAGTGAAAAGTAAACAAATAAAATGGTTGGTATTTTGAGCCACTAAATTTTGAGATGGCTTGTTTTATAGCAATAGGTAACTGGTACAGATGGGTACCTACAAATGGAGTGGTGCCACAACAAAAACTTGAAACATGGGGCGTTGGCTTTGAGACTAAGTGGCAAGGGGAAGCTGGAAGAGTACAATGAACCTATACAAGGAGGCTGGGGAAGCAATGAGTAACGTTCTGGAGGAGGCTGGGAGAAAAAATGGCCTACAATAATCTGGAAGATAGTGAATTCCTCAGTGAATATGAGGAATGGCTTAATGAAATCTTTTTTTTTTTTAGTGAAGTACAGTTGATTTACAGTATTTTGTTAGTTTCTGGTATACAGCAAAGTAGTTTATATGTATATTATATATATATAAATATATATATACATATATATATATATATATATATATACTTTTTCAGATTCTTTACCGTTATTTATAGGTTATTATATATTGACTATAGTTCCCTGTGCTATACAGTAGGTCCTTGTTGGTTATCTATTTTACATATAGTAGCGTATATATTTTAATCCCAAACTCCTAATTTATCCTGCCCCACCTTTCCCCTTTGGTAACCATAAGCTTAATGAGATCTTGAGGCAGAATATTGAGTGCTTCTAGTTCATATGATAGGGCACTATGACAGAGACATACTGAAGAAGGAACTATAGAGAATGCAAGTCAGGAGTTGTTATTTTACATCTCCACTCTCTTCAGCTGACAAAAGATTCTCAAAGTAAGAAATACCCTCCATGCTAAGTCATGCCCTTTTAAAATTACCTTTAGTTCATTTTTCCTCTTACTTGTAAGATACATGTAAAACTGTGGTTATAAATAGCCTACCAGTATGCATATTTTATTTAATTCATAAAATATTAACTTTGTACCAACTGAATTAAGTATAACATTTATTAATTTATTTGCTAACTCTCCTATGTATTCAGAGATTCAATGATTTAGGACTTTAGTTAAAAATAATTGAAAAAGTTGGCCTATACAAAGATTTTTTTTAAGTAAGAAACAAAGAACCCTATATCTCATAGTTTAATATATATATATATATATATATATTTTTTTTTTTTTTGCGGTACGTGGGCCTCTCACTGTTGTGGCCTCTCCCGTTGTGGATCACAGGCTCCGGACGCGCAGGCTCAGCGGCCATGGCTCATGGGCCCAGCCGCTCCACGGCATGTGGGATCTTCCCGGACCGGGGCACGAACCCGTGTCCCCTGCATCGGCAGGCGGACTCTCAACCACTGCGCCACCAGGGAAGCCCTAATATATATTTTTAATATGACTCCATGTAAACTTTATCTCATTCATGAGAGCTGCTGAAAATATTTCTTCTAATAAGGAACATTAGTGTATCTTATGGATGGAGTCTTGGAAGGAAAAGTCAAGTACTGACATACATAATTGAGTAGGTTTGTCTCTCCTGGTAGTTTAGGTCTAAAACAAAAAACCTTTTTTTTTAAAAGTCTATGTGTGCCCAGTAGTGGCATGCAGCACTCTCAGCTTGGTAAAAAGAATGTGGGAAAGAGTGAACAAGTGTGGGACTGCCTTTTAATGATTTCTCACCTTTCCCACCTTGCCCACAAAATACCTCTGAAAAGATTCTTGGAACTTATGGAATGTAAAAGAAGGTTAGATATTTTGGTTTTCTATCATACTTGATTATTTAGGTCATTAAAAGCAAAGTCAGTCTTCCAACCCTATCTACTGAGTTTCCATTAAGTGATAATATTTAATTACTGATGCTACTACTATTACTACTACTGCTGCTGCTATTGATATTAGTAGAATAATTACAACAATATTATATCTAATAGAAAAGCTAATATTATTAATATCTTATATAAAAATTAAGCCAAATAGGACTAAGTAGATCACGGTGATGTTCCAAGTTATTTTCCTATCCATAGGAAAAATGGTGAGAGATGCTTGCTTGCCTATCCACATCAAATATTGGTGAGCAAAGAGAACAATTCACTAGGGAAAACATCCTATAGAAGGTTGTTCTTGATTCTGTGTAGAAAAACAAAAACAACAAGTAATTGAGAAGTCAAACAATGGTAAGTTGGGCACAACAAAACACTGGACTGAGGGTTGGCCAGTCTATACCCAACTCTTCAATACCTATGCAGAAGCACTTTTTGTATCTAGTGATTAAGAAAGATTGAGAATCTGGGGAAAGAGAATTCATTTCCAGGAGATGAGCCCAAAATGGACACATGAAATTTATCCTGTATTCAGAATAACCAAGAAGAATACCACAATGCCTGACAAAACCGTCACACACAAAGTGAACTACTATCTGATGTAGTAAAGTTATTGTTTGGGGAAACTTCCCTGGAGCAGCATTTGATGGTTTTGCTGATGACTGTAAACTTCCTGATCTCTTTAGTTATTCTTTGTAGAGTTAGGAGTAATTTTGAGGAGGGAGTTTGTCATGAGTTACCTGACTAGAGGTTGTATTTGAGCAGTTAGGTTTTCTGTTTGTTTTTAGTAGTGAGAGATATGGCCAATCATGTACATGTAGAAAATCACTTTAGATTCTGGGGTAGTGACCTTCCTTAGAAGACTAATGTGAGAATAAAAGGTATGAGTCTTCTGAGATAGCTGATGGACCCCATCTGGCATGGTAATGGCCACTGTTTTAGCAGGGGATTCCTAGACAGCTGACACTGAAGAAAAACACAATACTTTGTTGGGGAAGATAGGTATGATCTCATTTGTCAACTCTGAATTACTGGTTTTGCTGGCAGAATGATGTGATGAGAAGTTTGCTAAGCATTGTTTGAGCTCTACTAGAGTCATCAGTCACCAATGTCACTTTATACATTTCACACATTTATACTAAGCATATAAATACATACATATTCCATATGTTTATAAACTGTAAAAATACATGCATACATTACACAAACATATACATAAATACGTTTTATACATTTATACATTTTACAGTCTAATCATACAAAAAATGTCAGACAAATCCCAATCGAGAAAAATTCTAAAAATATCTAACTAATACTCCTCAAAACTGTCAAGATTACCAAAAACAAGGAAAGGGTGAGAAACTGTCGCAGACCAGATGGGCCTAAGGAGACATGACAACTAAATGTAATGTTGTATCCTGGGTAGTGTTTTATACTTTTTAGTGTATAGGTCTTGCATATATTTTGTCAGATTTATATCTGTTTTATGGTTTTGATGCAAAAAATTTTTTTTTTGGCTGCACTGCATGCAGCATTTTACTTCCCTGACCAGGGATCAAACCCGGGCCCTTGGCAGTGATAGCACGGAGTCCCAAACACCGATGCAAATTTAAATGTTATTTCTTCCATAAGCTGTTCTATAGATTCAACTAACCCAGCAAAAGTCAAAATCCTAGGAAGAATTTTCTAAAAATCAACAAGTCGATGCTAAAAATTTATGTGAAAATGCAAAGGAATTAAAAGAGCATTTTGGAAAAAGAATAAAGGTGGAAGATACTCTTAACCTGATTTCAATAACTAAAGTTACAGCAATCAAGAAAATGTGGTATTAAGAGAGAATAGACCCCCAAAAGAGCATAGATTCACAAAATCTGATCATATGTAAGGCCAAAAAGAGAGCCCCAATAATTTCAAAAGAATCTGCACAATGTATACTATGTTCTATGATTGTTTGAATTATTTTGCTGTAAAAAAATAATAAAAGGACTACCTTTAAAATCTAAAAAAAAAAAAAAGAGAGAGAGAGAGAATAGAAACATAAATCCATGGTACAAAATAGAGTCCAAATATAGGCCCACAAGTAGTTGGTCAATTGATTTTCTTAAAGAATTTTTTTAGAGGAGTTTTAGGTTCACAACAAAATCGAGAAGAAAGTACAGAGATTTCCTATACACTCCCTTCTTCTACACATGAATAGCCTCCCTGCATTATCATCATCACTCACCAGAATGGTACATTTGTTACAAAGGATGTACACCTACATTGACATATCATAATCACCCAAAGTCCGTAGTTTACCTTAGACTTCACTCTTGGTGTAGTACATTCTATGGGTTTTGACAAATGTATAATGTATCCATCATTATGGTATCATACAGAGTATTTTCACTGCCCTAAAAGTCGTCTATATTCTGCCTATTTATCCCTTCCCTTCTCCCTCTGCCTCTGGCAATCACTGGTCTTTTTATTGTCTCCGTAGTTCTGCCTTTTTTAGAATGTCATACAGCTGGAATCATACAGTAGACTTCTCAGATTGACTCCTTTCACTTATTAATATACATTGAAGTTTCCTCCACGTCTTTTCATGGCTTTCTATCTCATTTCTTTTTAGCATCGAATAATATTCCATCATCTGGATGTACCACAGCTTACTTATCCATTCACCTACTGAAGGACAACTTGGCTGCTTCCAAGTTTTCGCAATTATGAATAGAGTTGCTATAAACATCTGTGTACAGGTTTTTGTGTGGATGTAAGTTTTCGGCTCCTTTGAGTGAATACCAAGGAGCACAACTGCTGGATCGTATGGTAAGAGTATGTTTAGTTTTGTAAGCAATTGCCAAACTGTCTTCCAAAGTGACTGTACCTTTTTGTATTCTCACCAGCAATTTACAAGTTCTTAATGCACCACATCCTCACCCATACTTCTTGTCAGTGTTCTGGATTTTGGCCATTCTAATAGGTGTGTAGTGGTCTCTCATTATTGTTTTAATTTGCATTTCACTGATGAGATGCGATGTGGAGCATCTTTCCATATGCTTATTTGTTAGCTGTTTATCACCTTTTGTGAGGTTTCTATTAAGGCTCTTGACCCATTTTTTAATTCCATTTTCTTTCCGTTGAGTATTAAGAGTTATTTGTATATTTTGGATAACAGTCCTTTATCACATGTATCTTTTGCAAATATCTTCCCATTTGTGGCTTGCCTCCTCATTCTCTTGACCTTGTATTTCTCAGAGCAGTTTTAAATTTTAATGAAGTCCAGCTTATCGATTATTTCTTTCATAGATTTTTTTCTTTGGTATTATATCTAAAATGTCATCACCATACCCAAGGTCATCTAGGTTTTCTCCTGTGTTATCTTCTAATTTTAGTTTTGCATATTATATTTAGGTTTATAATGTATTTTGAATTCATTTTTGTCAAGGCCATATGGTCTGTGTCTAGATTTCTTTTTTCATGTGGATGTCCAGTTGTTCCAGCATGATCTTTGTTCCAATGTATTGCCTTTGCTCCTTTGTCAAAGACCACTTGAATATATTTGTGGGGGTCTATTTCTGGGCTTTCTATTCTGTTCCATTGATCTATTTATCTTTTCTTTTGCCAGTAACACACTGTCTTGATTACTGTAGCTTTATAATAAGTCTTTAAGTGGAGTGGTGTCAGTCCTCCAACTTTGTTCTTCTCCTGCAATACTGTTTTGCCTATTCTGGGTCTTTTGCCTCTCCAAATAAACATTAGAATAAGTTTGTCTATATCCATAAAATAACTTGCTGGGATTTTGATTGGGATTGTGCTGAATCTATACAGCAAGTTGTGGAGAACTAACATCTTGACAATACTGAGTCTTCCTATCCATGAACATGGAATATCTCTCCATTTATTTAGTTTTTTTGTTTTCATTCACACGAGTTTTGTATTTTTCCTCATATAGATCTTATACATATTTTGTTAGATTTTGGAGAGATGCTAATGTAAATGGTACTGTGTTTTTCATTTCAGTTTCACTTGTTCATTGTTGGCATATAGGAAAGTGATTGATTTTTGTATACTAACCTGTATCCTACAACCTTGCTATAATCACTTACTAATTCCAGGACTTTTTTGGCCAATTTTTCAGATTTCCTATATAGAGGATCATGCTATCTGTAAACAAAGACAGTTATTAGTCCCTTCCCAATCTGTATATTTTTATTTCCTTTTCTTCCCTCATTGCATTAGCAAGGACTACTAATACCATTGTGAAAAGGAGTGGTGAGAGGGAGGCCAATTGATTTTTTTTAAATAGATCTTTATTGGAGTACAATTGCTTCACAATACTGTCAGTTTCTGTTGTACACCAAAGTGAATTAGCCATATGCATACGTATGTCCCCATATCCCCTCCCTCTTGAGCCTCCTTCCCATCTTCCTTTTCCTACCCCCTAAGTCATTGCAATGCACCCAGTTGATCTCCCTGTGCTATGCTGCTGCTTCCCACTAGCTAGCTATTTTACAATTGGTAATGTATATATGTTGATGCTACTCTCACTTTGCCCCAGCTTTCCCCTCCTACCCTGTGTCCTCAAGTCTATTCTCTATGTCTTCATCTTTATTCCTGCCTGCAACTAGGTTCATCAGTACCATTTTTTTTTTTTAGATTCCATATATATGCGTTAGCATACGGTATTTGTTTTTCTCTTTCTGACATACTTCTCTCTGTATGACAGACTCTATGTCCATCCACCTCACTACAAATAACTCAATTTCGTTTCTTTTTATGGCCAGGTAATATTCTACTTTTTATGGCCGAGTAATATTCTATTGTATATATGTGCCACATCTTCTTTATCCTTCATCTGTCAATGGACATTTAGGTTGGTTCCATATCCTGGTTATTGTAAATAGTGCTGCAATGAACATTGTGGTACATGCCTCTTTTTGAATTATGGTTTTCTCAGGGTATATGCCCAGTAGTGGGATTGCTGGGTCATATGGTAGTTCTATTTTTAGTTTTTTAAGGATTTTAAGAAAGTTGCAAAGGTAATTCAATGGAGAAAGAATAGTATTTTCAACAAATGATCCTGCAACAATTAGATATCCATAAGAAAATATGAATGTCACTCACATTTCATATAATATACAAAATTAAATTGACTTGAATGATAGACCTAAATGTAAACCTGAAATCATAAAACTCTTCGAGGAAAATATCTCTGTGAATTTGAGGTACATAGCATTTCTTAAATACAACATCAAAACAGGCATAATAAATTTATGTTGGACATTATAAATGTAAATGTATATATAAAATTTCTGCTTTTCTAAAGAAGCTGTTAACACAATGAAAGGGAAAATCACAGATTAGGGTAAATATTTGCAAAATATACATCTGGTAAAGGACTTGTAGCTCACATATATAAAAGAATCTCAAAACTCAATAAATAATAAGAAGGAAATAAACATCACAAGTGCAAGTGGACAAGATTTAAACAAACACTTCAATGAGGAAAAGATATGTCTAACATCGAACACAAGAAAAGGAGATACTCAATATCATTATGCCACCATGAAATATCATTATACACTGATTAGAAGTGCTAAAACAAAAATAAAATGAAAAACAAAAGAGAACACTCAGATATACAACCTGACAGTCTCAAGGCATTGGCAAGGATGTTGAGCAACTGGAATTCTCATAAATTGCTGCTCAGAATACAAAATATTATAGCAACTTTGGAAAAAAGGCAGGCCCTTTTGCTAAAGTCAAATTTTTATTTTACCTAAAGAGGGAAAAAAACTTATCTTCATGCAAGAAACTTGTACATGAGTATGTATGGTGGCTTTATTCATAATGGCCAAAAACTAGAAGCAAACCAAATAGCTTTCAATGGGAGAAAGGATAAATAATCTGTGATATACCTAGCAGCAGCATACTGCTCAGCAGTAAAAGATAATCTAATAAATACTTATTTGACAGGAGAGATAGTATGATCACAAAGTTGGTTTTCCCAAGCCAAGTCTTGCCATTGCACTGCGGATGTGCTGACCCCCTGTGATTTTCCCACATGTGGGAAACTTGATTGCAGAATTTATGCTTGTGTGGTTAAGAAAAAAAAAAAAAACACCTCTAATATGTACACATAAAAATACAAATGAATCACAAATGCATTACTCTAATTATGGGAAGCCAGGCTCAAAAGGCCACACAATTTATTATTCCATTTATATGACATTCTGAAAAAGGCACAACTATAGGGACAGAAAACAGATCAGTGGTTGCCAGGGGTGGAGGTTAGGGTGAAGGATAACTACAAAAGGGCATAAAGTGATGGACTGGTGGACCTGGTATATATCGTGATTACGGTGATGATTACATGACTGTATGTTTGTTAAAACTCCCAGAACTGCACTCCGAAAAGGATAAATTTTTCTACCTGTAAATTATGTTTCAATAGAACTGATTAAATAAAAAATGTATTTTTAATCGCAGGGAAAATGCTAAACCGCACTCTATTCTCTTTCCAACTTTGATCAAAGATCGGTTTTTGTCCTAAAAATAACCGCACAAAATATTTTCTGTCTAAAGCTGAGGTTTGCCTCAATTCTATCTGCTACTGTATTCTGGATCCCCTTTTTACCACAAAATGACCCCTTTCTCCCACTTTGGTGCCCAGGCTGTCATATGATATAATGGTCCTCCCGCCCAAGTATCGGTCTGAATTCCTGAACCCCTTGTAGCTGAACTCTTGTCCTGGTTTCTATCCCCTTGCCTAGTATTAGCTTTTTTTTCTTTTAATAAATTTACTTATTTAAAAAAATTTTTATTTATTTTCGGCTGTGTTGGGTCTTCGCTGCTCTGTGTGGGCCCCCTCCAGTTGTGGTGAGCAGGGACCCCTCACTGCGGTGGCCTCTCCCGCTACAGAGCACGGGTTCCAGGTGTGCGGGTCTCAGTAGTTGTGACACGCAGGCTCAGTAGTTGTGGCACACAGGCTCAGCAGTTGTGGCACACGGACTCAGCTGCTCCGCGGCATGTGAGATCCTCCCGGACCAGGGCTCAAACCCATGTGCCCTGCATTGGCAGGCGGACTCCCAACCACTGTACCACCAGGGAAGCCCCCTAGTATTAGCTTTTGTTTCTTCTGAGTTATTTGGGCTCTGTACTAAGTAGTTAATGAATGGTTAATGAATAACCATCTTTCTTCACCATTCAATTTTGATTTAAATCAACAGATGCATTTACTATATGAAACAGGCTCTGTGCAAGGAATTAGGCATGTTATGATGAACAAGACAGATATCGTTACTGGATATATCTCCTGCCTTCATAAAATTTTTCTTTTTTTTTTTTTAACATCTTGATAGGAGTATAATTGCTTTACAATGGTGTGTTAGTTTCTGCTTTATAACAAAGTGAATCAGTTATACATATACATATGTCCCCATATCTCTTCCCTCTTGCGTCTCCCTCCCTCCCACCCTCCCTATCCCACCCCTCTAGGTGGTCACAAATCACTGAGCTTATCTCCCTGTGCTATGCGGCCGCTTCCCACTAGCTATCTATTTTACATTTGGTAGTGTATATATAAGTCCATGCCACTCTCTCACTTCGTACCACCTTCCCCTTCCCCTTCCCCGTGTCCTCAAGTCCATTCTCTACATCTGTGTCTTTATTCCTGTCCTGCCCCTAGGTTCTTCAGAACCATTTTTTTTTTAGATTCCATATATACGTGTTAGCATACGGCATTTGTCTTTCTCTTTCTGACTTACTTCACTCTGTATGACAGACTCTAGGTCCATCCACCTAGATGCAAATAACTCACTGCAAATAACTCAATTTCATTTCTTTTTATGGCTGAGTAATATTCCATTGTATATATGTGCCACATCTTCTTTATCCATTCATCTGTTGATGGTCACTTAGGCTGCTTCCATGTCCTGGCGCCTTCACAGAATTTAAGAAGCATATTATGGTTGAAAGCATATCTTGAATTACAATCTAATATAATAAACTCTGGGTTGATATATAGGAACATGGAAGGAATACACAGCACAGGTTTAGTGGAGTCAGTCAAGCCTTTTCAAAGTGATTGCTAAGTTGTGTTACAGAGGGTGAATAGGAATCACCCAAGGAAGTAAGAACTGGGGGGGCAGAGAAGTATTATAGACAGAAAGAACACTCTGAAAAAGGCCAAAATTGAGAAACAACAAGGGAGTTCAATCAAACTCAAAAAGTTCCGTATTATAGGAACATATACAGTGAGGTGATTGCTGAGAGATTAAAGTGGAAATATGGACAGGGAAAGTCACGTACACCTTAATATACTACATTGAAAGTTTTTGTCCTCATTTCTGCATAGATCCAATTATAATATATGACAATTTTCTATTAATGTACACTAGTTTTGTCTGCATGATAATTGGGGAAATTTTACACAGGTTTCAATCTGGTTAGACCTTGAAATTAATCTTTTAGGATCTCCCAGAGGCCTGGCCCCTTTATACTCTTTTTCTGCCTCTCCTTTTATGCCTTATATTTTACAGGATTAATTCTCTTCCTCCCATCCTTCCTCACCCACACCAGACTGTCTCACAAATTGGCTGATCAACTGGATTCACATTGGTGAAGGCTGATGCTTTAATCCTAGATGCCATTTTCATTTATACTATTATAACAACTGTTTTGCTACTTTTTTTTTTGTTTCTTTGTTTCCCATTGAGAAACCTGAGGTACCCTTATACTTGTATTTATTTAATTTCTGAAATGCAGAGAAAAAATAGATTGCTATAATGTTAGAATACCACAGAGCTCAAATAAAAACTTTTATATAGTATTATTTTTTATTTTAGAGTATTCCAAGTGCTACATATTTCTGATAAAGCTTTTCTCTGAGAGTCAAAATCATCAGAGACCTTGACATTTCAGTCAGTGTGATAAACAAAAGCTCTGGTGATTTTTTTTGCAAAAAGAATCATGATAGACAAAGGACAGAGAAGGTCAGTTTTAATTATGATGCCTGAATTGTCTATCATGGTTTATGCAGATTTTGCTTTACAACAAATATTGACTGAGAGAAAAGTTAAGTTAGGTGGATGGCTGAGACTTTCAAAGTAATGGCTTTTGCTGTGCTACTCATATTCCAATATTCTAACTGGGCAGATACTAATAATCAGGGTGCTTTTATTAATTACTAATAACAACATTGGAAAATGTACTAAAAGTGTTATTATTATTATTTTCATAGTGAAATAAATGAGTTAGCAGTATTAAGAGGATAATTTACTTATTCATTATCATTAGTCAGTAGGCATATATTATATTTAGTGCCTACTATTTGCCATGTGATAAGTACTGAGGATTTAAAAATAAGCAAAATGAAATTCATTAATTCATGGTCTCAATCCATGACAAGTTTAAGAGACAATTATGTTAGCAAAATCATAAATGTGAAAAATTGTATTTGATGAAAAAATATGTTATTTCAAAAGTCTTCAGGAAGTGAGCTGAATTTGTATTAGGACAGTTTTCTGGTCCACATCCCAGTAGTCAGTCTAGAGTCGAAACAAAAACAATACGTGTACCATGATCATTACCTCTCTTGTGAGTCATCTAAGCTACAGCTGGCATATTCTTGAACCAATGGGAGCGTTTCAACTCTGCTGAACACATGGCAAATTTTTGACATTTAACAGATACTTTTGCTACAAAATAACATTTTTATTTTTATGGCAGGATACAGAAAAATTATTTTCCAAATCTAAAAGATTTTATGAGTCGGATCCAGGTGCTTAAAATGATGCTGAAGAGGACAGCCAAAATAGGATTTTGGAATGACCCCATATTATCAACAAACTTCTCAATCTGTTTCTCTTGTGCCACCTGTAGGGATGTTGACAGAACTGATTCCAAGAGAACATCGATGCCAAAAATCGGCATTTCTGCCTTTTTATAAATGCCTTACATGCAAAGGGAATAATCTACCTGTTCAATTCTGACAAGAAACATTTTTCTCTTTTGTAAACTTTAATGGTTTAAATAAATTTGGATCACATTTTTGTTATTTTTTAAGCACTTATCCACATATCATGAACGTCTTCTGTGATTTTGTAAATTATTTAGACCAGTTATCATTTTCCATAATTTTGATTAAATCATTAATGTTACAGATTGGATCAGTTATGTGTATAGTTGCCTTATAGACCCAGCATATTAAACAGTATCAAAAAGGGTTCTGATTCTACAAAGGGAAAAGGCATTTAATTGTGATGCAGCTGTACATTGCATTTGTCATCTGTTATACAAATGGGAGGGGTGAGAACCCCAAAATATCCAGGACCTATCATTTATTCTTAATCATCATAATCACCATTAATCATTATTCATCAACTCCTCACACATATTCTCCATCCTTTTGGACATGTGACTTGGCATTACTAAATATGTCATGTTTGTTCTTGAGTATTGGCTAAAATTGTATTGGTTTACAGAGAAAAACTGAAGGGAAATAGATTAGAAGATACATGTATACATTTATGTTCTTTAATATAAATCAACATTTATGTTTAGATTCATACGTATGGAGAGTCGTATCCTCAAAAATGCAAATGAAATTCTCCCCAGGAAAAAATATGTTGTTTTGATACAGTATTAAAATATAAGTTATATGTCAATAACAATCATAATGTAACGATAGCAAAGAATAGTAAGGTGGAGGAGAGAAGTTATATTACGCTGCATCATTTATCTCCCTTTTTTTTCTTGAGTGACTCTGGAAAGGTGATAATATAGTGCAAAGTTTTAGGATTCTATATATAGGTAATTTGTGACTGTTGAAAATGAATATTTTGGTCACACAAGGTAATCCACAAAACTCATACACTGCCAGAAGATTTTTTTCACATATTATAGAGTGAATAGTAAGGCTCAACATTCTTCCTAAAGAATACTGGATGAGACAACTAAGCAAGTAAGTGGTGTCTGACAGTAGATATAGTTCATCATTGCTTGGTTTTCTTTCAGTGACTTGTATCAATTAATACTGATTGTTCTTTACCTTTTCTCTTGATAGGAGTGAAGACATCATATTGCAGTATTTCAAGGACTAGTGAGAGGGATTAGAGGAAGGAGTACTAGTTGTCTGAATTAATCTGAAATATACCTGCAAGTAATTGGATCCATGTTTAATTCTTTAATAAGTGATCTAGAAAGGTCCTTTTTTTCCTCCACAATGCGAAATTACTCCCTAAAGAAAACGTCAGGCTCTACTTAGCTTTGGTAGGCTGTAATTTAATCATTTGAATCAGATCATTGAATCAGATCATCACTAAAGACTCTTCCTGTTCTAAAATGTTATGATTTTACATGGATGGTGAGATAACTCCCTGGAACTTTTTCCTCTCTACTTTGTCATGGAGCCAGGTTTATAACAGTGAGGTACTTTCACTGGTATTAAATATGATAAATCTCCCACAGGGAGCTCAGAGCATTTCCACATATATAGTGTCCAACATGAGTACTGATGCAAACAATGCTGGCAAGGACAGAGGGCATTCTGGGTCTCTACTAATAAATTTAAAGATAAAGTATATTTTGAACACCCCCCCTCACAAAAAAAGAGAAAGGAGAATAAATCAGCTCTTCATATTATGAACAAGATAAATATCAAATTAGAGCATTGGAATTAGAATAAATAACAGAACTGGTCCTAGGTCACTGTTTTTTCACCCAAAGTCCAGCAGTTTATTGCCGCCCAATATATCACTGACGATGTAGTCTCCTCTTGGACAACCATTTTCAGGGGTTTCGTGTATGTATTTATTTTGAATTCTATATCTATATAGTCATTACAACCCAAGCATTTGGTTAATGAAGCCAGCAAATTATTTTAAGGCAATCAAAGATTCTATACCTATTTACCACTGTTTAAAGTATTAAATAAGGAGGCCATCAGATTGAGATGGCCCTAATGCCTTGGTAGCCTACATAAGCAAACCAAAACCTAAGCTGGAATCAATGCACTCGAACCCTAGAAAATGAAACTTCAGAACAACCAATCACAAACAGCCCACTAGGCTTTCTCAAATAAGGTAACTACTTAAGCTATAGCTGATCAAATAATTTCCTTGCTTTGTTTCTGTGTCTTCTCTATAAAAATCTCTCCCCTATCTCCTGTTGGTGGAGTGCTCTTAACCATTTTTGATCTGGCGCTGCCCAATTTGAATTGTTGCAAACTCAAACTCTAGAAAAGTTTAATGTGCCTCATTTTACCTTTTAACACCACTGTGGCTCTCCTTTCCTATGCATTTTTTAAAAATCTATGGGGATTTCCTCTTAATTTATTTTAAACTCTGTTCTGCGTTTAAGACTTTGTTAAATATTTAATCCAAAATTTCTAGCTATTTCACAGCAGAAGTTCCTTCAGGCTAACCTAGTCCTTCATGGTATGTGAAACATTCCCCTCTGCTTTTCAGAATTTCTCATTAGTTCTTTTTTCATGTCCTGTCTTGGTTATGGATTATAAGATACATAACTTTTCTGTTACTTCTATGCATTTGAAGTAGGAGAGGAGAGAGCAGTATATTCCTATATGACATCTTCAGTTAGAACCTCTAATTCGTTATTTTACACTGTAGCTAGAATTACATTTTATAGTAATGCAAAATCAATCATATTATGCCTGTGTGTAAAATTTTTCAAAGACCACTTATTGGGGTTGTAGAATCAGATCCAAAATCTTCAAGGTGCTTACAAGCCCTTTCCAAATTTGGCACCTGGCCAGAGGGATCATTAGTTAAAACTGTCAATGTAATGATGATCCAGGGCCTCTCTTTGCCGTAAGTTTTTCCCTTGAGCATTGAAGGGCAGTCAGCTAAGCAATTGTGGTAATCTTGGGGTAGTTGTAAACTGTGGAGGTGGGAGGAGACCCATGCGTTTTGGAATGGGAAAAGTTCCTGGGGTTCAAATTCAGAGCAGTGGAAATGTCTCCCAGGGAGTGAAGCCCATACTCATCCAGCTTTTTTGGTACAGGGAGGACTTGACCTCACCTACCAGCCCCTGGGTACCAGAGCAGGCATGTCTTGATCACTTGATGTTGCTTGACCCCTCTCCACGCAGACTTGCTGACTTGTGGTGAGCAGGAGGGGAGAGTGTGCTTCCAGTGAACCAAGAGTGGTTTCCTATAAAGAGGGGACATGGTGGGACCTGAAGGTATTTGGAGCTCCTTCCTTCCAGCAGCCCAACTCAGGCACCAGGGTTTTGTCTTCTGAAATCATAAAGGTGCAGGGCACTCACACAGCCCAGATGTAATACTTAGTCTGCTTTGGCTTAGCTTTACCGCTCCCTTGCCTCCCTCTTCAGCCTCACCTTTGTCACCTTGCCTCCTGATTTCTAATATTTATTTGAATATCTTTTATCGATATTATACTAATGGCAATATACCTGCTACCTTCTGATAGAAATATACACTTTATCATGCTATACCTACCCCTTTTCTCATCTGGATCCTTTTCTCATGTGGATCTCTGCCATAAATATTGTACAGTAGTTTCGTTTGGTCTTAATTTTCCCAAGCCCTAACATAGGTAAAGGTTAGTTCCTCCTGTAAAATATTCTTATAGTGCGTGCACTTTGTGCATTTACTTCCATTATGATCAATTTTCAACGAATGCACATATATAATATTTTTGTTCTCACGTACATACACATGCATACACACACACACACACACACACACACACACACACACACACACACACGTCAGTAAAGCCTATGAAGACATTGGTCATTACATCTTGTTGATGTAAGTGAGCTCGAAGCCAAACACAAGTCCTAGACCACAGGATGACTAAATTTGATTTTTACCTATTATCCACTTTCCTCTGTATATTTTATATTTTATATATTTCTGTGCCCTCATGTATATCATATGTTGACTCAAAATATTTTAACATCCTCTAGAGCAACACCAATGGTATATTTTTCTTAAGTATTCTACTTAAGCATGACCATAATATTGAGATATGGTTTATTATAAAAAATATTTTTTGAAGAGAATAGAAACAATTAACAAATTAAGGAATAATTTAAGTGATGAATATAATTTTAAGAATTGGAAACTATATGAAAAAATATCACTCCGAAAAATTTATTCTGGTGCCCCAGGAAATCATACAAAATCTCTGAAGATTATGCTTATGTAGAATAATAACGTACAACATCCTGAGTCATAGATATTAAAGGAACATCTAAAAGTATAATGTACAATTAAGGAAGGAAAATTAAACATGCAGTTGAGTTACTCTTTCTGCTGGAAGGAGAAATCAAATATACAGGAAGCGTTAGTTTCCATTTATCTTCAAATTCTGATCTGTATTCACATACGTGTATTTGCATTCCCAAGTTCAGATTTAATAAGCAGAAATGATTATTTTAGGCTGTAATTGATTATAGAAAGCCGGTGAGGATCAGACTTAAAATGTAGCTCTCACAATTCCGTGAAGTCAATCAAAACACAAATCATTGGGCTTGTGATTTAACACTTCTCTGTCTTCATTAACTGTGCTATTGCCCTGGGCAAATCCCAACTTTAGCTGAAGCTACTCATCAGATGCCAACCTTTCCGGAGTAAATAAATTTTACCACCATGCTCTCAGGCTCTGTGCCTAAATGAAGATCCAGTATTACATTTTAACAGGTGAGCCTTCTGTTCCTGTTTTACATTTAAAATGATAATTTTCTTAAAAAAATAAAAACCACTGATGTTGCTGCTTACTTTGCATGCTGCACGTTTCAGAGAGAATTCACATCTTCTTCTATGAGGGCAAATCATGCAACTTCCGTTAAACTTGTGATTCTCAAAATTGCTGCACAATGAAACCACCTGGGAAACTTTAACAGGACTGATGCCTGGGTCACACCCCCAGAGATCCTGAGGTAACTAGTTCGGAGTTCAGCTTCCCTGGGCATGGTATTTTTAAAAGCTTCCCAAGCGATTCTAATGTGCAGCTGAGGTTGAAAATCACTGCACTAATTAATAGAATAATAATGAATTGCCTAATCACAGAGAACACCACACGGATAAAACTATGGTTATAATTGGAAACCTATTATTTCTGTGAAAAAGATATTTCTGAAGGATTGAAAAAATAATAAATTTGAGGTTTGTGTAATTGTATGCAGCCTTTATTTCACAGAAGATTCAATATCTATCTTTGTGAATTATAATCAGGTGACTATTAATTTTGTGTTTATTTTCTTATATAAGCAAAAGTGAACTGATAAAGATTCATCTATTCATTAATTTTAAAAATATGTATTTAGTTCTTAGAACATGTTACTCATTCCAATTTGTTGGCTCCTCCTATTAAATCATTAGGAGGGACTTCATTGTTTATTTGCAACAGGGATTAACCCTAAATTGAGGAAGGGGGAAAAGTCTTAAAAGAAAGAATTTAAACATAGAGCTCACAATTTCCTTCCATAAACCACATAGGAACACTGAATTATCTTTTCCGTCAAAAGCATTACATTACTAGCTACACATAAAAATTAGGTGAATAAGTAAGATGCTATATGTGAAAGTCAAGCACAGGAGGTAGTGGGCGCTCAAGAAATATTCATTTCCCTGGAACCCTCCTACACTGTTGGTGGGAATATAAATTGCTGCAGCCACTATGGAGAACAGTATGCAGGTGACTTAAAAAACTAAAAATAGAACTACCATATAATCCAGCAATTTCACTCTTGGGCATATATCTGGAAAAGATGAAAACTCTAATTTGAAAAGATACATGCACCCCAATGTTCATAGCAGCACTATTTACAATAGCCAAGACATGGAAGCAACCTAAATGTCCATTGACAGATGAATAAATAAAGAAGATGTGGTCTATATATACAATGGAATATTACTCAACCATAAAAAAGAATGAAATAATGCCATTTACAGCAACATGGGTGGACCTAGAGATTATCATATTAAGTGAAGTAAGTCAGAAAGAGAAAGACAAATACAGTATGATATCACTTATATGTGGAATCTAAAACATAACACAAATGCACTTACCTATGGAACAGAAACAGACTCACAGACATAGAGAACAGACTTGTGGTTGCCAATGGGGGTGGGGGGTCAGGGAGGGAAAAATTAAGAGTTTGGGATTAACAGACACACACTACTATATATGAAATAGACAACCAAAAAGGGCCGACTGTATAACACAGGGAGCTATATTCAATATCTTGTAATAACCTATAAGGGAAAAGAATCTGAAAAATAATATATATATATGTATAACTGAACCACTTTGCTGTACACTTGAAACACTGTAAATCAACTATACTTCAATAAAAAAATAAATATTTATTTCCAGTTAGCTTCCTCTGAAGCTTGTATTATTATTGCAATAATAACAATTTGAATGTGTAACTAAACTACCCTTTCCACTCTGTTACTTCATTACTACCAGATTAAGTTTACAAAATTACACTCCTGCAAACAATACAGAGATACATAAAATTAACAAGTTATAAATCTCACTTCGACAACAAAATCTTTTCTTTCTAGGGACAACTATTATTTTTTCCCTACTATAAGAGTATTTCTATTAGTTTCTTACATATGACTTTTATGATTCTATGAAACACTTTATTACTCCCATTTTATAGGTAGAAGATCTGAGATCTTATAAGGGGCGGTCAGGAGCTGACAATGTGCTTAACCATTATGCTTTCTGGAGTTTGGGTATAGGTGTTTTCCTAATACTCTTTATATGTTCTTTTTCTTCCCTCCAGCTTTATTGATGTTGTATTTATTGTATTTGACATGGCACTGTATAAGTCTAAGGTGTACAGCATGATAATTTGACTTTCATGCATCATGAAATGATTCCCACAATAAGTTTAGTGAACATCCATCATCTCATATAGATGGAAATTAGAAAATACAAAAAATATTTTTTTACTTGTGATGAGAACTCTTAGGGTTTACTCTTTTAACAACTTGCACATATAACATACAGCAGTGTTAATTATATTCATTGTGTTGTACATTACATCCCTAGTACTTATTTATCTTATAACTGGGAGTTTATACCTTTCGACTGTCTTCATTCAACTTCCACTACCCCCCAACCTCTTAGGAGTAACTATTACAAAAAATTTGTTATATAACTCCCACAAATTTCATGCACAAATGCACAAACTTTAAATGTGTATACAAACATAAGCATATATGTATGTATATATGAATTTCTTTTTCTTGGAGACATCCCATATTAACACTAATAGAATTATTTCATTCTTTTTAGTAACTTATAAGTATATTATGTATGAATTTATTTTACTTTCTCATTTTAAAAACTGAAGTTGTTCTAAAATTTTAACTAATTAAATGCTTCTTTGAGAAGAATACATTTGTATGCTGATGGGAATGATCCAGTACAGTGAGATTAATGGATAAAATGAGAGAAAGAGAGAGAGACAGCGAGACAGAGAGAATGTGATAACTGTAGAAATTAAGTCTTTGAGATGTTGAGAGAGGGCAGGATCCAGAGGAACTGGCTTTGGTGCATGCAATGTATTTAATTTACAATATGGGATGAGGCAGTGAATATGCATACAGATGCAGATAGTTTGGTAAAATTGTTGATGAGACATGAGGAAATTACTGGCTTTTTTTTCTATAAATTTTTTCTTTCAATACAGTTTTTGGGGAAGACATATACAGGGATTGGAAAACAAGTACACTATATGAAATAATCTTCTGGAAGAATAGAAATGTAAATATAGCAGAGAAGTGTTGTGGAAATTCTGACCAGCAGAGAGTGCCTTTTTAATATTAATAGGCATTAATGGGAAAGATACTGACAATAATGTGCACTATTCTCCAATCATCTAACTGCTTAGGGAAAAAACATTCAGTAGAAACACACTCAGTTACAGCCAAGACTGGACCTTGGCCAGTTGTGTACTATGGAGGAAGAGAAAGGCAATAGAATTGAAATGAGTCACTACAATTATGGAACACAAAACCCAAGTTGGATAATGAAAGAAGTGAGTAGACGTGAAGCTGTGGGGTTAATATATGATAAAAATAAATAGTAAACCAAATAGCTAGAGGTCTCAGTGAGGTTGAAAATTTACAGAAAATAAAATTCTAGACTAGATAAACTGGAAAGATAGGAAATCTTGGCTAGAGCGTGGGACAACTGCAGCAGAGATTTTTTTCGATAGTAATGATAAGGGCATGAGAGTCAGAGACGGGGTTGATGGAGAAAATGAAAATTGCAGCAGGATTTTCAGAAACTGTGAAGACAAAATATGGGAGCGGTCATCCTTATGCATACTGCATTATCCAAGTATATGATGACACGAGAAATGGGAGAAAGGACTAGAGTAAGCCACGTGCTGAATACAAGGTAAATGAGAAGTGACTTTGGCCGGTAGATGGAAGTATTGAGAGAAGTATCAGTTACTGAAGAATCATGGCATGAATTCCAGATCTGGAGTTTTGAAGGAGAAGGAAGATAGTTTAAAAGCAGCAGTGAGAGTAAAGAAGACACTTACTTCTCTAGTCTCTCATTATTTGTGTGTTTTAAACTGTTTCCATGTATTTTCAGGCCACTGGGGTTTTACCTTCTGTGAAATTACTGTCCTAATTCTATATCTAATTTTCTATTGAATTGTTTGCCTTAGTCTTATTTATTTGCAACAGTTTGTTATATACGCTGAGTTCTGATACTGTCTGATATACTGTATGTTCAAATAACTTCCCCCAGGCAATCTTTACCTTTTAACTTTTTGTGTCATCTTTTTTTTTTTTTTTTTTCGGTGCCCCCAACCCAGCCTGGGCACTGATCTTTTTTTTTCTTTTTTAATAGAATATTTAATTTTGAGGTAGTTACATTTGTCAGTCTTTCCATTATAGTTGTTTCCCCCTTGCCACAAGGAAGCTACTACTTTTGGGGGTTCACAGCATTGGCCCTGGATTCAGTCAGGGGGACTGGCTTCGTTCCATGACACTGTTTAGTCTTTTGGGTCCCTAACCACTGAAAGTAGTTTAATACCCAGCCTCACTGCCAATATATATGTCCCACACACAACTCATACATTTTTATATATTTTCTCAGTAAATTCTACATGTTTAGATCGGAAGAAAGTAGGTTATAAGTATAGCTGTTCTACAATGATAAGAAGTCAAGAACTTTCAGTCCAAAGAAAAATACCTTGACCTTTGTAGATCCCAGACCCCTTTCCCAAAGAGATACACCTAAAGCTTCCTTATATAGTACAACTGATTTAATAGCCCAATTAACTGAACATGCCAGTAGAAAAACAAACACATTTCATAGACTATTCAAAATTACTGAACGATTCATAATCATATGTAAACTGGGAGAAAATACTAGTAATCCAATGAATGCATATTGAATTAAGAATGAAATATGTCAACTATGAAACTAGCCATTAAAACGAATACTATTATCCCCAGGGAGTCCAGCTCATTGACAAATGGGCCTTTTTGATATACCTGATGAGAGATCACATTGGCACAAATTTGAGATAAATAAGCATGCAAAAATTTTAAAGTGTACAGACCCCTTGACTATTAATTTACTCAGAGAAAATTATCATAATGTGTGCAAAGATTGATACAGAAGAAAGTTCATGACTGTGGTATTTAAAATGATAAGTATTAGAATAATATTTGTAATCAAAAGGTAACTGGCAAACTGATGCAATAATGTCTGACCATTAAAACTACAATGTAGAAAAGGATGCTTAATGATATTGTAAAATGATTACACTATTAAGGTGTGGGTGACACAGAAGAAAGCTGCAGAGCAGTAAGATCTCTCTTAGAATAAACTCATGTGTGTGTGTGTGTGTGTGTGTGTTTGCTTGTATGACTATGGATAAAAGAACGTAGCCCCACAATTTAAAGATACTTAAATGTAATCAAGATGCTTTATTTTGGGGGGAGGGGGAAGGAAATGACACTGTTTTCCATATACATTACATTTGAAATAAATTTCCTTTTGTAAATAGATTTAAAAGGCTATTATTTTTAATTTTAATTTTTTTATTGCTGTTGATGAACCTAAATTGATGTATGGTAATCACCCAAAGTCCACAGTTGACTTTGGGGTTCACTTTTGGCATTGTACATTCTATGGGTTTGGACAAATGTGCAATTACATGTATCTATCATTATAATATCATAGAGTATTTTCGCCACCTTAGAAAGCCACTGTGCTACACTTATTCATCTCTCCCCCAATCATATGGCAACAGCTGATCTTTTTACTGTCTCTATAGTTTTGTCTTTCCCAGAATGTCATATAGTTGGAATCATACAGTAGGTAACCTTTTCAAATTGGCTTCTCTTTCCCTTAGTAATATGCATTGAAGGTTCCTCCATATCTTTTCGTGGCCTGCCAGCTCATTTTTTTAACACTATAATATTCCATTGTCTGGATGTACCACAGTTTATTTATCCATTCACCTACTAAGTACATCTTGGTTGTTTCCAAGTTTTGGCAGTTATCAATAAAGCTGCTATAAACGTCCGTGTGTAGGTTTTTGTGTGGACATAGTTTTCAGATCCTTTGGGTAAATACCAAGGAAGGTGATTACTGGATCGTATGGTAATAGTTGGTTTAGTTTTGTAAGATACCACCAAATTTCTTGTTAGTGTAGTGGTGACTTCTAAGCTCCTTACATGCCAAACCAGAAACTAGAAGACTTATCATCCTCTAATACTCATATAAGCAAAGAAGCTGATAAAGATGCACTTCAACTTTTGTTTATTAGAATTCTGAAGAAAAGACTCCAGTTCCTACTACGTTACTTTTCCTCAGTAAATATGGCCATCATTTCATGTATAAAATCATTTAAGAGTCAATTCTCTATTATACTCATTTTATATATATATATATATATATATATATATATATATATAAAATATAGGACTATATCATTCTTAGACATTCCTTCCAAACTCTGTAAAATTTTCTTACTGAAGCCCAGGTTTATTTGATCCATATTGTACATGAAGTTCAGAAAAAGTTTAGGCATTTCTTCTCCTCATTGTTTCCTCAACTTATAGAGAAACATTTCAGAAGCAGAAGCAAGTTGTTTGCACCTTCTGCTGATTCTCCCTTGATCTTGAATTCTCTGAGTAGACAGTAGGGTGGGTTAAAGAGAAGTCAATATCAATATTTGGAAAACACTTTATAGGGATTTCCTAAGGAATAGATTTGAGTTTACCTCCTCTTGGGACAGGGAAGAGTAACACTAAAATGAGTTTAAATGTTCATATATTTGAGGTAGATATTTAAGTATTTAAAATGCTCAGTCTACAGCTGGTTGTTTGGACCACCTGTCTATCATCCTTTAGCAGGCCATCCTGGGCTTACTGCCATAGTGGCAGTAGGATTCCAAGAGGGTGAAAATATGCAAGGCATGTACCAGGAATAGGCACATCCTCCTTTCTGCTACTTTCTGTTGGCCAAAGCAAGTCACAAAGCCAACAAACATTCAAGAGATGAGGAAACAGGCTCCATTTCCAGATGGAAATTGCTGCAAAGTCATATTGCCCAGGGTGTATATAAGGAAGACTGAAAGATGTGGCCATTTTGGGAATCCACCACAACCTCCTAGCATTTGTTGCTGTACATGGAGCAGAGAGCAAGTACCAGGACTGGGTTGCACAATTAGGATGTTTCTGCCTTTTCATGATTAGAAATAATGTTGCAATAAATACCTTGTACATAAACTTTTTTCTTCCAGTTTTATTGAGATATAATTGACGTACAGCACTGTATAAGTCTAAGGTCTAATATGTACAGCATAATGATTTGACTTACATACATCATGAAATGATTATCACAATAAGTTTAGTGAACATCCATCATTTCATATGGATACAAAATTAAATAGAAAAAAAATAAAAGTGTCAGTCCAGTTATTACTCTTTTTTTTTTTTTTCTTTTTCAATTTATTTATTTATTTTTGGCTGCTTTGGGTCTTCGTTACTGTGTGTGGGCTTCTCATTGCGGTGGCTTCTCTTGTTGCAGAGCAGGGGTCTAGGGCACGAAGGCTTCAGTATTTGTGGCACACGGGCTTAGTTGCTCCGCGGCATGTGGGATCCTCCGGGACCAGGGCTCGAACCCATGTCCCCTGCATTGGCAGGCGGACTCTTAACCACTGCGCCACCAGGGAAGCCCTAGTTATTACTCTTAATGAGTGTGTGTGTGTGTGTCTGTGTGTGTGTGTGTGTGTGTGTGTGTTGGTCCACAACCTACAACCCAAGTTTTGTTTTTTTTTTTACTGAAGTATAGTTGATTTACAATGTTGTGTTACAACTGGTGTACAGCAGTGATTCAGATATATATATATATATATTCTTTTTTCAGATTCTTTTCCATTATAGTTTATTATAAGATATTGAATATAGTTCCCTGTGCTCTACAGTGGAACTTTGTTGTTTATCTATTTTATATATAGTAGTTTCTGTATGCTAATTCCAAACTCCTATTTTATCCCTCCTTCCTTTCCCTTTGGAACCGCAAGTTTGTTTTCTATGTCTTCCACAACCTAAGTTTTAAGTTATAGTAAATTTTATATTTTCCTTCTCATTGCCCTCTGTAACGTGTAAGCTCTTGTATAGTGTTGATTTCCTTGTTGAGGTTGTAAAATCTTCCATGAAACATTTGCTATTTCACTGTGCAAGAAGCTCAAGAGTTTACATTTAATTTTGGGACCTGGAAGGGAACTATTTAATGCCAGGTTGTTAAAATTTTATACTTAAATATAAGACCAATAACTTTTTTTTTTTTTGCGGTACGTGGGCCTCTCACTGCTGTGGCCTCTCCCGTTGTGGAGCACAGGCTCTGGACGCGCAGGCTCAGCGGCCATGGCTCACGGGCCCAGCCGCTCTGCAGCATGTGGGATCCTCCTGGACCGGGTCACGAACCCGCGTCCCCTGCATCGGCAGGCGGACTCCCAACCACTGCGCCACCAGGGAAGCCCTCCCCTCAGTCTTGATTCAAGAGAGAGGAACTGCTAAAGACTCTACTTAGAGAACTGGATATGCATCAGTTTTTGTTTTTGTTTTAGGATGAAAGAGGGAACAATATTTGGGGATCTGACTGATGGCATAAAAACAAAACAGACAAGAGGCAGTCTGAATTGGTCTTCGGTACCAGAATTGAGGACCGTGTTTTAGTATTTAGTTGCACTTCTCCAAGTGCTTCTCAGAGATCTGAATGTGTAAATGTCCTTGGAGTTTGGTGTGAAAAAACATGCATGGAATTGTCTTATGTCCTTTCTAAAGATTCTCTTAGAGAAGCAGACTCCATTAATTAATAAGCTAGAAATTACCACCAGATGCTTAGGATGTAACGAAGTGATAATAGAAAGAAGTGACTAGAGAATAATTCTTCATCCAGGGAAATATAGGTGAGGAAACCCTGGGCCTGGAGGTTGGGAATAAAGGAAAGAACCTGAAGAACCTACAAAAGTGCTCCCTGAAACAAATGGTCAACCCTAAACACTGTCCAATTTCAGAACACGAAAGAGAGTCTAATGAAGGGACCATTTGCAAAGGTGGGAGCAGTTTGTAGCGAAGCCATTCAGGATAGTGCAGGAATCCTCTGTAACAGCAAAGATTGTATCAATCACAGGCCAGAAGTTATGAAGGAATAAAGTGATGATGAAAACCCAGAACCTACTGTGCACAGAGGGCTTCCTTCAAAGCAACAGTGACTCTCATTTGAGGGATACAACCAGGTGAGGTGACCCATAGGTAAGAACAAAAGAAATAAAAACCCTGGCCTCATTCTCTCGCTTCTCTACAGCTTCCTACTGGGTATACCCATGGCGGAACTCAACTAGAAACCAGAGGGCTAGGAAGCTTGTTGGCATAGTCCATACAGGTCAGATGCGAAGAGGCAGAATTCAAAGTATAGAAGGATAGAGAATTGCACTACAGGACCGAATGGAAGATGTCTAGCAAAGAGTTCTTAGCAATAAATTTGGAATCCTCCATAAAATCTATGGTTGTCTACATTTATATAGTTCTCAGTACACTACTTTTACTCTCGACTCTATTCTTTTTCTGTAGTTCTTTTCCCTTTGTCTTGATATCTGAAATATATATTTCAAACTTTTCTTCAGTAAAAACATTTTTTATCAAGTACCTCTTTTTGGAACAAAGCAGAATATAAATAAATATTTGAACATATAAAGACATTATCACTTTATCTATTACTTGATGCACCTATTCTACATTTAATTTGTGCCTCTGACCAACAAAAGCACTCAAGTGCCAGAGTCCAGCCCTGATAACTTTATTTATCCAAAACTCTTAGAAAAAGCATCATTGCACAGATATTCAGAAATGTATTTTTAGAGAAGTAATATGAAAACCTATCTTCTATACCAAACAACAGAAAAATGTCAGTTTCCAGTTATAATTCAAATGGTTTAAGGTATAGTTACTTGAAATTTCTAAAAATGATCAAAGGCTCATTTCAAGACCACAAAGACATATAGAAAATGGCATTTTCTGTCCCTGAGGAAAATATTTCAAATCTGCTTTTAGTACTAACCCCAAATACACGCAGGGTAAACTGCACTAAGTTCTCTCTTATTCTGATAATTTCTGTATAGTTTTGATGTGCCAAATATTGATACAAGAAAGTTAGTTATATGCTTGTGATTGTCATTAGTTCTATTCTATTCTAAATAATAATCTAGGTGTTTTTATCTAGTAATATACATGTTTATCATTCCCTTTTTTTTTTTTTTTTTTTTTTTTTGCGGTATGCGGGCCTCTCACTGTTGTGGCCTCTCCCGTTGCGGAGCACAGGCTCCGGACGCGCAGGCTCAGCGGCCATGGCTCACGGGCCCAGCCGCTCCGCGGCATGTGGGATCTTCCCGGACCGGGGCACGAACCCGTGTCCCCTGCATCGGCAGGCAGACTCTCAACCACTGCGCCACCAGGGAAGTCCTATGTATGCTTTTGATTGTAAGAATTTGGATCTTGAAATTTGATATATTTAATTTTTATTTTGCATGGCAAAGTTCTACATAAGAATTCAGACATCAAGTTACTTATATGGCTGAATAAATGTGGGTTGTCCAGGCACAATGACAAGATTCTTGTCTTTTCAGTACTCAAGATTGGTGTTTCAATTTCAATTATCTAGCTGAGAAAATATTTACCAGATAATTAAAAAGGCTTTTATATGACATGCTATTTATTCCCATGAGATCAACTGTTTGGGGAGAGACTATCATGATTTTGTAGAAACATCAGTGGTCTTAGATTCAGAAAACCTGTCTTTTAGTTTTGGCTTTGGTGGTAAATTTTGATGGCCTTCATTTCTTTCTTCTGAGGGGCTTAAGTCAAAGATATCATATGGATTGACCAGCACTGAGGCATCTAGAATTTTTAAGGAAGCTTCTGTAGGTTTTGGAGTGTGAATATAATAGGTTGGGTTCCTCCTAGTGTAAATCCTGACACAAGGATTTGGGTGCAAGTAGTTTATTTACAAGGTGACCCTGGAAACACCTGTTTGGGAGGGGAGACATGACACAGGTCAGGAAAGGAAGCCAAGAAACGGTATGTTACTGATGGAGTTACTCCTGTGGGCAACCAAGGTGCAATCCCACTGAAGAACGCTGGGAATCTGTGCAGAATGTGCCTCAGAGACTTCCCACCTGAGAGCTAAGAAAGCTTAGATATTTACCTCCAAAACCCATCTGTTATTGGCTAAGGGCTGCTCTTAGGGGCATCAACTCATCAGGAATTCTAGCCTGTCTCACACATAGGCTGGGGGTTGCAGGTGCTTCCAGTTGAATGCTGTAAGCTTTTACTAGAATTGTGAGTAACAAGAGAATATAGGCAGAGCATCAACACATCTGCTAGAAGAGGAAAAGGAAAAAGCCAGTGGATGTGACCTAAGAATTCAACGTCTCCCCAAGCTCCTCATGTCCCTGCAATGTATGGCCTTACCACTCAGTGTTTCCCTTATCACAGGACTTATTGCATTTTATTTTTTGCCTGCTTAGTTTTATATCTTCTCCATTAGATGTATGAGGGTAAAAATCATGTCAATCATATACTGCATCAGTGACTAGCATGACACCTTAGCATCATGGATTCTTAATTAATATTTGTTGAACGAGTTAAGGTATAAATGACTGAAGACCTAGTGATGTGGGAATGGATTAAACATTGGAAAGTAGAAACTCATATTCACTCATATTCTATCAGAAACAACTCAAAGGACCAAGACTGCATTTACTTATATGGTTTTTAGAAATTTTAGAGAATTTTACTCACTAAATGTTTCTTCAGTTGAATTGGAAAAAGATGGTTTAGACCCTATTATGGCACTATCTAGGAATGATAACTAACAGTAAATTAAATGCTGAGCTTATTTTGTTTTATATGTATAGGGTACAGATGTTGAATATTTATGTAGAAAAAAATATAAGGTAGGTTTTTTTTACTTATGAATGGAAAAATGGGACATTTTGTTTGGCAATGTCATTTCCTGATTATGTGAAAATTTCATAATTTTACATACAATCAGCGCATGTGTCCTTATCACTACACAAGCAGGTATTACTCTAATGATTATGAAGCTAAATCTTATTAAAAGTGGTATAAATGCTGGAGCCTTCTCTAAATTAGAATCAAGTATTAGGAGCTTTCCCGTAATCCATGATTCTTCTTCCTTTGTTTTGGACAGCATCATTACACAACACTGTATTCTTTAAGAACTTTCATTAACTGAGGCAAATTATGCCATTTCAATATTGATCTATTGAAAAAGGGATCTATTTTTTTTCATGTGAAAATGGCAGAAATAAGGCTTTTATCTGATACTTCAGGGAGCCAAAACCAGAATTAATACCCCCTGTCTATTTAAATACCAAATTAGGTCACATTGATATGACTAAAACACTAAAAAAATGACCTCATCTGCAAAATAGAGAAAGAGATAACATATCATATAGTATCATTATAAGATGTGAATACTAAGAAAAATAAAGCCTTTCACATAGGGCTTATCGTCATCTGTAATGCGTAATTAAGATTAAAAGTAAATTTTCCATTAGTAGTTTGGTAAGTATTAAATAAATGTATAATTAATAGGTGAAGGTAGTTACCATTTTTACAAAAATTCTGGACATATAAGAAAGAAACCAAGTCAAGAGCAAGGAAGAATAAAAGGGAAACATGCTAAATTAGCTAAATACAGAAACACATATACAGTTGAATGGCAATGAGAAATTAGTACAGATGGCTAAAAAATGAGTGTCAAGAAACAGTATGCAGGCCTCTGCTGGGATATGATTTTGAATGCCATGGTTGTATTAGTAATGCCGGGGGAACAGCAGTACCCCTGTTCCACACTAAACTCTCAAGATGCATAGGTCAAATAGTACCCTAAGAGGAGAAAGCCAGAACACTGGAATTCACCAGCTGGGATTCAGTAACTTTTCAGACAGCTAAAGAAATGTCCAAACAACATATGTCTGGAAGCGGTATGGAAAAAAATAATGGTAAAGAATGATTGAAGCATGAATATTTAAATGAAGTTCAGCCATATTTTTAAAATGATGAGGAGAAAGCTCTATTTTACTTCTACTTTGATGTCCCCCCACCTCCCCCCAACACCAGCTCCAGGGCTTTATATCCTCCTTTCCCTCTGAATGTACCAGCTCTGAACCTCAGGGCTCTGGGTTTTTCCAGAGCTGCCCCAGGACACCTCAGCTAGAATGGAAGGGAATTCAGGATCCATGAGTCTCCTCCACCCTCAATTTGGCCAGGGCAGCTCCTCTTTTATCTGTTTATACATAGTTTTGGGTAAGATCTCATTTGAAAAATGTACATTCCTTTAAAGTTTGAAAAATACAAGTCGAGCTCTCTTAAAACCCATCCTTAAGGAAGGCATTTTCTATAGATTTACTAATGTAGTTTCTATATCACATTAGTATCCCCTCTTTCCTCAATACAAAGGGAGAGGAAATTTAAAGTGTTTTTGATTTTTTTTTTTTTTTTTTTTGCGGTACGTGGGCCTCTCACCGCCGTGGCCTCTCCCGCTGCAGAGCACAGGCTCAGCGGCCATGGCTCATGGGCCCAGCCGCTCCGCGGCATGTGGGATCCTCCCGGACCGGGTCACGAACCCGTGTCCCCTGCACCGGCAGGCGGACCCTCAACCACTGCGCCACCAGGGAAGCCCATGTTTTTGCTTTTTAAAGTGTTATAAGTGCAGAAAGCAAATATGTGAGGAATCTATTGTAAAGGAAGGAGGATCTTAGTTTCAAGGTTACTATTTCCCCATGGAAATACGTGAACCTTGGTCAAGACATGCTTAAAGCTATTTCCATAGAACTCTAAGACTTAGTTCCCTTATCTATAAAATAGGAATAACGCCTATTTTGGGGGCAGGGGTTGGAGAGGATTCAACTATATAAAAAGTTCTAGTGCAAAAGGCCTAGTCCATGCCCTCAAAACTGTTATTTATTGTCAGGAAATCAAACCACACTGAAAGCTCCCAACTTTAACAACATTTCCCAACTTTGTCTACATTTCTTTGAATGTATTCTTTGTACTTTTCATTTCTTAAAAAAACAGATATATTTCTTTTTCTTTCTTTTATTAATTATCTATTTTATACATATTAGTGTATGTATGTCAATCCCAATCTACCAATTCACCCCACCACCACCCCCGCCCCCAGTTTGCCCCCTTGGTACCCATATGTTTGTTCTCTACATCTGTGTCTCTTATTTCTGCCTTGCAAACTTGTTCATCTGTACCATTTTTCTAGATTCCACCTATATGTGTTAATATACGATCATTGTTTTTCTCTTTCTGACTTACTTCACTCTGTATGACAGTCTCTAGGCCTATCCACGTCAAATGACCCATTTTGGTTCCTTCTTATGCCTGAGTAATATTCCATTGTATATATGTACCACATCTTCTTTATCCGTTCCTCTGTTGATGGACATTTAGGTTACTTCCATGTCCTCGCTATTGTAAACAGAGCTGCAATGAACATTGTGGTACATGACTCTTTTGGAATTATGGTTTTCTCAGGGTATATGCCCAGTAGTGGGATTGCTGGGTCGTATGGTAGTTCTATTTTTAGTTTTTTAAGGAAACTCCATACTGTTCTTCATAGTGGCTGTATCAATTTACATTCCCACCAACAGTGTAGGAGGGTTCCCTTTTCTCCATATCCTCTCCAGCATTTATTGTTTGTAGATTTTTTGATGATGGCCATTCTGACTGGTGTCAGGTGAAAACCTCATTGTAGTTTTCATTTGCATTCCTCTATTTGTGATGTCGAGCTTCTTTTCATGTGTTTGTTGTCCATCTGTATGTCTTCTTTGGAGAAATATCTGTTTAGGTCTTCCACCCATTTTTTCATTGGGTTGCTTGTTTTTTTGATATTGATTTGCACAAGCTGTTTGTATATTTTGGAGATAAATCCTTTGTCAGTTGCTTCACTTGCAAATATTTTCTCCCATTCTGAGGGTTGTCTTTTCATTGTGCTTATCGTTTCCTTTGCTGTGCGAAAGCTTTTAAGTTTAATTAGGTCCCATTTGTTTATTTTTGTTTTTATTTCCATTACCCTAGGAGGTGGGTCAAAAAGGATCTTGCTGCGATTTAAGTCAGAGTGTTCTTCCTATGCTTTCCTCTAAGAGTTTTATAGTGTCTGGTCTTACATTTAGGTCTTTAATCCATTTTGAGTTTATTTTTGTGTAGGGTGTTAGGAAATGTTCTAATTTCATTCTTTTACATGTAGCTGTCAAGTTTTCCCAGCACCACTTATTGAAGAGACTGTCCTTTCTCCATTGGATATCCTTGCCTCCTTTGTCACAGATTAGGTGACCATAGGTGTATGGGTTTATCTCTGGGGTTTCTATCCTGTTCCACTGATCTGTATTTCTGTTTTTGTGCCAGTACCATACTGTCTTTTTAAAAAAATATTTGATTTATTTATTTATTTATTTAGGCTGTGCTGGGCCTTCATTGCGGCCCGCAGGATCTTTGTTGCGGCGTGCAGGATTGTTTTTTTTTTAGTTGCGGGATGCAGGCTCATAATTGTGGCATGCAGACTTCATAATTGCAGCATGAGGACTCTTAGTTGTGGCATGCGAACTCTTAGTTGTGGCATGCGGACTCTTAGTTGTGGCATGCATGTGGGATCTATTTCCCTGACCAGGGAGCAAACCCAGGGCCCCTGCATTGGGAGTGTGGAGTCTTACCCACTGGACCACCAGGGAATTCCCCCAAACTGTCTTGATGACTGTAGCTTTATAGTATAGTCTGAAGTCAGGGAGCCTGATTCCTCCAGCTCCGTTTATCTTTCTCAAGATTGCTTTGGCTATTCGGGGTCTTTGAATCACTTTTCTCTACACCAGAAAGTAACATAACTTGTAATTCAACTATACTTCAATTAAAAAAGATGATGAGTTGTAAATCATAAACTTGCTTTTCTTTATAGTGGTTGCCTCTCTGCATGTACTCCTAACAATACATTGTTTAAATCTGCCAGCTTCTGAATTTCTATAAATGGAATATTCTTCTGTGGCTTGCTCCCTTCTCTCAGATTATATGTTTGGTATTCATCTGTGTGGTTGTGTTTAGCAGTAGCTCGTTCGATTACATGGCCGTATGGTGTGCTGAACGAGCATACCAAAATTAATTCATCTATTAAATGAATGATATATATTTGAGTTTTTCCAATTTTTTTCTGTTATGAACAGTGCCTCTAAGAACATCATTTTACCTGTCTCCTGGTGTGCATGCACCCAGCTGTGCCATCATGGTTCAACCCACTTCCAACCCAGATGCCAAAGGACCATACAAGGGCAGGAAAGAAGTGGCACCCCAGTTCCAGGAAGAACGTGGCCTTTTCCCAGAAAACCAATACATATATCTCCCCCTCATGAACCTTGCTTTTAAAATCTTGCTTTAATCGCCCCCCTGGTTGAGAAGTTAATCTGCGAACTAAGTTACCACTTCTCCATTCTCTGGCCATTTAATGAAGCCTGTACTGTTTCAGTCTCAGCAGCAGTTTTGTTATTGGCTTTGTGAACCTTCCCCACCAAGGCGGGGGGTCTTGGCCCGGCTAGGCCCCAAGTGGGTCCATATGACAAATTCCATAACTAGATTGACTTGCTTTTCTATTTTCTCTCCCTCCCTCTCTTCCTTTCTTTCTCTCTTCCCTCATTTCCTTTTGAATCTATTAGGTATGAAACTATAATTCATTGTGTTTTAAAATTCTATTTCCTTGACTTTTAATGAAGTTAAACATTTTTTCACATATCTGGGGTTTATTTATATTTCTCAACTGTTCAAAATTTTCCCATACATTTATTCTATTGGGTTGTTGATCTTTTTCTTATTTTAGGAGTTTTGTTTTATATTGTGAATACTAATGATTTTATCAGTTAGATGTGTTACAGTTTTTCCTCATTTGATAAATATTTTCCCCTTTCTAAAAATATATTCTGAGATAGAAGATAATTCTTAATTTTAAAGTAGTAAATATTATCAATCCTTTTTAAAATGTTTTTTATGCTTTCTGTGTTTGTTTTAAAAACCTTCCCCTTCCCAACTGTCATAAAGTTAATCTCTTATGTTGTTTTCTAATATACTGCAGATATGGCCCTCTTACTTAAGACTATAATCCATCAGAAAATGATTTCATCCATTATAGTAGAGGTTCAGTTCCAATGCTCTTCCCTGTGGATAATATATTTTTCTCACTTCATGTACAGCATGGGTTAATCTCAACAGGACTGGACTGACCAAATACTTAATCCAGGCAACTCTGAGGCCTAGTAATGACTCTTGGGCAAAGCTGTGGAATACATGAACTAGAGAGACATGAGGTATGCCTATACTCTGCAGCCATGAGTACATGACTTGTTTCAGGGTAGGACACAGCCTGTCAACACTGTTTATTAATAATGGTTGGATTTTTAAAAGGTAAATATAGTTGACTTATTATAACTGTTTTGGGTGTAAAACAGTGATTCAATATTTTTATAGATTGTGCACCATATAAAATTAATACAATACTATTGACTATATTCCTTGCGCTTTACATTACATCCCTGGGAATAATTCTGTAACTGGTAGTTTGTACCTCTTAATACATTTCACCTATTCTTCCCAAGCCCCTATCCCCCTCCCCTGTGGCAACCACTAGTTTGTCCTCTGTATTTGTGAGTCTGTTTTAGTTTTGTTATACTTGATTTGTTTTTTAGATTCAAAATACAAGTGAAAGCATACAGTATTTGTCTTTCTCTGTCGGACTTATTTCACTTAGCATAATAACCTCTAGGTCCATGCATGTTGCCACAAATGGCAAGATTGCATTCTTTTTAATGGCTGAGTAATATTCCATTGTGTATATATACCACATCTTTTTTATCCATTCATCTGCTGATGGACACTTAGGTTGCTTCCATATCTTGGCTATTGTAAATAATGATGCAATGAACACAGGGATGCATATATCTTTTCGAATTAGTGTTTTTGTTTTCTTTGGATAAATACCCAGGAGTGGAATTGCTGGATCATATGGTAGTTGTATTTTTAATTTTTTGAGGAACCTCTATAATGTTTTCCATAGTGGCTATACAATGATTGGATTTTTTATTTGTGTCTGATTTCAGTGGACCCTGGGGGATTCTGATGGTTAAGGCTAGTCTCCAGTTGCATGCAGAGCAGTAGTGGTTTGAGATTTGGAGGCAGAGAATGTCCTCTGCAACCCAGTGGTGGGATGACAAAGAAGCCTGCTTCTGATATCTCTGGACCCTTCAGTGCATATGCTTCAATTGCTGCTGCTGTAATGTATCTTTTACCTCTAATAAAGCTGTAAATATAACTGACTAAGTCCTACTGAGTTCTTTCAGCAATTGAAAAACTTAAAGCAATCAATGTTTATTAGGGCACTCCATTTCATTTATTAAAATGTTACAGTTCTGACATAAATTAAGTTTTCATATATGGTGGTTCTCATTCAGAGGCTTAAAAATTTTTTTTCCTTCCATTTCGCCATCTCTGCACAAACATCCTGTTATCCTAATTAATGATTGCTTTAAAGTATAATAATAATGAACGTTTAATAAAATAACCCCCTACCATGTTTTCCTTAAGGAGCATCTTATGTATTCTTGGCAATTAGCTTGTTCTACATAAATTTGAGGGCTAGATTGGCAAGTTTATTAAAAAGACCACAACAAAATCAGTATAAAACTACCTGGATCCAGAGGTTCCTTTGCAGGAACTTTATTAAACAGCAGGTTGAATTTTTTGCAGTTATTCAGATAAACTATTCTTTGGTGCATTTGCTGGCTTCATGAGTTTGGAAGTATTCCCTTTCTCTTCAAATTTTTGCAAGAATTTGGGAAGCATTGATGTTAATTTTTTTTTAATGGCCATATTATTTTATTTTTGGCTGCATTGGGTCTTTGTTGCTGCGTGCTGGCTTTCTCTGGTTGTGGCCAGTGGAGGCTACACTTCGTTGCAGTGTCTTCTCATTGTGGTGGCTTCTCTCGTTGCGGAGCACAGGCTCTAGGCACGTGGGCTCAGTAGCTGTGGCTCACGGACTCTAGAGCGCAGGCTCAAGGGTTGTGACACGTGGGCTTAGTTGCTCCACAGCATGTGGGGTCTTCCCAGACCAGGGCTTGAACCCATGTTCCCTGCATTGGCAGGTGGATTCTTAACCACTGTGCCACCAGGGAAGCCCGATGTTAATTTTTCTTTAAATATTTGGTGGAATTCACCAGAGACACCATCTAATCCTGGGCTTTTCTTTGTTGGGAGGTTTTTGATTACTGATACTATCTTCTTACTAGTTATAGATTTGTCCAGATTTTTATTCTTTTCATGATTCTGTATGTTGTGTGTTTCTATGAAATTTATCAATTTCTTCGAAGGTTATCCAATCTATTGGTACACAGTTATTTACAGTATTGTCTTTTTTTTAATAGTATTGTCTTTAACCCTTTTTTTATTTCTGTGGCATTGGTTGTAACATGTCCTCTTTCATTTCTGATATTAGTTATTGGGGTTTTTTTTCTAATTAAAATGGGTAAGGATTTATCAGTTTTGTTGACCTTGTCAAAAAACCAATTCTTAATTTACTTGGTATTTTAAAATTGTTTTTCTATTCTCTGTTTCATTAACCTTTGCTCTAATCTTTATTATTTTATTCCTTTTGCTAGCATTTGGTTTAGTATATTCTTTTTCTAGTTCCTTGAGGTGTAAAGTTAGCTTGTTAATTTGATATCTTTCTTCTTTTAAAATGTACACATTTTCAGCTATAAACTTTCCTTGGTATAGACATACCTCATTTTCCTGTGCTTCCCCTTATTGCACTTTGCAGATATTGCCTTTTTTAAAAAAAATAATTTGAAGGTTTGTGACAAGCCTGCATCGAGCAAGTCTATTTGCACCATTTCTCCAACAGCATTTGCTCACTTTATGTCTCTCACACTTTGGTAATTCTTGCAATATTTCAAACTTTTTCATTATTATTATATTTGTTATGGTGATCTGTGATCAGTGATTGCTGATGTTACCATTATAATTATTTTGGCATTTTTAAGCTATAAAGTACATTTTAATTACAGTATGTACATTTTTTAGACATAATGTTATTGCACACTTAATAGATTATAGTATAGTGTAAATATAACTTTTATATGCACTGGGAAGCCAAAAAATTCATGTGATTCACTTTATTATGATATTCCCTTTATTGTGGTGGTCTAGAACTGAACCTGCAATATCTTCAACGTATGTCTGTGTTGCTTCTGTTATTTCCCATAAGTTTTGGTATGTTGTGTTTTTGTTTTCATCTGTCTCAAGATATTTTCTAATTTCCACTGTGACTCATTCTTTAACTCACTGGTTTTATGAGAGTGTTGCTTACTTTCTACATAGATGTGGATTTTTCAGTTTTGCTTATGCTATTATTTTCTAGTTTGATTCCACTGTGATCAGAAAAGATACTTTGTATAATGTCAATCTTTTAAAATTTGTTGAGACTTGTTCTGTTGTCTAACATGTGGCCTATCCTGTAGAATGTTCCACTTGCTCTTAAGAAGAATGTATATTCTACTACTGTTGGGTGGAGTACTCTGTATACGTCCGTTATATCCAATTAATCTATAGTGTTATTCAAGTACTCAGTTTCCTTGTTGATCTTCTGTCTGGTTGGTCTATCCATTACTGAAAGTGGGGTATTGAGGTCTCCTACTATTATTGTGTTGCTGTCTATTTCTCTATTTCAACTTTGTCAAATTTTGCCACATATATTTAGGAGCTCCTATGTTTGGTGTATCATATTTAAAACTGTTAAATCTTTTTGGTCAATTGACCCTTTTATACTTATACAATGTCCTTTTTTGTTTCTTGTAGTAGTTTTTGTCTTAAAGTCTATTTTGTCTGATATTAGTATAGCCACCTCCGCTCTCTTCTGTTTACCATTTGCCTGGAATTTTTTTCCCAACCTTTCACTTTCAGCCTATGTGTTTGATCTGCAACTTTCCTTCCTTTTAATGTCTTGATATGTTTTGGCATCTGAGTTATGTTTACTTGAATTTTTTCAATTTTCAAGAAGAATTTGGCTTTATTTGCACTAAATCTTTGATAAAATCCACAACAAAGACATTTGAGATGAAGTTTTCTTTGTGAGGAGAATTGCAAATTACAGATTTAAATTTTTAAAGTGTCTTCTGGCTTTATTTTTTCCTGTGCAATGTCAGTTGTATTATTGTTATTTTTTAAAATTTTTATTGAAATATAGTTCATTTACAACATTGTGTTGGTTTCAGGTGTACAGCAAAGTGATTCAGTTATACATATATATATATATATATTCTTTTTTTTAACATCTTTATTGGAGTATAATTGCTTTACAATGGTGTGTTAGTTTCTGCTTTATAAAAAAGTGAATCAGTTATACATATACATATGTCCCCATATCTCTTCCCTCTTGTGTCTCCCTCCCTCCCACCCTCCCTATCCCACCCCTCTAGGTGCTCACAAAGAACCGAGCTGATCTCCCTGTGCTATGCGGCTGCTTCCCACTAGCTACCTATTTTACGTTTGGTAGTGTATATATGTCCATGCCACTCTCTCACTTTGTCACAGCTTACCCTTCCCCCTCCCCATATCCTCAAGTCCATTCTCTAGTAGGTCTGTGTCTTTATTCCTGTTTTACCCCTAGGTTCTTCATGACCTTTTTTTTTCTTAGATTCCATATATATGTGTTACCATACGGTATTTGTTTTTCTCTTTCTGACTTACTTCACTCTGTATGACAGACTCTAGGTCCATCCACCTCACTACAAATAAATCAATTTCCTTTCTTTTTATGGCTGAGTAATATTCCATCGTATATATGGGCCACATCTTCTTTATCCATTCAACTGTTGATGGACACTTAGGTTGCTTCCATGTCCTGGCTATTGTAAATAGTGCTGCAATGAACATTGTGGTACATGACTCTTTTTGAATTTTGGTTTTTTCAGGGTATATGGCCAGTAATGGGGTTGCTGGGTCATATGGTAGTTCTATTTTTAGTTTTTTAAGGAACCTCCATACTGTTCTCCATAGTGGCTGTATCAATTTACATTCTCACCAACAGTGCAAGAGGGTTCCCTTTTCTCCACACCTCTCCAGCATTTATTGTTTGTAGATTTCTTGATGATGGACATTCTGATCCGTGTGAAGTGATGCCTCATTGTAGTTTTGATTTGCATTTCTCTAATGATTAGTGACGAAAAGACAACCCTCAGAATGGGAGAAAATATTTGCAAATGAAGCAACTGACAAAGGATTAATCTCCAAAATTTACAAGCAGCTCATGCAGCTCAATAACAAAAAAACAAACAACCCAATCGAAAAATGGGCAGAAGACCTAAATACACATTTCTCCAAAGAAGATATACAGATTGCCAACAAACACATGAAAGAATGCTCAACATCATTAAATCATTAGAGAAATGCAAATCAAAACTACTGTTACTCTTGTAGGATAGTTTTTTTCTCCTCTGCTATTCTAGAATTTTCTCTCCATTATTGGCTTTCAGTAGTTTTACATGATGTGCAAGGTGTGGATTTTTGTATTTATTTTCTGGAACCACTAGAGCTTTGTGGCTTGATGTCTTTTATGACATTTGAAACTGTCTCATGTATTCTCCTTTTGAAATACTGTTCTTTTCCCATTCTCTTCCCAGTTTATGGGACTACAATTTCAAATATATATAATTTTTCCATTGTATTCCATATAACCATTATCTAGTTTCCCATATTTTCATTCTTTTTTATCATCATGCATGATTCTGAATATGGTCCTATGATCTCTTCAGCTCTGTCTACTCTGCTCTTAACCACATGCATCACTCTTTAAAAATTTTCAGTTATTGATTTTTTTTAGTTCAAGAATTTTTATCTTGCTCTTTTTATAATTTTTGTATCACTTCCAAAGTTGCTATTGTCATTATTTCCATAACGTATTGAGCATGGTCATTAAACAACACATAACTTACACAATATTGTATGTCGATTATACCTCAATAAAGCTGGGGAAAAATTAAAATAAAATAAACATATGTCTATTAATTCCATTCTCTGTGTTTCCCTCTGAATCTGTTTCTGTTTTTCTGTTGTGTCTTTTGATTTTAATAATATTTCTCTTGTCTACTTGATAGTTTTTAATTGATTGTAAGACATAGTATATGAAAAGCCATAGAAATAATTTTAAGCCTAGTTTGATATATTTTTCCTCAAGAGAAAACATTCTTTTTTTCTTCCAGATAGTTCAATCACTTTCTTATGGTCTATAGGCCCTGTGTTACTAGCAATACAAAACTTTTAGAATTTGATAGGGAAACTAACTCTTAATTTTTGTTTCCCTCGCCCTGCATATCTATTAGAAGCATTGCACAGCTTCTTAGTCTCACTATCGACTCTTTCCTCCTTGTCAGATATCCCTAGGAAAGAAAAAAAATCCTCCAATCCTCAACTTACCTTTCTGGGTTTTCTTTATTTGTTGCTTTCCATGTTAGTTCTTCAACACTTTCAAATCAATAAAAATTTTTAATTGTACAAATTTGTGCTATTCTATGTGGGAGAGTTGATCCAAATTAACGAGTCTATCATTACTGGAAACAGAACTTTTTGGTTTTTTTTTTAAATACATGTTTTGTAATGTTTACTGACTCCATTTTGACTTTTATTCTTGGTCTTTCCTTTGATTTCTCTAAAATTATTCAGTTATTTGTATTATAATATATGACCAGTAATTCTAATGTTTATTGTATTAGTTGGTCTCATTTTGCTGTTGTTTCTTTTGACTCATGCTCATGGTGATTACTTTCTTTGTGTATTTTGAGATTTTTTTTTAAGGTGATATTATATTCCTTGTAACTTTATAAGTAGAAAATTATTTGAGGCCTGGTTTGAAAGTGAGATACTCTTTAGATTATTTTCATTTTCTTCTGGCATATTTGAAGCCCTTTAGTCTTTTACTAACACTGTAGTCAAGATTCTCCACCCTTAGAGGGCCCAAATCAATAAAATCAGAAACGAAAAAGGAAAAGTTACAACTGACACCACAGAAATACAAAAGATCAAAAGAGACTACTACAAATAATTATATGCAAATAAAATGGACAGCCTAGAAGAAATGGACAAATTGTTAGAAATGTACAATCTCCCAAGACTGAACCAGGAAGAAAGAGAAAATATAAGCAGACCAACTGATGTAATGAAATTGGATCCATCAGTAATTAAAAAACTCCCAACAAACAAAAGTCCAGGATGAGATGTCTTCACAGGTGAATTGTACCAAACATTTAGAGAAGAGTTAATACCTATCCTTCTCAAACTATTCCAAAAAGTTGTCAAGGAGGAAGTACTTCTGAACTCATTCTATGAGGCCAGCTTCACCCTGATACCAAAGCCAGACAAAGATATCACAAAAAATGAAAATTATAGGCCATTATCACTGATGAACATAGATGCAAAAATCTTCAACAAAATACTAGCAAACAGAATCCAATAATACTTTAAAAGAATCATACACCATAATCAAGTGGGATTAATCCCAGGGATGCAAGGATTTTTCAATATCTGCAAATCAATCAATGTGACACACCACATTAACAAACTGAAAAGTAAAAATCATTTGATCATCTCAATAGATGCAGAAAAAGCTTTTGAGAAATTCAATACCCATGTATGATAAAAACTCTCCAGAAAGTGGGCATAGAGGGAAAATACTTCAACATAATAAAGTCCATATATGACAAACCTACAGCCAACATCATACCCAATGGTGGAAAACTGAACTCATTTCCTCTAAGATTGAGAACAAGAGAAGGATGACTACTGTTGCCACTTTTATTCAACATAGTTTTAGAAGTCCTAGCCACAGCAATCAGAGAATAAAAAGAAATAAAAGGAATCCAAATTGGAAAAGAAGAAGTAAAACTGTCATTGCTTGCAGATGACATGATACTATATAGAAAATCCTAAAGATGCCATCAGAAAACTACTAGAGCTCATTGGTAAAGTTGCAGGATACAGAATTGATATATAGAAATCTACTGCATTTCTATACACTAAGGACAAACTATCAGAAAGAGAAATTAAGGAAACAATCCCATTTACAATCACATGAAAAAGAATAAAATACCTAGGGATAAACCTACCTAAGGAGGCAAAAGACCTATACTCAAAAAACTATAAGACACTGATGAAAGAAATTGAAGACAACACAAACAGATGGAAAGATAAACTGTGTTCTTGGATTGCAAGCATTAATACTGTTAAAGTTACCATAATACCTAAGGCAGTCTACAAATTCAATGCAATCCCTATCAAAATACCAATGACATTTTTCACAGAACTAGAACAAATAATTTTAAACTTTGCATGGAAACACACAAACGACCCCAAATAGCCAAACCAATCTGGAGAAAGAAGAACAGAGCTGGAGGAATCATGTTCCCTAACTTCAGACTTATACTACAAAGCTATGGTAATCAAACCCATACAGTACTGGCACAAAAACAGACACATAGATCAATGGAACAGGATGGAAAACCCAGAAATAAACCCACGCAGTTATGGTCAATTAATCTATGACAAAGGGGCAAAGAATATACAATGGAGAAAAGACAGTCTCTTCAATAAGCTGGGAAACCTGGATAGCTACATGTAAAAGAATGAAATTATAACATTCTCTAACACCATATACAAAAATAAACTCAAAATGGATTAAAGACATAAATGTACAATTGGATACCATAAAACTCCTAGAGGAAAATATAGGCAGGACACTCTTTGACATAAATCACAGCAATATTTTTTTGGATCCATCTCCTCAAGTAATGGAAACAAAATCCCCAAAAACAAAAGGGATCTAATTAAACTTAAAAGTTTTTGCACAGCAAAGGAAACCAATGACAAAATGAAAAGACAACCTATGGAATGGGAGAAAATATTTGCAAATGATATGACCAATAAGGGGTTAATATCCAAAATATATAAACAACCCATACAACTCAACATCAAAAAAAAAAATTCAATTAAAATATGGGCAGAAGACTTTGCATATCCAAAGAGGATATGCAGATGGCCAAAAGGCACATGAAAAAATGCTCAACATCGCTGATTATCAGGGAAATGCAAATCAAAACCACAGTGAGATATCACCTGTCAGAATGGCTATCATCAAAAAGAACACAAATAACAAATGTTGGTGAGGATGTGGAGAAAAGGGAACCCTCATACACTGTTGGTGGGAATGTAAATTGCAACAGCCACTGTGGAAAACAGTATACTTTCTCAAAAAACTAGAAATAGAGCTACCATATGACCCAGAAATTAATTCTACTCCTGGGTATGTATCTGATAAAAATGAAAACACCTGGGCTTCCCTGGTGGCGCAGTGGTTGAGAGTCTGCCTGCCGATGCAGGGGACACGGGTTCGTGCCCCGGTCCGGGAAGATCCCACATGCCGCGGAGCGGCTGGGCCCGTGAGCCATGGCTGCTGAGCTTGCACGTCCGGAGCCTGTGCTCCGTAACGGGAGAGGCCACAGCAGGGAGAGGCCCGCGTACCGCAAAAAAAAAAAAAAAAAAAGAAAACACTTACTTGAAGAGATATATGCACCCCAATGTTCATGGCAGCATTATTGACAATTGCCAAGAGGTGGAAGCAACCTAAGTGTCCATCAACAGATGAATGGATAAAGAAGATGTGGTGTATACATACAATGGTATACTCTTCAGCCATAAAAAACAATGAAATCTTGCCATTTGCAACAACATGGATGAACTTGAAGGATATTATACTTCGTGAAATATGTCAAAGAAAGACAAACACTGTATGATATCACATATATGGAATCTAAAAAGTAAAACAAACTAGTGAATATAACAAAAAAGAAACAGACTGATAGAAAACAAACTAGTGGTTACCAGTGGGGAGAGGGAAGGGAGGGAGGAGAATATAGGGGATTAAGAGGTATAAATTATTATGTATAAAATAAGCTACAAGGATATATTGTACAATACAGGGAATATAGCCAGTATTTTATAATAACTATAAATGGAGTATAATGTTTAAAAATTTTGAATCACTATATTGTACACCTGTAACATACAGTATTGTACATCAACTATACTTCAATTAAAAAAAAACCAAACAAACCAAAGATTCTCCCTCCTTGTATATTGCCTCATCCCAAGGTCATATGCTTTACATTTTGTTACAGAAGCACCACAATTCCAGGCTAAAAAAATCTATTCCAGTAGCTGCCCATGCTACATATTAAACCAACATTTATCTTACACTCAAATCTACAGTCTGGGCAAGAAATCAAACAGCAAGACTGCAGTTACAAAGAAAGAGGTATGGAAACTAACTCATATAGAGTATTAAGGCTCAGCACTAACTGGGGACAAAAACACTGTGGTGAGTTTCTAGAACTGGTCCAAGAGTACGGAACAGTTCAGAGTTTGCTTCCCATAGTTTTTTGGAGTCTAGTCTGATAAAAAGACCTGAATTGAGTTTGACAAATTTCTGTGTGGTTCTTGACATTAATCCAAGTTGAACTGATTAAAATACTAATCAGTTCATTAAGCACAATGAGGTCCACTGTATTATTATAAAAGGACTTTTTTTCTATCTTTGGGGTCTGAAACCTCCCCTCCTACTCACCAGCTAGCTAGCTAGCTAGCTACCTACACACTCACCTACACGTACCCACACACCAACACAGAAGAATGAATGTTCCAACTCTCTCTCTTATGAATATTACATTTTGCTGAAGCAATATAATCATGGCTTTATATAAGCCATATATAAAACATTTCCTTATTCTCATTGACTGCTGGAGAAAATATGCAACAGAAAAAAACAGGAAGTCAAGGCAAGAATCAATCACATAGCTATTTTAACTAGGATCACCAAGCTGAAGAAAAGAAGCGAAAAAGCATCACAGACTAACATGCTGATTATTCCATGGTCCAGTCCAAAAAGACAATGATCATTAGAATACTCAGACCCAGGTTATCTTTGGTATGTGGTACTTAATTAAATTAGTGTCTTTTGTGGCATAAGGAACCCATAGGTATTCTAGGAGCCAAAAAGTTAATGAAAATTATGCATTATCTAATTTTACTTCTTAGATCAGCAACCCTTAATAAAAATTCTAAATTTTATATACAATGTTGATATATTTTCTTTTTTTTCATAAGAAATTGAAGGTGATTTTTTTAAACATTTCACTTTGGGCTATTTATCCTATTTCAATATACAAACTGGATAAATTCACATTTTCTACATTTATGCATTTTAACATTTTAAGTCTCTTGGGAAAGTTCAACAAAATATTTTCTGACTTAAAATCATTAATTTTCCTGTGTACTTTATGGTACTGTTGTATGATTTCACTGTCACATAATATCTACCTTTGTATTCATATCACATTTGAGTATGCATTTTCAGAGATCTAATGACAAATACAAATACAAGTTGGCAGTCACTAAATATGAAGAGAGTCAGAAATTTAGAGTCACCACTAGACACCACATTAGCCTAATTTTATAACTTTGAACAAGTTTTAAGAGATGTGTGATTCATTTTCCTCATATATAAAATGACGATCCTAAAATTAACCCTCTCTTTTACAAGGGCATTATGAAAGTCAAAGAAAGATAATACATGTTAAAGGTATCTGTAAACTGCAATGCTCTGCTAAAATACTAAAATAAAATCTTTTCATAGAGAATAAGTAGAAATCCTTAGAAAATCTGTATCTCTCAAGCTTGCAACTCAGAGCAGTTTATTAGAATTCTGTTTAAACATTCGAAATCCAAAATGGTCCTCTGGTCCTTCCTCCCATGGGAGGATGAAAACATCGATAATACTGGTTACATCTTGAGATCCTGCTTTGCTCTTTTATCTTGTTAGGAACTTTGCAGTTAATTATCATGATAAGCCTACAAAGCCAGTACTTTTAGTACCCCAGTACTCTACAAGAGCTACCCAAGGCTCAAGGATATAAAGGCATATTATTCAAGTGATTTGCTTACTAAAGAATCTTAACTAAGGGGAATATAAGCTACCACCTGTAATAAAACATTATGTATTGGGCTTCCCTGGTGGTGCAGTGGTTGAGAGTCCACCTGCCGATGCAGGGGACACGGGTTCGTGCCCCGGTCCGGGAAGATCCCGCGTGCCGCGGAGCGGCTGGGCCCGTGAGCCATGGCCGCTGAGCCTGTGCGTCCGGGGCCTGTGCTCTACAACGGCAGAGGCCACAACAGTGAGAGGCCTGCGTACCAGAAAAAAAACAAAAAACAAAAACAAAACATTGTGTATAGCTTGTTCCCTTAATGACATTTTTAGGCACTTTCAGTTCAGTCTCTCTCTTCTTTCCCAGCTCAAGCTTGATCTGGAACTTTGTGTGTAGTGGCTGAGGGAAGCAAGGTCAGCTGGTAGACATCTCCTACTCCTACCTCCAACTCTTTTCAAAGGCCAAAGAGTTGGCATAACGAGGAAGAAAAGAGAAAGCGAAAAAGGTCTTTTCTTTTTAACTGGTATTGGTTATAATCCCTCCCCCCTCGCTTTCTTTCTTATTACAGCATCTCTGGCTACTGCTGACTGATACCTGTGGCAGTACGCAAAGGCAATCTTTTCTGTGGGATAGATACATCATTAGGGGTTTTCCTGATCCACTGTTTCCCATCTCCCTAACTCTGGATTAATGTTTAGTACCTCACTGGAATTTGTCAGACCCAGGTCTTTTTGTCAGACTACTCTCCAAACAACTATGGAAGCAAGCTCTTAACTCATTACTTTTGGACCAGTTCTGGAAACTCACCACACAGTGTTCCTGTCCCCAAGTGGTCCTGAGCCTTGTAACCCTATACCAGTTAGTGTCCATCCCTTTTTGTTTGTAGTTTGTCTTGCTTTTTGATTTCTTAAATTTGCCTCTGTGTTCACTATCATGGGCTTTATTCAGACGTATGTTCTTCCATTAATCTTGAATAGACAATCTGCGTTAATTGGCTGCAGTATCTCGGGCTTGTAACCTGAATAGTTCCCACGAGTACCTCTTAATGATCTGGCTCTGGCTCTGCTCTTCAATCACGTGTATTTACTCCAAACCAAATCCCAGCTCCTGTCACAAAGGCATTCCCCAGAGCTGCTCAAATCACCTAGACTGGTAGCCTGACAGTCATCTTGGGAAAGATACCAGCAAGATGGCTTGAGCCCAAATACCTGATGTGGCATTCACTTGCCATACAAAGTGGGTAATGCAGGCTGATTCATTGCCTCTTGTTCTCTACGCCCTGACAACTTTCCATTCTACTCTACTTGGATAACCATACAGGCAGATTATAGAATCTGATCCAATAGCAGACATCAAAATGGTTAATGAAAAGCCAGTGTCTTCTTTTTCATACACTTTCATCTCTGTAAACAATTCTCTTTGAACTTCTCCCCTTCATGAGGCCTCAAATTTGGGGAAAAGCCTTTCCTTATACATTGTTTTTACTCTTGCTACATAGAAACCACCCCAAAACCTAGTGGCATAAAACAACACTTTTGTTATGTTTATAGGTACTATGTGTCAGGAGCTTGAACACAGTACAGTGGGGACAGCTTTTGTCTAAGTAAAGAAAACATGGTGGCAGGGAGTGGAATCCTCTGGAGGCACCATCACTCACATGCCTAGCAGTTGATGCTGGTTATGGGTTGAGATCTAACCTGGGGCTGTGAGCCAGGGCACTGACATGTGGATTCCCCACGTGGCCTAAGCTTCCTCACAGCATGTTGTCCTTAGAATTTTTACTTGGTGGCTCAGGGGCACAAAGACAAGTAGCCAAGGAAAACCAGGCTGAAGCTCCATGGCCTTTTTTTTTCTGAACTAGCCACGGAAGTTCTGCTGTGACACTTCTGCTGTATTCTGCTGGTTTCATCCTCCCATGGGAGGAAGGTCAGCTCAAGTTCAAGAAAATTGACCTTTCAATGGGAGAAGTGTCAAAGAACCTACAGACATATTTTAAAACCATCATAGTCAACAATTCTGACAACTGTTTCTACTCTATATCTCTACTCCTAAGACCTTTTGATATAAACTAGAAAAGGGAGGAGAGGGCTTCCCTGGTGGCACAGTGGTTGAGAGTCCACCTGCCGATGCAGGGGACACGGGTTCGTGCCCTGGTCCAGGAAGATCCCACATGCCGCAGAGCGGCTAGGCCCATAAGCCATGGCCGCTGAGCCAGCATGTCTGGAGCCTGTGCTCCGCAACGAGAGAGGCCACGACAGTGAGAGGCCCACATAACGCAAAAAAAAAAAAAAAAAAAAGAAAAGGGAGGAGAGTTTGGATAGTGCCTACAGGGTGCAAAATCAATGTAGCAATAATTTCATATGCCTCATGGGAAGTGTCTGGCTCCACATTTTGGTAGCTCTCTGTAGAATTCAGGGTGATTATTTCCTCTTCTTATATTTTTCTTTCATAGTTTCATTGATATATTATCCACACACCATATAATTAACTCATTTAAAGTAAACAAGTCAACACAAGCCTCTTAGATAGCCTCATCAACCAGACGGCAGACCGCAGAAGCAAGAAGAACTACAATCCTGCAGCCTGTGGAAAGAAAACCACATTCACAGAAAGACAAAATGAAAAGGCAGAGGGCTATGTACCAGATGAAGGAGCAAGATAAAACCCCAGAAAAACAACTAAATGAAGTGGAGATAGACAACCTTCCAGAAAAATAATTCAGAATAATGATAGTGAAGATGATCCAGGACCTCGGAAAAAGAATGGAGGCAAAGATCGAGAAGATGCAAGGAATGTTTAACAGAGACCTAGAAGAATTAAAAAACAAACAGAGATGAACAATACAATAACTGAAATGAAAAATACACTAGAAGGAATCAATGGCAGAATAACTGAGGCAGAAGAATGGATAAGTCACCTGAAAGACAGAATGGTGGAATCCACTGCTGCAGAACAGAATAAAGAAAAAAGAATGAAAAGAAATGAAGACAGCTTAAGAGACCTCTGGGACAATATTAAACACAACAATATTCGCATTACAGGGGTCCCAGAAGGAGAAGAGAGAGAGAAAGGACCCGAGAAAATATTTGAAGAGATTATAGTCGAAAACTTCCCTAACATGGGAAAGGAAATAGCCACTCAAGTCCAGGAAGTGCAGAGAGTCCCATACAGTATAAACCCAAGGAGAAACACGCCAAGACACATAGTAATCAAATTGGCAAAAATTAAAGACAAAGAAAAATTATTGAAAGCAGCAAGGGAAAAATGACAACATACAAGGGAACTCCCATAAGGTTAACAGCTGATTTCTCAGCAGAAACTCTACAAGCCAGAAGGGAGTGGCATGATATACTTAAAGTGATGAAAGGGAAGAACCTAAAACCAAGATTACTCTAGCCCGCAAGGATCTCATTCAGATTCGACAGAGAAATCAAAAGTTTTACAGAAAAGCAAAAGCTAAAAGAATTCAACATCACCAAACCAGCTCTACAACAAATGCAAAAGGAACTTCTCTAAGTGGGAAACACAAGAGAAGAAAAGGACCTACAAAAACAAACCCAAAACAATTAGAAAATGGTCATAGGAACATATATATCGATAATTACCTTAAACGGGAATGGATTAAATGCTCCAAACAAAAGACACAGGCTTGTTGAATGGATACAAAAACAAGACCCATATATATGCTGTCTACAAGAGACCCACTTCAGACCTAGGGACACATACAGGCTGAAAGTGGGGGGATGGAAAAAGATATTCCATGCAAATGGAAATCAAAAGAAAGCTGGAGTAGCTATACTCATATCAGATAAAACAGACTTTAAAATAAAGAATGTTACAAGAGACAAAGAAGCACACTACATAATGATCAAGGGATCAATCCAAGAAGAAGATATAACAATTAGAAGTATATATGCACCCAACATTGGAGCACCTCAATACATAAGGCAACTAGTAACAGCTGCAAAAGAGGAAATCAACAGTAACACAATAATAGTGGGGGACTTTAACACCTCACTTACACCAATGGACAGATCATCCAAAATGAAAATAAATAAGGAAACAGAAGGTTTAAATGAAACAATAGACCAGATAGATTTAATTGACATTTATAGGACATTCCATCCAAAAAAGGCAGATTACACTTTCTTCCCAAGTGCGCATGGAATATCCTCCAGGATCGATCACATCTTGGGTCACAAATGAAGCCTCAGTAAATTTAAGAAAATTGAAATCATAGCAAGCATCTTTTCTGACCACAACGCTATGAGATTACAAATGAATTACAGGGGAAAAAACCGCAAAAAACATAAACACATGGAGGCTAAACACTACATTACTAAATAACCAAGAGATCACTGAAGAAATCAAAGAGGAAATCAAAAAATACCTAGAGACAAGTGACAATGAAAACACGACAATCCAAAACCTATGGGATGCAGCAAAAGCAGTTCTAAGAGGGAAGTTTATAGCTATACAAGCCTACCTCAAGAAACAAGAAAAATCTCAAATAAATAATCGAACCTTACACCTAAAGGAACTAGAGAAAGAAGAACAAACAAAACCCAAAGTTAGCAGAAGGAAAGAAATCATAAAGATCAGAGCAGAAATAAATGAACTAGAAACAAAAAAAACAATAGCAAAGATCAATAAAACTAAAAGCTGGTCCTTTGAGAAGATAAACAAAATTGATAAACCATTAGCCAGACTCATCAAGAAAAAGCAGGAGAGGACTCAAAACAATAAAATTAGAAATGAAAAAAGAGAAGTTACAACAGACACCGGAGAAATACAAAACATCCTAAGAGACTACTACAAGCAACTCTATGCCAATAAAATGGACAACCTGAAAGAAATGGACAAATTCTTAGAAAGGTACAACTTTCCAAGACTGAACCAGGAAGAAATAGAAAATATGAACAGACCAATCACAAGTAATGAAATTGAAACTGTGATTAAAAATCTTCCAACAAACAAAAGTCCAGGACCAGATGGCTTCACAGGTGAATTCTATGAAATATTTAGAGCAGAGCTAACTCCTATCCTTCTCAAACTTCCAAAAAATTGCATAGGAAGGAACACTCCCAAACTCATTCTTTGAGGCCACCACCACCCTGATACCAAAACCAGACACAGATACTACAAAAAAACAAAATTACAGACCAATATCACTGATGAATATAGATGCAAAAATCCTCAACAAAATACTAGCAAACAGAATCCAACAATACATTAAAAGGATCATACACCATGATCAAGTGGGATTTATCCCAGGGATGCAAGGATTCTTCAGTATGTGCAAATCAATCAATGTGATACACCATATTAACAAATTGAAGAATAAAAACCATATGATCATCTCAGTAGATGCAGGAAAAGTTTTTGACAAAATTCAACACCCATTTATGATAAAAACTCTCCAGAAAGTGTGCACAGAGCGAACCTACCTCAACATGATAAAGGCCGCATACGACAAACCCACAGCAAACATCATTCTCAATGGTGAACAACTGAAAGCATTTCCTCTAAGATCAGGAACAAGACAAGGATGTCCATGCTCACCGTTATTATTCAACATAGTTTTGGACGTCCTAGACTTGGCATCAGAGAAGAAAAAGATATAAAAGGAATCCAAATTGGAAAAGAAGAAGTAAAACTGTCACTGTTTTGAGATGACATGATACTATACATAGAGAATCCTAAAAAAGCCACCAGGAAACTACTACAGCTAATCAGTGAATTTAGTAACATTGCAGGATACAAAATTAATGCACAGAAATCTCTTGCATTCCTATACACTAATGATGAAAAATCTGAAAGAGAAATTAAGGACACACTCCCATTTACCACTGCAACAAAGAGAATAAAATACCTAGGAATAAATCTACCTAGGGAGACAAAAGACCTGTATGCAGAAAACTATAAGACACTGATGAAAGAAATTAAAGATGATACCAACAGATGGAGAGATATACCATGTTCTTGGATTGGAAGACTCAATATTGTGAAAATGACTATGCTACCCAAAGCAATCTACAGATTCAATGCAATCCCTATCAAATTACCAATGGCATGTTTTACAGAACTAGAACAAAAACTCTTAAAATCTGTATGGAGACAGAAAAGACCCCAAATAGTGAAAGCAATCTTGAGGGAAGAAAACGGAGCTGGAGGAATCAGACTGCCTGACTTCAGACTATACTACAAAACTACAGTAATCAAGACAATATGGTACTGGCGCAAAAACAGAAACATAGATCAATGGAACAAGATAGAAAGCCCAGAGGTAAACCCACTCACCTATGGTCAACTAATCTATGACAAAGGAGGCAAGGATATACAATGGAGAAAATACAGTCTCTTCAATAAGTGGTGCTGGGAAAACTGGACAGCTACATGTAAAAGAATGAAATTAGAACACTCTCTAACACCATACACAAAAATAAACTCAAAATGGGTTAGAGACCTAAATGTAAGACCGGACACTATAAAAGTCTTAGAGGAAAACATAGGAAGAACACTCTTTGATACAAATCACAGCAAGATGTTTTTTGATCCACCTCCTAGAGTAATGGAAATAAAAACAAAAATAAAGAAATGGGGCTTCCCTGGTGGCGCGGTGGTTGAGAGTCCGCCTGCCAATGTAGGGGACGTGGGTTCGTGCCCCGGTCCGGGAAGATCCCACATGCCGCGGAGCAGCTAGGCCCGTGAGCCATGGCCGCTGAGCCTGCACGTCTGGAGCCTGTGCTCCGCAATGGGAGAGGCCACAACAGTGAGAGTCCTGCATACCACAAAAAAAAAAAAAAAAAAAAGAACTGGGATGTAATGAAACTTAAAAGCTTTTGCACAGCAAAGGAAACCATAAACAAGACGAAAAGACAACCCTCAGAATGGGAGAAAATATTTGCAAACGAATCAACAGACAAAGGATTAATCTCCAAAATATATAAACAGCTCATGCAACTCAATATTAAAGAAACAAACAACCCAATCCAAAAATGGGCAGAAGACCTAAATAGACATTTCTCCAAGGAAGACATACAGATGGCCAAGGAGCACACATGAAAAGTTGGTCAACGTCACTAAATATTTGAGAAATGCAAATCAAAACTACAGTGAGGTATCATCTCACACCAGTTAGAATGGGCTTCATCAGAAAATCTACAAACAACAAATGCTGAAGAGGGTGTGGAGAAAAGGGAACCCTCTTGTACTGTTGGTAGGAATGTAAACTGATACAGCCACTATGGAGAATAGTTTGGAGGTTCCTTAAAAAACTAAACATAGAATTACCACATGATCCAGCAATCCCACTACTGGGCATATGCCCAGAGAAAACCACAATTCAAAAAGACACATGCACCCCAATGTTCACTGCAGCACTATTTACAATAGCCAGGTCATGGAAGCAACCTAAATGCCCATCGACAGACGAATGGATAAAGAAGATGTGGTACATATATCCAATGGAAAATTACTCAGCCATAAAAAAGAACGAAACTGAGTTATTTGTAGTGAGGTGGATGGATCTAGAGACTGTCATACGGAGTGAAGTATGTCAGAAAGAGAAAAACAAATATCGTATATTAACACATGTATGTGGAACCTAGAAAAATGGTACAGATGAACCGGTTTGCAGGACAGAAGTTGAGACACAGATGTAGAGAACAAACGTATGGACACCACGGGGGGAAAGCCGCAGGGGGGGTGGGGATTGTGGTGTGATGAATTGGGCAATTGGGATTGATATGTATACACTGATGTATATAAAACTGATGACTAATGAACCTGCTGTATAAAAAAATTTTTAAAAATAAATAAAAAGAAGCAAAATATTCAAACAACAACAAAATGTACACAAGTCAAAGGTTTTTATTATATTCATGGAATTATGTAACCATCACCACAATCTTATAATATTTTCATCACCCCCCAAAGTAATCACATATCCATTAGTAGTTAATCTCCATCAACCGCAACCCCAGCTCCTGGCAACTACTAAGCTTCTCTGTCTCTACAGATCTGCCGCTGGCCATCTGATATAAACAGCATCATGCAATACGTATCATTTCGTGATTGCCTTCTTTCACTCAGCACAATCTTTTCAAGGTTCACCCATGTTGTAGCATGTATTGATACCTTATTACTTTTTATATTTCAATAATGTCCCATTATACGGATATATTAACTTTGTTTATTAGTTAATGGAAATCTGGGCTGTTTCCAGGCTGTTTCTGGCTGCTGTAAATATTCGTATACAAGTTTTTGTGTGGACATATGCTTTCATTTCTCATGGGCATAGAGGTAGGACTGAAATTGCTGGGCAATACGGTAACTCTCTTTTTAACCTTTTGAGGAACTGCCAGACTGTTTTTCACAGCAGCTTCATCATTTCACATTCCCACCAGCAGTGTGTAAGGGTCCAATTCCTTCACATGCTCACCAACACTTGTTATTATTTGTCTTTTTTTATTACAGCCATTCTAGTGGGTGTGAAGTGTTATTTCATTGTCATTGTGATTTGTTTTTCTTTGATGGCTAATGATTTTCAGCAACTTTTCAGGGGTTTATTAGCCATTTGTTTATCTTCTTTGGAGAAATGTCTATGCAGATCCTTTATTCATTTTTAAACTAGTTTATTTGTTCTATTTTTTATTTTTTATTTTTTTAGTGGTACGCGGGCCTCTCACTGTTGTGGCCTCTCCCGTTGCGGAGCACAGGGTCCGGACGCGCAGGCTCAGCGGCCATGGCTCACGGGCCCAGCCGCTCCGCGGCATGTGGGATCTTCCCGGACCAGGGCACGAACCCATGTCCCCTGCATCGGCAGGCGGACTCTCAACCACTGCGCCACCAGGGAAGCCCTCTATTTTGTTTTTAATTATTAAGGTATGAGTTCTGTATGTATTTTGGAAACCAGTTCCTTATAAAACATATGATCAGAAAATATATTTTTTCCCATTCTGTAGGTTGCCTTTTTGCTTTCTTAATGGTGTCCTTTCAAGCATAAAAGTTTTAAATTTGATGACACCCGATTTATCTAATTTTTCTTTTGCCACTTATTTTTGGCGTCCTCTGTAAAAAGCCATTTCCTAACCCAAGGTCACAAAGATTCATTTCTATATTTCCTTCTAAGAGTCTTATAGTTATAGATTTTACATTTAGGTGTATGATCCATTTCAAATTTGCATGTGGACGTCCAGTTTTCTCAGGACCATTTGTTGAAAAAAACCTCTTCTTTCCCTCCATTGAATTGTCATGGCACCCTGGTCAAATGTCAATTGACCGTAACGTAAGGCTGCATTGCTGGACTCTAAATTCACTCCCAATGATCTATAGGTACTTATTTCTTCTTTCTTTAGCTACAGAGCCTAGTCACCAATTTTAAGAAAAATGAAAATGCAAACTCAATATATCTAATCATATCACTTCACTATGTTGATATCCTCATAGATGAGAGGCAAGCTAACCCATGGCCTGAAGGGAGACTCAGATCCCCAAGTGACACTTCATTATACGTGAATAACAAGTTTCCCGGATTACAACGTTCCTAAGCATAGCATGAACCAGAGTGTGTCTGTGGAAAGTCTGAATTAATTAAATTGGCCCACATTTTTTAAAGTGACAAATCTTTACACTAATGGAAAGGCTCACGAGGCACGGTGGTGTTAATTGGCTGCGTAAAGATACAGGTGTGGCTTAGCTTGAGTCACTTTCTCTTAGCAAATAGCTTCTTTGCAGTCCAGTGAGACTGACCTCTGGCTAAAATTTTCTACCTTTCATCTCAATTTTCATGACTGAATGTATAAAATATATTTACTTCTTAAAACTTGATTTCAACCTCTAATTGGACTAAACCTCCTTTTCCCCAAATATGCGATTCATTTATAAACGCATTGAACCCAGCCCCAACGTGAGGCTCTATACAGAGATTTCCTGTGTTAAAGCGATTCAGCAGACTTCCTTGCTGACCAATCAGGCTCTTTTAGGAAAGGCAAAGTCTTTAATTTCATCACTGAAGATGAATGGCTTAAACGGTAATTTGATGGTAGGAGTGGCACACCGAAACTAAGTTAAAAAAAAAGCTGCACATTGAAACATTTTTTAAAAAGAGTATAATAATTGAACAAATGAAAATTAGATTTTGGTGAGAAGTAATCTCAATAAAAGAATAGGAAATTGCAACATACTGACTCAAAGACAAAAAAAAAAAACTAGAAAAGCAAGGCTAAGGATGTGCAAAAGAACATCTTAAGTGATGACAGTTTTTTTTTTAATATTTAGCAATGTGTATACCAAATATTCAGACAATGATGTATATAAGCTATTTTGCATTGCACACCTGTATTCATGTGAAGAGTAACAGGGACATAAATGATCCATGCCAGTATGGCTGCCCTAAATTAAGAATATTTCTTAAAGATAACCAGTATTTAATAAGGGAGTTTCACTCCCAAAGTGTATGTTAATCACACGATAATTCTGTTCATGTGTGGGTGTTTGTACTGCCAACAAGTGTAAATTTACCCAGTAGCAGCTGTGATCAATTAATCCAAAATTCCTAATGACCTGATGGCCCAAACCAAACTACAGACAATGATTTGTATAATTTAGTCAATTATCTGGGACTCGGAAGAGGGAAATTCATGAACTTCAGCCCAAATAAGAAGCTATTTATTCCCGTTTAGTATTACCTTTAAAAGTTATCAAAGAAAAAAATTACTGAGTCATAAGGCATAGCCAATACATCCTAACAGGCTCAATATCAAGTCCTGGATACATCAGAAATTGCTTGGCAACCAAATTTCTAAATGCTCCGTTGCAAATTGTTTAAGAATAGCCTAAGTCTCTCAAACCTAACCAGGCCATGTATATAAACACGGAGGATATTAATATGATGGATTACATTTCACTCTTTCTTCCTCTTACTTGCCTATGCAGGTTACCCAGGCCCCTCAAAGTCTTACTCAGTTTTTGGGTCCCTAGTGGTGTCTCATGTGGTTCATGGTCTGCTCTGGACTGCTTTGTTGATGGTAACTACAATAGAAGCCACCTGAAGATGGTGCCTCACCACTGCCAAGATATGGTGCAAAAGACACGTCTGCATCTTGCTCTCAATTAGCTTATACAGAAAGTGATAGAACCAGATAGTTAGACAATAACTGAGATTGGCCAGAATTGTCTCCCCACTTCCTGCTTGGCCTCAAATTTCCCTTTAAATATTGAAACACAAGTTTTTCCTTGTTCTCCTTTAGCCTGGAACTCTTACTACACAGATTGTCCCCTGGTGATACCCAATCCAGCACCTCTTCAGACCTATCTGGGCATGGCTCAATTTCCATTCAGGGTTAAGAACAGCCCCTCCTAAATTAATATAAAATTGAACTAAAACGAGCTTAGGCATAAAATCTCAGATTGGTGCATTTGCAAATAAGGGCTCTCAAACATACATACCCTCCCTTTCGATCTATGGACAGAAAAGAGGGAAACAGGGAACAGAGGAAGGGAGGAAGGGAGGAAGGGAAGGATGAAGCAGGGGGAAGAGAGACAAAAAAGAGAGAGTAACAGAGTAAGAGACCAAAAAAGCATTCTCAAAAATCATCAGTACTGAATTCAGCACTTCAGAATTATTGAATAAAGGAGAAATTTTATAAAGGCAGTTTCTAAGAAAGATGTCAACTAGGAAACCTTGAACCACTTATTAGTTTTTAGAGTGAAAACTTTTGAAACAAAAATAGGCAAGCAAACATTATTTTGTATTCCTTTCAGCACACTGATGATATTTTGCAGTGTGATGGATTGAAGTTGTTTCAGATATTCTACAATTTCAGTGATTTCACCCACTGAGACTCTATTCAGATAAAAGGATCAATCTAAATTCTGATGGTTAAGAACTGCATGTGCCACTCTTCAATCATATTTCCAGAAATCAACTGAATATACCAAATAATTCCAAAGCCTTTTTGTCCTATCTCAACCCTTTGAATCTCGATTTTAGTGGGACCAAGTTTTAATCGCTCTTTAGCAGAAAGTAGAAAGCAAGTTATAAACAGAAACCTTAAGACAAAAATCAATGGAATTGTCATATTATACTTTGGATTTTAGTTTTTGAAACAACCATAAAGAAGCATTTTCATATTTTTTCCATCCATTAAGGATTATAGAATCTAAAGTATTCTAGCTGCTTTTGTTTACTATTTCTGTATTATCAGGAAGAGCTAAATAAAATCAAGATTCTTCTTCATTCTACCCATTAGTTATTATGGCTTATAATACCTTTAACACTCGAGTTCTAATCAGTCTATTTTGTTGAGAAAAGGAAGAGAAACAGGCACGTTTCAAAATGAATGGGTTTTATGAAGGCTTGTGGGAGATGGTTCACAAAGATTTCAGAAACAACCTCTCTGAGGGCAAGGCCCAACATGCCCTCAGGCAACGGGACTTTTCCTCCCTCCCATTAGCAGGCAGTGCTTGTTTGCTCTCCTCTTGAATCTAGGCTGGCCCTGTGACTTCTCTGACAAATAGTATGTGGCAGAAGAGATACTGTGCAAACTCTGGGGCTTGGCCTTAAAAGGCCTTGCCGCTTCAATTTTCACCCTTTTAAGTACTGAGGAGCCATGGCTACCCTGGGGGAGAGCAACATGAGCTAGAGGTTTTTCTTCCTTTCCTTTTTTTTTTTTTATCTAATTTTATTGAAGTATAGTTGATTTACAGTGTTGTGTTAATTTCTTCAGTACAGCAAAGTGACTCAGTTATACATATATACATATTCTTTTTCATTATGATTTGTTACATGATATTGAATATAGTTCCCTGAGCTGTTCAATAGGACCTCGTTGTTTATCCATCCTGTACATAATAGTTTGCCTCTGCTAATTCCAAACTCTCATTCCTCCCCTCCCCTACCTGCCCTCCCCCTGGAATCTGAAATATGATACAATCAACATATCTATGAAACAAAAACAGACTCACAGATATAGAGAATAGAGGTCTTTTGGATGCATCAATCATTAGGCATGAGTGAAGCCTTTTTAAGTCATTCAGTCCCAGGTGAGTCTCTGGATAACTGCCACTGCATGAGTGATCTCAGCCAACATAAATGAAAGAGGACTAGTCAAGTTAACACTGCTACCCTAAAGAAGTGTGAATAATAAATCCTTATTGATTTTGAGGGGTGGTTTGATATGCAAGGATAGATAATGGATCCAAGCCTCAAATGCCACTATCTGCTTCCATCTAGTTAAAATGAAAATAATATTCCTTAAGACTGAATTTCCATCCTTGCCCATTCTCTTGCATTCTCAAGGGACCTTTCTTTTCTTTTTTTTTTTAAAGGGATTTTGCTTTTTTTTTTTTTAATTTTTATTTATCTATTTATGGCTGTGTTGGCTCTTCGTTTCTGTGTGAGGGCTCTCTCTAGTTGTGGTGTGCAGGCCTCTCACTATTGCGGCCTCTCTTGTTGCAGAGCACAGGCTCCAGACACGCAGGCTCAGTAATTGTGGCTCACGGGGCAGGCTGCTCCGCGGCATGTGGGATCTTCCCAGACCAGGGCTCGAACCCGTGTCCCCTGCATTGGCAGGCAGATTCTCAACCACTGAGCCACCAGGGAAGCCCTCAAGGGACCTTTCTTATGTCAAGTATGCTTTCTTTATCACGTGTATCATGCATCTTCTACTACCTCTCAGTTAGTTCCTATTCACATTTAAATATCTTTTGTTCCGTCTTATCTTAAAATATATTTTTAAACCTATCATCACCTCCAGTTAGCAGCAGATCTCTTCACTTTACTTCTCTTTACAACTCAACAATTTTGAAGAGTTGTTTACAATCAGTAATGTTACTCTCACTTCATCTTTTCCACGCGCTGAAATCTGACTTCTGTAGCACCACTAAAACTGATTTATCTTGCTATCCCTAAACCCGATGGAAATTTCTTAGTCTTTTTCAGACTGAATTTTCGCGTGTCTCCTGATATTATGGGTCATTCCCTTCTCCTTTAAACACTCTCTACCTTTGGCTTTATAACACTTAATATTCTCATTGTACTCTAACAAATATCCTGTCCTTTTTGGTAACCTCTGATCATTTCTTTTATTCTGTTCACTCTTATTTCCTTAAGACCCATCATCAGCAAATTGTGACCTACAGGCCAAATCCTGACCTCCACATGCTTTTGTAAATAAAGTTTCATTGGAGCATGGACTCATTCATCGATGTACTGTCTAAAGCTTTGGCCAATGCCAAATGACTGAGCTGAGCATGTTGACAAAAAATTAATCAGTCGATCTAAGAAAGAAATGGAAAATTTTATTTGAGCCAAATTTGAGGATTACAACCCAGAAAGAGCATCTCAGCTCTGAGAACTGTTCCGCCGTTTAGAAGTCAACACACAGTTATATAAGTTTTTTGAGACAGAGGGCTGTACATTAAGTGACTTATTATTGACAGTTTACACAATCCAGATTTAAATGCCATGTGACCCCTTATCAAGAAGGAATGTTATCTTTAAGGAGTTATCTTATTGATGCCAGGAAAATGTTGCTCTTTATGGCTGAGCAGGTATTTCTGCTGATGGGGGGGGAGGGGGGGTTTTGGTTGATGCATAATGCAAATACACAATGTGCAACGGAGCTTGGGGGAGAGAGCAGGCCAAAGGGCAGAAAACGTTTTTTGTTTAAATTTGTGTCTTGCCATCAAATACGAATTTTATTGTACAAGTAGTTGTAACACAGATCGTGTGGTCCACCAAGTCTAAAATGTTTTCTATCTGGCCCTTTACAGAAAAAGTTTGCCAACCCCTGATGTAGAGCTCTGATATGTGTTCTATTCTGTTTTCACTATATAACTTTCTTGAATGAGTTCATCCTTCCCCACCACAAACACACAATGAAATTCATCTCTATGTAGTGGATAGCTCCTAAAAATCCCATCTCCTAACCCATTAATAGATTCGGATCTTGTGTTGGATGTCTCCCCTTTATTTCTTTATGTCTACCATCCATTTTTCTCTATGGAAAAGCTGAGCTCTTTGGACTGGGCTCCCTTGCCTTTTGCTTTTAATTGGGTTATTTCAAGCAGAGGCACTAGTGGGAAATGGGAGGGCAAAAGGAGAGAAAGGTCAAGATATGTACTCCACTGGTTCCTTCATTGACAGAACATGGTTTTGCCGTGGTTTTGTTATTTTACTGAAGGCTACATCTCTTGTCCTGTTGTCTTGTTCTCTTGCTAGCCTCAAGTGCTTCACTCACCTTTTTCCTTAAACCTTACATACATCTTATAACAGTCTTTCCTTAAAATCTCTTTAATTGTACATGTTGGATATGCCTGCTACTTTTTTCCAGGATTCTGATATAGAACTGCCTACTGGACATATAAACATAGATATCTTATAGTCAATTCAACATAAGCTATCCAAAACTAAATTCATCTTCACTGCCCCCAAACCATCTGCCAATGATAGCTCTTCTTCCTGTATTTCTGATTCTAAGAAATAAACACAACTTCCACCAAGTCCCCAATGCCACGCACCTGAGCATTTGTCTTGACCTCTTTCCAGTCTTCCACAGCCCAACAATAACCAAGTTTGATAGTTCTTACTAACTTCATCTCAAGGCCACCGACATCTCTTGCCTTACTACTGTGCAACTCCTGGTCACTATCCATCCCTCCAGCTTCCCATCCCAACATTCTATTTTTCATAGTACAACCAGGTTTAGTTTTCTAAAGTGAAAATCTGATTACACCAGTCTCTTTCTTAAAACTCTTTAACTATATCTCTAAAATAAAGGCCAAATCCTTTAACATGGCATACCTGATTCTCCATGATCTGAACCTGTTTACCTTCCCAGTCTTACATCTTTCCACCTCCTATACTGTATCCCGTGCTCTGAGCCACACTCAAATTCCTTTTTGTCCTTTGAAGGTGCCACACTTTATCTTACTTCTGGGCCATTATAGCTGCTATTCTTCACACCTGGAACACTTTTTCTCTCAACTTCATTTGGATAATTTCTAGTTATCTTTCATATCCCTCCCAGCTTAGATTTCACTGCTCCCAGGAAGTCTTCTTTACATCACCCCTGCTGTGTTCTACCAGTGCTAAACAATACTTCTATCGTAACAGCAATTGTATTCTTTTGTACTGTGTTTTATGCTCTCCTACCAGGTTATAAACCATGAGAGGGTAGGAACCCCATCTATGTCATTCACCACTATATCAAAAGCATATTATCACATGCCCATACTCACTACACTAATATGGATAAAAAGTAATTAAATTAAATTAGTTGGATGATAAAATGATTTAGTATTTTGAATTGTAAGTGACATTTCTAGATTAGATTCAATTTCATGGCAAATATTTCATGGCACCTAATACACCCATGACATTTACAAAGATACTGCTTTCAATATACTTGGTACTACACAGTTTTCTAAGGCAGGTCTTTGTGACCCTAGGTAATGTCATAACGATCACAGGGCAGTATAAATCAGTATAAATAGAAAGTGTTCTGGTAACTTACAGGTGTCACAAGGGAAGGTGAATTACGACTTCTGGAATTTAAACTGCTTGAATATCCTAAATGAATAAACGGCAGTCCATTTATATGCCCTTCCACCAGGAAGTTTCCAGAATTAGGGATCCTGTCCTCAGAATCCTTAAACAATGCTAGATTAAGAGTTTCACTTGAGCTAAACAGACATATGCAAGCTATAAATGCTGCTAAATCAAGAACCCCATCTACAGTATGAAGAGAAAAACAAGTATCACCAAGTGTTTGAGGAAAAATAAGAGCACAAAAGAGAGGTACTAAACTCAACAAAATAATCAAACTCACAGTGAGAGTTAAAAGAGAAAACAGCACATATTTAAAATAAGTATAATGCATATCTTCCAAGTAATACCAGCAGATGCCACATTCAAAAGAAAAGACTTTAAGGATAAAATAATTAAATGTAATTCAAATTTAAATCATTGTTTCTGAAGTTAAAAACTCAAAATTATACATTAAATTATAGAAAGGATGATTTTTTTTTTACCTTTTAGATTTTTATTAGTAGTTCTCTCTGAAGAATCAAAATAGTTAGCAAATTACTTTAGATTCATCAAAACTCTATATCCTTTGTATTTAGATCTTTAATGATGTACAACATAATCCAAAACAAACCAGAGACTGATTTCAATGACTAGGTGTTATTCATTGTGTTATCCTATAGCAGGGGCTAAAGGGAGAGGGTGTTCTCCAGGGAGAACTGAAGTGAAGTGAAGTTAGTGTTCGGGGACTAAATCACGGCCTGTTTCTTCCCCACTTGATGTGCTGGGAAGGGGCCAATGATTTCTTAAACTGACAACTGGTTCCTAGAGCAGGGGGATCTAAAATCCTGGGTAGCAGAAGACTGTGGTCCAAACCAGGCCAAGAGAATCAAATTCATGAACTGGGGAATATTTCACAATTCAAGGGAAAAGAATAAAGGGATGATAAATATGAGAAAAATGTTAAGTGACATGGAGGATAAAACTAGATACACTAGAACCCAACTGTAAAAAATTAATAAACAGAAACCACAATTAAATAGAGTCAGGAGACTGGAAAGGGGAGCTCTCATGTCCTAAGAAAATAACAAAGCCCAACAGGAAGAAGAAAGACTCCTTTCTGCAAGGACTCAGCCAATGGAAAGCCCTGGACTCTTTGTTTACTAGTGCCCTCCTAACTTCCTTTTCCTTTCCATAAAAGCATCCTCCTGCCTTTGCTATGTAGGGACTTGCACGTGGCTCACCAAGATTGCAGACCCTGAACCGCTATTCTCCGTTGATCCCAAATAAATCCATCCTTGCTTGACAAACATCTGGAAATTTATTTGTTTTAGGTCAATACATTAAATGAAATTTTTGTATAGAGATAACAAAGAACAAAGGAAAGGGAAAGAAATACTAAAAAATATAGAGAAAAATTTTACGATCTGATGAAACAACCATATATATTCAGATTGGAAGAGGCAATTTAATGATGAGCAATAAAAGGGACAAAAAATTCAATTCTAGACTCACTTCTGGGGAAATTTCTGACACTTACATCAAAATATTTATCACTCTTATATCAGAAGACATTCCAGGACAGATTCCAACTCTTTTTCTATATCCTTCCCACATGAACTTTCTGATAGGAAATCAAAGTATTTTTATCATAGAGTACAATTACACTTGAATTCTAATTGATATAATAAAAAGTGAGTCACATCTTTGTTTCATAACAATTTTGAGGCACTGGGTCTGTGGCATTATTATCCCCATTTTTCTACTCTGAATGACTGCCCCACTTTTCCTCTGGGTACCCTAGTAAGTTAAGGTGAGGAATCTATTATTTCAGCTTGTCAAAATTTCATTCTGACAGGCTCCTTCTGCATTATAAAATGGAGGTAAATTCCTCCCTTAAATTTCCATGTAACCAAAAAGTTTTTGTGTGAATCATCTTAAATTTCGCTAACCGCATTCACCTCACTTTGGGTATATAAGACATAAGTCTACTCTCCTACCCTTGAAACAGAAGGCAGATATAAGTATTGGTTTTTTCACTCCTATAAGGACTCCTCACAGTTGTAGCAATAGTGGAAGATTCTGCCATGTACCAGTTTCTATTCTAACACTGAGCAACATGTGGATTAGTCAACTTACTTCCTACAAAGTAGACTTAAGTTTAGCTGAATTCTGAGTGGCTTCTCAGATATCTCATCTCCCTTGTGAATCCCTAAAAGGAGATTAATGGGCCTCCATTAATTAGTTTCTTTCCAAAGATTGTGAAATAAGAGAAAGACAATGGTGTAAATCCTCATGGGATTATAGGTACACACTAACAATTGCACTTACCGTCTACAAAGTTTCTTCTGTTCAGTAGCAATTTGTGTAAAACAAAACAAAAAAAAAGCCAAATGTGCTTAATTCTCTCTTATTGGGTATTTTGTATTTTATTGTGGATTCTGAGGAAAATTCTGCCCCTCTACATTCTAGAGAGCTGTGTGCTTTCCACAGAAAACACGTCTCAAAATTTAACCCTTGATCAGATTGAGTTCTGCCAATGAAAACATGTAGTGAATGGTGCTTCACCCAGAATGACACAATGGCAGATACCTTCTGGTTCCTGATGAAATAAGTCTGTGCATAGTCAGTGAAATGAGCATCATGATAAGGACATTAAGTTCTAGGGAGACGAAGTCAGTGCACTCTAAGTGCAGGTACTTGCAGCTCTGAAAAGTCTCCAAACTTTTGACCTGAATACCTTTTGCTGTTATCAATTCAAATCACTGGGCTCAGATTTGTTCTAAAGTATCTCCTCTCACCAAGTGACTGGAGTCATCAGATAACCTTCTCCAACACAGAGAGTAGTATGCTGGTAATGATATCAATAATTTTGGTGACATTTGCACTAGGCACTGAAGTACTGGCTGGGCCAAAAGGTTCATTTGTTTTTTTTTCCATAGGATGGTTCTAGTAGCACTTAGTTGTCTTTATCTTCATTCGAAACAATTTTGTTAGATTGTATGTGACAGCTGTCATATCAGCGTGCATTTTAAAAAAACCTATCAAAATTGGTTATTTTTTGTGTAGCCATTTTAATATTGAAGATGGAAGAAAAAAAGCAACATTTTCAGCATGTTATGCTTTATTATTTCAAGAAAGGTAAAAACGCAACTGAAATGCACAAAAAGGTTTGTGCAGTGTTATGGAGAAGGTGCTCTGACTGATCAAACGTGTAAAAAGTGGTTTCCGAAGTTTCGTGCTTGAGATTTCTTGCTAGACGATGCTCCAAGGTCAGGTAGACCAGTTGAAGTTGATAGCGATCAAATTGAGACATTAATTGAGAACAATCAACGTTATACCACACGGGAGATAGCCAACATACTCAAAATATCCAAATCAAGTGCTGGAAATCATTTGCTCCAGCTTGGTTACGTTAATCGCTTTGATGTTTGGGTTACATGTAAGTTAAGCGAAAAAAACCTTCCTGGCCATATTTCCACATGCGATTCTCTACTGAAATGTAATGAAAACGTTCCATTTTTAAAACAAATTGTGACGGGTGATGAAAAGTGGATACTGTACAACAGTGTGGAATAGAAGAGATCGTGGGGCAAGCGAAATGAACCACCACCAACCACACCAAAGGCTGGTCTTCATACAAAGAAGGTGATGCTGTGTATATGTTAGGACTGGGAGTCCTCTATTATGAGCTCCTTCCAGAAAACCAAACGATTAATTCCAGCAAGTACTGCTTCCAATTAGACCAACGGAAGGTGGCACTCGATGAAAAGCGTCCAGAATTAGTCAACAGAAAACATATAATCTTCCATCAGGACAATGCAAGACTGCATGTTTCTTTGATGACCTGGCAAAAACTGTTACAGCTTGGCTGGGAAGTTCTAATTTATCCGCCATATTCACCAGACATTGTATGTTCAGATTTCCATTTCTTTACAAAACTCTCTTAATGGAAAAAAATTTCAATTCCCTGGAAGACTGTAAAAGGCACCTGGAACAGTTCTTTGCTCAAAACGATAAAACGTTTTGGGAAGATGGAATTATGAAATTGCCTGAAAAATGGCAGAAGGTAGTGGAACAAAAGGGTGAATACGTTGTTCAATAAAGTTCTTGGTGAAAATGAAAAAATGTATCTTTTATGTTTACTTAAAAAAAACGAAGGCGCTTTTTGGCCCATCCAATACTTAGCAGAACTCACAGCAATGAATTCACACCTACTTTAGTTATTCAAGTACTTTAGTTTCAAGACATTTAGAGGCATCCCTGACTCTTTTAGCAGAGAGTTATTGGCTCTTTCTTATTTCATCCTCTCTCAGCTAGGAACTAGTCCGATGTTTACTTCTCCCCTCTTCCAGTCTGATTGAAGTAGTTGTAATTTCCCCAATGGCATGTGTCCTATGGTTACCATGAACGTTGTCACAGAAGGATGACTCAAAAATTCATCTGTCTCACATTTTCCCCTTTAGTGGCCCAAATTTATCCTTCTCTTTTAGGAAATATAATGTTTTAATTGATTTTTGTGTTCAGAGAGTAGAAAAACACATCTACCTCCCTTTGATACTTGATCGGATATGTAATGAATATGGAATTTTCAGTTAGTGTAGCCACCCATGGCTGTCACCTATTTTCTGTGTTGCTGGTAATGTTTTATGTAAGTGGACTGCTGCCATTCTCAACTTCAAAAGGCACTCTCGAACTGGACAGCGATAGATCATTTTGGTACAAGAAGTTCCCTTAAGAATTTCACTCAAATAATTTTGACTAGTGACTTATGTTACTTCTCTTTTAACTTGACAAGACACAGTCTATGTGGATAATGAAGGACTGAGTGAGGTCAGGATAATTTATGACAGTGCTCTGGATCAGACACATCTTCTGGGCCACCTCAGATTCTCTTGATCCCACTCATCTCTCCAGCTCTTGTCCACTTCATTCGACACCCCCTCTACTACACATACCAGCCACTGCCGAAGTTACCAACTTTGTGTGACTACTTACATGCACCACACAACATAATCTCACTTCTTTTTTTTTTTTTTTAATATTATGCCTCCAGCTTTCCACCTGGAATGTGCCTGTTGCCACTGAGGTATGAGACCAAAGTGTAACCCAGAAGTGTGAGGGAGATGAAACCCAAGGAAAAGAAGCTTTAACTAATGGGATTGGAAGCCAGTGAAAACAATTCTCCCTACTCTTCCCTCCAGTCAGCTTTCCTGAGACTCATGAGTTCATAAAACTTCTCATAAGAAAGTCCACTGATGTTGAATAACAACTTAGACCTGATGCCAAGTGGAGGCCAGTTTGGTAATCCTCCCTCACATTGTCTCCTGCCCATGACTCAGTCTTCACTTACCTCCCTCTTGCTTCCCTGGGATTTCACTCCCTAATAAACCAGCATATAAGATTTCCCTCAGGCTTGGTTTTACAGAGAATCCAGCCTGGTAGTCTGCATCAGGAGTGGCCCTAGAAAACAGACCTATCCCATATCTTTTGGATGGAGTTTTGGATTTGGCTTACTCACCAGATCAATGCAAATAGGCATGCCATTTCTCGTGATAAGTGAGGTGGTGATAACCCGTGACGTGCAATAGCATTACAATCAAAAAGGCTTTTTTCAAACCTCTGGTTAATTGGGATGAAATGCAGGTTGACGGTGAGATTTTGGAATATATGGTTGCTGTAGCAATTTAACTGTATGAGGCCAAAGCTAATATAGAATGATTGTAGAGTAGTCTGGCTTCTGTTAATAGCATTGAAATGCTAGCAAAAATGAAATGAAAGTCTCAGAGAAGCCAACTGACAATGGATAGCATGCTGTAAAAGCCAGAGGGCCTCTCATTCCCAACAGCTGCAAGGCAGACAGGCCCAGATCTTGTCATAAACAAACTGTTACACGCACACACACACGCGCGCGTGCACACACACACACACACACACACATTTATAAGGTATTATGGAATATATGGTAAACACTGACTGGATATTTGATAGTTTTAAGGAATTATTATTCCCTTTTGGTGTTATAAAAGTATCAATACTGTGTTTACATTAAAAAAGTAATTATATTAAGTACTTTTTTTTTTTTTTGCGGCACGCGGGCCTCTCACTGTTGTGGTCTCTCCCGTCGCAGAGCACAGGCTCTGGACGCGCAGGCTCAGTGGCCATGGCTCACGGGCCTAGCCGCTCCGCGGCATGTGGGATCTTCCCGGACCAGGGCACAAACCCGTGTCCCCTGCATCAGCAGGCGGACTCTCAACCACTGCGCCACCAGGGAAGCCCTATATTAAGTATTTTGTTTATACTTTGTTTATATTATATTAAAAAGAGCCTTATCTCTTTGAAATATATATATTGAAACACTTACAAATAAAATACTGATGTCAGAGACTTGCTACAAAATGATCAGGTGGTGGGAGCAAGTGGGGGTATATTTCAAACAGTATTTGTTATGTGTTGATAATTGTTGAACCTGAGTGATGGGTACGTGTGTGTTCATTTTACCACTATATCTACCTCTATAAATATTTGCAAATGTCCATAACATATATTATTATTTAAAAAGATCAGGCCTAGGATTTGATTGCAAATGTAGCAGAGCCAGAAAAGAGATGGGATATATGGTGTCAAAAGTACCCTATGACAAAGGACTCTGATGGAAAAAGAATGGAGTCCTGAAATCTGGAAAGGGAACATATGGAGGCTGAGCCTGAGAATATTAAACTCACAAATTCCCCTAAATCCTCCAGGCCAACAGAAGGAATCTCTTCCACTTCTAGGCATATACCCCAAATAATTGAAAGCAGGGACTCAAACAGATGTTTGTGCACTGATATTTAGAGCAGCATTATTCAAACAGTCAAAGGTGGAAACAACCCACGCGTCCACTGACAGATGAATGGATAACTAAAATGTTGTAAATACACACAACGGAATATTATTCAGCTTTAAAAAGGAATCAAATTCTGATACATACTACAACATGGACCCATCGTGAAAACATTATGCTAAGGGAAATAAGCCAGACACAAAAGCACAAATATTGTACGTTGCAACTTATACGAGGTACCTAGGATAGTCAAATTCACAGAGGCGGAAAGCAGAAGAGTAATTATCAGGGGTGAGGGAGAGAAGGGAATGAAGAATTATTGTTTAATGGGTACAGAATTTCAGTTTGCAATGATGAAAAATTTCTAGAGCATTCTGGTGATGAATGTACTTAATGCCACTGAACTATACATTAAAATGATTAAAATTTTATATTACGTATATTTTATCACAACAAAAAATTATTTTTATGACATATTTTTGTTGTTCTATTTTAAGAAATTTTGCTTAGCTCAAGGCTGCAAAGGTGTTCTCCTATGGGTACTTCCAGAAGTTTTGTAGTTTTATTCCATGTGTATGATCTATTTCATGTTATTTTTGTACAGTACAAGGTAAGGGTCAAAGTTCATTTATTTTTATCTGGTTATTCACTTGTTCCAGCACCATTTGTTGAAAAGTTTATCCTTTCTACGTTGAAACATCATGGCACATTAGATGAAAATCAATTTACCATATCCTATTCCATTGACTTATATGTCTATTCTTAACGACAATATCATGCTGTTTTGATTACTGTTGATTTACAGTTAGTTTTCAAATTACAGTTGATTCACAGTTACTGTAAGTCTTTCAACTTTGTTGTTTTTCAAATGATTTTGGCTATGTGAGTTTCTTTGCATTTCTATGTAAATTTTGAAACTAGCTCATCAATTTCTACAAAGAGCCTGCCTGCTGTGGCTTTTACTAGAATTGCATTGAACCTATAGATGAATTTGTGTAGAATCAGCATATTAATAAGAATGCATCTTTGAATCTATGAACATGGTACACTCTCCAATTATTTAGCTTTTTAAAATAGTTTTCTCTAAACAATGCTTTATCATTTTTAATGTAGAAATTGTACGTGTATATTTTTAGACTTTACCTAAGTATCTCATGTTTGGGGATGCAATTTTCAATTGCTGGTTTATAAAAATGCAACTGAATTTTGCATATGATCTTGTATCCTGCAAACTTGCTTAACTTACTTAATGGTTCTAAGACCTTTTTGGAGATTCCTTAGGACTTTTTAAGTACACAATCATATTGTTTACATTTAAAACAGTTTTATTTCATTTCTAATCTCTATGACTTTTATTGCTTTTCTTTGTCTTCTCAGTGGCTAGATCCCCCCACTAAATTGTTGAATAGAAGTGGTAGAAGTGAACATCTTTGCTTTGTTCCTGATTTTAGGGGTAAAAACTTGTATTTCACAAATCATACGATTTTAGCTGTAGAAGTTTTCATTGATGCCTTTTGTCAGGCTCAGGAAGTTCCCTAAAAGAACTTCCTAGTTTGCCGAATATTTTTTATCATAAATAGGTATGGGAATATATCAAAGGATTTTTCAGCACATATTAAGATGATACTATGGTTTATAGCTAAGGAGCCAGTAGGGATGCACTGACATGCCTGAACCATTGCAACTTAGACTGGTAGAGTGAGAAATAAGAAATGAAAAAAGGTGAGCAAAATAGCAACTAGGAAGGAGCATGCTAGCAGAGGGCACGGTGAGGACAATCAAGACGGAATTTGACGGATAGAAGAATGACTTCAGAGATGACAAATTTTAAGTTAGGAAACATGGGGGCAAAACTCAAATTGGTGTATAGATGTACTGATTTGCATAAAAGATTTAGCAATATGAAAGGAAGAAGAAAGTAGGTCTACAAGCACGTTAGGGTCATGGCATCCTAGATTTTAAAAGCACTTTGTAGTTTATCTAATTTATTGACCCACTATATGTTTGAAAGTTTTCCACAACGTATCAGTCCAGAGCACATTTATTAAACATGAGCACCATTAGTGATAGAAATTCCCTTATGTTTTTTACATATTAAATATCTATATTGCTTCTATTTACTAGGCATTATTATACTCTTTGACACCAAACAGAACTCATTTGACAGCCTGAAATAGAGCTGCTTTGAGAATACTTAAGAATAATTAAAGAGACAAAATTAGTAGAACTTTCGTGTGAGGAGTGATGATAGGAAAGAGCAAAAAGCAAAGTTGAATGACCTAACCTCAATGGTTAGGTTGATACATTATCCGCAATAAAAAAGATAAGGGGCTTTCTTGGTGGCGCAGTGGTTGAGATTCCGCCTGCCAATGCACGGGACATAGGTTCGAGCCCTGGTCCGGGAAGATCCCACATGGGATCTTGGTTGGTCCCACGCAAGCAAGCCCGTGCGCCACAACTACTGAAGCCTGTGCATCTAGAACCAGTGCTCCACAACAAGAGAAGCCACCGCAATGAGAAGCCCGTGCACTGCAACGAAGAGTAGCCCCCACTCGCTGCAACTAGAGAAAGCCCGCATGCAGCAAAGAAGACCCAACTCAGCCAAAAATAAATAAATAAATTAATTAATTAAATAAATTAAAATAAAGATAAAAAAACTTTTTGGTTAGAGGTGGTAGTTGCCTTTTCATAGTAGTAGTACTATTACTACTACTGTTGTTGTTGTTTAGAATTTGTTAATCTGAGTGCCTGTAGAACAATCATACAAGCTGTCCAGAAAGTGACTAGAAATGTGAGTATTGGCCATCTTCACTTATTACCAAGTGACGAGTGCACTTCTTAGACAATTTGATAATTTAATACTAATGTTTCAACATCTCTGAAAAAGGAATTAGTAACACTTATGGTGATTGTAAGAATAAAATTAATTAACATGTAGAAAGTGCAGAGACCACTTTACATAACCACTATTTTTATTACTGTAAATAGCAAAAATATTTAGGAAAATATATGTAATATAAATGTAAGTATTATGTGATATACTATATATAGGAGGAAGTATATGTATTTTAAATTATTTTGGAGTGTTAGTAAAATTACGGATTCATGTCAAATTTCTTTCCAATATTTTTGAAAGCCAAATTGACTCATTTATTATTTGATAGGATAATCATTGGTGCAATTTACAAAGTACAATAATTTTTGTTTCTTTTTCCAGGCATGTGGGGAGCTTGTATCTCCCCACCACTGAGTTTGTAACTGAACATGTGAGTTGCTTTAGCTGAACAAATATGAGTAAAACATGATGTGTTCTTACCAAGCTGAATCACCATCCTCTCTCTGTCCCTGTACCATTGCCTCAACCCTAGAATGAGGATGGCCTCTAGCTATTCCATGTAGTGGGAGCAAGAACTAAATCTTGATGATACGTCACTAATAATTTTTAAACTGCAGAATAATCTCATCTATCTTTATTACTACAGAAAAGTGTACCTAGAAACGTAGTACTGCCATAACAAAACCTTACAATAAAGACTGGGAAGTGGATGGTGAGGAAACTGTTATCAGAGACTATCAGAATTACAGTTATATGGCATCTAATCATCTGATAAAGTTGTGGACAGATAATCTGGAAGACAAATTATATACGTTGTGAGTTTGTACATCAAGAAATAAAGATTAAAAAAAAAAAAGAATGCAAGTGTGTGTGTCGGTTGTTTGATGCTACCTCCGATAAAGTACTACAAGAAAGAGACTGGCTCTGAAAAGGATTGGCTGGTTTGCAAGCAGAAATAAAAGGAAAGACTGAGAATCCAGAAAGTTGGATACTTGTAGGATTAGAAGAGGAAACTGCTTTTTAACACTAATTGGTAAAATATACATCTGAGAAGGGCTTTGAGGGACAAAGGCCAATTAAAACCCAGCCTTGTGACACAAATCAAATAAGGGTATTCCCTCCATATGCACTATTACCAGCTTTGAAAAAATTAAGATCTTTCAGAGAAAAGCCCCAATTAAAGCTTTGACACCCAGTAAATCCTTTCGATTGGACAAAATAACTCAAGAAAAAGAGAATAAAATTATGGCTCACCTACCGGAAGTTGATAAGCTCAAGAAATAAGCAATTAAGCTGAAAGAGGAAGACATGGGGATGAGAAAGTCAAGAAATATAGCAAATCTAATAAGTACAGGAATGGACTGTGTATATGGCTTTTAGATCATAGAACTGATTAGAATTAAATAAATGATAAGCCTATGAGTTTCCTAAGAGAACGTTACTGCAAAAGAATCAGAAAATTTTATGATTGTTTAAGACTCAAAGATATCCTTGGCATCTCAACCTTTCCAGGGGCAGCAGAATGAGAAAATTTCAAAGACCCCCAAGGAGAGATATTCTCCAATGTTTCTTTCAAATGTGTCTGAGGGGGATAATGGAAAAGAAAATATCTTCAAAGCTTGTACCTAGAGACCATGGAAAGCAATAAACTGGACACACCTTCCCAATATATATATATATAAAATATTGCTGTGGGATGTATCATTTATTTACCTGTTTTATTAGTTCATAGGTCATAGGTCTCTGGATCAAGACTGGCCATGTGTGGATCTGATGTAAAGGTTCTCACACATCACTCAGAAATTCTGAAATTTCCACCAAATAATGATAAGATGGGATTTTTTAGACTTTTTACCTTGAAAAGGTGTCAGGGAGATGTGTGCATTTTTGTATGCAAGAAGAAGAATAAACCAAATCTTTGGTAACCATCAGGACAAAGTGTGATAATCATTAATGCTCTTCACTAATGTTTCTTTTTCTCTCTCCAGATATTTGTCAAGATTGCATTTATCTGCCCCCTTGGAGTTGAAACCACGTGAATTGTTTTAGCTAATAAAATGTGAGTAGAAGTGACTTGTGCCACTCTCAAGAAGTTGTAAGAAGCTTTAAAAGCAGTAGGAGATGTTGGTCAAAAGGTACAAACTTCCAATTAGAAGATGAATAAATTCTGGGGCTCTAATGCATAGAATTGTGATTATAGTTAATAATCATGTATTATATACTTGAAAGTTATTAAGAAAGTAAATCTTTAGTGTTCTCACCAAAAAAGAAATGGTAATTATGTGACATCATGAATGTGTCAGGTTATGGTGGTAATCATTTTGCCATATATATATATATATATATATATATATATATGAAATGAACACATTGTACATCTTAAATACACACTATGGTATATGTCAATTATATCTCAATAAAGCTGGAAAATTTTTTTAATATTAAAAATTTTTTTTTAATAGGAGATTCACAACTTTGCCAGAGCAACCCTAATGTTTGAGACAATGGATGCTGCGTCAGAGTTTGTCCTGAGTTGAGATGATGTGTAGCAGAGTTCCCAGCCAATCCACCAAGCACATGGAACATCAGTGAGAAATAAATTTTTGTTTTCTAAGTCGTCAAATTTTGGAGGTTGGTTTTACTGCAGAATAAACTAGCCTACCTAATTAATTAATTTCAGTTAAGGCACTAATTGATAGCTTTCATCTCCTTTAGAGACGGTGGTGACTTATTTATAATACAGTATCAGATAACTTAAAAACAGGAAAGTTATAATATACACGCATATTAATTCAGAATTATCTTCAGATGATGTCTGTATTCCTCCCTCTAGAAATTACTAAAATATTTTATTTATAATATTTACTTGAATTAAAATGATTTATTTCCAGGATTCAGGCTAATTAAAAAAATTTATACTTCTAGTCTAATAAAATTGCATGTATAAATGAACTTATTTACAAAACAGAAATAGAGTCACAAATGTAGAAAATAAATTTATGGGGTTACCAGAGGGGAAAGTGGGGGGGCGGTAGTGGAAGAGGGATAAATTGGGAGATTGGGACTGACATATATACACTACTATACATAAAATAGGTAACTAATAAGAACCTACTGTAGAGCACAGGGAACTCTACTCAATACTTTGTAATGACCTACATGGGAAAAGAATCTAAAAAGAGTAGATGTATGTATATGTATAACTGATTCACTTTGCTGTATATCTGAAAGTAACACAACATTATAAGTCAACTATATTCCAATAAAAAAACAGACAAAAAACAAACAAAAAAATTGCATGTACAGAATTAGATGTTCCTTATACTCATTATAGAAATTATCTGAAAATCATCAAGGGCACATACTTTTAAAAATTACTTTGTATGTTATTACATATACCAGTAACAAAATGACATCAGACTCACTGCTGATAGAAAATATTAATCAGGGAATGCTTAGGATGATGTTGAAAATAATGCTAAATTCTGATGGCAGTAGTTAAGATTGGTTTATTAGTTTCTAAAAAAAAGTACATATATGACTTGTCTGAGCATGACCTATGACCCCAATGGGCCAGTTAGAACAAATATATAGGTAGGTGAAGAAAGGGGAGAATGATGATACATAAGTCAAGGGGGCACAGGATTTACCTTTGGCAAATGCTGTGTTTCACTACATCCCTGCCCATCATATCAGATGGTAGGTTGTCAAAATGATAAAGAGGCAGAATTGGTAAAATCTTAGGTCTGGGAGTTAGGTAATGAGTATATGTAAAATGCAAAGAGTAAATATATTGTCTTTGTAAAATTTTAACAATATTGTGAATAAATATTGAGTTAATGCTATTAAAGTATATTATTCTAGTTTATGGAAAGTGGTAGGGTAGGAAGGCCTGGTATGGACCAGTATGGAGCATGGTGAAGTAGAAAGAGCACAGGATTTGATTAAAAAATCAGAATCTGATTTCAGTTCTGATTCTGCTACAAATTGACCATATGTCCTTAGACAAGTTACTCACTCTCTTTTAACCTTAGTCTTTCATTTGTCAAATAGAGCTAGTAGTACCTACTTCACAATGTTATTGGGTAAATTACATGAGATAGACTAAATGAATAAGGAAATATCGACTAAATGAATAAGGAAATACCTAATAAATGATAATTGCTTGCCTTTTAACTAAATCTTTATCCCTTTGTTAGGGACAGAAGTTATACTGAATTGAATAGTACCTCCTGCCCCAAGTTCATCTCCACCCAGGATCTCAGAATGTGACCTTATTTGGAAATATTGTCTTTGTAGATATAAGCAAGTAAAGATGAGATTATACTGGATTAGGGTGGGTCCTAATCAAATGACTGGTATCCTTATAAGATGAAGAAAATTTGGACACACACAGAAGAAAGATGGCCATGTGAAGATGGAGGCAGAGATTGGAGTTATGCTGCCACAAACAAAGGAATGCCAAGAATAGCCAGCAACCACCTGAAGCTATGAGAGAGACAGAACAGATTCTTCCTCAGATCCTCCAAGAAGCAACCAACCCTGCCAACATCTTCATTTCAAATTTTTGGAGTCCAGAACAGTGAGAGAATAGAATAGAATTTCTGTTGTTTTAAGCCATCGACTTTGTGGTAATTTACTAGGGCAGCCCTAGGAAACTAATATAGAGGGCATACAAACACGGAAAAAACACATTTAACTCTGAATTCTTATTGATCTACTAAAAGGGTGGTACAGGCAGTAAATTAGTTATAAATCTATCTGCTTTGGAAAAAATGAAAGTTTGAAAAAATCTAAAATTTAATTTTAAAAGACAATAAAGGAAACAGTTCCAATTGGACTATTGTCTCTCTTTTGGAAAGTTGTCAGCCAGGAATTTCAAATTTATATAAAGAAAATATATTAGGTGAACTCTTTGAGTATTCCTAGTTGAATATTTCTGGGTGAAGTCCAGTCATTCAATTTTCTAATTTGTGAAATGGGCAGATATGGGGAGCAAAGCAGCAAAAAGAGATGAGGTATTACAGTTGATAGATCATTCTAATTTCAATGAATAACTCTGTTCATTCAACAGATATACAGTGCTACTATATGCTAGGCACCGGAGGTATAATTCATACCCAGTCTCTGAGGAGATTACAATATGCAATGAAAGACAGACTTTAAACAATTAAACAAATAAATGGATACATACTAATATGTGTGAATTAAAGGAAAATACAAAGAGCTATAAGAAAATATAAGAGGTGGACTTATTCAGGGGAGAATTCTCTTCAAAGGGATATGGGGCATGTTATCCAAAGGGTGAAAATTAATTAACTAGGTAATGGGGCAGATATGCAAAGAACAATCTCTTTAGGAAGCACAAGCAAAGGTCCTGAGGTTGGAAGCTGTATGGTTCAAAGACAAAAGTGATGGAAGGGTAGAATAATTGTATAATGAAGAGCTGGGTGGTGGATAGGGGATTCTGAGTGGTAATAGTGGACAGTGGCATAGGATATGGCCAGATCCTGCAAATCAATTTAAGGAGTTTTAGGTTCATCCTGACAGAAATGGTAAGGCATTAAAGGATTTTAGTGAGGAAATAAAATGATCAGATTTGCATTTTAAAAGATCTTCCTGGAAGATGCTAAGAATTCTACATATTATGTATTTTATTCATAAATAACGATTCAACCATTCATTCAACTAATATTAATTGAGCATCTATGCAACAGTACTCTTCCTTGGGATACACAGTCCCTTCTTACATGATACACCATACTGTGTGTATAAAGCATTGGGTATGTGTTTTGCATATATTATAAGAATATAAAAAATAAATATTAATAAAGTTTTTCTCCAGAAATCTGCAACCAACAAAAGCCAGAGCATTATTTCTCAAAATTTAAGATATACGAGCATCACCAAAAGGGTTCAATAAAACACAAATTGCTGGGCCCTATCCCCAGGTAAGTTGCCAGTGATGCAGACGCTGCAGACCTGGGACCATACTTGGAGAATCACTGAGCTTGAATTGTAACCTTAAAAATCACTCCCTACACTCTTTAAATTCAACATTAACAAAAATGGTTAATTAAGATTTCAGGATAGTGCCCCTTAAGCTAAAATGTACATGCAAATTGCCCATTGAACGTTATTCAAAAACGGATTCTGATTCATTTATTCTAGGGCGGGGCCCAAGATCCTGCAGATCTAAAATGCTCCCAGGTGATGCTAATTACGCTGGTCCATGACAAAGCAATGTCTACAGCAGACCACACCGACTCAGAATCTATATTTAAACAAAATCTCCAGATGATTCCCATGCACTTTTAAGTATAATAAGCACTAGTTCTCAAACTTGGCTAGATATTGGGAATCACCTGGAGAGAGGTTAAAAAAAAAAATACGGATTCTTGTGTCTTACCAAGAGAATTCCTTACTTGTTTGGTACTGGGTTCAGGCTGGGCCATGGGGTATTTAATGCTCCCCAGGCTATGTTAATATTCATCAAAGTTTGAGAATCATTCTTCTAAAGCCTTGCCACTTTAAGTGTAATCTGTGGTGGGTAGCATCGGCATCACCGGGGAGTTTGCTAGAATTGCAGAATCTCAGGTTTCACCCCAGATACAGTGCATCTGAATTTTCCTTTGAACAAGATCCTCTGGTGCTTATTAAACCTCGAAAGTGCTGTTCTAAAGCTGTGCTGCCCAATACCAAGAGATTAGCTACTAACCACACGTGGCTATTTCAAGTTAATTACAATTTAAAAATTAAAAATTCAGTTCCTCAGTCTCACCAGCTACATTTCAAGGGTTCAATAGTCAAATGTGGCCAGAGGCTACCATACTGGACAATGCAGATAGAGAACATTTTCATCACAGCACAAAGTACTATTCGAAAGCGCTGCTGAGAGTATGGCCTGCTTGTATTTAAAGTCATTGGGCAAAGGCACGTTTAAAATATATATAGAAAGCTGAAGATAGATTGTAGTATCTGAAATAGATACCCATGGAAACAGAGATTCATACGTCTTTATAAAAAGCACATTATAAGTAACTGAAATTATTCCTTAAAATTCTGACCTTGCTTAGAGATCACCAACGAAACTCCTATGCATCAATTGTACAGAGTAATTATTTTTTACAAAAGTATTACATATAGGTTTATGAGAAGAGAAGTTTTCCTGCTTTATATTCTGAAAAGGCTATTTCTTTCCAGCCCCCATTCACGCTAAAGGCATCTCTGAACCGAGCTCAGTCAGCTCTGCTCTTACAAGATGCATCAGGGAATAGGAATTTACTCCCTCTGCTTAAGTCAGGAGGATAACTAGGAAGCTTGCTGATTTAATTTTTGAGAAAGGTCTTGATGTTTTGCCTCTATTTGCAAAAATGTCCTCAGGGGTTGAGTGACTCACCAAGCCAGTCATCCTCGCCATCCCAGGTATGCAATTGGGGGCACGCTTTTCTAACACGGCCACCACTGATCGCTGCCAGGGTTGTAACTCCAGACATGCTCATATTTCTGGAATGAAGGATGTTTGGAAGTCCTCCTTCCCTTTTAATTGTGAAATCCGAAATGGGGACAACTTGTTTTAAGACACCCTGAGGCATTCCTAAGGTAGTATTATTTAGAGTTGGACAGTAAATGATCTGCTGTTTAAAAATTCCTTTACCAGGAAGGCTTTCATTCCATCCTGATGCTTTGGCTTCCAGTTTATGAGTAAATCTGTTGTTTGCTTTGTGCTGAGGCACGTTGCTGCTCAGGAGCAAAATTAAATAATGAAATATGTTAAGAAATTTTATTTTAAACAATTTATAAAAAGTGAGTTTTCTGTGGGTTTTATATTAAAAGAACTATAAAGTTCTGATATTAGAGTGTAAGTGGGAGAGGAAACTGGAAGAAGATAACTCTTCTAACACAATGATCACTTTACATCCTTGTACTTTATAATATTTAATAAACCCAAGTAGGTAAGAGAGATCATTTGGGCTTATTAAATGTAACTTTACTTAAGTTATTCCTTCAAATTACTCAAATATGCTAAACATTTATAGACCAAACCTTAATGGGAATTTTCACATTTTAGATAAATAGTACAAAACAATGCACAAAGACATAAAAATATTTACTGAAAGATATGTATGCTCATACATTTTCAAAGGTTTTGCTTTGTCCTCTTACAGAGGTATGCATAAAGAATGGGAATGAGTTCCATGTTTATACAATAGGTGTAGAGTCTGATTATACCATTTTAATAAATATTCTCTTCTTTATGGTATATGTGTAATGTGTAATAATTACATAATTCATAAAGATTAAAATACTGCACATTGATATAAGAAGTAGTGATCTTGCTGGATTATCCTTTTTTTCCATACCTAGAATGATTCTGATTTTCACCAGGCAGGAAATTTGGAAGAATGAATGTTTCAAATCCGGAATGTGATTTTCCAAATAAACTGATGCCTTACTGCTACTAAAACTGAGCAGGACCCTGTGGGGCTCCTGGGCAAGAAAGCCTTCCTGTGTCCCCTGTTTCTTGTTTGTAGGGAATAGACTCCAGGCTCCATGACCTTCCCTGAGTCATAAAAAACAGATTCGAACAGTTACTACTCAGGGAAGGGAGGGTGTGCAGAGGAAAGTGAGGAGCAGTCAAGAAACAATAGTGCAGCCTTGGGGCAGGGTCCTGGTTCCACCTCAAGGGATACACAGAACAATATCTTTAAACTGTTTTGCAGAACTAAAACCCCTACCAAATGGAAGATGTTCCAGAGAGAAGGTCACAGTTTGATAACCTCGAGAAGCTCATCAGGAGACCACGTGACACCAGATTAAAGGAACCACAGAAACTCATCAGGAGACCACCTGAGGCCAGATTAAAGGAGTGCAGGCCCTGCACACACCCTGATCCTTATCAGCAACCCTGCCCTTGAACCATTGCTATAAAACTCCTCACCAAATCCTCCCAGGTTGGGACACACAGCTTTTGAGGCACAAGCCCACCGTGCCCTCCTTTGCCTGACAAAGCAATAAGCTTATTCTTTTCTACTTCACCCAGAACTCTATCTCTGAGATTCAATATGGCACCTGTGCACAGAGGCCGAGTTTTCAGCATCAGTACCAGATATTTCGTGAAACTCAGCTGACTCAACCATCACTGACTACTCAACAATGTTTCCAACATATGGAGAAAGGACTTCAAGGAAATGATCAGACTGCTTAACCACTGTTTCCAAATAATAATATGCCAACCTAGTTGTGAGTTGAAGCCAAAATCTGCTCTAAGCTTGCAGATAGTGTTGCCTACATTTCTAAAACTTAACCATTTCCTCTCAGGTTGACGGAAATAGATCTGTTGGGTTTTTTGACATTATTGTGTGTTTGCCATGGGAATTTATTACACATACCTCTAAAGCAGGTGAAGGCAAATTCCAAGTTTATCTGAAGATTAAAATAAGCTGAAAGTTGTCTTGTCCGTAGTCCCTTGGCTCTAGCAATGTTTTTTATAGGGAAGTGGAGTTGAGTGGCACAAAGCCAGATGCCTGGATCTCATCTCATAGTCCCTGAGGAAGTTCATGAGTAATAAAAGTGAACCACGAAGTGGAAGTCATTAAAAAGAGAGGTTACTGATAGAAGCATTTTGTTGAAAAGCAGTAAGTATAGGGAAAGGGAGGTGAGAGACACTACAAAATGAAAAGAGTAGCTAGAAATTTTGGACAGTTAAATCATCATTACTAACAATTGTCACAGAAAAATGATAGATTGCATAGTTACACATTCAAATATATATTAGTGTGAAATAAAAGTCATATTTTTACAGCAAGACAAGAGAAATTTAAACAAAAAATCTTCTCTGCCCTTTGGCCGCCTCTCTCCCTGCCCTGTGCATCGTGTATCTGCATTATGCATCAGCCAGACCTCCCCCATTGGCAGGAATACCTGCTCAACTGAAAAGAGCAACACTGTCTTAGCATCAATGAGTCAACTCCTTAAAAGATAACATTCCTTCCTGATCTTGTAAGGGGTCACATGACCCATCATGATGCCACTTAGATCTGGATTATGTAAACTATCTACATAATACGATATTTGATGTATAGCCCTTTGTCTTAAAAAAATTATATAACTGTGCCTTGACTTCTAATGGGTAGAACAGTTCTCAGAGCTTTCTAAGATGCTCACACAGGTTATAATCCTCAAATCTGGCTTGAACAAAATTTTCCATTTCTTTCTAAGATCGACTGATTAATTTTTCATTGACATTAGCGATACTCTGTAATAAGGTATGTTACAAATTTCAACATTTCAACAAGAAAATTTCAATATTTTCTTGATATTTAGATGAATGTCTAGTGTCTTACAGAGGGGCAAAACCTGGTTGGGCCAGTACAGGGGTACAAAATTTGCTACCTCAAATGTGTCTCTGTATGAGGATTAATTTAGGCTGATTATTATTATTATTTTTAACATCTTTATTGGAGTATAATTGCTTTACAATGGTATGTTAGTTTCAGCTTCACAACAAAATGAATCAGTTATATATATATACATATATTCCCATATCTCTTCCCGCTTGCGTCTCCCTCCCTCCCACCCTCCCTATCCCACCCCTCCAGGCCGTCACAAAGCACCAAGCTGATCTCCCTGTGCTATGCGGCTGCTTCCCACTAGCTATCTACCTTACGTTTGGTAGTGTATATATGTCCATGCCTCTTTATCGCTTTGTCACCGTTTACCCTTCCCCCTCCCCATAGCCTCAAGTCCATTCTCTAGTAAGTCTGTGTCTTTATTCCTGTTTCACCCCTAGGTTTTTCATGACATTTTTTTCTTAAATTCCATATATATGTGTCAGCATACGGTATTTGTCTCTCTCTTTCTGACTTACTTCACTCTGTATGACAGACTCTAGGTCTATCCACCTCATTACAAATATAGGCTGATTATTTTTAAGAAACAGAACTCAGGAAGTTTTTCTTGTTACCTCCTTTTCAACTGCCTAAAAATAATTAGATAAAGGGCCTGTTCCTGGAACAGAGCTATCATCAGAGATATCTGCAAAGAATGTAGGTTAGGTGTGGTCGGGGAAACTCTTCGGGGCCTAGAGGTCAGAATCCACTTTGGGTCCCATTATCTCTGCCTGGTCCAGCAAACATTTGTTTATGAAATGTTTGCTTTTCCATCTCCATGTGAATTGCCTTCCTCCCCTATGAAGTCCCAAAACACTACCACAACATCCTCTTTTGTCTTTAGCTGAAGGTGGTATTTAAGGTGAGGATTTTGGCCATTTTGGCGAGTTACTCAGTTCTCCTGGGTCTCTCCCATGTATACATGTTAATAAGCTTTTGTTGAGATTTTCTCCTGTTAATCTGTCTCATGTCAATTGAATTCTTAGCCCAGCCAGAAGAACCTAGAGGGTAGAGGAAACTTTCTTCCTCCCTGACACCAGTAATATAACAAAGTGAAATGATAAGAACTGTGTTGATCTAGGGAATGTGGATAAGTATAGAGAAATCAGAAACCATGACACATACACAGAACTACAGGTGGTTTATCATGAATGGAGCATAGAGGTGTCAGAAGTGGCAAGACATATCTAGAGAGATAAGCAAAGACTAGATTTTCAGGAATGTAGATACCATGCTAAGGATTTTGTACTTTATCCTTAAAGATATAAGAAGGAAATGATTATGGTATATATTTTAGAAAGATCATGATAGTCATACTATACAGAATTATTTTGTCCTCAGGAGACTGAGGTCTAGGGATCATATGTCCAAAATAGGGATCTGGATTATCAAAACTGGAATTTAAACTCATTAGACTCATTTCTGGTTCACTTTAGGATGCAGCTATTGAAACCAAGCAGGACCCTTTGGGGCTCCAGCACGGAAGTCCTTCAAACTGTTGCTAATCAGGGAAGGGAGGGGATGTAGAGACAAAGGAGGAGCAGCCAAGAAACAGTACAGTAGTGCAGCCTTGGGGCAGGTCCTTTTTCCGCTCCAAGGGATACACATAACAGTATCTTTGAGCTCTTTACAGAACTAAAATCCCAACAAATGGAAGATGTTAGCATTCTTCATTCCAGAGAAGACCACCCGAGTTCTGATTAAAGGAAACAGAGAGGCTCTAGGAGACCACCCGAGACCAGATCAAAGGAGTGCAGGCCCTGCACAAACCTTAATTTTTATCAGCAACCCCACCCTTGAACCATTGCTATAAAACTCCTCACCAAATCCTCTCCGGTTGAGGCACACAGTTTTTGAGGCATGAGCCCACTGTGTCCCCCTTTGCCTGGCAAAGCAATAAAGCTATTCTTTTCTACTTCGCCCAAAACTCTGTCTCATAGATTTGATTCGGCACCGGTGCACAGAGGCCGAGTTTTTGGCACCATAATCTTATGTTATGTGATATGATGTGATTGTTTGCATTGCAAATGCAAAGTCAAGCCAGTTTATGTGCAAAGGAACTATCTTTATTTGACTGAAGATTTTTGGAGACTTGGGTTGTATATGTATAAATATATTTAAAAAATAAATATCTAATTGGGTGTTGTATATGTTTAAATACTTAGTACATGAATATTGATGATGAAGATATAGAGTATGTAAAATTGCTCAATTTCTCTCTGTGAAGTCATTTCACAAGTTGACCTTCAGAATTCATTAGCATCATTACTAATTGACTCAGGTATTGACTTTTGTGACCTTTAGTAAGAACCTTAATTCAAATACTAAATTTAGCAGAAGCAGAACACTCTCTAAGGCAGTCTATTTTGTGTTGTTCAGTTTTAGTTACGGAAATATTCAAAATATACCAAAGTAGAGAGAATAGCATAACAAACCACCTTGTACCCATCTTCCAGCTTTAACAATTATTCACTCAAAGTCGGTATTATTTCACCTAAACCAGTGATCTTCAAAAATGGTCAGTCTTGCCCCCAAGTGGACATTTGTCAATGTCTGGAGACACTTTTGGTTCTCACCGTTGGTGGTGGTGGTGGGGGGCGGTTAGCTACTGGCATCTAGTGGGTAGAGGCCAGAGATGCTGGTAAATATTCTACAGTGCACATCCCCCCACCTTCCTATGACAAAGAATTACCCAGTCCAAAATGTTAGTGTTGCTGCTATTGAAATATCTTTATCTGGATCGTAACTCACTCTGTCCCTTTTCTGTATTATTGTTAGCAAACTCCAAACATCATGTAACTTCATCTATAATTTATTTAGTGTAGAACTAAAAGAAGATTAGGGGCTGCTGAAGAATTTGAAAAACAATGAGTAGGTTGTTTTTCTATTTGTTTCTTTGCTTGCTTGCTTGTTTCTCAGACCCACCTAGCCAGCCCCTGATCTGCTTCATGTTCCAGAGAGCTGTCCTCTGCAAACCACATTTCTCAGCCTCCATTGCCAACTGGCTTCTTGTTAGGTTTGGCAAATGGAAGGCCCTGGATAGAGAATGCTTCCGGTGACATCTCCAACAATTTCCTGAGTGGATCCAGCTCTTGCCGGCAGTCAGCTCTACTGAGTTGAATAGTGCCCCCCCGCCCCCCCCCCGCCCCCAAATTCATGCCCACCTGGAACCTGTGAATGTAACCTTATTGGGATATAGAGTCTTTGCAGATTTAATTAACTTCAGATGAGGTCGTACTAGGTTAGGGTTGGCCCTAACTCCAATGACTGATGTCTTCATAAGAAGAAAGAAATTTAAAGACACAGAGGAGACAGAGACACAGAGAGAAGATGGCCATATGAAAGTGAAGGAGAAATTGGAGTGATGCAGCAACAAGCCAAGGAATGCCAAGGATTGGTGGCAACCACTAGAAGCTAGGAAGAGGCGAGGAGACTTCTTCCCTCGAGCCTTCAGAAGGAGTGTGTTGCTGCTGACAACTTGATTTTGGATTTCAGGACCCCTGAACTGTAAGAGAATGAACTTCTGTTGTTTTAAGCCATGCAGTTTATGATAAGTTATTATGGCAGCCCAAGGAAACCAACACACTATCCCTTCATGGTCCTAGTTCCCAGTGGGGGCACCTCTGTGATTCCAGCTTCTACTTGGAAGCCCTAGCTCCTCAACACGGGTATCCTTTTATTCTTTCAGCCCTACTGATGGTAGTTGCCCCATACAGTTGGTAATTTCTGAGTTGGCTCACCATCCTTAGTTTTATTTCTTCTAATGTCTTTATATCTAGTTCCCTATACTAATACCTTGTAATAAACTACTTAGTGTCATTTCTGCTTTCCTTACTGGATCCTTATACATAGGGAAAATATAGTACCAAATTTAGTAATTTTTGGAGAAAGTATTATTGGGAAATACTTGTGTTTCCTTAATTTCTCTGTTAAATATATTCTATAGGCTGGCTTCTATACAAAAGGATTATTTTGATTCTATTTAATATTTTGTATTTTTATGTACAATCTGATATAAATCAACCTGCATAAGCATTATCATTTAGCACTTTCTATTTGGGCAATACTTTGCAAACATGAGTTGATTTTTGAAAGAAACACTAATTTTTACAGGAATATAATGCAAAACTATAAACCAGGGGGTCTGCAAACTTTTTCTGTAAATGTCCATATAGTAAATATTTTAGGCTTTGCAGGCCATATGGTCTTTACCATAACTACTCAACACTGCTGCTATAGCGTGCAGGCAGTCACAGTCAATATGTAAATAAGTGAGCATGGCTGTCTTCCAATAAAACTTTTATTTACAAAGAAAGGTGGTGGGCCTGATTTGTCCTATAGGCCATAGTTTTCTGACCTCATTATAAACTATCTAGACTTTTGAATGCATATTTTCCCATTGATATCACACATACACACCACATGCATCTATATTGTTTTACACACAGAGAAAAAAATATAGCTTCTTTCCCTTAAGAAAGTCAACTTTTCCAAGACCTGCTAGCCTTTACTTTCTCAGTATTTCATTATTTTAAAAGATCGATATCTTGGAAAAAGAGTCATTAGGCCAAAACATTAGACCTCCGGGATAAACATGCAGAAAATTGATTGAAGGAACAAGCCAACTAACTCTTTTGTAAAAGTCTGCCTACACTCTTATTGTGAAGGATGAATAATATCTCAACAACTGGTCAGGATTTATTTTTTTAGTATCAAATTTTTGGTCCACTCCCAAACACTCCTAAAAACACAAATCAAATATTTTAAAAAGTAAATAGTTTTGGCCACACACATATAGCAAAGAACATATGACTTATTTATATTTCCACTAGACTTAGATATTTTTAAGGCATACTCTAATTTGTTATATTGTTCTTGATATCTAACTTAGTTCCTGGCTCCCAGTAAGTTATCAAATAATATTTGTTGAATAAATGAACATATTATTCTAAGATGGTAAGATAGCTCTAATCATATGTCACATAGAATCTAAGATTGGTAATTTCATAAATATAGAGGTTAAAAATTGGCCTATGGAGACAGAAGATCACTTGTTTCAAAGGAGAAATCTATAAATCTGAATGTGGAAAGAGGTGCTAACAGGTGCTAATTTACATCGAGATCAATTCTTCTCTTTGAATTGGTTTCTCTCTGTCAGGAACAGGCAGATCCAATATCCACAGGCACATAAAAATATGGAGTTATGTTCTGGGGTTAACTGAGTCTGACATTATGGTAGACTTCAACAGAATTTAAGGTTGAGCTCTCCTTCCAGGTGCCAGAATGTCATACAATAGTCCACCGTAACCATGCATGTAGGCAGTCCTAAACAGGCTGCTTAGTTCCTGAGTATCTAAATTTGTGACAATTTGTGAATGAATCACCATGCCCTCCATAGAACTTGGCAACTGGATCAGCGCTTCTGCATCTGGCATTGTACACAATTTGCATATTGTGGAAGTGAAACACTTTGCAATCTCTGAAGCCCATCTCATTATGTTGTGATGAGCTCATAGCCATGTGCTTTCCATCTTTAGTTCTAATTTCAGGGCAGCCGTACTTAAAACCTAAGGACATACATACATAGCTTATGGATAATGATTGGCTAAACTGTTTTTACTTTGGTAAACTTAAGATGTTAAATTAAGAACGACTCAACTAACTAGAGTGGAAAAGAGGACAGGCAAAAGTTTTCCCTCCTTAATACCAATTTTTAGAAAATAAAAAAATTTTTGAAATACCTGAGTTACTTTAAATGAGAAGAGTGCTGGAAAGGGTTATTAAAATTTAAACTACCTCCAAAATTTACATTTAGTTTCCATAAAACACTTTTAGCTATCATAAATTCATAGGAATCATGTGCTAAAAATGTGTTTCTAAACTATGACAACAATTATATTTCTTCTATTCTATATAAAGTTTGATTTTTTTATTTAAAAACAAGAAATAAATGAGCATATGGGAGTAGGTTTTTTGTTTTGTTTTGTTTTTTGGGTTTTTTTTTTTTTTTGGCAAATCTGTTTAACATATATATTTAAAATTAGAACTAACAGAAAATTTATATATATATGCCATGGTGCCAGTATCCATTACTTAGATTACAAGACATACAAGCAGAAGAGCACATAACCATATGCTGTCCATTACTACTAGAATTCTAAATGCATGGACAACTACTGTTTTAGAAATGTATCCTAGAACCAAAGACTTTGGCTTCAGTATTCAGCTCCCCTACAGACTTATTAGTTCTCGAACCTTTCTCTTAGCGAATGGTAATTTTGAGAACTGGAATTTGGAATTTAATAGGTTTATTGTGAATACACTTTTGTGATATGCTATTTCAAAATTGTTTTTGAGGAAAGACTATTAATTAGGAATGTTCAGAGTATTCCCATAGTATGAGGAAAGAGGCAACATAAATATAAAAAAAATATATCTTCTACAGGCTTATGGAATATTTGTCTGAATAATATCATGTGGCCAATATGTTTTGTGTTTTCACATATCCACAAATGCATTTTGATGTTTTGAAAAGTCAATAAAAACTTTGTTGATGGATTGTCACATGTTTAAATTAATGTGTTATCTATTCATGGAATTATTTTGGTTCTGTGGAAAAGAAGAAAAATATACATACATATACACATATATGTATAAAAAGCACACTTTCTTTTTACAAATTGCTTTGAAAATAAAAAGTAGAATTCAGTCAATGAACTCATGTTTTTATAGTTAAATCGATTTGATCCTTTAGACTGCTAAGCAATTATTCATTTTCTCACACTGATTTTTGTGCTGATAGATGTAGCATAAAGGCCTTGATCTCGATAAACTTCATTTTATGACTTTGGGTTAACTTTGTTGGGCCTCTGTTTCTCCATCTCTAAAATCAGGAATTTAGACATGTTACTTAAACTCTTTTATCTTTAATTACAGTGTTAATTATTACCTCAGAGGGATTAATTATAGAATCTCTGTCATAGAGTTACCATGGGAATTAAATGAGATCATATAGTTAAAGCATTTAACAGTTTCTAGCACATAGCCCATGCTCAAAAAAATAACAATGTATTATCCAGGATTTTCAGTTTAGAGTTATAAAAACATAAAAGAGGAATGAATTGGCCCACATCGTCGAAAGCCCAGTGACAGAGCTTCCCTGGGCCTGGCTAGATACAGATGTCCAAAATGTCATTGGCACTTCTTTCCATCTCTTAGATCTGCTTCCTGTATTGGCTTTATTCTCATATTGGGTCTTGACATGATAGGAGAATACTGATATTTACAATTTGTATTTACAGAGGTGAAGGAAACATCATTCCCTGTAGTTCTGTCAACAGTCTCAGAAGGATTCTTGTGTGGCAAATCTGTGAGGCCAGGAAGAAGGAGCACTCTGGGAAACAATAAGGGGTCCCTTTTGGGGATGGTGTGGTAGGATTAGCCCTGCTCTGAAACTCCTGGGCTAAGCAGGATTACTATGGAATAACTGCAGGTCATTTAAGAAAAGAAGACATACTCAGAAGACAAAAAGACAAGTATACTACAGTTACAACTTATAGAAATTATTTTAGTAATAAGTAGACTAACTCAAATGTCTCCAGCTGAATCTTTCTTTTACCATTTTTTTCCTATTATTCTTTATTCTTTATTCTATATTCTCCAAGATCCTCTTCTACTTTGTAGCTTACAGTGGCTAGTTATAAACATTAGAATGACTTTTACCTAACTAGGTAAATGATAGCAGAAGTTAAACCAATAAAAGTCCATGTTTTACAAATTTGCTCAAGGTTACCTAAAAAATACAATGAAGATCTAAACCTGGTTGGAATGACTTTTAGGAAGTAATAATCATGGAAAGGCTACACTTATTCAAATACGCATGGGAAATAAATATTTATTTTAATGTTTAAACCTGGGATAAAAGTGATCACTGATGATACAAAAATAACATGGTACAGAGGATAAAAGCATGGGTGAAAACACTTTCTTCTTATTTGTGGCTTAACTCCTAGGTACTTCTGCCAAAAAGGAATTTTTTTTTGAGTTTAGAATTAGAGTGGACAATTAAAGATTCCACAATACTTTTCATGTGAAGGAAAGTATTTTTCTTGTCTCCTTCCTTAGCTAACAGAATCTCAGTTAAGAATTAAGAGCAGAGCCTACTCTTTAGGGTTATTTATGGATATTTTCAGCTAAGGCAGTATTTATCGTTTCCATATGAAAAACAAATCATAGAAGAATGAAATTTTATAATCTTGTGCTGTGATGGCATTTTGATGGAAGACACAAATGTAACATTTGATGCTGTAATTTAAAACAAAAAGAGATATCTTCTTTAACTTTACTTATGTGACCATGATTTTTTAAAATAAACTTTTAATTTAAAAATAGTTGTAGATTTATAGAAAAGTGCTAAGATAATTGAGTTCTCATATACCCCATATCCAGTATTCCCTGTTATTAACATCTTATATTAAGTATGGTGCACTTGTCACAATTAATGAACCAATATTGATGCATTATTATTAACTAAGACTTCCTTCCTTTTTACTAATGTCTTTTTGGATCAAACCCAGGGTAACGCAGTGAAAGCACTGAGTCCTAACCATTGGACTGCTAAGGAATTCCCACTAGTGTCCTTTTTCTTCTACTCTAGGGTCCCATCTGTGATACTAAATTACATTTAATCATCTTGTCTCCTTAGCTTTCCCTTGACTGTGACAGTCTCTCAGACTTTCCTTGTTTTTGATGACTTTAAGATTTTGAAGAAGTACTGGCCAAGCATTTTGTAGAATGCCCTTCGATTTGGACTTTTCTGATGTTTTTCTCATGATTAGACAGCATTATGGGTTTTTAAGAGGAAGACCATAGAGGTAAGATGTCTAGTTTTTTCTTATGATTGCACAAAATTATAACAAAAGAAAAAGGGGAATAAATTAGCATTAGCTTTTTAAATAACTCAAAAAAATTAACCTATTTTTGAAGTTGAGAGTATCTTACTGACTGTCTTTCTCCAAGAAATGCCATACTATTTTGTCCAAAATTCAGTATAGATCAAATTCAAGATATGGAAAATACAAATTGTAATAAAATAAGGGAGATTTTTTTTTTCTAAAACTCAATGGGAGAGGAAGTCTTTACCATATGCCTGTATAGAAAACTGTGATTAGGCTCATGTTATTTTATTTTTTAAAAGCTTACTTAGAATTAAGATACTTAATGGGTTATGTTTTTTAGTGGTGGGGGAATCAAAATTGCACAAAACTACGAGCAAATAGAGTCCTATGATTTTGAAAGAACTCAAATTTCCAAACCCTAAGTTGAAAATCACATACTAAAGTTACAGATCATCAAAAGTGAACCTCTGAAGACATAACCATGGGTCCTTTGATAGCAGAATGAAATATCCTTTGAAAAAAAACCCTTAGGTCAGTATTTTAAAAATAAAATTACATATTATGTTTCTGGTTAAAGATGGTAAAGTGAAGCCAGTTTTCACTATCTTCCATGAAATCATCCCAAATGAAGTAAATTGTGAAGCGGAAATAGAGAGAAAGAAAATATTTCCAAAGAAGCGATCACAACCTTCAGTCAATCACAAGTATTGAAGTACAGTCAATTCTCATTATTTGTGGTAGTTATATTCTATAAAGTCACCGCAAACACTGGATTAGTGAATACTGAACCATTACTCCTAGGGGAAATACAGGGTTAGACTCCTGTGAATTTCCAGTCACAATATTTTCATCATCTGATGAATATATAACCTTGTTTTATGTATGTTTCCATTTAAAGACACTATATATATATATATATATATTTGATTTTTTTTAAATTTCTTTTAATTTTAAATTGTCCTAAAATGGTAGGGCACCCAAGGAACAGTCAAAAGTAAGCTGTTTACAAGAGACATGTATAAAGCAAGAGTACAAAAAGTTTGAACATAAATGAATGTGAAAAAATAGGAAAATAAAGACAAAAGGAAGAGTTATCAACTAAAATAGACATTAAGTCATTATTATATTTACAATGGTTACTTCATACATAGTGAATATTTCAATTCTGAACTTGTATGGATCTACCAACATGGTTCATAATATTTAAGCAAAAAAATGTAAAAGAGTGACAAGGAGCCCTTAACAAAGAAACCAATATTTTAGAAGATTTTAACACAATTATTCCAAAAAGTATTAAATTAAACAGATAAAATATAATAAATACATAATCTTTAATAAAAAATGAAAGTAAATTAGAAACACATTTTGGGAAAATATGAAAAGATAATTAAAAATCTTCAAAAGATTTTCAAAACTAATTGGTCAAAAATATATTAGAATAAAGATAAATCTTATAACCAACCGATAACAAAAACACTCCAAATCAAATTTGAAAGTTGCAACTAGAGCTGAGAAATTATAGGTTTAAATGCTTACACTAGAAAACCAGTCAGGATGAAAACTAATGAGCTAATTATCACATTTAAGTGGTTATCAAGAAACAGTAGAAGAAATATAAAAAAAAACAAAAAAGACAAAGGGAATATATGGTGAACAATGTCACAAGTTAATTGTGTAAAAGACAAACATTTGATGCAACTCTAGTGAGATTTAGCAAGGGAAAAACAGCAAAGAAATAAACAATATTGAGATTTACTTTCAATGACAAAACCAGAGGAGCTGCACAAATTAAACAGATACTAAGTAAAAATATGCAAAACATTATGATAATAGGTCTTTGGAATTAGCCATCTGTAGAAAATCCACTTTCTTTCTGTTCAGTGGTGAATGGTGGTACCTTCATATCTAGCTCATGCACTTATCTAGTATTGCCCATGACTTAGTTTCATCCTGTCAATATTCATCCAGGAAAGTAAATACCAGTTCTCTGCTATAGTATTTTCTATAAAGATGTAGATTACTATAAATGCTATAAAGAACACCACTTACCTTGGCCACTAAATCTTTGCTCCTAAGCATCAACAACTCACAACAAGCTAAGTAAAGGGAAACATTCCAAAGTGGTGAGAAGGAAATAAAGTACTTCCTCTTGTAATGAAGACTAACTTGTTCTGTTTTATCCCTCCTGCTGAGAATATCTAGAAAAGTTGGAGAAATTATGAAACAGAAACAACCATTGGAAGACCTTGTTGATCAGCAAAGAGAAAGAGTAAACTCTGGAGACAATCCCAGATTTTGTGTTAAATTTCCCATTGAAACATTTACTAATATTTAAAGATGCAGCTAAGGGTCTGAGAAAGAGTGATTTCAGACTCCGAGGGATTTGTAAACAACAATGGAATTCAGGTCCTGCCAAAAGGAGGGGCTGGTGAAAACATCCAGAAAAGCTACAAGCTAGAGACAAAACCCTGCTGTGAAAGGAAGCCAACAAATACAGATCTTTAGGGGAAAGCCTCATTATCTAGATCCTCAAATTATTTCTACATTATCTAAAATGAAATGTGCAGTACTAAATAAAACATAACCATGCATAAAAGAAAAAACAGAAAAGAATTACACTCAATATTTTTGAGAGAATGAGTGAACAGGAAGATATATCTCTATCTCTATTTCTCTCTCTCCAGAAGGCAGCAAAAGGAGCACATGGAAGGCAATTACAGAAAAGAACATACGAGACATGTATATCAGCAACAAAATCCAGATAGGTAAATTCTGAAACATATGCTAGTAAAATGATTAAACTTAAAAGACAGAGAAAAGCTCCTGTGGACCTCCAGGTAAAAAGAATGTCACTTACAAAGGAAAAAAAATCAAGTTTAAATCTGACTTCTAGACAACAACACACAAAGTAAAGCAACAGAGAAGCAACATTTCCAAGGAATATAAGAAAATAAGATGAGAATCAAGGAGTTTATATGTTGCTAATGTGTCCTTCAAGTACAAGGCTAAAGAAAAACATCGTTATACATACACGCCAGACTCAGAGAGTTCTGTATTGTCCTTATAAACACTTCCAAATCTACTATATTCATGTAACTAGAGAATATAAGCTTCATAAACCCATTGATGACAGGAGATACTTCAGAAAGATGACTACTAGTGAACATTAAATGGATATAATGGTTGGTTTAGATCAAGGACGCACGCAATTGGAGGTAAGACCTGAAGACTCAAATATAAATGTTATTTGTTCCATCAAATAGATGTAATGGAATCTTAAAAATTGAGGAGAATTAAAATGTAGAATAAACACACTGTGTGCATTTAGATAATATGTGCGTAGGAAGGAATATCAGTTCAAGCTCACAAACCAAAGATATGACTAAATAAGGAAAAGAAAAATAATAGCATTACATTAGAATATTGGTTTAAGGTAACAACTAGGAAATATTCTAAACCTATGTAAGTCCAAAAAGAAAACCCAAATGAGGAGACCAGAGAGTGAAATACCACATATTAAACATAATATAGAGCAATCTAACAGAGCTGAATCTAATTTTATCAGCCATCCCAATAAAAGCAAATAGGCTTGCCTCACCTATTAAATGGAAATTATTTTCAGAGTAGCTCATAAGGCAAAAGCCAAGTCTATGCTGAAATGAAGAGATATAACTTTTAAAAGGTGATTCAGAAAGGCTAAATATAAAGGGATAAGAAAAAGAATGTCAGGAGACTAAAAAAAAAGGAGGAAGTGGTGTTTGTGATCTTGATATTTGGCAAGGCAGAATTCAGGTCAAAATAATCACATACCAAAAAAAAAAAAAAAAAGAACACAGTAGAATTCTAAAGTCAAATTCACAATATAGACATAATAGCTATGAATATCTATGCACTAAATAACATACCTACACACAGCAGAGATTATATGAGATACTAGGAATAATAGAAACACACCAAAAACATGAGTTCTTAACACACTACTTTCAAATCAAGACAAGTGAACTGAAAATCACTAGATACAAAAGACCTAAGCACACTAATTATTAAAGTCTAATGGAGTATACATAAAACTTTTCACTCCGATAATTGAGGATGCACATTTTTTCTCAAATGGATTTGGGACATTTATGAGATTAATTGGGTCAGAAAGAAAAGCTCAATGTGTATAAACAATATAAACAGTATACTTGGTTCACAATTCAATATGTAGAGTCAATATATTTTTAAAAAGACAATTCTATTTGGAAATTAAAAATTCAATACTGCATTTTAGATTTTATGGGATACAACTAAAGCAGTGATGGAATAGTCACACCCTTAAATATTCATATCAACATAAATGAAAAAGATGAAAACACATTAATTACATATCCCACTCAAAAAGCTAATAACAACAAAATAAACTCAAAGAGAGCAAAGGAAGGAAATAATAGGGCTTACAACAGAAATTAATGCATTAGAAACCAGAAAAGTAGTACTACTTATAAATGAATGTCTTATTTCTGTGAAAAGTTAATGAAACAGATATCCTCAGCTAAACTAACCTAGAAAAAAAGTACAATTCACAGTAACTTTGAAATAACGACTGAAACAGAGGACATCATTTGCAAAACTCTTTTCAAGTAAACTTGAAATTCTCCGTGAAATGGATGATTTATTAGGAAATATAATTTACCAAAATGTATCCCTATAGAAAAAAATTCCAAATTAATTTTCATGGAAGAAATAGAGAGGGTTATCAAAGAACTGCCCTCTAAAAAAAAAGGAGCAGGTTCAGTTGTTTTAAGAGGAATCCTCATACATCCTCAAAGAGCAGATGCTGCTAACTTTACCTAAACTCTTCCAGAGCATAGACAAAGAAGGAAAATGTATAATTAAAGAAATTTGGGGTTTTATTTATTTTTTATTGTGAGATAAATAAATTTAATAAATAAATTTTATTAATTTTAAAAATAATTTTAAAATTTTAAAAATAAATTTTATTTATTTTTTATTATTAAGAACACTTAACATGAGATCTACCCTCTTAAACTTTTATGTGTACAATACAGTATTGTTAACTGTTGTACATCAGATCTCTAAAACTTAATCATCTTGCATAACTGACACTTCATACCTTGTTGATTTTCTACTTTATATATAGTAGTGTGTATATGTTAATCCCAAACTCCTAATTTATCCCTCCCCCTCCCACATTTCCCCTTTGGTAACCATAAGTTTGTTTTCTATGTCTGTGAGTCTATTTCTGTTTTGTAAATAAGTTCATTTGTATCATTTTTTTTAGATTCCAAAAATCAGTGATATCATGATATTTGTCTTTCTCTGTCCATGTAAATAGTGCAGCTATGAACATTGGGGCGCATTTATCTTTTTGAGTTAGAGTTTTTGTCTTTTCCGGATATATGCCCAGGAGTGGGATTGCTGGATCATATGATAACTCTATTTTTAGTTTATTAAGGAACCTCCATACCTTTTTCCGTAGTGGCTGCATCATTTTACATTCCCACCAACAGTATAAGAGGGTTACCTTTTCTCCACACCTTAAGAGGGTAAATGTTATGTGTTCTCACCACACACACACACACACACACACACACACACACACACACACACACACACACACGAAGAAAATGGTAATTATGTGACGCGATAGATATGTTAATTAGCTTGCCTGCGGTGATAATTTCACAATGCATACGTATGTAAAAACATTAAGTTGTACACCTTAAGTGTATACATTTTTGTCAATTTTGCCACAATAAAGCTGAGGAAAAGAATATCTAGATACGTGGGAAAACTACAAGCAAAGCAGAAAAACTGCAATGCAAAATTTAGGGTAAATTTCTGCTTCTAGCCGTGATGGAATAATAGCGACCAAAATAATCATTTCACTTTAAACATCTAAAAAAATGGACAAAATACACAAAACAGAAGTTTTCAGAAATTGAGCAATTCACAGCACAGGACAGCAATTCCTGAGACAGGAAACCAATTAGGTGAGCCTTAGGATTGCCCCAGTTTACTGCGTAGAGTGAGTATCCAGGCTGCAGTTCACAGGAGCTTGAGGGGAGATACCTAAGAACCAGATAGGCTAGAGTTTGCAAGTTAGAGTACTAGTGAAGAAAGATCTGCACAGAAAGAAAATAACCACACAGAGAAAAAGCTCAAGAGAATTGCAGAGGGTTCCATGGGAGCCCTCAGCCGGACAGCTCAGTGCCTGAAAGGGAGGAAAGACCCACTGGAAAGAAGCAGACAAAAATATTACCAAAGCTTATCAAGGGCCAGGAGGAGTTTGTGTTCTTCAGCAATAAAGAGGAAAAGATCTTGAATATTAAAAATCTAGAATACTAAGAAGGGTATGTTCTTAGTAGTGTTTTAAGTTGGATGGTTGATTTTATATATATATATATATGTATATGTATCATAATATAGTATGTAATATATTATTGATATTATTGATTATATTGATACTATATCAGTTACACTGATATTGAAAATAATATCTATATCTAATATAGATATCCCATATAGTTATATATATAATATATATATCTCCTTTGTCCTTTTAAATACCCACTGATATTGAAAATAATATCTATATGTAATATAGATATCCTATATAGTTATATATTTTATATATATATATCTCCTTTGTCTTTTAAAAATTAAATGTGTTCATTTTTAGTTTATGGTTTTTATTAATGGAGATTTTTGTAACTGAATTTGACAGTAAGGACATGTGAATGCCATTTCATTAATCTAATGAAATAAGAAAGTCTGTAATTTCTTCTCCTAACCCTGTATTTCTTGGCAAATCAACAGACAAGGAAGGAAATCTTAGAAACAGCTGAAGTTGTAATTGTCCCAAATTATTTTTTTCAGTCTCTACCTTGTTAATTTTGGGGGAAAAACAATTCTATATTGGAAAAGATTTCCTTCGATCTGACCCTGCATCACCTGCCTGTAATGTCTCCTTCATATTCTGGCAGGGAAAAGAGATCAGTGGTGAAAACAACAGATGGGAGGACCTATTTTCTTGGTAATGATGCCTCTGTAATTCTGTGGGTTTGATTGAGGCTATCAGTCAACAGCTTCTAGATAATTTGCATTAAGGATATTTTAAATGTCTAGTTTATTCAATGTCAAATTTCTGTCTTTAATGCACAATTATGAAGGAATACTAGCTTTTGTCTTTTTTAAACTAAAAGCTGGATTTCACCTAGGTAGCACACCACACACCAGGGCTGCCATCATTCCAATAATGGAGCGTCACTCTAACCTTTGAGTCTGAGAGGGCAAAAACAATTTCTACTATATCCCTTTTCTCAGCCACTCTTCTTTTATCCTTCACATTTGGGTTGCTTGAGAAAGATAATAGTATTTCTTAGATTTTTCGCTTGAAAAATCAGGTATTGAAAGAAATATCTGTAACAATTCAAATTACAAATGCACCAAAACCTGGTTATACCCATTTCTTAAAAATCCACAAAGGGATTTTTTTTTTTATTAAAGAAAAAAATCCTGCTTTTGCCTGAAATATTTGAAAAAATATGCTAAAATAAAATACAACCAGAATGAGAGGATTACTTGTTCTGTGTTCAAAGATACTTCTCAATATTTACCGTAGTCTTTGTCACAAATGAGTTTGTAATTATTTGAGGAAGCAAAGTGGTATAGAAATCTGATAAAAGTATATTAAGAATGAGCAGATGAAAATATCTGAAAGAAAAAATATTTTTGCTTTATGCCCTTAAAAGAAGCATCATAAACAGAAAGTTACAAAAATCCCCACTAATAGAAGTGACCAACTAGAAAAATAAATGTATTTAATTTTAAAAGGACAAGGATAAAATATATTTCAAAATAAGAAAGTGGCACAGTTAACACAACCTATTTATAGAAATATGCAGTACAATATGTTGAAAAATCCCATTAGTACCGATAAATTTGGGGCAGACATTTAAAGCAGTGTGTATAGTTTTCCATTTTTATAACATACAGTTAAATGTCCCTTGTATTTAGTAAGTGATGAAAGGTATTTCAATTGATTTAAGAATAATGTTTAATTCTTTTCAATGAATTACGCACCCAAATAAAAAGTAATCTAGGGTATTCTGAGAAGAGATCATCATATATGAATTAAGTTCTGGAAAACAAAGAAGTAAACTTTAAAATCAGTTGAAAATTGCTTTGCCAGGATTTTGTGGGCTCATCTAAATATAGTAATGATTTCCTCATAATGTACTTCTCTCATTTTCCCCCTTTCTAGGACCACTTCATTATATAGTTTCTAAAAGAAATTATAATGTTTGATTTTTTAAAATGAAGGCAATATGTTCTTTGATATTTTCTTCTTGATTAAAAATGAATTAGCTAATCATGCATACTTCAACACCTTAAACTTACATGAAAATTAAAATTAAGTATGCAAGGTATGCAGGATATCCGTTTGGTAAGCAAAAAATATTTTTGTCCTGAAGTAAAATGACTTGTTGTTCAAGAATGAGAAAGAGGAAATGTAAAACAAAATTTGCATGGAAGGGGAAAGTTGTACAAAGTTTGCAGAAAAGGAATTTATTTGCCTTGGTCAAAGCTAGCTAAGATTTGATGGATTTATATATAAGATTTTTTTTAAAAAGAGCTTTAGTATAAAATATTGTACTGATACAAAACTAGAATTTGGTTTTCTCTCTGTTAAAACGACAAGTTTTTCTAGGATCATTGGTCTTCTCTTAATAAGCGGTTGTAAAGGGTACTTTCTGTACTTTCTAAATAATCTGCCTAGAAGGTAAAGATTTTATGTTTTATCAGAAATAACATCCTGCGCTTTGTGTTGACTTTATCATGCCCTTGATTATTTAAGAAAACAAAGTCTTCTCTTTTGAAAGAGTGAAGGTTTTATAAAATCATGTTACCTCCTATATTTACTTTTGAAAACTTTTATAGCCACTTTGGTTAAATGGGTAGCCAAATATGGCTTCTCAGTGACCCATGACTCTATTTAATCAAGTGCTCAAACCTGACAAACTTTGACATTCTGCATTCTAGAAAACAAATCCTAAATGATATCTTCTGGATCTCAAACTGTTTTTGAGAGTTCCCAGAGGACCCCTGGAAAATCACAAATGATCTTTCACCTTGTAAAAAGAGTGGGGCTAGAAATAATTAGGTTTATTTGATATGTTAGAGTTGCATAGGAAGTGTTATCAAATCAGAGGAGATGCTTAACATTTCCTAGTTTATATTTGTATGGGGAAGATGTTACTAACATAAATATTTCAGAAATTGTATGAAGTTCTTAGAGATTTGTCAATGTCCTTGCTGTCCATGATATGTCCTGGTACTGCTTTGCCTGATATTAGACTACAAGAGTATAGTGTTATTGGTCATTTTGTTGATCACAAAATAGGTTATTTTGATCACAAATTCAGTTATTTTTTCAAATGTTGTATAACACAGAAACAACCAAATTTCCTTGTCAATTGCATTTATTTTTATAATTAAGTCTCATCAGATATTTTTACTCTTTTGGCATCCACAGATAGTTTTCTGCTTTACTCTGAGGCTTCCCAGAAAGTCTGCCATCAGACTAGAATGCTAGTTTTCAACAAAAAAGATTGTCTATGATCTCTGTGGAGAGGACCATTCCAAGTACTCTGGAGCACAGACTTCTGATAGCCTTGCTTAAATATCTGAGGTCAAACCATTGTATTGAGTCAGGATTTGTAGAACTTTAGTAGAGAAGTTGATGAGTTCATGAAACTGCTCATTCTAGATGGAGCCGAACAAGAATTAATTGCATAGGACTGAATGAACTTATGCAGGATAATTGTCAGTTTTGTTTGGAATATTGATGTTATTCTATTTTCTGAAAAAAGGAACCCTTTTTACTTTAGCTAGAATTTATAACAATTTAGTAGCTTATAATTTTATAAACAGAGATGCAACATTCATTTTTTTCTCCTGGCCTGATCCTTGCAGAATTCAGAAACTCCTAATTGAACATTCTTATTTTCATGGCAAAATAATTGTTTTCATGGTTTTAATAAGAAACTGTTCTCCTCATCAACAGAACGTAATTGGAAACATTGGTTACATAACTAAGGCTTTGACTGGAATATCATATTTGAGAATCATGCTCATAGAATCAAATTTGAACAAACACTCCTGAAGAGCTAAAGTTGACTTTTTGAAACCAATGCTTACAAAGCCCTCTTGGGAAAGCCCGCCTGGCACCTAGCTTAGAGCATCCCCAGCCTTTCAGGTGAGTAAGGAAGTCTGCTTCCTCGCAGGCCCAGGAATATTAAGATATTTGAGGGACTTTGAGAAGAAAGGAATTTTACCCAAATCAATAGGTACTGCAAGTGAAATCTGGTGGTGAGTTCTCGGCTTGGCTTACTAGACTCAAGAGTATTTTAAAAGTCCACTATAGCATTCCTTATAAAAACTTCCAGCAAAGCGAGATTTAAAGGGCCTATTTAGTAACTTGCCATTCTTGCTGTACCTGTGTATATAATCAGACAAAACTAATGAGACAGACTTATTTAGTGACCAAGAATAACCTTTCTTGACATTATCCTTGATGAAAAAGTGTGTGACTGTAGAGAGAAATTTATATTTCAACTGTGAACTATAGCACACTGTTGTGGGTTATCATATTCTGGTCCTGTTCATTGTCTTTGAGCTATTTTGCAACTGCATGCTTTTATTATCTACCTGCATGTTGGACCTATCATCTTGCACATATTGTCAAACATATTATCTGGCTACCACTTTCCAAACGAACATTTCCAATTTTTCTCCCTCCCTCCAGACTTGGCATCACTGAGAACTGAAACCTGACTGGCGAGATCCCTATCGAAACTCTAGGTTGCTTTGAGGTTGGCCCTTTCTCCCAGGAGCTGAAGAAGCACTGAGAGTTAAAGCCCAATGACTTCATATACACAACAAAGGACATGTCCCTGCAACTGATCACACATGGGCTGGGTTTCTTCCTGTGAAAGTCACTGTCTGGGTCACTAAGCAAATCTGGAAAAATGTTCAGATCATGCAGGTGGTTACATAAGAGATAAGCAAGACTGGGCAACACCACCAAGAGCACTTATACCATACCTTCAAGAAACTCAAAAAGCAGTGCTATACGATCAGAACATTTCCACCCACCAATCTCTTGGGTGGTTTAATATACTAATGTTTAATGTAACGTGTTATATTAATATTTCTCTTTTTCATTTTAGGTATCCCTCTCTTAACATGCCTGACACTAAAACAAGTGACCTTTGCTAGCAGCCCTCAACAGATGGGTCAACTGATTTTTCAGAAACACTGCCAAGAGCAGTCCTCAGTACCCATGTTTACCTATGACAAGGCCAAACACAGACCCTCCAAATTCCAGTTTTTGTCTCGTAAATTAGCTAAATTGTTACTTCACTGAACAATAGAAACAAAGCATTGCCTCCTTTTCTCAACCCCCTGACTTTTGCCCCACCCCCGCTTCCTCCAGCCTGAGTTAGCATACAGCCCTCCTTAAAGGCTCCTCCAGGAAAGCAGGTTGGTCTCAGGCCAAGTCTGGAGGGAGAGAGAACACTGTCTGATCAAGCCATGCTTTCATTCTGCTTTCCAAACCCAGTTCTTTCTAGCCTTGCTTACACCTCTCTATAAAAGAAACCTATTTGCCTAACTCTTTGAGATCCTCTCAGATCTTATAGTCACAGCATCCTATTACAATAGTCCTTGTTCTCTTACTATAAAAATCCCTTCTTTCCTGCTTGCAATAATGTTTTTGAATAAAGTATCTCCTGAGTAAGGAAAAAATCCATTTTACCATATATGCATAGGTCTATTTCCGTACTCTATTCTGTCCCATTACACTATGTGTCTACCCTTTTACCAATAAAACACAATATTGATTACTGTAGCTTTACATTAATTTTTGAAATCAGGTTGCAAGAGTCTCCCAATTTTGTTCTTCTTCATTAAAAAAAATCAGTATGTCTAGGGTTTTTGTGTTTTCATATAAATTTTAGAATCATCTTGTTACATTCTATAAAAACACCTGTTGGAATTCTGAATAAGATTGCATTGAATCTTTAGATTAATTTGGGGAGAACTGACAACTTGACATATTGAGCCTTTCAGTATCTGAACACAAACAGAGCTCTCATACATTTTTTGGTGAAAATGTTAAACGATACAGCAACTTTGGAAAATAATCCGGCAGTTTTTGTATTTTTAAATACATACTTAGGGGAGACCTTCAAGATGGCAGAAGAGTAAGAAGTGGAGATCAACTTCCTCCACACAAATACATCAGAAATACACCTATATGTGGAACAACTCCTACAAAACACCTACTGAACGCTGGCAGAAGACCTCAGACCTCCCAAAAGGCCAGAAACTCCCCACGAACCGCGGTAGGGCAAAAGAAAAAACAGAGACAAAGAATAGGGACGGGACCAGCACCAGTGGGAGGGAGCTGTGAAGGAGGAAAGGTTTCCACACAGTAGGAAGCCCCTTCATGGGCAGAGACTGCGGGTGGCGGAGGGGGTAAGCTTCCGAGCCACGGAGGAGAGCGCAGCCACAGGGGTGCAGAGGGCAAAGCGGAGAGATTCCCGCACAGAGGATCGGTGCCGACCAGCACTCACCAGCCCGAGAGGCTTGTCTGCTCACCCACCAGGGCGGGCAGGGGCTGGGAGCTGAGGCTCGGGCTTTGGAGGTCGGATCCCAGGGAGAGGACTGTGGTTGGCTGCGTGAACACACCCTGAAGGGAGCTAGTGCACCACAGCTAGCCGGAGGGAGTCCGGGAAAAAGTCTGGGGCTGCCGAAGAGGCAAGAGACCATTGTTTTGGGGTGCATGAGGAGAGGGGATTCAGAGCACCGCCTAAATGAGGTCCAGAGACAGGCGCAAGCCGCGGTTATCAGCGCAGACCCCAGAAACGGGCATGAGATGCTAAGGCTGCTGCTGCCACCACCAAGAAGCCTGTGTGCGAGCACAGGTCACTCTCCACACCTCCCGTCCCGGGAGCCTGTGCAGCCCGCCACTGCCAGGGTCCCGTGATCCAGGGACAACTTCCCCGGAGAATGCACGGCACGCCTCAGGCTGGTGCAACATCACGTGGGCCTCTGCCGCCGCAGGCCCGCCCCACACTCCGTACCCCTCCCTCCCTACGGCCTGAGTGAGCCAGAGCCCCCGAATCAGCGGCTCCTTTAACCCCGTCCTGTCTGAGAGAAGAATAGACGCCCTCAGGCGACCTACACACAGAGGCGGGGCCAAATCAAAAGCTGAACCCCGGGAGCCGTGCGAACAAAGAAGAGAAAGGGAAATTTCTCCCAGCAGCCTCAGGAGCAGCAGATTAAATCTCCACAATCAACCTGATGTACCCTGCATCTCCGAAATACCTGAAGAGACAACGAATCATCCCAAATTGAGGAGGTGGCCTTGGGGAGCAACGATATACACATTTTTTTCCGCTCTCTCTTTTTGTGAGTGTCTATGTGTATGTTTCTTTGTGTGATTTTGTCTGTATAGCTTTGCTTTTACCATTTGTCCTAGGGCTCTGTCTGTCCGTATTCTTTTGTTTTTTGTTTTTTTTAGTATAGTTTTAGTGCTTGTCATCATTGGTGGACTTGTTTTTTGGTTTGGTTGCTCTCTTCTTTCTTTTTTTTCCTATTTTTATTACTTTTTAATTTTAATTTTTAAAATTTTATTATTAATTTTTTTTGCGGTATGCAGGCCTCTCACTTTTGTGGCCTCTCCAGTTGTGGAGCACAGGCTCCAGACGCACAGCCTCAGTGGCCATGGCTCACGGGCCTAGCCGCTCCGTGGCAAGTGGGATCTTCCCGGACCGGGGCAAGAAACTGTGTCCCCTGCATCGGCACGCAGACTCTCAACCACTGCACCACCAGGGAAGCCCGATTAATTTTTAATAATTATTTTTTATTTTTCATTTTAACAACTTAATTTTATTTTATTTATTTATTTTCTTTCTTTCTTTCTTCCTTTCTCCCTTTTCTTCTGAGCCGTGTGTCAGACAGGTTCTTGGTGCTCCAGCCGGGTGTCAGGCCTGTGCCTCTGAGGTGGGAGAGCCGAGTTCAAGACATTGGTCCACCACAGACCTCCCAGCTCCACGTGATATCAAACGGCGAAAGCTCTCCCAGAGATCTCCATCTCAACGCTAAGACCAAGCTCCACTCAACGACCAGCAAGCTACAGTGCTGGACAACGTATGACAAACAACTAGCAAGACAGGAATGCAACACCACCCATTAGCAGAGAGGCTGCCTAAAATCATAGTAACGTCACAGACACCCCAAAACACACCGCTGGATGCCAACCTGCCAACCAGAAAGAAAAGATCCAGCCTCATCCACCAGAACACAGGCAGTAGTCCCCTCTACCACACAACCCACTGAACCAACCTCAGCCACTGGAGACAGACACTAAAAACAATGGGAACTACGAACCTGCAGACTGCGAAAAGGAGACCCCAAACACAGTAAGTTAAGCAAAATGAGAAGACAGAGAAACACACAGCAGATGAAGGAGCAAGATAAAAACTCACCAGACCAAACAAATGAAGAGGAAATAGGCAGTCTACCTGAAAAAGAATTCAGAGTAATGAGAGTAAAGATGATCCAAAATCTTGGAAACATAATGGAGAAAATACAAGAAATGTATAACAAGGACCTAGAAGAACTAAATAGCAAACAAAGAATGAAGAACAACACAATAAATGAAATTAAAAATTCTCTCGAAGGAATCAATAGCAGAATAAAAGGTAGAGAAACGATAAGTGACCAGGAAGATAAAATAGTGGAAATAACTACTGCAGAGCAGAATAAGGAAAAAAGGATGAAAAGAATTGAGGACAGTCTCAGAGACATCTGGGACAACATTAAATGCACCAACATTCGAATTGTAGGGGTCCCAGAAGAAGAAGAGAAAAAGAAAGGGACTGAGAAAATATTTGAAGAGATTATAGTTGAAAATTTCCCTAATACGGGAAAGGAAATAGTCAAGTGCAGGAAGCACAGAGAGTCTCATACAGGATAAAACCAATGAGAAACACGCTAAGACACATATTACTCAAACTATCAAAAATTAAATACAAAGAAAAAATATTAAAAGCAGCAAGGGAAAAATAACATACAAGGGAATCCCCATGAGGTTAACAGCTCATCTTTCAGCAGAAACTCTGCAAGCCAGAAGGGAGTGGCAGGACATATTTAAAGTGATGAAAGCGAAAAACCTACAACCAAGGTTACTCTACCAGCAAGGATCTCATTCAGATTTGACGGAGAAATTAAAACGTTTACAGACAAGCAATAACTAAGGGAATTCAGCACTACCAAACCAACTCTACAACAAATGCTAAAGGAACTTCTCTAAGTGGGAAACACAAGACAAGGAAAAGACCTACAATAAGAAACCCAAAACAATTAAGAAAATGGTCATAGGAACATACATATCGATAATTACCTTAAATGTAAATGGATTAAATGCTCCAACCAAAAGACACAGACTGGCCGAAAGGATACAAAAACAAGAGCCACATATATGCTGTCTACAAGAGACCCACTTCAGACCTAGGGACACATACAGACTGAAAGTGAGGGGATGGAAAAAGATATTCCATACAAATGGAAATCAAAAGAAATCTGGAGTAGCAATTCTCATATCAGACAAAATAGACTGTAAAACAAAGACTATTACACGAGACAAAGAAGGACACTACATAATGATCAAGGGATCAATCCAAGAAGAAGATATAACAATTGTAAATATTTATGCACCCTACATAGGAGCACCTCAATACATAAGGCAAATACTAACAGCCATAAAAGGGGAAATCGACAGTAACACAATCATAGTAGGGGACTTTATCACCCTACTTGCACCAATGGACAGATCATCCAAAATGGAAATAAATAAGGAAACACAACCTTTAAATGATACATTAAACAAGATGGACTTAATTGATATTTATAGGACATTCCATCCAAAAACAACAGAATACACTTTCTTCCCAAGGGCTCATGGAACACTCTCCACAATAGATCATGTCTTGGGTCACAAATAAAGCCTTGGTAAATTTAAGAAAGCTGAAATTGTATCAAGTATCTTTTCTGACCACAATGCTATGAGATTAGATACCAATTACAGGAAAAAACCTACAAAAAATACAAACACATGGAGGCTAAAAATACACTACTTAATAACCAAAAGATCACTGAAGAAAGCAGAGGAAATCAAAAACTACCTAGAAACAAATGACAAAGAAAACACGATGACCCAAAACCTATGGGACGACAGCAAAAGCAGTTCTAAGAGGGAAATTTATAGCAATACAATCCTACCTCAAGAAACAAGAGAAATCTCAAAAAAACAACCTAACCTTACACCTAAAGCAATTAGAGAAAGAAGAACCAAAAACCCCAAAGTTAGCAGAAGGAAAGAAATCATAAAGATCAGAGCAGAAATAAATGAAAAAGAAATGAAGAAAACAATAGCAAAGATCAAGAAAACTAAAAGCTTGTTCTTTGAGCAGATAAACAAAATTGTTAAACCATTAGCCACACTCATCAAGAAAAAAAGGGAGAAGACTCAAATCAACAGAATTAGAAATGAAAAAGGAGAAGTAACAACAGACAATGCAGAAATACAAAGGATCATGAGAGATTACTGCAAGCAACTATATGCCAATAAAATGGACAACCTGGAAGAAATGGACAAATTCTTAGAAGACCACAACCTTCTGAGACTGAACCAGGAAGGAGTAGAAAATATAAACAGACCAGTCACAAGCACTGAAATTGAGACTGTGATTAAAAATCTTCCAACAACAAAAGCCCAAGACCAGATGGCATCACAGGTGAATTTTATCAAACATTATGAGAAGAGCTAACACCTGTCCTTCTCAAACTCTTCCAAAATATAGCAGAGGGAGGAACACTCCCAAACTCATTCTACTAGGCCACCATCACCCTGATACCAAAACCAGACAACGATGTCACAAAGAAAGAAAACTACAGGCCAATACCACTGATGAACATAGATGCAAAACCTCAGCAAAATACTAGCAAACAGAATTCACAGCACGTTAAAAGGATCATACAGTATGATCAAGTGGGGTTTATACCAGGAATGCAAGGATTCTTCAATATATGCAAATCAATCGATGTGATACACCATATTAACAAACTGAAGGATAAAAACCATATGATCACCTCAATAGATGTAGAAAAAGCTTTTGACAAAATTCAATACCCATTTATGATAAAAACTCTCCAAAAAGTAGGCATAATGGGAACTCACCTCAGTTTAATAAAGGCCATATATGACAAACCCATAGCCAACATCATTCTCAATGGTGAAAAACTGAAACCATTTCCACTAAGATCAGGGACAAGACAAGGTTGCCCACACTCACCACTATTATTCAATATAGTTTTGGAAGTTTTAGCCACAGCAATCAGAGGCGAAAAAGAAATAACAGGAAACAAAATCAGAAAAGAAGAAGTAAAGCTGTCATTGTTTGCAGATGATGTGATACTAAACATAGAGAATTCTAAAGACACTACCAGAAAACTACTAGAGCTAATGAATGAATTTGGTAAAATAGCAGGATACAAAATTAATGCACAGAAATCTCTTGCATTCCTATACACTAATGATGAAAATCTGAAAGAGAAGTTAAGGAAACACTTCCAATTACCATTGCAACAAAAAGAATAAAATACCTAGGAATAAACCTACCTAAGGAGACAAAAGACCTGTATGCAGAAAACTATAAGACACTGATGGAAGTAATTAAAGATGATACCAACAGACGGAGAGATATACCTTCTTCTTGGATTGGAAGAATCAACATTGTGAAAATGACTTTACCTCCCAAAGCAATCTACAGATTCAATGCAATCCCTATCAAACTACCAATGGCATTTTTCACAGAACTAGAACAAACAATTTCACAAATTGTATGGAAACACAAAAGACCCCGAATAGCCAAAGCAATCTTGAGAACGAAAAACAGAGCTGGAGGAATCAGGCTCCCTAACTTCAGACTATACTACAAAGCTACAGTAACCAAGACAGTATGGTACTGGCACAAAAACACAAATATAGATCAATGGAACAGGATAGAAAGCCCAGGGATAAACCCATGCACATATGGTCACCTTAGTTTTGATAAAGGAGGCAAGAATATACAATGGAGAAAAGACAACCTCTTCAATAAGTGGTGCTGGGATAACTGGACAGCTATTAGACATCTATTACAGAAATTAGAACACTCCCTAACACCATACACAAAAATATGCTCAAAATAGATTACAGACCTAAATGTAAGACCAGACATTATCAAACTCTTAGAGGAAAACATAGGCAGAACACTCTATGACATAAATCACAGCAAGATCCTTTTTGACCCACCTCCTAGAGAAATGGAAATAAAAACAAAAATAAACAAATGGGACCTAATGAAACTTAAAAGCATTTGCACAGGAAAGGAAACCATACACAAGACGAAAAGACAACGCTCAGAATGGGAGAAAATATTTGCAAACGAAGCAACTGACAAAGGATTAATCTCCAAAATTTACAAGCAGCTCATGCAGCTCAATATCAAACAACAAACAACCCAATCCAAAAATGGGCAGAAGATCTAAACAGACATTTCTCCAAAGAAGATATACAGATTGCCAATAAACACATGAAAGGATGCTCAACATCATTAATCACTAGAAAAATGCAAATCAAAACTACAATGAGATATCATCTCACAGCAGTCAGAATGGCCATCATCAAACAATCTACAAACAATAAATGCTGGAGAGGTTGTTGAGAAAAGGGAACCCTCTTGCATTGTTGGTGGGAATGTAAATTGGTACAGCCACTATGGAGAACAGTATGGAGGTTCCGTAAAAAACTAAAAATACAATTACCATTTGACCCAGCAATCCCACTACCGGGCATGTACCCTGAGAAAACCATAATTCAAAAAGAGTCACGTACCACAATGTTCATTGCAGCTGTATTTACAATAGCCAGGACGTGGAAGCAACCTAAGTGTCCATCAACAGATGAATGGATAAAGAAGAGGTGGCACATATATACAATGGAATATTAGCCATAGAAAGAAAGGAAATTTAGTTATTTGTAGTGAGCTGGATGGACCTAGAGTCTGTCATACAGAGTGAAGTAAGTCAGAAAGAGAAAAACAAATACCGTATGCTAACACACATATATGGAATCTAAAAAACAAACAAAAAAATGGTCATGAAGAACCCAGGGGCACGACAGGAATAAAGATGCAGACATACTGGAGAATGGACTTGAGGATACGGGGAGGGGGAAGGGCAAGCTGAGACAAAGTGAGAGAGTAGCATGGACTTATATATACTACCAAATGTAAAATAGCTAGCTAGTGGGAAGCAGCCGCATAGTACAGGGAAATCAGCTCGGTGCTTTGTGATCACCTAGAGGGGTGGGATAGGGAGGGTGGGAGGGAGACGCAAGTGGGAGGGGATATGGGGATATATGCACATGTATAGTTGATTCACTTTGTTATAAAGCAGAAACTATCACACCATTGTAAAGCAATTATACTCCAATAAAGATGTTAAAAAAAAACAGATGGAATTGGGAAATATATACAAGTAGAAATCACACATACAGTACCTCTGCTGCCCCTAACTATATTGTGGAAGTGTAGACTACAGATTCCTAAAGCCAATCTAAGGACAAAAGAAAAGAAACGTGAACAAACATCCTTAGGGTAACTTTAAGTTAGTCAGTTAAGTCTTTTTCTAGTGCTCCCTGTTGCATAGTCAGAGTCTTGGGAGACAAGAATCAAAATTTCAGAATTATTTATTAGACGAATAAGAAAAGAAGGTAGAGAAATAGCGAGGGAGAAATAGAACACCTTCAGGCTAATGTTAGTCAGAGCTACTGTCTTTAGTAAGGTGGGAGAAAAGTTTAAAAATGTTTTAAAATTATGTCTTCTGCATATAATCCATGGCATTTTTTGAAAAGCCTTCAAAGATATTTCAAACGTCTCCACTTATTATCATCTTGGAATAAACATGGCTGAAAACAAGAACAAAAAACAAAAAAATAAATACATACTTACCATATTGTCCACCCATTCTACATGTAAGTATGTATCCAAGAGAAATAAACACATATTTATACACAAAAAGTGTAAGTGCTTCATTCACAATGGACAAAAGCTGGAAACAACACACATGTTCATCAGTGGGTGAATGGATAAACAAACTGTGATATACACATATAATGAAAGACTACTCAGCAACAAAAAGGAACAATATCCACTGATATATGCAAAAACTTGCTAAGTGAAAGACACAAGACCCAAAGTCCTACAAACTGCACAATTCAATTTATATGACCTTCTGAAAAAGATAAAACTAGAGACAGAAATAAAATTAGTAATTTCCAGGGATGGGAGTAGAAGGGAGGGACTGACTACAAAGGAGCATATAAATACTTTTTCAGGTGATAGGCATATGTTTATATCTTGATTTTGGTGATAATTACATGATTATATAAGACAGACAAATTTCATTTAACTACGTACCTAAAAAAAGGGTGAATTTTATTATACATAAATTATACCTCAATAAATGAAAAAAAGTAACAGAAAAGAGGGCAAAATTCATTAGAGGTTGTTTTTCATATTCTTTTACTGTGCAATATTTGCTTGATTTTGTTGCCAGTTTTATGCGGGCTTTCTAAGATATATTTGTTGTATCTTACTGTCTGCCTTTTTCCTTTCACTGTTCTAGGTAATTCTTTTTTTTTTTTTTCCTGAAGTTGTAGAAATATTGTTTGTAATGCAAACTCTGACTCCTTAAGAAAATGTTTTAAATTATTGCATGCTAATTTACACAGTTTTTAAAATAATAATAATATAGTGCTCCTCTGGAAAGATTGATTATGTCAAAAAGAGAGAATAAACAAGGTAAAAAATAAAAAAATTTAAAAAAACATAGAGAAGAAAACATAAAAAGGGAAGTAATCACAGCAATAGCAGGTATTTTAAAATTTATAATACGGTATTTTGAATAATATGCCAGTAGAAAGGTAAACTTAGGAAAAGTGGAAAATATTTTATAAAATTAATATTTATTGTACAATTGTGATTTAAGAGAAAAAGTAGAAACTTGATCAGTTTTTAAAATTGAATACATTTTACCATTGATCCAAAACATACTACCCAAACTACCTCTAAGTCCTCCTGTCCCAGAGAATTAGAAAGGCTTGTTTTAAGAGTAAATAAGGATTATTTAGTGTACAATCTCAATAAGTCAAACATTTTGCTTTGTAAGGTCATAAATTCATGCCTATATTTCTAGCTTTGGCTCGATTGTTCCTGTACATCATTTCATGGACTGCATACAAATAAGTTAAATTTTTTTCATCAAAAGCAAAAAACCCTACAAACCTTTATATTTTATTTAGTCTGTTTGACACAATATGTTTATTACATTTACATCTTTTATCTGCTATATTTGGAATTTGTCTTTCCATATTATTTTTATACTTCCTTACTATGTATTTGTGGTATGAGATTTAGGCAATACACAGGGTAAATTTGTAACCTAGAACATTTCACTTTTTTTTTTTGTTTTTTTGCGGTACGCGGGCCTCTCACTGTTGTGGCCTCTCCCGTTGCGGAGCACAGGCTCCAGACACGCAGGCTCAGAGGCCATGGCTCACGGGCCCAGACGCTCCGTGGCATGTGGGATCTTCCCGGACTGGGGCACGAACCCGTGTCCCCTGCATCGGCAGGCGGACTCTCAACCACTGCACCACCAGGGAAGCCCCACATTTCACTTTTTGTTTTAATCTGCAGGAATTTCAGAACCAATTTTGCAGTCCATCTTGAGTATCGCAAGGACGTTACAATGTGTATTTTTCTAGAGTAACATTATATCTATTTTCATAGTATTTATATATTTCCCCATCTTTCTTAATATTATATATAATTAATATAATACATAGTATATGTATCATCTTTATTATTGCAAGCCATCACACACAGCAGTCCCACTACTGGGCACATACCCAGAGAAAACCATAATTCAAAAAGACATATGCACCCCAATGTTTATTGCAGCACTATTTACAATAGGCAGGACATGGAAACAACTTAAATGTCCATCAACAGAGGAATGGATAAAGGAGATGTGGTACATATATACAAGGGAATATTACTCAACCATAAAAAGGAACGAAATTGGGTCATTTGTAGAGATGTGGATGGACCTAGAGACTGTCATACAGAGTGAAGTAAGTCAGAAAGAGAAAAACAAATATCATGTATTAACACATATATGTGGACTCTAGAAAAATAGTACAGAGGAACATGTTTGCAAAGCAGAAACAGAGACACAGATGTAGAGAACAAAGGTATGGATGCCAAGGGGGAAAAGGGGTGGTGGGATGAATTGGGAGAGTGTGATCGACATATAAACACTACTGATACTATGTATAAAATAGATAACTAATGAGAACCTACTGTATAGCACAGGCAACTCAATGCTCTGTGGCGACCTAAATGGGAAGGAAATCCAAAAAAGAGGGGATATATGTATACATATAGCTGATTCACTTTGCTGGAGAGTAGAAACTAACACAACACTGTAAAGCAACTATACTCCAATAAATTTTTTTTTAAGTAGCATTAAAATGAAAAACTAAAAGAGAAGTATGTATAAAATGAAGCCCAAACACAGAAACCCAGATTTAGCAGAAACTTCCAAAGAAAGAAATCTAAAAATAAACCCATATATATATATATATATATATATGAAAAAAATTGGACTAAATTTTTAACCTACTAAGCCTGGAACCTTAGTACATCACCTGAGGTTGTTTTTTTTAATTAACAAATATTTTCCAAATTATTTTTATTTTCTTTACTCTTACTAAAAAAACTTTTATCATCCATTGCTCAACAGTTAGTATAAAATGATGAAGACTCTGTCTCTGTGATTCTTGTGTATATTTTAAAAAAATATAAGTATCAAAATTCCACTTAGACATTATATATGTGCATATGTTTCTGCAAATGTGCATTTTTATATGAGCTATTTTCACAGAGTAGAGATGGCATCTTTTTTTATAGTCTTATGACATTATGGCTTAGGTTTTTGGCTCTAAATGTCCGTTTTTATACTATTAAATTTGAGTATATGCAATTCAGTGAAATCATCTCAATTACTTGATATTTCTTTATTTTTAAAGGAAAATGCTCATACCAATTACTAACTACATACAGTAGGCTGCTAAGAAAAATCTAAAAGCTTTGTTCCTTCTTTCCTTGATTTATGTAGTATTATTCTTTTAACCACATCAAATTATTTCAGTGATGTCTTTGGCAGAGTGTTTTACTAAATAACACATGATTCACAGTGATGGAATGGATGCTCCAAGAGTGACTGTACTCTGATGTGTTTGCTGATTAAGGATGCTTGACAAATCATGTCTCGGCTGTGGTGCAACCCACAGGCATATCTGTTGTGAGAAGCAAATGACAACATCTCTGATGGTAAAAAGGCAGCATGGTGCCTATATTTCCCCGACAGCAAAACTCATCGCTAACTTTCAGAGGTCACAGAAAATGACATCCCAATTCAGCATATACAAACTCTCAGCTTTCCCAGGGCAGAATTCACAGCAAATATGTCAATATATGAAGCACAATGCAGTAACATAAAAAACTGCTATTGGGCTCTGGAAAATTATATGTTATCTCCAGCTGTTAATTGTAGGTCTGGTGCCTTTTGTTTTAATTCCAGAGATGTACAGAAGTAGAACCCTTTATTAAGCTCATCCAGTATCAATCTATGAACATTGCAATTATATGTTGTTTGTTTGTAGGAAGTCAGGTTGAACTAAGTAAGGAACATTCACCAGTAATGTATCACTGGATATAAAAAGAGTTGCATGCCAAAAGCATGATCCCCTGTGCTGCATGGATTATTTTCCTTATTTTATTTCTCCACTAAATAAGCAATTGCCTCAATTATGTCCTAAAGAAGAATAAACTTTTGATATGATTAAAGTCTTAGCCGACTACTATTTTGTGATTGGAAAACTCCTTCCACTATTTTTTTTCCCCTAAGATATAAGAAATAATTCAAGTTTGCTCATTTGAGTGCCTTAAAGCACATTTTAACTTAAAGCTTTTTAATTTCCATTGGCCATTCAAGGTCTAACTCACTAAGAAGCAAAATGAGTAACTTCAACTTTGCTTCCAAAATACATAGAAATACTTTTGAGAGTCAAGGCAGAGCCCACATTTTCCCTCCCACATGTTGTCTTTATCATCTGCCCAAACATTAGCCTTTTTAATGTGAAAACCTGTAGTAGTTTAAAATGTAAACATCAGTAGCTATGGAATTGTCTTGTCCAGGTAAAAAAAAAAAAAGCACAACATTAATGTTACTGTGTTTATAGATTTAAAGGATCAATGAAAATACTTGCCAGAGAAGTAAAATGAATACAGTATGGCTCACTGAATACATTAACTCAATAAAAGTCTTTTCGAATTATTTTCACAAATTTTATGCAAAGATGGAATTTGTCAAAATAAAATTATCTTAAAAATAAAGTCGCAAGGTAGTGTCTACAAAGGGGTAGTTCATCAAGTCGATATAACAGTATCGCAAGCTCTATCAGTTGTGTTATATTGTAACTGCTTACTCCTGTTTATGACACATTTATTGAATGCTATACATTTCATATATGTTTGGGGACTTATTTGTAAGCCTTATCAGTTTAATTTTTCATATTTCTCAATTATTGGAGTAATGTCCATGTTTCATGGATGTTAGTAAAGATGATAGGAATACATTTTCCTAGGATTTGGATTTTTAATATCTATATAAGATGATATGCAGGCATACTGTGAAAGAAGTTTCATGTATGAAATGAAATGTGCTTTCAGTTTGATCATTAACAGGGAAATCAGTCAAGCTGAGGAGGGTATATATAAACGGGATCTAAGCTTGCTGTGCAATGAGGCAGATGATTATACTAACACAAGCTGAAGACAAAACCTAGTTTACTACATCCATATTTTTCCACTGGGGAACTGTGAGAGATAGGATCTTACAAACATTATATTATGAGAAGAATGAATCCTCAAGAGAGAAGATAGTTTATAGGCCTTCAAAATTAGCAAATTAGGGGCTTCCCTGGTGGACCAGTGGTTGAGAATCTGCCTGCCAATGCAGGGGACACGGGTTCGAGCCCTGTTCTGGGAAGATCCCACATGCCACGGAGCAACTAGGCCCGTGAGCCACAACTACTGAGCCTGCGCGTCTGGAGCCTGTGCTCTGCAACAAGAGGGGCCGTGCACCGGCCCGCGCACCGCGATGAAGAGTGGCCCCCGCTCGCCGCAACTAGAGAAAGCCCTCGCACAGAAATGAAGACCCAACACAGCCAAAAATAAATAAATTAAAAAAAAAAAAATTAGCAAATTAAATTGTCTTTTGGAACCTGTACCTGTATTTCCAATACACTATTTTTAAAGCACAATTTTGATCACTGTTCTCAGTTTTCTTACCTGGTACTTTCTTCACTGGATCTGCAGTTCAGCAGCTCCACAAACAAGCCTTCTCTGGTCTCTTTAAATGACAATAAGGCTGAGTCTTCTTATTTTCATCATTCTTCATTTTTTGCCTATGAAAACAGACACAGGACATTTGACCAGATTCTGGATGGAAGCTGATTTTTATAATTACTGGGATTTTCACCATCTGGGTCTTTTCTGAATAAAAGGGATAGAGTTCAAGTCACAGAAAAGTTGACTTAGGACCTTATAGCATAGCATACAAAGACTATTAAAATACCTGATGAGGTTTAATCTAAAGCAAGATAAAAAGTCAGGAATTAATTACTCTGTGCAGATAAGACAAAAATGCCAAAAGGATATAAAACTACATTTACTTTTTATTTTAGCAAAAGACAGAAAATAGAGTATTTTCAATATCAATCAGTTAGATTTGATCAGCATAACCAAAAGAGTTCTTAATAATCTGAACTGCTTAGAAATAAGATGAGCTCTATAATAAGTTCAACATTACTAGAATTGTTCTACTGGAAATTATGTATCTCACCCCCAGGGGTATTACTGTACATGTGATTTCTGTTTGGAAATGGAACATGAACCCCTTCTACAGTTAGGATTCTACAATAACATTCATCCATACATTCATTCATGGAACAAAGATTTCTTAAGCACATCTAATGGGCCAGATGCTGTGATAGGCTTTGAGGAGGCAGTAGTGGGCAAGACATTTTATCTACTTTTCAAGGGCTTAGATCTGGGGAGAGAGAGAAGCAAAGAGAGAATCCCAGAAGACTGTGAGAACCATGATGCAAGTAAGTACTAAAGAGTAGGAAAGTACATGAGAATCTTTTCAACCCAGTTTGAATAAAGGCTCCACAGTGTAAGACTGCACAACCCATTTGGGAAAACACAAAAACAAACAAAACAACATTGCTCATGCACAGAACAAGGGCCAAGCTATAAGAAAACACAGATGAGTAGAGTTGTCTCTTGGTAGAGCTGTTAGTAAAATTATATATGACTTAAATCTTGACTTAAATAATAGAGAAAAATCATTAAAATGTTTTATAGCAAATAAATAACTTCAAACACCAGGGGGCACTGAGTATCAGCAATTTTGCAATATATAAACATTTAAGTGGCACTAAATGATCTCATTTTTTTTTAATTAATTAATTAATTTATGGCTGTGTTGGGTCTTCGTTTCTGTGAGAGGGCTTTCTCTAGTTGCGGCAAGTGGGGGCCACTCTTTATCGCGGTGCACGGGCCTCTCACTATCGCGGCCTCTCTTGTTGCGGAGCACAGGCTCCAGACGCGCAGGCTCAGTAATTGTGGCTCACGGGCCTAGTTGCTCTGCGGCATGTGGGATCTTCCCAGACCAGGGCTCGAACCCGTGTCCCCTGCATTGGCAAGCAGATTCTCAACTGCACCACCAGGGAAGCCCAGATCTCGTTTTTTATTTACAGCATTTACATAAAATTTCAGTGTGAGCGATTGCTCTGTTAAGTTTAGTGGTAGACCTGAATTTCACACATATTTCTGCTGTTCACAATTAGTACTTCCATCACGTAATTCACTTTGGTTTATAATGTTGGAAAAAGGAGATAGAATGAAGACATGAAATGGAAAATAAAATTAAAATTTGAGAAGTATTTTAAAAGTGAACATCATCAGTGTAAAATAAGATTTTTATTCTCTGGGTTTGCACAGAGTAATGAAAAATAGCTAGACAAGCAATAGATAATATGCTGTCAATTTCTGTTATCAAAAACGTTGGGGTAGAAGGTTCAAGAGGTTCATAGAAGTGTGAGTGTTGTGAGTGGGGTCAACGGTCAGCTTTGTGAAGACTTAGTCTCCCCCACGGATGATATAAATTGGAACACTGGGGAGATGTTCACACTAGAAATAGCTCCTCTACAGTATTTCACATTGTTTGAAAAGTCATCATGAGAAATGAATTTATTTCCATATGTAAGTGTTTTCAATCATCAGACATCATCCACAAGAGAAAATATCTGTGGAAACAGGAACATCTTTTTGTTTTGGCCACACCACATGGCTGGTGGGATCTTAGTTCCCCGACTAGGGATCGAACCCAGGTCCACTGGCCGTGAAAGCCCAAGTCTTTTTTTTTTTTTCCCCATACCTTTTAAAAAAAATTAATTTATTAATTTATTTTTGGCTGTGTTGGGTCTTCATTGCTGCACGCGGGCTTTCTCTAGTTGCAGCGAGCAGGGGCTACTCTGTTGCGGTGCGCGAGCTTCTCATTGCAGTGGCTTCTCTTGTTGTGGAGCATGGGCTCTAGGCGCACAGGCTTCAGTGGTTGTGGCACGTGGGCTTCAGTAGTTGTGGCACACGGGTTCAGTATTTGTGGCTCCAGGCCCAAGAGTGCAGTCTCAGTAGTTGTGGCGCACGGGCTTAGTTGCTCCGCAGCATGTGGGATCTTCCCAGAACAGGGCTTGAACCCATGTCCCCTGCATTGGCAGGCGGATTCTTTTTTTTTTTTTTAATTTTAACATCTTTATTGGAGTATAATTGCTTTACAGCAGGCAGATTCTTAACCACTGCGCCACCAGGGAAGCCCAAAAGGCTGAGTTTTAATCACTGGACCGCCAGGGAATTCCCAGAAACACCTTATGCTACTTAGAATCGTTGTCTATAGTCTAGTGGTTAGGGGAGGTGCAGAAGGAGAAGATGGGCTGGGAAGAAATAGGTTCAAAGGACTGTGGTAGGGGCAAGAGGATTCTATTTATTTAATACCTAATACTTAATACATACCAGAATCTTCTAAGTTGGCAGTGTTGCCTTTGTGCTACAAATGAAGAAACTGAAGTTTAAAAAAGTTATATAAATTGTCCAAATTCACAGAGCTAACGATGGTCCAAGGTGACATTCAGATCTATCTTTTTGCTGGCAAATACCATAGCTTTTCAACATGCCAGGCTTAGTAGGAATAATACATTGGTATCTGCCCAGATCACATTCCTGGTTTAACTCATTTGTCCCACATGCTCCAAGGATCCCTAATTCCATAGCCAACCGAGATTACGTGTTCCTTGCTGGAATGTCTGGGCCACAGTGCTGCAGTTGAGTTGAATCATGACATAACCTCCTTGAAAGTTAAAAAAAAAAAAAAAAAAACGGGCTCTTACTTTTCCGGACCTGTGACATGAAAAGTCAGACAAAGCATAACCCTGGGCAGACAGTTTGTAAAAAGAAGTCATCAAGAAGCAAACATCACAGAGACGAGTCCCAAGACAGGATTTTGAGTCACTGGGTCAGAAGAGACCTGCAGATAAAAAACTTTAAGGCACCCAGATTATTCTATGAGAATGAAAATATTCTAACAGAGTCTAAGGGCAGCTGAGTGGTTTTGTCTTGAGTTTTCCATTCCTGTTTTGTTGGCTCTATCACCTCAGTAAACATTACCCAAGATGAGTTCTGTAGAGGTTTAGTCCTGCCATATTCTCTGAAAGAAACACACACATACACATACACACACACACATACACCCTGTGGCCAAAAAATAAGTTTGGGAAACTTTCCTCTATTCCCCTTTTGGAGAATCTTAGAAAGTCAAATTATTCATTTTATTTTATTTTTAAAAATTTTTGAATTTTATTAAATTATTCATTTTAAACAGAGCATTTCCTAAACATTTTTGACTACTGCATTATTTTTGTTTGTTTCTAATAATGCCTATTAACCTACAGAAATAATTTTCTGAGTAATATACGTTGGGAAATTCTATACTAGAACAATGACTTCCAGGTTTTTCCATTAACTAGAGCCCTCCTATTACTTTTCCCACTTAGACCTCATGTTTTGAAAATTATTTTCCCTAGCGTCTTTAGAAAATGTATCCAAAGACTACTGTTAGACTTTGTGAAATATTGGCAGGAGGCAAATCCCACAGACCCTCATTACTCTTTACAGAGTTTCCTTGAGTTACAGATTTGAAACTGGGAATCATTATTCTAAGAAGAAATTGCTTGTTAAGAAGACTCTGTTCATTACTGTCATATTTAGTTCTTTCATGTTAGACAATCATCGCCATTTCCTCAGCATTTTGGCTAAGCCCACAGAGGTGTGGAAATACCGCAACTTTCGTTGTGACTAAAAATTCCCTGGGGACGTCCCTGGTACGAGGAGTAATCAGTGTAGACGTGAGGGGCTCCATTTTCATCTTCATCAGGTAATTTATAGTCTTTGCTCTCTGTCCTTCCTGCTAGTATGGTCAGAGCCCAGGGGCTTGGCCAACGTCTGGCACAAGTGAATCACACACACACGATCAAGAGGAATTTTCACTGTATCCATTATTCAAAGTTTAAAGGAAAATCTTTCTCTTGGATTTGAATGTTTTTACTGAGCTCTACATTTTTCTGTGTCCCAGTTTTGAAAATAGGAATGACATTTCTGAATCTGAAACAATAAATGATTAATAGGTATGTCCTATCATACTTTAATATATATCCATCACAATATTATTTAAATTCTGTTTTTAAACCTTTATTTATCATTACATGAGCTTTGTAATAAATTGTTTGAACACACTATAAGGTGTTTTTTACATTATCTGAAGCTACAAAAAACACAGCAATGGAAAATATTACATCCATTGTTCCCTCTTCAATGGTGTTAGATATTAATTTATTGCCATTCACATAAGCATCAATAAGTTATTATCTGCTAAGATAAAATTTTTCTTTACCTGAATTTTGAATTGTTTGATTGCATTATGTTTCAGTTATAATAAATGAGACTACTATTGTAGAAAAATTGTCATGCTTCCCATCACTGTGCACCATTAGGGGTCTTTTGTTTGTTGGCTTTTGTTTTCTATCTGCCTCTGTTTGTTGGCTTATGACTCAACAGACACAGTACTTGCTCTTAATTGCTGTGAACTGGATACACACACACACACACACACATCCTAGTAGTAATTTTACTATACTTCTCACAATGTTCTAGAATAATGGAAAATTTGTTTGGCTAATTGAAATATCAATGTGTTGTACAAACTGAATCCAGGAAATATTAAGTAGGGATTTTAAATCTGTAAAAACATAAATACCTCTTGAAAAGTATGTCATATCTATGTCCGCCCAAAGGAAGAGCAATGAGCCCAATAATTAAAGCAAAATACCAAATGGCAATGACCACACACACAAACAGACTCACCTTTTCCCTCAAACATACACATATGACACTTCAGCTAAAAGTCAGATGTTTCCAGAAAGTGTCAACAGACACCTTTGCACCTTTACTATTTGTTTGAAAGATACTTGTTGAGTAATACTAAAAAGACAGAGTGAGGACATGAGATTCTGACACCCATTCAGGATGTTTGAGCTGGAATACCCTGTTAAAACAGAGATAAACAAAAAGACTGATGGGGTTCAGGGTATTTCATCCCAGAATGTGCCTCTTTTTGATATGTGGATTATTTTGAGCTGAAAATGATTAAGGCCCCAAGAGACTCAAGAAGAGGTTTTTACCTTCCTTCCCCTTAACTGCCTAAACAATTTAGATAGGAGGTCTGTACCTGGAAGAGAGCTACTACCACAGATAACTTTTTTACTAAGAAAGATTACTCAGTAAGGCGTGGCAAACATTCGTTGACCAAGCTTCTGCTCTTCCCATCTCCCTGTGAATCATCTTCCTCCCCTTCGAAGTCCCAAATCCTACCGCCTTCTCCTTAGCCCAGGATGGTGTATAAGCCTCACTTGCCTGCCGGTCAGGAAGCCTCATGTCTTTGGGATTCCCTTATTTACGAAATTAATTGTTTTTCTCCTGTTTATCTGTTTTATGTCAATTTAATTATTAGACCAGTCAAATAACCTAGAAGGGAGAAGGGAAGAATTTTTCTCCCCTAAAAGGCTGATATGTAGGCTAGTTTGGTAATAGTCTAACAGTTTTAGTTTAATTGTGGGATGCACTAATTGTTCATTTAACTATGTCAATTGCCAAAATCACCTTGCTCTTAAGAATGCTATCAGAGAGCACCTAATATTCCAATATTATTTTGACAACCTATGTGAATATGCTTTATTTCTATTCCCTATTTTATCTGAATATTTGCCATAATTATTCATATTTTTATATATAAAATGATAAATATTACTTCTTAAAATTTCTTGGATAAATCTTGGATAAATTCTTTTGATAATTCTCTTATCACATTCTCTTTGTTAAAAAAACTTTAAAACATGTCTTTTCCTTGACAATATTCTAAAAGAGGGAGAGGAGAAAATCTTCCACTGAAAAAGAGTGGGGAATCCTCTTCCTTTTTCACTCAGGGTTTAGGAGCAGTTTGAGGAAACAGAAATATTTTAAAAATAAAATGCTTCTCACAATTCTTCATATATAATCTATTAAATTTCAATCAGATATGTAAATTTATACACAGATAATTATTTTCATTAAAGTCAAACTTGGGGATCTTAATACTGGAATTCTGTATTATTGTGGTTTCTTTATATTTTCATTTCCTTAACAATATTTTTCTTTTGTTAACCACATCGTTTATTTTAAAAACAGTAATACTATATACAGATTAAATGGTATGTTTTGAACCCATTTTATCCATGAATACATTTTTTTAAATAGCGGGAAATTATTTTTTTGATATTGAGGGGGAGCAGAGTATACCTCCACCAAATATACCTCTTTGGAGCAAGCATTATTTTAGGCTGATTTTTTAAGAAAAGGATGATGTACGAAAAGCTCTAAAAACTGAGTAGAAATTACCCTTGTGTTACAGACATTTACCTGTAGAAGGGAAATCTCCATTTGTAAGGGTGTTTCCCTCTCTGTACCAGGAAGAGAAGGATAACTTTAAATCTCTAGAAACTCTTATGATTGGAGAAGGCAGAGACTTACATCTGCAATACAACTGTACCCTTGTCTACTGCGCTTTGCCTGGTAACCTCCCATAACTGGCTTCCTTCCTTCAACATCTTTTTACTTTAGCTGGAGATGATATTTAAGGTGGTGGCTTGGGCCATTTCAGAGAGTTACTCCGTTTTCCCGGGTCTCCCCCATGTATACAGGAGGTATCCAAGTTACTAAACTTTTGTCTTTCTCTGATTAAACTGTCTTTTACTACAGCTGGGGTCTCGGCCAAGAACCTAGAAGGATAGAGGGAAAATGATTTTTCCTCCCCCACAAATAGTGATTATGAAATACCCTGCCAATGTCTAGTAAGACTCTGAGTTAAAAAGTCATCAGTGAGGGCTTCCCTGGTGGCGCAGTGGTTGAGAGTCCACCTGCCGATGCAGGGGACACGGGTTCGTGCCCCGGTCCGGGAAGATCCCACATGCCGCGGAGCGGCTGGTCCCGTGAGCCATGGCCGCTGAGCCTGCGCGTCTGGAGCCTGTGCTCCGCAACGGGAGAGGCCACAACAGTGAGAGGCCCGCGTACCGGTTAAAAAAAAAAAAAAAAAAAAAGTCATCAGTGAAAAAGGCATGTCCAAGAGTCACAAGTCATTCCAATGAAGGCACAAAGCACCTGAAATTAAATCATCACATGCAATATACACTATCTCTGTCTAGAAGGGAAAAAGGAGGAACATTAAATGGTGACAAAGAACAAGACTGGTTTATAAATTTAGGCTTGTAATACCCATGACAATATAAATCCTAATTCTTCGCATTATAATATCTATTTTCATACAGCTGTATTTTCATTCAGAATATCTACCTGTACTTAAAAGTACTGCTAAGTACTTTTAAAATACTGCTAAGTTGTTAAGTTTTCTTAAGTTGTTACATTTTCTTAGCATGACCAAGAATTCCCAATTCTGTAAAAAATGGAAGTCTCCAAGTGACAGCAACCTCTCTTAGAAACACTTGGTGGAGAGTAACTTTTGTTCTCTTAATAACTGTAATAACCCAATCAGTGAACTGGTCTAGTTTTTTCAAAGCTACATAAGAAGCATGAGAGGTGGCTGTGCAATACCAAAGCAACCCAAGATACTTTTTTTTACAGACAGTTGAATATTTCCTTGTAGTTTTGCCGCTAATGCAATTTGCTCACTCTGCTACCTGTCTGTTCTCCTCTAATCCAAGATTAGACTTTAAAACAGCAGAAATCTACTGAAGCTTTAAATGCATGACTCATGCTCTATTATGTTAAATAAAAGTCAAACATTTTGTGATAGGCCATGTTGACTATCCTGCTGAGACTCATCATGTGAGATATAAATTAACTTATTACTAGAATATTGGGTGGACATCATTTTTAAGGGAGACTTGAACACATTAGGGAATGTGATATTAAAGCAGAACATCAGAACAAAATCTCTAAAAAAAAAAAAAAACAAGCTTGTGTTTGATAAATGAGACCGGTTTTTCTCTTTTCTTCACGAGAAAAACAAAATATAAGGTTTAATGCAATTCACCCACACCCTGAATTGAGTTTTAAGCCTAGCATCTGTTTCTTGGATGACTGTGGGCTTACCACCCAGGGTGCTGAGACACTCACAGGAACTGACTACCTTCTTTGTTCTGATCTCTGTTTATCTTCTCAGGCCCAATTCTCTCCTCCTTCTGCAAGAAGACTGAAATTAAGTAATGCTGCATGCACTCTCTAATTTTAGTCACCACATTCTTCTCAGGATAGTGGGGTGGAGAGACTATATTGTGACAAATATTTCACCCTCTTCTTCAATCTAAGGATGATAATTTCAGTGTCATTTATAATAGATATGGGAGGTTTAAAAACGTCTCCCTCTTAGCAGCTGTAAAATTGTTATCATAAATAACATGATTTTAGTCATTTCACTTCATTTCTTTAGAATCAGGAGGAGGAGTTATTTTGATTAGAAAAAAAGAAAAGAGGGAAAAGATTTTGTGAACTTCTATTCATCTGGAAATAAAATTTAAGGTTAAGGCTATAGTTGTTAAGAGATATTTAATTTTATATTATTTATGCTTCTGATTTTATACATTTATTATGCCAACCTGATGCTCAAAGATGCTTATTGATGAGTGAAATTATAAAAAGAGTCTGTGATTTTTATATACTAAATCTCAATTCCAAAATCCCCATAGGTTGGGATTTATATTTCCAATTCATGTAGTCGGGTAGCATTATTTTCTTAAGCCCCTCTCTGATACAATTCTGACTTTGAGGTAGCTATAAGACCATTTACAAGGTGCTAATGATGGCTTGCTTCAGTCTGACCCAGTCACAGATTCCTTAGGATTCTTATTGCTATATACTCTACATAGTAATGATGGAATATAAAAGCATTTGAGGTGACTGAATGAACTATGAAAATCTAAATACACAGAAATGATAACAGCGATCTGAAGGGACCTGGGGGAAGCACCAACTGTGGTCACACATTGAGCTAAATAGTCGAATTTGTTCCCAGGTTTCAGGTCAGTCATTCCACAAACATAATATAGAGTATTACAAGCTAAGTGCTTAGGATTCACTGGTGATAATGGTAGAAAGTTCCCTTAGAGTCCACACAACAGCACATACAATTAAACCACAATTTCTGGTATGATATGTGCTGTGACTGAGGTCACAGATACCAAGGGAACTTGGAGGAGGAAAAGTGCCTTACATAGACTGGGGAAGTGGTCAAAGTCTTTCTGGAGGAAGAGACACTGAGGTTGAGATCTGAAGGATGAGTGAGTATTAGGTGAAAAAGAGAAGTGGGGTCCAGAGAGAGGATACTGTTGGGAAGGAAAATGTTTTCTTCTACCCTTCTAGGTTCTTCTGGCTGGTCTAAGAATTAAATTGACATGAGACAGGTTAACAGGAGAGAATCAAACAGAAGTTTAATAACATGTATATATGGGAGAGACCCAGGGAAACTGAGTAAATCCCCCAAATGGTTGAAGTCCTCACCTTAAATACTATCTTCAGTTAAGGACCAAAGAGGATGTTGAGGGTAGTGGTTTGGGATTTCAAAGGGGAGGAAGGTAATTTACATGAAGATGGTAATCAAATGTTTGCTGGGTCATGTGGAGACAATGGGACACAGAGAGGAATTTTAATAGACAGACTTTGCTAGGTTCCTCCCTGTCTACACATCTAGGTCATACTATAGTTATCTATGGTGGTAGCTCCCTTCCTGGAACAGGTCCTCTGTTTTTTTAGGCAGTTAGGGAGAAGGTCAAAGTTTCTTCCTGAGTCTTAAGGCCTTAACTGTTTTCAGCTCAAAATAATCCACATGCCAAAGTGGTACATTTTGGAGTGGCAGGTTTTGCTCCCCTGTAATACGTAAAGAACATGATCCATTTTCCAAGCTGAAGGAGATTCTGTGGGAAGGAATCTGTTTTGACAATACTAGGAGAAAGAGGCAGAGTGACTGCCTGTATTATTGGAGAACAGCTTACCCGGGCTGAGTTCTAAGGGAAACTTGGCTGAGTGGCCAAAAGGCATTCTGTAGAAGTCCTTTGCTTTAGCTGTGGCTTTTCGCTACTTACTGGAGCATTCACCTTATACTCTTTGGTAAAGTGCTCCTACTTCTGGAAAAAACACTCACACACCCCAAACAAATCTCTCAATCAGTCTTTACCAGCCAGCCCTCCTCGCAGTTCTATCTCCTCGTCTAAGAGCTTTCTGCTTGGCCAAATTCATTTCTTTTATTTGCAGCTGAAGGGGAGAACTCTCTTTGTCTTGTGCTGGTGGCAGCCCAAATTAGACTGAAATTTACCCTTGCCGCTGCCAGGAATTTGGGCAGCTCTTAGAAGTCAGCATTGATTTAAATTTGTATGGATTTATTCCCAACTATAAATGTTGACTTCTCCTCTAAAATAAACCTGTGTTTACTCTGATGTTTGCTCAATTGCACATGAAGGGCTTGGTGTAGAGGAAGGCTATGCATATGAAAGACACCTATCAGTTTTACCAGTCTCCAGAAATTGAAAGAGTAAGATTTTTCAGTTGTCCCAAGAGGAACTTTTAGATACAAAATGCAAAAATAATTCAACAGAAAATCTTTTTTCTATGTGCTAAGATGCGTTTGGATGACAAAAAAAGGGAAACTGAATGGAAACCATCATTTGCCTAAGAGATACATTGTGTATTTTTAGATAGAATGTTAATTTTACGACTTAAAATTAGCTCATCCTTTTTCTTCTTAGAAAAACCAGGCCTGAAAAAATAATCCATTAAAAATAAATAAGGTAAATAAAAATATAATTGGCACTTAAACATAAGCAAACAAACAAAACATTTACACTGCATAGCTAATAGTGACACTGCTGAAAGAGAGCCATCTGTGCATCTTGAAAATTTCATTTTGAAATTGTTACTAAGTAAAGCTAACAATAGTCTTGAATATCCCATTATCCAAAATTGGTTCTCCCTTAAGAATAGTCATGAATTATTTTTATGGTTAAGACATTTCTCTGAAGTTTTACAGAGGCCTTCTTGGTTTGGTTTTTGTTTCTTTGATCCTTTTTCAAAAATCACTCATTACAAATTTCTAATGTTTTTAAAATATTTCCTATGTTTAAAGGCTATCTCCCTATGGCTGCGTTGTGTGGGTCACCCAGCTATTACTTTGATTATCCTTTTTACTTTCAGATATTTGTACCTTAAATTACTAAATGGAGAGAGCAAGGGACTCTTCAATACAATGTATGAGAGAACACTCTAGAGAATAAACATACTTCTGAATCAGCAAAGAGTTCTTGGGTCCCAGAAAAGAGAAACAAGCTTAACTAGAAATGATAAATACGGCGCCATGCAGTACATCAATATATCATTTCTGTTAACCCATATAGGATAAAATAGAGTAAGCAGTGGAGCTCACATTAGAATATGTTTCATGAGAAGAGGTATTTTGTCTTCTGTACACTAAAGCATCCTAACTGCCTAGGAGAATACTTAGCATGTGGTAAATGTTCATTTAATATTTGCTGAAAGAATGAACAGAGAGAGGAGATAGGATACAACGTTAATCAAATGTAGGCACTGTGATGAGCCCTTCATAATATGACATCTTAATGAATCCTTATGGAGGAAATGTGAATGTTGCATTATTTTTTAACAGAAGAGAAAACTAGAGCTCAGAATGGTGAATTTAATTACCCAAGGGTTGACAGGTGGTAAACAGCAGATCTGACAATCAAAATCTATCTAATAGGCCGCCCAAATAATACACTAGCAACAGTATCAGGCTACTCATAAAATGTACCAGAAAGAGTAAGAGTTGAGTATTACAGCTGTCCATGGAAGCCCCCACCATGTAGAACCCGTGATTGAAGAAGCAATGGAGAATAATTACTGTGGATGGGAGACACCACAGATCTAATCCACCGCCAAGATTTCACTATTGGGAGCTACCAGTAAAATACAACATTGAGATTATCTGTTGACAGGCACAGCGTTTAAAGAAAACTTTAACATTGCCACATCAGGGAAACTATACTTACTTGGTGGTCACTTCTATTGCTTCTAGAACATATTACTCACAGACATAGAGGCTGAAAACACCACCAATTCACTATCTTGGAGTTCTTTGGGTCAGAAGTCCGATGTGGGTCTCACTGGATTAAAATTAAGGTAATGGCAGGGCTGCATTACTCTCTGGAGGCTTTTGGGAAAAATCTGTTTCATTACTCATGAAATGAGATGTTGGCAGAATTCGTTTCAATGAGGAGATCTCCACTGCTTGCTGGCTGTCAGCTGAGGGCTGCCCTTAGCTTCTCGAAGCCTCTCTCTGTTCCTTGCACACTACTCTATCTCAGAACCAGCAATGGGTTCATTGAGTCTTTCTCACACCACCATCTCCCTGACCTCCTCTTTCGCCTTTCTTTTCCACTTTTAGGGTTCATGTCACTACATTTGGTCTGCCCAGGATAATCTCTGCATCTCAAGGCCCTTAACCTTAACCAAGGCTGCAAAGTCCCTTTTATCATGTAAAGTAACATAGTCACAGGTTTTGAGGATTAGGAGGTCATTATTATGGCTACCAGTGACCAAACTGACATGTAGTTCTCTAACGATTTTGATGGTCATAGAGACTGTTGGTCTTTTAATATATTTTGCAATCAAGAGATAAAATAATTCCTTCTAAGGAACCTAGATGGCTTTTCAGTGATTGCTTAAATTATAACTAAGTTCTTTGATTTTATTGAAATATATTTGACATATAACATTGTGTAAATTTAAGGTGTACAATATGTTAACTTGATACATTTATATACTGTGATACAATTGCCATTGAAGAGATAATTACCAGCTCTATCACATTACATAGTCATCATTTCTTTTTAAAATATAATTCATTATTCGGAATTTAGGTAGTAGGACTGCTTTGGAAAAAGCATTGCACTTATTACCTATTGTCTTTCTTTTCCCTTTTTGAATGTAGTCCTACCCTTTATTTATGTCTAAAACTTGTTTTCTCATTGACTTTAGATTAGAATCAGGGTCTGTAACTGATCTTCTTTTTGGACAGACCTTGAAAGTGGTTTTTTAGCAGTCACTGAGTAATGACCAGGGTTTGACACGTGGGAAATAGAGCTGGACCTGTTCCCACAACAACATATCCCAAACTAGTTAACTACCATCCATATATCATTTTGAGTTTTGGGGAAAAATATGGGCAGGGAATTAGAAGGAAAACAAGAAAGAAAGAAAAATGAAAGGGATATTTCAGAATGTATTGCATCTGCTCTAAACATGGGGTTATATAATAAAAACTCTGAGAAAATAAATCCTGTTTGACTGCCTACTCAAATATTTGTAACAAAATGATAAAAAAAAGTCCTTTAGATTTCTGACTGAGACCCAAAGCTCACAGCAACTGAGGGTAAGAGCTCAAATATTCTCAAAGGAAATCCTGGACACATCAGTGAAGAAGGGACAAAGCAGAAACCAAACTGGTTTCATGACCATCATCCCTGTCTACTGCATATAAGAGAAAGCTGAACATTCATTAATGATATTTTTTATAAGAAGATTTTCACAGGAGTAGAGAGGGCTATGACATTTTCCTCCATTTCTCAATTCAAGTGTTATGATCTCCAAGAGAACCAGTCTGGATCCTTACTGAATGGCAGAATTTGGTGGGCTCCCTGTATAACGCTGTTGGCACAGAGCACTGACAAGATCTTGGACAAAACTTGACGTTTTCTTAAATATCTGGGAGAATCCATGAAGATGTTTGAAAAAGTGTGACAGTAAGAGGCAGAGGAGTGCTACCTGTGATGGGAACTACCATTAAGCAAACTGATTCTCCTAATTTGCTAGAGTAAGATGATATTATGTTCCCTGGGGGCCAAGTGAATGCCTGCATTATTGAGGTTAATGCTACGTTGTGCTGTGGCTTAAAAGAATGACTGATTATTTCTCATTTATGAAGAGTCTTTTATGGATCAGGTAGCCAGGTAGCTCTCCTCCATCTTGAAGCTATGCCTCCTGAACACATGGCTTTCTAGGTTATCATCTAGGGTAAGAGTGAGATGAGGGGCCACACCATCCTCTAACCTGGATGGTATCTCTTTTGTGACCTTTTGCAGCTCCATTCATTCATGCACATAATGAAAGGATGTGACTATTTCTAAGTGGGATAAAAAGTATAATACTTGCCTAGAAACAATCCTACCACCTAAACGTTAAATGCTAGGTTGCAATTTAAGAGATCAATAGAGAAATTGAAGACACATCTAAGTTTCTTGGTAAGAAATTTCATCCTCTTTCTGCTAGATCCTCTATCTAGCAGGCAGGCCTTTTTCAAGATGACTTAAGTGGGCCACTTTATCAAGCAGTGCAAGTAGAAGCAGTTAGTGCTCAACACATATTTCTTGAGCTTCTTAAATTTTCCTAATTTCCCTTGTAGTTAGTTTGGAGCCTTGTGGCTTGTTTTGACAAATGAACAGTGAGTGGACATGATATGTACCACTTCTGGGATGAAGTAGATGATATTCAGTGCGTGTGTGTGTGTGTGTGTGTGTGTGTGTGTGTGTGTGTGTGTAATGTAATGTAGTTTTCAAATTCAGTGTCTACTTTCACTTCCTTTGGGTATAATACTTAACAGAATATAGGAATAATTTGAATCCCAGATGTGACTAGCTGTGACTTTAGGTAAGCTATTTAAACTTTCAAATTGTCAGTTTCCTCATCTATATAACTGTAGAGTACAATATACCTCTTGGCCTCCAGTTCATGATGGTAAACTGAGAATATTTATGACCTTGTCTTCTTCTCAGAGTACCAATGAAATTAGAGAAAATATATGAAATTTACATTGTAGGACCAGAAAAATGGAAAAGATGCCACCAGGAAACTTTTTAAAAAGGAATTGCTGGAAAACAGAGAGAATCTGGGAATAGATTGGTATGGAAAGGGTAGTGGAAACTTAGCTGAAGCTGCAAGATCTTCTCAAGAGACTTTTGGAGACCCTTCCAAATAAGACCATATTGTTATGTAAAAAAATAAATACCACTCAAAAACTTAGTAGCTTAGACGAACAACTGTTTTGCTGTTGTCATCATTGTTGTCATTGTTGGGTTTTTGTTTTTTTTTTTTTTCATGATTCTATGAGCTGACTAGATCAGTTGGACAGTTTGCTCCATGTGATTCTAGCTCGGGGTACAAACTTCTGGAGTCTCAACTGGGCTGGAATATCCAAGATGCCTTATTCATATGTCTGGCACATTGATGGGGACAGCTGAAGAGCTGATCTCAGCACACTAGGATGACTTCATCTCTCTCTCTTTCTATGTATTCTCAGGGCCTTTCCTCCTTGTGGCTTCTCCACGTGGTCTATACACAACATCTCTCCAGTAGCACAAACTCCTTACAAGTCAGTCAGCACTGCCAAGGGGACAAAAGCATAAAGTTGTCAGGTCCTCTTAAAGCTTAGCCCTGGAACAGGCACAACAACCTTTTACTACATTCTGTTGGATTCAGTGAATCACAGAGCCAGTCCAGTTTCATCTGAAAGGGGAATACACAAGGTTGTGAGTACCAGGATACATGGTTCCTGGTATTTGATATTACCTACCACAGTTACTCATTGGAGCAATTCATTAAGAATTAGCAGCCTGAAGAGCTAGTAGACTGTCACCTCCTCCTTTCCTGAGCAGATGGCTACAGGAAGATGTGTTTTTGACCCAAGACCTTAGTATTGGAAGAATGGGTGCAATCATCAGAAAAAAGAGATCCTACTCATGGTACTCATGCCTAAAGATAAGCAGAGCAGAATTTATTGTATGTCTAGTATTGTTACAAAAGACTGTATTATGGTAGAAAAGTGTAAGAGAGTGGAATCAAGGAAAACCCCTTTTAGCCAGGAGTAAAATAGTTCCACACAGAATAAAGTACCCTCCAGACACTGACGTCAGTAGTCCAAGTCAAGAAAAAAAAAATATTGAGAAGACACTTCTCCATAACTACAGAGAAATCCAATATTAGATGCCTTAATTAATGGACATATTCCTCCATCCATGCATATAGAACAGAAAAACAGCCAACCATAAAACCATGGAAAACAAATGCCATGGAAAAAACAAAATAAAAACCTAGCCTATACACATGCATGTACGTGCACACACACACACACAAATATACACATTGAAACCAAAATTAAGTAAAGAAAATTTAGGTAAAATAATAAAATTATTTGATTTCAAAAATTTGAATTTATATAGTAATTATAAACAAACAATTATGAAAAAACTAAGAGAAAGAAAAGGAATTCCAGGAAATTAATATATTATTTATGAGATTAAAAAATAATAATTTAATGCACAGAGTAAATATTAGCTAGATAGTAATAAAGACCAAACTGGTGTTCTAGAAGATAAAATTGGGGAATTTATGCAAGTTCTAAAGCTAAACAAATACGTAGGGAATATTAGACAGAAATTAAGAGAAATGAATAATCCTTCCAAAAGGTACATATAACAGGAGTTCTAAAAGTCAAGAGCACGGGTAGTGTAGGAGAAGGAATAATCAATTAAGACAAAAAAACATATCAAATCGTATTATTTTTTTGGTCACACCGCAGAGCTTGTGGGATCTTAGTTCCCTGACCAGGGATCAAACCCGCACCCTCGGCAGTGAAAGCGCAGAGTCCTAACCACTGACCACCTGGGAACTCCCTAAATTGCATTTTTAAAAATTTAAATTCATATTCACTGAAATAAAAAAGAGCCCAAGATTTCTGAGCAACTAGACAATGGATTCTGTCACTTGAGCATTCTAATTTAACCAATCGGTGTTCAGTGATGTAGCAGTAAACTTCAGACAATAGAGGTCTAATCATTCTATTTGCTTCTTGCTTTGGGAGAACTTGAGGAACTTCCTTGAGTAAACTTGAGATCCTTGACACTGCCATTCAAAACTGATTCCTTTTCAGAAAATTATATGACCAATCGATATATTAATCACTGTTAAGCAACCTATTTACAATAATGCCTAACATTTCCTACCTGTGTGCCAGGCACTGCTCTAAGTAACTAATCCATATTATGTCCTCTAAGCCTCACAAAATCCTTAGGTGGCGGGCAGAGTCCAGATTTTGTGGTACCTGAGGCACTCTTTATTAAAAAATAATACAAAATTATGAACACAAAAACTGGTATGAAAAAGAATATTTACTTGAGTGCGAAAAGATACCCTAACAAATTACTGGAGTGTTGGAGTTGATCCTTTTCTTTTGAGAAACTCAGTTAATTTTTCAGAAATGACTTTTACAAAATGCTTCCAGCTAGCACTGATTTCCTTCCTCATTTTTAAAAGAACCCACACATATGAGGAGTCCTGTGCTTTAAGTTCCATTGGCTTCATGGTAAATTCACCTTGGGAGATGAGTCCTATTATATTCATAAGGACATGGGGGAACAGAACACAGCTATTATTGAGGAATGGAGCCAGGACTCAAATCCCCACTGCCTGGTTCAAGAGTCTGCCCCCTTGATCCCCAAGTTACACTGCCAATTACTGGGCCCTTTCCTGAAAGACACCAGGGAGAACTGTTCTGAGGGAGAACAAGTTAAGTTTGCATACTACTGATCAAAATAATGTCTTTTTTGATGAATAATCTTATTTTTTATGTTACTGACATATTCATCTCCTGACACAATCAGTAGTAACCTGTCCTTTGTAGTCCCAAATATGACAAAAGTGAATTGTGCTTGCATTTCCCCATAGATCCTCAAATTCTACCCAGGGTGACTATCATGTCTGGAACAGCTTGCAAGTTGTTCCCTACAGAAACCCTAGGTCTAGATGGTTCAAGATATCAGCTTCTCAATCACCAAGTTAAAAAAATTGATTCTGGAGATAGAAAGTTTAAGATCCTTGGAGATTCTGAGCCTCAGACAGTGCTTGAATGAGGATGGGTGAAATGAAGAATCTGGCCCCATACTTAACTGGGAAGACTGAATCAGTGAGGCTCTTTAACTATTGGCTTTGTTTACTGAAACTTCCACCTCACTGTGATCAAAAGAATATGTGTGACCAAGAAGGGGGTGGTTTAGCAGACCCAAAATAACTTTTTAGTGAGTATCATTTATATAATACTTTTTTTCTGTTGGGTTTGTTCTTTTGATTCAACTTAAAGCAAAACACAACATATTTATTCCAATTTCATCTAATGTGAGATGTTGAGATCAGAAAGAGAGCAGAGAGTCAGAACATATAGGCCGTTTTAATTATTTTGGCTTTTATACTAAGGTAGACTGGGCACCATTACCATGTTCTGAGTAGAAGTGTGACATATTCAAGGAAGTAATAAGTGAAATACCTAGGCTGTTGTGCTGAGAATAAACTAAGAATAATTAGGGGTCAAAGGTCTGAACAACAAGGTTTGTTAAGAGAATATTACAATAATTTTGGCCAAAGACTGTAGTACTTTGGACCAGAAATGAAGGTAGTTTGTTATCTGTACAGCTGGTGAGGAGTGCTTGGATTTGGTATATTCTTTGAAAGTAGAGAAAATAGGATTTGCTGTGATATAATAAGGGCGGGGGGATGTGAGAGCAAAGGAATAAGGACGACTCCCTGCTTTTGACTGGTAATACTGAGAGGATAAGAGCTGTTGGTACTTACTGTGATGGAGAAGGCTAGAGCAGGTTGGATGGGGAAGACAGGAAAATCTTATTGAGATGATGAGGATGTGATTATTGGGGAAGAAGAAGGAGAAATGTGGCTCTCACAGAGATCACTGGCCTTTTGGGGCCCGTCTTCCTTCTTGCCATCACATGAAGGTGGAGGAGAGGTAGTGTTACCAGGAGCGCTCTGAACACTGGGTGACTGAGGCTTATTCTTTATCCTGCTCTTGAAGCAGTAGAAACTTGGGGAGGTGGTGCGTGATACTGGGACCAATAGGAGTTCTAGACTCTCTTCTTCCTTCAAGCAGATGGGTAATTTTAGAATACTCTTTTCTTTACTGAATTAAGAAAACAAATAATAAGCATGCTCTTCATTTTGGAGATTCATTTTGGAGTACTTAAACAGGTTTTATTACTGAATGATCACTACATCCCAAACAGCTAAACTTTTGATTTTTATTTCATATATACATCTAATTTGGATACAAGCTTAGATAAAAAATGCATTATTAATGCATGTATATCATTAAGTGGATCAAGGTCAGAATACAGCCAAGAATAAATACCAGCTTAATAAGTTTTATAAGCTTTTGTCTGCTCCTTTCTGGCACACAGATCAGAATATTTTAGGAAAAAAAGTTCAACAAATGATTGATATCACAGTAGTATAATTGTGTTAAATGCATTCAGTCTCTTTTAAATATACTATTATATGAGTGACCAGAATAGAAACCAAAAAACAAATCAAGAAAATAATTCAAGATACATAAGCATAGCACAGGGAGATCAGCTCGGTGCTTTGTGACCACCTAGAGGGGTCGGATAGGGAGGGTGGGAAGGAGATGCAAGAGGGAGAGGATATGGGGATATATGTATACATATAGCTGATTCATTTTGTTATACAGCAGCAACTAACACAACAATGTAAAGCAATTAGACTCCAATAAAGATGTAAAAAAATATAATAATAAATTAAAAAAAGATACATAAGACCTTTCATATGAGGAAGGAGAGATATTTTGGAAAGACTGATTTTATATGACATACCACTTGAATGCAGCAAATGAATAGTGGTCCTTACATTAAAAAATCACACTTAGGGAGTTTTACTTTAAATATGACTGTTTTAAACAAAATAATCCATGATTTAATCGGTTTGACAGTCAAAGGATAATTCACAAAATATAATGAACACAGCTGTGCTTAGAACTTTTTGTCATGACGTGTCTCAAAGAAACTAAAATGTTTCACAGGTACAGCTAGTTTTCAAGATGGTTTATCCACGTATGGACACTTATTCAGATTTGGGGTAATTAGTGTGCTAAAAGTGAATTTCAATTACTTTTTGCTTAAAAAGCCCTCTCAGTGAATGGAATTGATTGAGGTGCCCTTATTTGTGCTCCTGGTTCATCTGGGGTATACCTTCAGCTCAATGATGGTCAAGTTCCATGTCAGGGGTCTGCAAACTTTATACATCAAGTGCCAGTTAGTGAATATTTTCGCTTTGTGGGCCACGTGGTCTCTGTTGCAACTACCCAAGTCTTTGTAGCATGATAGCAGCCTTAGCAAATGCATAAACAAATGGGACATAAGAGGTGCATAATGTGTTCCAATAAAACTTTATTTACAAAAAAAGGTAGCAGGCCAAATATGGCCCATGGACAGCTGTTTGCCATCCACTGATCTATGTTAATCCTTGCTGCATCTGACTATCTCTTCCATTAGCTTTACTTAATAGCAGGCCTCATTTCAGGTTTATATTTTCAGAACATGAGATAGTATCTAGAACAGTAGGTATGCAATAAATGTTGAAGACAGTATTAATTTCTTATGAGAATTAATTACTCTAAATGTTCTTATGACTACTATGATTCATTATAATAGTGTTGAGAATGACTCTGAAGTACTCTGAACAAATTCTGCAGTGAAGTGAATAAATACAACTAATGCTTATTGACTTTTTAGTAAACATTTTTTCACTGGCATATTCTTGCCTTTAAGTAAGATTTTTTTTTCTATTTTTAAAAGTAATACAGATTTATTGTAGAAAATTTAGAAATTCAGGATTTTTTTCAATGTGTAGATATCAACAAGAAGGGCAATCCCATATATTAGTCCAGTGATTGTTTCAAGAATGGACATATGTCCATTGGTTTGCAACGATAAACATGTTTACATAACCAAATTATTAAAATGCTGCTTAAAAATGACATCCCTAAAAAAAAAAAAAAGACATCCCTGTACTCAAAAATCTTCAATAATTTTTCATTACACACAATTTAATTCCAGATGTCCTAGTTTTAAGAACATTCATAATTTAGACCCAAACTATATTTTCACCTATGTTTCCACAAGCCCTCTTGCCTAAGCAAATTCATATCTTCCTTCTACAATTAAACATTGTCTTATCTTTGATTTTACTCATGATTTTTCTCTACCTGGAAAGCTTTTGCTTTTTCTCTGTACTTTCTGATTTTAGGCAGACCAAGATCTCCGACAACCTAGTCTGGAGTAATCCATCACTTATTTACATTCTTGTAGAGTTTGTAAGCTGCAGTACCGATTTGGCACTCACACTCATAAAAGGATTAGCATGGACGCTTGTGCATCACTTGCCATATGGCACGCTGAGAGTAAGGAGGAGCTGAGCTAGTAAGAAGGAAGCAAGTGGGAATGAAGCCAACTCCAAGGACAGAAGTTAGAAACCACCACAAGCAATGGGACAGCCAGAAATGAGGTCAAGTAGAGAGAAAGATAGAAGGCTAGCACACAGCATCAGAAAATTACTTCCAAATCCTGACATTACTAGTGTAAAGAGAAGCTGTGCTGTATAACCAAGCAGGGCTCCTGCTGGCTCTGGGGGCAGGGCAAGTCTAGAGACGACTGTGGACGTGTGTGATAGGGATGAGACCTAAACAGACCCTGACAATCATAACCTGCCTTGACCATTAGTTCTTTTATATTTGTGTTTATAGTTAAAACTACCTCAGTTTTTCTCTGCAAATTGACTTCAAGTTCCTGGAAGGCAAGCTTTAGGATTTATATTTTATACCCACAATCAATAGGATTTTGAGCATGGTTGACTCTAAGTGAGAATGATTTACTGACAGACTTGAATCGATGATTTTTAAGTAGCAAAATTTATCTTCTTTTTTGGCTCAATCTGGCTCAATCAGGCATGAACAAAGAAAAAATAATGTATTTAATTTATATGCCAAAAGAAAATATTCAAGCAAAATAAGTGGACCAAAAAGTAACTTCTAATATGCATGCATAACAATCTAAAATGCAAGACAATATGAAAATTCTACTATTTAGCTCGTTCCTACAAACACTGGGTTAGTTTCACAAAATGTTCCCATATATCTGTCACCTTCAGTGTCATTTGAGACTGTTGACATCACTATCAAGTATTCTTCAGTTTAAATGAAACCTTTCCTCCCATCCAGGCAGTGTGAAAGACCAGTATAGTGTATATAGTCATTAAAACTGATGGAGTAAAAAAATCAAATCTACAAAAAATCAAATCTACAAAGAAATCAAATCTACAAAAGTAGAGGAAGTACTGAACATCAGGTCTATTTGGCGAGAAAACAAGGAGGGAGCAATATGAAACTGACAGCATACTCTGACTACATTTGTACCTGTTGCAACTTGCATTTAAAAAGTTTTGTCTTAGATTGGAAATGGAGAAGAGTAAACCATATCCTGAAAAATAATAGGTTAGCTGGACTGCACGCTAGAGAACAGAATTCTGTAGAGAGCATAAAAAACAGAATTTGAGGGGCTAGACACCCAATTCTGACTAACATTACACCCATGAAGTTTAGTATGAAAATCAGCAAAAAGAAAATTTTGCAGAAGAACAAACATCACAGTTGTGGTTCCCAAGAGAGATGCAAATACGGGAATGAAATTGCCCTCTCTTTACATTTACATATATATATATATATATATATATTTTTAAAATTTTTTTTCTTGAACAAAATTGTCATGGTATTTGGTAAAATCTTGGCAGGTCCTGGGCAGGCAAGTGATAATAGCAGTAATAACTACCAGAAATGGTCAGGTATAGTTGCTCTCTAGCAGCTAAAGCCAAGCAGGTAGAACCATGCCAACAGATCACAATTACACCTAAATAATGGAGCAGGGCAGATCAGGAGTGCATTCACTGGAATAAGATTAAAACACTCAAAATTGTCTCATGGAGGAGGAAATTGCTAGAATAGACAAGCAATGGTTTGGCACTTTTTGAATTTATTTATTATTTCTTTTTACTTTTACTTAAAAAGAACCAGCTATGTTAAATTATGTTCTTATGTTATTGATATCAGTCATATTAATACCTAGAAGTATTTCCAAATCTGTTTTGTGACACAAAGTGCCTGGTGTAAAGTATTATTCATTGTATTTGGTTTGCAACATGTGTATTTTGGAAAAAAATCATAAAACAAAGTGTGAATAGACAGAAAAAAAAGTGACTGACATCTCCAAAGTAGGAATAAACATATCTCATAATATAATTGATTTAATCTCACAGTTATACCCCTGAACTAGTTAAATAAATGAAGTGCTTGCTGGTCAATTTTCAAAGGAATTCCTAAAGACATTCATAGGCTTAATATATTTAAGTGATACAATTTTTCTCTAATAGAATTTAATTACATGTAGTTAATACCCTTTTCAAAATATAAGACTGCATTCCTCTTCCTCACTGTGGTCCAACTTTATTTAAAAAATGACAAATAAAATAATTATTTCTTTTATTAATTACTCATAAAGTGTCAAGTAGTGTATTTATTTCTTTGTTAAGCTCAGGAAATATCTGCTTATCTCCTTGTCAAATCCGGTTCCAAAGCTGGCACTAGCCTCATTCACTGCTCCCGTGTTAATGTTCCAAGTTCTTTAGAACTTGTTATCTTTTCCCTGTTTGCTTTTAGGTTTACCTGTAAATCTGCCAAAACTAATGATCCAGATTGATTCTTACTTAAAGTGCCCAAGACAGTTGTACTTAATTTGCTTAACATAAGTAGCATTCTCAGAAGCTTAAGGTCATGATTCAGAATTTTTCTGCCAACACTTTGGAATGGGCGAGATGCCAATTGTTATATGAGTCTACTTAATTAAAATTTAAAAAGTGAGCTATGTTATCACAATCAACCCTAGGTGGCACTTTAAAGGATCAAGGCCAATGAAAATAGAAAATATTTCCCATTATAAATATCTAGGAACAAATTTTATAATAAAGGTGGTTTCTGAACTAAAATAGATATATACAACAGGTAACTTATATATGTAAAAATAGAGGTAACTTTTCAGTCATCTATAGAAATAATAGATAGGAAAATTATAGAGATGTCAAATATATCATTGATCCAAATATCTCAGTGTAACCATTATTTTAAGCTCCCACCTACTAAATGTAATACATAGGAACATTGCAAGGTTCTCATTTTTTTCTGTCCTAAAGGTGAATAGAAAAAGGAAAAAGAAAAGGATGATGATTAATACACAGACAAGATAATCATCTTTGAGATAATTAAGAATTGCCTGCCATGGCCATTTATTTGATTAATAGTGTAATGGCATTCACTGATCCAAGTCCCAATCCAGTGCACCTGATACATCGAGAAGCAAAGATACATTTGCCCACTCCTCAGCTGTAAGGGAGTCTGAAATTATGTATATTTCATTTTTCTAGTAAAAGGTAGACTTTGCCTCATGAGGAGACTTATACCTCAAACACAAGATAGAGATTCAGTTGTTGGGTGAGCAAAAAGAAAGAGGAATGTTCACTACAATACCCAAACCCCAAACAATTTAATAACTTACTACAATTACATGTTGAAGAAGAAAAGTACCTACTTTAAATATGATGCTTTCATTTTCAAGAACAAGAATGACATACTCCAAAATAATATAGTTACAAATTCTAAAACAGCCAGTAAACACATTACTATTCATATCTGACTTAGGTTCGTCATCGGATTTGATGTTTTTAATCTCTCTTTAATGAAAATATTCTGCTTTGGTGTATAAGGCACTACTCTCCGCTGACTTGCCTCCTAATTATCAGTGCAATAAAATCACACTTTTCTTTTTTTTAATACAGTGATTACTACGTACTTCATATTGTTAGGCATTAGGAATAAAGTTTCAATTAGAAATTGACACAGAAAGATGTACCATTTAATGGAAGGGACAGAGAAGTAAACTGATGATTATATTGATATTATGTGTGTTATAAATAAAGGGCATTATGGAAATTTTTCTTTTGGACATTTAAATCAGCCTGGGGGAGGGTGTTTTTCAGTGAAGTCTTCTCAAAGTAACTGATTCCTGATAAAATCTACACATTGTTCCTGTGTTAACTTTAAGTATTGGTTTTACATGGATTCTAACTTTGTACCTACTTTTCCCCTCATGCTTCATACTCTATTTGGCTAATACACACACAGTGACAGCTTTATCTTCCAACTTGACATCGATGATCTCTAAATTTGTAATATCTGCTACAATCTCTCTCTCTGTTACCATGAGGTTGAGTTTTTCAATACCTACTGGACAACATCTGAAAATACCACAGAAATCGCAAAATCAACTTGGTAAAAACTTAAGTCATCCTCTTCTTTCACCAAAATTCTTCTCATGTTAAATATTTCACCCGACAACATCAAATAATTCTGGGCTTCTTCCTTAAGAACCATATCTAATTAATCAACAACTGTAATCACTTCTTTATAATTATTTTACCAACACAGTTATGCATATCTACTTCCAGTTTATCTTCCTACGTTTACACTCCCATAATTTCTTTCCTCTGAGATGATGTAAGAACTGAACTCTGCCTAAAACCTTGTCTCTTGCATTCAATGTATCACACAGCTGTCAGAATGATCATAGTAGAACACAACTGTGATCAAGGCACTTGTTGACTATTATATGTGACACCCTATTGCCTCTAGGCTAACTATTTATTACTTAGCAGGGCATGAAAAATTCATAATCTCTCCTCTGACTATATTTCTGGAAGCATTTGTTATCATTCCTCACTCGTGCAATCCCTAGCATAAGACATTTTCTCCTTGTCTGATATCCCTTAACCTCACTTGTGTGTTCAGTGAATTCTCTTCTAGCTTCCATACTGCCACCTCTATGGATCATTCAAAAGACATTGCCTATCTCACTCCCATCTGGTAAACACCACCCTACTTTGTTTACTTTTTTGCCTCACTCACCAAAATGTGAGCTTCTAGAATCCAGGAGTGTTGTCTTAGCCTTAGTCCCCTAGGTGCCTAGCACTAGTAGATGGTCAATAAAGATATCTGGAATAAATGATCACTGATTCATTTCTTAGATGTCAATAATAAGAAATATAAAATCTGTGGTCATAAGTGGAGAACAATCTATGCAAAACATATCTTTACAGAAATTATTGCCTAAAGGCAACTTGGTGGATCATAATGAGTTTATAAATTTATTTCATTTCAGAAAGTCATATTCAAATACTTCAATGTCCCCTTTTAAAATTCAGATTTTGTTAAAAACTAAAGTTCTATTATTGGTTTGTTTTTCTGAAATATCTTGTACCAGTTTACTTTACCTAGATGAAGGTTTATACTATTTATTATATACAGTATATTTATAGCACGCGCACGCACGCACACACACACACACACACACACACACATACAGTAGAGGGCAGACATTGTTCTTACGTATAAAGTTTTCCCACCTAAATATTACATCATAATAGCTGACCCAAGATGATGTGATGTGTTCATCCTAACATTTTCTATACTACCTGGCACAGCCCCAAATTGGACATAATTCTGTCTGAGAGACTTTACTGGAGCAACACTTCACTATTTTAAATTATTTATTCCTGATACAGGGAATAATGTGTTCTATTTATTTTATGCTCTCAAAATCCACAAGTACCAACTTCCTCTTGTAATGAGTCACATACATTTCTTATTTAATTTTTGCCACAATTCTATGAGATTTTTGTATAAGAGGCATCATATTTTTCTATCCATTTATTTATTCTTCTTGATCAATAAATCCCAGGCAATATGCTCACATATTTTTCAAGCTTTCAAAGATAGAAGTGGTTAATAAGATGAAGCAGAAGTTAGAGGGACATCCAGGAAAGTACTTTATGACTATCTGAACATTCACCTTCCTGCTGCTAACTAGATAGAGCTCTGGAAAGCCATTTCAGGATTATGAGACAAAGGTCAAGAGCATATCACAGACTTGGCCTTGCCAGCCTTGAGCAGCTGAACCCACATCATCAATCTCCTACTTCCATACTTAGTATTTATTAGATGAGGATATCACACTTTATGTATTTAAGCCTGTCTAGTCAGATTGCCTTCATGAGAGCCAAACGCAACTCCTAGCCGATTCAGCAAAGTCATTCTCACAGAGGTTGTATTAATGACCCAAGGACACATAGATAACCAGTGTCCAACTAGGACTGTGAACTACAGTCTGCTTATTACCTCATGCTCATTTTATTACAGTATATGACACTGCATGTGTTCTGGGATTTGTGTTATCACTCAGTGCTCCGCAGTTTGTTTAAAGCTCGTGAAATATGCCACCTAGTAGGCTGACACTGAATTAGACAAGGGGGCAATAATATGCACTGGTTAAAAAATTTCTCATTTTCAACCCTAGTCCCAACCTTTGCACTTGTCTTAAACAGAGGATATATTTTTTAAAAAATTTTACTGGGGTATAGTTTCTTTACAGTGATGTGTTATTTTCTGCTGTACAGCAAAGTGAATCAGTAATACGTACACATATATCCCCTCTTTTACAGATTTCCTTCCCATTTAGGTCACCACGGAGCATTTAGTAGAGTTCCTTGTGCTATACAGCAGGCTCTCATTAGTTATCTAGTTTATACACAGTAGTGTATATATGTCAATCCCAATCTCCCAATTCATCCAAACAGGATATTTTTAATCAGTGGATCATCATGTTACCAATTCCATTAAAAGGCTGACATTTGCCTGTGTAGGGACACCTTTATTGATGTGCATAATTAATATAGGAATATCCCAAATTGGAATAGTTTTAATGAAAAATAAAAGGAAGGAAAGGAAAGGAAAGGAAAGGAAGAAAAAGAGAGAAAAGAAAGAGAAGAAAAAAGGAGAATGAATCCACTCTGCCTTATGTGTGATATGTCTCCCTTTTTTCATACTGATCCTTGAAGCATGGAATTGCTTCTATTGAAAGTAAAAAACTCCTTTACTTATCTCTGCTTTGAATATTTAGACAGTAATTTCAGTATGAAAGTGTACTAAGAAAGTTTTATTTTTCTCTTACTTTGTTTCATTTTTTTCTACTCATGGTCTGAGGGCCACATGATTTTATACACAGTCTGCAAGCCAAATGCTAAGTATTAAGGCAGAAGTTATCAGAGAGAACCAGTAAATTTATCTTTTTTTTTTTTCCACTGATACTTCTTCAACTGGAGAATCCTCTTTGTTTCAAATGGAAGATCTTTCTTTTAGTAAGAGCGCTCTGACCTGTGTAAACTGCCTAGCATAGAAGCCATATTTTTTTCTTTTCAATTCCACAGAAGTTAACCTACACACCTGAAGGTTTTGTGCTCAAAAATAATTAACAAAGTTATCTGTTTTCCTTCTGAATGTTCCTCAAATACTAAGTAACCATCTGGCTAGACAAGTGACCTTAAACGTGAAAGCTCTATTCTTGTGCTTCCTCTTCTAAAATATCATCATCTCTTGACTTATGTATATGTTTTATAATGCTGCTGAAATATAAATTATTTTAAAACTGTACCCTCATTTTTTAACTCTTCATATTACTATCAAATCTATCAGGCATGTTTCTAAGATTTTTCTTCAGTTGGTTATTATTACTGTTACTCTATTAATTTTCAATGTAGCATCATTAGATACACCAAGGAGACAAGTTCCATATTATACATTGTGCACATGGCATCAAATCTGCATGTGGCAATAGTCTTCTCCTTGGGTCATCTGCTCCTAGAATCTCTTTCCTTCGATGCATCCTGTGTATCCCAACAAATTCAATGTTTGTAACACACAATTTCATTACCCCAAAGATATCCAGTACCTTCTCATTGCCTAGAAGACGATGTGTAAAATTCTTAACATAATACTCAAGGTTCATCACCTTTCAAAAGTTATTACTATCCATATTAGATCCCTAATCAGTCACTCTGACTTGCTCAGTCTTCTAAGTAGATCTTGATGTATTCTCTTCCTCCAAACTAAGATATAAATAACATATATAAATAGCATAAATAATATAAATAAGGTATAATAATCTAATTAGAGTATAGACTGCATTATCTATCTATCTATCTATCTAATTGTTAGCGCCTAACACAGTTCTCATTATGTATGAGGTATTTTTGAGCCCAGGGAACCAAGTCATGATGGATAATCTCATTTATATTAAATTAATCTCTTCCCCCAACCTCTCCATCCCCACTCCCACACTGTGCTTGGTACAGATAGTAACACTTAGTAGATATTTATAATGTGTATGAAGAAGGAAGGAAGGAAGGAAGGAAGGAAGGAAGGAAGGAAGGAAGGAAGGAAGGGAGAGAGGGAAAGAAGTCAAAGAAAGAAATCAGGAGTAGATTATTATTGAAGAAAGTTAACTACTCTATTCACATATGTCAATCTGTCTTTAATAACATTAAAAACAACCTCAGGGGCTTCCCTGGTGGTGCAGTGGTTGAGAGTCCGCCTGCCGATGCAGGGGACGCGGGTTCGTGCCCCGGTCTGGGAAGATCCCACATGCCACGGAGCGGCTGGGCCCGTGAGCCATGGCCGCTGAGCCTGTGCGTCCGGAGCCTGTGCTCCGCAACGGGAGAGACCACAACAGTGAGAGGCTTGCATACCCCACCCCCCAAAAAAAACAACCTCAAAATTTAATTCAATATATTATGCATCAACAAAATATTTATCATAAGGATGGGGAAAATAAACGGCTATGTAAAGTTACCCTTTCAAAATCAGGAAGGAGAATTAAAATCTGCAGTAATTATTGATTCTTCCTATTAACTGAGAGAGAAAGCATATCAAGGTGGATAATTCCACTTTGGATCAAAAATGAAGGATGACAATATAGATGGTTGACTGATTATCTTGTGCAGCCTGTCAAAAGTCCTCAGGCACAGTTCCAAAAAAGAAGCCAAAACTGTGTTAAAAATATCAGCACTGAAGCAAAATTACATGTCATTTCACTAATTCAAGCCACATTCTCCAAAATTAGCTCCAATTTCTGACATTACACCACACCTATACAAACCCCATGATTCTTGAATTAACTGACAAATATTCTCTTCTAGACAATCCTTGGTAATTAATACCCTATTTGGAAACTAATATACTAAGAATAATATACTTCTAAAGGGAAATGCAAATTGCTTAGAAATAATTTGAACATAAAATTGTTTAGTCTGAATCCCAAACCTGAGCATCACCATTCTATTAAATAAACTTTTCTTATGAAGTAAAATCAGTGCTCCCCAAGGATGACTTAATAGTGACTTTCCTTCTAGATGCCAGCATCGTGCCTGGGAAATAACAGACTCATGGCCCAGGGTGGCCAACGGGCAAATTTGAAAATGATGTCAGGGTCATAAAGTGATATCTGGTTAACCTGTCTTTCTCTCTGCCACCATCACTTTTGTTATGCACATTTAAATGTTATATATTTCTTGGACAATGGATTCACAATTTCACCCCAGATTTTCTTTCAAAGCCTTTACTGGATACTGGGATGGACATAAAGATGCACAGTCCAGCAATACCCATGAAGGATTGAAAGTACTCCCAGCTGCTTTCACTGTCAGCCCCTCAGGGACTGCCTCAGCTGCAGGGTTCCCATGGCCAAGGTCAAGCCCTTCCTAGAGAGACTGTCATGCAATGACTGATTGATCCAGTTGGTGCTCAGGGAGCTCAATGCACAGCGACTCTGACAGGCCATTTTAGCTCCTGAGTTCCCTGTTCGGGTCTGCCATGCAATTTGCCTTCCTCATCTGCCTTATCCTGCTTCTTCCCTCTCTCTTCCACAGATATACCCAAGGATACTCCCTAATTAATATGTCGAGATCTAAATTCAGTCACAAAGTCAGCTTCTCCAGGAACCCAACCAACAGATACCATCTGAAGTACAGACTGATTTATTTCTAGAATATGGGACAGGATAACATTGAGAATTATAAACCAGGTTGTTCTGGCTTTCCTGGTCGTATCTTTTTAATCCTTGTATCGTACTCTAGTTAGTGCTCTTCTTTTCCAGAACTAAATAGGCTGGGGCATAAAAGTTAGAGAAACTGAAGCAGGAGACCAGGTGGGAGCCTAGAAGGTGAGCCAGTAGAACAGCGACAACCTGTGCGACCACAGCAGGGACTGGTGCCCTGCGCTCTGCTTCCAAGTGTAAAAGGTGTATTCCTCACTCTCACCTTCCAATTCCCATGCAAAATGTTTCTTTTAAGGAAAGGGAATTCTGAGAAGCACAGTTCCAGCTCAGGTAAGTTGACACAGTAAAAACTCTTGACACATATGTAACATATTTAACCCTTACACTAACCCTATTATTATCTGCATCTTATCTGCCTCTTACAGACGAAGAAAATCAGGCACAGAGAAGATAAATAATTTGCCTGAATACATGCAGCTGAATACGTTTAACTTTCCCTAGGATTATAAAATTTGGACAAAATATAACATAATGCTAATCTTAAGCCATAGAAGAAAGAACAAAAACAGGCAGAAACTGTGGGGAAATCTACCCTTGAAAGAACATAACTGTACTTGGTGAAATTTGTGAGTTTACATCTTTTTGTCTTGTAGTATTCCTAAAACTCTATACAGTATGGGGGCATAAAAAGCTACAGCCTAACAGAAGATGGAGTTTGGGAAAGCAGAGCAGACAGAAAGTTAGTAACCCTGGAAGTGAGGGAGCTGCAGAGGGGGAAAACCCCAGTATCTGTGCACAAAATCTACCCAGATCTTTGGCTAAGCTCTAAAACGCGGTAAAGACCCTAAGAGGCACAACAAAATCTCACCAGCTGAAAACTGAAAGAACTGAGTGGTGACCTCATTCTTTGTAGCCCACAGAGGAGACGGAACTTGGAACTCAAGTTCCTCCAAGGTGTCTACCTGCTGGAAAGAAAACACTGTTCAGAGGAACAGAATCTAGAGTCTCTACCACATATTATTCGTGTCCACTATTCAATCAAAAAACACTAGCCATGTAAAGTAACAGAAAAATTTGAGTATACTCTAGAAAATAAATACTCAATAAACCAACTCTAAGATGGCCCAGATTTACAATTATCAGACAAGGACTTTAAAGCAGCTGTTAAATATTTCCAGGGACCTAAAGGAAAATATATGTATTAAACAAACAGAGGATGAATGTCAGCAGAGAAATAGAAACTGTGGAGAAAGTTTTAAGGCCCATGGCTGGGAGGTTGCAGGAATGGGAAGGATAGGAGTGTTGGTAAAATTGAGGGGACAATAAAAGGGATGTCAAGAGATCAGGAAGGAGATATTTTAGGAAACCAGATCCTGTAGCATCTTGCTGGCCACTGCAAGGATTTGGGCTTTTAGTCAAGTGAGACAAATAATTGGAGGGATTTGAGCAAAGGAGTGATATGACTCAACTTCTCCTTTATGAAGATCACTTCAACTGCTCTATTGAGAAGAGACTGGGGAGAGGGCCAAGAAAGGAGGAGGGCAGACAGGTTAGGAGGCTCTGGATGGATGCTGGGGGCATGGACTTGTGTGGTAGTAGTGCAACTGATGAGAAGTGAATATAATCTAAAGGCAAACAAAATTGGAAGTCTTGATAGCTTTGATATGGGGTATGAATCAAGATTTTTTGACTAAGCAGGTGGAAGAGGCAGTCAGTCAAGCAGCCACGTAATCTGTGGAGCTCAGGGCAAAATGAAAATTCAGGGTGTTTTGTTAAAAAATTATTGAAAATGTCAAGATTATGACAGTAGGGCTTTACGCAAACTTCACAGATTGCATGCCCGGGATGCCCTGGATGCAGGCGGTATTTGCCAATCTGAAGAGGAGCAGGTTTTGTGGATAGAAGAGAGGTTGTGTTTAGACACTTTAGATTTAAGGCAATGTATCTGATGATGCTTATGAAACAATGAAATTTACTTCAAATATGAAGTGTTCTATAAAATCCATCCAGTCACTGAGAATTTCTGTTCACAGAATGTTAAAGCTCTGAATATAGAGAAATACCTGAACATTGGTGAAAGGTGAAGTCACCTTTCCTTACCCTTTTAGACAATACCTCGGGGGAATGGTCAAGTTTAGTTCACTGAATGCTTTTAGATATCCAAGCAACATCTGCAGGCAGTGAAATGATTCAGAACAAACTTCTGATTTGATTAGAAAAGGTGCTGGGTAAAGCAATTTCAAAAGGGTTTAAAATCAGCTGAATTTTTTCCTAATATATACCTATTTAATGGAGGGATATCAACACCAATATAAAATCATCAATGAACGTTTGCAATTTTATTTTACAGCATTTATTGGGATTAACTTATGTATCCAACTTTCAAACTGCAACAAAATTAATGCCAGCATTTGTCAGAAGAGTCTGGGAGTTGATCAAGACACTCTCAGTGAATTGGCCAGGCCACTCCCAAATTCTAATCCAGGCAACTCGTTCCTTATAGAGCTATCCAGGAAGAGCATATTGGCAAAGAATACTTGTAAATATGACGAGAAAAATGGTCGTGCTAATTCCAATATTGATACAAGAATGATAGGAATTCCATTACTGGTAAATAACGCATCGACTTTATGTTAAAATCTCTGGTCACTTAGACTCTTTTGCCAAAAACTGATAATAAAGAAAAATATTGAAAAAGTACTCAAAATCTTACAGTCCACAAAAAGCCATCAAAATATTTCCAGTCTTTCCATGCTGGTGTGTAAGCATATATGGTGTATATTTTAGATTTATAATTGCAAAATTATATGTTGTGTGTCTTTGTATATGGGTGAGGAAAACGTAAATTTTTACCGTTTTGACACATTGGCATAAAGCTGTTTATGATACTCCCTTTAATCTGTTTTATCTCTAGTTGTGCCTACTCTTTAATTTCTGACACCATTTTAATGTTTTTCGTCTTGTTTCTATCTTCATATATTAAATACCTAAAAAATTAGTTTTCAACCATCTTTCTTATATTTTAATTTTCTTCTAAGTGACTTTAAACAAAAATCTTTATCTGCAATGGTCTTGTCTTAATTCAGTTCCCAGTAATTTTCTAATTTTCGTTATGATTTCAACACATAAACTTTCAGTTTTCTCATTTTAAAATATATGTGGCTTATTAGTATTCTTTTTGTTATTGATTACTAAATTATACTTTTGTTGAGAATGTAGTCTGTGTGCTACAGCCTTTGAATTTTCTAAGTCTTGATTTATAACCTAACCTAGATTATGACCAAATTTTTAAAATATTCTTTGTGTGCTTGTTATTAAAATGTGTACTTTCTTGTTTGGACATAAGCATAAGATAACTTTTAATAAGCTTGTTAATTTTGTTAATTGTGTCTTAACATAGTCTAAATCCATACTTTAAAAATCTGTTTCAATTTCTTTATTTGAGCAACATTTGAAAACACTCCCACTCTAATACTGGAATTGACTCTCTCTCTTTGAAATACTAATTGCTTTTGGTCTACATATTTTGGGACATAACAAAGTTATTAGGTGCATACTAGTTGAGTATTTTTTATTATACTGAATGAACTGAAATTATCATTATATTTTGATACTATCTAGAAATATTTATCTTAATGTTTATTTCACAATGATTGAAGGACTATTTAAGAGATGCACTTAAAACATAAGGAAGCAAATTGCTAGAAATTAAAAGAATGGTTATACATATATATGACAGAGAGACCTATATCATCTATGTATCTATCTAGACCTATATCTCTCTCATATTTTTATATATATTTTATATGAAGATTTCAGACTATTTGCATTTATAGTGATTATTGATATATTAAATAATTTTAACATATTCATTTTTCATTTGTTCTAATTTTACTGGGGTTTTCTCTTTTCTTACCTTCATTTATTGCCTGAGTTTCATGATATATTATTCTCTTTACTGCATTGGATATTTCATATGTATTATTTCACTGACTGCACATGCAGTTTTATTTTGTTTTTAATAGATCTTTATTGGAGTATAATTGCTTCACAATACTGTTAGTTTCTGTTGTACACCAAAGTCAATCAGCCACATTTGAAATGAACAAATTTTGAAGGTAACATCACTCTTTCTCGGAAACAATATAATAACCTTAAAAATATTTACTCTAGTAACTTTTTGGCCAACCCAATATTTCATATTACAAAGTATCATCCATTGTTTACATTCATATTATATGTTCATTATTTGTTTAAACTTATCAACATGTTTACTAATGTCTTTGTTCATTCGTCCTTCTGATTTATCTGTCTTTTCTATCTGGTTTAATTTTGATCTTCAAGTGTATATTTGGAAGTTCTGTGACAGTCTCTCCTTCTCTCTTTTTGTCTGTCTGAAAATGGCTCTTACTGTACTTCTTCTTAATGATGGTAATAGTAGTATTGAATTGGCTCCTCCCAGATATAGTATGGCCATCTGCAGTGAGGAATCACTTTTTATGTTAATTTCTCAAATTGGAGAGCCTGGAGAAATGGTAAAATCGAATCAGACACCTATGTAAGGCAGGACTGTGCTTTTGATTTTTCATGTTTTTTTTTTTTTTTAATTCCATCTAAAGGCTAATCAGAGGCAGGTAAGCATCCTGGATTCCTTTTGCTGACACGTGGATTTTTTTAGTCTACTTCTCTGAATATGCAATATTTTAGGATCTAGGACTGGTGCCCAGGTATCAGTTTCAACTGTTTTATCTCCCTATTTATATGACTATTAAAATTCTTTGGGAACTAAGATGGGTGAATCTCCATCATGTCTTCACAAGGAAGTCAGTTTCATTAAAGACATCTCTAATTGCTCTAAAATTCTTCCTTATGCTGTGCAGAAATGATTTTATTACTGTAACTTCTGTGACCCAGCTGTTTTTCCAAATCAACCATCAGGAAAAACCCCTGAATGTGTTTAATACTCCTTTCATAATAACTGAAAATCTTAATGTCCTGCACACCTGCCTCTCACTTAAACACATGCATGCATCAAACTCAACTGTACATATACACACTAACACAGGAAGAGGCTTTCTTTTTCTTAGGTTAAACATCTCTATGTCCTCAAACTTTCTGCAAATGAAATAGTTTCAAAATTCTATTTTCATTCTGGTCAATCTACCAGATTCATCATGGGTTGTCAACTTGTCTCTAAAAATCTGGATTTCTTAAATAAACACAGACCTCATCAATGTTTGGCCATTCAAAACAGATTAATACTATTGCCTTTCTTGGTTTTTTTCTTGGTGGGAGTGGTAAAAAACAGCTAACATGAGATCTCTCCTGAAAAAATTTTTCAGTGTACACACAGCATTATGAACTATAAGCACAATCTTGTACAGCTGATCTCTAGGAGTTCTTTATCTTGCTGTTTACGGGTGTAGAGTTTCAGTCACGCAAGACTGCCTCACTTGTTTTGACATCACATTCTATGAAATAAGCCTATTGTATCAACCTTTAAGTAGAGGCCATAACTCATGAAATCATAGACTTGTACAATTGAAAGGGACATTTAAAACCATCCAGTTTAACAACTCATTGCAGTATATTTTAACATGAATTTCTATTAAACTAGATAACTGAAAGACTGAATGTATATATGATATTTCAGAATTTACTGACAGATTTCACACTATCTCCTACTGAATTGCACTTTTTTGGTTTTATCCATATATCACTATCTATGGATTATAGCAGATAACCTATAAATTCTATGTCTTTTGATTTGAAAGATTATTATACGTATGATTTTCATTTCCATTGTATTTTAACCCTCTTAGATGTTTCATTTAATTAGGCCAATGTGTTGCAATTTTTAAAGTTCTGATTCTAGGCTGTTAGTTTTGTGCACTACTAGTAATCTTGGTTACATAAGCCAGCATTTAAATGACAATATCGATTACTAGTCATACCAACCTAGAGAAGAAGTATTATATCTGAATTGTCTGATTTATCTTTCATTCTCTTTACTTTTGCAGCTATGGCACAAAATCTAAATGCAAATAGATGAAGCTTGACTGTCTTACAGTCATTTGACAAAGAGCACAACTACTTCAATTTAGTGAGAATACTGACATATAATATTCCTGTTATCCTACAGTAACTTCTAAAATACTCCAGAAAATTGTGTGAGAAAAAACAATGAGCTAGGGAGAAGGGTTGTCATGAAAAAGTCTCTAATTGGGAACTAGAGAAAACGAATTCACTTTCTGTCTTTTTTTCCCCCCTTTCACTTCCAACCACAATTACAATGTCCTTCTAAGAAAAGGAAGCAACATAAAACTTTGTACTACAGAGCACCTTTATAAAGAGGATAAATGAAAGTTTTCCTCATGGTAAAGAAAAAGAAATTCAGGAGTGTAACTCTGTGGGAAAGGAAATCATTTTTGTAAATATCAACAGTAACCCATGAAATATTGAAATGAAACTTCTATGCCAAAAAATAAAGTTAATTTGTATAATTTAAAAACTTTATTTTTCTACCGTATATATACTTTGTCTTTAAATTTGAAACCTAAAACTTTAAAAAATAAACCCACTTAGAGGTTGATCCAGTTTAATTGATAATATACTTAACATAAGAAAATTAAAATGTCTCTTGAAATCTAACCTAGAGACAGAGAGAGAGAGACAGAGAGACAGAGAGACAGAGAGACAGAGAGACAGAGAGGTTAGATAGACTTTTAAAATCACCAAATGCTATGAAATTAAGCTCTGTCTCTAACAGGGAAAGCTGTTCACCTTTGCAAAACACCTCAAGTTCAATGTTACATGAAAGAAAGTAGATTTTGTTTCTACCAGTTAGTATTATTTTTCCTATTAATCAAACCACTCATAACTATGTTTTGCCAAATAAGATAATTAATAATCATAACACCATAAAATATGATATTATAAATATTGCTAAATATATTTCCTTCTATAGAAATAAATCCTTTCTTAGAATAAATTCTACCAGTGTCCTAGTTCCCCCCTTTGCAAGTCTGATTCCTCTTTCACTAGGATTTTTAATAGAAAATCCTTCTAATATTTGTAGATGTAAGGGATCCTAGTAAATCTTTTCTTCAGAAATATAAAATAAATCTCATTTACTTTTCCCTCTTTTGACAAAGTATTGAACATTCTCACAACAGTGATTGTGGCTTTTTGGAACTGGCTCTAGTTTGTCTATATTCATGTAAAATTATGGTGTTAAGATCTGAACCCAAAGCTCTGGGTCTCAGCAGATAAGGCAAAGAAAAAAATCTCATCTTTGGCATTGTAGATACCATATTTATAAGGGATTCAGACTTATATTTTAACTATTTTTTGCCACATCTTACCCTTCATACATTGAGTTTAATAAATTTAAAATTATAATCCACTCTAAAAGTACAATCCCTAAAGCACAAGCTCCTCTAACCCTTTATATATGTACTTCCAGGGTTGCAGGGTAATTAAGTACACCAACTCTGGCCTGCTCAAAATACGTTAACTTCTCTGAACCTCCACTAGTGCAGAATTAAGGAAAATAAACGCACCTAATAGTGTGGTTAAATAAAGAAAATTGGATAACACAAATTAAATTCTCGGTGTTACGCCTAGCACATACTGAACGCACAAATTAATTATGCACGATAATGTGATACTTTAAACTAGGTAGCTAGGGTCATTTTAATTAGGGAGCTCACAGGCGACGCTTTTAAATGTTTCATTATAAAATTTCACCTTGTTAGATCTGGCTCATCGTTCCAGTCTATCGACATCTTTCTGAATACAGATTCTGTTATCCAGCAAATGTATTCTTTCCACTTTTGTGTCATCTGCAATTCTGATAATCATGTTTTTCCAAACTTGGCTGCAGTGATTGACGATACTAGGCAAGACGGAGCCTATTCTTCTCTGTGTAGTCAACCACATATAATTCTGCCTAATTGAACTCCTATCCAGGGTCTGTGTCTACAGCTTTTCATGAAAATATCATAGGAGAAAATGTCACATGCTTTGCTGATGTCCAGATATACACAGTTCCCTGCTCTACTATCCTAATGATCTGTCATGAAATAAAGGCGGTTTAGCTTGACATGTCTTGCTCTTGTGAACTCTGTCTGAGCACTCTTGATAAAGGCTTCTTCTGGAACTGGGATTTTGTTTACTTGAATGTTACTTCACTGGAGTTGACCTAGAGCTGGAGATCTTCACAATCTATCAAGTCCTACATGACCTGGGGATGCCAAGGCAACATGTTTTGTCATAAGACACAGGGCCCTCCATCCTAACAGACTGTGCAGGTCCATGTTCACCTCAGTCCTATCTCTTTTTAATGTATGAAACTATCCCTGCTATACCAACACAGCATTCTCAAAGTTGTCAAGGTTAACAACCATTGCCATAAATTTCTCACTATATTCACAGATAAATTGTCTGGACCAGGACATCTGAATTCATATTTAGGAGTATGGTAAATGTGGAGGCTTATATTCCCTCTCATCAATATTTGGAGAAAGGAAAAAATTGAGAATACAAAATGAAAATAATGATTAGCTGTATCGTTTCCCATTGCCTGTTACTATAATGCCATCCACAGAATTTCCTTCCTCTTGCTAATTCTTGCTCTAAGGCAGTGCAAGTAAAGGACAGTAGTATCTTGAGGGAGAAGTTTATCCCTGGTACTTCATAGGTGACATCAAGGATTATTTTTAACTTTTTAACCTAGACATAAAAAAGGTACCTGCGGTAAGCAGAATTCACAGTTGATACCAGAAGATTCCTAGCCCCTGCTGTATGCACACCTCCCAGATAGTCATTGAAACACTAATCTAAGTACTGCTGAGAAGGGATTTTTCTAATATAGTTAAGAGCCCAAATCAGTTGACCTAAGATAGAGTGATTATCCGGGTGGGCTTGATCCCTTTAAAAGCAGACAGTTTTCTCCAGCTCATCAAAGAAGAGGAAGTCAGAGAGATGTGCTTTAGTTGGCATAGAAAGTAAATACACATGCTGTGAACTGCTATGGGGACCACATGGCAAGGCACTACAGACAGGCTCCAGATGCTAAGAGTAGTCTACAGCTAGCAGGAAGAGGGGGGACCTCAGCCTTGCAACCGCAAGGCAATTAATTCTAACAACCAGTGTGCTTGAAAGACGAGCCTGAGCTCCACCTGAGAATGAAAGCCCAGACAAACACTTTGATGTCAGCCTGGTGAGTCTGTGAGCAAAGAATCCATCTATGCTATGCCCAGAGTTCTCCCTACAGAAACTGTGAGATAATAAATTTGTCTTGTTTTAAGCCACTCTGTTTGCGGTAATGTTAGGCAGCAGTAGAAAACAAATATAACACGTGCATCATAAGTGCACAACTCAGTGAATTTTCACAAAGTATAACCAGTATCCAGAACAAGAAATAGTACAACTTCTCAGAATTCACTTCCGTACCACACCCACCTCTCACCATTCCTCCACCTCTGTCCCCAGGAGTAACAACTGTCCTGACTTTTAACAGTATAGATTCATTTAGTTTAAGTACTTTATATAAATGGAATCATCCATTATATGCTCGTTTGGCTTCGGTTTCTTTAACAATATTGTTAGTAAGGTTTATATGAATCGTTACATAGAGGAGTAGATACTTCATTATCATTGCTGTATAATTCTTTTTTTGGGGGGGTGGGGCTGCACTGCGTGAGGCTTGCAGGATCTTAGTTCCCCTATCAGGGACTGAAACCGGGCCCTTGGCAATGAGAACGTGGAGTCCTAACCACTGGGCCACCAGGGAATTCTATTGTGTGAATAAACGACAATTTACTTATTCATTTGACATGTTGGTTATATGGGTAGTTTCCAGTACAGGGCTATTGCAAACTATTCTAGCCCATGTCTTTTGGTATGCATAATATTTGGTTTTAAATTAAGAGAAGTCAGTTTATCAGTCATTCCAGAAAACTGGATAAAGAGATGTAATAGTGAGAAAAGAGGATGTATTTTTATGTTGTAGACAGCTATATTCTAGATGTGATCTTCATCAAGTTACTTAACTTCCTTTACTCAGTTTCCACATTTCTAAAATACAGTGTATTAAAAACATAATTTCTGACTTCTCTTGAGGATTACATCCTATGCTGTCTAATACAGTAGCCACTAGCCATATGTGGCCACTTAAATTTAATGTAAATTATTTAAATTAAATTTAAAACCAAGTTTCTTGGACACACGAGCCATAGTTCAATTGCTAAATAACTACATGTTATTGGACAGCACCGTATGTATATGAAGTATTTAAGCCACACTGGCACTCTCAAATAGCTACTCAATAAATGATAGTGTGCCATGTTTTTTCCACACAATCCCATCACGATCTTGAGGCATTCATTCCCCCACCCAAATAATTTCCTAAATTACTCTGGCATCCACAGAAGTGATCTCAATGATGCTCCGGTAAGTTTTGCCCAACATTTTGAGGTATCTTTTATTTTTCCTTGTCTTTCTCCTTTTGGTGATAGAGACAGTGAAATCCATGACATGGGGACAGGCCACTGCTATGGCTTCCTTCACCTCCTCCCCTTGCAGACGTTCCTGAAAGTCTCATGACCACAATGGACTGAGGCTGCCCCTTAGACTCTGAAAAAAAAATCCCATCTCTGCTCATCACTAAGCACCCTTCTGTCCCAATGTTGGCAGAAGTGTCCAGGTGTCCTGTTAACATCTCACAGAATCATATGAACAGCACTCTTCAGTTTCCCCCTTGAAAACTCCATTTCTCCTTGAAATTCAGGGACAGGATCTTTGGGAATGACTTAAGGATAATCTTGAGAATCACCAAGCTGTCCTCAAAATACTGTTCCTTTTTGCAATGGATATTTCTTTCCTTTAAATTATCTCTCTTCTCCAGATGTGGGGTGTGTGTGTGTGTGTATGTGTGTGTGTATATATATATATATATATATATATATATACACACACACACATACACACACACACACACACACACCCACCACACAATGGACTATTACTCAACAATAAAAAAGAACAAAATAATGCCATTTGCAGCAGCATGGATGGACCCAGAGAATAGCATACTAAGTGAAGTATATCAGGCAGAGAAAGACAAGTAACAAATGATATCACTTATATGTGGAATCTAAAAAAAATGATACAAAGGAACTTATTTACAAAACAGAAATAGACTCACAGACATACAAAACAAACTTATGGTTTCCAAAGGGTAAAGTGGTGGTGGGGGATAAATTAGGAGTTTGGGATTAACAGGTACACACTATTATATATAAAATAGATAAATAACATGGACCTACTGTAATAGCACAGGGAGCTATATTCAATATCTTGTAATAACCTATAATGGAAAAGAATATGAAAAGAATAGATATATATTATATATAACCACATCACTTTGCTGTACACCTGAAACACTGTAATCAGCTATACTTCAATTTTAAAAAGCTTATAATAAAAGAAATAGAGAAACTGAAAAAAATCTCTCTTCTACTTATTTGTATTTAAAAAAAAATTTTATCGAGTGTAACGTTGATTTACGTTGTGTTAGTTTCAGGTGTACAGCAAAGTGAATGTTATACATATACCTACATCCACTCTTTTTGTTTTTTTTTAAGATTCTTTTCCCATATAGGTTACAGAATGTTGAGTAGAGTTCCCTGTGCTATACAGTAGGTTCTTATTAGTTATCTATTTTATATATAGTAGTATGTATGTATCAGTCCCAATCTCCTAATTTATCCCTCCACCGCCCCCCATCCCCTGGTAACCATAAGTTTGTTTTCTACATCTGTGACTCTACTTCTGTTTTGTAAATAAGTTCATTTGTACCCTTTTTTTAAGATTCCCCATATAAGTGATATCATTTGATATTTGTCTTTCTCTGCCTGATTTACTTCACTTAGTATGCTATTCTCTGTGTCCATCCATGTTGGTGCAAATGGCATTATTTTGTTCTTTTTATGGCTGAGTAATATTCCATTGTATATATGTACCACATCTTCTTTATCCATTTCTCTGTTGCTGGACAGTTAGGTTGCTTCCATGTCCTGGCTATTGTAAATAGTGCTGCAATGAACGCTGGGGTGCATGTTACTTATTTGTATTTCATTTTTGTGATTTTTCCCTTTAATAGCTATGGTAGTTATTACTACTACTATAGCATTATTATTTTTTATTAGTGATGCTTACTATGTGAAAAATACCATGATAGATGCTATGGCAGGTGAAAACGTCATGGCCTTTGTCATTCACAATTTATAGGAAGGTAGAGATGACCTAATCTCAAATAATTATAATCTAAGTAGATAATTATATTGCTGGCAGTAAACATGTTTATCTCCATCACTTTCATCATACTTATAAGTTTCAAATATGAAAATAACAGAAATCGGCAATATCACCATCTGGTCTTATTTTGCCTTTTTTTTTTTTCTCTTCAGAACTATTCGTCTGTACAGGCAAGGAAACAACTGTACATGTGATGTTATGCTAAGGAAAACTAAATATCATATTTGAATTAATATTTTTTTCTCTCCAGGCTACCTGAAACTCTCAATTTCATATTGAGGCCACGTACATCCATAAGACTCTTACTGAAACATAAAAATGTCATTCGGGAGTTGACAGGTGAGAAGGTTTTTGATGATCCATTGGTTTTTCCTGAACTCCAGTAAACAGGAGAGTTTCACAGAAAGTGTAACAAAGAGAGTGAGGGACATGGAAGGGAGGGAGAGAGTTTGGGACAGATGGGCAGTGCTGGATGCTCATACCTGGAAGGTGGGCTGGGACTTTGCAAGGGCCCAGAGTTGAAGAGAGAGAATGAAGGAAGAGAAGCATCTCTGGATGTGGTGATGGTTTAAGGCCACTGTTTGTGAAAATACATTTCATTTGTCTACATGCTTGTCATGGTCTCTTCCTGCCATATTTCATATACTTGCTCTTAGACATCCTCATGAAATGCCTCCTAGTTAAAATCTAAAGACCACATAGGAAAGTTTTGTTCAAAGAGCATAAGGTATTTTGAACCCCCCAAAAGACTTCCAGGAATATTTTGGTACAAATGTGTCATTTGGAAGTCAGAAAACAACGTGGAATCACATGACTTAAATGTATAGCAGCCAGAATTCACATTCGTGTGTAAGGATTATAAGATCGTACCAGTGTGCAGACAGATTGTGAAGGAAGAAAAGACATGTTGAGAGAGGTGAGATTGTTCAAGAGAGGGTTTACTGAGCTGTTCTTATTGAAATAAAATAAATGAAGAGTTCTTTAGGTTAAAGCAGATCTTAGAGTAGTTGATAGTAGTTATGAAGCTACAGCCAAGACAATCCTAAACTCTCTCTCTCTTGAGATATAAAAATGCTGCAGCAACATCTCTAAAGTAATCAGTCACTTACACAGTCAACATGAAATGTGTCTACAAACCCTACATCACATACCATAAGCTCTTTGATTCTCTTTACTTCTATCAGGAAGTTTTCCTTTTATGCTAAAAGTAGTACATACACACATACAATGTGTGGAATTTTTAGCATAATGCACAGCCTTGTACATATTTGTCATATTACTATTTACTACTATTTACATTAGTCAGTGATTCTCAGAGTTTGATCCAGGGACTGACAGCATCAGAATCACTTGAGAACTTGTCAGAAATGTAGTCTCAGTACCAGTACCACCACCGCCTCCCCTCCCCCCAACCCCCATCCAGAGGTCTGCTTATCTGAAATTCTGGAGGAGAAATCCAGGGATTTGTGTTTAACAAGCTCTTTGGGTGACTGATACATGACACTGACAAAGACAATGATACTACTCAGTGGTATTTCATCATTGTGAAAAGGGGAGTGTGATTGAAAAAAGGAAGTAAATTCTCAATAGTCCTTTTACCATGAAGCAAAGGTGTATAGGATGTGCCTCATCTCCCTCATTCCTCCTGTTAAGCATTTCTCACCACATTTTTGTGCAAAAGACTATTTAAGACCCCGTCACTATGATCAGTGTTCAATTTAAAAAACTGGCTTCTTCTGAAATAATTAAAAATTAAATTACCATACGATCTAGTAATTCTACTTCTGGATATTTATCCAAAAGAATTCAAAGAGATATTTATATACTCGTGTTCACAGCGGTATTATTTACAATAAAAAATAAATTAGAAAAAACCAAAATTGGTTTCTATTACTGGCATTGGATCTGCATTCTATTTTTTAACATTAACCCCTGCTTACCCACATTATCCAAATTCTTCTTTTCCCTGTTGAGATTGTGCTCATGTGGGAAGCTATGAGGTATGGAAGGAGCAGTGGACTTGTGAATCTGAAGACATTACTTGCAGCCCTGACTTGGAAAATAGTCTGTAACCCTGGAAGCATAACTGTAAACATTGTAGCCTGAATTTTGTCATCTGTACAGTAAGGGAGTTGAATAAACTGTCTCTAGGGTTCCTTCTAGCCCTAAACTTATGACTCTGTATCTCATATTAAGACCTAGATCCTCTTTTATCTAAGGAAACGGATAAAATCATCTGCCTTAAAAATCAAATATAAGAAAATACTTTTTAGTAGTCACCTTTTGGAGGTTAGAACAATCACTCTGTGTGCTAAAGAATCACTAATAGACAACAAATGCACACTAACTGAACAAAGGACTCACACGTGACAACCCAGAGAAATGTCACTAGTCGTAAAAATTCCAAGAAAATTTCCAAGGGAATATCATTCCGCGATGAGCTTGGTAAAATGAGACTTTCCAATTCTTGGAAGGAATGGATTGCCTACAGTGCTTCTGCATGAGGGTAACCAAATGTTTTTCTCCCCAAATACTGTATAATTGTTGCACCTTTGACAGGCTGTTCACCATGGGCTCATGTGGTCTCCAGTCAGCTTATTCCATTTCACATACCACTGTAGAAAAGTTTATTTTTAAACGGAAATAGGAAATTTCAGTGGCAGTTATCAAGTGTTTACTATGTAACAAGCACTGTTTGAAAATGCTTTAAATGTACTAACTCAATTGACCCTTGCAACAACACTTTGACGATGGTAAGAGGTATTATCCTAATTGTCTAGGTAAGAAAACTGAAGCACAAATATAAAAATTGAATAAAATTTAAAAAATAAACATACGTCAACAAGAAGCAGAGCTGGGATTTGAACCCAAGGATCCTGAAGTTTGGCCCTTGATTTCTAATTCTCAATCACTACGCTGTAGTATTATTTGTTGAGGTAATGTACTTACTTAAATAAGAATGACTGATAGGATTTAATCATTAAGGAACTTCAGTTTTGTTTCCCGTTGTATCTCTATTTTTGTTTTTATTTTTATTCATCAGGTTCATGATGAAAATTCAAGGAAAGCCCCATGGCTTCTCTAGTTACACTAAGGTGATAAATAAAATTCAACTGTTGCTTTTTGTTCCGAAACACAGTCTCAATTCAGTAATTAAGATAACGAGTCTCATAAAATGATTTTCAAAATGTCTCCATCTGCTCTAAAATTTAGCCTTCTCATCCGCCTGAGCTTGGTTCCTCTTCAGGTGGAAGTCAACTTTATTATCACCTAGGCTTTTTAATACTCTTCCCCCACCTCACCGTTCATAGTATATGATTACACCATGGCTGAATACTGGGGAAAGACAGAGGTAGACTGAGTAGGAAAGTTCTTGTTTGCTTAGTAATGGCATAGTTCTCTCACTCCAGCACTCTTTGGATCTGGTCATCGATTAAAGCTGACTTTGTTTTCTTCATGGTCATTGTGATGGATTAATTTTAAAAATGTCCCCAAATCACCCCTCCCTTATCCACCACCTTTTCCCCAAAACTTGATAGTACTCCTTCACTCTGACGCTGGGGATGGTCACATGACTTGTTTCGGCCAACGGAATGTGAATGATCACGATGTAAACAGAGGCTTGAAAAATGCTTGTATAAATGGGCTTGCCCTCGTTTTCGGGCCTCTGCCACTGCCATGAGAACACGCTGATGCTGGCTTGCTAGAGGATAAGAGGCACGTGTCATCTCAGTTGTTCCAGTCAAAAGCATCCTAGATAAAGCTCAGAGTCACCCAATCCCTAAACATGTGTATGAGGTGAGCCAAGATCAGTAGAGACATCTAGATGATAAACCCTAGATGCCTGAACCACAAAGTTATTATTGTATGTAGAAGAGGTTTTCTTGCTTGTCTGTTATGCAATATTATTGTGACAATTGGGTATGTGATACAGATTCTTTGATGAGTTCCTTTGAGGTTCCCCTAATTATGGAGAAATATCTCACATACTTTCTCACTGATGAGGAAAACTATCGGCATTTCTACACTCATGAGTTGCCCTTTCACTCTCCAGCCCCTAGACATCTGGAAAAACTTCCTGATTATTCTAGGACCTGACAGACATTTCTGGAGGTTTCATGGAACAAAATCTGAGAAAATCATATTCTTACTTTCTCTTGTTCATGGTCCACATCTGGGCCACAGGAAATAGTCATACAATTTTTACCCAAATAAACATTTGGAGTGAAATCAAACTGCTATGCCAGTTAAATGCCAGTTCCAGTGTCCATGAAATTTATGGGGACACATGTTAAGCTCGTTGTGGCATCTCCTTGGCCCCTCTCTTTTGACTTGGGATTTGGAAGTAATACCACATTCTTCTCCTTTGGGAGGGAAGGAATTCACAACATGATTCTATCTAAATATGCTAAAAATACTCTCAAATAAACTCTGTGAAGATATTATGACTCTATTTGAGCTTAGAAAGTATAATACTTTCCCAATTTGGGGGTTAAGAAGTTCTTAAGGCACAGTTGTCGCTAAAGAAGATGCTCTTCCCAATCTTTCTCTAATCAAACCCACCATTTAATATTCCTTATAGGGTTAAGAAGACTAAAATTCCTCTGTGAATGCTTCTCTGTTACCTTTAACATTTTCACACCTTGGTCTAATACATCATTTTGTAATGTGTTTTAACTGACACTTTCATTTTGAAATATTATTATACTGAGTTTCTTGAACACATATAGTATTTCCAACTCTGGAAGATAAGTATAAATTCTGCTATTTTTTTCACCCAAAGCCACTGGGTCTCTGCTAATATTCACCTTGACTATTGCCAGCGAAGCCTTCCTCACTAACTTCTTAACCAGACCTCCTAAAGACAAAAATTGGCTTTAATTATATAAACTTCTTCTTTCTCACCATCCAGCCACAAACTAAATGCACACACGCGCACACACACACACACACACTTTATACAACATACACACAGATGCACACACATTGTCATATCCGAGGAAGATACACTAAAAAGGAATGCAAAAAGAGATAGATTCATGTACACATTATTTCTTCTGTACATATTGTCTGGTTTCATTTGGCCTATTTGGTTGTTCACTGCTCAGAGCTGTACTTTGATGGCACACATACAGCATGGACCAATCTAATAAAGGTCTGAATTAAATCTGCAATTTGGATGAGGCTGCTGATAGAGACACGTCCTCAATTTCAGCCACAAAGAAAGCATCCACTTATGGGAAAAGCACAATTTTCAATGAGTAAGTGGAAAAAACACGTGCATTTGGCATCAGGAGCCCAAGATAAAAAGGCAATAAACAAAAGAAAAAGAGAAATTTCAATAAATAAGCATAGCACAGTGATGGGTAATTAAAAGCAAAGTGAGATTCAGGGACCATGAGCAGGCAGGTGTTCAGCATCATGAAAAGCCGGCAGCCATGATAGAGTCCCCCTAAGTAGGTTGATTGTTAAAGAAACTGTCAGAATCAAATAAGCCCCAATCTTGCGGGGACCAGAATATTTTATAGCTTATTAAGGAGGATGGCAATGAATTAATGAGCTACTATTACTGAGTACTTATTATATTTGAGCCCTGAACTTAATAGTTTACATTCATTTAATACTTATGAGATAGGGTTATTTAATCCATTACAGAAAGCAGGAAAACAAAGTTTACGTACGTTAAAGTTATGGTCACACAGTAAGGAGATATTAGATTTACACTCCTCTTTCACACTGAAGGGTTGATTGCTGAGAGATGACTGCCTGGCCAGAGGCTCCCAGCATCCTTTGTATCTAGCTGAGTCCATAAGACTAGTTCTCATTAGTGGCAAGTAAGTGAAAGTGATTTGTGTCTCTTCTAGGTCAAAGTGTGTAAGTAGTCAAAGTACCTTCTCCATCATTTCTTTTTTCTTTTTTTCATTTTCTGGCTGTAAACAAATATCTCCAAGGCCCTAGCCTATGGTAGAGCAATAAGGTGGCAGAAATCTGGCCTTATCCATTACCAGGTTGAAAAGTCATCCTTGAATGTTCATGTTTAATTATTGTATTAGAAAGAAGCATTTATTGAGTTTTGGGTCTTATCAGTTATGGTATCTATCTTAATATACACTAACACAGTCCTCTTAATCACTAAGACAGACTCTGTTATTAAAAAAAAATTAAAACATATTGAGTGAGTACCTGTTTTGAGGGGGTGTTGTGAGAACAAATGTTAACACGTTTGTAGAAACCTCTTTGTACAAAGTATATACATAGGTAACATCTATGTATTTAGAATTACAATGATGATGGCGATCATTTTGTAGCATTACGTTAAATGGATTTTATCATTTTAGACTGAAAGATGCAATTTTTAAATGAATTCAATAAACATGTAAATGGAATATCAGAAGAATCAAATAACTTGTTTGTGATGGCATTGGCAACAAACCCAAGTCCTTAGTTAAGGACTACTCTTTTCCTGCAATATCAAGACCCTTCCTGGGTAAGAAAATAGAAAAACAAAACTTCCTGTGTTTGTTAACCAGTATGGAGTTTAAAAGTATGGCTGAAGCCTTGAGAAAAATTTAGAAGCTCATTTATTCTACAAGATCAAGAATGAGTCAGAAAGGAAGGCTGATGATGAATTACTTAAATTCCTCTGACACGAAGTTGGGATTGGGGTTGAATTGCCAGTACAAGTCAAAGACTACAGTTTTATAAATATTAAGACTCCTGCGGCTAAACCTTCTAATTAGTTTGGGGCATATACCTCTTTCACCTATGAACTTGGGAATAGCATGGGGACAGGAAACCACTCTGTCAGGAATGCACTCAATTTAAAATCACCAATAAACATATTTTTAACAGATCATCTTTATTTAAGTAAAAATTACCCAAGTAGGAATGGCATGATTCTAGACCACCATTATCCAGTAGAACTTTCTGCAAGGATGGAAATATATCTACATTATTAAACATGTCAGCAACTGGCCACATGTGGCTACTGAGCATTTACAATATGACCAGTGAACATGAGGAAATAATTAAATAGCCACATGGAGATAGTAGCTATTATACTGGGCAGTGCAATTACAGAATTACAGACACTATTCTAATAAAGAGAAAATATTTAATGCAAATCTACATGTGAATTAGAAAGATGCTTGAAATTTAGGGAGGAAATAGGCAACATTAAAGAAATACAACATTTGGAGAACTGAAGCTATGTCTACATAAATGTAAACCAATTCCGTCTAAACGGTCAAATCCATGTCCATGGAGTGAGTATTAGAAGCCCAGACTGAAGGCAATTTGAAAGGACATAATGCCTGGCTATATAGACACATATGATATTTCAAATCCTAAATCAAATCTATTGTGTTTTTTTTTTATTTTTGAGCTTCCAAAGTCTCCATCTACACCTTCATCCACCACTAGATCCCAGTTAGTAAATGAATGTGCCTTCTACTTCAATGGGAAGATAGAGGTCAAAAGATGCAAACTCCTTCAATTTTCCTCCCTACTCTCTTAAAGTTTATCTTTACTTTAATATGCCCCCTCTTTTTTTGTTCAGAAAAAAAGGGAATTACTGTGTGATGCCAATTATATATATCCTTCATTTACTTTTTTTTTTTTTTTTTTTTGTGGTACGCGGGCCTCTCACTGTTGTGGCCTCTCCCTTCGTGGAGCACAGTCTCCAGACGCGCAGGCTCAGCGGCCATGGCCATGGCTCACGGGCCCAGCCGCTCCGCGGCATGTGGGATCTTTCCGGACCGGGGCACGAACCCACGTCCCCTGCATCGGCAGGCGGACTCTCAACCACTGCGCCACCAGGGAAGCCCCTTCATTTACTCTTGACTTCACTAACATTTTCTTTCTCAGGAGCCATCAGATTAAGCTGGCTCTCTTTTATGAGTCGAGTTTTTCTCTTTGTTAATTTCTCTCTATTAAGTTTATAAATATACTCAAAAGATTATAATCATTCAAACCAACCAAGAAACCAACCAACATCTTCTTTGAATTATTGACAGTTGTCATGTGTATGACATATTCATTCCATTACTTCCTTCATCCTCTAACTCACATGTTCCTAGTTTCTTCTCCCAACATCTAATAAGTTTCCTCTTTCAAAGTTCAAATTGTCCTCAATTAACAACTTGGATTGTAAAGTACACAATTTTCTTTAATAACATCTATAATCGATATGTGTTGACGATGACAAGTTTCAGAAAGATATGGAGCATGAATTTGCACGGCTCAGTTGACAGATGGACTAGAGATGCCAACTTTTATCAGAAATACTCTTAATTTTATTTCCCTCTGAATGACTGAAATACCTTTGCTATCAGTGTAGTTATTCTAAAGGACTGTATATCTTTTTCATGGTGTTTAACTTTATTAAAAATGTTCTGAAATAAAATGAAATTGCTATGTTACAAAGAAAATAGTATTACCTGGCATATTAACAAAAAGGTACTAAACTTGTTTCATGGAAATAGTTTGAGATTTTAGTGACAGAATTAAGCATTCTTACTGTGGCAGCATAAAAGGACCTGAAAAAAGGAACTCAATCTTCTGTTTCAAGTTATAGTTTTATCCGATGGCATAAATGTCTTCATATGATATGGGAGACTTTAGTATGTACAATAATACAGTTGTGGAGATGCTAAAACCACTCATATTAAAATTTAGAGCACCAGAATATTTGTGGAATACTTTGGGTCAGGTCTATAATGCACAATAAAGGTCATTTCAACAATTAAAGATTACTTTTTATGCCTTTGAGATCTCATGTAATTGATTTCTATTGAAAAGTGTCATAAATATTACATTAGTACTTGTTGGTAAGCAAGAACATTTTTTCAATCGTTTTAATATTTTATGTTCTTCTAAAAACACAAATTGCAAATTAATAGAAAAGCTATTGAGAAATTGGAAAGATAAGTTAAAATCATTTAAAAGTAAAAGCCTCCAACTTGAGCCCTATAAGAAGAATATAAACAAAACCATAATGAGCTTGAATCCATAGTTTAATTTTACATCCCAGGAAAAGAAGGGTTAAGGGATTAAAATGATTTATTCAAAGCAATAAGTAATTTAGCAGCTGAATCAGGACCACAGCAGTTTAAGAACCAGTCAGGCAGGCAGGCAGATACCTTTATTGCCTATTTGTATGTGGTGCTAACATAACAAGGGTTTAAATAAGAAATAGAGTGTTGCATAGCTCAGGTTTCCAGGTGGATCACCTTTTATCATGCTATAAGGTAAAGAAGTATCTTCAAACAGGAATTAAAAGCATTCCTTGTTGGGTGACTTATCCATATCACATATTTTTGCCATTCAAATAAAAAACTGCAGGGACTTCCCTGGTGGCACAATGGTTAAGAATCCGCCTGCTAATGCAGGGGACACGAGTTCAAGCCCTGGTCCGGGAAGATCCCACATGCTGCGGAGCAACTAAGCCCGTGTGCCACAACTACTGAGCCTGTGCGCCACAACTACTGAAGCCTGCGTGCCTAGAGCCCGTGCTCTGCAACAAGAGAAGCCACCTCAATGAGAAGCCCGCGCACCGCAACAAACAGTAGCCCTGGCTCGCCGCAACTAGAGAAAGCCCGCGTGCAGCAACGAAGACCCGACACAGCCAAAAATAAATAAATTAATGAAAAAAAAATTTCAAGTAAAAAACTGCAGCATGCAATTAAAGTCAATGCCACCAACCATGAGAACCATCAGTTCGCAATCCCCAGAAGTCTGCAGTGTTAGATAAAATTTGGTCGTCAATAAATTATTGTGGTGCTATTTTATATTATAATCTAAATTCTCATCTATTTAGTATCACTTCAAATCACTTGCCTGATTTATAAAACAAAGCTAGAATAAGGTAAAATGACCAAGAAATGGAGATTTTTAGAAAATTTCTTCCCCCTGCCCAGAACATTCTACTACAACCCACATTATTGAATTAGTAAGTGAAACTGCTCCTGTAAAAAAGTTTCTTGTTCAATGTGTGACTCATGTTACAAATTAAGAATATATATTTAGTGCTCATCTCTTCTTTCTTTCTTTATAAAACATGTATGGAATAAAAAATAATATTTAAATCTAAAACATGAATCTTAGTCTTGGATATGACCAGACTTAGACATTAAAAATTTCATATCAAAGACTAAGATTCTATTTTTTAGATTTAAATATTAGTTTTTATTCCATACATATTAGTTTTTGTTAAAAAATTTAAAAAGAGAGGGAAGAGAGGGACACTATGTATTAAATCTATGTCTCTATCAGCCTTACATACAGACACTCATAGTGAACACTGTCATAATTGTGCCAGACAGGGTAAGAAATACTTCTCTGTGTATGTAGAAAGTTTTCATGGACATAGATCCAAAGCTGTGCTCAAAAGGTTAGCAAAGATAGGCAACTACCTATTATACTGTAAAGATATTTTGACAAAATGTAAAAAAAAAATTAATAAGTATGCTAGTAACATTAATTTGCAGAATGCCAAAACGCCCACATAGGCACAAGTATTTTCCCTCTAGCACAAAATTTCCATATTCATTTCCTACTTGAGATAAAGAACAGAGACAAAAATATAACCACAACCTTGCTAGTATTATTTAATAGTAGTAGTAGTAGTAGTAGTAGTAGTAGTAGTAGTAGTAGTAGTAGAAGTGGCAGCAGTGAAGAATTATATTGTGCTAGTAGGTCAGTTTAATTCAAATGCTTTTCATACGTTAATTAATTTAATCTTTACAGTAGCCCTATGAGACGTGTACTAATATTCTCAGTTCCATTCTATATTTGAAGAAACCGAGGCATAGAAAGTGTCAATGATTTGCCCAAAGGCATAGAGCTAGTAAGAAAGGAAAATGAGATTTGAATCCAGACTATCTGGCTTCAGAGTCTATGCTCTTAACCACTAGTTCATATAGCCTCTATTAAAAAAGAAAAGTATATTTTAACTTTCTTGTGGATATCTGACACATAGAAAGCAGCAGCCCCTGAGAGCTAAGCAGTCCACATTTCAAAAAAAAATTGTGGGACTTTAAAGCTGGGCTTAGATATGCCGTGTGATTTTGATCTGTACTGAATTTTTAGACTTCATGAATACATTTCAGTTTCCACATAATTTACCACCTTGGTCCCAGACACATTGCCAATATCAAGACAGGATAGGGGCTTGCCTGGTGGCGCAGTGGTTGAGAGTCTGCCTGCTGATGCAGGGGACACGGGTTCGTGCCCCGGTCCGGGAGGATCCCACATGCCGCGGAGCGGCTGGGCCCGTGAGCCATGGCCGCTGAGCCTGGGCGTCCGGAGCCTGTGCTCCGCAACGGGAGAGGCCACAACAGTGAGAGGCCCACATACCGCAAAAAAAAAAAAAAAAAAAAGACAGGATAGAAAAACTAATTTAACAACAAGAGATAACGTGTGTCACAGGGATACAATCTCTCACAAAAATAAAACACAAACATATTTATTTTTCCTCCCCCAGAGACATGCTATTCACACACTTACAATATCCTTTGCAGTCTTTTTTTCTTCTTCTTCTTTTTTTTTTTTTTGGCTGTATTAGGTCTTCGTTGCTGCACGTGGGCTTTCTCTAGCTGCGGCGAGCAGGGGCTACTCTTCGCCGTGGTGCGCGGGCTTCTCATAGCAGTGGCTTCTCTTGTTGCAGAGCACAGGCTCTAGGCACACAGGCTTCAGTAGTTGTGGCACATGGGCTCAGTAGTTGTGGCACACGGGCTTAGTTGCTCCGCGGCATGTGGGATCTTTCTGCACCAGCGCTCAAACCCGTGTTCCCTGCATCAGCAGGTGGATTCTTAACCACTGTGCCACCAGGGAAGCCCTTTGCAGTCTTTTTTAAAGGAGAAACAGTAGGTGTTATGCTAGTGCCTTTATGCAAATTAGAAAAGTGAACCAATATCAAGACACTGTTGCATCTACTGGAAATTTGTTACAATAAACTGATTGTTTTAGAACAAGACACATTGCTTCTATCTGTCAGGGTATTCTTGCAAAAAATATTCACATCGATGACATGTATTATGTGAATGCTCCTCTTCCTTCAGACCTGACACCATATGTTACTGCACAACCCATGAGGCTGTACTTGGTGGCACTGAATCACTAGCCACCCAATGATCACTCTTTGAAGGTAGAGGCAGCAATCTCACAGCTGGGATGCAAGGATTCAGTTCTGGGAATTTGTTCCCTGAAATTTTACCTCCCATACTCAAAATAATTACACATTCTGCTAGTCGTAATCTATGAACATTAGTAGTATGAGTTGGATGTCAGATACTCGACCACGTCTACTGGAATCACTATGTGTTCATTTGAGTCTTGTTGACCAAATACATCTTTCTCTCCTTGCTGGTGACTTCTCCCCAAGAGTGGGATATCTGTGTCCACCAGCTTTCCCCATTCACTAGGACTTCCTTGCATGCACTGACTAGTTGAAAGGGCACTATAAATGGGTTACATCCTAGGGATGAAGGCTAAATGACTTTCCTCTCTAGTTTATTATTCTCTCTCTCTTCTTCTTACTCATCATTCAATTAATGTTCCTTAGTCCTTGATGTACCAGAGTAGTAACTTTCAGATACCGAATGGAAAGCTGTTTCCTTTTTAGCCTTGATGCATATCAGGTGGGCTAAGTATTTTTTAGATGGTTTGGTGGGGTTTTTGTGTGTGTGTTTCATCTGCTCTTTTAACACCAAATAAGATAGCTAATTAACCCAGAAGCCAGGTTGCAACCATCAAGGGCACAGTCTGTGGTCTGCCACGGTCCCAAGCTTTCTACCACGTCTCTGAAGCCACACAACCCAACACTTTGAAAGTCTCACATAGTTCTTTCTCTCCCTCCCTCTCTCTCTTTCTCTCTCTCTCTCTCTCTCTCTCTCTCTCTCTCTCTTTCTCTCTCAATGCATATAGGTTGGTATCACTGAGAGAGAGCCTCAACATCCTTGTTGCTGAGCAGGTTTTATTATAAACACTGACATTAGAGTCAACAAAATCCATTTAGTTTACTACATGTAGGCACATAGGTAAGTGTTACATTATTAATGCATGCCTGAAAAAAGATCCACACACACATATGTCTGGGCTTCTCTGTCATGAGACAGGAAATATAATTTGTAAATAAAGCATGGAGTGTCACTATCAGATAGCTATATTTTGACCAAAGTTATATTTTTCTTCTTTCTCTGTCTCAATCTAGTATGGGCCCTGAGGCCCCAAATCCAAAATTAGCAGTTAAAAAGAGATTTAGCAAGACAAGGAAATGCTAAGTCAAAAGTAGAATCTGAGGACTATTTCAGGAGCCTGTTTGACTTCTCACCAGTGAGTTCTAGAGACTGAGGTTTCAGAGGCCTGGTTCTCTCGAGATCTGATGCCTTCTATTTCTTCTCAGTACCACAGCCTTGACTTGATAACTCACTAAGTAAATAAAGGTTTTGCAACACTGAAATCATCATTTTTTCTTTGACGAACTTGAGATCATGTCACTTGACCCCTAAGAATAGTTTTAACTCTCTAAAATTTTGAGTGCTATCTGATGAAGTGGGTGTTTGACATGTCCCTTATTTTAATAGTATATGACTTACATATTTGTTCATCAGAACTGGCGCCTGTCAAAGGACAACTGTGATTCTACTCCTCAGTCCCTTAAGGATTCTCTGCTAATCCTCCTATAAGAGCTTGCAAAATGTAGTTACATTACCTAGATAAACAAAGACAAATGATATTTGGTCCCTCTGTCTTCATTAGCCATAGGGATTTGAGAGTAACTTTTCTAAAATTCAAACACTAACGGGCATGGGTTTTAATACAAGCAGCCTAAATAAGAATTGTACACACCACCACAGTGGAACAAGCATGGCACGTTCTTAAAAAAAGCACCTCAGACTTCCCAAGAGACCTCCTACAACTTCCTAAGAAAGTCTTAAGAAAGTTAAGATCTTAACATTCTCTTTTATATGGTTCAACATGAGAACATGCCCCATGTCACTCAAAGAAAGATAAAATTAAAAATTTTATTCTTCCAATCTAAGAACATGGTATATCTTTCCATCTGTTTGTGTCATCCTCAATTTCTTTCATCAGCATCTTATAGTTTTCAAAGTACAGGTCTTTTGTCTCTTAGGGAGGTTTATTCCTAGGTATTTTATTCTTTTTTATTCGATGGTAAATGAGATTGTTTCTTTAATTTCTCTTTCTGATCTTTCGTTGTTAGTGTATAGAAATGCAACAGATTTCTGTGCATTAATTTTGTACCCTGCAACTTTACTACCTAAGGCAATCTACAGATTAAATGCAATCCCTGTCAAATTACCAATGGCATTTTTCACAGAACTAGAACAAAAAAATCTTAAAATTTGTATGGAGACACAAAAGACTGCAAATAGCCAAAGCAATCCTGAGAAAGAAAAATGAAGCTGGAGGAATCAGGCTCCCTGACTTCAGACAACGTTTTTCTACAAAGTTATAGTAATCAAGACAGTATAGTACTGGCACCAAAACAGAAACATAGATCAATGGAACAGGATAGAAAGTTCAGAGATAAACCCATGCACTTATGGTCACCTAATCTATGACAAAGAAGGTAAGAATATACAGTGGAGAAAAGACAGTCTCCTCAATAAATGGTGCTGGAAAAACTGGACAGCTACATGTAAAAAAATGAAATTAGAACATTCTTTAACACCATACACAAAAATAAACTCAAAGTGGATTAAAGACCTAAATGTAAGACCAGATACTATAAAACTCTCAGAGGAAAACATAGGCAGAACACTCTGACATAAATCGCAGCAATACCTTTTTCGAGCTGTCTCCTAGAGTAATGGAAATAAAAGCAAACAAATGGGACCTAATTAAACTCAAAAACTTTTGCACAGCAAAGAAAACCATGAACAAAATGAAAAGACAACCCACAGAATGGGAGAAAATATTTGCAAACCATGCAACTGACAATGGATTAGTCTCCAAAATTTGCCAACAGCTCATGCAGCTCAATATCAAAATAACAAACAATCCAATCAAAAAATGGGAAAACCCAAATAGACATTTCTCCAAAGAAGACATACAGATGGCCAAGAGGCACATGAAAAGACGCTCAACATGGCTAATTATTAAAGACATGGAAATCAAACTACAAAGAGGTATCACCTCACACCAGTCAGAATGGCCATCATCAAAAACTCTACAAACAATAAATACCGGAGAGGGTGTAGAGAAAAGGGAACACTCCTACACTGTTGGCGGGAAGGTAAATTGGCACAACCACTATAGAGAACAGTATGGAGGTTCCTTAAAAAACTAAAAATAGAGCTACCATATGATCCAGCAATCCCACTCCTGGGCATATACCTGGAGAAAAGCATAATTCAAAAGGATACGTGCACTCCAATGTTCATTGCAGCGCTGTTTACAGTAATCAAGACATGGAAGCAGCCTAAATGTCCACCGACAGATGAACGGATAAGGAAGATGAGGTACATATATACAATGAAATATTATTTAGCCATTAAAAAGAATGAATAATGCCATTTGCAGCAACATGGATGGACCTACAGATTATCATATTAAGTGAAGTAAGAAAGAGAAAGACAAATACCATATGATATCACTTATATGTGGAATCTAAAATATGACACAAATGAACTTATTTAAAAAACAGAAACAGACTCACAGACTTAGATAACGAACTTATGGTTACCAGGGAGGAAGGTGCGGGGGAGGGATAGACTGGGAGTTTGGGACTGACATGTGCACACTGCTATATTTAAAGTATATAACCAGGGACTTCCCTGGTGGTCCAGTGGGTGGGACTCCACACTCCCAATGCAGGGGTCCCAGGTTCCATCCCTGGTCGGGGAGCTGGATCCCACATGCATGCCTCAACTAAGAGTCCACATGCCGCAACTAAGAGTCCACATGCCGAAACTAAGAAGTCTGCATGCTACAACTAAAGGTCCCGCATGCCGCAACTAAGACCTGGCGCAGCCTAAATAAATAAATAAATATTTAAAATAAAATAAAATATATAACCAACAAGGACCTACTGTGTAGCACAGGGAACTCTGCACAATATTCTGTAATAACATAAATGGGGAAAGAATTTGAAAAGGAATAGATACATGTATATGTATAACTGAATCATTGCAGTGCTGTTACAAAATGAACCTGAAACTAATATAATATTTTTAATAAACTATACTTCAATACAAAATAAAATTTAAAAAATTTTTAGATTCCTCATGCTCTCCTCCCATTTCTCAGCTATTGAAAACACCCTAAAATAAATCCTCTTACAGTGTTTAAGGAGAAGAAATATAGGATGGTGGCATTTGATTCTTTTCTTTTCTGCCTCTAACTTCTGACGGGCTACAGACTACAAATATGAATCCTCAGTAATGGTAACAATTAAACACATTCAGCAGTTCTCTCTCTGCATAGGCAATATTTTAAGGAGTTTGGTCAAAAGAACAATCTCCATTTAAACCTCCTGTATCTAGGACAAAACATTAGACACATTTCCCTCTTTTGATCATATCCTTCCTTCGGTAAAGTTTGGATGGTTTAAAACTGGGTTATACCTGACACAACATAATGTTAAAATTACAGTCGTGTTTCATAATCCAGCATCACCGGCCCCAGATCTTTTCTACCTATGTTTCCACGTCTAATTTGGGCATCACCTGGGCATTGGATCAAGTAAGTTTTAAATATTCTATTTCCACTGATGTCCTTTATTTATTTAAGGCTTATGGTCACAACAGCTTTGTTTTCTTCAGTTAATTTTATTTTTCCTGCACTTTTCATTACAAAAGTAATATACTTTCAAATATAAAAATGCTAATATCCATCTCTATATGTTAGACACTGGACTGATATATACATATATATTGGCCAACCCAATATTATTAATTCCTCACACCTCTATGAGGTAGATTAAATTAACACACCTATTACATAGATAATTAAACTGAGACACAGATTATCTAAAGAATACTTTTCACAGAGAAGGCAGTACATTTCTGTGCTTAGGGGCATGAAATCTGGACTCAGATTCTACGTATTAAAATTCTAGCATCACAATTTATTAGTTAGGCACTAAAAGCAAGTCTTGCTCTACCATTCCCCTCAAAGTTGTAAAACATAGCTTTCATCTGAGTAAAAGTTAACATTTTATGTGATCAGATCCCTAGTATAGACACATAAACATATATACACACATATAGCATTACTGTTTCAGTTCATATACATGCATGAAGCAACAATGATAATTACGTGTAGATGAAATAGAGTATCATTCAAAATGGTTTCTGTCAAATGGTTTCCTTAAAAATGTTTGTTTTGGATGTGGTCATGTAAATATCTGTGCAATATACTGCCAGAATTTCTCAGTATGAGGACCCAGAAGGCAATGGCATATTGCTAGATGCCTAGTTCAAATATACAGAAAGAGCTCATATGTTCCATGAATGATTAAAAATAAAGTCAGCGTTATTACTCTACATTGTTCAATCAACCTAACTTGGTGACATGACTTTCAAATTTTGGCATATTAGCTAAAGTTTTTGGTTTTTTTTTTTTTTTTTTACTATTTATTGAACAAAAATTTATGTGTGAACTTTATGCAAAGCACTTCCAGAAAATGCAAAGACAGATAAGATATGGATCCTGCTCACTAGTAGTTTATAATCCATTCATGTAGATTTAAAGTGACGTGGAAGAGATGGCTTTAATACAAGCAGAGATTGATAACCAAAAGATAACTCTCATAAAAGTAGGCACAAATATATTACTGTAGATGGGAAGAGAAAGAGAAAGATTATTTCTAGATATGGTACTCAGAAAAGGATTATATCATCTAAGAAATAATATGCACATATCCTTCTATTTATATTGAATATGTCTATATAAATTATTTTGAAAAATCTTTTGCTAATACCTATGCAAGAACTTGAAATATATTATTAGATAATTCAAAATTATAATCAATATGATTCTCAGGTAATAGGGGATTTTCATTTTGTAAAACCATTCAGATAATCATTTATAACATTTAACATTGCCTAATGATATGTCTCTCTGTAGAAACAAAGCAAACTCCATATTACTCCACTTTTATTTTTCCTCAACAGTATAAGCATTTTTGGACTCACATACCACTCCTAGACATCTTCTTGGAGCAAAGATAGGGACCATGAGTCATTTATATTTTTAATTCAGAAACATTTTTACTATGTGTCAGACACTCTTCTAGCTAATAAAGATAAAATAGTGAACAAAAGAAAAATGCCTTTGACCTTACAGAGCTTTCATTGTAATGGGGGAAGCTGACATTATATAAACACACACACACACATTAATAAATATACGTATATTGTGCTGGGAGATGCTAAGGGCCATAAAGAAAATATGAAAGGATAAGGGGATAGAGTATGACATGGAACACTAGTTTACCGAGAGTAGTCAGGGAAGATGTCTATGAGAAGGTGGCAGAACATTCCTGCCAGATAAAGCACCGTGTGCAGAAACTGTGAAGTAGAAATATTAGACTCTTTGAGAAATAGCAAGGAAGCCTGTAATCCTGGAGTGAAAGGTGCATATTGAAAAGAGGTAGGAGATGATATCAAAAGGTAGGAGATTCAGCACATTATAGGACTTTGAATATCACTTGGAATGAAATGGGAAGCCATTAAAGGACCTTAATAGGAGGAGTCATATGATGTGATTTGAAATTTTAAATGACCATTTTTCCTGGTGTTGATCACAGCATGTGGGTGAATAAAGATGGAGCAGGGAACGTGACACTATACACAAAAAATAATTCATACTGGATCATAGACTTAACTGTAAGAGCTAAATAAAGAAAACCTTTAGAAGGAAACACAGGAGAAGATCTTTGGGACCTTGAACTAAGCAAAGATTTCTTAGATATAACACTAAATTATGGTCCATGAAAGAAAAAAATTGATAAGCTGGACCTCATCAAAATTCAAAACTTTTGCATCTCAAAAGACACCATTAAGAAATGAAAAGATAAAGAATAAATTGGGAGAAAATATTGGCAAACACATATCCAATATGAGACGTGTGTCCAGAATTTATATTAAAAAACAAAAACCTTGACACCTCAATAATAAGAAGACAAACAACTCAATCAAAAAAATGGGCAGGGGGCTTCCCTGGTGGCGCAGTGGTTGAGGGTCCGCCTGCCGATGCAGGGGACATGGGTTCGTGCCCCGGTCTGGGAGGATCCCACATGCCGCGGAGCGGCTGGCCCCGTGGGCCATGGCCGCTGAGCCTGCGCGTCCGGAGCCTGTGCTCCGCAATGGGAGAGGCCACAATAGTGAGAGGCCCGCGTACCGCAAAAAAAAAAAAAAAATGGGCAGGGCTTCCCTGGTGGTGCAGTGGTTGAGAGTTTGCCTGCCGATGCAGGGGACGCGGGTTCGTGCCCCGGTCCAGGAAGATCCCACATGCCGCGGAGCAGCTGGGCCCGTGAGCCATGGCTGCTGAGCCTGCGCGTCCGGAGCCTGTGCTCCGTAACGGGAGAGGCCACAACAGTGAGAGGCCCACGTACTGCAAAAAAAAAAGGGCAAAAGATAGGAACAAACATTTTATCAAAGAAGATATATGAAGGGCTAATAAGCACATGAAAACATGCTAAACATCATTAGTCATTAGGGAAATGCAAATTAAAACCACAATAAGATACCATTTTGCATGCACTAGAATGGTGAGTATGGATAAGAAAGGATGTGGGGCATCAATAACCCTCATACATTGCTGGTGGAAATGTGAAAAGGTGCAGCCACTTTGGAGAACAATTTTGCTATCAAAAGTTAAACATGCAACTACCATATGATCCAGAAATTCTACTCCTGGATATCAATCTAGGAGAAAAAAAACATATACACACAAAGACCTACATGTCAAAGTTCATAACAGAATTATTCACAATAGCCCCAAACTAGAGAGAACCTAAGTATTCATCAGCTTATAAAGGGATAGACAGAATGTATATCCATACAATGAAATACTCTACAGCAATAGAAAGGAACGAACTACTGAAACATGCTATGTCAGGGATGACCCTCAAAAATATTATGCTAAGTGAAAGAAGCCAGACACAAGAGACTATGTATTATATTATTCTATTTATGTGAAATGCCACAGACAGAAAATAGACTAGTGGCTGCTACAGCTGGGGTTGGGAATGGGGAATGGACATGATGCATCTTATTAAGGGGACAAAAATGTTTTAAAACTGTTGTATTGTGGTGGCTGCACTACTCAGAAAAGTTACTAGAATCACTGAATCGTAAACTTGAAGTTTTATGAATTTCATGATACGTAAAATACATTTCAATAAAGCTGTTTTAAAAAGACAGAAGCAAGTAGTCTAATCAGAAGGCTCTTACTTGAAGGCAAAAGAAGAGGTGCTAGTGGCTTTGTTCAGTGAAGAGAATAAGTGGGATATATTTCAAAGTTAGTGTCAGAATTTACTCCTGGGTTTGATGTGAAATATGAGGGATAGAGGAGTAAAAAATAATATTTCAAGCTTTTTCCCCCTAAAACACCTGGTAGAATGGAGATGTCATTTATTCAGATGGCAAATAACATGGATTAGGCTCAGTCAATGGTAAATCAAAAGCTTGGCGTTAGGTTAAAATTGGAGTGCCTATTATATAGCCAGGTGATGTCAACTACAGTGCTGGAGTTCAGGGAAGAAGCCAGGGCTGTAGTAAAAACAATATGTAGTCATTGGTATAGAGATTTTCCTTAAAGCTAGATGAGTTCACTAACAGAGTGGATGTATAACAAAAAGACAAGAAGTCAAGGGATTAAGCCCCTTGACCTGGGACTGTTTTTGAGCTGGGACATTGATCTTCTCCTGCACTCATACTGGAACTTATACGATTGGCCGTGATGGGTCTCCAGTTTGCCAACTGCAGATCTTGGGACTTCTCAACCTCCATAATTGCATGAGCCAATTCCTTAGAGTAATATGTATGTATCTCCTATTGGTTTGTTTCTCTGGATAACTTAGACAAATACAAGTGGGTTGAAACAAGAATGAGGGGAAAATAGTGAATTACAAAGTGAAGACAATTATTTCAAAGAATTTTTCTCCAGAAGTGAAATGAACAATGACAATAGCTGGAGATAAACTTAAGATCCTGAGCAACAAGGATTTACTGTATAGCACAGGGAACTACATTCAATATCTTGTAATAACCTGTAATGGAAAATAATCTGAAATATATATATATATATATATATATATACACACACACACACATAACTGAGTCACTTTGCTGTATACCTAAAACAAACACAGTACTGTAAATCAACTATACTTCAATTAAAAAAAAAAAACTTAGGATCCCACTGTCACAGGATCTTAAAAGAAAGATTAGAATGAGCTGGTGAATGTGTTTACCCAGGAGAAAGAGGGACAAAGTAGCAAAGTCCTTGAAAAGGCATGAAGACATGGGATCCATTGCATACACTGAAGGTTGGCCTTACAAAGGATTTCAGACAGGTTATCAACTGAAAGGGGTGGGTAGGAAGTTTATGTGGCTACACAAACAGATTTGTTGTTTTCTCTTTGGATTGCTTCTGGTTTCTCAATGAAGTAAGAAAAAAGATAATCAACGGATAGTGAAAGGGCTGTGTAGTGTTGAGGCTTGAGAAAAGAGGAGAGAGTATGAAATAATTATCAGAAAGAGGGGAAGTCTTATTTAACTAGAAAAATGACCCCACCTGAAATATACTACAGTACAAAAGGCACACTTAAGATTTCTGGTAACATGAACATAAAACTATATGACATATTCAAGTGATAAACTGTAAGAATTGGATAGTTAGAGAATTTGATTTAAACAGGTTTCAAGTTTTTCAGATGACTACGGTAACCAGGCAAGAAGGGAAGTGGGTGAAAAAGTGAAAACAGGGCAGGTCAATAAATTATGCGTGCCGATGGGAGCAAAGAATTGTTGCAGTGAAGGTACTAGAGGGAAAGAACTGGAAAGAGAGAGGGTGAGGCTGACAGAGTGGAATTTATGAAACTGAGATTATGGAGGAGAGGTACACATTGGGTATGATAATGTCTGGCATGGCCAGAATATTGGTGGTGTATGTGGAGTGGAGGCCAAGATAATTATAAGCGAGGGGGTCAAGAAACTGGAGCCCATCTATTGGAAGGATTCTCTATCTTTAAACCACCATGCATTATGTCAGGAATAGTATGCAAGGGAGAATGAGTTAACCAGGTCTGAATATCTTCAAGGGATGAGGGGAGTGACACAGATCTACAGAGGTTTGCGACAAGGAGAATGGTGAAACCAAAGAGCACAAAGCTTCAGTATAGATATGTTTTCTTAGGGAGGAGAGAGAACAATTTAGAAACAATATGAGAAACAAAGAGGGAACTCTTCCAACCTTCAGAATTGTATGACGAATACAGGACAGAGAGCACTACTTTTTTTTTTTTTTTAAATAAACAAAATAAATTTATTTAAAAAAATGAAGAAACACAAATGTAAGAAAATATATCAAAATGTTCATTAACGGTTATCTTTGGGTCGAAGAATTCTGGATAATTTTTATCTTTATGCTCTTTAATTTCTAGGTTTTTTTTAAGCATCTTTATAGGAATATAATTGCTTTACAATGGTGTGTTAGTTTCTGCTTTATTTTTTTATTTTTTGAAGAATTTTTTTTTCTTTTTCAGTTATACATATACTTATGTCCCCATATCTCTTCCCTCTTGCGCCTCCCTCCCACCCTCCCTATCCCACCCCTCTAGGTGGTCACAAAGCACCAAGCTGATCTTCCTGTGCTATGCGGCTGTTTCTGGGAAGGGTTAAGCTGGGACAAGTGAGACAGTGGCATGGACATATATACACTACCAAATATAAAATCGAGAGCACTACCTTTTTTTTTTTTTAACATCTTTATTGGAGTATAATTGCTTTACAATGGTATGTTAGTTTCTGCTTTATAACAAAGTGAATCAGTTATACATATACATATATTCCCATATCTCTTCCCTCTTGCGTCTCCCTCCCTCCCACCCTCCCTATCCCACCCCTCTAGGTGGTCACAAACCACCTAGCTAATCTCCCTGTGCTATGCGGCTGCTTCCCACTAGCTATCTATTTTAAGTTTGGTAGCGTATATATGTCCATGCCACTCTCTCATTTTGTCACAGCTTACCCTTCCCCCTCCCCATATCCTCAAATCCATTCTCTAGTAGGTCTGTGTCTTTATTCCTGTCTTACCCCTAGGCTCCTCATGTCATTTTTTTTCTTAAATTCCATATATATGTGTTAGCATACGGTATTTGTCTTTCTCTTTCTGCTTACTTCACTCTGCATGACAGACTCTAGGTCTATCCACCTCATTACAGATAGCTCAATTTCGTTTCTTTTTATGGCTGAGTAATATTCCACTGTATATATATGCCACATCTTCTTTATCCATTCATCCGATGATGGACACTTAGGTTGTTTCCATCTCCGGGCTATTGTAAATAGAGCTGCAAAGAACATTGTGGTACATGATTCCTTTTGAATTATGTTTTTCTCAGGGTATATGCCCAGTAGTGGGATTGCTGGGTCGTATGGTAGTTCTATTTGTAGTTCTTTTTTTTTTTTTTTTTTTTTGCGGTACATGGGCCTCTCACTGTTGTGGCCTCTCCCGTTGTGGAGCACAGGCTCCAGACACGCAGGCTCAGCGGCCATGGCTCACAGGCCCAGCCGCTCCGCGGCATGTGGGATCTTCCCGGACCGGGGCACGAACCCGTGTCCCCTACATCGGCAGGTGGACTCTCAACCACTGCGCCACCAGGGAAGCCCCTCTATTTGTAGTTTTTTAAGGAACCTCCATACTGTTCTCCATAGTGACTGTATCAATTTACATTCCCACCAAGAGGAGAGCACTACCTTTTGAGAAGCCACTACATAAGAAGTAGTGGCTTACGGAGAAAGCCATGTTGCACTTAGATAAAAATGTAAGGAAATACCAGGAGCAGTATTTCTCAAACTTAAATGTACATGCAAATTACCCAGAGATCTTGTTTAAATGCAAATTCTGAGCTTTGGCCTAGGATTCTGTTTTACTACAATTACCAGGTAATGCCAACAATTTGAGTAGCAAGGATATAGGGAATTCCAATATAAAGAATGAAATGGCTTGCTGGATCGTGGATTGGTAGAGGTTTAAGTCAGATGTGAGGATGAGGATGACAGTCTAGGCAATGAGTGATGAACTGTGGACCCAGGCCTCTTCGTTGACTGAGATGAAGGGACTTTGTGTTATTGAACTGAAACTAATCATCTGTTCATAAGTTGTAATCATCAGACTATCCAAGTGGGGGAAGCATATGAAGAAGAATTTCTTGCCAAGGAGCCCAGAGCTCTATTATTAGCTCCTAGTTCAGACTTTAATTGATAATGTCAGGGTCAGAGTAACAGATGGTAATGGAAGTGCCTGAGACTCTGTGGATGTCCCCTGTCTGCTTTTGATGATGTACTGACTTAGGAAAAAAGAATGGGAAAGCTTACTCTGCTCTAAATTGATTTCCTATTCCCCTATTTTTTTTTTTTTTTTTTTAACAAACTTCCACCCCTGAGACTTTGCGAATATAGCACTACCCACACATTATTTCTATTCTTGGGAATTCTATTAAACACTTAGTGCATTAACATTTACCTCACTTTAAAATTACCTAGAATTGGACATTATTAAAACGAGCCTGAAAATAAGGAATTTTGAAATTTTATATATCCATAAAAAAGATAGGTCTTCATTTCAAACTCCACATATAGTTAGAATATATAAATTGATGATCAAGTCATATACGTTTTTGGAGACTATAAAAATTCCATTTCAAAGTATAATGCAAAGGGAAACTATTTAAAGTAATCATGTAAATATATTTTAGAGACATGCAAGAACAAATTTATGAAACATCAGCATCTCACTATTGCTAGTCTTTTCCACTGGTATATAGAGTCAATCATTCTGAAATATTGAAATGATCTCATCAGTGTAAACCAAAACAAGGTATTCAAAGCCAAATGTGAATATTGGGGCTTCCCTGGTGGCACAGTGGTTGAGAATCTGCCTGCCAATGCAGGGGACACGGGTTCGAGCCCTGGTCTGGGAAAATCCCACATGCCACAGAGCAACTGGGCCCGTGAGCCACAATTACTGAGCCTGCGCTCCACAACAAGAGAGACCGCGATAGTGAGAGGCCCGCGCACCGCGATGAAGAGTGGCCCCCGCTTGCTGCAACTAGAGAAAGCCCTCGCACAGAAACGAAGACCCAACACAGCCATAAATAAATAAATAAATAAAATTTAAAAAAATGTGAATATTGGATGCATATTCCAAACCCTTCATCATACACATTTTAACTATTAATATGTTTAAAATAGTAATAAAACATACATGGACTTATTCATAGTGTTAGGGAGTTATAGCTTTGTTCATAAGCACAACTGCTAGAAACCTGAATTGAACCAAAGATGTGAAATAAAATATAGTGTTATGATTACTACAGTTGGTTACTTTTTTGCTATTAATCACAGAATCAAGACTAATAAGATGAAGATCTCTGAGTTCCAAAGCAAATTATGCTTAGAATGACAGAAATAATTTTACGAACAAATATTTGGAGAGCCACTGAAGTAAATGACAAGGACAATGGAATTTTCAAAGGATAGGGAGGGTGGGAGGGAGACGCAAGAGGGAAGAGTTATGGGGATATATGCATATGTATAGCTGATTCACTTTGTTATACAGCAGAAACTAACACACCATTGTAAAGCAATTATACTCCAATAAAGATGTTAAAAAGTAAAAAAGCAAAGTTCTTCTGAGCATAGGATTTACTGCACTTCCACAAAATAGGCAGTCTTCCTTCTCTAACACTTCATTACGGGGTTGCTCTATCCGGAGTCTACAGAGGTGTCTTCTGATGGCATGAAAAACTCAGGAAGGCTACTACGGATCACGGATGGTTTTGTGAACAGCTCTGTAAGTGGTATCGTGACTCATGTTTCTCTTTGAATGCTGTGACGACCTAAGCATCAGTAAGGTAGGAGGCTGCCAATACTAAATCCATACGTGCTGCAGAGCAAGTCTGTTGAGAGGGTCTGTGTAGAGAACTGATGAGAGCTGGCTTCACCAGCAGCTGCCATCTAGTTAGGGAACATAAGCTGAGTGGGCAGAAGAACCTCTTAGGGAGTTACTGAAGCACAACATTCAGATTAGGTGGCAGAGCTGTAGACTCCTGGGAGCAAGAGTGGCACAGCCAGGAGCTCTTTTCTGTCCTAGCTGTCAGGCAGACAGCGAGCAGAAGCAGCAGGGTGACAGACTGCCACTTCAGTTACCAGCAGAAGGCCACATATCATTAAGAACATGGAGATATAAAAATTACTGTACCAGAACTCGCAGTTCTATAGGCAGGAGAGTTCCTTTCAGGAGACCCAGATGAAGGCATCTGGTAAACTTTTTATTCGAATGATAGATACTTTCTATTAGAAAATGAGAGTGAAGGATTTAACCCAGAAAAATGATTTATTACACAATCACTAATAAATTTTACAAGCTCTAGAAATGAGAAAAGCCCTTTAAATGGGTAATTTCCCCCCACTGCCCCCCTCAAATATTCCATATGCTGCAAAAGATGTTTTTACCAAAAGGAAAGTTATAATCTACGTTAGAGAGAAAAGGTCTGCCTTTTTCTTGCCAGTGCCATTTACCACCCCTTGGATGGTTTCTCATTGAGCCTCAATTTTCCCCTCTTCAAAATGGGGATAGGGCTTCCCTGCTGGTGCAGTGGTTAAGAATCCGCCTGCCAATGCTGGGGACACGGGTTCAAACCCTAGTCTGGGAAGATCCCATATGCTGCGGGGCAACTAAGCCTGTGCGCCACAACTGCTGAGCCTGCGCTCTAGAGCCTGAAAGCCACAACTACTGAGCTCACGTGCTACAACTACTGAAGCCCGTGTGCCTAGAGCCCGTGCTCCACAACAAGAGAAGCCACCACAATGAGACGCCCGCTCACCGCAACTAGAGAAAGCCCATGCACAGCAACAAAGACCCAACGCAGCCAAAAATAAATAAACAAAATTAAGAAAAAAAAATGGGGATAAAAATAGCTAATTTTCATTTTTAGTATTTTGAGTATTAACAATATTTTAAATATGCCTGTCATTTGGTAGGCATTAAATACATGGAAGTTGTAATAATTAGTACTCATTAGAAAAAAATATCCTTTATATTTGGAAAGCATTTTCTCTTTTATAAAATGCTTTGTACATATACTCTTGTGAACTAAGCAGAGCAAACATTCTTATTAACATTTTATAGATGAAGGATCTAGGGTTCAGTGATAGTGACTCACACGAGCTTGTAAGTGGTAGAGACTGCACTGAAAATCAAGTCTCTTGACTTAAATTCCAGTTTTCTTTGACTTGCAATCATGTATAAAACATGGATTTAACTTATCTAGAGTTGTACTCAAATGATTTGTTGATTTTTAAATGTGTCTTGATAAATGTTAAAAACACAGAAGAATATGGAGTAGTATGAGAAATAAGAAACACTCAAGGACCCACCACACAGATTTTGTGTCAAAACCTCTCTCTCTCTGCCCCCACCTTCCTTCCTCCCTCCTTGCCTCTTGGTCTCCCTCTCCCTGTCATCCTCTTTCTCTCCCTTTTCCCTTCCTCAGACTCTCTCATGTTTGGTGGTGGTGCATTACAAAAGACATCAAACATTACCCATAGAGGAAGGAGTGGTACCATTGTCTCCTATTCAATTTTCAATTTCATTTCCCTCCACACACAGAGGCAATAAATACCATATATTTAGTGAGTTTCATTCCATTCTGTGTTTTATATAATTGCATATTTTTAGAGTTGGAATGCTCAAAATAATAATGAATAGAATTATATTGTACAGATATTCTGTAACTTGCTTTCATCTCTCAACATTATATATATATATATTTTAGGTTATTGTAATTGTTTTCAATGTTTGATAGAGTTCTAATGATTATTGATCATATTTTTATATATATTGTCTACTTTAACTTTTTATCTCATGAAAAATTTTTTTAACATCTTTATTGGAGTATAATTGCTTTACATTGTTGTGTTAGTTGCTGCTGTGTAACAATGTGAATCAGCTATACGTATACATATATCCACATATCCCCTCCCTCTTGAGCCTCCCTCCCACCCTCCCTATCCCACCCCTCTAGGTGGTCACAAAGCACCGAGCTGATCTCCCTGTGCTATGTGGCTGCTTCCCACTAGCTAGCTATTTTACATTTGGTAGTGTATATATGTCCATGCCACTCTCTCACTTCGTCCCAGCTTACCCTTCCCCCTTCCCCTGTCCTCAAGTCCATTCTCTACGTCTGCGTCTTTATTCCCGTCTTGCCCCTAGGTTCTTCATGACCTTTTCTTTTTTCTTAGATTCCATATATATGTGTTAGCATACGATATTTGTTTTTCTCTTTCTGACTTACTGCACTCTGTATGACAGACTCTAGGTCCATCCACCTCACAAAAATAACTCAATTTCGTTTCTTTTTATGGCTGAGTAGTATTCCATTGTATACATGTGCCACATCTTCTTCATCCATTCATCTGTCGATGGACACTTAGGTTGCTTCCACGTCCTGGTTATTGTAAATAGTGCTGCAATGAACACTGTGGTACATGACTCTTTTTGAATTATGATTTCCTCAGGGTATATGGCCAGTAGTGGGATTGCTGGGTCGTATGGGAGTTCTATTTTTAGTTTTTTAAGGAACCTCCATACTGTTCTCCATAGTGGCTATATCAATTTACATTTTCACCAACAGTGCAAGAGGGTTCCCTTTTCTCCACACCTCTCCAGCATTTATTGTTTATAGATTTCTTGATGATGGCCATTCTGACCCGTGTGAGGTGATACCTCATTGTACTTTTGATTTGCATTTCTCTAATGATTAGTGACGAAAAGACAACCCTCAGAATGGGAGAAAATATTTGCAAATGAAGCAACTGACAAAGGATTAATCTCCAAAATTTACAAGCAGCTCATGAAGCTCAATATCAAAAAAACAAACAACCCAATCCAAAAAATGGGCAGAAGGCCTAAATAGACATTTCTCCAAAGAAGATATACAGATTGCCAACAAACACATGAAAGAAGGTCTCTTAAAACCTGACCTCTGGTGTCTTCTCTGAGATGGTGAACTCTGTCAGGACAGCGTGAAGTATCTCACGTCCAAGAACCCAGCCAAACAAAGAGAAGAGTATTTATTTACTTAGTTACTTAAAGTGTGCTGAGTTAATGAATAGCTTAATTCTTTAATTGACTTCCTTTAGGAAAAACTATACCGCATATGTTCAGAGAAGAGTTTACTTAAGTAAAGGAGGCATGGATAGAGCGTTTCTCTCTTACGCCTTCTAACATGACATGCTAATTAAAAATAAAAAATGTGATGGCTTCAAATATATACAAAATTCACTCACATCTCTTGTAGCTTTACTTCACGGTGTTCAATTTACTAAAAAAGGTACTCAATTTCATTTTGTAAACAAAAACATATATACATATATGCATATGTATATTATACATAGGAAACATTTTGCTCCACTAATTAAGGGGTCAGCAAACTATAACTCACAGCCTGCCACCTGTTTCTGTAAACAAGCTTTTACTGTGACACAGTCATAGCTGTTCGTTTACATACTGCCTGTGGCTGCTTTTCCACTACAACAGCAGAGTTAAATAGTTGTGGCAGACTATGTAGCCAGCAAAGCCTAAAATTGTAACTATCTGGCCCTTTAAGAAAGAGACCAACCTTGCACTAATTGGTTTGTTTTAAATAAATGCAGGGAACATATCTGCATAATCAATAAGCTGTCATGTTCCTTGCATCTCTATAACTAATGCCCACTACTAAATCTTCTTAAAGAATATAATATAATACACTGAGGTCACTTTTTTTTCCCTATAAGCATTCTTTGTGCAGTAATCATATGGTTCAGTTAATGAGAATCTGAAGGAGTTAACATAATTGCCAAGGGGAAGCCTGACTTGACTTTTTCATTTGATAAAGGTCCAGTTAGATTCTATACTGAGGGACAGATTTTGAATATGTAAAGGTACATATCAGCAGCTCATTGAGTCTAATGAAGGCTTAGTTATTGATTAAATAGGGTGCACCTGACATTCAAGAACCATTGATGAGCTCAGAAATGGGTAGTTCAAATGACCGGATTAAATTACGGGGAAAGTTCAGATGACACCGACATTGATTTTTTTTTTTTTTTTTTAGTAACTGTTTGCATTATAACATCCATATTTGTAGAGTCTAAATAAAAAAGGGGATATATAAATGATTTAACTATATAAGGATCTCTTGAACAGTTTTATAATCTATGACATTCTTTCATTATTTGGTGATAAATCAAATTCTTTTGTTTTCTATACATTTGAAAATCTTAAGTGAGACATCATGGCAATAAAAGACCATGGCGATGCCTAAAGAAGGAATCGGACAAATGATCAAACATTTAACATAAAGGGACATAAGAGGTATAATCGACTCCACGGTTTAAGGTAATGGCATTGACAAAATTAGACAGCATGGTTTTAGGTTTCCTTAGTCACAAATTAATGTAACATAATAGTCCAGTTTATTCTAGTCAAGAGTCTTAATCCATTGCATCTAAATGAAATAAAAAGATATGATTAGAATCAGCCAGAGATGCTGATTTGTCACCAAGGGGAAGGATGAGTATATTCTACCAATATAAGGAGCAGGGCTATCAGACTGGAAGATACTTCAGCATTCTACTTGACTGATGTCACTGAGTGATGGCAATTTCTTTGGTTCAGATGAGTGATTCTTAATTCTGGTTGCACTTTAGAAGCACGTGAAGTTCTTTTAAGATAATACCAATTATTAAGGGTCCACTCCAGACCAATTATATCAGAATCAGTAGTGATAGCTCAAGATTTGTTAGTTCTTCAAAGTTCCCCAACTTATTCCAATAAATATCCAGCGCTGGGAACCACTGAATAGACTGAAAAGATGAGGCTGATTTTCCCATCGGATAGGAGAAAAATTTAATAGAGGTACAAGATTTTTTAAGGGCCTTTTGACGCTGAGGCTATTAATAATTTGTGAAACAAGGTGATAACTCTTAGCTTCCAGTTGTTTGAATGAATTTATTTAAACTGAGTATTCAGCCAACTTCTTTATAGAAGATAAGTAGATATAATGGCAAGGACATGATATATTTGTGCTGGGCTTCCAAAAATATTAAAATCTGAGATTGTTAATTGATTTTTGTTCCACAGCATATTTTGATTCTCTCCTTTGGAGACTGATACATTGGTACAGGGCAACCTCCATTCTCAAAACTTTATTGAAAATAAATCTAAAGTCAGATAAGGTCTCCTTTGCTTTTTTGATCAAACAAGGGTAATTGTGGAACATGAAACTGGAAAATAAAGCTAGTAAAGCCCTGATTTTTTTTTTTTTGCTGTATTTTATTTTATTTTATTTTATTTTTTTAACATCTTTATTGGGGTATAATTGCTTTACAATGGTGTGTTAGTTTCTGCTTTATAACAAAGTGAATCAGTTATACATATACATATGTTCCCATATGTCTTCCCTCTTGCGTCTCCCTCCCTCCCACCCTCCCTATCCCACCTCTCCAGGCTGTCACAAAGCACCGAGCCAATATCCCTGTGCCATGTGGCTGCTTCCCGCTAGCTATCTACCTTACTACGTTTGTTAGTGTGTATATGTCCATGACTCTCTCTTGCCCTGTCACAGCTCACCCTTCCCCCTCCCCATATCCTCAAGTCCGTTCTCCAGTAGGTCTGCGTCTTTATTCCTGTCTTACCCCTAGGTTCTTCATGACATTTTTTTTTCTTAAATTCCATATATATGTGTTAGCATACGGTATTTGTCTAAAGCCTTGATTTTTAAAGAGATTGATATATTCAGTGATGTATGCTCCTTAAAACGGCTCCAGATAAAATATATTGTAATAGCTTAGTTAACTTTTCATAGTATACCTTATGTTAGCATAATACAAAAATTCAGGAAATCTGTTGAGATTATTTACTTAGTTATGGAAATTAAAAACATTGGAAGACAAGAAATTGGGACTCTCCCGAAGTATGGTTTAGTATCGATTTTATTCTTAATCTCAGAATGGACTGAGTGAAGTTTTGAAAATTTTACACATTTTCAATTCTCATGAATTTTCATATAAGGGCAATTCTAGACAGCAGTCAGAATTCATATATTCAAATTCCAAAAAACAGTTATTGGTATTCTACAAAATAATAATACTCCTATATAAACGTACTCCTAAAAAATTTCATGGTCATGAAAGACAAAGAAAAGCCAAGAAACCATTCCATATTAAAGGATACTAACAACATGATAACTAAATGCAACAATTAACTAGGGAATGGATCCTACAACAGAAGAAAATTTTAATATGTTAAAATAATATTTTGTGACAATTATAAAATTTGAATGTGGAAATTAAATTAGCTAATGAAACTACTTAAAATAATAAATTTTCTGACTGCTACCTACAATGAGGTTAAGTATGAGAATGTTCTTAGGAAATATATATATATGTAGATAGGTAGGTAGATAGACATGTTTAGAAAAAAGTGATAAAACAAATGTGACAAAATGTTATAAACTGATGAATCTGGTTGAAGTATGTATGGGCATCCTTTATTCTTTTCTTACAACCTTTCTATAATTTTGCAATAGTTTTTAAATGCAAGTATAAAAATGGTTATTAAACAGTGCATGTGGCAGGCACTGTTCTAGAGTAACAAGAAAATAATGTAGCTAAAAATCATGGGGCTTGCATTCTAGTTGATGAAAACAGATAAAAATAGAAACTCAGTAAATAAACTAGTTAATTTTGAATAGTGATACGGTGAAAGAAATATAACGGGGTAGTACAATAATGTGGTAGAAAGAATTGGCATGGAGGGTGTTATTTATATATGTTGATACCAGAAGGCTTCCCAGAGGAAATGATATTTAACTGAGCTAAACGTAGGGATATCTTAGGAAAGGGCATCCAAACAGGTGTCCTTGAGATTGGACAATGCTTTGTAAGACCAAGAAACAAAGGAAAGCCAGGGTAGATAGAGCTTAGTCAACTACCAGGGAGTTCATAAAAGATTGAGGTTAAAGTTTTAGATCATTCTGATTACCTAAACTATTTCTGAGTAGGTCATTCTGCTCTCTTACGAACCTCAGGCTGAGACAAATCTGTATCTTGAAGGCTCAGGTAGAAATACTGTCACGAAGGACAATTCCTAGGTGACCTTAGCAGCCAGAGCTAGAAGGGGCTAGAGTTAATATTAGTATGAGTGCTGGTTAAACTTAAGGGTACATGTGGCTTGGCCTCCCTCTTCTGGAGAGCAGGCTACAAACTGAATTGTTTCCTTTGAGCTAGAGCTTCCTATTCCCCATATAAATTAAGTAAAATAATATGCTGGGTTTGAATTTTAAAAACCCTAATTAAGTTTTGTAATGCATTTCCTTGTAACATATAATTTTGCCCAGAAATTATTTATGGACAAAAAAAAAAGGGGGGAGACAAAGAATAGGTTTCTTTAAGTTTTATCCTTTTCTTTTTTCTTTGTATTCATTCCCCACCCTCACTATTTACCTAAAGAAAGAATAGCAACCATAGAACATATAAAGTGAGACGGTAGTATTAGACATCACTTTTTTCCTCTTCCTCTTGGATCAAAGGATTAATGATGTTAGAGCCACTTATCATTCCTCAGAGGTTGATGACTGGAAATGACAGGGGTTTCTCAAGAAATTATGATATGGATGTGATTTTGAAACCTTGTCCATTTTGAAGTGTCTGGATCAATGTGTTTGCCCTTTCACTGAGTGTGATCTCATGTGTGAAGTGATAATCATCGGTCATAGCCACAGGAAAACAGACCCGAGTGGTTTCTTCACCTGTGGTGGAGTTCCCCCACCACCTTCTTTGTATTTTAAGACCCTGATAATGAAATATATTCTTTTTTAGTTTGGCATTTGTTCTCACAGAGATTTGTTGTCCCCTGCCTGAGCCCTCAGATTATTTCTAACACCCTTCTATGTCTTTACCTTAAACAATTTACTGCTATAAAGGTGAACTTTATAAATATCCCATATGTAAGATCTCTTGACAAATACAATTATATTTGTTCCTAATTATTTCACAAATAAATCACACCGATGCACGCAGGAAGAGGGAGGATGAATAGAAGTATCTTTACAGCAAAAGCTAAAGAGGAGAGGATGAAACAGGCAAAGCCAGGCCAAGGCCTGAGAGGGTAGGTGCAATGGGAGAGTGTCATGGGACTCTGGAAATGTTAATGGAAATTACAGTTTTAGCTTAGGGAAAAAAAGGGTTAATGAGATTTGGTCCTTGACTACCTCTCTGTCCTCAACTCCTAGCCTTTCTGCCTCACTCACTGCACTTCAGCCACCTGGTCCCTTGCTGCTCCTCCTACATGCCAAAGACTTCCTCCTAGTAGGGCCTTTCATCAGATCTCCTGGGAACTCTTTCCCTCCAGAAGGTCACAGGGCTACCTCCTGCACTTCATTCCAGTCTCAAGCTGTCTCGTCTCAGCAGCCTTTCCTGAGCATCATATCAAAATCCGTAATGTCATCCTCTAGAACCTTATTCAGCTATATTTTAATACAAATTACTTATCACTACCTGGAATTTTATTCAGCTATTAATTTTGTTGTTTTGAGGGCTATTGTTTGTGCCCTGCCTTCGTGATTTCTGGAAAGGCAGCATCTTTGTTGGTTTCACTCACTACTGTATTTCTCATTCAGAGAACACTGTCTGGGGCATAAAAGTCACTCAGTGTATGCAGAATGAAGAATGAATGAATTCTCACGTCATCAATTATAAAAGGAAATGATAAATTATTTAATAAAAGTGAACAACAGGATTGTTCATGACTTCAGACAAATTAGATCTCAAGGAAATCGATAAGACAAGTGGGTTCCAAGACAGATGAAATAGAAGTAGAACGGACCCAGCAGAAAACAGACCTGCTTCTCTTAGAAATCAGGGCTCAGTAGCATCTTCAAGCCCTGGGATATAAGGTCTATGTCTTAGCATGTAACATTAGTAATGGCAAATTCCCTCATACTGCAATACATGTTCATTGCAAACTGTGAGCATACATTGTGTTCTAGATGGCAATGAGTAGCACTGGAAACAGGATGCGACAAAAAAGATAGAGAAACTAGGAATATGTTCTTGATTCATCTTTGAAGCAGTACTGTTCTGCCTTTTTAGCTTAGATTATAAAAATGAAAGTTAAGTTGGACAAAACGAATTAAAGAAACAACAATAATGGCAAAACGAGCCTTCTCGTTGAAAATCTGCCCTTGGTGGCATGGCTTGTTTCATTCCTTAACCTTTATCAGTTGTAATTTAAAGGAGTCCCTACTTTATATACAAGGCTGGGATTATTTTGGAAATCTTCAATTCCCCAAACCAATTGTTTTAGTATTTTGCTGTTTTATTTTGTTTCTACTTAATAGTCCTCTGCTTATGTAGACTTAGTTTCATATGTCATTGTCTACCATTATACTGCTTACTTCCTGAAAGTTTGGGACTCAGCTTCCTCATCTTTGCAGCCTCCACAGTCTGCTTCACACTGATTTACAGATGATAGGGGATCAGCAATAGCTATTGAGCTATTACAACTGTAATGCATTTAAAACTTTTCCTTTTATTTTAATATAATTCCTAAATTTTATATGATATTTTCATATTAGCTACAGCCTCAGTTCTTTTCAAACATCAGCAACTTGTTGTAAGTTCAACAGGAAAGAGAAAATGTATGTAATGTGAATCAAAACTATAATGAGATATCACCTCACACCAGTGAGAATGGCCATCATTAAAAACTCTACAACAATAAATACTGGAGAGGGTGTAGAGAAAAGGGAACCCTTCTACACTGTTGGTGGGAATGTAAATTAGTACAGCCACTATGGAGAAAAGTATGGAGGTTCCTTAAAAAACTAAAAATAGAGCTACCATATGATCCAGCAATCCCTCTCCTGGTCATATACCTGGAGAAAACCATAATTCAAACGGATATGTGCACCCCAATGTTCACTGCAGTGCTGTTTACAATAGCCAAGAAGTGAAGCAACAGAAATATCCATTGACAGAGGAATGGATAAAGAAGCTGTGGTACATATATACGATGGAATATTACTCAGCCTAAAAAGAATGAATAATGCCATTTGCAGCAACATGGATGGACCTAGACATTATCATACTAAGTGAAGTCAGACAGAGAAAGATAAATATCATATGATATCGCTTATATGCAGAATCTTAAAAAATGATACAAATGAACTTATTTACAAAACAGAAACAGACTCACAGACTTAGAGAAGGAACATATGGTTACTAGGGGGGAAGGGTGGGGGGGAGGGATAGATTGGGAAGTTGGGATTGACTTGTACACACTGCTATATCTAAAACAGATAACCAGTAAGGACCTACTATACAGCACAGGGAACTCTGCTCAATATTCTGTAATAACTTAAATGGGGAAAGAATCTGAAAAAGAATAGATACATGTATATGTATAACTGAATCACTCTGCTGTACAACTGAAGCTAACACAATATTGTTAATCAAGCATACTCCAACATAAGATGAAAATTAAGAAAAAAAGAAAATGTATGTAAAATATAACTCATTCTCTGTCATTTAGGGGAAATCTAAGACCGATCATATGAAGGAAAGCTTTCAAGATGGGGTTGAGTTTTGGTAGAGGTATAAAGTGTTTGCATGGTCAAGGCAACAGTTATATTTTCCAGGCATTCCTTTTTTTTCTGTTGGAGTCATGACAATTCCTGTTCAAGTCTGTGAAATCTCAACCTCAACAGCAAATTCTTCATGATTCTTCATAAGCGTTGTCACTTACTGAGAATCCAAATGAAAGTTCTGAGTGATTTTAAATTTCATTTCTTCTTGACATATACAGCTTTGTCAGAAAATATATCCTGACTGAGAATGCTTTTTTTTTTTCTTAAGTGACATAGGCATTCTCGACCCAAATTCCCTTCCAACAGTGATTTGCCCAGTTATGAGGCCTCAAGAGTTTCCCTTTGGCCCAGTTAATATAATGTCAAAGTTAACTGTGAATGCTTAAGCACCTCACAAGCTCTGAAGATGCTGAAATGCTCCCTTATTTAGGAAACCAGATGACAATGCATTCAATTTTGTCATCATAATTACCCTCTTATAAGTAACAATACACCCACATTTGACAAGTTCTTAATTCACACCTTCTTTCTCTGGGGGTGCTGGCCGTCCTTACATATTTCTCATGAAACGACTTGGCTTTCTCAGTCTAAATACCTCCCACCTATGCTTTTCCTTTACCACCCAGTTCTACTGGAACTCTTTAATCCATTTATCATCCTTTAAAGATTTCTATATAACTTTTGTTCTTTGGCTTCAGTTGGCATTCTAAGACCTGAAAGTCACTGGAACTTTCAAAGAGAAGGAAGAAAGTAATTAGAAGATTTTGTATTATTTTGATAATATTTTTATTGCATGCATATTGGTTGTAAGGAAATGTGCTGAGTCCTAATTGCTGTTATAGAACAATTACTAAGGCTATAAAGAAGCTAACACAGCAGTGTTTTGGGCTAATAAACAAACCATATTTTAACTATGTACAATAAGGGAGTTTCCTTGTTTATTTCCATCTCTGTCTTCTGTACAGAGTCACACATTCACATCTTCAGTGGCTAACAACCTAACTTCCAACATAACTCATTACTCCCCTTTTTTGTTGCATATACAACAAAATAATACTTTGTATTCTAATTTGAATTCAAGTTTTTAAAACTGGAGACAAATTATGTAGTTTTACTTGGAGGAAAGTTCGCATCTCCCACTAATAGCACCACCTTACCTACAACACCTGTGGCCCATCAAACTGCAAACGGGAGGAGTTCTGTTTGTCTGTTTACTTTTGGACCAAATGGGGTGGATGGACGATGTGCAATTATTTTATGAAATTACATTTGACAGAAACCAAAAATACATTAGAGGAGACAATATATGGACTATGTCTTGGGATACAATTTAGAATACAATCTCTGACTGAACATCAGGAAGTACTGTGGACATGTTGCTATACTAATAAGAGAAACTTGCTGCCTGTTTCCTGACATGCAGAAAAGGCTCCAAGAATCAGAAGGAGCCAGATGGAGGCAGAAACAAGATACGCAGCTGGCCCATCTGCCAAACACACGGACTCTAGCGCGCAGTCTGAGGAGATCTCAATGACTTTCCTCGGATAAGCAACCTCTCTCCAGAAAGTAGTCTGTTCACTTGGCTTGCTACACAATGAGTTCATAAAAATAAGCCTTTACTAGGCATGTTATATACTGTAAAATGCTATGCCATCACTTTTATTAGGAAGAAATGGTATTGTCATACAGTTGTTAAGTAATATTTTTCCTGCTTGCTCTTTTACAAATTAAATCTCATTTGTTTTTTTCTGCCCATGGACTTACTTACAACCAGTTATATCATTTCTCTCTCCAAACTGGTTTCTACAGCACCTTCCAAACTGATATAATCTGCCAATCTAATTTGGGCCTATTTGCCCTCTATTTATGGTCAGAAATCCATTTAGTAGAGCCAAGAATCATTTTCTGGTACTTCCAAGGTCCCACTCTCATCTATCATTCTCCACATTTATATCTCTTAGTTTGTTTTTAATCCATTTTATTGGGTTCTTATCAAAACTTATTTGACAATTTTTATACACTTACTTGAACCACTATATCAACCACTGTATTGAGGCTTAGACATTTATTATCCATAGTCCCCCCTGCTAATTTTATAATCTGTCAAGAAAAAACCTCTTAACTTTGTCCAGCATGATTTACTGTTAATGATCCCACTGTGTTTATTTTGCATGGTTTCAATGTCCTCTAGACGTTTATAGAATTTCTCTCACTCAGTCTTTTTAGTGACTAAGCCACGTTTTGGGCTTGAAAAAAAGCTAAGTGGCTCTTTTGAGGAACGTGTTATTAACTCTTTCAGGTAAGTTAATTTGGTATAAGTAACAGTCATAGATGGACACACACACACACAAACACACACAGAAACATAATCAAATTCTTGCACCTCCCCATAATCCCATGATGTGAATAAAACCCCAGTAAGAACAATGGCTCAAGTTTTTTTTTTTTTTTTTTTTTTGGCTCAAGTTTTTATATTTCTTGTCCCCACATACATATGTTCCCTTCAAGTAAAATACAACTGAATTATTTGGGAGAGTCATTAAATATTTTATTAGATGCGTTCGCAAATTCACAATAACTCCAGGTAATCCTGCTTATTCTCAAACATGTTAAGTACTTCTACGTCTAAGAGCTATTCATTACATCACAAGAGTCAGAGTTTCATTACTACTTCTCCACTGTTCTATTTAGCATCATCTCTACTGCACTAGAGTACCCAGGGTGCTATAATAGTGGAACTATGTACCATACAAACTTGGAAAAAATATCCAGCTTTCTGCATTCTGAGCCACTTTGTCACAATCCTGAGTCCCTTATTGTACAGTGTCCTTTATGAAAATGTCTTCTTCAGCTTCTGCCTGAAACATCTCTCTCCAATGGGCTCAACCAGATCTGAATGGGAAACACATTATTCTCCTCCATCATTGTTCCATTTCCTCTCCCTGGATCTATGGCACAAACCATCCTCTTATAATTACACCAGCAAAAATAATAAACTGACAAATAAGTCAGCCCATGTAAATCATCTCATCTACATGAGATTGATTTTCCAGACACTTCAAGACAAATTTTAATCTCAGCTTGGGCTTATGGTAGATCTTCTCCACAGGCACTAAGGCATACATATGAGTTTATATGTGCGTGAGATTAGGGAGTGTTTGATATTTTATTTAGCAAGATATGGGGTTGTAGTATATAGGTTTCAAATCCTATATTGGGCATCAAAAATTGATCTCCTTGGCCATATTGAACCAAGGCACAAATAACTATGTTCTGATATAATTTCTAAAGGCCTTTGCTACTATATTACTCCTGTAACACCTAAATGGTTAAACTCCTGGCCCTATTCTAATGAAACAAATACTTCTTATGAAACCACTATGTCCCAGACAAGGTGCTAGGTATTGGAATCAAAGAAGACAGCAATCAAAAGGGAAGCTCACAGATAAGGTCTGTATAAAGTGTTTAGGTAGCACAGAGAAAAGAAGGACTAAATCTGCCTTGGGGAGTATGATTTAAACTAGAAATAAAAGACATACACAAGTTTATCCTAGACTTCAATCTCCTCATTTGAAACTCGAGTTTAACTATACCAATTCTAAATATATGGCTGGTAGGAGTCCTTAAAGTATTTCAAGATATGAAGAAATAATTTGCTCTTGGTAAAATCTGTTGTATTGGTATAAAGTGAGGGGTTGAATATACTCACTATCTCTATTTTCTCTCTCCCCTTTCTCCCTGGAACTCATTCATTCATCTGTTAATCTCCAGTTCTTTCCAGAAACTTCTTTGGTAAACTCACCAGCGACTTATGCTTTGCTAAATCTAGTGGCCATTTTTGAGGCCAATTTTCTTTATCCTTTTAATAGCATCTGACATTTCTAAAAACACTTCCCAATTTACTTCCATGACACCATGCTCTCGTGGTTATCCTTCTACCTTAAGAAGGTGGGATATGCTTTGAAGAATAAGAGGATTATGTTCATGAAGCAATTGATATCATACACTGATAACATCCTGTGGCATCATTAAATTCGCTCAGAAGACTATTTTGCTACAGATACTGTATTGGGGGCTATCCTCACTAAAATTACCCCTCACTGCCAGATAAACTGGTGGGAGAATTACCTTTATACACACAGAAATTTCAACATTTCTTAGTATCAGAAGTTTAAATATGAACAGATATGTGGTGAATGCCTACAAGAGAATTAAATGAAACTAGAAAAGGAAACAAAACATGAAATATTAAAATAACTTCTATTTTTAAAATATAGAAGTAGGGAGGGTGTGAGGGAGGGAGACAACAGGGAAGAGATATGGGGACATATGTATATGTATAACTGATTCACTTTGTTATAAAGCAGAAACTAACACACCATTGTAAAGCAATTATACTCCAATAAAGATGTTAAAAAAAAAAAGAGTGGTTCTAGAGGGGCAAATAAAGAATATCAAGTACATCCATCAAAAAATAAATAAATAAATAAATAAAATATAAAAGTTAAAAAAACAAAGGAAATAGAGAAAGTATGAGGAACTGGCAGAAGAAAGCATCAAAGTAAAACAGCAATTAATATAATCAGAGGATATATACACTAATATGTGTAAAACAGATAACTAATAAGAAACTGCTGTAGAAAAAATAAAATAAAATTCAAAAAAAATATAATCAGAGGATAGGAAAGTTATTGTAGCTATTAAACAAGAAGAGAATGCTATGAAAGGAAGACTAGTTAGAGGAAAATAAAGCTTTTTTGCAGATTAAAATTGGATAGCTAAAATAAGTACTACAGCAGAAGTGATGAAAGATACACTGAGAGAATTCTTTTGGAAAGTAGAGTGAAAAAATTAAATACTGGAGAAATAAAAAGAAAACTAGACAACTGATTCAGAAGGTCAAATATCCAAGTAAATGACATCCAATCCAAAAAAACATAACCATGAAACAGAGTATAGAAAATTATAAAAGAAAATATGCAAGGAAATGAAGGAAATAAGAGTTTCAGTTGAAAATTTCTTAAATGCATAATAAACCATAAGAATGGTTAAAGAATGGTGAAATTTCAGAACATGAGTGCCAAGCAGGTGATCAATAAAACTTTTAGAAAAAAAACACATAATGAAAGGAGAGAATGGCTATTAAAATGACATGAAAATTTTCTAAAGGTAAAAGGCAAGGGAGAGAAAAAAAAGCCTTTACATTGTGGAGGGAGTTTATTAACCTAGACTTTAAAATCCAAGTCAAATGATTAACTTATAATAGAAGAATAAATATATTACCAGATGTAAATACAGCATTTTGTTTTACTTCCCAAAGACCTTTTATTAGGAAGTTCATGAAATATGTCTCCAGACAAAAAGGACTGAGTAAAACAAGAGAACAACTTAGGATCTGGAAAATAGGAGATGAAAAATGGAGGGGCAACTACATAAAGTTTTGAGTTGACAGGGAAATTCAGCTCCAGGATGAATGGTTATAGATTTGGTCTGGGGAGGAATGAGTCCACCTTGAGAAAGAACAGAGGCCTCCAAATGAAGGACTCCAAGGAGAACGAAATTCAACCCATGTGTGAAATATTACTGTAAGCCCTGTGAGAACAAGATGCTGGAACATCTGGTGGAAGATGATGTAGGTTAAGGAAAAACAATAAGCAAATGTATATAAACAACATACATGGCAATGATTTATTCTAATAAGAAAAGTAAAGCACTGCCTAAGAAAGATATATTCATACTGCACTACCTGGCAAATCAGTGAGTAAATATTTGATTCGGCAAAATGCTTTACGTGTATACACATATATTAAATAGATTCACCTTTCCAAATGAAAAGCTGTGTTTCATTTAAATGTTAAGTTATCCTGTTTCTTTTCATCAACGTGTATTAATTTGCTACTATCATCAGTTTTCTTCTTCTAGAATAAATTTACGTCATTGGTGTTATTTTCATGAAAATAAATAGGAATATTTATTTCCTGCCAGAACAGCTTGAGGGTGTAGAAATCTTTCTACTTTTTATTATTTTCAAATTGTTTGCAGGTTCCTTTAATGTATTCTGAAAAATAATCACCAATACATGTCAGGTGTTTCTTTAAGGAAACCATTCTCTAGATGTCCTTGGAGGAAGGTATAAATTCAATGGTCTTTGACCACGTAAAATATCTCTTACCCTAATCAATTAATGATGGTGATTTAAGAGTTATCAACCTGAGAGACATTTACTTGAAAAGGTGACATGCATTAAAGAAAAGGTGATCTTGAAGTCCTATCTCTTAAACCAGAAAAGAGTAATTCTTTATAAAGCAAGAGCTTTCATTGTCTGAAAACAAAATTACACTCCTGCTTGCTATGCCTTTTGCAATGAAGCAGAAACAAGTAATTGGTTTTGAGCAGTTTTAAACAAGTATTACACAACTCTAATAATGTATTACTAACAAAATGTTCCTTTTTCACATTTCTTTTAATAAATTGTCATGTTGATCAGATGGAGACAGAAATGGTATTCTATTATCTGGGTGATATAGCAGCAAAAAACAAGGGGAAACTACATACCAAATGTTAGTCATTGAGCATGGCTTAAAGAAAGGTTTGGGGGAGCACCTTCAAGACGGCAGAGGAGTAAGACGTGGAGATCACCTTCCTCCCCACAAATACATCAAAAATACATCTACATATGGAACAACTCCTACAAAATGCCTACCGAACACTGGCAGAAGACCTCAGACTTCCCCAAATGCAAGAAACTCCTCACGTACATGGGTAGGGCAAAAGAAAAAAGAAAAAACAGAGACAAAAAATAGGGATGGGACCTGAACCTCTGGGAGGGAGCTGCGAAGGAGGAAAAGTTTCCACACACCAGGAAGCCCTTCCACTGGCAGAGACAGAGGGTGGTGGAGGGGGAAGCTTTGGAGCCATGGAGGAGAGCGCAGCAACAGGGGTGCAGAGGGCAAAGCGGAGAGATTCCCGCACAGAGGATCGGTGCCGACCAGCACTCACCAGCCCGAGAGGTTTTTCTGCTCACCCACTGTGGTGGGTGGGGTCTGGGAGCTGAGGCTCGGGCTTCGGAGGTCAGATCCCAGGGAGAGGACTGGGGTTGGCTGCGTGAACACAGCCTGAAGGGGGCTAGGGCACCACAGCTAGCTGGGAGGGAGTCCAGGAAAAAGTCTGGACCAGCCTAAGAGTAAAGAGACCATTGTTTTGGGGTGCAGCAGGAGAGGGGATTCACAGCACCAATTAAACAAGCTCCAGAGACCGGCGCGAGCCACGGCTATCAGCATGGACACAAGAGTCAGGCATGAAATGCTAACCCTGCTGCTGCAGCCACCAAGAATCCTGTGTGCAAGCACAGGTAACTGTCCACACCTCCACTCCGGGGGCCTGTGCAGCCCGCCACTGCCAGGGTTCCATGACCCAGGGACAACTTCCCCAGGAGACAACATGGCACGCCTCAGGGTGTTGCAACGTCAAACCGGCCTCTGGGCCGATGGGTCACCCCACATTCCATATCCCTCCCTCCCCCTGGCCTGAGTGAGCCACAGCCCCCTAATCAGCCACTCCTTTAACCCCCTCCTGTCTGGGCGAAGAATAGATGCCAGAGAGCGACTAACATGCAGAGGCGGGGCCAAATCCAAAGCTGAAACACAGGAGCTGTGCAAACAAAGAAGAGAAAGGGAAATCTCTCCCAGCAGCCTCAGGAGCAGCGGATTAAATCTCCACAATCAACTTGATGTATCCTGTATCTGTGGAATATCTGAACAGACAACGAATCATGCCAAAATTGAGGCAGTGAATTTTGGGAGCAACTGTAGACTTGGGGTTTGCTGTCTGCGACTGACTAGCTTCTGATTTATATGGCTATCTTAGTTCAGTTTTTAGCACTTATTATCATTGGTGGATGTGTTGATTGGTTTGGTTGCTCTCTTCTTTTTTTGTATTATCTAAAAAAATTTATTTATTTTAATAATATTTTTTAAATTTTTTATTTTAATAACTTTATTTTATTTTATTTTATTTCTTTCTTTTTTTTCTCCCGTTTCTTCTGAGCCATGTGGCTGACAGAGTCTTTGTGCTCCGGCTGGGTGTCAGGCCTGAGACTCTGAGGTGGGAGAGCTGAGTTCAGGACACTGGAACACCAGAGACCTCCTGGCCCCACGTAATATCAATTGGCAAGAGCTCTCCCAGAGATCTATGTCTCAACGCTAAGACCCAGCTCCACTCAACGACCAGAAGGCTCCAGTGCTGGACACCCCATGCCAAACAAGCAAGACAGGAACACAACACCATCCATTAGCAGAGAGGCTGCCTAAAATCATACTAAATTCACAGACACCCCAAAACACACCACTGGACATGGTCCAGCCCACCAGAAAGACAAGATCCAGACTGATCCACTAGAACAAAGGCACCATACCCCTCCACAAGAAGCCAACACAACCCACTGAACCAACCTTACCCACTGGGGGCAGACACCAAAAACAAGGGGAACTACGAACTTGCAGCCTGCAAAAAGGAGACCCCAAACACAGTAAGATAAGCAAAAAGAGAAGACAGAGAAATACACAGCAGATGAAGGAGCAAGCTAAAACCCACCAGACCAAAAAAATGAAGAGGAAACAGGCAGTCTACCTGAAAAAGAATTCAGAGTAATGATAGTAAATATCATCCAAAATCTTGGAAATAGAATAGAGAAAATACAAGAAATGTTTAACAAGGACCTAGAAGAACTAAAGAGCAAACAAACAATGATGCACAACACAATAAATGAAATTAAAAATTCTCTAGAAGGAATCAATAGCAGGATAACTGAGGCAGAAGAACGGATAAGTGACCTGGAAGATAAAATAGTCAAAATAACTACTGCAGAGCAGAAAAAAGAATTCAAAGAACTGAGGACAGTCTCAGAGACCAACATTTGAATAATAGGGGTCCCAGAACAAGAGAAAAAGAAAGGGTCTGAGAAAATATTTGAAGAGATTATACTTGAAAACTTCCCTAACATGGGAAAAGAAATAGTCAAGTCCAGGAAGAACAGACAGTCCCATACAGGAAAAATCCAAGGAGAAACACTCCAAGACACATATTAATCAAACTATCAAAAATTACATACAAAGAAAACATATTAAAAGTGGCAAGGGAAAAACAACAAATAGCATACAAGGGAATCCTGATAAGGTTAACAGCTGATCCTTCAGCAGAAACTCTGCAAGCCAGAAGGGAGTGGCAGGACATATTTAAAGTGGTGAAAGGGAAAAACCTACAACCAAGAGTACTCTACCCAGCAAGGATCTCATTCAGATTCCATGGAGAAATTAAAAGCTTTACTGACAAGTAAAAGCTAGGAGAATTCACCACCAAACCAGCTTTACAAAAAATACTAAAGGAATTTCTCTAGGCAGGAAACACAAGAGAAGGAAAAGACCTACAATAACAAACCCAAAACAATTAAGAAAATGGTAATAGGAATACACATATTGATAATTACCTTAAAGGTAAATGGATTAAATCCTCCAACCAAAACACATAGACTGGGTGAATGGATACAAAAATAAGACCCATATATATGTTGTCTACAAGAGACACACTTGGGCACATACAGACTGAAAGTGAGGGAATGGAAAAAGATACCCCATGCAAATGGAAATCAAAAGAAAGCTGGAGTAGCAATTCTCATATCACACAAAATAGACTTTAAAATAAAGACTATTACAAGAGACAAAGACGGACACTAAATAATGATCAAGGGATCAATCCAGGAAGAAGATATAAAAATTGTAAATATTTATGCACCCAATATAGGAGCACTTCAATACATAAAGCAAATGCTAAGAGCCATAAAAGGGGAAACTGACAGTAACACAATCATAGTAGAGGAATTTAACACCCCACTTTCACAAATGGACAGATCATCCAAAATGAAAATAAATAAGGAAACACAGGCTTTAAATGATACATGAAACAAGATGGACTTCATTGATATTTATAGGACATTCCAACCAAAAACAACAGAATACAGTTTCTTCTCAAGTGCTCATGGAACATTCTCCAGGATAGATCATATCATAAATTTAAGAAAACTGAAATCATATCAAGTATCTTTTCTAACCACAACACTATGAGACTATATATCCATTACAGGAAAAAAACTGTAAAAAATACAAACACATGGAGGCTGAACAACATGCTACTAAATAGCCAAAAGATCACTGAAGAAATCAAGAGGAAATCAGAAAATACCTAGAAGCAAATGACAATGAAAACACAAAGACCCAAAACCTATGGGATGCAGCAAGAGCTGTTGGAAGAGGGAAGTTTATAGCAATACAATCCCACCTCAAGAAACAAGAGAAATATCAAATAAACAACCTAACCTTACATCTAAAGCAATTAGAGAAAGAAGAACAAAAAAAACCCCAAAGTTAACAGAAGGAAAGAAATCTTAAAGATCAGATCAGAAATAAATGAAAAAGAAATGAAGGAAACAATAGCAAAGATAAATAAAAGTAAAAGCCGGTTCTTTCAGAAGATAAACAAAATTAACAAATCATTAGCCAGATTCAACAAGAAAAAAAGGGAGAAGACTCAAAACAACAGAATTAGAAATGAAAAAGAAGTAACAACTGACACTGCAGAAATACAAAGGCTCATGAGAGATTAATACATCAACTATATGCCAATAAAATGGACAACTTGGAAGAAATGGACAAATTCTTAGAAAAGCACAACCTTCTGAGACTGAAATGGAATAAATAGAAAATATAAACAGACCAGTCACAAGCACTGAAATTGAAACTGTGATTAAAAATCTTCCAACAAACAGAAGCTCGGGACCAGATGGCTTCACAGGCAAATTCTATCAAACACTTAGAGAAGAGATAACACCTATCATGCTTCTCAAACTCTTCCAAAATATAGCAGAGGGAGGAACACTCCCAAACTCATTCTAAAAGGCCACCATCACCCTGATACCAAAACCAGTCAAAGATGTCACAAGAAAACTAGAGGCCAATATCACTGATGAATATAGATGCAAAATTCCTCAACAGAATACTAGCAAACAGAATCCAACAGCACATTAAAAGGATTATGGACTATGAACAAGTGGGGTTTATCCCAGGAATGCAAGGATTCTTCAATATATGCAAATCAAATAATGTGATGCACCATATTAAGAAACTGAAGGATAAAAACCATATGATAATCTCAATATAGATGCAGGAAATGCTTTCAACAAAATTCAACACCCATTTATAATAAAAACTCTCCAGAAAGTAGGCATAGAGGGAACTTACATCAACATCATAAAGGCAATATATGACAAACCCACAGTCAACATCATTCTCAATGGTGAAAAGCGAAAACCATTTCCTCTAAGATCAGGAACAAGACAAAGTTGCCCAGTCTCACCACTATTATTCAACATTGTTTTGGAAGTTTTAGCCACAGCCATCAGAGAATAAAAAGAAATAAAAACAATCCAAATCTGAAAAGAAGAAGTAAAACTGTCACTGCTTGCAGATGACATGTTGCTATACATAGAGAATCCCAAAGATGCTACCAGAAAACTACTAGAGCTAACCAATGAATTTGGTAAACTAGCAGGATACCAAATTAAAGCAGAGAAGTGTCTTGCATTCCCATACACTAATGATGAAAACTCTGAAAGAGAAATTAAGGAAACACTCCCATTTACCATTGCAACAAAAAGAATAAAACACCTAGGAATAAACCTACCTAGGGAGACAAAAGACCTGTATGCAGAAAACTGTAAGACAGTCATGAAAGAAACTGAAGATGATACAAACATATGGACAGATATACCATGTTCTGGACTGGAAGAATCAACATTACGAAAATGACTATACTACCCAAAGCAATCTACAGATTCAATGCACTCTCTATCAAACTACCAATGGCATTTTTCACAGAACTAGGACAAAAAATTTCACAATTTGTTCAGAAACACAAAAGACCCAGAATAGCCAAAGCAATTTTGAGAAAGAAAAATGGAGCTAGAGGAATCAGGCTCCCTGACTTCAGACTATGCTACAAAGCTACAGTAATCAAGATAGTATGGTACTGGCACAAAAACAGAAATATAGATCAATGGAACAGGATAGAAAGCCCAGAGATAACCCCACGCACATATGGTCACCTTATCTTTGATAAAGGAGGCAAGAATATACAATGGAGAAAAGACAACCTCTTCAATAAGTGGTGCTGGGAAAACTGGAGAGCTACATATAAAAGAATGAAATTAGAACACTCCCAAACACCGTACACAAAAATAAACTCAAAATGGATTAAAGACCTAAATGTAAGGCCACACACTGTAAAACTCTTAGAGGAAAACATAGGCAGAACACTCTATGACATACATCACAGCAAGATCCTTTTTAACCCACCTCCTAGAGAAATGGAAATAGAAACAAAAATAAACAAATGGGACCTAATGAAACTTAAAAGCTTTTGCACAGCAAAGGAAACTACAAACAGGACGAAATGACAACCCACAGAATGGGAGAAAATATTTGCAAATGAAGCAACCAACAAAGGATTAATCTCCAAACTCTATAAACAACTCATGCAGCTCAATATTAAAAAAGCAGGGGCTTCCCTGGTGGCGCAGTGGTTGAGAGTCCGCCTGCCGATGCAGGGAACACGGGTTCGTGCCCCGGTCCGGGAAGATCCCACATGCCGCGGAGCAGCTGGGCCTGTGAGCCATGGCCGCTGAGCCTGCGCGTCCGGAGCCTGTGCTCCGCAACGGAAGGGGCCACAGCAGTGAGGCGCCCGCGTACCGCAGAAAAAAAAAAAAAAAAAAAAAAGCAAACAACCCAATCAAAAAATGGGCAGAAGACCTAAACAGACATTTCTCCAAAGAAGATGTACAGATTGCCAACAAACACATGAAAGGATGCTCAAGATCACTAATCATTAGAGAAATGCAAATCAAAAGTACAATGAGGTATCACCCCACACCAGTCAGAATGGCCATCATCAAGAAATCTACAAACAGTAGATTTGTAGAGAAATGTAGAATGGAGAAATGTAGAATGTGGAGAAATGGAGAATGTGGAGAAATGGAGAATGTAGAGAAATGGAGAATGTGGAGAAAAGGGAACCCTCTTGCACTGTTGGTGGGAATGTAAATTGATACAGCCACTATGGAGAACAGTATGGAGGTTCCTTAAAAAACTAAAAATTGAACTACCATATGACCCAGCAATCCACGACTGGGCATAAACCCTGAGAAAACCATAATTCAAAAAAAGTCATGTACCACAATGTTCATTGCAGCTCTATGTAGAATAGCCAGGACATGGAAGCAACATAAGTGTCCATCGACAGATGAAAGGATAAAGAATATGGCACATATATACAGTGGAATATTACTCAACCATAAAAAGTAACAAAATTGAGTTGTCGTGAGGTGGATGGACCTAGAGTCTGCCATACAGAGAGAAGTAAGTCAGAAAGAGAAAAACAAATACCATATGCTAACACATATATATGGAATCTAAAAAAAAAAGGTTCTGAAGAACCTAGGGGCAGGACAGGAATAAAGACGCAGATGTAGATAATCGACTTGGACACGGGGAGGGGTAAGTGTAAGCTGGGATGAAGTGAGAGAGTGGCATGGACATATATACATTACCAAATATAAAATAGATAGCTAGTGGGAAGCAGCTGCGTAGCACAGGGAGATCAGCTAGGTGCTTTGTGACCACCTAGAGGGGTGGGATAGGGAATGTGAGAGGGAGACACAAGAGGGAGGGGATATATGGATATATGTATACATATAGCTGATTCACTTTGTTATATAGCAGCAACTAACGCAACAATGTAAAGCAATTATACTCCAATAAAGATGTTAAAAATATATATAAATAAATAAAAGCAATGTCAAGGCTAAATAAATAAATAAATAAAAGGTTTTGCAGCCATGGCAATAACTGCCATAGAGTTATTGTATCCTTAATGAACGTCATATATAAGATTTTAGTCACTTGTAAGAATAATTATTCCATCCCATTCAGAAACATATCTAGAGGAATATATGTTTATTTTATATATAATATATATATTCATCAACCAAATTAGAACTGTTAAAAGTAAAAGATCATTTTTAGTGCTTCTATTAGATTTATAAATCCTTAAAGAGAACTTTATATCAAATATGTTTGGAATAATATTTTATGTTAATAGATTATATATTATTATTAACAGTTACATATTATTACTATATATAATTATATATATTATATATGTGTAAAGTTATTTTGAGAAAGTGCTTTTTAAATATCCTGGTAAATAATAAACCCTCAATGCTACTGAAATATTAATCTGAAGTTTTTCAGTCAAGATAATATTTTTTGTAATACCTTGTGTTATAATACTTAACACAGGGACTTCCCTGCTGGCACAGTGGGTAAGAATCCACCTGCCAATTCAGGGGACACGGGTTCAAGCCCTGGTCTGGGAAAATCCCACATGCCACGGAGCAACTAAGCCCATGCACCACAACTAGTGAGCCTGCGCTCTAGAGCCCGCAGGCCACAAGTACTGATCTCACGCCCCACAACTACTGAAGCCCACATGCCTTGAGCCTATGCTCCACAACAAGAGAAGCCACCTCAGTGAGAAGCCTGCACATGGCAACAAAGAGTAACCCTCACTCGCCACAATAGAAAAAGCCCTCGTGCAGCAATGGAGACCTAGCACAGCCAAAAAATAAAATAAAATAAAAAAATAAAATAAAAAAATTGAAAAAAAAACTTAATACAATGTTAATGTAATACTTTTATATGGTTAAAAAATACATTCAAAGAATATTAGGAAATCAATTTAATGCATGATAGATGTAGATCTACATTTACTTGAATGACTTAACACTTCTATATATGTATAAAAATATACATTTATTCATTGTATGTCTAAATTAATTCTGATTGCTTTAAAAAAAATTTATTACAGCTTTAAATTTACAGAAAAGTTGCTAAGATAGTACAGAGTTTCCATACATCCCACACCCAGTTTTCCCTATTTTTAACATCCTATGTTAGTATAGTATATTTGTTACAATTAATGAACCAATATTGACATATTATTATTAACTAAAGCCCATATTTTGATCAGATTTTTCTTAGTTTCTACTTAATGTCCTTTTTCTGTCCCAAGAACTCACCCGGCCAGGGGCTTGCCAGGTACTACATTTATTTATGTCTTCTTAGGCTCCACTTGACTGTGACAGTTTCTCAAATATTCCATATTTTTAATGACCTTGACAGTTTTGAGGCATACTGCTCAGGTATTTTGTTGAATGCTCCTCAGCTGGGATTTTTCTGATGTTTTCCTCGTGATTAGACTGGAGTTATGCATGTTTGGGAAGAAGATTGCAGAGATAAAATACCACTTTAATCACATCATATCAAGGGAATATAATATCAACATGACTTTTCACTGTTGCTGTTGACCTTGATCACCTGGCTGAGGTACTCTTTATCAGATTTCTCCACTGTGAAGTTAGTCTTTTTTGCCCTCATTCTGCACTGTGCTCTTTGGAAAGAAGTCACTATAATTAGCTGACATTTAGAGGCAGAGTTATACTCCACCTCCTTGAGGGTGAAGTATGCACATTAAATATTTGATTTTTTTTTTTTTTTGCACAGGAGACTTGTCTCCCCTCCCTTGCTTACTTGTTAAATAATTTATTGATACTAGTATGAATTTGTAGGTATTTATTTTACATTTTGGGTTATAATCCAATACTACTTTATTATTTTCCTTAAATTGTTCCAGCTTTGGCTACTAGGAGCTCTTTCAGTTGGCTCTGGTGCTCTTTTGGCATACTTTCCCCTTTTTTCTTGAGAACTTCCTTCCTTGCTGGTACCTACAAGATGCTCCAAGCTCATCTTAAATATTTCCTGCCCCAGTCCTAGAATAACCCATTTCTCCAAGGAGCCCTGGTACCTTTTATTGGAGAATGATATTAGAAACCAAGATCTGGACACTAGGTGTGCTAATTGTTACTGGGAGTATCATTGCTTCTAGGCCCTCTCAGCTGACAGAGCAAGGAAATATATATGTGTATACTAACCCCGAGATATATAATACCTATAACTAATTCTATATATAACTATCTCTATTCATATTAAGTTAAATATGAATTTAAACTGATGACTTCAACTCTAGTCTGTTACATTTTAGCCCCCTTCCCCTTGCCTCCTGCCCTTGCTTATTTGTAAATTTTCACTCTAACAGTGAAAAACCTGACTCCTGGCTCCACCTTCCACCATCCATCATCCATTTGCTTAATTGTTCGGTTACAGTGTACACTCATAGCAGTATCATAAATGTTAACCCATAACCTCATGTATCAACTACAGTACAATGCTTATTTAGTTTCTTTTGCCTTTAGTCTTACAGACTCCATTCATTTACAAAGTTACTTAGGTCAACAACTCCCCCCTCCACCACCACTCCCACCCCTGTCAGATTGTTTCATATGTTTACAAACAACTAGATTTTCTCACATTCTGCAACCCATCTTGACCTTCTAAATGATTTTTCTAACTTGCATAAATTAAGGTTCATTCTTTGTGATATAAAATTCTATGGATTCGGACAAATGCATTTTGTCATGTATCTACAATTACAGTATCATACAAAATAGCTTCATTGTTCTAAAAAAAAAATCCCCTGTGCATTACCTATACAACCCTCCTCTGCCCCCTGTCAACTTTGCTATGGTTTTGCCTTTTCAAGAATGTCACACATTTGGGATCACTCAGTATATAGCTTTCCCAATTGGCCTGTTTCAATTAGCAATATGCATTTCAAATTCATCCATGTCTTGACTTGGACAGCTCATTTCTTTTTATTGTTGAATAATATCTCATTATCTGGATCTACCAAAGTTTGTTTATCCATTTACCTACTGATTATCTGGGTTGCTTCCAGCTTGGGAGAATTATGAATAAAGCTGCTATAAATATTTTTTGTTCAGGTTTTTGTGTAGACTTAAGTTTTCAGATTAGTTGGGTAAACACCTAGGAGTACAATTGCTGGACTTCATGGTAAGACAGTATTTTGCTTTGTAGGAAACTTTCAAACTGTTTCACAAAATAGCTATTTCATTTTGCTTTCTCACCAGCAAAGAATAAGAGCTCCCATTACTCTGTATGCTTGCCAGCAATTGGTATTGCCAATTTTTTTATATTAGCCATACAAATAGGTGTGTTGTGGTATCTCATTACTGTTTTAATTTGCAATTGTAAAAGTTTGTTGGGTTTCTTTTGTAATTCCAATAGTTCATTGCTGGTATATAGGAAAACAGTTAACTTTTGCACATTAACTTGTAGCCTGCTACCTTGCTATATTCCCTTTTTGGTTACAGGAGGTTTTTTTCTTTTTTTCCAGTTCTCTAGGAATTTCTATATAGACAATCATGTCATCTGCTAACAGTTTCGTTTTATTTTTCTTTTCAATTTGTATACCTTTTATATCCTTTTCTTGTCTTACTGAACTAGCTGGGAGACTCAGTATGGTCTTGAATAGAAATGGTGGGACAGGACATCCTTGCCTTGTTGCCCATCTTGGAAAGTGTCCGGTTTTTCACCACCAAGTATAATGTTAGCTTAGGGGGTGTTTTTGGTAGATATACTTTACCAAGTTGAGGAAGTTCTCTTTTATTCCTAGTTTTTTGAGAGTTTTGTCATAATCGGTGTTGGATTTGCTCAAATATTTTTTCTGCTTCAATTGATATGATCAATTCATTTTTAGCTTTTGACAGGTGGGTTGCAATGATTGATTTTCAAATAACAAACCAGGTTTGCATAACTGGAATAAATCCCACTTGGTCATGGAGCATAATTAGTTTTTATACACTGTTGTTTGATTTGTAAATAATTTGTTAAAGAATTTTGCATCTATGTTAATGAGAAATATTGGTCTGTAGCTTCTTTTCCTATAGTGTCTTTGTCTGATTTTGGTACTAGGGTAATGCTGACCTCATAGTATGTGTCAGAGACTTCACATTCCTCTAATGTCCTTGTTTGGTCTCCCCTCTTCACTTTGTACTTTTCATAAAACTCCTCTGAGGGAGTCTGCAGCTTTCAGGTCTTTCAGCTGTAATCCAATTATACTGAAGCTCTGTTGGTGTGGTGGTAAGGTGTAGGGAGGGGAAGTATTTCGTAATTTTATGATTAACTCTTAGTCTTTTAGTAGGCTCATGTCCCTGGCCTGTGACTTTCAAAATTGTTTCTTAGTTATATTACCCCTTAGGTGAGAAGGAAAGCTAGAGGGAAAATGCCCCTCTTCCATCTCTGATAAGGTTCTGATAAAGCGTTTTCCCAGGTAGAGTAGGCCTTTGTTATGGAGAATGCTCTGGGCCCTGTTCACAATGATTACTCTTTCTCAGCGCTTCACTGTGAGAACCTGGTGGGGTTCCCAGAGGTAAAACTCAAAGTGTGGGAACCTCCATAAGACTTTGGCCAATAAGAGTTTCTCACTCTCATGTTAGTCCACAATCAGTGTTATCAAAATTACCATTTAGGTGTTCACACCAGTTTATGTCTCTAGCAGCTTCCACTCCAAGTAAGCAGATCGTGACATACTCCCTGGATCCACCTGTCTCTCCAGATTTAAGAGTGTTGGTTTGCTCTGTGACCTCAGTTCAAGAAAAATCACTGATTTTCAGTTTGTTCAGTTTTTTCCTGTTGTAAAGATGAGAGTAACAACTTCCAAGATCTTTATATGTGGCAGTATTTACAAGACACCAAGTTGGTCAAAGCTGTGGCAGTGCTTCCCTTACACATTTAGTCCTGCTGAAAATGAAAGCTCTTTCTGATCACTTAAAAAAAGACTTATTTTGTCGATCATATGTCCCTGTGGAATGAATAAAACCAGGTATAGTTTACTTCTTTCATACCTGGGTATGCTAGAAATATTGTTCATGCACAGATCCAGACCAAACTTGTCACTGTATTAGAAAATCAAGGTTATCATCAGGTAGCTGCTGAAATTAGTCTTGCTGTCATAAATCTGACATGAGGCACTAGGTATTCATGTCTACCCAAATTGTCTCTTTTCTCCCTAATCTTTCTAGGTTTGACTTTTTAGTAGATCTCGACTTCTATTTACTAAATAACATGCTGTTTTACCTATGGCCCTAGAAACATACCCTAAACACAAACTTGCTTAACTTGGACCCTCATAACAGACATAGTCTTTCTAATCTTCTCTCCCTGTATCTCAACAACTCCTTCAGATTTAGCTCCAAAATGGATGGACCTTCTTCAAATATTGTTATCCACATGACTAAACACTGCAACTGCTTAGACATTTCTGAAAACAGGCTCTTCCCAACAGTGATCTCATTTACAAAGGTTTACATTTCTACCACCAACCTTTGGACATTCATATGAACTATTGCTACCTCTTATGAGTGACACTGTGTTAGTTTCCCTAGTCACAGTCTCAATCAATTTTTCTGTATTTAGGATCCATTAATGAAGTCCTGGCATTCACTGAAGCTGAGGTCATATACATTAAATTACCACTTGGGTGTATTTCAAAAGAGTGGCAAAATTAAACTTAAAAGCTTTTGCACAGCAAAAGAAACCATAAATGAAACAAAAAGACAACCCACAGAATGGGAGAAAATATTTGCAAACAAAGCGATCGACAAGGGATTAATCTCCAAAATATACACACAGCTCATGCAGCTCAATAACAAAAAAACAATGCAAACAAAAAATGGGCAGAAGATCTAAACAGACATTTCTCCAAAGAAGACATACTGATGGCCAAAAGGCACATGAAAAGATGCTCAACACTGTTAATTATTAGAGAAATGCAAATCAAAACTACAATGAGGTATCACCTCATACCAGTCATAATGGCCATGATCAAAAAGTCTACAAATAATAAATGCTGGAGAGGGTGTGGAGAAAAGGGAACCCTTCTAGACTGTTGGTGGGAATGTAAATTGGTATAGTCACTATGGAAAACAGTATGGAGGTTCCTTAAAAAACTAAAAATAGAGCTACTGTATGATCCAGCAATCCTTCTCTTGGCCATACACCTGGAGAAAACCATAATTTGAATAGACACATGTACCCCAATGTTCACTGCAGCACTATTTACAATAGCAGGACATGGAAGCAACCTAAATATCCATCAACAGAGGAATGGATAAAGAAAGCATAGTGTATATATATACAATTGAACATTACTCAGCCATAAAAAAGATGGAAATAATGCCATTTGCAGCAACACGGATGGACCTAGAGATTATAATGAGTGAAGTAAGTTTGACAAAGACAAATATTGTATGATATTGCTTATATGTGGAATCTAAAAAAAAGGTACAAATGAATTTATTTACAAAACAGAAATAGGGTCACATATGTAGAAAACAAACTTACGGTTACCAGGGAGGTAAAGGAGGGGAGGGATACATTGGGAGATTGGGATTGACAAATACACACTACTATATATAAAATAGATAACTAATAAAGACCTACTGCACAGCACAGGGAACTCTACTCAGTACTCTGTAATGACCTATGTGTGAAAAGAATCTAAAAAAGAGTGGATATATGTATATGTATAACTGATTCACTTTGCTGTACAGCAGAAAGTAACCAACATTGTAAATCAACTATACTCCAATAAAAATTTTTTAAAAGTGGCAAAAAAATCAACACACACACACACATGCACACACAAAAACACATACCAGATATGTATTTTTGAATGGAACGACAATGCATTGTGTAGTCACTGAAACAATATCAAACATTCATAAAATAATTATATTTTTATGCATACATGTTAGAAAAAACAGCCTATTTATAAATACCCAAAGTCCCTTGAGACTTCTTGAATATGCCTAGACACCAAAAGTATGGCTTCTTAGCACAAGAAACTTAAAGAAACAAACAAGAAATTGAATAGCCTCACTAAAATCAGAGATTTTACATCTTTTTTCCCCCCTTGTTTGCAGAGGCTTATAAAAGCCGAAATAAAGTCTTTCTACACTCTATATGATTCATAGGTACCTATGACAACACAGTTTAATAGGAGCTGACAAAACACAACTCAGCAGACCTATAAAGGGAAATCTTTCACACACTGGAAAAAAAAATTTCACACTTATTTTGGAGGACTAAGTTGCTGGGAGTCTTCACATTTTATTGTGTACCAATTCTTCTCTCTTTTCATTCTATTTTGCATAATATATTGGACAAGTTTGGTATCTAATACAACTATTTATGAAACTGACCATTTTAGAAACAGGATAAATGAAGATAAGAGGTTTATATTACTCACCTGCCTTCAGTGAAAAGCTCTGAAATCCCTTAAATTTTTTGTTGGATAGTTTCAGAGGCAGTATTCAAGTTAATTGATGCTCAACAGAAAAATATTCCTGCCTGCTAAGGAAGGATCTCTGAGGTTTTTCAACACTTTGATATAGTTTTAGCAGAAGGAAGTTTGGTTTTGCTTTAGCCCAACTGGCTTCAGTCAAAATAAGTAATGCTGATATTTCAGAAGCTGGGACCATATACCACACAGTTCCACACTAGATAAAGGAATCTGGATGAATAAATAGCAACTCTTTTAGGCAAAGGCATTGTACTAAAAAACTGGTTTAGGAATCAGATGCTAATCTGTAGCAATATTGAAACCTGAGGCCATGAAAGTTTTAAGGTCTTAGGATGGATAAGTTGGATATTATATAGTCTAGGGGTGTAGGACTGAGTTCACTGACAGGAAAACTCATGATAAACAGGTCTAGAGCTGATGATATAGTTAGACAGAATTTGCATCTTTAAGGGACAGAAAATATCATGGGAGATTTTGGTAGCAAAACAACGACTCACCAGATATAAACTGAAAGAGGAGGTGTTGGGTGGTCATGCGTCTAAAGGTGTTTTCCAAACCATAACACAGGTTAATAGAGCCCAAGGAGCGCTACGGACTCACTGGATGGAGAAGACAAAGAAAAAAGTATGTGGCCATAAAGGCAGCTGGAACTTGACAGATAGAAAACTGAGAAGAGAGAACTGTAGGAAAAGCGTTCTAAAAATCTATGTATAAATTCCTCCCTGGGTCCTTGGCCAGCTCCTAAGTTGAGCATATTCAGGGTGAGACTCTGGAAGGCCAATCAGAGAACAGAATGAAGAGGCTAGAGAGGAGGGCAGGGATTTCAGAGATCACATAATGCTGGAGAGACATAGGAGCCTAGGCTATTCCAAATGCAGAAGGCCTTCATGAACACACCAGATTTTCAATTGACACCCCAGAAAAGCTATAACCTAGAACTAAATATGATGTTCTAAGAATACAGGCAAAACAGAAATAGACCCACTTTAGTAGAGCCTAAAATCATCCTTTTATTTTATTTTATTGTGGTAGGAGTACATAGAATGAGATCTACCTTCTTAAAACTTTAAGAGTACAATACATTAAGGTTGCCTATAGGTACTTTGTTGTGAGAATTGTGGTGATCAACCAATAAGACATAATATTCTTAAGAGGAAGATAACATAATAAAGAACCTCTAAAATCCTCCCCAGTACATGGCATTCTATAAAACAAAAAACTAGACATACAAAGAAGCAGGAAAAAGTAAGTAGAAAAGTCCTAATAAAATCATTCTCAGAAACGATACTGTAACTGGAAGACAAAGACTTCAAAATAACCATAATTAACAAGCTAAATATTTATTACTTAAGGTTGTGGCGAGGATCAAGTAAAATCATGTACACACAAATGTTTAATACTTAAATGTTTTCTTTCCAAAGACATTGCTAGAAAAACGTATAACTTCTTAGTAACTACTGATTTCTTGATGTTATGAACACCATTCTTAGAAATAATAGATTAGAATGAGGCTAAGACAAACAAAGTTTTATTTCACATGAATTATACTCCAAATGTGTCTTCCTAAAATATACCTTGGTTTCTATGATTGAACTTTTGTCTTAATCAGCAGTATAATAAGCCATTTAGAGTATGTTCTGCAAAAGATGCCTAATTCCCATGTAGCTCAATATTAAAAAAACAAACAGCCCAAGTAAAAAATGGGCAGAAGACCTAAATAGACATTTCTCCAAAGAAGACATACAGATGGCCAAGAGGCACATGAAAAACTGCTCAACATCACTAATTATCAGAGAAATGCAAATCAAAACTACAATGAGGTATCACCTCACACTAGTTAAAATGGGCATCATCAGAAAATCTACAAACAACAAATGCTGGAGACGGTGTGGAGAGAGAACCCTCTTGCACTGTTGGTGGGAATGTAAATTGATACAGCCACTATGGAGAACAGTATGGAGGTTCCTTAAAAAACTAAAAATAGAATTACCATATGACCCAGCAGTCCCACTACTGGGCATATACCCAGAGAAAACCATAATTCAAAAAGACACATGGGACTTCCCTGGCAGTCCAGTGGTTAAGATTCCAAGCTTCCACTGCAGGGGGCTTGGGTTCGATCCCTGGTCGGGAACTAAGATTCCGCATGCTGCATGGTGCAGCCAAAAAAATAATAATAATAAATAAAATAAACAAACAAAAAAAGACACATGCACCCCAATTTCATTGCAGCACTATTTACAATAGCCAGGTCATGGAAGCAACCTAAATGCCCATCGCCAGACGAATGGATAAAGAAGATGTGGTACATATATACAATGGAATATTACTCAGCCATAAGAAGGAACGAAATTGAGTTATTTGTAGTGAGGTGGGTGGACCTCTGTCCATGGATGGACCTCTGTGGTGGATGGACCTCTGTCATACAGAGTGAAGTAAGTCAGAAAGAGAAAAACAAATACCGTATGCTAACACATATATATGGAATCTAGAGAAATGGTACATATGAACTGGTTTGCAAGGCAGAAATAGAGACACAGATGTAGAGAACAAACATATGGATGCCAAGGGGGGAAAGTGGGGGGTCAGTGTGTGGTGGTGTGATGAATTGGGAGATTGGGATTGACATACATACACAAATATGTATAAAATAGATAACTAATAAGAACCTGCTGTATAAAAAATAAGTAAAATTTTTAAAAAGATGCCTAATTTTAATCATAATAGATTACTTCTATTCATTTAGCTTTGAGAGTATGGCCTTTCATAAACATTTGCTAAATTCTGTATATAGTTTGCTGTTATTCACCATTTATTGACAAGAGACTGAGGGGTTGAGGGAACATGAGGCTAAAAGATGAAAAATTCTTAGGAATTGTACACCATGTAATAGTTCAAACTGGGAAAATGAAATATTGCAAGTGGCAAAATTTAGCAAGAATAAAAGAGAACATAGGTGCTAAAACATTGTGAGGAAAATGTTATATCTAAGAAATTTCAGCAAATTATCATCATCATTATCAAAAGGTATTTATGTGCCTACCTGCACCTGGAACTCTTTAGAAAGTGAACAAAGTGAATTAGATGATAAGCTATTTTTAGTATAAAAATATGATATGCTGATGTTTTATGAATAATTTGTTTAGAATATACATTTAGTATATTGGAAAAAATGCATGTTCATACTACTCAGGTTTTTAGGGTAGCATATAATCATTATCCAAAATTATTCACCTTTGAAATTCAGCAGTAATACTGTAGGATAAGGGAAGCCTGAGCTAAATAAATAAATAAATATTCTACTATTTGGAATGGAAAGCTGCTGAAATCATCACTCCTTGGGCTATATTTCAACAATATCATTTAAGGGATAGAAGAAAAACATCACTCCCTAACACTTCTCCCTGCCTAATGCAGTTCCATAAAAATATTTCATAGTTAATCGATAGTCATTAATTTCTATATAATATGCTTCTTAGTTCATTCATTCACTCATTCATCTATAAGTTTATTCACATTCCAATTATTTACTGAACATCTATCTTCCTGTCTGGCAGGATTCTAGTCACTGAGGACACAGCAGAGAGCAAGACATTCAAAGTTGCTGTAAGAATGGCTGTTGCAGTCTAACTAGGGGAGCCAGAAACTGTTATGAAATAAATAAATAAGATAATTTCAGAT